>NW_023503014.1:0-1200000 GCF_014461135.1 Mycena indigotica | reverse complement strand
GCCGGCTGACGCTGCGCATCCCCACGCCACCGCTCTTCGACGACTTCTGGGCCCTGGTGGGCGAGCGCTGCCCGGGGTTGGAGCACCTCAAAGTATGTGATGCGGAGATCGCCAAGCTACTCCGGCCCGGGCTGCGCGTCCGCCCGACGCGGCTCACGCTCCTCGCAGACCCCACGCGGGCGTCCAAGCTCCGCGAGTCGGTCCTCTTGATGCACTTCTCTGGCCCGGTGGTGCCGGAGCTTGACGAGATCGTCAGGCGCGTCCTCGGCGCCGCGACCCCGCGGGACGCGGACCCGGCGCTCTACAGCCGCATCACGCACGTGCACATCGCGGGGGCGTGGCCGGACGCGGGATGGTACACGGTCCCCGCCGTCTTCGCGCTCCTGCGCGCACGGCCCGCGCAGCTCCGGCAGGTCACGCACGTCGCGCTGCGCGGGGCCGGCGGCGAGATGATCGCCGGCGTGTGGGCGGATGTGCGGCGGCTGCCGGCGCTGCGCGTGGCGGTGTTCGCGGTGCCGCCGTACCGCGGCGGGTGGACCGCGACGGGTCCGCGTGATCCGCGGTTCGTGGCGTTCGGCGCCAAGGATGTGGATTCGGATGATGATGGGGAGGAGAGCCCGCATTGGGCGTGGGCGGAGCGGAAGATCGAGGAGAGGAGGCAGAAGGCAGTCGACTCGAGTCAGAAACCAACGCCTGCCAACAGGTCGGAAGCCGGGCCTTCGCACTAAAGGCTTGCGAAGATCTACCACGTCCGGTGGGCTACGGGTGGGCTTATCAGAGCTATACATAGTTGCGTTGTATTAGGCTGCTCACATACTTTTCCGTCCCATCCCGTCCAAATTTAAATTACGTCCGAAGCTGTTGGCCCTCGCACCTTTATGGCCACGTCATCGACAATCATCAGCGTGGGAGACGCCAACGCGGCTCGGAGCGACCCAAGAGCGACCTCGAAAAGCACGCGCCTCCGCTCCGCCGTCCTCCAGTCCGGCCGCCCTGAGGACGGTGGCAAGACAAAGGCCGCACCATGAAACCCTTGTCGGCGCGGCGACACCAGGACTTATTTATACTCAACGTCCGGCTATTTTGACCGCCCGCTTCCCCGTCAGAACCGCCAACGCATCTTCGCCCGCTAGCTTGTTATTTGCTCCCAGCGCAACGATAATCTACTCTGTGTGCTCCTCGGCCAACACTGGACCTTTTGCTTTACCCGGCTGGGCCCTGCTCCGGCCTGTCGGATGCTCGGCTCTGGCTGCGACACCCATGTCGTGGCACCCGCCGCGCCTCCATTTCTCCTTCGATCGTCACGAAATTTGATACAGCACTCGACGGTCACATCGTCTTTCTGTTTGTGAAGTTTCAAGCTCAACGCACGGCTGGCTGGGCCCACATACGATTCGGCCCAAGCGCGGCACAAGTCTGGCAGTGACACTGTGGTGGGCCACCGCTCCCGTTTTCTGGGGGGATCCCTGCACCCATTAGCCGTCGGTATGCTCTCTCCGGCTTGCGCGCGACTTCAGGCTTCCAGCGCGCTATTACGTGCTGGTTGTTTGCGCCGCTCTCTCCTACGGAACCTGGAGCAAATCAAGTTGCTCCGCCCGGATCGCTTAGCTGAAACACGCTGGCACGGCGGCGGCGAGCCCCAGGGTGAGCAGTAGCTTTCTCGACGGCGAAGTTCGAGTCGTACGATTTTTCCTGTATTCGAGGCGCTATAAAAGCTCCCCAATCGCACTGGTGCAACACGCTCATGTCTGCTTCACGCCCATTCATCAACATATCTCTCTCTCAATCACAGAGCGTGTACTGCGAGCGAGCGAAGTTCTGCATTGGCACTTCCACTGCTAACGCAGGCACTCATCCTCTCGGAACCAAGCTGTACGGCCTTCAGTTGAATCGAGATGGCGCGACAGTGAAGGTTTGTGCTCCATGTTACGATGCCTTGGTTGCGCAGAAATCGACTAAACGCGTGTCTGCCGTGGGTAAGCATACTGATTTATCGATTGTGGCTTGCCTAACTCCAAGTGTAGCTTCCTCTAGCTCGGTACAGTCCAACCGCGCACATGCTATGCCGCCCCCGCCTGTACCGCAGGCTCCTCGGGGGCGCCGTATCACGGGTGATCCCCAGATTCATCAGCTGGTCGCAGCGGCCCAGCGCCATGGTAAGATAATACCTCCCCCTCTTGCGGCCATTATTAACGCTCTCTTAGAAAGAGTCGAAGTCCGGGCTATCGGTGCTTTACCAGGGTTAGCGGGATCCAGCGCGGGAGGCCCTCAAGTCCGCCATAGTGCTGGTGGGTATAACGCGAACCACAGCAACTACGAGGCTGCCCACCAAGCGCATCGGAAGCGCGCACTTGGTACCAGCACGGCTATCACTGTTTCAATCACAATCCGACTCGTCCACTTGGTGAAGACAACATTTCAGACTTTCGAGGTGCGTGGTCATTTTTTCTGCTGCAAATGCCTATTGACCCTTATGCCTAGACGTGTATGAAAACGATTCCCGAGGTTGTCCCTGTCAATATCACTGCTTCATCGCTACTCGATCTCGCGTTCAGTTGGATGCAAGAACCTTATCGCGACGCGCTTACCAACCTCGGCTACACCGAGATTTTCCCTCTTTATATCTCTGACGTCGAGCTGCAGAACTCAGCTGGCATTCCCTTCAATCTTGAGTCCGACACACCCGCTATTCGACAGCACTTCTTCAAGCCGGGCAAGGATGGGAGCAGCCTTGTCTTCAACAACAAAGCGACTGTTCCTGTCATCCGACTGATGCTGTCGCCCAACTGGATGGCTCGTTATCGCAGCTGGACTATTGAGATGGATGAGCAGGAGTTGGCATTAGAGGAAGGGACGGCGGCGCGGGGAATGAGTAAACGGAAGGGGACTGGGTCAGTGAAGCCGCGAAAACGGGCCAAGACATATGTGAGTGATTCACGCTGTGTGCATTTCCACACCACTGACGATACTACAGTCGGAAAAGATGATCGAGTCATCTAAAGCGGTGGAATCTCTGACGTCAGCCTCCGTAGTTCCCAGCAACGAAAAGAGTAATTCCATGTCTATCCCATCGTCTCGCGCCATCGCGCCGTCTCGCGCCATCGCGCCGTCTCGTGCCATTGCGTCGTCTCGTGCCATTGCGTCGTCTCGCGCCCGTTCAGTCGTCTCGCGCCGTCCAGTCGTCACAGATTCCCGCTGCTCCTGCTCCTGCCGCCGCCGCCACGACCACTACCGCCACCGCCGCCGTACCTACCAGTTCCGATGGCGGATTGGCCCTAGTGGTCATCCCCGGTCCCGATGATCTTGCACGGGCACTTTCATTGGCCACAAGTACTAATGCGCGGGATGCTCGTCTGTTTGGTAGGTTTCCTCAAGTTCTATGACATGCGGATCCTGATATGAATGTAGTTCAGTTCCGCACGTTCCGTGTCGGCCTGAAGATGGTCCTGTTACTCCCACTCAACGAGCTCACCAAAGCTATGTCATCAAGCCGCCTCGACCGATTCGCGGCAGAGTCCGAGTATGCGTTGACCATTGACTTCAACCACAAGAGCATTGGTGGCTTTAAAGCGGCATACTTCGGACACATATCAACGTCTCCATTCACGTCATGTCGCCTCGAGATCTGCGCCAAAGAAGCACATAATGGACAAGGTCTGTCTGTCTTATCGTGCATTATTTACACATCTGATATCCGTATAGCTGGTGCTAACCGCAAGACCTTGTCTCCGGAAGCTCAGCTCCAACATCTTCCAGACGAGATCAGCGCGCATCAGTGGGGTAATGCGCTTCTCGAAGCTACCTACGCTATGATGCGTGCTTGGCGCGCAACGAAGATGGCTGATGATCCATACTGGCGTTCAACGCTTCAAGCCCCACAGCTTCGTTTTGCGGAGGTCGGACTTGCAGTTGAGCAGGGTGGCGGAAGATATTCAAAGGTTTTCATGGTTGAGGAGCGCATTACTGGGACCTTCACAAAGTATATCAACAATGGCTCTGCACGGGTCTTGTCCTCAGTTCAAAATGACCCGATTGCGCTCTTCCTCTCATTCACACAACATGCTCAGTATCTCCTTTCTGATGGCATGCTCTTTGTCAGTGACTATCAGGGTTTGTTGTTCTATTGGCTGATTGTGTGCATGACTGACACAAATGTTTAGGTGGACTTGATAATGGGGGAAATTTTCTGCTGACTGATCCTCAGATAATCACTGATCCGTACGTTCTATGCAATTTTGTGGCAATAATTGCTGACAAAATGTCCAAGGGCACTTGGCAAGTTATTTGCCAGAGGTAATGTTTCTGCAGCCTTCCACAACTTCAAGAGGGATCATCAATGCAACCAATTTTGCACTGACTATAACTTAACACCCCTTAATGAATTTAGGCCAATTCGCTCAAAGGCCACATAAATATACTCTCCTTACTTTTTTCTTCTTCTATTCTCTTAGCCTATGTTTACCTTAATCACGTCGCATGTACGTAGTTAGTTACATGCATATCAATCATTTGCTTATTGATTTATCAAAAGACTTTGGACTTCTTCCTCCTCCTCCTCTTCATCTTCTGGAAGATCAACTGCATATTCCACTGCTTCATCTTCTTCCTCATCACTGAATAGACGTTCACCAAAAAAGTTATCATCTATCTCAGGCATATCAATATCTTCATTGTCTTGACCAGAATTGATAGGCTGAACATCATAGTCAAAGTTCTGCTCCAATGACTTATATGCTGTCAGGATGGCACCACGGTCACCATCAGTCAAGTCCTGCTCCAGGCAGTCACGCAAAATGACAAATGTGTCCCAGATGGAATCATAGGTGATTTCTGGACGGCCAATATCATCATACAGCTGCTGAACCTGTGCATGGAAAGCAGGGGATGTAAGTTCAAATACTGGGCTTGTTGGTGGAGACCAAAGTGATGTCATCCTGTCTAACATTTCATTTGAAACAGAAACCTATAACTTGGTAAAAGTTTGTTGGAGAGGATTAGTAAAGTTCTTACAGCAAAATTCTGGCCATGCCATCTTTCAGGATTTACATGAATTTCATCTGGAATACCATGCGGAAGGATTTTATGTTTGTAAGCACGTCGCATACTGCCATTTTGACGATCTGTCCAAGCATCAAGCTCTGCCTGTAGATAGGGAATAAAGAGCCATCGGAAGAGGAAGCTACATATTTTAAGTATTATGAATCCATCAGATGAGTGTCAAAAAAAAACGCACGTATCAACTGGATCACGACGTGAGAAATCAATGATGCCAAGTACTTCGCCTTGCTCCAAAAGATGTTCAAATCCTACAGCCCAACCACGACGGATACGAGCCCAACTAATTTCTGATTTGATGTTCATTTTATCATAGTGCCACTTGTGCTGAATTGTGCCTTGGAGAGATTCATCAAGCTCTTGACGCATGGCAGTATGACATTTAGCAATGCCGTTATTTTCACGGCCAGTATCACTAAATGTGAGTAAAGGAATTGCTGCAAATATTTTAGATTTTTTCAGTAAAAAAATAATAAAAATAATAAAATAAAATAACATCAGAAAAAGAGAAGTATTTAAAAACTTACTATTCTCTCGCCTTGCTGCTTCAAGATAGTATCCAGTAACAAGAGCTGTATTCCGGTTGGTCCACCATATCTTGTTCCAATGAAATCGTCCGGTGTATGGATCCATTCCTAGATGCATATATAGGCCAAAGTACTTCCATTTGTCATGTTGATCAAAGGTCCAGATCTCCATTACACCTGCACTGTAAAAACGTGAGCGTTTGAAGCGAGCACCATATCTCCGTGCAACAGCTTCTGGCTCAATAGTCCGCAGAATATCAAGTAAATCCTTTCTATAAATCTTTATCAGTAATTGAGCATAAATTTATAAATTAATTAAACTCAGGGATCTTAATACCGTGCTCCCATCGAAGCACAACCACCAGTGACCGTGCTCCCATATTAGGATATGCTGGTCGGAGGCTAGCAATGATTTGTGGCACATTGGCATATGCATTTGGCTGGTGCTTCTGCTGGTATGTGCCAAGCAGGTTAAGCCGCCGCCGTGCCCGGAAACAGCTTGAAACACTAGCATAGGTATGAGATGTTTTCCCTAAAGCCAGCCAGTACACAACTTACCTGATTGTATATGCCTTTCCCCGGAACTCAGGGTTCTTTGCAATATCCTCCTTTATTGCTTCTATCATGCGCTTATCACCGTACCCTCGAGTCCAGTAATGGTGGATCTTCGGATCAAGCCATTCACAAGGAGCTGGGAGCAGTATAAGGAGGATTTGCTGAATTTCACCACTGGGGGACCTACGAAGGGGCATTGCAGCTGGAAGTTAAAGGCAAGGTAGATTGGCATTATCGATCGGGTACATTCGGTCCGTTTCTGATACTGATATATTATCTCCGGGGTCCTCATGTCAAACCCTGTCATCGCTGACACTCGGGTAACACCCGGCAACGCTGGCGGCATGTCAAAATCTGACATGACCACCTTCTGTTGCAATTATCACCGTACCCTCGAGTCCAGTAATGGTGGATCTTCGGATCAAGCCATTCACAAGGAGCTGGGAGCAGTATAAGGAGGATTTGCTGAATTTCACCACTGGGGGACCTACGAAGGGGCATTGCAGCTGGAAGTTAAAGGCAAGGTAGATTGGCATTATCGATCGGGTACATTCGGTCCGTTTCTGATACTGATATATTATCTCCGGGGTCCTCATGTCAAACCCTGTCATCGCTGACACTCGGGTAACACCCGGCAACGCTGGCGGCATGTCAAAATCTGACATGACCACCTTCTGTTGCAATACTGCTCACATACTTTTCCGTCCCATCCCGTCCAAATTACGTCCGAAGCTGTTGGCCCTCGCACCTTTATGGCCACGTCATCGACAATCATCAGCGTGGGAGACAACATGCAACGACCCAAGACTCGAAAAGCACGCACCTCCGCTCCGCCGTCCTCCAGCGACGTCTGCATCCTCCCTATTGAGGTGGTAAAAAAGGCCACACGATGTAAACTCTTTGGCTTTGGCCCGGCACTACGATTTATTTATACTCCGTGTCCGGCTATTTCGGGTCCCATCACTGACAGATCGCTGATTTTCCAATTAGCCGTCTTTCTCCCACCCACCACCGCAACCGCGAAACTGACTCCTGGGCGCTTGCTGCCCGTACAAGTAGCGGTGTTCCTCGGAAACAAGGCGGCCAATGGACCTGTCGTTCGCCATCCCCCAGGCCGTCCTGCGCCACGTTGCTTTCCGCCATTCGCTGGGTGACGATGATGCCCTCCTGCGCCTCCCCGTTTACGCCGCCGCGGTCTCTGCGTCTGTGCTGCTGGTGCAGACCGGGGTGGCATTCCGCTCTCGGGGAGGGTCGACGGGGGCCACGCCGGCGATTGGCTGGGGTGCTATCCTTGCGTGGCGCGTCACGCGGTTTGTCGCTACCGCGGCAGCGTTAGGGCTTTCGGTCGCGGTGGCTATTGACGAGGGAGATACGTGGCAGGAGATGCTGCTTGGAACGGGGCCATATGTGCGCTATCACTCTATCTTTTTGCTGCCTATCCTCATTCCTTACAGCTCTACGCGGCTTTTCTGTCGTTCTTCACCCTAGACCCCCGGAAGTACCGCCAGCGGCTCGTGTGCCACGCCAACTTCGTCCTCCTTGCCGCGTCCGCGCTCTACATCTACCGCGACGTCATGCCGCTCGCCACATTCACGCAGGAGCCGCTCGACCGTGGCGCGAAGATGGTAGCCAAAATTGCATTGGTGTTCTTCAGCGGCCTTGTCGTGCCGCTATTCACACCACGGCTCTACACACCCGTCGATCCCTCTGTGCGTGCATTGAATCCGCTGCAGCCTCCGCTGATGACTACCCAGAACCCGCAAAAAGAGCTCAACCCTGAGCAGACCGCGTCGGTCTTCAGCTTCGCGCTCTACTTCTTTCTCGACACCATCATCTTCGCCGCGTATCGCCAGAAGGAGGTCCCCGAGGACCAGCTCTACGCGCTGTGCGACACCGACGGGGCCGAGCACCTCAAGCGGCGCAGCTTCAAGGTGCGTAGTCTGCATCACAAATACTTGGTTAACACAAGTTGCAGTTCCTCGATGTCTTCTCCGGCGCCAAACAACGCCACCCGTTCTTCGGCCTCATGCGTGTCTATTGGAGAGAATTCGCAGCCCTGTTTGCGCTCGTCGTCGTCCGCTGCCTCGCCAACTACACGGGGCCGTTCGCGATGAACCGGCTCTTGCTGTAAGCTGTACATGTGCAGGTTGCCAGAGCGCTGACTCCTTTCCGAAGGTACATCGAGACGCGCGACCAGCCCGACAGCCACGTCGTGCGCCCGTGGGTGTGGATCGCGCTCGTCGCGGGCGGGCCGCTCATCGGCGCGCTCGCGTTCCAGGCGTACATCTTTGTCAACACGCGCACGCTGGTGTGGACCGAGTCGGTCGTCACGCAGCTCGTCTTCGCGCACAGTCTGCGCATCCGCGTCAAAGCGGACAGCAGAGATGATGAAGACGCTCAGGCAGCGGCGACTGACCAACAGCCCGTTGCGGCGGCGGTGAGTGAGTCCGGGAGCACGAGCGCGGCTGAGGGCGATGCGGAATCGACAACGATCCAGCCCAGTTCGGCGAGTGTCCGCTCGTCGAGCAGCAGCAGTGCGGCACAGAAAGACGGCAATCAAAAGACTGCAAAGCAGGCCGACAAGAAGGCGGAGGAGAAGGGCCAGTCGATGGTGGGGAAAATCAACAACTTGGTGACAACCGACCTGTGCGTGATTCTTCCGCTCGTCCAGCGTCTGACTCACGCGCTCCAGCGGCAACATCAGTGGGTGTTCCTGTCCCTCCTGCGCGACACGCTGAGCTGGTGTATAGCCGACAGCCGCGACTTCATCGATCTGTTCCTGTACATCCCGCTGCAGCTGGTCATCGGGATATACTTCCTGTATGTGCTCCTCGGGTGGTCCGTGTGGGTCGGCGTCGCGTCGATCGTGCTCCTGGCGCCGCTGCCGGGGTACAGTGCGTTTCGTTTCTCATTAGAGCGACAAGCCGCTTGACCGAGAGACAGTGGGGAGCCTCGTCGGGAAGGTGCAGAAGCAGCGCCTGAAGCGGACGGACGAGCGGGTGTCCAGTGTCAGCGAAGGTACGGTGCTCTTGCGTTTGGTCATCGACTGACACATCTTAGCCGTCAATGTGCTGCGGATGGTCAGCTCGATGTAGTTACTTCCGCGATATTGCTGCTCACGGCTTCCCATCACAGATTAAGCTATTTGGCTGGGAACAGAAGATGGAGGACAGAATCCTCGAAAAGGTGGTGTATATACTGGCTGGCGCTGTTCACTACCGTGCTGACACACCGACAGCGCGACCTGGAGCTCTCCTGGATCCGCAAGCGGCAGTTCATTGAACTTATCAGCAGCACTGTTAAGTATGACATTGTTCCTTGGTCCTGTGCTGATGCTGACCTGCTGATAGTTTTCTCATCCCTGTATGTCCCTTCCTCGTGTAATCAGTCGGCATGTCTCAATAGACCTAGGTGACCACAATGGTCTTGACTTACGGGACCTAGTGCGCGATATCCATTGTTTCTCGCACCGGTGCGCTAACCATCAAGCAGCACCTTGATTATGAAGGAGGCGTTGACGGCGTCAAAGGTCTTCTCCAGCATGACCATATTCGACTTCCTAAGGTATGCTGAGATCCTTCTAGCTCCGAAAACTCGCTCTGACAGACCTAATAGGGAAACCATCGCCATTGTAGCCGTCTATTCCAATCGTCACAAGTGTACTTACATTATTTCCAGGTCACCTACCGCATAAACCAGTCCATGTCGGGGAAAGTCTCGCTCGACCGTCTGTACGCGTTCCTGCGCGACGTCAGTCTCCTGTCCGCCCAGATTACACCGCATATTCACACCCCGATACAGACAGAGCTGCTCGACGAGTTCAGCCCCAAGGACACAGACGCCGCCGCACTGCTCGGCGACGCGGCCGCCGCCGACGAGCGGATCGGCTTCCGCAATGCGCCGTTCGCGTGGGCACGGGAAGCAGACGGGGCGCGGACGCGGACGCGCGCGCGGCGGTTCCAGCTCAAAGTCGATGGCGAGGTGCTGTTTGCGCAGGGGAAGATCAACCTCGTGATCGGCCCGACCGGCGCTGGTGTGTGCCGCTCGCAGTCGTGGTGCGTCTGCTGATCAATGGAGACAGGCAAGACATCGCTGCTTATGGCGCTGCTTGGTGCGTTATTTTCGTTCATGGCAACGCAATGCTGACTGGACCCGAGGGGAGATGCACTTCATGCCGTCCACGCCCGACGCGTGGTACAATCTGCCGCGCGCGGGCGGCGTCGCGTATGCCGCGCAGGAGTCGTGGGTGCTCAACGAGACGATCCGGGAGAACATCACGTTCGACACGCCGTATGACGAGGCGCGGTACCGCAAGGTGCTGTATCAGTGCGCGCTGGAGCCGGACTTGAGGCTCTTCCAAGCCGGCGACCAGACCGAGGTCGGGGAGAAAGGTAGATTTTTCGCTCGGGACAGTGATTTGTGACTAAGGCTCCGGGGGTAGGGTTGACACTGTCCGGAGGGCAAAAGGCGAGGCTGACGCTTGCGCGGGCTGTCGTAAGTCATCTCATTATTTATGACTCATTAGCTCAAGAGGTCGAAACGTGTGTCTAGTACTCAAATGCGAAGATCCTCCTCCTGGACGACATCTTGGCTGCGCTGGAGTATGCCTTACCTTTGCTTTCTTCCTGTGCTTGACTTGTTTCAGCGTGCATACTGCCCAATGGATCGTCGAAAAACTCTTTGGCGGAGATCTTATCGAGAACCGCACGGTCATCCTTGTGGTATGTCCTTAATCTCAACTGAATGGTATAGTATATTCAACTCTCAAAAGACGCATAACATCGCACTCACGCGTCCCATCGCGGACTATATCGTCACATTTGGTTCGGACGGGCGCATTCAAGCGCAAGGCACTGTCTCGGAGCTCAGCAAACGCGGCTCCGTCATGGCCCAGATCGAGGCGGCTGTGGCAGAGGATGCGGAGCAACTCGACAAGCAGCAGGAGGTCATCGACCCGAAGGTGCCCGAGGACAACAAGCCCAAGAGCGGCGACGGAAAATTGATTGTAGCGGAGGAGATTCAGATGGGCCACGTCAGTAGTGCAGCACGCAAGTCCTTTACTTCTCGCATGCCTGGTTTTGGCTGACTTGCGTCCACAGTCAAGATGTATTTCTCCGCGATGGGCGGGAAACATCCGGTCATGTTCTTCGTGATTCTTTATGGCAGCCTCTTGTTCAACCAGAGCTTCGTCATTTTGCGCACGTGGCAGCTTGGGCGGTGGGCAAAGCAGTATGATGATCGGCCACCCAGCGAGGTCAATGTGGTCCTGTGAGCAGCCGCGTATGCATAATTTGACTTGCTGACCAGTCACTGCTCCCAGAAACCTCTCGATCTTCAGCGGAATCGTCTTCATCTCGACTTCTGCGCTCAGCTTCGTGTACCTCTTCCTCGTGTTTGGCCAACTGCGCGCATCTAAAATCATACACCGCCACCTAATCGAATCGGTGCTTACCGCGCCGCTGCGGTGTGTACTTCCTGGATTCGAGTGATTCATTCTTAACTTCCCGTTTAGCTGGCTCGATGTGACGCCTGTCTCGCGGATTCTTGCGCGGGTGACGAATGACGTCCGTGCCGTGGACGACTCGATCCCGCGACAGATTTGGCCTCTGTCGGCGCTGCTCAGCTCGATGCTGGTATGTCCTCCGTTCTGAACTTGTGCTCCCTCACTTCACGGCTTAGGTGCGTTTCGGTGCGATTCTGCTCTATGCACCGGTGTTCTTCTTCCCGGGCGTCGCCGTCGGCGCGTTTGGCGCGTGGATGGGGCAGGTCTACATTGCGGGACAGCTCCCGGTCAAGCGTCTGATGTCGAATACCCGGGCCCCCGTTCTTGCTCAGTTAGTGCCACACTTCTGCTGAAACACCACTTTGATCACTACCGGACAGTTTCGGCGCCGCCATCGCGGGACTCAGTATGCCACTATTTTCTGGTTGCAATGGATCTGACGGCCCGCACAGCTTCTATCCGGGCGTTTGGAGCCCAGGAAAAGTTTACAAGGGAGTCTCTTGTCCGGATCGACAGATATACCAGAGCCGCGCGCAACTACTACAACCTGAACAGGTGAAGTTGTCCACACGAGGTCTTCTGCTCAGGCTGCTGACACATTCGCAGATGGATAGGCATCCGCGTGGACATTCTGGGAGCGGTCTTCTCGGCAAGTCTGGCAACATACCTGCTCTATATTCGCCCCACGAGCGCGGGCGACGCCGGATTCATCATCAGCATGGCGCTGGTGTTCACGCAGATGCTTCTCTGGGTCGTAAGTTTGCTTTGCGCTGCCTGCTCATTCTAGGGTGCTAATCACGCGCAGGTGCGGACCGTGAACGACTTTGAAGTCGAGAGCAACAGCCTCGAGCGGATCAAGGGCTACCTCGACATCGACCACGAGAAGCCGGCCACCCCTTCGGGCGTGCCGCCGGCGTATTGGCCTGCCAGCGGAGAGCTCGTCGTCGAGAATCTGTCGGCGCGGTACTCTGAGGACGGGCCGAACGTCCTCCATAATCTGTCTTTCCGCGTGAAGGCGGGGGAGCGTGTTGGAATCGGTAAGTTGGGACTATGCTTCGGGGTACGAGAAAGCTGAATGCGCGTGCAGTGGGCAGGACAGGGTCCGGAAAGGTCGGCTGATTCACAAATATGACGATACACGGTTGACACAGTGGAATTCAGAGCTCACTAACTCTCTCCCTCTTGCGCTGCATCCCAACTGACGGTTTGGTCTCGTATGACGGTCTAGACACCTCGAAGCTCAATCTCGATGCCCTCCGTTCGAGTATAACTATCATTCCCCAAGTTGTAAGCTGTTCCCATCTTAATCAGCAATGGCAGGTGTCTGATTCTTTGCAGCCAGAGCTTCTGAGCGGTACCCTGCGCTCGAACCTGGATCCGTTCGGGCAGCAGGACGACGCCACCCTGAATCATGCATTACAGGCGGCGGGGCTGGCTGCTCTGCAGAGCGACATGGACGACGGCCGTATCACGCTTGATAGCCCTCTGTCCGCTGGGGGCGGGAACTTGAGCGTGGGCCAACGCCAGATTTTCGCGCTGGCCAGGTGAGTTTCGAATTAACTTGCATACTAGTGTGCGCTAACAATGGGAAAGGGCAATCGTACGCAAGAGCAAGATACTGATTCTTGACGAGGCAACGTCTGCCATCGGTATGTAGACCGGGCTGTTTAGGCCGCGTTGCGACTGATCGGTTCCCAGATTATAAAACCGGTGCAGCGCTTCTCGGATATCTGACATTGATCGTGCTGACAATGATCGTCTAGACGCGATAATCCAGAACTCGCTGCGCCAAGAGCTGCAGGGCGACGTGAGCCTGCTCACCGTCGCGCACCGGCTGCAGACAATTATGGACGCCGATAAGATTGTAAGTGTTACGGTTCTGGTCCCGCAGCTGCGACTCTAACTCTCCGCAGATGGTGCTGGATGCGGGGAAGATTGTACGTCTTTTCTGCCACTCAATTTATATGCTGAGGTCCTACAGGTGGAATATGATGCCCCCAAGGCGCTCCTCCAGATCGAGGGCGGAAAGCTGCGTGCGCTGGTGGACGAATCTGGCGACAGAGAGAATCTGTACCGGATGGCTGGCGTTTTATTGGATTAGTGTTATTATAGTTCTTGTGGATGTTGGCTTGATATACTTATCATATTTGTCCAACTGGCTCATCAAGCCGTGCGGGAATGCGCGCTCTCTTTACTGCCAATTTCCCTCTACTGTGCCCTCCACCCATATTCACCCTGCAGAGGTCATCAAAGAACCAATTTTGATGGACACCTTTTGGCCAAAAAATGTAAGTTTAATTTGCTTTAGGAGTACTGCACTATACTAGTACTAATAACACTCTTCCACTGGGTTCAATTTAATAATTATATTTTTGTATCTGCACCAGGTTATTCTAGTACTGGCCAGAATTATATTATGGTTGATTAAATATTGAATATGTTCAGAATATTATGAATCTATTATGCCCTTCGGAAATATGATTATGTTTGAATATATCAAGTTATATTATGACTATACTCTATTATAAGCCCAGAATATTTAGCTATTGTAAGGTGGATGATCATAGCTATTTTCTCACTCCATGCGCTCAGTCATAGTACTGATCCTAGTCTAAGTGAGCCCTACTTAGCCCTACTTCTGATAAATATCACATATTATCTATTCGGAAGGACTTAAGAAGAAGGTCTCTGCTTATTGGCAGCCTTTGATTTTTGCGTTCTCTCCATGATCTTCCGCTCCCCCCACGCCCAATGCGGGCTCTCCTCCCCATCACCATCATCATCCAAATCCACATCCTTGGCGCTGAACGCCACGAACCGCGGATCACGCGGAACCATCTCGGTCCACCCGCCGCGGTACGGCGGCACCGCAAACACCGCCACGCGCAGCGCCGGCAGTCGCCGAATATCTTCCCACACGCCGGCGATCATCTCGTTGCCGGTCCCGCGCAGCGCGACGTGCGTGACCTGCCGGAGCTGCGCGGGCCGTGCGCGCAGCAGCGCGAAGACAGCGGGGATCGTGTACCACCCCGCGTCCGGCCAGGCGGACGCGATGTGCACGTGCGTGAGGCGGCTGTAGAGCGCCGGGTCCGGGTCCGCGCCCAGGACGCGCCTGACGATTTCGTCAAGCTCCGGCACCACCGGGCCGGCAAAGCCCACGCCGTACCGCGTCGCGAAGAAGAGGACCGACTCGCGCAGCTTGGACCCCCGCGCGGGGTCTGCGAGGAGCGTGAGCCGCGTCGGGCGGATGCGCAGCCCGGGCCGGAGTAGCTTGGCGATCTCCGCATCACATACTTTGAGGTGCTCCAACCCCGGGCAGCGCTCGCCCACCAGGGCCCAGAAGTCGTCGAAGAGCTGTGGCGTTGGGATGCGCAGTGTCAGCCGGCGTAGCCCGGCGAGGATGTGGTGGCTCTTAGAGCGGAGGGTGCTGCAGAAGGTCCGGATGGCGGAGATGGAGGACAGCGTGACAGAGGCGTAGAGCACAGTTTCTGCTGCCCGCCCGACGGCCTTCGAGCAGACCGCCAGTGTGAGCGCGCTAGCGGTGTCCGTCCGCGCGGAGATACGCACGATGTCGAGGAGGACGTCATCTGGGAGGAGAGCAGCGATAAGGCTTGAATTTGTGGGCTCAGGCTGGACGAGAAGCCTGCACAAACATTAAGTATTTTGCATTCTGAGCTGAAGGCACCCGCCATTTAATCTTGTTCAAGCTTTGAGGCTTCAGCAACGACAGGCTCATGGGGGTGTGGAGCAAGGAAGGGCGACAGTGTGGCGCTTGACGTCAAGGATGCGGGAGAACATCATCTGTTTATAATAGTGCAAATACAGATATGATATGGACCCGGATGTGATGGTGTACCATCAGCCATCATGCCAATCCCCGCATAACGTCCGGCATGAACACCGGGGTTTCTGCTCAAACATGGGTCCTAAAGTCGGATTCATTTATGATAAATAGTGGACAAAAAGATGTATATTTTAACAACTTAGAAAGCTAACAAATAAACTCCAGGAACAAATATGTAAGAAATTGGGGTATATATTAAGTTATCAGATTGGACTTAACTCAAAGCCAATATCAGCTGACAATCTTGTGGCTAGCCATTGAATATACCACAAGATACAAGACCATATATGTTAAAAAATCAGGGATAAGGTCTAAAGTATACCTATATATATATATGAGAAATAGGTCAGGCTGTGGGTCAGGCCATGCAAGGCTTCTCCTAAGAACGCACACCCAGAACAGAACAGATGGATTGTTGGGCCTGCAAGCCAGTGTTGCACCGAAGCCCTAAGGCTTCGACCTCCCCTAAGGTCTAAGGGCTTAGACTAAGCCTTAGTGTAAGGCTTAGTGTATCGGGACTTTCGGCTCTGCGAAGCCTAAGGCCTTGGAGTCACGCAGTCACATCATGATGTAATATATGGAAATTTTCTTCTCTGATTCTCGCACTCGCGATGGCTCAAGGGACCGAGCGGCATGTCCTCTGGTCATACTTCTGGGACCGGCCTGTCAAGTGCCGTGCAGAACAGAGGGGGTTTCTACTATAGCTAACAAGCCAGTAGCTGCCTGACACGAATGAACACAAGACCAACCGGACCGGAGAGGAGTCGGAGCGGACAAGGTCCGCGAGCGGAGAGGAGTCCGGTTGAAGGACAAGAGAAGAGAGGAGAGTAATCGGAGTCGTTCCGCACAGAGGAGGAGTGCAAGTAACGTTTATAATCAAGCTAAAGTACCGTAGCTACTTTAGCTGCTTAAATACTACGAGTAAGTAGAAAGGGAAGACCATAAGTAAGTACAAGGTACGGAGTGCATATGGAAAGTAACAAGCATAAGGACATATGGAGATATAAGTAACAAGGCGAAAGACATACAAAGTACAAGGTCGCCGGAGCGACCGGATCGGCCCGGCCAGAACAGGAGTCACATACGTGCTGCCTGCCATGCATGTGTTGCCTACTTCCAGACCAACCCAACCACAGCATTGGGACGATACGCGACCTTGGGAGGACTTGATGGAGCCAGGGGAGAAGGAGGCTCGATTTGAAGCAGCCTGCAGGTGCGTGACTATGAACCCTTGCATTTGCTTTGACTCATGTTTATTAGTGTGTAACCTCACCCATGTCAACTGCAATGGTGTACCCAGCTCCCTCGCCGCACATATCAACGGCTTCTGTGGTCAAGCACCCAAGTACAAGGCCGACTCAGAAGAGAAGGCCAAGGCTGCTAAAGCTCCTGTTGCTCAGCCTGTTCTTGCTGCGAGCATACGAACCCATTTGGACACTGTGACGACTTCCCGAGAATCCGACTCTACCTCTATGCCGCCCATGAAGCGTGCCAAGCAGACAGTCTTTGGCATCATTTCGGCACGAGACTCCCAGTACTCTTCATCCGACGTCAACACTATCGAAAAGTTCGATCTTATTGCCTTGGTCACAATATCGCATAGTATGACAAGTGTAACAAAATTCCTCAAACGGAAATTTGTCAGTTGATCATTATGAATAATTGGATCAGGTAATAGTGGGGTGGTGTGATTGTACAGGGTTAGCAACAAGTCGACACACCTCTAGCTTCGACACATATAAGTTCACACTTAAACATACCAAAGCCGCCTTCCTTTCTTCAATCCTACTTACTATAACCCTTACTTCTTTATATATAAGGCTGCTATGAGCATAGTGGAAGACTTATCGTTTCACACTGCGCTTCCAGTATTTTATTAATCAATTTATGTTCTTGTAAAAAGTTCTTATCATAGCTTCCCAAAAGTACCAATAAAATGCAAAAAATGCAAGAGATGCTAAATATAGAAACAACTCTATAAACAAATAGAACTAACAGATTGTAGTTGGTGTGTTCTGGGCTCTATGGAAAGTATATCCATGCTGTAACCCATAAGAGCAAAAGATGATAAAACACCAACTTCAAGCTAGCAATGTCCAGAACAAGCAGTTCATCATCATTTTAAAGTTGAGCTGATTCCTGTTGGGTAGTGTTGCTAAAAGCTTTTATTTGTTTTTTAGTCTTTTAATAGGATATTACTGATGGAATTGTTGTAGTTTAAGTGATTTGATGGATGTGGAATGATTTTTAATTGCCATCAGACATTTTGATAAATATATAAGGATATACTGCAGGGATCTGTAGGGGTACAACATAACGCATAATGGTACCTTTGTTGTGTTGCAGCTTGTTGCAACATGTAATGCATAACAGGCCTGGTGTTGTAGGTCTGGGATATTCATTTTAAAATAATAATTTTAGGTAATTAAATAAATTGGAAAAAAGCAAAAAAAAATAATAATTCATATATAATTTACATCCTCAAGTTGGCCTATAGACTCCAATCCATCTATGTCTGTCCCAGTTGAGACAGCATCTACAACTTCTGCCAGTGGAATATCTGAATCATCAAAAGTGGACTCATCCAATTCAGCCTCTGCTGCTCCTTCCTTCTCAGCATTGGTTAAAATTCGATCAAGCTTGGCCGCCCCACATCGATTGCTGATCTCCTGTGCAAGTGTCGGATCTGACCTGAGATATCCGAGGAGCGCCTTCTCGCTTGAGCGACCATAAAGACAGTCTTCCGACAGGCACCATGGTGAATCAGGGACTTGGCATTTTGCAAAGCTCTGTTTGATGAGCCGCTGACCCTTGGAGGTCAGCAAGAACTCATAAAGTTTGACTAGTGGCATGACTGCCATGTCCTGAAGGGGCCCAATATGCTTCGGAAAGTGCACATCAGGAGGAGCCACACCCTGTGTAATCTGGTTGCGCGCATATACTGTGCAAGCCAAGCCTGAAACTCTTGCTTGAGAAAATGCTTGATGACTCGATTGAGACCCACATCACATGGTTGAGCAATGCCGGTACAGCCGCCAGGAACATAGATAAGAATGATATGTGGAGCTTCAGTGAACACGAATTAGCGGAAGCCGGTACTCATATGAACCGGATAAATGTCGATATATGCAATCATCATCTGATCATCGGGGAGACCATCGTCTTCGATGACTTGACGTCAATGCGGCTCGAGGCACTCAAGGACCCAGATCTTCATTGTATGAAGTGTTGCGAAATGACTGTTGCCCTTTTCACTCTTTGCGGGTGTGAACATGAAACCATGCTCCCTTGCTTGTTCCATCCCAGGTGTGTTAGGACTTGGTAGCGAGGCGTCAGTTTTTCCGCCAAAAATGCAACCATTTAGAGCTCTCATTATAATATCTCAATTTAGAGATAATAGAAATTTGAACCCTTCAACATCCTATAGATAGTAAGCCAACCTATAGATAGTAAGCCAACTTTTTCTTATTATTTTCTTATCCTTTACTTATTTATCCTTAAGTTTTAGGCTGGGGAAGTGTGAACTTGTCCGACGTTTTCTAAAAACTGCATACATAATGGGATGATACTACAGCCCAGGCCAGTTTCATGTCTGAGGTTCTGGCTTTGCTTATCAAGCATCAACTCAAACTACCTACAATACAATTCTTAGAGGATCTAAAGGCTGTTAATTATGGGTCAAGAATATTTAGCTTGGAGGATGTTTTAGTCTTATAGGATAAACTTGTTTAGCAATTCCAAGAGAGAGGGAGAGGGAGAGGGATACTTGCCCCCATTGCTGCTTCCCTATGCCATAAGAAATGTAACTTAAAAAGCTCAACTTAAAGGTACTCTTATCTCTAAACTGCTTCTCATTGCTTAACACATGCACTCAACAACACACACACTCAATAGTGCACCTTATAGCTAATATAGACTCTAACATCTACAATCCTGTAGTGTTTCCTAGCTTAAAATATTATAGGTAGTTAATAGCCTTAGATTCACCTGTTTAGCCTATAGTATACTATACATTATTAGTGGCAATAATGCAGGTTGCTACTGATAAGCCCCAGCGTTATTAATGAAGGGGGGTGAATAATTGTAAAGTCTAAGGTAAATTTTCACTAAGTCCAGTATGTAGAAATGAATAAAAATAAATAATATAATACAGACCATTTTTTCACCAATCTCCTAGAGTAACACTACGTGACATGTGACACACCTGGCACTAAGATGTTGTTGCCTGCAGGTCACTTGGGTGTCCTCAGCAGAGCAAAGCCTTAAAATCATTAACATGAGATTTAGTAGTTACATCTTATTTTCTCTCTCTCCTTTATCTTATCTTCTCCTTAAACCACTTCTAAGGAGGTTCTAGTTGTTTGGGCCTTAGTATTAAGATGTTATTGCCTACAGGTCCCTTAGCTGCTCTCAGCAGAACAAAGCCTCAAAATTATTAATACAAGATCTAATAATTATTAAGTCACACCTTCTTCTCTTTTCTAAGTCCATCTTGTCTCCTCTTCCTTAATCAGCAAACCTGCCCTCACCTGTAGGGTTATTAGCTATTACTTAGGTTAGGTTAGAAAAGAAGGATACTATACACAATAGTTTAGATTGGCTACAATTCTTTAATTGTAGAGTTCAGGAAGGTGCAAATCTTGATGGGGGATGTATAGAACACGTCATGGGATCTAGATAACATGTCAAACATGCTCAAACAAGCCTCACCTTGCTTACCTTTCCCTTACTTGCCCTGGGGGAGTTAAGGTGAATCTTGATAAGTTGTGAACAGGTTTCTACGAGATTAGGCGCGTTAGAAAGCCCTTGACAGCGTGATTTCAACAACACCTTATATGGCCCAACCGGCCCCCTCCCTGTCAAGAGTGTTGGACTTGTGCCTCAAGTCTTTAACTCAGCACTGAAAGCGGGAGGGTCGTTTAAAGGGGCTCAATGAGAGCCTTTAAACGGTATCCCTTCCTTAGCAACATCCCTGCCCGTTCCTGTTTTATAGTGCTTTTACTTGAACTTTATCCTCCTCCTATCCCTCTGTCCCTCTGCATAATAGCTGTTTTGGAAAATACCAGAGTCAGACAGGTCAATTTCTGCATTGCTACCCACTCCCCTACCTATCCTTGCTATGGCTATTATGTTGGCAGGCTTAACCTTATTAACATAATTTTTACTTACTATACCTCGATTCTAGCTTAAAGTAAAGAATATTATTGAGTTCTATTATCTGTACCTTACCACTTAGCTAACAACCTCCTCATTGTCTTTGCTAACCTTAAAGCATTAGCTTAACCACTGCTTACATTACTACTTTATATTCTTGTCTCTAGGCTCTCTAGCATACCTTTCTTACTGCTAATCCCTCTTAGGATATATCTTCTCTTAGGCTAGCTTACGTCTTTGCCAATATGTTCCTTGGTCTTGCTACTGCCTTATACTTCTAATTTTAATTTAGTCAACTTGTTATTTTGTTTTCCATTCTCTCTACCTAGCTTTGCTCCTTGTAAAGTTAATAATCTTAGCAAATATTTTTTCCTAAGGTCTCTAAATTTAACAACCACACTATAATTAACGATGTTGAATTAGCCCTTAAGTTCTATCCACAGGTGCATCGCATTTTGCTTATACTTTGTTAAGGTTTTTATATTTTCTCTAGAAATTCACCACTTGTGCCAACTATGCACTACTTGGTCTTTACTGCTACTAATATTGTATCGGCAATGCCTGCACTTTTTTTTTAATGAATTTTAGATTTGCTTGGCTTCTTGTTTTGCTTTTTTTCTCTAACTTTTCTTCAGGCCTCTCTGGTATCTCCTAAGTGCTGCTATCTATCATGCTCTTATTAATTTTAAAACTCCTTCTCTTCCCCTAGCTGTTATAGATCACTTTTCTATACTAGACCCTGTCTTTGGAGACCTGCATTCTCTAGCCCTCTCTCATCTCTCCTAGCTTAGAAATACCCAAGTCTAACTAAGAATTTATTTGTTGAATTTTCTCAAATTTAATTTAATTTTCTTGAATATTTTGACAAAATTTTCTTTTTTTTTTTAGACTTATTTCTGGTGATTTATATCGTACATTATTCTGTTTATTAAATTGCTTGTTCCTGTGAGTACTTGTGCTTTTCTTCTAGCTAATATCATAGATAAGAACTCGACTTTTTTAATTATCAATTTTCTATTTTGATATCTTTTGGAAGATTTAGACTGGCCATCTGTGTAGCCCACAACACACTGTATATTATTAGTAGCAACAATAGATGTTGCCACTGATAAGCCCCAGCATTATTAGTTGAATTCCCCAAGTGGCAAATAATTATAGGTAAAGGGGGGTAAATAATTGTGATGTTTAAGACCAAATTTTGTTACAAGACAGGTTGACAGCTGATCTGCTCCAGAGCACTGCTGGCAGCCAGGGAAGTTGTTGCATCAAAATGTGCATTGCATTTTGGTAGTCAGTTATATCATTACCTATCTGGATTCCAAGCTAATTTCTGCCTTCAGTAGCAGCTTCAGTGATGATCGGATTTATGGGCCTTAGGCAGTTAGGAATGTTGCTAAGATGTTGCAGTTTATGACATGATGAGTATACTATCTTAGTAGCACAACCACCCAGATATCTGTGCAGGCATTGTTATTCTGTTGTTAAGTGTGAATCTAACAATTTAATCACATCAAACTGCAGACTCGTAGTAATAGCCGCGCAGGCTGTAAATCAACAGTTACAACAGCTGTAGGCTGAATCATAACTATCCTATTGATAGGAGATGGAAAATGCTTAAGAGCACGGCAAGAACTACCCGTAAGCTGTTACTGTCGACCCGTGGCTACGGCCATAGGCAGCATTCCTATCTAGTTCCACATCTTGCACCTCTGCAATTTCCAACTTTTTCTCCTCTGAATGTTTAAAAAGCTCCTCCTCCACCTCTACTTCCAGGTTTCCATGCTATTTCTAATGTGTCTCAGGCTAGATTAGCCAACATTGGTAATGTTTTTTCTATTCAAGGTCTTGTCAAATGTCGCACTAGAGATTTGATTTATAATATTTGTGTTACTGAGGCTGCCCCATTCAGAGCCAAGGCCAGCACTCGTTGTGCACAATCTAACACTCTCTGGGTTACCAGTTTCTTGGATTTGTAGGACAGTATCTACTCTAATTTTGATCATCCTCCACCAGGTCCCACCCCTACTCAGTCAATCAAGCACTACCCAGGTTTCTCTTTATCACTTAATAAAATCATTTTGATGATTTGTTAAGTCCAAATTTGGAAATTCTTGAGTTCAACTCTAGCTGAAGCTATTATTACTTTCTTGGTTTCTAGTCACATTTCTAATGTCTAAGCCCTTCTTCCTCTTTAGAATCTTTAGGGTCTCTAATAATTCAGGGTCTTCATCTTCATCAGAGAACTCTCTAGGTGGTGGTGCATTTTTTTGGTTCTGGAAAGTCTTGACCAACTCTTTCTTGGGACCTGTGTCTGCTTCTGTCTTATAACCACAGCATCTCTAAGACCAGACACTTGTCCTTCGAAGTCATCCAACCTTACATCTCTCTCTTCAAGCTTAACCCTTGGAAATCTTTCAGACCTTTTGATCTCTGGAGCATCTGTATTAAGTATCACTTCCACCAGAGCATAAGAACATTTCTACCATTTCAATCAGGTCCTTTAATTTAATTGGGTCCTCCCTCCTATTATTTAGCTATGAAGCAGCAGCAGCACCTTTTAAGCAGTAGGATCTTCCTTCAAGAGGTTCCTAGTGTTTATAGCCAATCTAAGTGACTGTGCAAAACCTTTCTCTAATGTTGCCAGATACTTGGTGCAAGCTTCCGTATTTAAGGTAGCTTAGATAATTTGACCACTATAGCCTTAAACTTCATGCCAAACTTAGCCAGTCTTCCTTCTTCAGTATACCTTATATCCCTATACTCTGCACACAACTCCGCTAACTCCTCCAGAAAACCTATATCTTCTTTATCTGCCTCTAGACATACTTTCATGACTACAACTTCTGGATATATCGGACTAGGTGTGGTGTTGACATGAACAGTAGACAGTCACGGGCCAGCCGCACCTGTTGTCCGATATCAACAGTTCGGAAGAGCTGGGCCTTGCAGATGACACAAAATGCACGGGCAGACGCCAGACAGGCGCGCAATGCCTCATTGTCATCTGCGATATGGAGGATGATGGCCTCTAGGAGCTCTTGTGACAGCAACATGGCGGTTAAGCCAAGTCGAGAAGAAAGATTGAAAAATCGATGTCACGGGTTTTATTGGATCACCCAAAGTGGCAAAATCTTCACACGGAAATGAGATATCATTGCAATTTCACCTAGTGCTGGCCAGAATTATATTATGGTTGATTAAATATTGAATATATTCAGAATATTATGAATATATTATGCCCTTTGTTGATGACTTGAATATGATTATGTTTGAATATATTATGTTTGAATATATTATGTTATATTATGACTATCCTATATTATAATCATAGAATATTCAATTATAGTAAGGTGGATGATGACAGCTATTTTCTCAGTCTATATACTCAGTAATAGTACTAATCTTAGAGTCTGAGTTAGCCCTACCTCTGACCTTGATAGTCACATTGGGGTTTCAGCCAAAAAATGGTCCCCTAAGCAGAATTTATATATAAGAAATAGTGGTCCAAAACAAGAGCCTTTTTTGCTACTTTGATTTATATGCAATAACAGTTGCAAAAAGTGTATCTGATTTACAGGAAATCAAGTACTCTATTGGGTTAACAAATATAGCATATATTGTGACTACCCTTTTCCTGACCATGTTTTGTAGACAATAAGTGCTCCTCATTCGAACCCAGGTATTTGTCAAAAAATAGTGTCACATTATTATTACCCAATTTGGAGGCGCTGCTAGCTAGCAAACCTGGCAAGCCTGTTGCGGACAGGGTATTCCCCAAGAAAATACTCTGTACAAGACAGGCGCCCTTCAAACGGTAGGTGACCCTTCGAACGTGGCCGCACCGAAGGGTCCTTACCACCCTCTTTAAGTTCTCAATATAAATAAAATTACTAACGGTGAAATTACAGGTAACGGACACTGCTCTGGGTGGCTATGGCTCTGCTTCCAGCCATGGGCTGTCCAATGAGAGTAGCCCAGATGGAGGAAGGTCCCCGCGGGGAGTGCTGGATGACACGAGAGCCAGCACACATGCTCACAGTCCCCACACTCCCTAAGGGAAATGCAAGCTGAAAGGCCTGCAGCAACACCGCACGCGTTGGAACGAGCTGTGCACCAGCTTGCTGTTAACACAGAACCCGGCCACAATGCACATGTGACCGCGCCAGAATATGGCGGAAACCACCTTCTAAAGGCCCAAACGGTGCTGCACGCACTGACACTACTGCTGCAAGTGGTGCTGCCCCATCACAAGGCGCAGACCACCCAACAACAGCTGCTGCATGCGCTGCAAACATCGACAAAGATGATAACAACCCCTTCCTCGAGGGAATACACCCTGACCATTGGGAAGAGGCTTACTTGGTGCATAGAGAAGGTCGCCAGTACATTCCCCCACAAGAACAGACTAGACCTGTTCATCATGTGACAGCTACCGTCCAGATTCCCCCGAGAAATGCTACTCAAGGCACAAACGGCAACCGCCAGCAATGCAGACGAGCGCAACGCAAACGGAAGACGACCAAAGCAGCAATTAAATTAGGCAATGGGAATGTGAACCTGTAAGGGCAACCCTGGAGACTCCGACGAAAGCCTAGCAGGGGAGGATCCAAAGTGTGAATAAAAGCTACAGGAAATACACGGAGGGACCGACCTAGCAGGGGAGGATCCAAAGAGAAGAAACTCTAAGGGTCCGCCTGCTAGGGCGCCAACTATATACTGGTCGTCCGTAACTGCCGACGTAGAGCGCAGAAGGCCTGAGCGGCGTCGCAGGCTCTGTCCCAAGGTGATCGTTGGGAGGGTCTTGACGGATCGGTGATTGTGCGGGCGAAGGAGGCCGTGGACGATGGTCGGGGTGGGTCGGAGCGTCCGAGGGGGCGCCGGTCGGATGCCCCTCGGATGCGTTTGGAGGGTCCGAAGGAGGCCGAAGCGGGGGTTCCCCTGACAGAACCCGCAACATGATAATAGCAAGTGGCCGGAAGCCTAGCAGATTTTGTCCGAGAGGGTAAATATGGAGTTATGGTAGTAACGGAAGCGCACCTGAATGATGAACAGAAGAGCTGCATCGACACACTCTTTGGACATGCCATGCGAGTGGAATTCACGCAAGACCCAACAACCCCAAATGCGAAGGGGGTGACATTTATACTGAATAAGTTTCTGGTCCTAACCAATAAGATCACCAGGCACGAGATTGTGCTGGGTAGAGCTCTCCTGTTGGAAATGAGACATGGAGACGGCTCCCCACTATTAATCTTGGGGGTATACATACCGAACAACGCAATGGAGAATGCAGAATTTTGGAGATACATCAAGGACTGGTTCCAAGAACGGCCCCATATAAGACAACCGGATGCTGTCGGGGGCGACTTCAACATGGTAGAATCTGCCATCAACAGATTACCTGTCCACCCCGACCCGAAGCGAGTCGTCAATGCTATGGACAAGATGAAAACCAGCCTCAACCTGGTAGACGCGTGGCATCAGGACCACCCGATAACTAAACAATACACCTACTTTCAGTCTGCCGAACAAGGCGGTTCGAGATCAAGAATTGATAGGTGGCTGGTGAAACAAAGCATAGAAGACGACCTTGGACAAAGTCTGCAACACCACTCAGGCCTTCTGCACTCTATGTCGGCAGCTATGGACCACTATTATCACCCCCAGTATAAAGTCGGCATCCTAGCAGGCGGACCCTTAGAGTTTCTTCTCCTTGGATCCTCCCCTGCTAGGTCGGTCCCTCTATGTATTTCCCATAGCCTTTATTCAAACTTTGGATCCTCTCCTGCTAGGACTCTCGTTGGACCCTCCAGGATTGAGATGAGCACAGTTATGAATACAGTAACTACAGATAAACGGTAATACACGGAGGAAATGAGCTAGGTAGCTAAATATCAAATCTAACCAACTAAATCAAATCCAAAATATGTGTGTATTTGTCACTTGTGTTCAGGGTTCAAGCCGCAGGAAACGACTACTTAACTGATTCAGATGTGCTACTGGTGGTACTTAAATATTGAATGTTGTGATTAAAGAGAACTTTCAAGGATGAACAAAGAACAACAAAAGGGTTGAAGTTTGTTGAGGGTTTTAGTAGAAGAGTACCAATACTCAACTACCAGGTAAGCAAAATGACTGTTACTGTAGCCAATCTACTTGGGGCTTACTATGGTTGTGCCTTAGTATGCACAGGTTTACTAAGATGTGCCTTACTATGCACTGTAAGGGCAACCCCGGAGGCCTGAGATCAAGGCCTAGCAGGGGAGGATCCAAAAAAAAGAAACTCTAAGGGTCTGCCTGCTAGGGAGCTGACTATATACTGCTTGTCCGTAGCTGCCGCTGTCGGGCACAGAAGGCTTGGGCGGCGTCGCAGGCAAGGTCCCAGGGCGACCGTTGGGAGGGCGTTGACAGATTGGTGATTGTGCGGGCGAGATGGAGGGTCGGACCGGAATCGGAACCGGAATCAGAATCGGAGACGTCTCCGAGGGGCTGAAAGGGAGGTTCCCCTGACATGCACGGGGTTTACTATGGCTGTGTCTTACTATACACAAATTCACTGGTTGTGCCTTACTATGCACAAATTCACTATAACTGTGTCTTACTATACACAGGATTGCTGAAGGTTGGTAACCTCAGCAAAACCACTAATGTGACACCACTGCCACAATTAACAGTCTTCTGAGATAAATCACTGTTTAAGGTTGATACCCACAGCAAAACTAGCTAGTGTGACATTAGTAGCGTCACAACTAGTAGTTTCCTGGGGTGTTCACCATTATTCTATCTACTACAAATGAGCTCCTTATATACTGTTCAGAAAAATAACTAATGATGTGACAATTAAACCAATGATGTGACAAAGAAGCACTATGACTCATTTTGAGTCAGTATGACTCATTTTGAGTCATTGTGGCTGTGCATTCTAGAATATTCTGAACAATCAATCTTCTATATTGAGATGTTCTATACCACAATTAGAGTTTATTCCCGCAGTTTACCGTTGTTCTGGTTTAGACCAAGGCCGGAGTTCTGTGGCTGTGCTACTAGAGCGGTCCAGAACTGGTGTTCCTGGCCTTTCTAGGTGTTTCTAGGTCCCTAGACATGCCTAGACAAGTATAATAATAGAATGAGTCTTCTGGAAAGTATAGAATATTCCCAAGTATTTGGAGCATTAAAAATAAATTATTTAGCCCCTCTGATCAGTTTCTAGATATACTCCATTTCCAAGCTCATCAACGGGCACCACTTCATCTCTCTCCCCTAGTCAGCAAGCTGCATGCTCACAACATATGCAAAAAACTCTGTCGCAGATATCCAGAGCGGCCTGTTCAACGCAGGCGCAGCAATGTTTGTTGCATATGTTGCTGGTCTTTTTGGCAGGGGCCCTAATTCATGGTCCTACCACCACAAGTAGAAAAGAAAAGTTCTGATGTGGGCCATGTACTTGTCATGGGAGCAGGGTGCTTACTGTGCATATACCAGGGGCATATCCAGATATACTTTACAATTACAATGAACCTTTATCATTACATCACTTTGGGGACCATATACCAGCTACAGAAGCTATATATCACACTGTATATTGAGTGAACACTGCACAGCCGCCCACATGCAGCAGCAGCATATACACCAGCTGCTGTGCTAAAAGAAGGCTGCATTTATACCCACTACAGGACTACATGTTCATAGATCATGGTATGCATGGGTGGACTGGCGCCCGTTCGAGCCGGGTGCAGCTGGTGGCCCGATTTGTTAATTCTGTACAGTTTTTGCTGCAGCGGTGGGGCTGGCTCTTTTTGTTTGGAGGGGGATGAGGATGATGGTGGTGCAGGGAACTGGATTAATATTTGTGGATGCATCAGAAGGGCTGCTGACTAGGACAGATACACAACCACTTCATCAGTCAGCTACTCGGCCTTGGTAGCAAGCTGCATGCTTACAACATTTGCGATGTACCATGTACCAGAGATCCTGAGCAGCCTGTTCGACACAGGCGCAGCACCTTCGGTCTTTGCGCATTCTTTTTGGTGTACAGAAATTATATGATACACACAGCCACCCACAGGCGGGAGCAGCATATAGACCAGCTGCTGTGCTGGAACTAGGCTGCATTCAACACCTGCTATATGTTCGTAAATGATGGTTTGCATGGGTGTACTGGTGTCTGTTCGAGCCGGGTGCAGCTGGTGGTTTCAATGGCAAGGCTCTACTTTTTGCCAGTGTGGCAGGGCTGGCTCTCTTTTTTCATTTTTTTTTTGAGCGGGAGGGGGATGGTGGTGGTGGTGGTGGTGCAGAGAACTGTATTCAATATCTGTGGATGTATCGGATGGCGTAGTGGCTACAGATAAACAAGCTCCACTCCCTTTATGGCCTGCGGCACTGGCAGGCCAGCAAGCTGCACGCTCACAACATACGCTATAAAATCGGTGGTAGATATCCAGAGCGGCCCGTTCGACGCGGGCGCAGCTGCGTGAATTCTCTTTGATTGTCATTTTGGCTTGCTGCCCGCCGATCCCCGTGCGCGGTCCTACGCACCACTTCACCCTGGGCGCCGCGAACCCAGCCAGAACGCAGCTGCGTTTACGCATATCTCCGTCCATTCGTCTTTTTGGCTTCGAATTCGAAGGCAGCGTGGGCGGCCGCCGATCCCGGGGCCAGGGGCCGACGTCCACCGGCAGCGGGTGTTGCGTCATCGCACCCGTCGCGAACGTTACATAAGGCGTTGCCATGGCCGTGGCCCGGCCATCTCGCCCAGGCATCGCGCCATCGCGACGGGAAACGGGCAGCGTCAGGGGGCTGGAGCCCCCGTCGTTACGGGTGGAGCCGCGAGCGGAGTTAGTGCGTGGCGACGGACACGTGCACGTGCCCGCGAGGCGACGCCGGCGAGCGCGACGAGGGGTGGCCTGGTGGGTGTGCGTACGCGGGGCCGCTCGCCGTCGCCGCGGGACGAGAGTGGGCTGCGCAGGACGACGGACCACGAGTGCCAAGGATACACGGGCCCCGGATCGCCGCACGACGCGTTTCGCGTGCGCCCGTTGACGACGGCCCAATATCGCCGCACAGCCCTGCTCCACCATCAGCAGATTGCATCACGTCGCACGCCTTCTATTGCATCACCTTCCTGGATTCGGTTCGCACACGCCGCCGGGCAGCGACGTATATCAGCGGGCCCACCATCACTCGAAGGCGTTCCCTTCCTTCCCTTCCCTTTCCCTCCCTTTGCCCCCGGCGGGTTTTTTCCACTTCCTTCGCACTACTTTCTTTTCGTTCTGTTCGTTTTCGCTGCGCCCGGCCGCCCTTTCCCCTCTTTCCCCACGAAGACCCACCGAATACACTCACTATGCGTATCCCCGTCGCCACCCTCGTCGTCGCGCTCGCCGCCGCGCAGACGCTCGCCGCCCCGATCGAGTTCCGCCGGGACGATGGATCTGTGCGTACCCTTCCCCCTCCCCTTCCCTCTGCCCCATTCCCCCCCCTTCCCGGTAGAGCAGCTTGCTAAGCCCGTGCAGGACCTCGCGGTGCGCGCCGCGAAGAAGGCCGCCGTGAAGAAGCCCGCGCCGAAGCCGCTCGCCGCGAAGCCCAAGGCCGCGGCCAAGAAGCCCGCCGCGAAGCCCGCCGCGCCCAAACCGGCGGCACCGAAACCCGTGCGTCCCTTTCCTAACGTGTTGCTTCTATGGCGGTGCTGATATGAGGATACGCAGGCCGCGCCGAAGCCTGCTGCGCCAGCCCCGCCGAAGGCCGACGACAAAGCTGCTGCTGACAAGAAGGCCGCCGACGACAAGAAGAAGGCGGACGACAAGAAAGCGGCTGATGATAAGGCGGCCGCGGACAAGAAGGCCGCGGACGAGAAGGCCGCCGCTGAGAAGAAGCCCGACGACAAGGCCGCGGCGGACAAGAAAGCTGCTGACGACAAGGCTGCGGCGGATAAGAAGGCGGCGGACGAGAAGAAGGCGGCGGACGACAAGAAGGCTGCTGACGACAAGGCGGCGGCGGACAAGAAGGCCGCTGACGACAAGAAGGCGGCGGACGACAAGGCTGCTGCTGACAAAAAGGCCGCTGACGAGAAGAAGGCCGCAGACGACAAGGCCGCCGCCGACAAGAAGGCCGCCGACGAGGGTGCGCCTTCCCCCCTCCCCCTTCCCTCCTTACTAACCCACCCGCAGCCAAAGCCAAGGACGCCGCTGCGCCCCCACCCCCGCCCAGCACCGGGACCGGCATCGGCGCGGGCATCGGGCAGGGCATCGCGAACGGCGTCGCGGCGGGCGTCGGCGCGGGCATCGCGAACGGCATCGCCGGCATCGGCGCCGGTACTGGCGCGGGCGTCGTGGACCCCACTGCCGCGGGCCCGGGCGTCATCGACCCCGTCACGGGCGCCGTCGTGGACCCTGTGACCGGCGCCCCGATCGACCCTGTTACGGGCGCGCCGCTCGACCCCGCTGCGGACCCCGCCGCAGATCCCGCCGCGGACCCGGCGGCGGTCGAGGGTGATGTCGCTGCGGGTGATGCCGCAGCCGCTGGTGACGCCGCCGCTGCAGAGGGCGATGCTGCCGCCGCCGAAGGTGACGCCGCTCTCGAGGGCGACGTTGCCGAGGGCAACGCCACGGCGCCCGAGTCGATCGACGACCCCAACGCGATCAACAACGCCGCCGCGGGCGCCGCCGCCACCGAGGGCGACGCCGCTGCTGCTGAGGGCGACGCCGCCGCTGAGGGCGAGGGCGAGGTCGTCGACGAGACCGGCGAGGGCGCGGCTGTCGATGAGACCGGCGAGGCTGTCAAGGGCGAGGGCGAAGGCGAGGTCGTTGACGAGACCGGCGACGCCGCCGCTGCCGACCCCGCTGCCGACCCTGCTAACGCTGCCGCTGCACCCCCGCCACCGCCACCTGCGTCGTCGAGCGCCGCACCCGCCGCCGCCAGCGCCGCCCCGCCACCACCGCCCCCACCCGCTGCTGAGCCGCCGAAGGCTGCTGAGCCGCCGAAGGCTGCCGAGCCGCCGAAGGCCGAGCCCCCGAAGGAGGAGCCGAAGAAGGAGGAGGGCATCCTCGACAAGATCAAGAACACGGTCAAGGGCCTCCTCGGGCTGTCGTAGAGCGTGTGTAGTTTCTTTCGCTGTAGAGAGGAGGGATGGATGAGCACGAACGGAGGGATGTAGTATTGGTAGTTGAAAGAAAGTATGTGGAGGATGCAATGCATGCAATGCAATGAAAGTGCGCGTTTGTGGAATGACCAGCAAGTGAGCTCGCAATCAAGTAAGATCACAATCAAGTAAGTTCGCAGCGGGCGGGTGTGCATCCGGAAGTCAACATCTGCTTTTAGTATTGCCCCCGGCGCAGCGTCGCCGGGCGCCGAACAATGCCACTACAGCGGGGGTTTGGCGCCGTCTGGATCCGGACTGCCGTTATTGCACGATGGGATTGTGAACCCCCCCTAAGGTGGCAGATAGTGCAGGATGCAATGCCATGGAAGTGCGCTTCGGCGTTTGCGGAATCACCAGCACGCGGAACTGGACCGCACGCCCTGCGTTCGCGGCGCGGGCGGCGTGCGTGCGCTGGCGGGATGACTAGAAACACGTTTTTGTTGTGTCGTGCGCGCGGTGCGCTCCCAATGCGGAGGATGCGATGCATGCAATGGAAGCGCGCGTTTGGATCACCATCTCGTGAGGTGAGGTCGCACGGTTCTGGGTTCGCCCCGTCCCGCACCTATTTGGAAGAAGTACAGATGTCTGTTTTTCGCGGTGCTCCTGGTGCTAGCACCCAAACACCATCGGCGGCGATGTAGCACCCTCGGCGTCGATGTCCCCTCCGCCGAACAATCCAGCCACCAGCGGGGGGTGCCTCCCTGAGCGCGTCGGTCGCAATCATCGCACCGCCGTGCATGTGCCGTTCGCAGCGGGCGTGCGCGCGTAGGGAAGGTACAGAAACCAGTCGGACTGCCTTCATTTTTCCGCGGAAGCGCGCGTCATGTGTGGAATCACGGGGGTGTCGAGATGCTTATCACGTACACGTACATAGGGTAGTCCCAGGGAGGGTCAAAAAAAAACTTTTGCTATGTAAAAGTTTTGGGAGGTTCTGGTAGGTTTGAGGTTGGCTTTGCACCACATTTGTAGTATTTTAGCATGGAATATAAAGTGGATATATAGAATGCCTACTACCTTCCTCTGGGAAGGCTGTGAACACCTTACTTGGGGTGCAGTGTGACTGTTGTCATGAATTTATCATTGCTTATTGATTATATATAGCCTTGGATGGCCTCCTTGGAACTCTGTGAGGGCTCCAGTCCCATACATCAACCATAAGCAACATTATTTTGATGAATTTGACTAGAAATACGAATTCTATCACCACTTTTGATGGCATCATCAAATCACATGATGAGTGGCGGCCGCTCAGCCTGTTGATGGGCTTTCATTGCCTGTCGCAGACTCGCAGGCCAATCCGCTGGGGTCGGAGTCGAAGACAATGTCAGAGAGGCCTAGTCACTTTGATTTTAGCGGTAGTTAATGGACATCCGCCGATTGCACGGTGGAGCATACCCATGCCGTGTTGCCAGTGCTCGCCGCACGAGGCACATGTCGAATAATCCAAACACTTACTATTGCTTCTCCTTGCCTTCTCGTGCGCGTGTCCGCCACGAAGGGTGCAATCACCCCGTGTGCATGCATGTGCCTGTGCCCGTTCGCAGCGGGCCTCCGCACGTAGGGAAAAGATGTCGCGTTGTGTTTTTGTCCACACCCTCTTCATGTTGTGGCACACTTGGTGGTACATGGGTGCATAAGCAGCATGCATTCTGAGCCGTGGGTTCAGCAATTAGCATCAAGTGGGATTACTCGCTCGAGGGCCACTCCTCCGCGGCCGCATTCGCAGCATGGGTGGGTGTTAAATTTGTTGTATTCTTGGACATGTCTGTTTTTTTAAAATTGCTCTGGATAAAATCATCAGGGAAACTATCAGGGGCTAGTAGTTTGATTGAGGTGAGCGTGAAATTGGGAGGTGAGCATAAAATCCACACACACAGATATATATATTGATATTTATATATATCCTTCCCCTGCACCGACTGTGGGGAGGGAGACTCAGGGAGTCAACCGGATGACCTGGTGCCCATCCATGGCCACTCACCGGCTGTGGTCTAGCTCTCTGTTCATGATTGCTGGTGCACATACCCTGGGTTCGCCCCGCGGGTGTGTATTGCGGTGGGATCAGATTCTATGAACTGTTCTTTTTTTCACCCTACTGTGATATTTGATTATTATTCTCCCTGGTCAACTCAGCTGATTTAGCTATAAGACTTGCAGGAACAATTACTATTCTAGGTACAAGGGAAGGGCAGCTAAGGAATTCAAGTGGGCTGTGCTGGGTCTGTGTCACAACTGCATCCTGTGAGGGTAGCCCCCTAGGCCTAAGCAGTTGGCAGTCTCTGCTCCAGATCTGCCTGCCCTGAGCTGCACACCCTCTGTTTGCAGCATGGGCATGCACTGTATCACCAATGCATCTTCTATTTTTGCTGCTATAACAAGCCGGTGCTGCTCCTGTGGTTTATATATCATAGTATAAGTAATTAATATAGCATGGTTTGCAGTACAAATGATCACTGAAAAATTTGAAGAGTGCAGCAGTACATCAGCTGGGAGTTCCAGCTGGCGCTGGCTGAGTTACTATCTGACAGCAGCTGTATGTCATCGGAACACCAGCTGTGCAAACCAACTGATGAAAACAACCCAACAATAGGACAATCATAGCGCAGCAAATGTAATGCTGGAACTCAGTCATCAAATTGCTATGCTTCCGCAGATCAGCGCCCTGGGACTTTGCTCTCACCCCACCTTCAAGTCCTCCTCCAGCCTTCCTCAATGCCTCAAACCCTCATGAAAACCTCAAACCCTCCTGCTCTTCAAATTCATGTCCATTCAAGCCCCCAGGTTGCCTCCTCAAGTCTCTTCAAGTCCTTTTCAAGTGCTCTTAAGTATATTCTCTCTTTCCCCCGGCTGGCTCTCCCCCTTCCACTTGCCTGACATCCCTCCCCTTCATTTTGCGTCCATCACTGAGCCTGCCGCTCCCTCCATACCCGCCTGTTGGCTGCCGCATTGCCCAGAATGGGCAGAATATTGTCCCGCCCACCTGTCAGGGGAACCCCCCCCTTTTGGCCCCTTGGACACGTCTCCAATTCCGGTCCGATTCCGTTTCCGACTCCGGTCCGGCCCCCCATCTCGCCCGCACAATCACCAATCCGTCAACACCCTCCCAATGGTCGCCCTGGGACCTTGCCTGCGATGCCGCCCAAGCCTTCTGTGCCCGACAGTGGCAGCTACGGACAAGCAGTATATAGTCAGCTCCCTAGCAGGCGGATCCTTAGAGTTTCTTCTCTTTGGATCCTCCCCTGCTAGGTCAGCTTCGTTTGTATTTGCTTACCATTGTTCATGCTTTGGATCCTCCCCTGCTAAGACCTTGATCTCAGGCCTCCAGGGTTGCCGTTACACCGCTGTCCTCTCCGCTTACACCACCTCCTCCTTCACCAAAACAATTGCAGCCTGTTAAGTAACGGAAGCATAAGCCAGCAAACAATGTGGTGCTACCTGCCCCAGCAACAAAATGCCAATGTCCGAGTTGCGGAGCAGCTGCGGCTGACAACATAAAGGTTCCTAGTGGCAATATTCCTTACGCAAAACACCTCTGTTATTTTGTGCCCCAAGGTAAGGCCTTGCCGCCAGGCTATAGTTGGAACGATGAATATAAGAAACTCTATAGGGGATCAACCGGACAAGATTGCTAGGTTCGGCGCTGACTCAGGCTCGGAGTACGAGTACGTTCCACCCTTGTCACCGCCCCTACCACTTGTCCCCTCCTCCTCTGTCACTCCTGTCGTCCCCAGTCCTGTCATGTCTTCTGAAGCTGCTACGGATGCTGGCACTTGGCTGGATGCACTCGAGGCGAAAATCGACCACCCAACTGAGGCCTTTACTCTTCTCACCACCCAGGCTTCCGCTGCCGCTGCCGCCGCTAATACTGCTGGCAGACACCAAACACCACCACCACCGGAGACGTCGACTCCGACTCCGACTCCGGTCAGGACATGCACCCAATTTTGCGAGCAAAACCTGGGCCACTGCCCACCGTGCGTTGCGTGCAAAAACTGGTATGGCAGGATTGTGACATCCTCTGTGACAATTGATATATTTTGTATATCTTTTTGAAGTTGAAAGATATGACTAATCTAACTACATAAATAAATTAAGGAATCACCATTTTTTCAGGCCAAAGACCCGGATAAACATCAGGGTGGCTATGTGACCCATAAAAGGGATATTGATTGAAATAACGGTCAAATTGATGGTTCATCATATAATAGATATAATTATTGATCTCCATCAAAAATCGTTCCACATTGGTCAATTTATCTTGATGCCATCAGCAGACATTAGATAACCTACCAAAACAATGAAATACTAATAAAATAATCTTTTTGTTTAATGTGACACGAGTGACAAAATGACCTCCATGCTTTGTCATGGGCAACTGCCCAATTTTGCGTGCAACAGCGGTGGGCAACTACCCAGGTTTTGCGAGCAAATCTGAGTGAATGGGCTGCTCCGGTCCAGGGCGACTCCGAGGCCCTCTTTGGCGATATCAACCTCAACTCAAAATTGGTCTTGCGACCAAACCCCCCGTTCACCTTTAACGGCGATCGGAAACACGGCCGCGCATTTCTCTACGCGGTCCGCACCTATGTCCGCCTTGCCCCTGAGGCCTTCGTGGTCAACGGAGAGGCGAGCGAAGAAAAAGGCCATCCGCTATGCCATGTTGTTTATAACAAAAGAACCTGCTCAGCAATGGGCGGAGCGCCACAGAAGCAAAGCCCCATTTAAGCTTTCTATTCCTACTTATAGTATAAACATAAATTAGGGCTATTGCTAAAAAGATGAGCAAAGGACACAGTGTTCAGAAAAAGTCAGGCATAGTTAGTAGTAGCTAGTAGGGTAACTAGGTTCTTTTTTAAGTCCTCAACCCTATCTACTACTACCAGATTTGATAAAATCTCATAAAAGAGTAATACCTCGGAAGGTAGAAAAGGACCTGATAAACTATTAAGCAGGATTCTTAGGCAGGGGGTAGGTTCTATAGGTTATTTACACTTTTAAAAGAAACAGCAGTTTTCTAAACATTAATAGATTAGTTAAAACATAGCCTCCCTAGGTTAAACTTACCTTGCTTTGCAGAGAGATTTACTTCTAAGAGGAGACCTAATAAATATAATTAAGACAGTTTCTCAGTTTTTTTTGACTTGTTAGCAGCCAAGATATGCTACTTCTAGATAATCTGATAATACTGCTCCAGAAGTGAGACCTAGACCTATTTAAAGAGGATACTGCACCTGAACAAAAGCACAAGATATAGTTGCATAAGTTAGTTAGAATTTTGCATTGTAAGCAGAACAGTGTTTGTCTAACTAGTTTATACCTTTTGCAGTAAGTTGCATTAAGAATTTTTATTTATTAGTGGGGAAGGGAGAAGTTAGACAAACAACCAGTTCCTTTAAAACAAACAACTAGTTCCTCTAAAGCTGCAAAGTTACACTAAGTAGTAACAGCTATCAATGTCACAAGCAGATATAAGACCCCTGTAAATAGTAAATTCGATTGTTGTCTTTCTATAACTTACCAATCTGCATATTTTAAAGAAGTTTCTTCTTAAAATTAAAGATCTTAGGGCAGACCAGACTGTTAAAATTAGAGATCTTGAATAAGATAGGAAATGGTTTTCCATATGGTGATAAGGTCTTATAAGGTAATTTTAGAAGGTAACAGAAGGAAAGCAAGAAAGGAGCAAGCCAATCTAACTCTACTTAACTAGTTTTTAAGCTTAGATACATCATTTCTTGCTAGTAGATCTCTAGACATAACAGAGAATGTGTCAGGAACAGGGCCGGCCCGGGCCCACGTGATGGTCTCCTGCCAGTCTGACAAGTGTGGGAAAGATGGTTCAACCCCCGTATCTGGGTAGTCAACAATCAGGCAGCGTAGATGGTGCCACTGCTGCAATAGAGAGCAGGGTAGGGACAACTCGGGGCAACTTGAGACACCCCCGCTGTCACGTTGTGTGACAGCGGTGTCACAGGATACGAGTAGTCGCCTAGAGTGTCCTACCCCTGCTGAAGGGAATGAGTCCATAGCTAAAGAGTGCTGCCTAGTAGAGTTGGTGCCCAAGACATAGGGCAAGGCATAGGCTGGGCCAGTTTAACAAGCCGTTTGGGCGGGGCGTGACGTGACGCGGTCACGCCCGATGGTCGAGGGGGTCGAGGGGAGCAGCCCCGCAACAGGGGCTGCGGGCCCGACACCCCTGAGGGGTTTAAAGAGGGTTGCCAGTCTAAGGGGTGACATATCTCCTTTCCTGGAGAAACGGGTCGCTGTGGCTCCTAGACACCGCGTGACGGCGCGGTGTGACGCGTGACATGCGGGCCCGATCGGGCCCGGACCCTCCCATCGCCCCGTACCAGGGGAACCCCGAGCTTGAGGCCAGAGAGCAAGAAGAAGTGGCTAGGACAAGGGTGAACATAAGAGACAAGAGCCTGGGCTGTCCAGCCCAACCAAGGGCTCAGGTCAATAAGGCAAGCTAACCTGGAGCGTTGGAAGTCGTCTAGACACCCCTTTCCTGGGGTATAATCGCAGCAACCCCGCTCTAGAGGACCAGGCCGGAGTAGGGTTCAAAGAAAGAGACTTCAATGCTAAACCTAAGGTACAGGAGTAATACTCTAGTCTTTATATACGGTGGGCGCTAGGGGCCGATCGGGCCCGCTGAGGGTCGATCAGAATGGAGCAGGGGATGCCTCTGGTCGTCCCTGGTTGCTCCGCTAGGAGCCCAGGGACCATTCCTCTAGAAAGGAGCCATGCTAAAGTCGACACTAAGGAGTGTTTGACAATGCAACAGTAAGGAGCTCCCTCCTGGGCCCTGTGGTTGTCTAGGGCCGATTGGGCCCGCTGTCAAGGGCGTCCGGCGGCGCATCATGATCCCTGATGGCGGGTCATGATGGCGTGATGGCTGACTAAAGCGTGATCCGTGATTATGTCCCTTCTCTGGGATATTAGTGTTGTTGCTCAGTGCTTTGAGCTTGTGAATTATGAGGGCTTGTCAAGCCCTAGGGCTCTAAGAGTGGTGAGGGCCTGTTGGGCCGTATAGGGCCCGACGGCCCGACCCGAACCCTGACAGAATGTAGACCTTTAGAGATGTATGACTTGTAAAAGGGATAAAACAAGCAAAACCTGAGGCAATAGTTATTCAGGTCTAATCTTTTATATTTATAAGATTATTATCAGTTGCTAATTAAACAAGCAGCCTATATTTAACACAGTATTAGGAGATCCACTTGATTGTAACTGAGGAGTAGAGTCTAAACAAGGGTTTAGTTAAGAATAAAGAGATAAGATAGAGGCTTGCTATATTAATACCCTAACTTGAAGGTTTTGATCATTTAACAAGAACTTCTAATATAAATAGGGTTACATAGGCAGCATTAGTACACAAAATCAGCAATACTTGGACATTAGATAAACAAGAAACAGACAAAGCCTTAAGGGCCTCTAAGATAGCTTCTATTATTAAATAAAGTAAAATAGAGCCTGAGGTTATTTTGCATAAGCTGATGCTATTAGACACATAATATATAACAGGATAGTAGGAGGGACCTGGGAAGAGATTATTATATTCTTGTTGGGTGATAATGGGCAGGGTGCTAACTGGATAGGCATTATAAGTTGTTGTACTAGGAAAGGGGAGAAGTCAAAAACAATGGGCTAGGGGATTATAGCGGACTAGAGCACATCTCCGCCGCTGCTGCAGTGTAATAATCTAATATCTGTCTTCCTTATAATATTCAGTGTGCTGCTGCTGATGTCTGCACTCTAATGATGTCATTCTTTTTTCCTTAGTATATATAGCCTGTATTAGGTAGAGTTTCAGAAAGAATCTATCTTTTACGCCTGTTCTTTACGCGCTCTGATCTGTGTGACGGAACTCCAGACCGGCTTCTGTTACAGGGATGTAGCCATACCTGTTTAAACACTTTTTAGAACGTTTTAGGTCAGGTTCTGAGACTTTAAGTCAGTGCAAGGGCCTTAATGCGGGAAACACCAGACACAAAACCACTATATAGGAGCAAACATGTAACAACAATAAAATAGATAACATAGACAACTTCTTAATATAATATCCCACACAGGGCCATTTGATCGATCTTGTGTTATAATCACTGCACCAATAGGGCCAAGGCTTAGTGGTGGATATGGCTCTGAGTATAATATCATCTCATCTCAAATAATCCACCTATCAATCCCAGATATCCTCACATATTAGCAGAGCGTCTGGGCCTATACTATGATATTTGCTCAGATAATTCTCCAATAATCCTGAGACTTGGAGTATTTTTTTTTTGTGTATACGACAGGTGTGGGGATGAATCAACATAATCTGATGTGATTGATGCTGTTTCCATATATGGTAACTTTTCCTGAAGGATACAAGTCAATATCTAAGATCAGGTATAAATAATTCTAAATAATTTTGATGTGGTAAGACTCAGACAATAAGATGTGACACTGGTATATGGTATGTGATGTCATGTCACAAAGAAGCTATCATCCCAATCTCTAATGTTATAAATAATAATAAATAATTGAAGTCTCTAGAGACTTAGGTAACAGGTTAGACTCACTGCCTAGGGACACACTGTTACTTGTGTGTCATGATGTGTGACAAATTTCCTAAAAAGGAAATTTTTGCCATTTGACTGTATAATCATTAGAGAATGTTACACATCGTCACAAAATCAAAGTTGTGTATTTTGACGATACAAACAACTTTCATTAAGTGACCTATGGTCACAGGTGAATAATTGTGTCAGCATTGACCAATCATTTGCTGATCTACACCTAATACTGTAATATATTACTAAGTACTAGTCCACCTCCTAGAAACTGATACCTTACCCCTCTAGCATATCTCTATTCTGGGTTATATAGCACCTAAGGCCTTTAGGAATTGACTAGCTCTAACACTTGTTCAATGGTAGGAAATGGGTGGAGGTGTAGGGCTTGGTTTATATAGGTGCTAGACTATCTGATGATATCATATCAACTTAGATCATAAGATTACATGTATGTAGTCCCAGTATATTAGCAAAATCCCGCTTAATTTAGTATTCAGGCATGCTTGACAGTGAATAGATCAAGGCAATGGTAAAACAACTTTCATTAAGACCTGATGCGCACAAGCCGCATATAAATAGTACATAACCCCTCATACCTGCATCAATGCTAAATAACTCCCGCTATATGGGCCTTGCTCTCGCCCACGCTGGCCTCGTCGCCCGTGTCGTCCACCGCGCTGCGCGCCAGCTTCGAGTCAAGGCCACGAATATCGTCGTCATTGTTAACCTGCACGATCTGGTGGACATCTGTGCGCGAAGGGTTAGCCCACGGGGTCGCCAGAAACAGATGCAAAAGAACACACGGATACCGCCAAACGTATCCAGCCGCGTCGCGCGATCACGATCTCGAGCGGTCCCCGAGGCGCCGCGTGAGCCTGAGAAGTGCTCGTCAGACGCGTCGCTCGGGTCGCCCGCGCCGCCCATCCGGCGCGTGGTGAGGTTGAACAGGAGCGTGCAGCCGTAGAGCCGGCCGAGAAAGAAGCCTGGCGCGAGGGAGAGGGCTGTGTTCGGCCACAGCGCGAATGTTATCAGCGTCACAGCGGCGACGACGGCGGTGGCGGAGCCGGTCTGGATCGCCCCTACGATAAGTCGGTGGATGATGCTACGCGTGCTCTTAAAATTGCTCTTGAAGCCGCGCAGGGTGATGACCAGCGCGCCTGCGACGCCAATGTCCGTCACAACAGACGCGATAAGCCATACCCTGTCGTTACATTGACTCAGACGAATTTAACTTAGAAAACTTGTTGAACGAACATGGAGATAGGCACAATCTTCTTTCTGTCGCTGGTGCTTCGGTGTACCATCGATAATATTCCGAGCCCAATGGCCCCGCTGACGGCGGTCAACGCTCCGAGTACCAGTATGCCGCAGATGACGTAGTTTTTCGACCTAGTGGGGAATGAGCGCGCACAAACACCACAACCAACGACCCACAGTATACCGTAGCGCCAGACGAGGTAAAGCTGGACAATGAAGCCACTGATACCGGACGTTATGCACTGTTTAGCGGTGAGCCTTTTCGGAGAGCGAACATGGTGGGGACTCACATAGACAGCCCCAGGCCACGCATTGTATGCAAGGTAGGCCATGTCACCCCAGTGGGTAACAAGCATCTGCAATCAGCCTCAGGCTCAGCGAACATGGCAGGCGCAAGGAGGTACATACCAGATAAGCGAAGGCCGAATCTCCTATCGTCCCCACGGTGTCAATTAGCAATTGCAAGGCGACGATCCAGCGCACGAAGGTGGTATTTGCGCCTGGCGAACGAACTTGTGGGTGATGTCAGTATGTATGGACCGGAGAACACGATGAAGACGGCGCACGGTGTTTGTTGGTATAGTACTCGTACGCGAGGAGCAGCTCCACCATGTATACCATGGAGTTGATCCATGTGCCGATGAGCGGGGGCCTAATCGGGTCAGTAGTGGTCTGTGGAACGCGAAAGAGCGGTCCACGCACGCAAAGACATCCTCCAGGAAAGCAGGCATTGGCGTGAAGGGAAATAAAATTTGCCGGAACCCACAAGCCGGCGACGGGGCCTATATACGAAGCCTGTCCGAGTCAGGGACAACTCGGCGTCTAGACTTTCTTAGGATTTGTCCCCTCCTCCTGACTGAGGGTGATGTCTTGTGCCTGAGACACATTTAGAAGCTCACTGGAGGTAACGAGGACTGGCCTCATTCTCTTAAGCCCTCTCGCATGCGACAAGGAGGACCAATTGGGGCGACGAGGGCACGAAAGAGAGGCAGAATGCGGATGTTCTGGTGTTTCGCGATCGATCGTCCGTGGCAGTGGTGATTCGAAGTGACGGAGAGGAGAGTGAGGACATCCCAAGGAGATCGACATGCTTCGACATGGCGGTCAAGAGTAAAAATGCGGAGTGTGGGAAAAACTCGGCGACAGGACCGATGGCGGCAGCTTCGGCCGAAAGAATGGCACATGTGAGCTTCGACTCTCGAACGGATTCAGTGGCATGTGGACTTCTAAGACCATTTACTGAGCATCTCCATGTCGCATGTGGTTGCACGCATTGTATATGTACAAACCCTTATAATTACACAATTGGTTGCGGTGTTCGGGACTCGAACAGACGACGGTCAAACGATGGTAACGCAAAATAGTTTTGTTGATGATCACATGCGCTTAGTCACGATGACTCACTTGCTTTCACTCTTCCACGACTGACGACATGGCTCTTCCTGAGCCCCGTCTCCCGCCCGAATTGGAGCGCGAAGTCTTCGAGCTGGCTGCCATCTCCGACCTCGCATCGATTCCTATGCTTTCACTCGTCGCCCGTCGCGTACACCATTGGCCGGTCTTCTCATTTGCCCACCTTCAATTCCGCTTATCCGCCCGCAGGGTAACGCCGTTCGTCTTCTACGTCGTCCGTCTGAATCACTCGCGGCATGCCGCCGCCTTCGTTGCCGAAATCCGCCGGCAGCCCGCGTCGTACTTCGTCCACGTAAAGCACGTCCTTATGGAGTCGACCGGGCACTGGAAAGTGGCGGATGTGCTCCAGATCCTCGACAAGTGCCGTGGCCTGCGCAGCGTCGGGCTGACGTATCTATTCCAGCAGCCCGACGTTCTTCGCGGACTGGCGCCGCTGCGCATCCAGCGCTTGACCGCGACGCTCAGCCACCTCTTCCCCGGAGAACCTGGCGCCATCGACCCGCGCCACCCGGCGCTGCAGCACGTGACGCATCTCAGCCTGCATGATGGTATCAGCTTCCATGACACAGGCCACAGCGATGGAAGCATCCTTGCTCGCGTCTGTCGCGCATTGCCCGCCGTGCCCTGCCTGACACATCTTCGCTTCAACTTTGCCCCCACCCGTCCGGGAATCACCTTCATACAGCACCTCCTCCGTGACTCTCCGCGTCTGCAAGTACTCTTGCTCGCGCAGGTCCGAGACACAGAGCTGGAGGCGAATTTGGCGGATCGGAGGGTTGTCATTGATTACTTCTCCACGGAGCCGCATTTGGAGCCAACGTACGCAGGGTTCTGGAACGACTGGGAGCGCGGCGTGCGTCCTGGCCCAGAGAAGGACATGTGGACGCAAGCAGAGGAGGTCGTCAGATCGCGGGAGCGCAACCCCGAGAATGGCAAGCAGTTCCACCCCCTCGTCCGTTCCAGCCACTGATTTCTGCACAGCGAAGTCCCATTAACGTGTCTTCGAACCCATTTGCTACTATTTGAGTGCCCGGCATTACGCTGAGGCCTGCCCGAATTCGGGCTCGTCGAAGTTTCGAGGTCTCCACTTGGACATCTTGTATTGCGTTCCGGCCGGGAAGCCGTATTTGCACGTTTCCGAGTCACCATTGCAGTGAACGGCGCCAGCCGCCAGGGAGCCAGCTCCTCGGTCTATAAATGGAGTGGCGCCGTGAATAATTCACTGGTATGCCGTTCCGTCGCCGTTCTTAGACGTCTTAGTCATTGGGTATGAGGCGAGATGTCAAGATTCGGTCCGTCTGACCACACAGAGTTGACGACGGTCTCGTTCTTTGTCTGGCTTCGGGAGATCTACACGAACGCCGCCGATCAAGAGCCAATGGCAGCGCGCGTCGACGGCGGACGTCATTCGAGGAGGTCAGCCCGCGAGGTAATTAAGTCTAGCGTCCCCGAGAAGGTTGATCGCGACGTATTTAGCTGGGCCGGCAATGGCGAGGCGCCAATCACATTCGTGGTTCTCTCTAGCCCGAGATTATCACCGTGAGATCGTGGACCCTGGTCCGTGCCCACACCAAGTTGGAAGGTGCCACCGCCCGCGGTCGGCCTGCCTGTCATGCGCCATAAATATGCAGTTGGAGCGCCCTTTGCTCCCCTCTTCCACACCACACGGTACTGCCCATGTTTCAAGCCACGCACGCTGCTGGTTCCAGCCGCGCGGGGTATGGTGTTGCACTCCCAAGCATACACGAGGTCCTTCCCCCCGCATCTCCTCCCTCGCCGACTCCAGCTGGCCACCCCTGCTGCGCTGGCTCTCCCGCAAACGTTCGCCATCCCCGCCTCGCCGCTCACCAGCGGCACCAAGTCGCCACGGTCATCGCACTCGAGCCAGGAAGACGACCAGAGCGAGGGCGAGGGCGACCTGCCGCCGCTCAGCGACGATGAAGAAACGCGACGACACGTCTGCCAGATCTGCCGCCGGCGCTTCAGCCGCCCAAGCAGCCTCAAAACCCACCAAAACACCCATTCTGGTGCGACGCGTGAGTGGCCGCAGCTTCCCGCCCGCTTCTTTGGTGTCCGTTGTTCTGCCCTTCGGGAGACCCGCGGAAGCTCGCACATTCCGTGTATCCGCATGGCGATGTGAGGGCATCACGTCTTCTGGCACCTCGGGCGCACGGCCTGACAGGCCGACCCGTCAATCGCCGTCACCTCGCGCGGATCGACGATGGGCCTGCGCGCCGCGGCGTCCGCGATGGCGCAATAAGAAGCGCGGTGACAGCTGACACGGCCTGGGCGCGCCTGCCAGTGATCCGCGTCCTCGCCCTCCCATGCTGTCCACCCTTCTGCTCCACCCCTCCTCCTCCATTGCCCGTCGGCTGATCCGCTTCGCAGCATACCCGTGCCCGTTCCCCGGCTGTGGGCGCCAGTTCAACGTCAAATCGAACATGCGCCGGCACCATCGCAACCACGCGGCCCCCGCAGCCTGAACCGACCCCGCGTTATTTTTGGAGCCGCGTCGTGGTTCGGCCATAGAATGCAGGATTTTGTATATCAATAATGATGATCTATATTTACGACGCTTTACAGATGACTGTATACATCTTCCCAGTTACCCGCTGCCTAGACACCCTGTATTGTACTTGCTTTTTCCCTCCACAACATGAAATTTGCATTCATCCATGACCTCGCTTGATGTTTTCGGTGTCCCGCTGCGGCTTCACAATCCCGCGAGAAAAGGTGTCATTTTCAAGATATTATTAGATTATGTAGTCAGTCACACTAGGCTCGATTCTCAATACTTACTGCACCATTTCACCTGTGCACATGTACACCAACACGACATGTTGTCTGACTCGTTCAATCGTCACCATTGTCTCCCTCCTGGTCCGCACCGTTGACACGCCGATGGGCCTCGCGCTGCACCCGCCACTCCGTCGAGCTCCTCACCTCATCCACCATCCGCTGCGCCTGCCACACCCACGTCTCCCCCCCGCCCGACCGCCGCGCGGCACATCTCGCGCCAGCGCCGCAGGTACACCGGCGCATTCGGCCGCCGGAAGTCTGCGCTGATCACCGGCGCGTCCGGGGCCGTGGGGTCCTCGTTCAGGAGGCGGATGTGGTTGTAGAGCCAGCCGAGATGCAGGAGCTCCTCGAGCCCGATCTCGGTCGTCATCACCCGGTGGCGCCGCAGCAGCGGGAGCCACGCGTCCTGGGCCGTCGCCGGCTCGAGCTTCGCTCCCGTGACCACGGGCGTTCGCTCGGGCAGCGGGAACCGGGGCGGTGGCCGGACGATCCGGGGCCGGCGTGTCCATTCCGGCGCGTACGAGTTGCCGTTGAGGATGCACGTGCTGAGCGTCGGCACCAGGTCGCCGTAGTAGCAAACGCGGGCAAACTCGTCCACGAAGTCGTTCGCCTTGTCCTCGTCGACTTCCAGATCGGGATTGTACTCCACATGCGGAGGGAGGAGCTTGAGCGAGACCAGGTGGTGCAACGCCGGAAGGGCCTCCACGACGGTCGCTTCGAAGGCCTGAGCAACGCATGAGACATGTCGGACGGAGCAGAGTAACACACATTTTGGTCTTCCCACTCCTCGAAGTCGTAGTCGTCGAGAAGGAACACCAACTCCTCGATGTACCACGCGTGCTTGGCAATGGCGGGGAACAAGCCCGCATCCACGGCCCGCAAAGCGTTGGTCAGCGACTTCGGGAGGCTGCCCACTTTCTGTAGTGCGAGCAGCGCCGCCGTGCAGAGCCCCTCTCCGGGGATCCAGTCGATTGACACGTGCTGGAGCGACGGAAGGCTGTTCGGCCGAAGCATCGTCACAGTGCGGGAGGGCGCGGTGAGACATTCCAAGGCGGGAAGGAGCGGGAGTTGCACATCATCGGAATGCCAACTGAGGTGGAGTTCGACGAGGTGGGGTGCAGAAAAGGAGGGTCCGCTATGCTCGCGACTGTGTTCCAGGCATGGAGAGCGGGGAACGAGAGCCCCGACTGTGTGATGATTTTGGCGATGGGGAAGCACCTGGGCACATATATCTCTTTGATGTGAATCGCATGCCTGAGGCCCGCAATGATAAGGCGAGAAAAAGCGCCGAGGAGTCTCCGTCTGACACTCCCGTCCAGTCCACGGCTTCCGTAGCGGATGAGACACAGGCTAAAGCCAACGTTGACGACGCACATGTAGAGCCTCCGAATAGCCCGCGCCCGCTCCGGCCGCCGCCGCAGGACGTCGAAGCAGCGCACGATTTCGCGCGGCGAGCGCAGCCGGATGTCGCGGTAGATGAGGCGCTGGCCGACGGCGTGGAACGCCTGGCTGGTGCATGCCAGAGTCAGCAGCGCATCGTGGTCCGCCTCCACGGCGATGTAGTGCAGCAGCTCCACCGGCAGCGCGGGGACCCTCATGGGGGAACGAAAGAGGAAAAGGGTGCACAGCATTCTTGATGGAATCCGATCATCATGCGGCGGATATCAGATCCGCCAACAGGGTGAACCTGAAACAAATCACTGCGTTGGCTGTCTGTCACACTGAGGTTTCTGCCAAAAAATGGGCCCTGAAGTAGGATTATATTGACAACTTGGAAACATAACAAATAAAATCCCAGGAAAATAGACTTGATTTGTAAGGAATAATGCTAGCTGATCAACATTATTAATTATAAGTCCTGTACATTATCTATAATATTAAAACACTACCGTGCCGGCATTGACAGAAAGTCACGCAAAAAGTGATGCGTTTTGATTGATGGCACGTGAAATTCATGTGACCACCCCCCCCCCTCGGATACCGCCCGCCGGCTGCGAGCCGCAGGCGAGCGGCCGTGCGGGCGCTGCAACCACCTTTTGCCCATGCCGAAGGCGCGGGTTAGTATACTTGTATATAGTAAATTATCACCTGTACCACAGGTTACTGAGAGAAAAGAGGTATGAAGGCAACCCTTTCAGCTAGAATGTAAGGCTGGAAAAATTTATATCATGCCATCAAAAATATCACATGTTTAGTTGCCTGGTTTATAAACCAGTTTATAAACACCAGTTTATAAACACCAGTTTGGGAGACTGAAAATTATAAACCATTTTTAAATACTCAAATATTTAAAAACTGCACCCTAAAGGAATTGGAGGATATATCATAAGATCTAAGACCATATTTTAATCAAAGATCAGGGGCAGTACCAAAGTGTACCTAATGTATCACAAACAAGTGACAAATTGTCATCACATATGACATATCACCTGCATATATGACAAATAGGGTAATAAAAATGTGACACTATTTTTTGATAAATATTTGAGCTTGAATAAGGTGCACTGATTGTCGACAAAACATGGTCGCGAAGGGTAGTTGCAGTGTATGCTATATTTGATACCCTGATTCAGAAACTTAATGTCTTGTATCAGACTGGTCTTGCATTGCAGTTCTAACTGTACATACAGATTACCATCTATGTTGTGTAAGAGCATGTATAGAGCTGAAACTGGCCTTCAATCAATTAATGCATACTGTAGTATTTTGAAAGTGTCCTGCAATTTTCCATTGTTTTGTGCCCAAGAAGGCTAAAAAAAATTGAATTTTGATGTTAGCAATTTTTTTCTAAGGAGTTTTTTTTGGCTGTGTATCTCAGGGGAACCCCCACTTCGGCCTCCTTCGGACCGTCCAAGCACATCCGAGGCGCATCCGACGGGCACCCCCTCGGACGCTCCAACCTACCCTAACCCTCGTCCTTGGCCTCCTTTGCCCACACAATCACTGATCCGTCAAGACCCTCCCAACGATCACCTTGGGACAGAGCCTGCGACGCTGCTCAGGCCTTCTGCGCTCTACGTCGGCAGTTACGGACGACCAGTATATAGTTGGCGCCCTAGCAGGCGGACCCTTAGAGTTTCTTCTCTTTGGATCCTCCCCTGCTAGGTCGGTCCCTCCATGTATTTCCGTAGCTTCTATTCACGCTTTGGATCCTCCCCTGCTAGGCTTTCATCGGAGTCTCCAGGGTTGCCCTTACAGTGTAACATGTAACACAGACACTTGATTGACATACTATGGCATTGTATAACATAGATACCAGTGTCACATCTTGTTGTATGAGTAAGCCTAGCAATCTATAGTGGGTACTGTAAGGGTGAGATCAAGGATGAGTCGCCCCTTGGAGAAGTTCTCCCACTGCTGTCTGGGACCATTCAAGGCACTGTCCCATTTCGATCAACTGTCCGGGGCATATAACGCATAATGCAAGCTGTCCGCCGGACAAGCAGCTACAGACAAGCAGTATATAGTCGGCTACCTAGCAGGCAGACCCTTAGAGCTTCTTCTCTTTGGATCCTCCCCTGCTAGGACCTTGATCTCAGGCCTCCGGGGTTGCCCTTATAAATCTATTGAATGATTTGAATGTCATCCCATTTGGCCTTTTGCTTGTTTCCTTATATACTTTAGATGTTTAGTTTGTTTTCTTTATCTTGTGTATGTCTTCTTTTTCCCCTTACTATGCCCTTATACTTATTATAGGTGTACTTTGGTGCTGGCCCCCATTGTTTATATATGTGGTCTTATATCTTGTAGCATATTTGGTGCATTAATTATAGCCGCAAAGTTGTCAGGTGATATTGCACACTGGCAATTTGGGCAAAAAGGGCCACTCGAAGCTGGATTTATATGGCAAGGATCCAGTGCCAAAAATGACAGGCTGATTGCTGCTAAATCAAGGCCCTGGATATAGTTGCACTGGGGAATTACCTTATTTGGTAATGTTCTGGTCATATGCATGGAAATCAAGGGCCTTGGTTTGCAAACAATCAGGGGTATTGATTTTGACAGACATTTGTCACATAAAAATCCTGCTTCCAGTGGCCTTTTTTTCTTTGAATTTCCAGTGTGATTTAGGGCCTTGTTTTTATTAGGGTGTTTTGAAACCAGGTTTAAAACACTCCTGTTTTATTTGTTTCTCAACACCTTCTCCCAGAATGCCCTGTTTTTAATGTTTGTATTAGTAAGCATCCAAGAGGAGGTGAACGCTCTTGACAATGTTTCTGGCCAAATCAGAACTAATTGTCCTGATTTTGTTATAAACTTCATCCTGTAGGACAAGAAGAGGGTGCTATCCGCTGCTGTTGATATGATCAAATAACCATCAAGACGATCAAACTTTGATATATAGTAAAAATAGCCTTTTTTTCCAAGCTAATATAAGGCACCATGGATACTAAAGCAGATATCCTAAAATCAAGGGGCATCATGATGTGACAATCTGACTACATGCTGGGTGGTTGGTCACCCTGGGAGGGCTTAAAATAATTTCTGTCAATGATTATATTTAGGTTTTATTAGGCTAATAATGGGCTGGGTAAATGCACAATAGCCTCAGAATGCTTGCTTGACCATTGAATAGGCCTTGGAACTTGTTGGAAGTTCTTTGCAAGCTGTACCATAATCATAGGCCAAAGGGAAGTGCATGTGCCAGCTCTATCAAGCTTCTCATTGGCCAAAAGCCACCATGTCAGAATGAAGAACAACAGATTGCAAAACCATGGTCTGTCCTACCTGTCACAATCCTGCTAGTACTGCCAGTGAGTATAGACTGGCAGTCCAGCTTGTGACAGTAGCAACTGGAGCGGCATTGGTGGCCTTGGGGCAGAAAGATGATGTCCATGTTCTTGGGACTTTGGGAAGGGCTCCCTGCCCAGAATGCAGAGACTGAAAGTGCTATGGAACTGTGCTTAACAGACATGTGTGATCAAATATTTCCTTTTATGGTATATCTTATCTTATCCGCCATTCACATGCCCCCTTGCCTAAAATGGAAAATTTGGTTCATTTTGGCAACTTGAATCTCAGTGAAGGTGTTTATAAACTAAAAAAAATGGTTTAAAAACAGGGGTCTGAGAAGGTTTTTTATAAAACAGGTTTGATAACCTAGAAATTTTTTTAAAAACCAGGCCCTGTGATTGGCTCTAAGTCAAGTCCAATCTGATGACTTAATATATGCTCCAATTTCTTATAAATCAAGTTATATTATCTTTCCAAGTTGTTAAAATATATATCTTTTTTTTGGCTACTATTTATCATCAATAAATCCCGCTTCAGGGCCCATTTTTTGGCAGGAACCCCGGTGTGTCAACCACCGGTCTGCTTGGGTGTTGTATACTTGTGCCTGGCTGTCGGACAGCCGGAATGCGGCTGTTGAGCGGCATTTGCGCATTTACGCAATAATGCAATCAATCACACGTCATGGGGCTGGCGAATAGCCGGAATGGCGTTTTCTTCTTTGCCTCCCACTTCCACGTTGTGCGACCGCTGCATCGACCCCTTCCTGCGTCCAAGGCAGGCAGACTGTCATACCTCCCGTAGATGTGCGGCCCGCGGTCTCGACTATGACGGACGGTGGCGCGACGCATATGCCCGCGGACGTGCACCAGCAGATGTGAGTCCTACGACCATATGCATTGCGTGCGCTGCTAAACTGTCGTCTCGCAGAACCCTCAACCACTACATCAACATTGCCGCCTTCAGTAAGTCCCGCCGGCCCCACAAATTCAAGCTCCGACGCATTCCGCAGCGCTGCTTTTTTACGACTACCTGCTTACGCTCGAGTGGGAGGTGGCGCGGTACTGGGCGCCACTCGTCCGGACCCGAGCCCGCGCAAGTGTCCCCAGCGTGCTGTTCTTCGTCAACCGCTATGCGACGCTGTTGGGCAACGTGCCCGTCGTGGTGCTGCAGTTTTGGGGTGCAAAGCCGGGGGAACGGAAGCTAAAAGTGCGTGTCGACAATTGGATATCTGGACTGAGCTGACTGGCTATAGTTGTGAGTCCTCGCCGCTGCTATAACTCTCTCTCCCAGATTCATCCGCTCATTCAGCTGCGACGACCTCGAAACGTATCATCGCTACTTCGTACTGGTCGTACAGGTATTCGTGGGAGGTATGCTTCAAGGCTCAGGACTGTCAATGTACAGTGCTCAAACTACCGATAGTCATGCTTCTTCTCCGCACATACGCGCTCTATGACCAATCCCGGTCCGTCCTCGTCGGCATGCTTGCGTTTGGTCTCATTATGGTTGCCGTCGGCCTAGTGCGTCCGCTTGTCCCTTAGCGTGGCTCTCACTGAATACCTTTTTCTGCAGTGGGGCGGACTCCACACGACCCCCGGAGAGGCGGGCAAAACGTTCGCGCTGCAGACCGGCTGTGCGCGAAGCATCCCATCCAGCGAGTACATCTAAATCATATCCAGCTACTTCGGATTTTACTGACCTGCGCGCAGAAGTACGGGCTTGATAGTCGCATGGTCCGCGATGGGCCTTTTCGACTCTATGATCTTCGCGCTGACGCTGTATCGCACCGTCGTTTCGCTCGGCGTGCGTGGAGTGGGAGTAGGCCGGATAAGGGGCAGCATGGGGCTGGTTGGTATCCTGATGCGCGATGGCGAGTCCTGTTGTCTTCCAGTTGAAGCAAGTACTGAAACAAAATCTAGGGTGTCTGTATTTCGGGTATGCCGTTCGGGTCCGACATGCCAGTGGACGCTGACTGCTGCCAGCGTTATGATCCTCTGTAACATTGGGAACATTGTCAGTTTTGCGGTGCGTATCTGCTGCTCTACAGTAGAAGCCCGAAACTCATCGTGTTCCAGGTCGGGGAGGTACGCTAAGTTTCCTTCGGCCTCCCGAACTTATAAAGAGCCCAGGACTTTACACGTGGCATCCTCGATACTTTCACCAATATGTCCGTCTGCCAAACTTCATATTTTCACGGCTTATCACCCAGTAGCGTTTCGTCTATCATGATATCGCGATTGATGCTGAACATCCGCGACCCTGCTGTCTCGAGGCACGCCACTCCCGTCGGCACGCATCGCACGCATACAACTGAGGACGGTGTGAGCCTAGAGACGGGGCTGTTTTCGACGTATTGGGATGCAGATTCGAGAGTGACTGTCCCCAGCCGCGTCGCACCGTAGAACATAGAGTAGGTAATGTACTAATACGTGGACTTTGCAGAGACTCGGAGACGCAAATACATAGATCATATTCCTCACATGATTCTGCCGATCATTGAGGCAGTGTTATCACAGGTTGTTCCCAGACCACCACCACAAATGAGCGCCGACACGGACATGGCCGTGGCTCAGACGTCGGGCAGTCCGGATCTTAAGCGCGCTGAAGGTTTGTACTTCCAGGATTGCGGGCTGATCATCCGCGCGGACGACACCCTATTTCGCGTGTCTGGCCAATATCTGGCGACACACTCGGCATTCTTTCGCGACATGCTGTCCATTCCCGTCCCGGCCGACGCCGAGAAGATTGACGGGTGTCTAGTGGTGGCGGTCTCGGACTCGGCGGGAGACATGGCGGCGTTTCTGCGCGGGATAATGTACCCAAGGTTCGCACGCCGGTTTCCGCACACAAGTCCCTGCTGAGTCATAATTAGTTTCTTCGAGTCCCCGCCGGCTGCGGTTACCTTCGAGAAACTGCGGCCTGTCCTCCGACTGAGCCACAAATACGACGTTGGCTGGCTGCAGCGGCGCGCGCTCGCCCATCTCGCTCGTACCCACCCGACCACGCTGGATGATTGGTACACGCTTACGGCGATGCCCGCGTCATTCGTCAACGGCGCCAGCGCCGAGCTCTGCATCGAGATCATACTCATCGCGCGTGATTTTCGGCTCGAGTGGCTCCTCCCGATGGCCTTCTACCGCCTCACACGCTCCAAGAGCTCCCTCCCCGTGCTCGCCTCCGACCTGTCGCTGGCGGACAAGCGCCGCTGGGGCGATGCCGTGCGAAAGCTCGACCTCGAATGGCGCACGCAGGCGCTCGACTTCCTCTGGCAGCCGCGGCAGATTACGCAATGCACCAAGCCGGCGTCGCCGGCCGCCGCCTGTCCCGAGACGCGTTTGGCCTACCGGAAGCGCACGGAGCAGATGCGGGAGTCGCCGAAGGAGCAGTATGTGATGCCGCTCGACCTCTGGGGCGAGGCGTGGTGGAAGGCGATGGCGGACATGCATGTCTGTGGCGGGTGTTTGGGGGAGATGCGCCGCCTGAAGCGCCTGGCAGACGAGGCGTTCTGGGAGGCGCTCCCGCGAATATTTGACCTGGGTGACTGGGCAACGCTGGAGGCCAGGAAGGCCCAGACATTTAGTGAAGATGTCTCGGGTTGAACTTTGGTCAGACTGGGGCAGCGGGGCTACAGGCCACCTGAGTAGCACAGTTGTTCAAGTTTTGTATGGCTTCTATTCCTCCTAGTCCTACTCCTACTCTTTGTGTCATTCCTTGCTTAGGTCTAGAGCAATACAACTGGCAGCAGCTGAAATGAAGCCTTTAAGGTAACCCAAACACACCAGATTTGGTAAAATATCCCTTAAAGTAGAAACTGTTCTAGATTCTGGTAGAATCTAGAACCAAATCAACCTATGGAGATTTGCCCAAAATATACATTTTTGAAACTGAGAATGATTTTAGTCAAATATATACTAGTTTTAGACAGTCTGAGATGAAAACTATCTATGGGACTGAAACCATTCCTGAAATGGTTGATATCTGTGCACATATATTTGGTCATGATATCACGCGCATCAAATGTGGCGAAACTGACAGTGAAACAAAGGATTTCACTGACAGTTTCAGCACAGATGATACAAAGGAAATCAGCAGTGGAGAAATGTCACGGATAAGACCCGGCCCGTCCGCTCCGGCGCTGGTGTCGGGCCATTGCGGGCCCGTAACACGCAGCACGTGACGACGGGGAACATGCGCCCCGGAAGGCACACGTGGGAAGCACGTGACCGAGAACGACGCGTCGAGCCGTCGCTGAGCCCAACTCGACACAAGGGGACTGGGGAGGAGTGCTAGGAGGTCAGGAGTAGCGCCTGGCCCGCAAGGGATGTACGATCGTCCCCTCTGCGGCCAGGAACGGGAGCGAGGAGGAGGAGGAGAGGCCAGGGTGTCCGATCACCCCCTTTGCGGGCCCGCGTATATAAGGCGCGATAGTGTACCCTGTACTCTATCGCTTAGATCGTCTGAAGAACTACCTTACTCCATGCGAGGAGACGCTATCGACTCATCGGGCCCGACACGACCCGATTCGAACCTTCGACCACCGACTACGGCAAGGGACCGAGTTCACGGGCCCTTTCGGTTTCGATCTACCCCGCCCGCCGTACTTGCGGGCCCGACTATCCGTCTGTTCTGTTCCGGGCGCGCGTTCTTAGGAGAAGTCCTTGCACATCCCGACCTGCAGTCTGACAAGAAATGCACATAGATTCTCTTTGTTTCTATTTGCATTTCTCCACTGCTGAAACTGTAGGTTTACAGTACAATGAAATCATTGTTGAAATCTCAAATTTATTCATGCCAGAAATTGTGATTAAAATTGTCAGTATATACATTGGAGAAATTGTAAGAGATATTATATGTATATCAGTGACTTGAGAGTCAACCCTCAAGTTAACCCTCAAGTCAACCCCAAGGGTCTGACCTCCAACTTTCTAATAAATGTTACCAGATTGTAGGGACCCTTAATACATGTTACTATTCAGTTTAGACCTATGCTTCAAAGTCAATGGTTGAGTCAGAAAATGCAAATTACTGACTCAACCCTGAGTTTTCAAAATAGTGGTAGGGTCATATCTTAATGAGTTCTTATCTGTTCCTAACATGTTATATATGAGCAGGAAGGTATTCAATTGGCCTATAAACTGGTATTCAATATCTTATCAGGCACATGGGGTGGGGGGAGGGGGATATGAAAGATTTGAGCCTTATATGGGAATAAAGAACCTGAAAATATAGTGTATACTCTAATTTCTATAGTTCTCAACCCTTATACTTACATCTAAGTATATACTTTCAGGCCCATGACAAGGGGGGTTCAAATTCAAAACATGGATATAGGGTCGGAAAGTTTTTTTCCAACCCTCTGGGGACCCCCCCCCCCTCACCCTCCTGCCATATAAGGTAATATGTTCCCATGATTCACGTCATGTGACCACTGATGTGATCAAAAAGTGGGATAAAAATTCCATCTTTGTGAAACTTTTTTCTTTGTGCAAAAACAATTATGTATGAATATGTGCATATGTGTAGGTCTGGAACCTTTAAACACATGATAGGCCTATGACAGGGTGGGCTATCCATTTTTCACCTAGATGCAAAGTTTGAGGCTTGAGAGGAGAGAAAATCTCCCCAGGGCTTTGCCACTGCCGATGCAAAACACGTCCACAAATGTAGGGTAGTGTCAGGGGAACCTCCCTTTCGGCCCGGAGACGCGCCCGATTCCGGTCCGACTCCGGTTCCGACTCCGGTCCGGCCCTCCATCTCGCCCGCACAATCACCGATCCGTCAACGCCCTCCCGACGGTCGCCCTGGGACCTCGCCTGCGACGCCGCCCAAGCCTTCTGTGCCCGACAGCGGCAGCTACGGACAAGCAGTATATAGTCAGCTACCTAGCAGGCGGACCCTTAGAGTTTCTTCTCTTCGGATCCTCCCCTGCTAGGTCAGCTTCATTTGTATTCACTTACCAATGTTCACTCTTCGGATCCTCCCCTGCTAGGACCTTGATCTCAGGCCTCCGGGGTTGCCCTTACAGCAGAAGAAACTCTCTACGGGATCAACCGGACAAGATTGCCAGGTTCGGCGCTGACTCAGGCTCGGAGTACGAGTCCGTTCCGCCCTCGTCACCGCCCCTGCCACTTGTCCCCTCCTCCTCTACTCCTGTGGTCCCCGCACCCGTCATGCCGTCCGGAGTCACTCCTACCGCAGACGCCCGGCTGGACTCACTCGAGGCGAAAATTGATAGCCTAACTGAGGCCCTTGCTTTACTCACCAACCAGGCTTCCGCTGCCGCTGCCGCCGCTAATAATGCTGGCGGACCCCAAACACCTTCGCCGGAGACGTCGATTCCGACTCCGACTCCGGTCCAGGGCGACTCGAAGCCCTTTTTGGCGACATCAACCTCGCCTCAAAATTGGTCTTGCGACCAAACCCCCCGTTCACCTTCAACGGCGACCGGAAACGCGGCCGCGCGTTCCTCTCGCGGTCCGCACCTCGCCCCGCCTTGCCCCTGAGGCCTTCGTGGTCAACGGAGAGGCGAGCGAGGAAAAGGCCGTCCGCTATGCCATGTCGTTTATGGCAGAAGGACCCGCTCAGCAATGGGCGGAGCGCCACGGAAGCAAAGCCCCGTTTCCGTTTCCGTCCTGGGGCTTGTTCGTTTCCGAGTTCCGACTCCGGTTCGTCGAGGAGAATGAGCAAGATCATGCTCTCTCCAAACTGGAGACTTCCGCCTATCACATGGGCACAAAGGATGTCTACCAGTACACCGACGACTTCGAGGACCTGATGGACCTCGCCGGATTCGAAGACGCGTTGGTCAAGGTGACCAAGTTCCGCCACGGACTTGACCCCCTGATCAACAACGGAATCATGTCCTCGAACGACCCCCGGACCTCCGGGACTACCTTAGCTGGCGCACCCGGGCTTTCCGTCAATACGAGGCCCTGGTCCGGGCCAAGCTGATCAAGTCAGCCGCCCCCAAGACGCCTGGCGGTTTGATTCGGACTCCGTTTCCGGTCAACCGCATCCCAGCTCCGGCCCCCTTCCGCCCGGTGGCTCCGGTCGTGCCCCCCGCGGCCCGCGCCCCCCGCTCCGGCGCCTCCAGCTCCCGTCCCAATGGAGTTGGATTGCACCAGGGCTCGGGGTGCCCCTCGCCGCGCCTGCTTCAGGTGCGGCGACCCAAACCATCTCGCCCGGGATTGCCCCCTCCCCGCCGATGTCCGCTCGATGGACATCCTCGACGAGGTGATCCAACAACTCGGTGACGAGATGTTAGCGGAGTTGATCGCCCGCTACACGGACACAGCTGCCCTGCCGGAGACGGCAGCGGAGTCGATGGCCGGAGAGGATTTTGTCCCCGCGACGAGTGACTGGTGTGCCCTCGTTCGCGTCTATAAATCGTTTTGCCTCTTTGTATGATGAATGCAGTTCCTTGCCCTACAATGAGCCCGAAACGAAAGACACACCCTCTCCTGCCCCCGCCTCGACTCCGTCTCCGACTCCGCCCGCGACTCCGGTCATCGTCCTTCGCCGCCTCACTGCCTGGGAAAAGAAACTGCCCAAGCAGTACACTGTCGCTGCTTCCCCTGGAGTGAACTCCCTCCACCTCCCGTTGGAGCTAGAGTCCACTACCAGCGCTTAAGCTCTCGCTCTCTGGCCTGGTTGACTGTGGTGCCACCTCCGACTTTATCGACACGAACTATGTCGCCGGAATGGCATTCCGGTCCGCACCCTAGCGCAACCGATTCCGGTCTTTAACGTTGATGGCACTCCGAACGACGCCGGCTCCATCAACCAGATCGCGGACTTGGTCTTACGCTACAAAGGCCATTCCGAGCGTGTTCAACTCGCCGTCACCCATCTTGGCAAGCAAGACCTCATCCTGGGGTATTCCTGGTTGCGGAAGCATAACCCAGAGATCAATTGGGAAACCAAGGAGGTCAAGATGACACGGTGCCCCCAATTGCTCGACCTGCCGTGAGGAAGAGCGCGTCGAGCGGACCGAGCTGCGGCGACTCCGGTCGCTTCAGAAGCGTCTCCGCTCCAGCCCGTTCCCCTCGGTTTGCACTATGGACCTCTCTGGCCCTGAGGACGGAGATGATTCCGATTCCGGTCTCGATTCCGACCTGCCTGATCTGACGCCGGACTCGGACTCGGATGACGAAGATGACCAGCTCGAAGATGGTGACCGCATCTTCTACACCTCGTTCCGTCCCTCAGAGGAGATACGCGCAGGTAGCACCGTCTCACAGCGTCTGGCCGAAGCCTTCGCCAAGAACTCCGCCCCACCGCCCTCCGAGATCCCGGACTGGGCTAAGGAGTTCCAGGACGTCTTCAACAAGGAGTCCTTCGACACGCTACCGGAGCGGAGAGCCTGGGACCACGCCATTGAACTCGTCCCCGACGCTAAGCCCACCAACTGCAAGGTGTACCCCATCTCGCCCCTCGAGCAACGCGAGCTCGACGCGTTCATCGAGGAAGGGCTTTCGACGGGCCGGATTCGCCCCTCCAAGTCTCCGATGGCGTCTCCGGTCTTCTTCGTCAAGAAGAAGGACGGCGGACTCCGCTTCGTCCAGGACTACCGTGCTCTCAACGCGATGACTGTCAAAAACCGGTACCCCCTTCCGCTGATCAACGACCTCATCAACCGGCTCAAAGGTGCTCGTTACTTCACCAAACTCGACGTCCGTTGGGGCTTCAACAACGTCCGGATCAAGGAAGGTGACGAGTGGAAAGCGGCTTTCCGGACTAACCGAGGCCTGTTCGAGCCCTTGGTGATGTATTTCGGCCTGACAAACTCTCCCGCGACGTTCCAAACGATGATGAATGACATTTTCCAGGACCTCATCCTCTCCGGAGACGTCATGATCTACCTTGACGACATCCTGATCGCCCACTCCGACCTCCGGAAACACCGGCAGATTGTCCAGGAGGTCTTACGGCGACTCCGGGAGCACAAGTTGTACCTTCGAGCGGAGAAGTGCGACTTTGAAAAATCGTCAATTGAGTACCTCGGAGTCATCATCTCCCACAACCACGTCGAAATGGACCCCGTCAAAGTCGCAGGCATCTCCGCTTGGCCGACTCCGGAAAACAAGAAGGACATTCAGCAGTTCCTTGGGTTCGCTAACTTCTACCGCAGGTTCATTCGGGACTTCTCGACCCTTGCGCGCCGACTTTTCGTGCTCACCAAGAAGGACCAGCAATGGACTTGGGGCGACGCGGAGGCCTCCGCGTTCCAAGCGATCAAGGACGCGGTCACCTCGGAACCGGTCCTGGCGATTCCGGACGACGCACGGCCTTTCCGACTTGAGGCGGACAGCTCTGATTATGCGACGGGGGCGGTTCTTTCACAATCCGCCCCGGACGGGAAGTGGCACCCTGTAGCATTCTATTCCAAAAGCTTAAATGATGTCTAGCGCAACTATGAAATCCACGACAAGGAGATGCTCGCCATCATCCGCGCACTCGAGGAGTATAGACACTTCCTCGAGGGCGCCGCGCACCCTGTCGAGATTTGGACTGACCATAAGAATTTGGAGTACTTCAGGAAGACGCAGCACCTCAACCGGAGACAGGCCCGGTGGTCTCTGTACCTCTCTCGGTTCGACTTCACGCTGCACCACAAGCCTGGCCGCGATATGGGTCGGCCTGACGCCCTCTCCCGGCCACGGAGACCCGACCACGGAGTCGATTCCGACAACTCCGATGTCGTCCTTCTGCGGCCTGAACTCTTCCACGTTGATGAGCCTGTAAATGGAGCACATCTAGAAACTGATCAAACAGAGCAAATATTATGATTTGAATGCTCTAAATACTTGAGAACATTCCAAAGTTATAGCAGAATTATATGAGTCTGATAGGTCTAGAGACCTAGATGAACCCAGAAATGCTAAGAATACCAGCTCTGGACCGCTCTAGCAGCACAGCCACAGAACTCCGGCCTAGACCTGAACCAGAACCATTGGTTATGGGAATAGAACATTCCAATATAGAAGATTGATTGTCCAGAATATTCTAGAATGCACAGCCACAATGACTCGAACTGAGTCATACTGACTCCAACTGAGTCATAGTGCTTCTTTTGTCACATCATTGGTTTAATTGTCACATTACATAATTAATTTCTGAGTAGTATATAAGGAGCTCGATTGTAGTAGATGAGAGGAACGAATCCCACCCCACTTATTACCATATTTGGCAAGTAAGCAAGGCAGCTAGGTCACAAGTGTGACAACCAGGTAACCAGGTAGCAAGGTAGTAGTCAAGTTAGGTTAAGTGCAAGGACAAGGAAGCAAGGGATCTTGTTTAAACTTTATAGTAAGAAACAAGTGGCTAGGAAGCAAGTTTGTTTGCATATTGAGTTAGTATCTTGTGTCAAGAACAGATACATATTCTTGTTCATTTTGTGAAGCACTTTAGAGGTTGAGCTTAATTGTTCCTTCTTCTGTGTTTCATAACAACAGTACAAAGTGATCTGTAGAAAGTTCTCAATAAGCAGATTCTATTGCTATATTTGGATATTCTGAGTCAGTTAGTTGTTTCCTGCAACTCGAACCCCGAACACACACACATACACAAACAAATAGTGGATTAGTAGATTAATAGGGTTGAGGTCTTGATTGAACTCCTCTATTAGTTCACTTTCCCCGTGTATTATATTGGAGCCCACTGCAGGGGGGGTTCATTCAGAAATCCAATTGCATAATTCAAAAAGAATCTTGCACACTTTCCACCAGATCAAAAACCTAAGTGTAAGCTTAGATATACCCAAGTAGTGAGAAGACAACACTACTTACCAATTATTTGACAAGGACAAAGAAACTTGATCAAATTTTACTTTCTCTTCAATTCAGTTTTTCTTTCTTCATTTTAATCCCCTACCCAGAATTGCTGGTCAATTATGTCATTCTTGGTTCCTTTTCAAGTTCCAAATGTTTTGGATGAAGATCGTCCCAGACTCAAAACTGATGGTCCTGATGATTTGGATGATTACATTTATCAAATAAATAGAATTATCCAATGTGCTCCCATAGTCAATGAGCAGGACAAGAAGGAGTGCTTAACCTGTTATGTTCCACCTGTCAAACAATTCAGTTGGAGGGACCTTGACAGCTACCAGCCTCCTCACAGTTATAGTGAATTTGTTGATGAAGTGAAGGCTATATACAACCAGCCCAAAATTCATTTGAATAATTTTGAAGATACTCTTAGGTCATTCATTACAATGCCTAGAATCTCTCAAGTAGAATGTGGAAAGCTTCATATTCACAATATCAGATGTGCAAAGCTTGCAGAAGTAATACCAGACTCACAGAAATCAATCCATATGATGTTCTGTAACTTGTATGTTTCTACATTGACACACTATTTTGCATGGGCAATCAGAAATATTATTTCCAAAATTTCTGATTCCTTGATGAATATGGAAGTCATTATAGAGCCTCTGTCAATCGACAATGGCTCTATCACATTACAAGATTTACTTGGTATTGCAGAAAAGTTCTCTATAGGCAAGAATAGGACTGAAATTGCTGAGTACTATATTGAGGCTAAGAAAGCTGAATTAGAGTTGACATATGGTACTTCACCAATTAAGTTTTCTGCAATGTTTCAGTCTGGTCAAGCTGTACAGTCTGAACATATCAATAAATCCGTCAACAAATTTACAGACAAAAGCCCTGCAAGAAAGTCATACAGTACTGCAGATAAGTCTAGATGCTATTACTGTGATCACACAGGTCACTTTGCCAGGGAGTGCCCTCAGAAAATGAAGCATATTCGTGATTCATGGATCAAATTGGATCACAGAGGAAAACTTCAGCTTGGTGATGGCAAGCGTCTCCCATCAGGAAATGAACCACTGGCCTGGAGAGTTCAAGTCTATTATAATAAGACTTTTCAATGAACTCAACCATTATGTCTAATCTGGAATTTAATTTATAAATTTTGAAGATATGGTGGAGCAGGCCTCTACAAATTATGAGATTTAAGTTATGCATTCCGTTTACCTATGTTACCCATTTTCTCAACATGACAGTCATGATATACAATATTGTATGACTGGATTATAGCCTAGAGCTCTGAACTCGGGCCTGTCAACTAAAAAGGAACAGTTGAAGACCTAGGGTCACTGCTCTTTAATATGTACTATCATATATCAAGGTTGTCAAGGCTCAGATAATTCAACTTGATCAAGTTGAATCAGTCATGACTCCAACTTGGATAAACTGCGCATTCCGGGATGGGAACTGCACAGTTTGAGTAGCGGATTTGAACAATAATGGTACATTAAACTGGATTATGTAATGGTATACAGGTGGGGAGCTGAGCACAATGGAGGAGAAAGCCCACATATATATAGGCCAGCGGAGGCGGCTGACTAAGGCCACAAATAGCGGTGCCGCTTCCGCAGCGAGTCACCAAGAGTCATAGGGAAGGGCCTGGATCTGCCCAGAAGTTACCGTGAGAGATAGCCGGAATGACGGACCGGGGTTCGAAAAGGGACCACGTTCGTGTCGAGATCGCGAGCGATCCTGAACACACAGCGCGGGATTCGACGTTGCGCAGTTGCACGAGGCAGGCGCCACGACACGAGAGGTACAGGGTGCGAAAGCAAAGGAGACCGACTAGATTCATAAAGAACTGAAAAGGAGCACTCACCCGAGAGTATCTCGCTGGTCCCTCTGCATGGAACCCCATACCAGTGCTTCACCCTGTCCAACACGATAATCCCGGACCTGGGAAACACTCCAATGTGTTTCCGTCAGCATCCCGCCGTCGAAGAAACGCGAAACGGAGCGCGAGACGCGAAAGAAGCACCAGCGTCGAGCGATGACGCGTCGCCGACACAGCCCCGCGGAAGTCGCGAGATAGACTGAAAGGCTGGAAGCCAGCGTTGCCCAGGGCTTGATGAAGTCGTCCAGGTTGTCTAGATTGCGAACGCGAGGGTGTTGGACCGGAGAGGAGCTGACTGAAGCAGCGTAGATGGTGGTTAAGGTAGCGCGTGAGAACGGTGATCGGGAACGGACCGATTCCGACCGAAGATCCCGACCGCCGAAATGGACCGAAATCGCCGACCGTCAGATAAGATTTTCGAGAGCTGCTAAATGCGATTGAGGACAAACAAACATGAGAGGTCTATGATCGGCAACTGATTATGACCGATAAGAACAATCTTATTAGGATAAGACTCCGTTATAAGAGGATATCAATGATATATGCTGCAGAAGTGCAAGACCAAAGCAGAACAGCTTCGGACAAAGACCGATTGATGTAAATAACATATCATCGCGCAGGATAACTACAAAGAAGGTGATATGGGATGGAATACTGCTGGGAATATTCAGAAAAATTAGATGGCAAGCCATAAAATTGTGGAAAATTCTGGGAAATATATAGTGATAATCCCAATATTGTTAGACAACCACAGTAGTGTTCAGCAAAATAATGACTAGGTGTCAGACATAAGTGGTGGATAATTAAATTCACTAGACTTCTGAAAGTAACCTTGGAATGTTCATCCATGGTATTACTGAAAAATGTAATTCCATGTCCAGTGAAAAATGTAGCTGGGTTTTGATGAAAAATGTAGTCAAATACAAGTATGATCAGTTGACCGAGGACGGTCAATATTTATGAAAAAGGGAGATGATGAGCCTGTAAATGGAGCACATCTAGAAACTGATCAAACAGAGCAAATATTATGATTTGAATGCTCTAAATACTTGAGAACATTCCAAAGTTATAGCAGAATTATATGAGTCTGATAGGTCTAGAGACCTAGATGAACCCAGAAATGCTAAGAATACCAGCTCTGGACCGCTCTAGCAGCACAGCCACAGAACTCCGGCCTAGACCTGAACCAGAACCATTGGTTATGGGAATAGAACATTCCAATATAGAAGATTGATTGTCCAGAATATTCTAGAATGCACAGCCACAATGACTCGAACTGAGTCATACTGACTCCAACTGAGTCATAGTGCTTCTTTTGTCACATCATTGGTTTAATTGTCACATTACATAATTAATTTCTGAGTAGTATATAAGGAGCTCGATTGTAGTAGATGAGAGGAACGAATCCCACCCCACTTATTACCATATTTGGCAAGTAAGCAAGGCAGCTAGGTCACAAGTGTGACAACCAGGTAACCAGGTAGCAAGGTAGTAGTCAAGTTAGGTTAAGTGCAAGGACAAGGAAGCAAGGGATCTTGTTTAAACTTTATAGTAAGAAACAAGTGGCTAGGAAGCAAGTTTGTTTGCATATTGAGTTAGTATCTTGTGTCAAGAACAGATACATATTCTTGTTCATTTTGTGAAGCACTTTAGAGGTTGAGCTTAATTGTTCCTTCTTCTGTGTTTCATAACAACAGTACAAAGTGATCTGTAGAAAGTTCTCAATAAGCAGATTCTATTGCTATATTTGGATATTCTGAGTCAGTTAGTTGTTTCCTGCAACTCGAACCCCCGAACACACACACATACACAAACAAATAGTGGATTAGTAGATTAATAGGGTTGAGGTCTTGATTGAACTCCTCTATTAGTTCACTTTCCCCGTGTATTAACGTCCGCGCACTCGAGGGCGTTTCCGTTTCCGGTCCCGGCTCTGAACTCCTCCGCGACATCCGTGATGCCCTCTCCGGTGAGCCTGACCTGGAGGAGCCCGCCGCACTAGCGGCCCGGCAACTTCTTAAGGTTCAAGGTCAAGCTCGAGGCCCCCGCTCCTCACGTTCTGACGAGTGGGCCGTCTCCGGCGGTCTTCTCCATTTCCGAGGAAAGATCGTCGTACCAAAGGACAAGGACCTCCCGGAGACGCATCATCGAGCTCTGCCATGACACCCGAGTCGCCGGACACGCAGGTCGTTTCAAGACCCTGGAGTTGGTCTCCCGGAACTACTGGTGGCCTCAGATGTCTCGCCATATCGGCCGGTATGTTGCGACCTGTGACTTGTGCTGTCGCACCAAGGCACTCCGGAGACTGCCCCACGGAGAACTGCACCCCACGGAAACGCCCCCGAACGCTGGCATACCGTCTCCGTCGACTTCATCGTAGAGCTTCCCGAAGCCCATGGGTACGACGCGATCATGGTCGTCGTTGACACCCTCGGAAAGCGCCCCACTTCTCGGAGTGTCATACGACGGTCGATGCAGTAGGGGCAGCCCGCCTCTACTACCGGAACGTCTGGCGGCACCATGGGACTCCGGAGAAGTACGTCTCCGACCGCGGCTCGCAGTTCATCGCGGACTTCACCCGGGAACTTTGGCGTCTAATCGGCATCAAGCCCGCCACGTCCACCGCATACCACCCGCAGACAGACGGTCAGACAGAGCGCGTCAACCAGGAGCTGGAGCAGTACTTGCGGATCTTCACCAACTACCAGCAGGACGACTGGGATGAGCTGATTCCGGCCGCGGAGTTCGCCTACAACAACCATGTTCACTCCTCCACGCAGCAGGTCCCTTCATGACGGACACGGGAAGGCTCCCGCGCATGGGCTTCGAACCCGGAGTCCGTTCCGCCATGGAGTCGGTGAACGAGTTCCGCGACCGGATCGCCACTGGTGTTGCTGAAGCCAAGGCCGCCTCACTAAGGCCAAAGAGGAGTACAAGCGCTACTACGACCGGAGACGCACTCCGTCTCCGGAGTTTAAGGTTGGCGACCGTGTTTGGCTGGATGCCTCTGACATCAGGACGACTCGCCCCTCGGAAAAGTTCTCCCATCGCCGCCTCGGACCGTTCAAGATAGTCGCGGAGATCAGCAAAGGTGCCTACAAGCTCGACCTCCCTCCGCGCTACTCGAAGCTCCACCTGGTCTTCCCCGTCGTCAAGCTCGAGCTCGCCCAGGACGACCCCTTCGACGGACGCCCCGGCTACGACCAGCCCCTCCGGACCTCGAGGACGGAGTCCCGGAGTGGGAAGTAGAGGAAATCCTGGACGCAAGGGTGAGGTATAAACGGCTGAACTACTTCGTCAGATGGAAAGGCTACGACGCATCGCACGACCAATGGGTCCGCTTCGACCGCGTCTTTGCCCCGGAGAAAATTGCGGAGTTCTATCGTAAGTACCCCGGCAAGCCACGACACATCGCCTCCGCGACCTTCGACTCGATTCCGTTCCAGTCTATGCGTCGAGACGCCGCATTCAAAGGGGGGGGTGATGTCAGGGGAACCTCCCTTTCGGCCCGGAGACGCGCCCGATTCCGGTCCGACTCCGGTTCCGACTCCAGTCCGGCCCTCCATCTCGCCCGCACAATCACCGATCCGTCAACGCCCTCCCGACGGTCGCCCTGGGACCTCGCCTGCGACGCCGCCCAAGCCTTCTGTGCCCGACAGCGGCAGCTACGGACAAGCAGTATATAGTCAGCTACCTAGCAGGCGGACCCTTAGAGTTTCTTCTCTTCGGATCCTCCCCTGCTAGGTCAGCTTCATTTGTATTCACTTACCAATGTTCACTCTTCGGATCCTCCCCTGCTAGGACCTTGATCTCAGGCCTCCGGGGTTGCCCTTACAGGTAGTAACGATTTTTTGCCCAAGTGTCCATCTTGAGGCGGAAGGGGAAGGGGGGAAGATGAATGAAAGAGCTATCACTACCGCCACTCCCAACGCAGAGTGCATCCAGGAAGGCGGGGTGGTGGTCTGTTTTTGTCGAGAAGGGTGATTTTTTGTCTACAAGGATAATCTTCGCCTAGGTGCAAATGTTAGGGGAGAAGGGGTGAAGAGATAGGAAATCTGGAAGCCACCGCCGCTGCCACTCCTGACACAGAGCATGTCCAGGAGGGCGGGGTGGTGAGGCAGAGAAGAGAAGAGGTTTGATGTGACAAGCTCGGTGTGACAATCATGATCAAATGAAATTTCCGCCCAGTCAACTCAAGACTTGGTCAGATAATAAATATTAAGATCTTTCAGAGCCATACCTGTACTCTTGGCATCCGTGGGAAATGGATACCTGTATCTGCGGATGGTCAAACCCACGGATGTTTTCTTGCAGGTACCTGTGGTGACATTCGCCAAACATTCGCAGGTATTGACACTTGTGCTAAGCTTGAATCCCAGCTACCCATTCCTCCTCTTTTTGCCACGCATGGACAACCCTTTTAAAGGGCCTATTTTTGGCTGTCTCAACATAACAGCCTGAACCGTAATTGTCAAACGTGGGCCTCAAGGTCCAGGGAGCTCCACAATGAAGTCGATTGAATATAAATGAATAGTTCAAATAATGAACAGGAAGTTGCTTTTGATGTTATATTTGATTGAAAAGGCTATTACAATTCAATTGATCATATTTCTTCTTTGTACTAGGTCATAAGGATAGCCTGCTTGCATTGCCTTGCAATTCTCACCGGGGCCCTGTTAAGTGCTGTGATGCAAGCACGTGGCATCTGTTGGACACTCCACAATATTTGTCAGGGAGAAATACATGCACTTTTGGAATCGACGTGCAGGAAATCTCTAGGATGACGAGAACAATGAAGGGGTCATGCTTATAAATTGCCTTGGAACTTTTGAACAAGAAATATAGTTTGATAAGTTAGGGTAAGCTACAAAATTTTCTATGAACTGTCTAGTGGGTATCCAGCCTCTAGATCAACTCAGATCTCTCCTTTACTTCCCGAGCATCTGTGCCGAGTGCCCGAGCCCACCGATCTTCCACGAGATCGCGCTGTTCACAAAGGAGACCTTCAGGAGCAGCCAAAGGGCCGCCGCGCGGAGCGAAGACGTCCACCCCGCGCCAGAGCCTTCCACCCGCCCCATCGTCTCTACCATGTCAATCACCTGTCTTGCGACGTTCCGGCGGCGTGTCGAGTATGCGTCCAATATATGCGCGGGGTCTGCTGACCCGGGCTTCTCCCCGGACTGTGCAATGTGTGATGCGAGGGCGCCGGCGAGCTCCGCGCCGTCGACGATGCCCATGTTCATCCCCTGGCCGGCGGTCGGGCCGTGCTTGTGTGCCGCATCCCCGACGAGGAGAAGGTACGCACCGCCGGGCGCGCGGTGCACGTAGCGCTCGGCTAGCGCGGGCCGGGTGAGGTACCGCGAGCTGTCGAGCACCGACACGATTTTCGGCACCGGATAGGCTTTTGAGTGGGAGCCAGGTCCGCGCTTGTCGAGGACGGCCTGCAGATAGGCGGCATCCGGGTGCGACGGAGGGTTGGCGGGGACGCCGAGGTAGAGCCGGAACAGGGCGTTGGAAGTGGGTGACAGCATTGGCGCGGTCAAAACAACGCCACCGCCGCCAACCATCATCTGCAGTCGGTCACGGGGCACGTTTGGCGGCAAGGGCTCCTGGAAGATAACGTCCGCGACGACGAAAGACGGGTCTCCTGGCCGTGGAATGGCCTCGGTCTTCGTGTACGGGTTGAGAAACTGGATGCCCGCGAATTGGCGGAGAGACGACTTTGATCCGTCAGCCGCGACGATGTACCGCGCGCGGAGTGTCTCGCCCGACTCAAACGCGAGTTCGTAATTTGATCCATCCTCCCGGACCGCCGTTACGCGCTTCCGCCACGCAATCTCCACCCCGGCCTGCCCGAGCCACTCCCGCATCCGCTCCTCCACCCGGTGTTGGCCGATGAGCAGGCAGTACCCGTACTTTGTTCTTGAAGCATTTTCCGACATGCGCATGTCGAAAATTGTCTTCTCATGGACGTTGATCATCGAGATAGTCTCAGCCGCAACGCCGTCTGCGACAATAGCAGCCGCAAGCGCCGGGTTGATCGCCTCTAGTGCCTGGGGAGTTGCTCCATCAGTCAGTGCGGGGAGTCATTGGAGAGGTCAGTAGACGCACCTCGAGCGCATTCGCCTGCATAACCACCGCGCGTGAGCTATTGTGACCCGCCTCGAGCGCGTCCACGATAACGAACGGTACCCCCCGCAGCGCAAGCCCCAATGCACACGCGAGCCCACTCGGCCCCGCGCCGACAATGCACACCGTCGTTTCGCTCGGGAGCAGCGCAGCCATCGCGTCTAGTAGGGGAGTTTACAGCCAGCGGAGCAGCCACGCGCGTTAAATAGAGGGACGGCAAAACGGACCCCAGTTTAGCACGTGGATCGACGGAAGTTGATTTGATGCCGTGCCGCCCGAATCCACCATTTACTGCGTCGCGGGCTTAGCCTGGCCGGGCTCTGGGCTTCGGGGGAGCCTGGGTGCTGCCAGCCACCGTGCTGGTACGTGTTGTCAACGTGGCGATTACTGCAGCTGGATACCGTAGATTCGATAGAGGCCGATTCTGTGGTCCTTAGCTCAGGGCAGGCCGTTTGACACCCGACGACGCGTCGTCGTACGCGTGCCGTCGGGACGTTCGTCGCTCAGCGGACGGCTCAGGCTGCTCAGCCCATGCTAGTACCCAGATCAACTGCTTGCAGCGGGGTGTGTACGCGTCATGCGCGGGTAAACGGGGGACGGCTATATATGCAGCGGGCGGCAGCCGCATCTGCAGCGTCGACGGGATCGCCTGGGAGCGGTGGTGGAGATGCAGGGAAAAGCAACGGGGCTGTGTGATGGCCGTGGCTGACGTGGCAACCGCATGTTGCCCGCATGGGGGAACAAATATCCGATCATTTGATGTGCTGATGGGTGACGTAGGGCCACTGAAGAACAAAACGGCTGCTCGCGACAAGTGATACTCGGGTATTCATATCGCTGGTTGCTTGTGCTCTAGATGAACTCTGCCCGCCGATTCCACAAGTCGATGTACTTGTTGCTAACCGCATCAACATCGTCGCCCACGGCCACGACGCGCGCGTCAGCCCCTTGCTCCGCGCCGCTGCGCATGATGAAAAAGTCCCGTCCGCGGATCCAGAGGCGCGCGAGCTGCGGATATCGCTCAACAAATGCATGGAGTAGCGCAGACGCGTCAGCGTCGTTCGCTGGGGCGACGGCCTGTGTTACGTCTCCAGGCATGTGACCGTTGGCCCGCCAGCGCTTCGTATTGACGAGCAGTGAGCGCAGCGTCGGCGGCAGAGTGAGGTCCGAGGCCAGTTCTGTCCAGATCGACATTCGCTGGACATTCGGTCAACGGCTATCGTCATGGTATGGCTGGATGAGGATTTACTTACCATTGGAAGATTCAGGCCATGCAGGTAGAGCGCCTCCAGCCGCGGATAGAGCCGTAGGGTCGCGTTCAGACTCTCCGTGTCGACATCGAAGATGCTGAGCGAGAGATGCGTGAGCGTCGCGCAGGGGTCGAGGTCCTCGATGAGGTCGGCGAGCGCGCGGAAGAGGTGCGGGGACAGACCGAGGTGGCTCACCCGCCACGGGTCCGTGGAAAAGTGGTGCAGGATGCTGTAGTACCCACGGAGGCGCACCAGTTGGCCAGCGATGGGAAGGAGCGCGGTGCGGATAATGGGACACAAGGAGTCATGGGGATCCCCGCCCCACTGGTCGGGCTCGTCTCGAGTCCGCGGCGCCAGGGCTGCAGGGAAGAGCCCGAGGTCTTGCAGGGCGGGGAATGACTTCGCGAGAACGCGCGGCAGCGATGCAGCAGGCGCGGCCGCGAGGTAGAGTAAGGTGAGCTTAGTCGTGCGCCGGAATATGGGTGCCGTTTGCGGATCCTGGAGCCAGAAAGCGAGGTCGATGTTCAGGGTTACAGCACGGAGGCTGTCAGCGTTGAAAAACGCGCTCCAGAACCGCTCCTTCTCTGGGGCAAATGACTGGAACGCGGACAGCTGTACGAAGGAGAGCGGCGCGCGTGTCACTGCCAGGGCGAGGCTAATTGCGCCGTCTTCAATCTTGCACCCCGTAAGGTCCAACTGCTCCAGCAGTGGCAAGCCGTGTATGCCAATGATCGCGGCCATCGACAAGGTTTCATCGTCGACCTGCACCCGCCGCAGTCGGACAAAGTGGGAAAGGTTTTCGACGAGTCGGCGAGAGAGGATGCGGAGGTCGGTTGCCGTGGGAAGGACACAGTCCGCACCGACCGGCATCTGCGTGGCGAGCTCGTCCTCGCTCAGTACCCTAACAGTCAGGTGGCACGATTCAACCAGCGGCGCAATATCATCCGACAGCCAGAAGTCCAGCCGCTTCTGCCCGCTGTCGAACGCCGGGCGCGCGGGCAAGATCGGCGGCGTCGGCGACGAGCAAAACGTCCGCGAAAAGGCGAGGTCGGCGAAGAGCAAGGGGCGGGTGAGCCGGCTTAACCGCTTGTCTAGCTGGTGAAGTGTTTGGAGGTGTGCTCGCGGAAGACTGGAGGCGATTTCGAGCCAGAGCTCATCAGGCACATCGTCGGTGAAAAACGTGGCGGACATGACAGTCAAGCGTGGGTGAGTCACGCCGTGAGAGCGATGATCGGTTGTTTCGGGTTCCGATCTGACGTGGTGACAAATGATGGTACATTGATAGGGCTTGGTTTGTAAAGATTTTGGAGGTTATCAAATGGTTTGATAAAAATAGCCACTGACACCCTGTTTATAAACCGGTTTTTAGGTTTTATCGACCAACTTTAATAGCCGATATGACTGGGGAGATAAAAATTGCCTCTTTAGGAAATTTTTGAGGTAAATTTTGGCCTTTTTAATTCATAACTTTGAGATTTATAGATAGTAGGTATGCAGGCCCATTTGTAAATTAAATATATTGCTCACAAGATTTCGCAAAAATGTTATATCATTACTTAAACTTTAGGGTTGCTCAAACCTTTCTATAGCTTACCCATATCCCCTCTAATTAGAGGTGGAGACTAAAATACTCTTCACCTCTGATTAGAGGAGGTTTGTTGAAAGAATAACTAGATAATTCAATGTAGTAGCGAGAATACAGCTGAGTATATATACTACTCTAGAATATAAGTCATAGTAAGTCAGACTAAGATATGAGTCCAGCACTGAGTTGATGCTGACTTCGGAGTTGTCATAGTTCGGGTTGGGCTGTTGGGCTCTATACGGCCCATCAGGCCCTCACCACCCCTAGAGCCCTAGGGCTTAACAAGCCCTCATAATTTACAAGCTCAAGGCACTGAGCAACAATACTAATATCCTAGAGAAGAGATATAATCACGGATCACGCTGTAGTTAGCCATCAAGCCATCATAACCCGCCATCAGGGATTATGATGCGCTGCCGGACGCCCTTGATAGCAGGCCCAATCGGTCCTAGACAACCACAGGACCCAGGAGGGAGCTCCTTACTGTGTATTGCCAAACACTTCTTAGTATCAACTTTGATATGACTCCTTTCTAGAGGAATGGTCCCTGGGCTCCTAGCTCTTCCCTAGAGCTCTGCTCTTAGCTACTAAATATCATCTAGTAGCTCAATGTGGAGTTCCTTTGTCCCTTACCAACCTGATTTCAGAATAGCAAATAATAAATAAATACCATTTTCCTACTTATTCTCTAGTAAGCCTAAGCCTTCTAGTATAATATTCTGCTGTGTTGCTTTATAGAGTGCGTCATTAAAAAGCTATAGGTTGTTGCTTCTAAAAAGACAGGAGTGTTTTGGAATAGCCATTAGTTTATAATAAAAGTTGTTGTTATATATCTCAGCAACAGCAGCTATAATGTTGGTGGCTTTATTGTTGATCTCCGAGTCAGATTTTATATAACTCTCCACATCTGATCCTGCCTCTAAGATATCTTTATCAGCCAGTTAACCTGTACTAGTTTTATGAGATCAACAATGGGCAGGTGCACCATGGGTACCGTAATAGTAGTTAATAACACTAGGATGCACATTATTGAAATTGTCGACAGAAATTATTATAGTCATTGTTAATTGTCTTAAGAAATAACAGATTAAGAAGCCAGAAATGTTGCGGATTCCTGTGTTCAAGGCCATGTTGATCTTCTAGTTGGTAAAGAAAAGCTCACTAAGGGCAAGCAAACTATGAACCAACTTCAACCTACAATTGTTTAATCTGAGTATTTATTATTAAACTTTAAAATGTTCTAAGCGGTACTTATTAAGAAAAGGAAACTTATAAGCCCTACATAAAAAATGCTTGAGAATTATATAGATAAATACTTTTTTGTTCTCACCACCATGGTCACCTTGAATATGAGAAGGATTACCATACTCCTCGACCGTAGTAAGAAACACGATTAGAGCAGTTGATGCTCTATTGTTACTACTGATATAGAGTCCTGCAATTTAATTATGTCTATGAGTTTTATAATGTAAAGAAAATATTACAAACCATGCGTAAAAAGCTATTAACAATTTTATAAATAACTATACCTTAGAGAATGAGTTTGTAGTAGCTATCTATATGCTACAGAGCATTTAAACAAGACACAGGGTATTTTAGCTACTAAATAACTTGCTGCTGCCAAAGTTAAGACCATTAATACACCACACTGATGCTTTAACCCATTGGCGCTGGATTTACAACCCATTTTGTTGGAGGTTTTTAATTAGATATTGCTAACTAGAACTAGAATACTCATAACTAGTACATCAAGTGCTAACTTTTGTAATTTTAAAAACTTGCAAATAAGGTTAAAGTCCTTTAAATGCTATAGTAGAACAGAACGGCTAACTCTTAGGGCTTTTAAAACCTCAGTAACAGACGGGTTAACACCAGTAGATATGAGCTTTGTCAGAACAGCATGATCGATATGCTTTCAGCATCAACCACTATGACTAGTTTTTTTTACTGATACTGGTTGGACTGTTGCGGAAATAGCAATTTAGAGCATATGTCCTCAGCAATGGCTAACCTCCTTGCAATTCATCAGGCTAAATTGACTAAAGACTCTAGCTTAGATTCGGAGATGGTAGAACCTCAGGGACAATCTGAGGAAACCGAGTTCTGGCCTGCATTTCTTGCTGACACTACTACCAAGGCTGTAAGGGCAACCTTGCGAGGCTTAAAATCAGAGTCCTGAGCAGAGGGGGAATCCTTAGAGAACAAGCCAAGGAGCCCTCTGCCCAGGTGCACTACTATATACTAGTGACCGGAGTAATGATATAGTGACTGCGTAGCGACGGATGACGGGTTGGAGAAGTCAGGTGTCGCTAATGGACCCTAGGTGAGTGTCGAGTAGCCCTCAAAGCTCCGGAGAGGCAGGTTTGGGACCGTGATGCCAAGGGAGGGGCCCAGGCATCCCTAGAAGGCCTAAGAAGGGCTTCGGGAGGTCCAGGCTGCCTCTGGGCGTCTCCGCTTGTGACCGTGACGTGGCAACCGGAAGCGGAGAGGGAAGGCGTGGAGCGGAAAGGGAAGGAGTCTGGTCTAGCCTAAGGGCCAGGGAGTATTGAAGAGGACTAATGGGAATGGCGGCCAGCCATGACCACTGAAGGGTAGCAACAGGGGGTCACTCGGAGACGTCCCCGGACGTCTCCAGAGAGGTGGAGGTGTGAGGGCGTGCAGCCTGGGGCGCTGCAGTGGGCACGAGCCTTAACGGCAGTAGGCCTCACCCAGGGGAAGACCCGACGACGGGGGCCGTGGTGGCGGAGTGGAGAGCAGAGCCATGGCAAAGCTCAGCCATCCGAACGTAAGCCCAAACGCTGACATAGGTTGGGGATACCCAAGAGGTCCAGCGGATAGAGATTGTAGGGAGACCTTGATAAGTGACAGCCCAGAGAGGCTAGAATGCCATAGGCTCAAGGTCTCAGAGGGAAGTGGTGCGTCCACATCCGGAGAGGTCTCTGATGGCATTAGTGATCCCTGATGGTGATTCCGGAGGGACTTCCAGAGGGGAGTGGCCAGGGAAGTCGAAGACTGGGGATCACTGGATGTGGGATGTAGTGCAGGCAGTGGAGGGAGAGTGTCAGGGTGCGGAGACGCGGCGCTTGATGGGATCAAGTGACGGCATCAGGGTTTCCCCTGACAGAGGCCCTTGTAGACTCTCTTGGTTTTATATACCCGTGGTAAGTTTGGATAAGATTGAATGTTTCAACTATGTTTATGTTTTTCACCTCAATCAGGTTAATATCGAACCTAAGGATTGTCAGACTGCGGGTTGGGCTGTGCAAGGACTTCTCCTAGGAACGCGCGCCTGGAACAGAATAGATTGATTGTCGGGCTCGCAAGCAGAGCAAGCGGGGTAGATTGAAACCGAAAGGGCCCGTTAACTTGGTCCCTTGCTGCTGTCAGTGGTCAAGGGTTTGAATCGGGTCATATCAGGCCCGATAAGTCATTAGCACCTCCTTGCACGAAGAAAGGTAGTTTTTTAGACGATCTAAGCGATAGAGTACATAGTATACTATTGCACATTATATACGTGGGCCTGCAAATGGGTGATCGGACACCCTGGCCTCTCCTGCTCCTCCTCGCCCCGTTCCTGGCCGCAGAGGGGACAATTATACATCCCTTGCAGGCCGCACTACTTTTAACCTCCTAGTACTCCTCCCCAGTCCCCTGGTGCCGAAGTTGGGCTCTGCAACGGCTCGACGCGTTGTTCTCGGTCATATGCTTCCCACGTGTGCATGCCTCCTACTGGGGTGCATAGGGCCCGCGATGGCCCGATACTAGCGCTGGAACGGACAGGCGGGGTCTTATCCACAAGGCAAGAGAGAGAAAATATCTCAACACACTAGCTTTTGCGGACCACTGGAAAATCACTACTGCAAGGTGTAAGGGCAACCCCGGAGGCCTGAGATCAAGGTCCTAGCAGGGGAGGATCCAAAGCGTGAACATTGGTAAGCGAATACAAATGAAGCTGACCTAGCAGGGGAGGATCCAAAGAGAAGAAACTCTAAGGGTCCGCCTGCTAGGGAGCTGACTATATACTGCTTGTCTGTAACTGCCGCTGTCAGGCACAGAAGGCTTTGGCGGCGTCGCAGGCGAGGTCCCAGGGCGACCGTCGGGAGGGCGTTGACGGATCGGTGATTGTGTGGGCGAGATGGAGGGCTGGACCGGAGTCGGAACCGGAATCGGACCGGAATCGGACGCGTCTCCGGGCCGAAAGGGAGGTTCCCCTCACATCACCCCCCTTTGAATGCAGTGTCTCGACGCATAGACCGGAACAGAATCGAGTCGAAGGTCGCGGAGGCGATGTGTCGTGGGCATAGAACTCCGCAATTTTCTCCGGGGCGAAGACGCGGTCGAAGCGGACCCACTGGTCGTGCGATGCGTCATAGCCTTTCCATCTGATGAAGTAGTCCAGCCGTTTATACCTCACCCTTGCGTCCAAGATTTCTTCTACTTCCCACTCCGGGACTCCGTCCTCGAGGTCCGGAGGGGGCTGGTCGTAGCCGGGGCGTCCGTTGAAGGGGTCGTCCTGGGCGAGCTCGAGCTTGACAACGGGGAAGACCGGGTGGAGCTTCGAGTAGCGCGGAGGGAGGTCGAGCTTGTAGGCACCTTTGCTGATCTCCGCGACTATCTTGAACGGTCCGAGACGGCGATGGGAGAACTTTTCCGAGGGGCGAGTCGTCCTGATGTCAGAGGCATCTAGCCAAACACGGTCGCCAACCTTAAACTCCGGAGACGGAGTGCGTCTCCGGTCGTAGTAGCGCTTGTACTCCTCTTTGGCCTTAGTGAGTGCTGCCTTGGCTTCAGCAACACCAGTGGCGATCCGGTCACGGAACTCGTTCACTGACTCCATGGCGGAACGGACTCCGGGTTCGAAGCCCATGCGCGGGAGCCGTCCCGTGTCCGTCATGAAGGGGACCTGCTGCGTGGAGGAGTGAACATGGTTGTTGTAGGCGAACTCCGCGCCGGAATCAGCTCATCCCAGTCGTCCTGCTGATAGTTGGTGAAGATCCGCAGGTATTGCTCCAACTCCTGGTTGACGCGCTCTGTCTGACCGTCCGTCTGTGGATGATACGCGGTGGACGTGGCGGGCTTGATGCCGATTAGACGCCAAAGTTGTTGTCACTGAGCAAGCCCGCGGTAGGTATGCGGTGAGCTCTGCGGCCGGCCCGCGTGTTCCAGCACGCCTTAGGTAATGCCCCCAGTGTCTGAGGCCACCAGTAGTTCCGGGAGACCAACTCCAAGGTCTTGAAACGACCTGCGTGTCCGGCGACTCGGGTGTCGTGGCAGAGCTCGATGATGCGTCTCCGGAGGTCCTTGTCCTTTGTTACAACGATCTTCCCTCGGAAATGGAGAAGGCCGCCGGAGACGGCCCACTCGTCAGACCGCGAGGAGCGGGGGCCTCGAGCTTGACCTTGGACCTTAAGAAGTTGCCGGGCTGCTAGTGCGACAGGCTCCTCCAGGTCAGGCTCACCGGAGAGGGCATCACAAATGTCGCGGAGGAGTTCAGAGCCGGGACCGGAAACGGAAACGCCCTCGAGTGCGCGGACGTGGAAGAGTTCAGGCCGCAGAAGGACGACATCGGAGTTGTCAGAATCGACTCCGTGGTCGGGTCTCCGGGAGAGGGCGTCAGGCCGACCCATATCGCGGCCAGGCTTGTGGTGCAGCGTGAAGTCGAACCGGGAGAGGTACAGAGACCACCGGGCCTGTCTCCGGTTGAGGTGCTGCGTCTTCCTGAAGTACTCCAAATTCTTATGGTCAGTCCAAATCTCGACAGGGTGCGCAGCGCCCTCGAGGAAGTGTCTATACTCCTCGAGTGCGCGGATGATCGCGAGCATCTCCTTGTTGTGGATTTTGTAGTTGCGCTGGACATCATTTAAGCTTTTGGAATAGAATGCTACAGGCTGCCACTTCCCATCCGGGGCGGATTGTGAAGGAACCGCCCCCGTCACATAATCAGAGCTGTCCGCCTCGAGTCGGAAAGGCCGTGCGTCGTCCGGAATCGCCAGGACCGGTTCCGAGGTGACCGCGTCCTTGATCGCTTGGAACGCGGAGGCCTCCGCTGATAAGCCACATTCTGGAACACACATAGGAAACCACTATTTTTGTTCGTTTCACGGGTACAGCGCACGTCTAGGAACTGGCATGAGTCCCGAATGGCCAGTTAGGGAGATATCTGCGAGGAGACGTTCCGATTCGACCGTTGTGGATAGCAACTGGCCGTTCAGAACGACTCTTACAACAACCAAAAACAACAGCAGAGCCCAACCAACATAGAGGATCCATCCAATCCTTTATATATACCAAAAGGGAGTGTAAACCAAAAGGCATATTCGGTCTGACACGCGCTGGGACTCGAACTCAGAACGCTCCGACGAAGGTTCAACCAGGCTTCGAACGGATCAGTCCCTGACAGCATTGGAACGCGGTTTCGGAACTTACGCAAGGATAAGGACATGTGGAGGTGCGGTTAAACGGGAAGCATGACTCAGTGGAAACGAGGGCTTGGCTGCAGATCGTGGCGACCTTAACCCGCAACCGTCCAACCGAACAACTCGACAACAGATTGCGATTATCTCGTTAAGAGATTTGCCTAACGGTGTCTGGCGGTTAACCTCAAGTCATGGATATCGATGGAAAGCTAGGAAGTGGAGCAACACGACGATAACAACAACGGTTAGCGGACCGTTCACAAAAACGCATAGACGGTCGCAATAAAGGAGGATTTACAAAGGTCATTGACACCAAACACGCGCTACCGGTCATCTAGACCTGGATTTTCGACTCTGGGCCTTATGGCGAAACGATACCTTACAAATTATGCACATGGACCATCATTCTGTTGTGGCGATTTACCTGATCTTATCATTTTCTGTTTTAGTATTTATATCTCTGTCCTGTATTTGAGCGATTCACGGATTGCCCCGTTACTAGGTGCATCTGGGGATCTAGCTTGTCAATATCATCCTGCTAGCTCTTTCATTCAAGTAAAAAGGCGTTGTGATCGAAGAGTTGAGGGTTCCGGTTGCCGTATAAGAGAGTTTCGGTTGGCGTACACTTGGTTTCGGTTGGCGGTCGAGAGTTTAAGGCAGTTAGTTCCTGACTTGAGACGACTCCTTGGGTTTAAGGCAGTTAGTTCCTGATCCAAACGAGTATAAACGGTTCTGGGCATCGTATTGGCGCTTTCCTATTGCTGGATTTCGTCGATAGTACGCTTAAGGACGACCACAAAACAAATCTTTAACAAGATTTCATTCGATCTACCCTACAACCTTGCACAACCGTGTACAGGCTCTGTTCCCAGGGTTCTGCACTCGTATTAGGAGACGGTTATTGGTGGTTGTTGGACGTTTGGAACGGTGTTATACGGTTATCGCTCAGACAGAACGACTATTTGTTGTTTTGTTGTTGAGTTTTAGTTGTGTAGTGTCGGTCTCATCTCCGGTCTCCCCACCCGTCATCCACCCTCATCATCTGGAGCCCACCGCGAGGGGTGATCGAGTGTTATATTGCAAAGAACTCTGTTTAGTGCAAAAACAGCTGTGACAAGAAAGAAGAAGCAAGCGCCCACACGCTTGGATCAAAGTACAAAATTCCACCAAAAGGGAAACAGAAAGATCTCACTGATTCCCAACCAAACGACTTCCCTGGATTGTTAAGAGGCGTTGGAGAACTGCGACCAACACCACTCTTTGCTCCCAAATTAACGAAGAAACCAACACCGAGAACCACGCTCAACTCACAAGGAGCTCGGAACAGAGAGGCACCACAAAAAATCGACGAAACCTCAAGCATCTTCGTCGCGGAAATCGATTCAAGCATCGAACAAAAAAGCGCTTACTAACAAAACCAGCTACAAAGCGCAAAACATCCGAAAGGAACACTACAGTCGAAGAAGAACAGCAATCGTCGACACCATCTTCGCCTCTAACGGACCTATCTGAAGGCGAACACAACACAAATCGGATTAACGAACAACCGATTGAACAAAACAACAACATGGGGGATAACGGAAACGTGAATAACGGAGGACTTGGGGGGTATGGCTGCGCGTTTTAAAGTACCGGAAACCTGGGATTCGGGTCATCCAAGTTTCGATGGGAAGACTCCTGGCAAGTTGGAGAAATTCCTAGACGAATGCGACCGCATTATCGACCAGGCGGGTATTACTGAAGCGGCAGAAAAGAAGGAGACGGTGTTGCGGTATTTGGATACTCGATATGTGAAGGAAGCGTGGAAGAACTTGACGCCGTACGAAGGAGGAACGTTCGATGAGTGGAAAACGGCGATAAAGTCGATGTATCCAGAGTTGGATGAGGTGAACGAAGGGTCGAGAAGGCGTTTGAGAGAGATTTGCGCGGAAGCCAAGGGGGCGAGTCGAGAGGATTTGGGGTTGGTTACTCGTTTTTGTGCGTTCTTCGTACCAGAAGCAGAAAAACTACTCCTGCCTCCATCGTTGGTCACGAACAAAGAGTTGGTGTCCTCGATCTTGAATACGTTGCGTAGCGACTTCGCGTCAGCAGTCGAAGCGGCGTTGAACCAGCCAAATATCGCAAATATTCTAGGCCCAAACGCAAATGCAAATCAGAACGCAGCAAACACTCGTAGAGGGGATCGTTGGAGTTACAAGGAGGTTCTCAAGGTGGTGGCATGGCTTGCGAACAACTGGTCGGGCAGAGAAGCGGATGCGGTATCGAGGGATGATGCTAAACCATCGATCTCGATGTCGAATCTCAGTGGAGGTCCGTTAACCTCGGACACGAGGGTCAAGTCGGAGTTTAGAGACCAGATGGAGAGTTTTGCGCTGGAAATAAATGCGTTAAAGGACGTCATGGCTGTGCGGGATAAGCAGTTGATTGAGACTATGAAGCAGATGCATGTAGCAACTGAATCTAGATCGAAAAGAAGCAGCGACTCACCAGCACCAAGGGCAGCCTCAACGAGAATATCGCCAGGGTGGAGAGCGAAACTATGGTGGAATGCAAGGAAATGAACAGTGCCATTTCTGCGAAGAGACTGGGCATATGGTGCGGGATTGTCCGAAAAAGAGGGCGTTATTGGACCAAGGAAAGATCGTTATGGAGAATGGGGGTTTGCGATTACCTGGTGGATATTATATCCCTAAGTATCCTGAGAACGTGTCGCGTTATCAACGAGTGTTGGATTGGTATAGCAAGGGTGGAGGAGCTGGAACGACGGGGAACGCGCAAGTGAACTATCAATCGTCGTTCTTCAACGAGTATACTCCGAACGAGCAGTACAATCTCTTGTATGACACAAGCGAAGACGAAATCCGCTCGTTGCGGGCCCAGATGGCGGCTATGGCGAAACAAGTGCAAGCCAATAGCATGTCGACTGGTAGCCAACAGCAGCGTTTTTCAAGTCCTCAAGCACCAGTGCAGACCTATCCACAGATCCTTCAACGGGAACCCATGGTGCAAAACGGAAGTGGTGGAAGAACGCAGCAGCGAATGGGGGAGAGTGGAGTTGGGAACGAAGCCTATCCTTCCTTCATTCAAGCGCCCGTTCAACCGGGCTTGCCGGCAGGAGATTCGAACTTTCAACAGTTCTTGACGATGTATAACATGGTCCAGGCAATGCAGAATTCGCCTGGGTCGGGTTCGCAATCGGGAGGACAGTCGATGGAGTCGCAGTACGCGAACACACGTTCGCAGAAAGACAACTCGGCTGGCGGAAACCAAAATTTTTAGATAGTTCGAGGATGGAGGCCGGAAGCAAACGAAAGAAAGCTTCCGAGGCAACGAAGTCTCTTGAGAACCGGTCTAAAGTTGCGAAGGAAACGTCAAAACGGAGGCAGGACCGAAGAGAACTGGAGGAGGGGTCGAATTCGGATAGTGGAGAAGAAACAGAACCCGAAGTGTTGGAAAAAGAGGATGTGCCGAAGAAGAGATGAAAGGCGCGTTTCAGAGGAGAAGACTCGGAAGATGAGAAATTGGAATACGCAGCGAGGATGGCTCCTCATTCGGAATCTCCAGGGCGAGAAACGGGGAAACGCAAGAACGGCGAGGAACGGGCGTATAAATTGGCCACCAAGTTCGATGACCCAAATATTATTAAGCGTATTGTTGAGAAAACGGGGACGAAGCGGAGTCCGCCGTCCTTCTTCTTGACGAAGAAGACCGGAGACGCCATCGGAGACTTGGAGGGGCGAATCCGGCCCGTCGAAAGCCCTTCCTCGATGAACGCGTCGAGCTCGCGTTGCTCGAGGGGCGAGATGGGGTACACCTTGCAGTTGGTGGGCTTAGCGTCGGGGACGAGTTCAATGGCGTGGTCCCAGGCTCTCCGTTCCGGTAGCGTATCGAAGGACTCCTTGTTGAAGACGTCCTGGAACTCCTTAGCCCAGTCCGGGATCTCGGAGGGCGGAGGGGCAGAGTTCCTGGCGAAGGCTTCGGCCAGGCGTTGCGAGACAGTACTGCCAGCGCGTATCTCCTCCGAGGGACGAAACGAGGTGTAGAAGATGCGGTCACCATCTTCGAGCTGGTCATCTTCGTCGTCCGAGTCCGAGTCCGGTGTCAGATCAGGCAGGTCGGAATCGAGACCAGAGTCGGAATCGTCTCCGTCCGAGCCGTAGTGGTAGTATTTAGCCTAAATCCAGTAGGTGTACCTAGGAAATGCATTGCCTAGGATACTAGGTACAGCCAGAGGCTATGTGCACCTAGAACTTTAGCCTAGCAATTCTCCCTAGGGAAAAGCATTATTTTAATAGAAATATATATTATTACTCTTTATCTGGTATTCTATTACCTAAGCTAGTGCACCCATTTATATAATGTTTTTAATGTGGAACCATTTTTGATTGCCATCAGTACTTTTGATGGCTATATCACAATACATCATTTTTGTCCAAATTAGGATTGTTATTGACACAGGCCTTCCCAACTATATACCGGGTCATCGGCCTGAAGAAAAGGAGTTTAAAGTATCATCCATGTATTATTATTAATATTATAGGTATTATATAACCATTTATTCCATCATTGATGCTATATTGATGCAAACACCCTGAGGTGATTCTAGCCTAGATCACTGGGTACACCTAGGCTAGGTACAGTTAGTATCCTAGGCAATGCATTTCCTAGGTGCACCTAAGCCAGGAGGCTAATTCTTACAGCTATGGGTGTCCGTCCTTAGGGCCAGAGAGGTCCATAGTGCAAACCGAGGGGAACGGGCCAGAGCGGAGACGTTTCTGGAGCGACCGGAGTCGCCGCAACTCGGTCCGTTTGACGCGCTCTTCCTCGCGGCAGGTTGAGCAATTGCGGACACACCGTGTCATCTTGACCTCCTTGGTTTCCCAATTGATCTCTGGGTTGTGTTTCCGCAACCAGGAGTACCCCAGGATAAGGTCTTGCTTGCCAAGATGGGTGACAGCCAGTTGAACTCGTTCGGCATGGCCTCTGTAGCGCAGGACCAAGTCTGCGATCTGTTTGATGGAGCCGGCATCATTAGGGGTGCCGTTGACATTGAAGACCGGGATCGGCTGATCAAGAGTGCGGACCGGAATGCCATTCCGAGCGACATAGTTCGTGTCAATGAAGTCGGAGGTGGCACCACAGTCGACAAGCCCAGAGAGCGAGAGCTTCAACGCACTGGTGGTGGACTCGAGCTCCAACGGGAGGTGGAGGGAGTTCGCCCCAGGGGCAGCGGCAACAGTATACTGCTTGGATAGTTTCTTTTCCCAGGCAGTGAGGCGGCGAAGGACGATGACCGGAGTCACGGGCGGAGTCGGAGTCGGAGTCGAGGCGGGGGCAGGAGAGGGTGTGTCTTTTGTTTCGGGCTCATTGTAGGGCAAGGAACTGCATTCATCATACAAAGAGGCAAAACGATTTATGGACGCGAACAAGGGCACACCAGTCACTCGTCGCGGGGGACAAAATCCTCTCCAGCCATCGACTCTGCTGCCGTCTCCGGCAGGGCAGCTGTGTCCGTGTAGCGGGCGATCAACTCTGCTGACATCTCGTCACCGAGTTGTTGTATCACCTCGTCGAGGATGTCCATCGAGCGGACATCGGCGGGGAGGGGGCAATCCCGGGCGAGATGGTTTGGGTTGCCGCACCTGAAGCAGGCGCGACGAGAGGCACCCCGAGCCCTGGTGCGATCCAACTCCATAGGGACGGGAGCTGGAGGCGCCGGAGCGGGGGGCGCGGGCCGCGGGCCGCGGGTGGCACGACCGGAGCCACCGGGCGGAAAGGGGCCGGAGCCAGGATGCGGTGGACCGGAAACGGAGTCCGAATCAAACCGCCAGGCGTCTTGGGGGCGGCTGACTTAATCAGCTTGGCCCGGACCAGGGCCTCGTATTGACGGAAGGCCCGGGTGCGGGTCCTCGAAGTCGTCAGTGTACTGGTAGACATCCTTTGTGCCCCATGTGATAGGCGGAAGTCTCCAGCTTGGAGAGAGCGTGATCTTGCTCGTTCTCCTCGACGAACCAGAGTCGAAACTCGGAAACGAACGAGCCCCAGGACGGAAACGGAAACGGGCTGGCGCTCCGCCCATTGCTGAGCGGGTCCTTCTGCCATAAACGACATGGCATAGCGGACAGCCTTTTCCTCGCTCGCCTCTCCGTTGACCACGAAGGCCTCAGGGGCAAGGCGGGCGTAGGTGCGGACCGCGTAGAGGAATGCGCGGCCGCGTTTCCGATCGCCGTTGAAGGTGAACGGGGGGTTTGGTCACAAGACCAATTTTGAGGCGAGGTTGATATCGCCAAAAAGGGCTTCGGAGTTGCCCTGGACCGGAGTCGGAGTCGGAATCGACGTCTCCGGCGATGGTGTTTGGGGTCCGCCAGCATTATTAGCGGCGGCAGCGGCAGCGGAAGCCTGGTTGGTGAGTAAAGCAAGGGCCTCAGTTAGGCTATCGATTTTTGCCTCGAGTGAGTCCAGCCGGGCGTCTGCGGTAGGAGTGACTCCGGACGGCATGACGGGTGCGGGGACCACAGGAGTAGAGGAGGAGGGGACAAGTGGCAGGGGTGGTGACGAGGGCAGGACGGACTCGTACTCCAAGCCTGAGTCAGCGCCGAACCTGGCAATCTTGTCCGGTTGATCCCGTAGAGAGTTTCTTCTGCTGTAAGGGCAACCCTGGAGGCCTGAGATCAAGGTCCTAGCAGGGGAGGATCCAAAGCGTGAACATTGGTAAGCGAATACAAATGAAGCTGACCTAGCAGGGGAGGATCCAAAGAGAAGAAACTCTAAGGGTCCGCCTGCTAGGTAGCTGACTATATACTGCTTGTCCGTAGCTGCCGCTGTCGGGCACAGAAGGCTTGGGCGGCGTCGCAGGCGAGGTCCCAGGGCGACCGTCGGGAGGGCGTTGACGGATCGGTGATTGTGCGGCCGAGATGGAGGGCCGGACCGGAGTCGGAACCGGAATCGGACGTGTCTCCGGGCCGAAAGGGAGGTTCCCCTGACACAAGGATCCATGCAATCAAGGAGTTGGCCAAACTTGAGCTACCCTCATTATGTTATCTCCAGCTCTCTAAATACTACACTGTCACTTGCTGGGTGCCTGATACTGTCTGCAACATCATATCAGCACCTTTTAGCTCTCTTGAACCCAAAAATATCTATTAAATTGGGGTAGATCTTTGTATTCTTCTCACAGGCAAAGAACACCTTAAGCAAGAGACTAGGCAGACAGCACAGGTTCCACCTTCAATGTCAGAGGAAGCTGACTGGTATTGTGATGAAAAAAGGCATAATATACACTCCAGCATAGAGCATCATTCGTTTTCCTTAGAGGTTTGTTTCTTTTTCAGCTTGCAACATTCTTTCTTTAATTTATGAACTTCCTGGCAGAGCTTGTGATTACAACAGAGCAGAACATCATAAGCAGTTGCTGGTGATTATTTAGTCAAGTGCAGTTACAAGTACTGTTTAGGGTGCAGTTTTTAAATATTTGAGTATTTAAAAACGGTTTATAATTTTCAGTGTCCCAAACTGGTGTTTATAAACTGGTTTATAAACCAGGCAACTAAACATGTGATATTTTTGATGGCATGATATAAATTTTTCCAGCCTTACATTCTAGCTGAAAGGGTTGCCTTTATACCTCTTTTCTCTCAGTAACCTGTGGTACAGGTGATAATTTACTATATATAATGTACAGGACTCATAATTAATAATGTTGATCAGCTAGCAGTAGTTGGATCACTTAAGTCATGTGACTAGCCTGGTTTATGAACCAGAGACCCAGTGAAATCTTTCTAAACCGGTGTTTATAAACACTGGTTTATAAACCGGTTTGTAAACCGGATCAAAAAACTGCACCCTACTACTTACCCTTATCTCTGTGTCGCATAGTTTAGGAGGTCAAGGTGCTTACACAAGACACATATCACCATGTGCACCTAGATGACTTGGCTTCCAATATTCAATAATGTGCTATGTAACATGTTACCAGTAGTATTACCTATATAAGGCTTGCCTACTTCATGCTGTACCATGTTCCCAGTGGCTAGATGGGCTGCTGTTAAGTTTTGACTCATCAATGGTACTTGTGTATTCTAGCTATTAGGCTAGTTGTAGTAAACACTGGGGGTTTAGCTATTCTGAACCCTTTATATACTACAGGACAGTATCTAAAATATTCTACAAATATCTATAATGTATCTATAATATTTTACTGATGCACTTCAGGCTCACATAATTAACAGCTGCTATATCAGATACTATGTCGCAACCTGTAACTTATGCTGCTGCACAAAGACCCTCCAAAGGTTGCTGCAGAGGAAGTTACACCCAATCAAAGTCCCCCCTAAATGCTGACTGTCATGGTGGACTTCATCATCAAGCTCCCTAAAGCCTATGCGTACGATGCGTGCTCACTTCACCAAGTACCTTACGGTGATATACACAGTCTGAGGTGCCTGCCTATACTATCTGAATGTCTAGAGTTACTATGGAACCTTCAAGAAGTACATTTCAGACTGTGGTTCACAGTTCATTGCTAACTTCATGCCTAAACTCTGGTCTCTGATTGGTGTCAAGCCCACTACCTCAATGGCTTACCACCTGCAGGCTAATAGACAAACTAAATGTGTTAACTAGAAGCTTAAGCAGTACACCTGTTGAGGATGTAGGCGGAAGAAGAGGCGCAGAGGAGCAGGAGGATAGAAGAAGAGTATGAATTTACTACTGCTATTACATTGGTTTATATAGTAGGTAGATTTGTTCTAGCAATTTCTAGCAATAGTGAGCAAGATGAATAAGTAGAAACAGAAAGAAACTCGGGGAAGGTCCGGAGCGGCCGGGCTGAATAAGCGCCGGCCGGCGATGCCATTCCCAACACTCCCCCTCAAGCGCGAGTCCCATCGAGGCGGCGGCGTGACGTCGAGACGGGTCGCGATTGAAAGGTGGTGATGGAGAAGAGTTGAGTCCGTGAGTAGGGGGGCATATGGTGGAGATAACAACTGAATCTTCATTTAGAAGACTGTGTTGCCCGATGGAGTCGCCGGTGAGTGCGTATGTCTGTGTGCTTGACGCGGGCTTGCCGGATGGAAGGAAAAACTCCCCCTGGAGTGAAGTTGGGGGTGTCCGTGGCCTTGGTGCGGTCGCAGACGATGCGAGCGCGGTACGGCTGTTGCGCTCGTTGCGGTCTTTCTCGGCCTGAGTAAATGTGATGCCGCGGCGGGTGTCGTTGCAATCTGGCTTGATGTGGCCGTGGCGGCCGCATCCGAAGCAAGTGACGTTGGGATTGAATGGCTTATGGGGCGGCTTGTTCGAGGTATTGCGGGCGGCTAACGCGACCTCATCAGAGTTCGGCTTAGCAGTGCGGCGGCGGTTCTGTTCGAGGATGCGGGCAATAAGTTTGGTGGACGACGTGAGAGCGGCGGTGTCGATCCCGGAGATGAAGGTGTCCCAGGAGTCTGGTAGCGAGGTAAGCAGTGTGATGGAGAACTTGTTGTCGGTGAGTTGTGAGTTTTGGCCAGCAAGGCGTGTGCGGAGGTTAGTAAGCTTGCGTATGTGTTCCTCGATGCTGCCGCCTTCCGGGGCATGAGAGGCGGAACAGCTGGCGGCGAAGAAGTACAATGGCGATGACGCCTTTTGGCTGGTAGGTGTCAGCGAGGGTTTGCCAAGCTTCGGCAGCGGTGGTAGCGGCAGTGACGTAGACGAGCGGAGAGTCGTCGGTGATCCGGAGACGGATTTGGGACAGGGCCTTGCGGTCCTTGACGTCCCAGGCAGTGATGGCGGAGGCAGTAGTGCCTTGGGGGTCGACAACAGCTCCTTTGTCATCGAGTTTGTGTTCGGGGCGGAGCGCGGTGCCCAGGGCATGCTCAAGATAGCCAAAGTCGGTGAGTATGTCCGTCATCTTGACGGCCCATGTGGCGTAGTTGTCCTCACCAGTCAGGTGATGGATGCGGTAAGCGGAAGCGGCTTCGGAGGCAGACATGGCGGAGAAGCAGTGTGGTGGTTAGCGGCAGGTAGCGGGTGCGCGGCAAGCGGTGCGCGAGATAAGCAAGTAGTGTGGCAGTGGCGCGGTAAGCGTGCGCGGCAGTAGGCAATCAGTGGCGGTGCGCGGTAAGCGTGCGGGCGGCGAGTAGCGTGGCAGGTGTGCGGCAATGCACGGCAGTGGTAAAGCAGTAGTAGTAGGTTGTGCGGCAGTGCACGGCAGTAGTTAGACAGTAGGCGGTTGCGCAGCAGGCGTGCGCGGTAGTAGATTCCTTGGCGTGCGAATAGATCGCGGTAGTGGCAGATGTGTGATAGAAGCAAGATTCCGGCGGCGTGTGATACTCGGGCAATTCAGTTATGGCCGGGGCCCATAACCTGTTGAGGATGTAGGCGGAAGAAGAGGCGCAGAGGAGCAGGAGGATAGAAGAAGAGTATGAATTTACTACTGCTATTACATTGGTTTATATAGTAGGTAGATTTGTTCTAGCAATTTCTAGCAATAGTGAGCAAGATGAATAAGTAGAAACAGAAAGAAACTCGGGGAAGGTCCGGAGCGGCCGGGCTGAATAAGCGCCGGCCGGCGATGCCATTCCCAACAACACCTAAATCTAAAAAAACTACAAACAAGATACCTGGGATGAGCTTATCCCTGCCGCTGAGTACACCTATAACAACCACATTTATTCTCCACTTAACAGGTATCCTTTATTCCAGACACCAGTCGGCTTCCCAAAATCGGTTTCGAACCAGGCGTCCACTTTGAGTTGGAGTTAGTAGGTTTGTGATTGGATAGCAAACAGTGTCTTTGAAGCAAGGGCCGTGCTTATCAAAGCCAAGAACAAGTATAAACAGTACTATAATTAGAAGCGTTCAGACACCCCAAAAATCTAAGTTAGTAATAAGGTTTAGCTTGACACCTCTAACATTAGAACAACCCAGCCCTCTGAGGAGTTCTCCCACAAGTGCCTCGGGCTGTTTAAGGCACTTGCAGAGGTTAGCAAGGTCTAGAACTGTTAAGTACAGAAGGCTTGGGTAGCGCTGCAGGCTAGGTCCTAGGGTGCGGGCTTTAGTAGGGGTTAGCTCGGAATTGGAATTAGACCGGAATGGTCTCCAGGGGGCTGAAAGGGATGTCCGCCTGACATAGCTACAAGGGCCTACTCTGTATATCATACCTACTCTCTTCTGAATTAACCCCCACCCCACTCAACACCATTACTACCAATACCTTCTCCATACTATTCACCATCAACCCCATTATTACCACACTCACATGTATACTTCTTTTATCTACCTTTGTCATTTCTCACATTTGCTTAGTGATGGCTAGGTTTGGTAGTTCGAACCCAAACTTAACTTCAGCCAAAACCATTTCTAAACCAAAAAGAGGGTTGGGTTCAGCCTTTTTTGACCAGAAAAGGCCAAGCCAGTCAAAAAAGGCCAAGCTTTGCCATTGCGCAATCAGTGGTGATGATGTCATTGACAGAGCCACCTGTGGAGCCACTCTAGGGCATTGGAGCCACCCAACATGCAACAGCAAAATGCCACTGCTGTCCAAAGGCTAGTGCAAACTTGCTAGTATCCAGATAAGCTGCAATATAGTGTCTGCAACCCTCAACATAATAATGCTCCATTCTGTGTGTCAGCTTCAATTTTCAAATCATATTACTACATCAAATCATATTTATAAGTGTTTGTTCTTACAAGGAGCCACAGTCTTTGAACATGAATTTCTCATGTAAAAAGTGACAGATTGGCACTGCTCAGAATTATATCCAATTTCTTTTCCCTGATAGGAAGTAACCCAATATCATAACAATGGGCGCGGCCAAACATCCGATATTATAATGTCAATGCGGAAAAATCGATTTACGATATGTTGTCGGGTCGGATCGCGGGAGATTGCGGGGCCCGGCAAATTAGAATCGGGTCGGGTCTTTTTGAATTTGATCAGCGATTGACAGGTGCCACGCCTCGTTTTCTCCCACACGCCCTTCTCCTCTTACTTTCACCCACCTCGTTCCGCCTCGCCGGCCCCGCGCGCGCGCCACGCCACTCGACGACGACAAACATCCGACAAACGACGAAGCGGATTCACCGGATCCCTCTCTCACAGACGGCATGTGGGCCGACGACGCCGACGACAACGACGCTCACGCGCTCGAGGACTCGCCCTCGCCCTCTGCGCTAGGGTCCACCGCAGCTCCCTTACCACTACCCCTCCCAGTTCCCACCGGCCACCGCTCGCGCCTTGGCCAACTTCTCCCCCTTCCTCCGCGCCAACGTGGTCCCTCCGTTAGCAATGGCTGCATCTGCTAACCCCGCGCGGCAGCTGGCGCACTACAACGCACGAATAGCGGCATGCGAAGCGGAGCTAGATGGCCTCAGACGACAGCGGGCTGTGGTCCGGACCGAGGCGGCCGCGATCGCCAGTGCGTTTGCCCCAATCAGACGACTGCCGGTGGAGTTGTTGTGTGAAGTGTTCGACTTGTGTGCGCCATCGGGTCTCGTCCCCGTGAGGAAGCAGGGCGTTCCGGACACGGGGAGCCCTCAGCAGGAGCTGGAGAGATTGCGGAAGCCGTGGCTGGTGACACTCAGCCAGGTGAGTTGACTGATTCCTATTACGGAGGTTTTCGTTGCTCAGTGAACTTACATAGGTCTCCTGCCACTGGCGCCGCCTCATACACGGCACACCGAAACTTTGGGCGCACATCGCGATCGAGACGGGCACGTGGGGCAGCTGTGGCGTCCGGCCTACAGTACTCTTGGCCCTCCTCGACACGTGCCTTACGCACAGCACGGGTGCGCCGCTGACGCTCCGCGTGATCACCGAATCCGACGACCGATACGCCTCCGACGTTTTTGCTCGGCTTGTGCCTCACTCGGCGCGTTGGCGCGAGGCCGACATTCGCATCGATCGAAATCTGTTGCATTTGCTCGGGCCTGTGCGCGGAAATCTACCCCTCCTCGAGAAGCTCGGCCTGCACACGCGTGCAGAGACAGTATCCATGTTCGCAGAGGCCCCGCGGCTGCGTGAGGTCATCTTCTGGGGACCGAGCACGTGCTTGCTCACGGTCCCGTGGTCACGCGTGGATGTGTTCCGTGCATGCGGCGGCCCGATGGAGACGCGGACAGCGCTGTCGTTCATGGGTGCCCTGCCATCCGGCGCGTCAGCGTACTTCTACATCAACGCACAGCGCATGCCTCCGCCGAATGTACCACTTCCGCACGTGCGTAGCGTCGTACGACGGTTCGGGATCGATGTGGGGTGCTGCTTTGATCCGCCAGTAAGCGGCGCGGCGGTACGACGTTTGTGGGACGGCGTGACGTTCACGGGGCTGTACCACCTCCATTTGAAAGCAAGACGAACGCATCCGGCGCCGATGTGGCACCACACGTCGTTTATGGCGATGGCGGAGCGGTCTGGGTTCGCCCGGACGCTCGTGTCGCTCACATTGCGGACATTCGTTGGCGAGCGTGAGCTAGGAGAGGTTCTCGCGCCGCTTAAAGCCCTCGAGAAGCTGGACCTGACAGATGTGGTGATTGAGGGGAAGAGGATCGTCATAACAGACGGCGTCCTGAGGCTGTTGGCGGTCGCGAAAGGTGTGCTCATACTTCCGCGCCTACAGAGGCTGTATCTGCGCACATTGCTGGGGTTTGACGAGCACGTGTTCGTGCGCTTCGTGGAGAGCCGGGTGGACAAAGGGCTTACATTTCTCGGCGTGTTCTGGGTTCCGCGGCCGGCAGCGGTGGCCGGGGACGAGATATTGACGGATGAGGAAGAGGAGAGCGGCGCCGAGCAAGAGGAGGAGGAGTCTGAGTCTGACTCAGAGGACGGGGCGGAAGGCTCCGGTAATGACAGTAGCGAGGAAGACGACGAGGAGAGCGACAGCAATAGCGAGGGCGAGGGTGAAAACCTGTACGCCGTCCCCGCTGCGGCGAGCAGTGCGACGAGCCTACTGCCCGTGTCCGCGCGCACGGTTGCGCGAGGTCACCGGACACCCCAACGAACGAAGAAATGGCCGACAGCGGGGCTGAGCGATGCACTCGTACGTCGCATGCAAGGCCTCGCCGAGAAGGGTTTGAGATTTCGCGACGGGGTGTTAAGTCCGGGAGAGTATAGCTAGAGTTTATAATGAAATGTTTGGTGTGACATATATTGTTATGGTAATATCTTGGGAGGGCATGTAGCATCAAGTAGCCAGGTAACTTAAATTGGTTTTTAGCATAGATTCCTTGAGACATTTGCTTCTGTAAGGGCAACCCTGGGGACTCCAACGAAAGCCTAGCAGGAGAGGATCCAAAGCGTGAATAGAAGCTACGGAAATACACGGAGGGACCGACCTAGCAGGGGAGGATCCAAAGAGAAGAAACTCTAAGGGTCCGCCTGCTAGGGCGCCAACTATATACTGGTCGTCCGTAACTGCCGACGTAGAGCGCAGAAGTCCTGAGCGGCGTTGCAGGCTCTGTCCCAAGGTGATCGTTGGGAGGGTCTTGACGGATCGGTGATTGTGCGGGCGAAGGAGGCCGTGGGCGATGGTTGGGGTGGGTCGGAGCGTCCGAGGGGGCGCCGGTTGGATGTGCCTCGGATGCGCTCGGACGGTCCAAAGGAGGCCGAAGCAGGGGTTCCCCTGACAGCTTCTGTGCAAGAACTACATTTTGGGGAGAGAAGTTGCATCTCTGGTGACTTCAAGTTGCAGGGAAGTTTTTTTCAGTTTTTCCTGGTGCTTGCAACCACTTTAACAGTCAGAATATGGGTGTAAGGGCAACCCCGGAGGCCTGAGATCAAGGTCCTAGCAGGGGAGGATCCAAAGCGTGAACATTGGTAAGCGAATACAAATGAAGCTGACCTAGCAGGGGAGGATCCAAAGAGAAGAAACTCTAAGGGTCCGCCTGCTAGGTAGCTGACTATATACTGCTTGTCTGTAGCTGCCGCTGTCGGGCACAGAAGGCTTGGGCGGCGTCGCAGGCGAGGTCCCAGGGCGACCGTCGGGAGGGCGTTGACGGATCGGTGATTGTGCGGGCGAGATGGAGGGCCGGACCGGAGTCGGAACCGGAGTCGGACCGGAATCGGGCGCGTCTCCGGGCCGAAAGGGAGGTTCCCCTGACATCACCCCCCTTTGAATGCGGCGTCCCGACGCATAGACCGGAACGGAATCGAGTCGAAGGTCGCGGAGGCGATGTGTCGTGGGCTTGCCAGGGTACTTACGATAGAACTCCGCAATCTTCTCTGGGGCGAAGACGCGGTCGAAGCGGACCCATTGGTCATGCGATGCGTCGTAGCCTTTCCATCTGACAAAGTAGTTCAGCCGTTTATACCTCACCCTTGCGTCCAGGATTTCCTCTACTTCCCACTCCGGGACTCCGTCCTCGAGGTCCGGAGGGGGCTGGTCGTAGCCGGGGCGTCCGTCGAAGGGGGTCGTCCTGGGCGAGCTCGAGCTTGACGACGGGGAAGACCGGGTGGAGCTTTGAGTAGCGCGGAGGGAGGTCGAGCTTGTAGGCACCTTTGCTGATCTCCGCGACTATCTTGAACGGTCCGAGGCGGCGATGGGAGAACTTTTCCGAGGGGCGAGTCGTCCTGATGTCAGAGGCATCCAGCCAAACACGGTCGCCAACCTTAAACTCCGGAGACGGAGTCCGTCTCCGGTCGTAGTAGCGCTTGTACTCCTCTTTGGCCTTAGTGAGCGCGGCCTTGGCTTCAGCAACACCAGTGGCGATCCGGTCGCGGAACTCGTTCACTGACTCCATGGCGGAACGGACTCCGGGTTCGAAGCCCATGCGCGGGAGCCGTCCCGTGTCCGTCATGAAGGGGACCTGCTGCGTGGAGGAGTGAACGTGGTTGTTGTAGGCGAACTCCGGGCCGGAATCAGCTCATCCCAGTCGTCCTGCTGGTAGTTGGTGAAGATCCGCAAGTACTGCTCCAGCTCCTGGTTGACGCGCTCTGTCTGACCGTCTGTCTGCGGGTGGTACGCGGTGGACGTGGCGGGCTTGATGCCGATTAGACGCCAAAGTTCTCGGGTGAAGTCCGCGATGAACTGCGAGCCGCGGTCGGAGACGTACTTCTCCGGAGTCCCATGGTGCCGCCAGACATTCCGGTAGTAGAGGCGGGCTGCCCCTACTGCATCGACCGTCGTATGAGCTCGATGATGCGTCTCCGGAGGTCCTTGTCCTTTGGTACGACAATTTTTCCTCGGAAATGGAGAAGACCGCCGGAGACGGCCCACTCGTCAGAACGTGAGGAGCGGGGGCCTCGAGCCTGACCTTGAACCTTAAGAAGTTGCCGGGCCGCTAGTGCGACGGGCTCCTCTAGGTCTGGCTCACGGCCGCTCACCGGAGAGGGCATCACGGATGTCGCGGAGGAGTTCAGAGCCAGGACCGGAAACGGAAACGCCCTCGAGTGCGCGGACATGGAGGAGTTCAGGCCGCAGAAGGACGACATCGGAGTTGTCGGAATCGACTCCGTGGTCGGGTCTCCGGGAGAGGGCGTCAGGCCGACCCATATCGCGGCCAGGCTTGTGGTGCAGCGTGAAGTCGAACCGGGAGAGGTACAGAGACCACCGGGCCTGTCTCCGGTTGAGGTGCTGCGTCTTCCTGAAGTACTCCAAATTCTTATGGTCAGTCCAAATCTCGACAGGGTGCGCAGCGCCCTCGAGGAAGTGTCTATACTCCTCGAGTGCGCGGATGATCGCGAGGCCGTGCGTCGTCCGGAATCGCCAGGACCGGTTCCGAGGTGACCGCGTCCTTGATCGCTTGGAACGCGGAGGCCTCCGCGTCACCCCAAGTCCATTGCTGGTCCTTCTTGGTGAGCACGAAAAGAGGGCGCGCAAGGGTCGAGAAGTCCCGAATGAACCTGCGGTAGAAGTTAGCGAACCCAAGGAACTGCTGAATGTCCTTCTTGTTTTCCGGAGTCGGCCAAGCGGAGACGCCTGCGACCTTGACGGGGTCCATTTCGACGTGGTTGTGGGAGATGATGACTCCGAGGTACTCGATTGACGATTTTTCAAAGTCGCACTTCTCCGCTCGAAGGTACAACTTGTGCTCCCGGAGTCGCCGTAAGACCTCCTGGACAATCTGCCGGTGTTTCCGGAGGTCGGAATGGGCGATCAGGATGTCGTCAAGGTAGATCATGACGTCTCCGGAGAGGATGAGATCCTGGAAAATGTCATTCATCATCGTTTGGAACGTCGCGGGAGAGTTTGCCAGGCCGAAATACATCACCAAGGGCTCGAACAGGCCTCGGTTAGTCCGGAAAGCCGCTTTCCACTCGTCACCTTCCTTGATCCGGACGTTGTTGAAGCCCCAACGGACGTCGAGTTTGGTGAAGTAACGAGCGCCTTTGAGCCGGTTGATGCACCCTCTAAGACTGAATCTATGCATAAGATACTGGTGGGCTCCAGAGAATGTAATGCATAAGATATGGGTGCCCACCCAGGCCCTAATAGCTGAGGATTGTGACAAAGATTGTGACATTGGATCAAGATGGTCATTATGCAATAGGATTGATAGGTATGACTTATGTAATATCATATAAAATAGCTTTAAGTCCCTTTTCTTCAGGCCGATGACCCGTTATGTAATTAGGGGGACTATGTGATATGGAAAAGAGAATATCATCCTAATTGGGATGAAATTGATATATCTTTATATAGCCATCAGAAACAGTGATGGCAATCAAAAATCGTTCCACATCAATGTATATATCTAGATGGCATCAACCCAACAATGATAGACCATCAGTACACTGTAATATTCTTAAATTACAGTTATTTCATATATTAGGAAGCAGGACCCATATCTTATGCATTACATTCTGTGGAGCCCACCCATATCTTATGCATAGATTCAGGTATATGAGCTGGTTGATGAGGTCGTTGATCAGCGGAAGGGGGTACCGGTTTTTGACAGTCATCGCATTGAGAGCACGGTAGTCCTGGACGAAGCGGAGTCCGCCGTCCTTCTTCTTGACGAAGAAGACCGGAGACGCCATCGGAGACTTGGAGGGGCGAATCCGGCCCGTCGAAAGCCCTTCCTCGATGAACGCGTCGAGCTCGCGTTGCTCGAGGGGCGAGATGGGGTACACCTTGCAGTTGGTGGGCTTAGCGTCGGGGACGAGTTCAATGGCATGGTCCCAGGCTCTCCGCTCCGGTAGCGTGTCGAAGGACTCCTTGTTGAAGACGTCCTGAAACTCCTTAGCCCAGTCCGGGATCTCGGAGGGCGGAGGGGCGGAGTTCCTGGCGAAGGCTTCGGCCAGGCGTTGCGAGACAGTACTGCCAGCGCATATCTCCTCCGAGGGGCGGAACGAGGTGTAGAAGATGCGGTCACCATCTTCAAGCTGACCATCATCATCGTCGTCGTCGGAGTCCGGCATCAGATCAGGCAGGTCGGAATCGAGACTGGAATCGGAATCGTCTCCGTCCTCAGGGCCAGAGAGGTCCATAGTGCAAACCGAGGGGAACGGGCCGGAGCGGAGACGCTTCTGAAGCGACCGGAGTCGCCGCAGCTCGGTCCGTTCGACGCGCTCTTCTTCACGGCAGGTCGAGCAATTGCGGGGGCACCGTGTCATCTTGACCTCCTTGGTTTCCCAATTGATCTCTGGGTTATGTTTCCGCAACCAGGAATACCCCAGGATGAGGTCTTGCTTGCCAAGATGGGTGACGGCCAGCTGAACTCGTTCGGCATGGCCCTTGTAGCGCAGGACCAAGTCCGCGATCTGTTTGATGGAGCCAGCGTCATTGGGGGTGCCATCGACATTGAAAACCGGAATCGGCTGATCGAGGGTGCGGACCGGAATGCCATTCCGAGCAACATAGTTCGTGTCAATGAAGTCGGAGGTGGCACCACAGTCGACAAGCCCAGAGAGCGAGAGCTTCAACGCACTGGTGGTGGACTCGAGCTCCAACGGGAGGTGGAGGGAGTTCGCCCCAGGGGCAGCGGCAACAGTATACTGCTTGGATAGTTTCTTTTCCCAGGCAGTGAGGCGGCGAAGGACGATGACCGGAGTCACGGGCGGAGTCGGAGTCGGAGTCGAGGCGGGGGCAGGAGAGGGTGTGTCTTTTGTTTCGGGCTCATTGTAGGGCAAGGAACTGCATTCATCATACAAAGAGGCAAAACGATTTATAGACGCGAACGAGGGCACACCAGTCACTCGTCGCGGGGACAAAATCCTCTCCGGCCATCGACTCCGCTGCCGTCTCCGGCAGGGCAGCTGTGTCCGTGTAGCGGGCGATCAACTCCGCTAACATCTCGTCACCGAGTTGTTGGATCACCTCGTCGAGGATGTCCATCGAGCAGACATCGGCGGGGAGGGGGCAATCCCGGGCGAGATGGTTTGGGTTGCCGCACCTGAAGCAGGCGCGACGAGGGGCACCCCGAGCCCTGGTGCGATCCAACTCCATAGGGACGGGAGCTGGAGGCGCCGGAGCGGGGGCGCGGGCCGCGGGCCGCGGGTGGCACGACCGGAGCCACCGGGCAGAAAGGGGCCAGAGCCGGGATGCGGTTGACCGGAAACGGAGTCCGAATCAAACCGCCAGGCGTCTTGGGGGCGGCTGACTTAATCAGCTTGGCCCGGACCAGGGCCTTGTATTGACGGAAGGCCCGGGTGCGCCAGCTAAGGTAATCCCGGAGGTCCGGGGGGTCGTTCGAGGACGTGATTCCGTTATTGATCAAGGGGTCAAGTCCGTGGCGGAACTTGGTCACCTTGACCAGCGCGTCTTGAATCCGGCGAGGTCCATCAGGTCCTCGAAGTCATCGGTGTACTGGTAGACATCCTTTGTACCCATGTGATAGGCGGAAGTCTCCAGCTTGGAGAGCGTGATCTTGCTCGTTCTCCTCGACGAACCGGAGTCGAAACTCGGAAACAAACGAGCCCCAGGACGGAAACGGAAACGGGGCTTTGCTTCCGTGGCGCTCCGCCCATTGCTGAGCGGGTCCTTCTGCCATAAACGACATGGCATAGCGGACAGCCTTTTCCTCGCCGCCTCTCCGTTGACCACGAAGGCCTCAGGGGCAAGGCGGGCGTAGGTGCGGACCGCGTAAAGGAACGCGCGCCCGTTTCCGGTCGCCGTTGAAGGTGAACGGGGGGTTTGGTCGCAAGACCAATTTTGAGGCGAGGTTGATGTCGCCAAAAAGGGCTTCGAGTCGCCCTGGACCGGAGTCGGAGTCGGAATCGACGTCTCCGGCGATGGTGTTTGGGGTCCGCCAGCATTATTAGCGGCGGCAGCGGCAGCGGAAGCCTGGTTGGTGAGTAAAGCAAGGGCCTCAGTTAGGCTATCGATTTTTGCCTCGAGTGAGTCCAGCCGGGCGTCTGCGGTAGGAGTGACTCCGGACGGCATGACGGGTGCGGGGACCACAGGAGTAGAGGAGGAGGGGACAAGTGGCAGGGGCGGTGACGAGGGCGGAACGGACTCGTACTCCGAGCCTGAGTCAGCGCCGAACCTGGCAATCTTGTCCGGTTGATCCCGTAGAGAGTTTCTTCTGCTGTAAGGGCAACCCCGGAGGCCTGAGATCAAGGTCCTAGCAGGGGAGGATCCAAAGCGTGAACATTGGTAAGCGAATACAAATGAAGCTGACCTAGCAGGGGAGGATCCAAAGAGAAGAAACTCTAAGGGTCCGCCTGCTAGGTAGCTGACTATATACTGCTTGTCCGTAGCTGCCGCTGTCGGGCACAGAAGGCTTGGGCGGCGTCGCAGGCGAGGTCCCAGGGCGACCGTCGGGAGGGCGTTGACGGATCGGTGATTGTGCGGGCGAGATGGAGGGCCGGACCGGAGTCGGAACCGGAGTCGGACCGGAATCGGGCGCGTCTCCGGGCCGAAAGGGAGGTTCCCCTGACAAGAACAGCTTAATAGAATGCTTCAAAGACAGCACCATTGGAAAGAATGCTGAAGTGAGTTACCTTAAATTTACTTGATTAAGTTTTGACAGTGTATAAAATTTAAGATTCATGTTCTTATTAACCTTATATGCACTAATAAGATTACTTTTACAATAGTTGATGGGGCTATAAAAGTTGTTAGGCTTGATTGTCTGCAAAAGTATACTGAAAGAAAGTTTTATTATATTGAAACTTTCTTCTAGCAGAATCATTTTATTTGCATTCATTATAATGAATAAATTGCCATAAATACTATCTTTTATTAATTATTATTACTAGGACATTATATTCTTATATCACTATATTATCATGCACTTGACATCAATATGGTTTGGCATGTGCATTCCAGCTGAGCAGACCTCCTATAATTCAGATAGAATCCCCTGGATCCAGATATTGGATTTTCTGGAAACTAATAGCTGGTAGAACTGTGAACACTTTGGTGGTGTCCAAACCTGGCTTTGCTTTGTGCTAGTGTGACAAATCTATGAATATCATCAAAGCATCACATTATGATACATTATAATTATAATCCAGTTTCATGCAAAATAGTGTACAAGCTCACTACACACCGGGGTTTCAGCCAAAAAATGGACCCCTAAGTAAAATTCATATATAAAAAATAATGGTCCAAAACAATAGCCTTTTTTGCTGCTTTGATTGATATGCAATAAAAGCTGCAAAAATTGTATTTGATTTACAAGGAATCAAGTTCTGTGTTGGGACATTGTCAAGTGTCGTGCAGAATAGAGGGGGTTTCTACTATAGCTAACAAGCCAGTAGCTGCCTGACACGAAAGAACACAAGACCAACCGGACCGGAGTGGAGTCGGAGCGGACAAGGTCCACGAGTGGAGTGAAGTCCGGTTGAAGGACAAGAGAATAGAGAAGACTTATTGGAGTCGTTCCGCACAGAGGAGGAGTGCAAGTAACGTTTATAATCAAGCTAAAGTACCGTAGCTACTTTAGCTGTTTAAATACTAATCTAAAGTAGAAAGGGAAGACCATAAGTAAGTACAAAGTATGGAGTGTATATAGAAAGTAACAAGCATAAGGACATACGGAGATGTAAGTAACAAGGCGAAGGACATACAGAGTACAAGGTCGCCGGAGCGACCAGATCGGATCGGGCCAGAGCCCGGCGGGCCGTGACCGGTCCACGGGCCGCAGCTCTTAACAAATACACGGATATGACAGACGTCAAATATAGCAGATATTGTGACTACCCCTTCCTGACCATGTTTTGCAGATAATAAGTGCACCTTATTTGAACCTGAATATTTGTCAAAACAATAGTGTCACATCATTATTACCCAATTTGTCATATATAAGGGTGATTTGTCATATATAATGGCAATTTGTCACTTCTAATATATCAGGTACACTTTGGTGCTGTCTCTGATTTTTGATATATATATATAGTCTTATATCTTGGGGCATATTTGGCACATTCATTTGCTCTAAATTGTAGCAACAAAATTGTTAGCTGATATTGACTTTGAGTTAAGTCCAATGTGACAACTTAATATATGCCCCAATTTCTTACAAATCAAGTCTACTTTCCTGGAGTTTTATTAGTGTGATATGTAATAAATAACTTAAAATAAGTAAGTACTGCATAAAAATGGCTCAGGCTGGCCGTGCACAAATGAAACAATATTAACTTGAATGAACTCCTTTGAGAAATCCTTCTTTGCTTGCAGTTCAAATGCGAAACTGTTGCCTTGGTTTAGTCAAGCCCTGTTATCGGTGATCAGTATTGATGATGGGAGAACTTACTCCAAGTTTCACGTTGGCCGCCTCGGAACCCGTAACTGTGCCAAGTTTACCCGCCCGCCAGTCGTTGCCTGTGTTGCTTGCGCCGCAGTGTTCAGGCACAAATCGTAAGGATCTGCACCTTCCATCTAATTAACTTGCAAGTGATGTGCACACCAATGATCGTCCGCTGATCGGCCGAAGTCGACAAGCCAAGCTGTCACGGATCACGTGCGGCCAGACCCTTGTCAACGAACCACCATCATCGAGGCGGAGTCACCCGCGCACGCCGTGCCACGCGTCGTGCCTGCCGCCCTGGCGCTACCTGTTCCAGCCCTTGCGCTCCGAGCAAGCGCTCCCTCGCCAATCGTTAGGTTTCGCGTTCCTTGCGAACACGATCGACCTAGGACCCTGGTGTAAGGGAGCGCGTGGACGACTAGTTCGTGTCGCATCGGCATCAATGTCTGGAGCTCAGGGGCCACAACCGCTTGCAGGGAATTGGTCTTGGGAAGAGGTTAAAGTGGCGCCAGGTGGGCAAAGGAGCGCTCCTGCTGGACCCACGTCGGAATGTCGTCGCCGGCGCTGCAAAGTTTCCTTGCGTGCGTATCCGCGCTCTGCCAGCTTCTGCGTAGTGACGCTTTTCAGGCCTGCACTCGTCGGCACATGGGCGAACTCGCTGGCGTACATGCTCGAGCTGGTGTTGGCGTGGCGGTATTACACGGGCAGGCGGCGTGCGTGGTCTTTCTTCTTCAACTTAGCTGTTGTCCAACATTTCCTAGATCACACCCGTCCGTCGAACAAAGGCCTCGCGCCATGGATTGTTGCATTGCAGCTGGTCGTAGACACCATGGGCACTGTCTTCAGCTGGGCCGCTGCCTATCTGGTACGTCTGCAGTGGTGAATGTTTTCACGATCACGACACTGACGACATCACTATAGGTACTGATAGTCCACTGGGGCGACGTCGCGTATCTGGCAAACAACCCATGGCCGCTACCTCTCTATGTCGGTCTACTGCGCCCTTTCTTCCATGTCCTGATGCAGTTCGAAGGTTATTTCTACCGGCCTCAGTGGGTATATCGAGCAGTTATATCTTATCCGCCGCTATGGAGCGTTGTGCGTCATTATCTTCTTTTTCCCCCTCCTTACCCACTCTGCCCCAGATCCAAGAACTACTTCATCTGCGCCGTTTTGGCACTCGGCGCCACCACTTCGATGGGAGCGGCAATTGGTGTTGGAGTCGTCACATTTATCCACCCTTCAATCACCGACCGCAAAATCGTGGTCCCCGTTACGTTGTGCGCCACTATGTTCTCCCACATATGTGTTCTCATCCTGACCCGCCACAGACTCTGGTTCATCAGCTCAGCGGTCGCCGACGCCGCCATCGCCTGTGCACTCGTCTTTCAACTGATTAAATACCAGTCTCCGTTCAAGCAGACCCAGCATGTCGTGCGGCGGCTGATCGTCTCCTCGGTCCAAACGGGGTCAGTCACGGGGCTCTTCACGACGCTGGCATTGGTCGGCTTCGTGGCGTGGCCAGACACGGCGATTACCCTCGCGTTTGGCTTCTTCCTCGGCCGCGTGTACGGCTGCACGCTGTTGTACAACCTCGTCTCCGTCCGCCGGGCGCGCGACGGGGGCGACACCACAGACCTTTCGGACGAGCGAATATCAGGCTCACGGTCGCGTGGACGCGAAGCCCGCGAAAGGGCGACAGCGCTGGACACGTTTGGCGGGATACGTGTGTACTTTCTATCGTTTTGTCTGCTTTACGCTGATGCCATTGCGCGGTCAGATGTGCACCAGATTGTGCAGGTCACGAAAGACACCGAAATCAGTCCAACCAAGGACGATGGCGATGATATTAGCACCCGGGATCATAAGCACCCCGCCATGGGGAGAGAGCTTTGACGGAGTTTCTATCTGATTATCTGTGCTTATACTAGTACAAATATTAATACTACTTAAAAGTTGAGGTCCTTGAAGTAGCTTTTGCAGCAGTGAGCCTGTAAAGAAGTTGTCGAGGAACTCCCTATCACCGTGACTGGCATGTGACTGGCATGTGAAGTCATCGTGACGGTTGCCACGTGGTCAGCACTTCTTGTCGCAAACCACCATGTCCCACGCGACGCCACCCGAGGTGTGGACCGAAGTGTTCAGTGGACTACCTGCTGCATCTCTGGCGGCCGTCGTGGCCACCAGCCGCGGCTTCGCGACCGTGGGGCGGCCCCTGCGGTTTGCGCGTTTTCTCTTGACGCCATATAGTCTGCTCGGCTATGCGGACAATCCGCTGCGCTACGAAGTGGAGACTGGGGACGCCTTTCGTTGTGCCACTGAGCGGCTAGACTTCTGGACATCGGAGGATATTGCGCCGCTCGTTCGCTCATGCCGCATCAGCACGTCAGACTCGTGGAGCGAATCGGAAGGTCCAACTCGGGTGACGGAGGATGAGACGGAGCTGGTCGTCCTCAACATGTTCTTTGCGCGGCTACAACGGTTTACGCACCTCAGATCCCTCGAGCTCGTTGACATATCACTTCCAGCAGATGCGTTGCGCAAAATTTCGGCGTTGCCAAAAATTTCGGCCATAGATATTCAGTGGAGTATAAAACGGCTGTCGCTGGATGCCTTATCGGCGCCGGTACCTCCGAGTCGAATAGAGAAGTTTTCTCTATTTGCGTATCCTCTGTTTGACTACTTCGGCCCGTTGCTGCCACTCTTGAACCCGGCGACACTCAAAGATCTCAGCCTGCGCTGCCCTCTGCTGTCCTGGACCGCCTCTCCGGAGAAAATCCCTACGTTTCCCGCCGTCTTCCGGCTGTACATTTTCCATGCATTCTCCACCGACTATCCCGTCTTCTATGCGCTGCTCCCCAAGTTTCCGCGTCTCGAGACGCTTGAGGTGGACATCGTGCACCCAGATGTCCTCGCGGACGTCCTTGCAGGGTGTCGGGCCATATTTAGCCATATCAAGAAGCTGTTCACCGCCTCGCATCGGCTGATAGCTCCGTTCCTGCAGCAGTCCCCGCGGCTACGAGTGCTCGTCTGCCCCGACACGGTGGAGAAAGAGCGCTTGTTCGCACCGTTGAGGGCGAACACGTGCCCGGCACTTGGAGCACTGTCCGTCCACCTCGAGGCCATTCGCCTGGCCGAACTCGCTCCGCTGTGGACGTGCTGTCCCAACCTCGCCCACCTCCAGATTTACTTTGAGGCCACTGTACGTGGGACCGGTGAGGATACCGACGACATCGTGCGTATCCTCCTCTTCCTTCTACCCACATGCGCCGCTCACGGAATCACTGGCACACTGCCTAGGCGATCGCATTTCTGAACATGCTTGCCGATGGCGGGTACCTCGGGCCAGCGCTCCGAACACTCGTGCTCGTGTGGCACTTCGTCGATCCGGATGGCGACACCACCGCCGTGAAGCCCGCTCGCTCGCCGGCGACGGCGGTACTTACATCCGCACGTGCGTTGATAGCGGAACGACATCCGGCCCTGACGGCGATCGGCCTTGACACCGGCACCTGCGTCTTGCAGTGGCGCGGACGGGCACACGATCGGTACACCGTCGTGGAAGAGTGCAGTGCAGCGTGGGAGGGCGGTGAGTAGCCGGGATGGCTTGCATCCGCGGACAGTGCTGAGTGGACTGATTCGCTCACAGAGGTGTTCCAAGATATCAAGATGAAGGTCCTGCGCATGTGGGAAGAGGTAGAGCGCGAGGAGCTAGGGATTTAAATCAAACAAGGGCACTGCATGTGTTACTAGGGATTCGAACTCCCCGCCACACAACTTGCATTTCGGCCTAAGTACATGACACCACGCCCCGACCAAGTACCCTGCCTGCGTTCATGCGAAAGACGATGGATAGATGCAAAGACGACGGGCGTTACAGAAAACCCCTGCGGCATCTGCTGACCTGCGAACTTCCTCAACAACGAACTTGAATGCAACAACTTGAGGCCGAAGCGCCGACTACGTTAGCAGGCGCGCGAACGGCTTGCCTGCCCGAGATCATCTTCGTCGTTTCCGGGGACGAGCAGATCAACCGATGCTCACGCGGATCGCACGGTTTCTTCTTCTTACAAACTTCTGTCGTTCCCACAGTCGCGCAGGTTCACGGCTGCAGGGCGTCACCCGCGGGCCGCTCGTGGGCAGTCGTGGATAGCACCGTGACGGACAGTGCCCGTTGCTAGGCAGGGCAGCAGAAAGGCGTGTCGGTGGGAAATTATGGGGCCTCACGATTACGGGGAAACGCTGCAGTGGCATGGTCTTCCATTGTCACGGTCCCGATCCGAACACGCTGGGGAAGCGTGGCTTCTTATTATCGATCTCCTTTGGTCCCCTGTTCCGTGGTGTTGTCCGCACTACTACTACTGATTTACCTCGCAGCCCCTCAACTGATCATAAACCCCCAGGCTCAATTTTGGTATGCGTCTAGATTCAGGTCGAGCGACTGAAACATTCTCCTGGTTCCGTATGTATAGCCTAAAATAAAGTTTCATTTCCGTTGTCATCGTGGGAGAGAAGAGTGGTTGCATGCGGATCGGTGGCTGGCCGCTGGCCAAGTCGTGCTGGGGCCTCGAGGCATGCGTGTGGTGTCAGACCGACTCAGGACTGCGATGTATATATATTAGCGCCGCGTTTGATCCTTCCTTTTGCCCCGCCAGCTTCAGCTTCAGCACATGGACGCACAGAACTTGGCTATCCACAAGCTTATTGGTAATCAAACACTGTATACACTGGCCGTCAGCAGCTGATGAGACCTTAGGTGGAAAGGGTGGAGACGGGGGGAAAGGCATGCATGCCGGTGCAGGTAGGGCTGTAGGCCGTCGCCGTCATATACGGCGTACGGCCGGCCGTAATACGGCGCCGTAACCGTACCGTAAGGCCCCTTGGGGACCGAGTTGACGGTACGGCGACGGGACGTCGGTGACGCCGTAAGGGCCGTCCCGTATACGGGGACGGTAGCCGTATATACGGCCTACCTCGGCTATCCCGGGATTTGATCCGGACATCGTTGATCCGTCCGGTATCGGACCCCCGGGCGCCCGTTGCTAGGGCCCAGCCGCTGTTGGTGGTCAGCCAACATGGCCAGGACATCACTCAGGCGGCCCTGCACCGCGGGCAGGTGTGCTTGGCACCGCCGCCCGACCCGGCCCGGTCGCTCGGAGCCCGACTTTGGCTCAGGTCACACCGTGTGACCTGAGCGGCCGTACCGTCACCGTAATACGGCGTGACGGCGCCGTCCCGTACCGTAAGCGCCTTGAACTCGAGGGCTTACGGTACGGCGTGGGGCCGTCCCGGCGCCGTCAGAGGCCGTACCGTACACGGCCGTAGCCGTATACGGTACGGTCTACAGCCCTAGGTGCAGGTGGCCCTGGAATGGGGAACACATTTAATATACACGGGAATGCTACAATCGGGGCGGGAGCACCAGCAGGTAACCTGTAAGAAATTGTCTATCAGATGAATGCCTGCAGAGCTGACTTTGTTCCTAGCAGTGAACAAGAAAAATAAACAAATTTTTTGATATGATGTTGATAGATAAGCCATTCTCAGGCTCTGGATGCCCACCTCCCTCAAAGTTCTTTGTAGGCAATCAAGATGTTCTTGATAAACTTGAAGCATATTTTGAACACCTGGATTCCACAAGTACTAGGCAGCAAACAATTGGTCTGCTCTATGGTCTAGGTGGAGTTGGGAAAACTGAATGTGCCCTTCAATATATCTCAAAGTCAAGGTATAGTACTAGTGTCCGGAAGAGGACACAAGCAATGTTCTAAGAAGGTTTCAGATTCAGAGACAAGTTCTATATTGATGCAACAAGTGAAGACACAATCCGAGCAGGTTACTTGGAACTGGCAACGGTTAAAACAGGAGAAATCAATGTAGATGCTGCCAAGTTATGGCTCAAGCAGCAGTCCCATGAAGATTGGATTATTCTCCTTGATAATGCTGATGTGAAGATCAATATCAGGAATGCTCTTCCACAGTGTAATCATGGGAATGTGCTCATCACATCTCGCAACCCCAACCTCCGTAGTCATGCAGGTGTCAATGGCTTGGCCTGTGAAATTGGGGACCTGTCATCAGATAATGCTGTGAAACTACTACAGATGTTATCAGAAACCAGCAATGAAACAGCAGCGAAGGAAATTGTGAAGGTAAGGAAATAAATGATTTTAAGTTTACCAACTAATAGATTCCAGGAGCTGGGGTTCTTTCCTCTGGCAATTTCACATGCTGCTGCATATATTCGGCAGAATGATGTGTTAAAGGAAAATCCCTTTTTGTATCTTGATATCTATAAGAAGGAGAAATCAACACTATGGAATGCCCAACCAGAGGAAAGAGAGACTTCCTACAAGTACACAGTAGGGACTACATGGAAGATTAGCTTTGAACAATTGTCTCCACTTGCCCAAGAATTCTTAGAGATCTGTTCTCTTATGCATTACAACAGAATCACAGCAAGGATCTTTGAAAGGGCAACAGAGTACAAAGTGAAGACTATCATTCCACACAGGAAATTGCATCTGTGGGGTTATTTAACAAGGTCAACTAGACTATGGTATTATAGTGAAATGCCTCAACCAGGCAAGTGGAAACTGAAAGGTGCTCTGGATTTTTTGGCTTTTCTACAAACCAAAGAGGGAGACTGGGATGCTGTAGCTTTTGGATCATTATTGAATGAGGTACAAAAATATTCCCTCATTACTAAAAGAGATGAAGGATACTCCATGCATCCCCTGGTTCATGAGTGGATTTCTTCAAGGATTATTAACACTATAAAGATGGATACTATGGTCATGGGACTACTTGGAATGGCTGGCAGTTGTAGTGACAACATAGGGGAATATATTATGCTGCAGATACACATAAGCAAGATTAGGATAAAGCCTGAGCATATTCCTTGGGAGTTCCAAAGGCAATTTAGAATGATATACACAGAATCAGGAAATTTTGAGAAAGCATATGATTTGGACAAGCTGATTGTACAGGGCTGTAAAATGTTGGTTGAAAAGCAAAACAACCAAATGATTACAGCAAATGCAAGCTTAGCTAGTACCTACTCAAACCAGGGCAAATACTTTGAAGCACAAGTTCTTGAGGAGCAGGTGCTTGCACAGCGTCTCCGAATTCTAGGAACAGAGCATCCAGACACAATCAGTGCACAAGAGAACTTGGCTATAACCTATTCACAACAGGGTAAGCACTCTGAGGCACAAGTTCTGCCAGAGCAAGTGGTTGCACAGCGTGTTCAAATCCTTGGAACAGAGCATCCAGACACAATCAGTGCACAAGCAAACTTGGCTGTTATATATTTACAGCAGGGCAAGTACTCTGAGGCACAAGTTCTGCAAGAGCAGGTGATTGCACAGTGTCTCCGAATTCTTGGAACAGAGCATCCAGACACAATCAGTACACAAGCAAACTTGGCTGTTACCTATTCACAACAGGGCAAGCACTCTGAGGCACAAGTTCTGCGAGAGCAGGTAGTTGCACAGCGTGTACGAATCCTTGGAACAGTGCATCCAGACACAATCAGTGCACAAACAAACTTGGCTCTTATTTACTTAGACCAGGGCAACTACTTGAAAGCACAAGTTCTGCAGGAGCAGGTGGTTGCACAGTGTGTTCAAATTCTGGGAACAGAGCATTCAGACACAATCCGTGCACAAGCAAACTTGGCTCTTATTTACTCATTCCAGGGCAAATACTCAGAAGCACAAATTCTGGAGGAGCAGGTGGTTGCACAGTGTGTTCAAATTCTGGGAACAGAGCATTCAGACACAATCCGTGCACAAGCAAACTTGGCTCTTATTTACTCATTCCAGGGCAAATACTCAGAAGCACAAATTCTGGAGGAGCAGGTGATTGCACAGTATCTCCAAATTCTTGGAACAGAGCATCCAGACACTATCAGTGCACAAGCAAACTTGGCTGTTACCTATTCACAACAGGGCAAGCACTCTGAGGCACAAGTTCTGCGAGAGCAGGTAGTTGCACAGCGTGCACGAATCCTTGGAACAGTGCATCCAGACACAATCAGTGCACAAACAAACTTGGCTCTTATTTACTCAGACCAGGGCAACTACTTAAAAGCACAAGTTCTGCAGGAGCAGGTGGTTGCACAGTGTGTTCAAATTCTGGGAACAGAGCATTCAGACACAATCCGTGCACAAGCAAACTTGGCTCTTATTTACTCATTCCAGGGCAAATACTCAGAAGCACAAATTCTGGAGGAGCAGGTCATTGCACGGCATGTTTGAATTCCTGGAACACAGTATCCAGACACAATCAGGGCCCAGCAAAAGTTGGCTATCACCTACTCACAACTAGGCCAGCTCTGAGGCACAAGTCCTCTGAGAACATATAACTGGACAGTGTCTTCAGAGTCTAGGGAGAACCTAGCTGCTATTTTTAATCTGCATATCAATCTTTTGGAAGAGTAGCCACTTAACCTTTTGAAGACACCTTGATAATTCATTGTCCAACAACTTCTACCATTCTATATATATATATATATTCTTACAGCCTGCTGATAGTAAACTTCTGATTAGATAGTTATTTCCATGATTTCATCACATTTTATTTATTTATCCACAATAACATCCAATCGGCTACCAAATTTCCAAATTGTGCTTTTTCAATTTAGTACTGCTGGCACTGTGGCACAAGGTGTTGATTTGCGTTCATTCTTTAAGAGCTAAGTATAAATAATGTCGGATTGCTGACTTTTTTGGCCTGCTCTGAGCCAAATTCAGCCACAGGCTGTGTAAGCATTTGGTATAAGGACAACATTTATAGCCAAATGAACTATGCAATCCAAGGATGACATATGATAAGCTGAGCCAGTGTTGGACTTGGCACCTGCCCGGCGTCCACTGATACTAAGTACTATATACAGATGGAACTAACAAAGAAATGTTATATTATAATACATTGAGTTTTGCCTGGTTATTTCTATGAAACGATGAATACAGCACGGATACCAAATCATGACAAAAAGCATGAAATCATGTCCACACCTGCAAGACACAAAGGAAAGAAAAGGAAAGAAAAACTCGCCCGTTGCCGCTACCGATATATCCCCGCATACGGTGACTGCGGGTACTGCGTCTGCCCCTGCTGGGCACCCGCTCCAGGGCCGGCACTCGGCGCGCGGCTCAGCGGGAGCTGCACATGGTACGGGCTCGCTCCGGGGGACACGAACGGGTGGTAGCTCCCCGGGCTCGCGGCGTACGGCGAGTAGGGATAGCCCCCGAGCGGCGGCGCGGGCACTGGCAGTGGGGACACGTATGGCGATGCGAACGGCGCGTACATGCCCGCCCCCCGCCGGCGCAGGGCTGACGTAGTTCGCGGGCGCGGGCGTGTAGACGGACGCCCCGGTCGGCCCGGTGGTGAGCGCGGCGTAGGGCGGGGTCGGCGGGCGCGAACCGGCGGAGGGGAGGCGGCGGTATGGAGAAAGGTGCGCGGGGGACGCGTATGGCGAGGCGCTGTAGGATGACGCCAAAGGCAGCGGCGCGCCCGGGCCGTACGACGCCGGGGAAGCATACGACGCGGGCGACGCGTATGGCGAGGCCGAGGCATATGGGCTCGCATACGGACTCGCGTTGTACGGGCTCGCATAGGGACTCGGGCCCGGGCCGGTGGACGGCGCGTAGCCCAGCGCTTGCAGCTGCGACACGAGCGCACGCACAGGGACAGGCGCGTCGTCGTGTTCGTCGGCATCGGAAAGGTAGTCGGCCGAGTCCTCTGCATCGCCACGCGGGCGCACGTACGTCACGTCCTCGTCGCGGTCCATCAGCGGCCCGAGCCACGGGGACCCCGCTGATCCGCTTGCGGTAGGCCGAAGGCTGGCGGGCGAGGGCCGGCGAGAGGCGGGTCGGGAGGAGAGCCGGCGTTCAAGTCTGCATTAAAACGGTAAGGTATGTCGGAAGATAGATAATATAAACGCACCCATGCCACGACTCCGGCGCTCCAACTACATGCTCCTTCTCCTTCTCCCGCTCCACTTCATTCGGCCGGCCACGACTCGCCAGCGACGCCGAGCGCGAGTGCAGCCCCTCGTCGTTCTCGTCTAGCAGCACGATCAACAGCTTCTCCTTCTCCTGCCCCTTGGCCTCGCCCTCCGACCGCTCGCCGCTCCTTCCGCTTTTCCGGCTCTTCCGGCTTTCTCTGCTGCTGTAGCTCTTATCCGATCGCGCGGTCGCCGGGACGCCGTATATCGGGTGCTCTTCCGGCCCTGTGCTCTGTGCCTGGCCCAGCGGGGACGGGCCGGGCCCTGCACCCATGCCCCCCGGGATCGAGAGACCGCCGACGTTGATGGAAAGCTGCGGCGCGCTGGCGTTCGACGAAGACGACCTAGGATAAAGAAACTCTCTCGTCAGCGACACGTCCGAGAGCGCAGACAGCGAGGGGAGCGACGCCGATTCGGACACGGACGCGGGATGGAACACCACGCCGGGGACCGCCGGCATCGTCATCGTCATCTGATGCGGAAATCACAGAACGGGGGGTAAAAGAGAGCCCCGCGCGTGCGTGCGAGGGGGGCTATATATACCCGGCACACGCGGGCGCCTGTTCCGCACCGGGTGACTCGAGGAGCCAAATGCGGACGGCGCGTGGCCGCGGGCATGACCCGACGGGGATACGGGGGAGGAGATAAGGAGGGGGAGACGAAAGGACACTCACAGCGTGGACAGCCGGTCGCTGGGGTTCGTTACGCGGAGCGGGACTAGACAAAGGACATGATAAGCACAGAGGCGAATGCACGGCAGCCAGCAACGCAAGAAAGAAACATCACGCAGCCGGCCAGGGTGGGCAAATGAAAACCACGCCTCTCCTGCGTGCCGCACAAAGGGCGGTGTATGACGCGAAACAAAGGGCAACACGCACCTCTATTCCCAACAGGCACGCCCCGCACCATGCCCAGCAGCGGGAGCGACGTCACGCTGTCCATGCTATCCACAGACCCGCGGTGGCTCCCGAGCGGCGGGCGCTCCATCACCATCGGGAACGTGAACTGCGCCGCCGTCGGGGGGAACGCAGAGGGGAGCGGGTCCGACACCGAGCGGCGCGACTGCGGGGGCGGTGCCAGCCTATTCGAGTCTCAGCCCAATGAAGACAGAAATGATGAATCCAAAAGCGCACCCTTCTGTATCCCCGTCCTGCTCTTGCTCGTGCTCACGTGCTAAGCGGGCCAGCATCGGCGGGAGCTGCGGCTGCGGCTGCGGGTCCGTGATCTGCCGCTTCCGCCCCGCGCCAGTCCCCACTGTCGTCGGCGGTGGCATGGGCTTCCTTGGTGCCGCGGCCGTCGGTGTCGTCACGTCCTGCCCCTCGTCACCGTCCGGATCGGGGTCGGCGTCGTCGACGCGGATCATCTCGGGCACACCGCTCGCGCGCCGGCTGGCGTAGTCGTCCAGTGTACGCTTCGCCTTGTTGAACTCGTTGTCGAGGAAGTTGGCGCGCCGGCGGCGGCCGCTGAGCGGGTGGGTGCGCTGAGGTTCCGTCAATACGGGCAGAAGAATGAAGGGGAAGAAGTAAGTAGAAGAAGTATCAAATCCGAGATGAACAAAAAACGAACACGCACCCCGTCTGTCTTGCCCTGCCACGCCTTGATCCAATGCACGATGTTCGCCTTCGGTCCCTCCGCGGGGAGCCGGGCCTGAGGCCGCTGCAGGCCGGGACTTGTTGTTGTGATTGTTGCGCACGACAGCAAACACAACAGGCTGCATCGTGTTCTGGATCGCCTTGTCGTTCGCCTCCACCGGCGACGTCGGCTTTCCATCTGCATCGGCGGCGGCGGGCTGGGCGAGCTGGTCGCGAGAGACTTGTTCGCTGGGGAAGTAATGAGATGTGGGGAAAAAATAGAGACGTAGCCACGCACCGAATAAACTGCTTCGCGAACTGCCTTGCCTCCGCACCCTTGATGACTTCAAACGGTGCATCCTCGCCCGTTATTGCCTCAGCGCCGGTCACGGCCACTTCGCGCAAGATGTCTGAAGATATTTGTGTCGGGGCCGGCTCTTCTTCGCGGTGGTGGTGTTTGGCACGGTCACTATGCCTGGAGCGGCTGCGGCGAGAGCGATGGTGTCTGTCTCTGTCGTAGTCGCGGTAGTGTCGGCTGGAATATGTCTCCTTGCTCCTCGCCCGCGCCTTTCCCCGCTCCCGGTCCCGACTTCGACTTCGCCGCCTGGTGCTTTCGTGCTCCGACTCCCAACCGCGCTCCTTTTCTCTCTCGCGGTCGCGGTCGCGATGGTGGTGATGATGAGAGGAGTATCGCTCGCTGTCCCTGCTCCTCCTTCTTCTGTGCTCGCCATGGTCCGACTGTCTATCGCTCTCCCCGCTCCTTCTTCTGCGCCTTTCGCTGTGCCTCTCCCTGTGCCTGTCGTCATCGCTCCGTCTATCGCGGCCACCGTCCCCGCTCCGCCTTCTGTGCCTGTCACCATCGCCCTCCCGGTTTCGGTCCCGATGACGATGTCGCGACCCTTCATCCCTCTCATCCTTTCGCTCCCTTTCTCTCTCCCTGCCACTCTCCCCACTCCGCCGTCTCTCTCTTTCCCTTTCCCTATCCCGCTCGCGCCGGCTCTCGCCGCTTCCCTCCCTCTTCTGCTCCCCTTCCCCGCTCCGGCGCCCTATCGCCCTCTCCCTGCTGCCGCTCCCACCCGCCTCACCTGCTTCCCTCTCGCGCTCGCGCTCCCCGTCTTTGCCTTTGTCCTTGTCGCCGTAGTCGTCGCCCATCGATAGTGTCACCCGTATCCGATCTCGCTCGCGTAATGGTGGCAGTCGTCAAGCAAGCAGCAGCGGCCCACCGCACCCGTCCGTATCCGGTCGTCTTCGTCTCAGGCGCAGCCCCGGTCACGCGTTGCTCGTGCTCGCTCTAGTTCTCGCTCGTGCGGAAGGCAGGTGGGGGCAGGAGGCAAGATGGGAGTACAAGGGCAAGCCGACAAAGCACGGCTGACGTCGACGTCGCTTCCGCGGAGTCGGCCCCGGCCCCCGGTCGCCGGGCACCCACGAAGCGGAGGCGGTGCTCGGGTGATGTATAGCGCCGGACCGCCACGCCATGCGCACCGCCGTGTGGCGGGTCAGAGGACCCTTGATAATTAAGGCTAGATACCTGTGCTGTGGGACGGATACCTCTGATAGATATCTATGTCGCAGATAGCCTTTTATGGACATTCTTTCCCACTGTCGCTGTGTCCGGAGCTCGGAACACTCTTTCCTCTGGCCTCCTTATCTCGTCTGCTCGCCACTCGCCATGCAGGCGTTCAAATTCAAGACCCACAAATTCAAACCACCGAAAGGCAGCTCCGAAGCGCCTTCAGCACCCCCGGAGCCGGTGCCTCGTCGACCTCGCGGACGCCCTAAGGGCTCGAAGAACAAGACTGTGGCAGCTGGCTCGTCCCGGACCGCATCGACACCTGCACCGACATCGACGTCATCTGGGTTGCCTCGGGCAGACTCAATGACTCAGAGCTCAGCAAACGAGTCGTTGTCGAGCAGTCAAGCAGCGCTACCAAATCTGGTGCTGCTGTTGCCACCATTCATTCCCCCTCTGCTCATACCTCCACCATATCCTCTATTATTGTTGTAACCCCTGTCTTGTTGACCATAAGAGTTCTGTGCTCTGTCACGCTGATCCTGATCGTCACGGTCACGTGGTGGGTTGTTCCTCTGATTTTGGAAAGCCTTGACCAATTCATCAATTGAAGACTTGGTTTGTTTCTGTCCTGCATCAACCATATCTCTTAGCCCAGAGACTTGGCCTTCCAAATCATCAAGCCTGACATCACATTCTTCCAGTTTGACCCGTGGAAATTTCTCTGATCTCCTGACCTCAGTTGGTGAACCAATGTCATAGGTGGTGTCTCCTCCATTGGTCTTGGCATATCTTTCTGCCAACTTGATCAAGTCATCCAGTTTAATTGGATCTTCCTTCCTGTCTGAAGTTGCTGCTGCTCCAGCTGCAGGAGGTGTCTCCTCCTTGAGAATATTCTTGGTATGCATGACAGTCTTCAAAGATCTGGCAAACTCTTTCTCCAGAGTATCCAGGTACCTTCTACAAGCCTCTTTGTTCAGAATTATAGCAGGGTTCCTCTGAAGTTTCTTGATTAAAGCCTTGAACTTCAATCCAAATCTGGTAAGTTTTCCTTCCTGAGTGTGACAGATGCCATAATACTCGTCACATAACTCCTCCAGGTCCTTCATGGTACCCAACCTGTCTTCCTCTACCTCAGGATAGATCTTCTTGATTGCCTTCTTGAACTCCTCATATGTTTTGGTAATATCAGTGTACTCTGCTAAGAGTCTCCACTCTTCCTTCCTCTTGTTGGAAAGGTAACTGGTCAACATAGTCTTCTTTTCCTGATCCTGATTGACTTTTCCCAAAGTGATGATATCATCAACTTGATCCAGGAAATCAATCAAATCATTCTTGTCCTCTGATGTGAACCTAGGAACTCCTGATTCCCATGGTCTTGGTATCTTGAATGGAGCAGAGTTTGTTCCATTACTAGCCTGGTTTGCTGCCATTGGTGCTTGGTTGTTGGATGAAGATGAAGATGAAGAAGATGAACTGGAACTTGGTGAACCAGGTATAGGTGTTGTGTATGGGAGTTGGTTATCCCAGTTGTGGTAGTTGTCTGGATTCTGGTAGTCAAGTCCTAGAGCCTGCTCAAGGTTTGTCTCTCCAAGGTCCTGTTCTTGTTCTTCTTGCTTAACTTCTACCTCTGAACTGCCTTCAGGGATATCTTCTGGGTCTGGCCTAAGTGCAGAAGCCAATAATTCAACCCAAGCTACAACTCTCTCCTGATGCCCCACTGCTGGTGAAGCACTTGATGATGAAATGTTTAAAGAAGGAGTTGCTGTATTCCTGTTACCAATCAATGGTACCCAGTGATGATGGTCTTCAGTGCTATGACCAAAGTCTTGTCCTTCTTGTAGTTCAGATTCTTCAAGGATAGAAGGTAGTCCAGCCAGTATATGTCCTTCTAGTTCAAAAGAATCTTCTTCAGCAGCCTCAGTTTGTGTTGTGTCTGGATCAATGTGACCAAATGTGACTTGTGTGTTACATAATTCTGACCAGCGCTCTGCGCGATCACGTGCTTTCTCCCGTTCCAAATTTCTTGCAATATATGCTGCAGATAGCCTTGAACTCGTGATTATATGTGATCAACACAATATAATTTGTTGATTGTTAAACTGGATGAACCCCCTCGCGGTGGGCTCCAGATGAAACGCTCGAAAAGGAAAGGGAGGGTGGGTGGAGAGATGGGTGATGGACCAGCCAAAAGGAGGGTGATGGATGGATGGGATGGGATGGATGGGGTGGGGAAAAGAGAAGAAGAGAAGTGAACTCAACAGAAACACAACACACACACACACAACCAACTAACCCAACCAACCAATGTAGTAGTCCAGCCAAATTCAAACTCCGATTCGTTTTAAGACGCGTGCAAATGCACGGGGCTCCAGCCAAAGTATATGACTGTTGCAATCCAGTAGTGTTCAAAATTTATAGGGTGTGTAGATAGTTTGATAATTTGAGAGACCTTCCGCGCAGCGGCAAGAGTCGTGTGAACGTAGAGTGAAGATCCAATACAATATCGGACCGGCGGCGTTATCGGCTCCGGTGTCAATCAATGTCTTGGCGCTTCTTAATTCAATTGCGTTCCGTAGTGTACCGTAGTCGTAGTCGTAGTCGTAGTCGTAGTCCAAATAGATGCCCCTACCCTTTGGTAAGCAGGCCGTGTCCTTCCGTTTCCTTCCGTGAAGCCCTTACCCTTTGGTAATCAGGCTGTGACTGCAATCCGTGACGGGATTCAATGGTCTAATAGGTACAATTTGAGCTAAATATATAGGTTTTCGCGTCCCTCGCTACCGTTTCAGCTCCAGCCGACCGTGGCGTCCCACAGCCTCGGTCTCCCTCACTGCCTTGGCCGTTGCTGCCACAGCCGCCACCCGTTTCCACCACCGCCATTGTCCCCATGGCTGTTGTCCTGTCTCCCTCCTCACCGCCCAATACTCCTCGCTACCGTGCTGTGCGCGTTTCACCACGCGTTTCAGCTCGCGTTTCACCCCACCCAACGCGTCGCCCGCTCTTCATCTCCCCTTTTGAAAAATCCTGAGTGTCCCCACTCAGCTTCTTTTCCCACAGCTTTGATTGATCGTATCTCCTAGATACTGTTGTCGTAGCCGATCCTTTATATATAGCTGGTTCTTGGCGTCCCGATTAAGCATCCAATGCCTTATCCATCGTACTTTGACACTTCCGATTTCTCTGTCGATCCTCGCTTCCCGGTGATCGAGGGCCGTTCTCCTATCTTATCGCCATACCCGGGCTTCCGGGTTCCTCCTCCCGCTATGGCACTCGACGTGTCTCTTGGGCCCAATGGTGAATCCGTCCTACCAAAAATCCATGACCACCCGGCTGCCGCCACTGCTATCGATGTGCAGCGCGCAATTCGTTCGCGCTCAGTGGTAAGTCTGGTCCACGCTTAACCCACTCTAACATCTCACTAGTTCATGGGTAAATGCTCATATTGCATTCTTCATAACCTCCCTTGTCGATATCGAGCGAATGGTGTACCGTGCTCGAACTGCCTGTTGGCTGCGGAGGACGATTGCTCCTTCATCAATCCAGTACTATTTCTGGCATCGCTCCGGGAATGGCGGGCCGACGAGATCACCGGCATCTGCCGCGAACTAGCTCAACAAATCGAGGACTCTTTTCAATTGTGTGTGTCTTTTCCTTTCGAAGGATGCTCAACCGCTAACTTCTTCTAGCCATTTGTTTCAATCATGCTGTTGAGCAAGCCGATCGCGCCACCCAAGGCGCTATTACATTGTTCGAGGCGCATTTATTCTTATTCCCTTTACGCGGGTGTTAATTTCGTGCAGGCTTCGACCCAGTTTTTCCATGGCCTCGCTGCCGATGGGTATGCTGACCTCAGCTGCCTTCCGAATGACTCTGCGCACGTTGAACGTGTGCTTACAAAGGCGCTAACTGCGCGCTTCCCCGAACCCGAGGACACTCGGCACACTGGCTGACGCGTCTCTCTTCTGGACTGGCACGTGGTCGGCTGGACCGGCACGGTCGTTGTATTTTAGTTGTAGCCCGATGTATCTTGATGAATTCAATGCCTACTTCCCGCAGTTTTTCTGGATCTCGCGTTCGCTTGTCTATTCCACTGTCTCCACGCTTTGAAGATACGGAGGAAGGGTCTTCCTCCGACGATGCCGCCACATACGTGACTGCGGACCCTGCCGCCACCAATTGGAAGCCTAGGCCTATCTCGGATAAGCTTGAGGTTTTTCTTGATGCTGCGGAGCGCTTGGTCTTTTCCCAAGTTAGCCCGCAGCCTTATCCGGTAACTTCCGTTGAAGTAACTCGTGCCATAACGTTCCGCCCCGCAGTATGTTTTCTTTTAACTCAAGTTTTTAGGCTCATTTTCCAAAAGAACCTCCCATTCTGCTCGGGTTGCGCCGAAAGAGGCTTTGCCTGTACATTCAAGGCCATGGGCATCCCTTGCCCGCCATGCGCAGCTTCGGGTGCCAACACGTGTTGTTTTGCCGACCCCATCATATTCATGAATTCCATCAGTATGTTCCGCGAGCGCGAGCTCGAAGAGGTCCGCCGTGACCTGGCTAGCCGTCTCAATGATGGCAGCGTCGACCCAGAGGACGTTGGTACGTCTTCCTTGCCTGTCCGCTCCCTCCTTGCTAACTGTTCTTCCAGATTCTTATTACCAGCATGCCGCTCGGCGCGTCAACCGCGTCATTCAAGGCGCTATCCACCGCTTCCAGGCGCGTTTTTCATTACGTGCATGGGCCTTGCTGATTTCCGCAGGTCACTTCTAATGCCACCGATGGCCTCGTGTTGGACGGCTTCCGGGCCGTAATTGACTCATGCTCATCTTCTAGCTTCTTGGGGCAGTTCATTCAGTTATCCGCGGAGTCTGGCGCCATCCACCCTGCTGTGCAGGTGGCCGCCGCTGAGCGCATCATCGCGCTTTCCCGTTCTCAATACGAATAGCCCTTTCCTGTATTCTGTAGAACCCTGAATCTCATCTCAGTCGTTGTATTTCTGGTGCCCAAATTATTTCCGCCGACGCGTTCTATGGAAAGCTTCCGTCTGTCAGACGTTGCCATGCTTCTTTTGATTAATGCAGATGCACAGCCAGCAGGCTGACGCGTCCCGTTTGCCGTGCCGCGGTCTCCTTCGTCGTTGCAGCAGAGGCAGTGGCCAGCTGTGCCCTTATCGACTGCTTGTGTAGCGTATTCCTGTATAAATTGAATCTCGATTTGCCGATTCGATCTTCATCTGCTCTCATTTACTCAGTTTCTCTCGATCATCTCTGATAACCTATGTCTTCTCCCGCTTCCCGCCTTTCTATCCAGGAGCTGGCCTCCATTGTCCAGACCCTGCACGAGATCCGCGAACAGATGCCTCGCGACCCTGTGGAGCGCGACATCTTCTTGGTTGAGCGCGCCAACCTCGTGGTCCGTTGCTATTCACTCGACTGTTCCGCTTGTTCATTTAGCTTTAGCTCTCCCTCAAGCCCTGCATCAGTTCTTTTGCAGAAGACGCCACCGCAGCTGAATGCGTGTTCGCACTGCGCACTGCAATGGCTCGTTATGGATTTCGCATCGGTGGCCCCTTCGGCCGCATTCTCTCTGATGTGGTTGTTTTCTGCTCGGACATTTCTCGGCTTCGCCGCGCGCTGCGCGTGGTCGTAAGCTTGCCGATGGCAACCGCTCCACTTCTTCCGGTGCTGGCAGCTCTGATGCCGGCTTGGCCGATCTTGCCGAGTACGCTGCCAACCTCGCCAAGTGGCAGGCACGTCTTGATTATTTTGCTTGCCGACCACTCACTTTTCGTAGGACAACCCAGCCGAACCTATCTTTTCTGATAAATTCGCATCAACGCCGGCATTCACCGTGCCGACTCCTCCGAGCTCGCCCAGCATGCCTGACTTGATCCCCATCAACACTGTTACTGACGCTGGCCGTTCTCCTGCCGGTGCGTGAATCTTGCTATTTACTTCCTGTTTGACTTCTAACAGTGCGTGTTTTACTAGTTTTGTCGCCCATTTCCCAACTTTTGCGTCGTTTTAGCGCTCTCAAGACGGAGTCTCCCAAATCGATGGTGCGTATTTTCAATTTTGGCTCTATAAGTTGCTTTATTGGGTCCAGATTCAGTCTCCGACCCCTTTGCCGCTGTCGAAACAACAGGTTTCCAAGTTGTTCCAGCAGGTTCCACCGCGGCCCCGCGTAAACGTGGTCGCTCAATCAGCCGATCGTCTCCCGCATCAGAGCGCCCATCTAAGCGGCAGGGTACGCGCGTCCTTGCCTCATGTTCTGCCGCTGACAGCGGATGTTTCAGCTCGACACAGAAGTTCTCCCCTTCCGCAGTCGTCTCCCTCGCCCCCTAGCGAACGCCATCCCAACGAAGAGGACTCGTTACTCCGCCTCCTCTCGATTGAGGCGCGCATCCGCTCGCTCGAACGCCAACGCGAGTGCGTCGCGTGGACCCTCGACACCTTCTACGCAGGCCTTGCCCAGCCCAGCTCGCTACCCTCTCCGGAAGCCCTCGGCGGACACTCGGCCGGCAGCCCGGTACGTGACTCACACACGTTTTTGCTATTACTCATTATTTCGCTTATTGCTTCTTTAGTCTTCGTAAACGCTGCGCGTATTGCAGCTCTATGGGGCACAGGGTTCACCAATGTACCCTGTTGAATTAGATAGCCTTAGTCTTCCTGTATAACCTTTGAATGTGATGCGCCTGGTGCGCCTTTGTCGATCATCTGTGTGCGCTGATAGACTTGTGTGGTCCGATCGAAGTTCTTCGCTGTCAGACTATCCCCATTTGGACTGGTCCGCGATGCGCCGTCCTTGCAGTAATAAAGCCCTCTGGCCTTTCGAGGCCTTCCAATTCTCTTTCTACGCCTCTCTGCAGCCTCTCCAAGACGACCGCTTTCTGCTCATACGCGCTATGTCGGGTCCGTACAACAGCGATGCGCGCAATACGGCGTTCATCAACACCCTTCATCGGCTATCCCGCGACGCTAACGCCATCAAGGCTAATAGATTCGACAACAATCAGGATCACTTCAATTTCTTGCTGCGGTCCGCGCATCATGCCGTGAGTCTTAGCCTTTAAGTTTGTCTTCAAGCTCTAACTCGTCTTTCTCTTTGACCTTTCTAGTCGTCCTTCGAGCGTGCCACCTCCGAGTCCATTCTATTGGAATCATTCAATGGCGCCATCCCTGCCGCATTCATTGTCGACATTGCCAGCGCGTGCGCTGAGCACTTGGAACCCGTCCTGCTGCGCAGGAGCAACTCCAAATCCCTTATTAGCGCCTTCATCCAAGCTGGAGCGCGTCTTGCTCTCGCCCTCGACTGCGATTCCGACGTTGTGTATCGTCTTCGCGCCGTTGAACTTTCTCGTCTCGACGAGCAGCAACCAGTACATGTCTTTTTCTTTAATTTCAGTTCCTTTTCTGACTTGTTTTCTATAGCGTTCAATCAAAAAGCCTCGATTCGACAGAGAAATGTCGCAGTCCAGCGTTCCCGACCATGTCTCCGGTGTGTGCCCTCTTTGTTTTTCCACGGTGAGCTCACAGACACGACAGCCGTGCCCTCTAATTCTAGCGTTGAGATCATCGAGCCCAGCGGGCCGCCTCCGCTCTTGGCTACTAACGTGGCTTCCTTCGTACGTCTTATTTCCTTCAGCTTCCTGCTTTAACTGACACGTTTTTCCAGATGGCTGAAGTGGCTCATTCTCCGGACGGCACTACTGCTGCTGGGTCTCCTGGCAACACGCGTGGTGCGTTGTTATTGACAGCGCGCCCTCTTTTGCTGACCCATTTTTACAGCTCTTTCGCCTTCCGCAATCATCTTCACTCCCAGCGGGCACTTCAACCGCGAGGCGACCCCCGTTCCTCCCGTCCTGGAGGACGGTTATCCTCGCCCTCGCCGCGCTCCTGTTGCTGAATCCCTTGGACCCAACGTCTACATTCAAACTTCTCATCCACCTGCTCAGTCGCCTCCTCCCCACATTCCTGTTCGCCACGATCCTCACGACGTGCCTCGGCCTGTTCCGATCTTCGATATCCACAGCGGCGGCCCTTACATCTATCCCCCCCCCCTCTGGACCACCACCAGCCGAGTTCCCCTCTCGTCCAGCTTCTGCGGCGCCTTCCGGTCGTCCGTCTCGTCCCTTCGAGCTCAGCGCGCCCTTGAGAGGGATGGATCTCCGGCAGCCGTGACGACAGTGGAATAACCGAGCACACCCGCCGTGGCAAGCGCTCTATTCGCCACGTCTCCGACGCGCCCAGCGGTCCAGCCTATCCCCGTGCTCGCGGCCGCATCATCCAGACCAGCGAAGGTGCTTTCGAGCTTCCGGCCCCGGCGGTCATTACCGGTCCGACTATTCCGCACGCGTTCCTCAACAGTGCGCCGTATCCGCGTATGTCCTTTTTCTTCTTCTTTGGTTATCCTTAACTGACTCTTTCCTGTAGTTCATTACAACTACGAGCCCGCCGTCAGCCTAGGTGGCCTTACTGCCGGCCTTACTCCCCAGAACGAGCGCGAAATCGAGCTCATCTTCGAGCAGATCGCGGAGGGAAACTTGGCTTTCGGTCGTCTGGTTTCGGAGCGCTTCGGCCTTGTCGCCTCGTGTCGGCAACCTGATCGGCCGTCCCTTGTCGATCCCGCTCTACGCGACCGTCCCGCTTCACTTGGTGCGTGCCGTTTTTCTTATTTCAACGTTGTACTGACTGATTTCAGCGTCACCCTGGCTGCCACACGTTCCTCATCACCCTCGAGGGCATGCTCGCCTCCGACTAAACGCGCCAACGACGTCGTCGCCTCAAATCCGTGGTGCCCCGATTCGCCCACGTGTACATTATGTAAGATATCGGAGTCGTTGTCGCAGCTGGTTGTCGTCGAGATGTCGTGGTCGTCGTGTACTCGTGCCAAGTTTTAACCCCCACTTAGTTTGTACTGCCTCCGGGCCCAAAATATATACAACGTGTTGTTCTGCCTTCTTTATTGTGTGACTTGAGTAAGAAAACTTGAGTTCCAGGCCTTTGTGTAGCTGATTTCCGTGAAATCTGAGCTGGAGTCTTTGCGACGCGTAGTCACGTTGTCGTGTACCGGTTACTCAATAATAACCTTCCGCCCTCTTGGCAATATGATGTAATTTCATTGCCTTTCACGTGGTTTTGGTGGTCTTTTGGACCTACGAATGCCATCTTCGGGTTCTTCCGTTTCCGATGCCTGATCCTCTTGACCCGGGTCCAAAGGCTCATCACCCGAGTCTGATAATGGTGTTAAGGGTGATCCCAAATCCTCGGCACCTCCGGCATCCTCGGCATGGTTGATGCGAAGCTTGATTCCATCAAACTGAAAGTCTGGACCATGATACTCCAAGTCTTGTTCAGGTTCAGCCTCTAATTCATCTAGTATTTCCTTTGATGCATCCACTAAGTCTTCAATATTGGTTCCCACGGTCAGTTTTCTCCTCTGATGGAAGGGAATGACCCTAAATCGACCTATTTTCTTCTGCCAGACTGCTCCATTGAGTTCAGCCACAATGTAAGCTCCTCCTTTAGTCCTTCTGATGACCACTAAAGGTCCAGCCCATCTACTTCTGTTGCGAGCACTGGTAGAGTCTTCATCTTCTGAATTCCTGACTAAGACTATATCACCAGGTCCAAATTTGTAATCCTTGATGATCTTTTTGTACTTTTCTGCATACTCCTTTGCAGATAGAGCTCTTTCTCTATGCATTCTTTCCTTCATTTCTTCCACATGAGTGACATGTTTAGCAAAGGCTCTGGCTCTCAGTCCAATGAGCTCATCAGTTGAGATGATGGCATCAGGGAATTCTGATAACCATGTGATCTCTGCTATATCCAGAGGCAAGGTTGGGTGTGCACCACAAACTGCAAAGTATGGAGAGCAACCCATTCCTCTCCTGATGGTAATCCTGTCTGCCCATAAAACCTGATGGAAGAACCAGTACCACTTGTGTAGATCTCCTCCAGTAGCCTTGTATAGAGACTGTCTCAAGTCCCAATGTCCTCTTTTGAGGCCTTTCCATCCTCATCAAACCCAATCAGCACTGCAACTTCTTCTCCTTGGCCCAATCCTGCCAAATCATTGAAGGTTGGTGAAAATCCTTTCTCATGTTGGTCTCCAAAGAAACAGGTAGGGCAGATTCCTTGGTCTTAGGTGCTCCAGTGCTGTTCTTGGCCCTATCAAATGTTGGTACAGTCCAGTTCCTTCCAGTGTTGGGGTCTGTCACAGTCAAGATCTGGTGTTCTCCTTCATGTGCCATCCTGCTCTTGGTCAAAACATCAAAAGGTCTGCCCAGCAGAACCTTGTAAGCTGGTCCTTTGATCACATGAACTTGCAGGAAGATCTTGAATTCTCCCCATCTGAACATAACATTCCTTGCCAATCCCATAGATTTCTCCAGTTGTCCATTTGCTGACTGCATGTAAATGTTGATTGATGGGTCCCACATCAAACCACATGCTTGAGCTGTCTCCAATGACATTGAGACAATTTGTGATCCAGAATCCAAGACACATTCAATTGGTCCAGTTGAGTGAATATGGGGAAAGGTGACCTTGAGAGGTTCAGAGTCCCTGGCAACATAGATCTGTCTTGGTGTCTCATCCTCCTCAAGACCATCCAGGTATTGAAGATATGGGTCCTGAGCAATCATAGATCCAGCTGGTATACCATCAACCTCAGTGTTGACAATAAATACCCCTGCAACTCCAGGCAAATCTCCCATTTCAACTGCATCACTGTCCAACTTGAATTCTTCCTCTGGTACCAATTGTGCTGTATTTGAGGCCATAGACACCCCAGGTATGCTTTGTGCATCTAGTGGTTGTCTGGTCTTGGTGAGCCGAATTCTCTCACGGTCCCTCAAGTCCTTGCTAAGCCCAAACAAATCACCAAGTCTAATGGTGACCTCTGTGTCATTGATCCTGCCCAAAATATCTTCTGCAAGGCCTTCCCTTTGAATAGGAGCCTTCAGCTTGTAAGAGCGCCCAGCGCTATCATGTTCATCTTCCTGTTCAGGTTGCCTAGGTTTGGGTGGCTGAGTTCGAGCCCCACCTCCAACTTGGACAAACTTGTAAGGAAGGTTCTTCATTTCCTTGCTAACTCTAGCTTTCTTGACTGGTTGTCTTGGTGGTTCCTGGTCTTCATCATCCTCTAATTCATCAATTTCCTCCCTCTCAGGTGGCCTATTCTGATGTTGGCCCTCCTTCATCGAGGTCTCTAAAAACCCGAACCTTGAGAATTGTTGCCTTTGGGCTTCCTCTGCTGTGAGAACTGATCAGAGGTTCCACTCTGATTGTTCATCATCTGGAATACTGCCTTTCCAAAAGCTTCCATATCCATAGCAGGTGTAGATGGTTGCTGAGACATCATAGGCATTAGTGCACTCTGTGCCATGTAGGTGGGTTGTGCTGCATATCTTCCATTGCTTGAAGTGGGTCCACCATGATCTGCAAGCTGGCTAAGCTTGACATGGATAGTCCTGACCTCATCTCTGAGCAGATCAAACTCATCATCATTGATGCTTAGTGGCCCATCACCATAGTAGTGTTGGCCTGCAGCTCCCTTCCTCTGCCAATAATCCTCAACTCTGATTGCAACAGGTGTTGGTCCTGGTGGGATGATGTTGCCATCAGACAGCCTTTGTTTGCCATCTTCCACAACAATCCAACCCTTCATCAAGTGTTGATGCTTCCTAGGACACTCTCTTGCAAAGTGGTCTGGGTCTCCACAATAGTAGCAACTTGAACTGCTGTTGCCACCATTCATTCCCCCTCTGCTCATACCTCCACCATATCCTCTATTATTGTTGTAACCCCTGTCTTGTTGACCATAAGAGTTCTGTGCTCTGTCACGCTGATCCTGATCGTCACGGTCACGTGGTGGGTTGTTCCTCTGATTTTGGAAAGCCTTGACCAATTCATCAATTGAAGACTTGGTTTGTTTCTGTCCTGCATCAACCATATCTCTTAGCCCAGAGACTTGGCCTTCCAAATCATCAAGCCTGACATCACATTCTTCCAGTTTGACCCGTGGAAATTTCTCTGATCTCCTGACCTCAGTTGGTGAACCAATGTCATAGGTGGTGTCTCCTCCATTGGTCTTGGCATATCTTTCTGCCAACTTGATCAAGTCATCCAGTTTAATTGGATCTTCCTTCCTGTCTGAAGTTGCTGCTGCTCCAGCTGCAGGAGGTGTCTCCTCCTTGAGAATATTCTTGGTATGCATGACAGTCTTCAAAGATCTGGCAAACTCTTTCTCCAGAGTATCCAGGTACCTTCTACAAGCCTCTTTGTTCAGAATTATAGCAGGGTTCCTCTGAAGTTTCTTGATTAAAGCCTTGAACTTCAATCCAAATCTGGTAAGTTTTCCTTCCTGAGTGTGACAGATGCCATAATACTCGTCACATAACTCCTCCAGGTCCTTCATGGTACCCAACCTGTCTTCCTCTACCTCAGGATAGATCTTCTTGATTGCCTTCTTGAACTCCTCATATGTTTTGGTAATATCAGTGTACTCTGCTAAGAGTCTCCACTCTTCCTTCCTCTTGTTGGAAAGGTAACTGGTCAACATAGTCTTCTTTTCCTGATCCTGATTGACTTTTCCCAAAGTGATGATATCATCAACTTGATCCAGGAAATCAATCAAATCATTCTTGTCCTCTGATGTGAACCTAGGAACTCCTGATTCCCATGGTCTTGGTATCTTGAATGGAGCAGAGTTTGTTCCATTACTAGCCTGGTTTGCTGCCATTGGTGCTTGGTTGTTGGATGAAGATGAAGATGAAGAAGATGAACTGGAACTTGGTGAACCAGGTATAGGTGTTGTGTATGGGAGTTGGTTATCCCAGTTGTGGTAGTTGTCTGGATTCTGGTAGTCAAGTCCTAGAGCCTGCTCAAGGTTTGTCTCTCCAAGGTCCTGTTCTTGTTCTTCTTGCTTAACTTCTACCTCTGAACTGCCTTCAGGGATATCTTCTGGGTCTGGCCTAAGTGCAGAAGCCAATAATTCAACCCAAGCTACAACTCTCTCCTGATGCCCCACTGCTGGTGAAGCACTTGATGATGAAATGTTTAAAGAAGGAGTTGCTGTATTCCTGTTACCAATCAATGGTACCCAGTGATGATGGTCTTCAGTGCTATGACCAAAGTCTTGTCCTTCTTGTAGTTCAGATTCTTCAAGGATAGAAGGTAGTCCAGCCAGTATATGTCCTTCTAGTTCAAAAGAATCTTCTTCAGCAGCCTCAGTTTGTGTTGTGTCTGGATCAATGTGACCAAATGTGACTTGTGTGTTACGTAATTCTGACCAGCGCTCTGCGCGATCACGTGCTTTCTCCCGTTCCAAATTTCTTGCAATATATGCTGCAGATAGCCTTGAACTCGTGATTATATGTGATCAACACAATATAATTTGTTGATTGTTAAACTGGATGAACCCCCTCGCGGTGGGCTCCAGATGAAACGCTCGAAAAGGAAAGGGAGGGTGGGTGGAGAGATGGGTGATGGACCAGCCAAAAGGAGGGTGATGGATGGATGGGATGGGATGGATGGGGTGGGGAAAAGAGAAGAAGAGAAGTGAACTCAACAGAAACACAACACACACACACACAACCAACTAACCCAACCAACCAATGTAGTAGTCCAGCCAAATTCAAACTCCGATTCGTTTTAAGACGCGTGCAAGTACGGGGGCTCCAGCCAAAGTATATGACTGTTGCAATCCAGTAGTGTTCAAAATTTATAGGGTGTGTAGATAGTTTGATAATTTGAGAGACCTTCCGGCGCAGCGGCAAGAGTCGTGTGAACGTAGAGTGAAGATCCAATACAATATCGGACCGGCGGCGTTATCGGCTCCGGTGTCAATCAATGTCTTGGCGCTTCTTAATTCAATTGCGTTCCGTAGTGTACCGTAGTCGTAGTCGTAGTCGTAGTCGTAGTCCAAATAGATGCCCCTACCCTTTGGTAAGCAGGCCGTGTCCTTCCGTTTCCTTCCGTGAAGCCCTTACCCTTTGGTAATCAGGCTGTGACTGCAATCCGTGACGGGGATTCAATGGTCTAATAGGTACAATTTGAGCTAAATATATAGGTTTTCGCGTCCCTCGCTACCGTTTCAGCTCCGCGCGACCGTGGCGCGTCCACAGCCTCGGTCTCCCTCACTGCCTTGGCCGTTGCTGCCACAGCCGCCACCCGTTTCCACCACCGCCATTGTCCCCATGGCTGTTGTCCTGTCTCCCTCCTCACCGCCCAATACTCCTCGCTACCGTGCTGTGCGCGTTTCACCACGCGTTTCAGCTCGCGTTTCACCCACCCAACGCGTCGCCCGCTCTTCAGCGCTATTACACCGATGGATCGTTTTGGGTTCGGGGCAAGCCGTTGTGGTTTCTGGCGCTCAACAAGACGAATTTGCGGCCAGAGGACACATTCTCGGCCGACTTCTTCCTATGGGACCCATTGGCAATGCTCGGTGCTGCTTTCCGCCCACGCTGCCCCACAAACGACTGCTCGGGACACCTCATCCGTGACGGACCAGTTAAACGGCCTCGACGCGTTGTCGATGTCGATCGATGCTTCTGGCTGGTCGGGCACTCATATGCCTGCAGCCAGGGAACGTGCCGGAAAAAGTTTCGCTCATGGGACCAACGTGTTCTGGCGCGTATCCCGCAACCGCTGGCTGCCGAATTCCCTGCCCATCTTACGTGGCGTAGCGGGCTTTCCAAACGCGCATTTGGCGTTCTACGGTCATGCATCCAGCACGGGATGGGCTCTTCGGAGGCTGCAGATCTGTTCCGCATGCAGCATCTCCGACGTTACGACGAGATGCGTTTGCAGTACCTGCAAAAGAAGTTTGCGCAGATGGAGCTCTTCATGGGCGAGAGCGGGCAGTCGGAGGATTATGAGGTGTACCCCGCATTTGAGGACCACTGCACTGGAGGGTTTACACCGAGTGGTCAGTGGTTGCGCGATGTCTATGACGACTTTATCGAGTCGCACCGGAATGAGCTTAACCAACATACGGCGATGGGGTCAGGAAGAGTCTGCGCAATCGACCACAGTCACAAGGTTTGAGTGTCTCATTGAATTTAGATCGAGGTCTAACTATCTCCAGCTCGCTAAACACGTCTTCAAAGTTGATGGTGTCCCCATCTTCACCGCCCTGCTCACCGTCACCAACGAGAAGGGCGAGATTGTCGTTTGCGTATTTGTTGCAACCAAGTCGCATTCCCAGTTCGACGATGCGCTACAGCGCCTCGCCCACGACCTCGAGTTCTATGGGCATTGCCTACCCGAGGTCTTCTACACCGACAACATGGTTGACAAGGCCATGCTCGAGAGGATATTCCTGTCCCTTCTCGAGGCGGTCATCCCTGTTGAGAAGTACTCCCATCTCCCACTTTTTGACACTCCCTCGTTTGTTTGCAACCCCATTGTGCTCGACTCCGAGACGTCAATCAATAACACCATACAAGCCATTCTCGAGGATGTTCCTGACCACGGGGAAATCGTTGTTGGGTTCAACTCCGAATGGAACGTCGACATGACACAGTACGGGCGGTTTAATGGTAACAGCCCTCCGGCTGTTATTCAAATCGCGTATCGAGAGGCTGTATACATTCTACAGGTAAGCGTATGGATCCAGGGCTTCTACTGGTGCTAAGCAAGTTCAGGTTGGCGAGATGCTCAGCCGTGCAAGCCTTCCCAACCAGCTTGTCAACTTCCTCTGTCATGCGCAGGTCATCAAAGCTGGCCGCCAGGTTAACGGTGACCTTGGTCGTCTTGCAACTGCCTGCAATCGCCCTCCATCTGATTTCCAAGGTGGTCTCGACCTCGCTGCCTTTGCCAAGGCCCGATTCTTGGTGAAGAAGGCAACACTATCTTTGGCGGACCTTGTTGCTTCGCTTTTGCACCAGTGCTTGCCCAAGCCAGCGTCAGAGCGAATCAGTAGCAACTGGTCGGACAATGAGCTTTCGCAAGCTCAACTCGAGTACGCGGCACGTGATGCGTATGCCTCGCTTCGGCTCTATAACAAAATCAACGAAACACCACTCCCAACACCATCCACCTCTGCGGAATCGCCTGCCCCGGGGATGCCGGTTATCCTCCTCACCGACGATAACAAGATCCCCGCTGCTCGGGGTGTTGTTTCGACCAACTCAACTCAGGAATCCTTCCGCAATGTCAACATTGCCGGTACCAAGGGACCGTGCTTACCATCACCGATGTTCTTGTGCCTGCTGCCATTATCGGGATCAACAAGGACGACAACAAGCAGCCTCGCTCGCTCGCTTCGTTTGGTACAGCACCATTCGACGTCATTGCCCATCATGCACACGTTCGCCTTGTTCCAACCCCAGCTACTACATCCTCCTCAACTTCCTCACTTTCCTCATCCGGACCACTTCCTGCATCCGAAACTCCACCTACCGAGCCCTCTGAGGATCTCATTTCCGCATTCGAGAGCCTCGATGAGCCAGATCCTGTTGACGCACCTCCAGCGACGGCAGAATCAGCAACTCCCGACCCAGCAAGCGCCACAGCTGGAGTGGCAGCATTGGGAGAACAAGCTTGCGATTATCTCCGTTACCTGCATACAGTGCGTAGTCATGTTCTCAAGGATATCTTCCATGTCTTTCATATGCTCTACCTTTCTCATACCCATGGACTTCGTCTTGCCTTCATTCGTGCTTTTCGAGATACTTGCCTTATTCCCCATCCTGCCGATAAGGCTCGGATTGAAGCGTATCTCAAAACCAAGGATCTTACTTGGGAGGATATGCTTCGATTCCGACCTAAATGGCTTTGGCATCGTTGTCGACGGACTGTCCCTCCTCCCGAGCTTCTTTATCCCCTTGTACGCGAACTCTTCCTACTATACGGACCTCTCAAGGATGCCAAAACTGGACTTCCTCTCTTCAATGCTGCTGCATGGAAGATTGCGAAGAACATCCTTGAACTTATACGATACGGATACGTCTCTGACATCCCTGGTGTTATCCTCTACTACTGCATTGGCTTCGATAAGGAGGCTGGCGGCTTACCACTCTATCGGTGCATTCGCGGCACCAATATGGTTGAGGGTGGTGTCCACACTCACCTACTCAAGAAGCTTCCATCCCGGGGTGCTTCGGTTCGCCATATGGTAGCTTGTCTGCTCGATTTTGTCCTCCGCCATAACCTCACGGTAATTCTTTTGGCTCTTTTATCTTGTTACTGATGAATGAACAGGTTGGTCACTTCAACTCGACGGGCAAGAAATACGCCGGGCACGACTCAATATGGCTTACAAACCAGATCCAGCAACTTGAGATTACTCTTGGCGAGTACTACGGTAAAGCACCACTCGAGCTCTCCTGGGTCAACGGAAATCTCTTTGAGCAATCCGAGCAGTCGGTTGGCATCGTCAAGATTCCCCAGTCGATCTGCACGTCGCTCGAGATCCAGTCGTACAACACCGCGACCGACAGCAAACAGAAACAAGCATATTTGGCCAAAATGCAGGGCACTCGGATCCCAGTGCTTCCAGTTCACACCGTTGCCGAGAAGAAGCTGTTTGCTTCACTCATGCGGACCTCGGAGAAGTTTTCGTCGTGCAAGAACAGCATCACCGCTGCTGCCACCGTCATCTGGAATCGGAGCGCAAACCCAACAGAGATGATCTTCTACAAGGTTGGAATCTCGAAATTGTGTTACCCGTTGCTCATATTATTCAGCTCGAGGAGCAGCTCACGTCCTACTTCAACGGTGCATACAAAGACGGCGCCAACATTCGCTTGTCGTGTTCTCGCATACGTGACGAGACAAGCGCATTCGAGAAAACAATCCGCGAGCCTTCTCGCTCCAACCATATCGTCAACGCGCCAAGTTCGGAGCTTGTCCTGCATCGTGTTACTGCGGGCTTCGCAAACGCACCGTCTCCAGAGCCGTAAGTTCATTGTTTGGTTACCTCTACTGGCTGAACCCGACATCCCAGCACCGCAAGCTCATCCACACCACCATTGGCATACACCACTTCCTTCTCAGCCGTTAACCAGCTCTCCCTTCCCACCGCCCAGTCAACCATTGCTAACAGTCGCAAACGTGCGCTCGACGACGACGCGGCAGCCAGTCTACCAGCCCCGAAACGAGTCCAACCAACGAAAGTCCGCCATTGCCCGCGTTGTACGATGGTGTCATGCGCAGGACGCAATGGCTGGTACAAATGTACCAACTCGTGCGCCGATTGTGGAAAACGCAAAGTTGTTGATTGTGCAGGGCGGAGTTCACGAGCTAAGGACAAGATCCGTTGCGTGGAGGCATCGAAGCTGCCTCCGGACCAGCTCACGGATGAAGCCTGCTCGCATCTGGGCATTACGAGGCATAATCTGCCGACAGCGCAAAGCCGGCTCGCATTTTAAAGCTAGAATACACAATGTATCTATTAAATCGTTAGTATCACTCGAGCGTCGCAAGCAATAACATGCACCATATTGTATAAAGGTTCCGACAACCGCAAATAGTGCCCGACCCCATCCCGAGCGAGCACTCGCATGACAAACCGTTTTCGAACGCGAACACCGATGTCCATGCTTCTCCGAGCCCTCTTCTCTGTCGACCGTTTGCATGCACCCGTCCATCGCCAATCCCGCATATGCTTGCCGACCGAACCTGTCAGGCAGCGGCGCGTCGTAGACGCGTCTCGTTGACCACGATCGCGCAGAATCTGTTAAAGTAGGTAAGTATTAAGAAGAACGTGTTGATTTAGACGCACCGGGACAGAGGAATCAAGCTGCAAGCGTTCTCTCCTGGAGAGAACGCTTGGGACATCGCTGGCTGTGAGCCAGTGATGTCGACGTGGTTGCGGCGCGTCCACGCACGCTCTACCCGTCGTTCCCGGCTTCCCAGGTCGCTCTGAACTCCCTCCTCCACGATCCAACACCCTCGTTAATCCGTTGGACACTGGCACAAAAGAGTCTGTGTTGGCGCGGTATCGAGTCAAGTCGGAAATGGCGGGTGTCAGGTCCCGAGGGAGTCGCATTTGAGATGGCAGGCTACCAGATTGCGATGGGCATGCCGTGGAGGGTCTCCACGTCGCTGTACGACGCAAGAGTCGGTGTTTTGGGAGGGAGGAACGATGTCGGGATGCGGAATGTGGCAGGCAGTCGATAACGAGCAGCTAGAGGTAAAAGTTAGCGCTTATAGACAGTCTAGGTGTGTACTGTTACGCACCTGAAGCCAAGAAGCAAGCAGCCAAGCGTGCTCATTCATGAGCACGCTTGGAAGACATCTCTGGCTGCAGCCAGAGATGTCCGGAAGCCAGCCACGTGATGAGCGGCTTTCGTGGATGGCGGACGACGTTGTCAGGCTCGGAAAGGCGTCGCATCGCCATGGAGCGTTGACAGATGCAGCTGGCGGGCGCAAGTCGGTTGTGCAAGTTGATTGGACGTCGGCCAAGTCTGCGTCGCGAACGCGATAGGCTGCGGAGTCGATGACTCAGCTCGGAGCGAGTTAACGAGGGCGAAGGGATTGCGAGGTTGCATGCGTGTGTAGGAGGGCGGGTGGGAGGCGTGGAGTATGCATGTTGTGGTCAAGAGCAGACCAGGTTGGCGAGCGGATTGGAGTCGATTCGACGGATCACGTTGCGGCTGTGGCAAAAATCGCCAAATGGAGGCAGAGGTATCTTCATCAGCGGCACGTTTGGCGTTCGACACCGCCCGATAAGGCGAATTCCACGATTTTCAGTCGGGCTCCGGATCGTTTGAGGGCGCAAGCTACTTTGCGCGGCGTTGGCCCGTTGGAGAAAATGTGAATGGTGGACTTTGGAGGCATGTATTTTCACATTGAATATATAACTTTTAAGCGCGATACAGAGCGGGGATTCTCCCTTTCTCTCTTCGTTCTCTCTCCCTTCTTTCCTTTTTTGGGAATTCTTTCATTTTCTGTGCGCGACCCCACAACATAGGTATCTAGCCTGATAATTCGATCACAGGCCGAATATAGAGTTGGGACAAAACTTTAGAGATAAGTTGGAGGCGGATTCGGACAACAGTTGTCTAGGCGCATAAGAGCCTGGATTCTAAGTTCGGACATGCAATTTCTCCGAACTTGGTTGCAGCATGATTTGACGATATGCCAGTTGAAGGAGATACACTTTTGCCTCAAGATCACTGCCGGTGCACCGAGGAGGCTCTGATCCTTCCGACTGGGGGGGAGACAATAGAGAATTATTAAAGGAAAAAAAAAGAATGTTTTTCAGAAAGTTCAGATGGATTTTCAAAACAGTGGAGGTTAGGAGCAGAATTCAGACGGATTATGCAGGCAAGGGTCTCAAAAAAGTTCAGACGGATGTGTCAAAACATTGATTTTCTGGATCAACCTCCAGGTTTATCAGAGGTCCTTGTGTCAGTCTGAGGCGGCTGTTTTCACAGGCTTATACATCAGCAAAACTACAAACTTCTGGGCATTCTGGAGAGCCCTGGGATAACTGGCCGAAATGGGTGAAATGGGTGACTAATTTTTTTTTGAATATTTGCTTCAAGTCCACACACTACCATTTAAGCAATGTCTTCAGGTATTATTCACATTTCAAGAGGACTGAGGGCAAGAAGGGCATAGCGAGCATAGCGGTCCGGACATCACATGGCAGATGGCGTGCTTGATTGATGTCAGATGTCACATCATTTGCCAAATGCGGTGCAAACGCTCGCCGTCTTCCTTCCTTTTCCCCCCACCTCCCCCACAGCAAGACTCACACTGCACCTCCCCCGACCCTCAAATCCACGCCTTCCGGGCACTCAATCCTCTACGAACACCTATCAAAGCTTCAAACCTCATCAAATTCCCGCATCCACTGCAAATTGCGCAAACACAAGGCTGCACTCTTCCAAACTCGTCAACTCAATGACTGCGGGCTACGTTCTATGCAAGGTTGACTCAAGACGGACCCAGCAATCATCTGACAATGGAGCCGCCCGGCCGCGGGCGTCTCCGTGTGTGGTCGTGCAAAAGTGACTCCGAGTGTGGGCTTGGTGGCAGGCGGGGATGCGTGAAGTCTGTGTGCGCGTTCAAGTCTGGTGAGTTGCAGCTTACATTGGAAATCATGAAAGCTAACACGTGTTGCAGCCGTCAAGACTGCTGCGCCGACTGACCCTGCCGCTGCTGCGATGCGACGGTAACGGTCGCGTCTGGTGGTCCCCCCCCTGTCGACCCCAACACTGCTTGCCGCCAGTGCCATTGCTGGCGTGGGTGCTACTCTCCCCCCTCGCGGCCATCCACAACGCGCGCTGCTATCAACAACCGTGGATCCCTGGAGCAAATGTGTAGAGGTGAAGGCCGGAGGGCATGCGGGCATTCTCAGAGCGGGGCATGTACCTTATTCACCGTGAATATCACAACTTGATGGCATATTGGACTGCACATGAGCTGTATTTTACTTAACAAAACCATCTTTTGAGCCCACAACATATTCTGGGATTAGAAGGCGACTATGCTTCCAGAATACCTTCTGGGCCCAAAATGCATTCTGGCCGGCTGGACGACCTGGAATGCCTGGCCCCAGGTCATTCCAGTTTGCCCAGAAGTTTGCAATTTTGCTGATGTAATTATAGTACCGGAGCAACATTCTCCTCTCCCGGCCCATCTGCTCCGGTGCTGGTGTCGGGCCATCGCAGGCTTGTAATACGCAGCACATGATGACGGGGAACATGCACCCCAGTAGGAGGAACACACACATGGGAAGCACGTGACCGAGAACGATGCGTCGAGCCGTTGCCGAGCCCAACTTGACACCAGGGGACCGGGGAGGAGTGCTAGAAGGTTAGGAGTAGCACCTGGCTGGCAAGGGACGTACAATCGTCCCCTCTGCGGCCAGGAATGGGGGCGAGGAGGAGCAGGAGAGGCCAGGGTGTCCGATCACCCCTTTAGCCTCTGTGCAAGGAGGTGCCACCGACTCATCGGGCCCGACATGACCCGATTCGAACCTCCGACCACCGACAGCGACAAGGGACCAAGTTAACGGGCCCTTTCAGTTTTGATCTACCCTGCTCACTCTGCTTGTGGGCCCGCCAATCCGTCTGTTCTGTTTCGGGCGCGCATTCTTAGGAGAAGACCTTGGACAGCCTGACCCGCAGTCTGACACTATGCCCCCCAGTTCTGAACCTGTGATGGATCAAACCACCCAGGAGCTAGGACACAATAAAGTGTCAAACCGGCCCGGGCCCAGATATGCACAGTGAATAGGGAGGGGCTTATTGTTTTCTTTGCTGGGGATGATTATAAATTACAATATTGCATAACTTATCTTTTCTTTTGGTTTCATATTGGGCATTTGCTGTATTCACAGTTTGATAGCAGTATGAGGCAAAAGCTGATGTATCATCAATATACTTAATGCTAACAAGTGCACCCTCTTTATTGATAGCATCAGTTATCATATCAGTTCTCTTGATCCATGGATTATGATGCTGGGGTTGACCTGCTTATTAAAAAGGACATGCACTAGGGAGTGTCAGGTTCACACTTGGCAGGGAGAAAAAGATATTCACCTGTATAAGTTCAAGAAGCACTCTCAGGGTCAACTTCTGAAGCAATCTGATAACTTCAATTTTCCGTGGAGCCGAGGTGTTATAAAAGAGTTGTTAGCCATGCACAGTGGGAAAAGGAGGAGAGAGTTAGAGCTTGTTCGGGAACGAGAAACCAGCCCTGTTTCTCGTCAGAAATCAGTTTCTTAACAGAAACCAGCTTCTCAGCACTGACGGCATGACTGTCATCGGCTGAAACCATCATCAATTGCCATCACTATTTGATTTCATCAGAATCCCATCCGTTTCAGACATAATCGGAACGTATCAGACAACCTGGTAATCACTGACAAGCTTTCTCACTGCTGTGAGAAAGCACAAGAAAAGCAAGAACCCTTCAAACTGCTCTAACTGCAACCAAAGGCTACAGCACAACGAGAAGAAGAGGAAGACTTTGAACTCTGGGAAAACTCCACTGGGAAACTATATAATATAAAAACTAAACTAGAGACAGGCTTATATATCTTACTAACTAGAAGCTAGGAGAAGGAACAGGAGCTAGCAGGAACCATATAAGGAACTCAAAAACACATGAAGGGAGAGATCAGGAACAACTACCAAATATGAACAAACAAGACCAAACAAGCAACAACAAGCCAAAAGCTTGTCATCAGCAAAATAAGTGTTCTGTGAGGGAAATTAAGGCTCAAAGTTTATTCTATGGTATCAGCTATTGCTTTTGGGCTGCCCTTCTATATGAAGGTTGCAACAACAATGTGGGTGTTTTGATATAACTGTTTTCTTACCTTCAAAACTAGTATGAACTGCCTTGAAGAGTGAAATATGTGAAATTTCCTAAGATCACAATTCTAACTGGGTTAGATGGTTATGTATTTCTTTATATTGTAAGACATTGCAGTTGCGTATAATCTCTTGAGACTTGAATATATATGATTGTACAGAAGTTTGTAGCATATTGCAGCATTATGGCCATTACAATGGTATGGATTCTTAAATAATAATCTATCTATCTTGATGTCAGGGGAAGCCCCCTTTCGGCCCCTCGGAGACGCATCTGATTCCGGTCCGACTCTGGTTCCGACTCCGGTCCGGCCCTTCATCTCGCCCGCACAATCACCAATCCATCAACACCCTCCCGATGGTTGCCCTGGGACCTCGCCTGCGACACCCCCCCAAGCCGTCTGTGCCCGACAGCGGCAGCTACGGACAAGCAGTATATAGTCAGCTAGCAGGCAGACCCTTAGAGTTTCTTCTCTTTGGATCCTCCCATGCTAGGACCTTGATCTCAGGCCTCCGGGGTTGCCCTTACACTTGATAATCAAAGAAACACTTTCTATCCTCAATTTTTTCAATGCACTGATCTGCCATATTTTATCCTGCGTACCCAACACAGACTAGACAGTCAAACTAATAAACAAACTAGGTATGGTAGCAATATATTAGTCTGGTCTGCAAACATTTTTATGATTTGGTTGCAACTCTGCCCTACTTCAGGTCTCTCGGAGTCATGCTATGTGGCATGTGATACACTGTCCTAAAAAAAGAACTTTTGTCAAAAGACATAGAGCTGGTAGTTTTGGTGACCATATTATGTGGTTATACCTCTATGTTGCATATGACAAATTTCCAAAAAAAGAAAGAAAAAAAAGGAAATTTGAGGATATAATCATCACAGATTATCACAATGCCAAAGTTGTATGTTTTATCTATACGGACAACTTTTATTCAGCACCCTACAGTGACGGCTTAATAGTTGTGTTTGCACCAACCAATTACTAGCTGATGTATAAGTAAAAGCCTCTATTTTTATAATTAAACAGGCTGCAGAGCTGATTAAAGTACTGCTAAGGATATCTGAATAATAGGGTGAATATTCCTATCAATAAATGTTATCAGGATATTTATATTACCTAATAATTATCTATCAGACATTTTAATTTAGCTATATCTTTACCAATTCTCTATAAATTCAGATAATTGTTTCATTAGTAGGTAAATAGTCATATAGTCGAATATAACCACAGTGTCATACCTCTGAAATATGCTCGTTTCTGCTTGTCTTTTATACATTAAGTTGCTGGTTTAATAGTACAATAACTATTAAGGGTGTATGTATAGTAATAAAATCATATGTTATTGACTTAGAAATGCCGTTTCTTCCATCTCCACATCATCCTCCTCCCAGAAGTCAACATCAAGCTCCTCTGGGCTTGATTCACTGCCAGAATCATTGCTAAAGAGCCCTTCAATACTCCCCAGCCCAACCTGCTCCTCTAACAATACCAGATGTGCTGAGGAAGCTATCTTTAGCGTGGCCTGTTTATCAGCCAGCTTAGGAATATGTAACTTACAAGGGATTGTGATCTGATGATGAGTGCAGAGTGCAGATAGCAAATGTGCTCTCTAACCAAAGTAACCCATAAAAATAACCAAACTCTACTTGTTGTAGAGAGATATATATATAATGTTGAGTAAGAAAAGTTACAAAGCCCAAAAATCGCCTTCTCCTTGTGCAAGAACAGGCCCCTGTGAACAGAGCCTTGACACAGATGTGTAAGATTATAGGGTAGATACAAGTTTCCTTGCGAAAACTTTGATTTTGTGTGCCCCAATAGGAACTAACTGCCTTAAACCCGCGGAGTTGTATCGAGTCAGAAACTAACTGCCTTAAACTCTCGACCAGCAACCGAAACCCAATATGCAGCAACCGGAACTCTTGTATTCAGCAACTGAAACCCTCAACGAATAAATCCTTCAACGCAATGATACTATTTCGAAAGAGCTAGCAAGATAGATTAATGAGCTAGATCTCTAGATGTACCTAGTAGAATCTCCAAAATACAAAACGGTAATATAGATACTAAAACGAAATTGATAGAATCAGGTAAAATTATGAGTAAGAAAAGTAGTCCATGCACATAATTGTATTGCTATCGTTTCGCCATACAGTCCAGAGTTGAAATTCCAGGTCTAGATGACTGGTATCGCGTATAGTGGTGTCAATGCCCTATATAAATCTTCCACACTCACAATCATCTCACCCTGTATAGCCAGCTTTTCGCATAGAATATGGGCCGGAGTCCAGGAGTCTTTTGCATAGAATATGGGCTTTACCTCAGACACCTGGAATCACTGGATACACACCCTGCGTGACCATTGATGGGCTCATCTATTGTATTGCTGGCATCATTAGTTACTCTTGGCACCAGAAAAATATAGCGGCATCAAAAAAAACTCGAAATACATTCAAAAAAATTCAATTAACATCCTCATCCTCCTCCTCCTCTTCCTCATCATTACTCCCATTCCCCAGCTCATTTTCATCCTGATCCAGCTCGATAACCCCATCAGCATCGTCCTCTGGCAACTGAACATTGGCGGAAGGCCTCCGAACACCCTTCTTGAGCTTGGGCTGGGTGCGAATAATCTCGGCGCGGAGGGCAAGCTTGCGATACATATCCGCCTGCTTGTGAGCATATGCACTTAGGCCCTCGCCATCAGCACAGTTCCTCGGAACAAAGGAGGCTCTCTTCAGCTATTCATCAGCCTCGAAGTTCATCGACACAATAAGCCGCCTCCACTCCTCCTGCAGAATCCGGACTTCTTCGCTCCAGCGACACATGCGTGCCCATGCCTTTGCCCATTCGATGCGCAGAGCTTCAAAAAGAACTTATAACTTTCATAGTCTCGAGACAACTCTTGACTCACCCTCTTCTCGTTCTTGACTAATGGTTCTCTCGTCAGAAGAGCCTGAGGACTTCCAGATCCAAGATATATTGCGCCGGCTTTCGCCAGAAGGGAAAATATCTCCACGACGACGGGTAGATGCTCCTGTTGTTGCTGATGATCCAAAGACGTCGTCGTCACTGTCCCCATTCGCTCCTTCATCATCCTCGTCATCTTTCTCTTCCCGGGGAACAATAAGCGGGACAATTCCTGCTGCTCTGAGCTCACGGTCAGCTTGCGCCTTCTGCCTCGCCATCCGTTCTGCCTTCAAGCGCTTCTTTTCGAGTTCAGCTGAGTCCTCGAGACAGCGGATATCCTTGTCATATCCGTGCATTTGTCATGTGCCGCGGACCGGTCACGGTCCACCGGGCTCTGGCCCGATCCGATCCGGTCGCTCCGGCGACCTTGAACTCTGTATGTCTTTCGCCTTGTTACTTATATCTCCGTATGTCCTTATGCTTGTTACTTTCCATATGCACTCCGTACCTTGTACTTACTTATGGTCTTTCCTTTCTACTTACTCGTAGTATTTAAGCAGCTAAAGTAGCTACGGTACTTTAGCTTGATTATAAACGTTACTTGCACTCCTCTTCTGTGCGGAACGACTCCGACAACTCTCCTCTCTTCTCTTGTCCTTCAACCGGACTTCTCTCCGCTCGCGGACCTTGTCCGCTCCGACTCCACTCCGGTCCGGTTGGTCTTGTGTTCTTTCATGTCAGGCAGCTACTGGCTTGTTAGCTATAGTAGAAACCCCCTCTGTTCTGCACGGCACTTGACAGTATAATCAAGCTCATCTGTCTGGCTCTGTTTTTTCCTCATGTCTCACGACAATTCCCAACAACATTTCTCACCCCCCAACAATCCTCGTCGGTTTCCGACTCGTCCGGGATGGCCTCAACAGTCGTCTCCTCCGGCTCCTCCGGTTAACTTCTACGAGGGCCTAAATCTACGAGTCCAAGCTGATCGACGTTCTTCTGCTCTGTTTTCTTCGTTTCCCCCTGGGAATCTTTACAACAGCACGTCAGTCCTTAGAACCCAACTTCGGATGACGCTCCGCTCCTCACCCCTCGACTTATATGGATCCGCCTGTTCCGCCTCTCCCAGTCAACAATCCTATTCGGCAGTTCAATGCTGATGTCTCTGTAAGGGCAACCCCGGAGGCCTGAGATCAAGGTCCTAGCAGGGGAGGATCCAAAGCGTGAACATTGGTAAGCGAATACAAATGAAGCTGACCTAGCAGGGGAGGATCCAAAGAGAAGAAACTCTAAGGGTCCGCCTGTTAGGTAGCTGACTATATACTGCTTGTCCGTAGCTGCCGCTGTCGGGCACAGAAGGCTTGGGCGGGCGTCGCAGGCGAGGTCCCAGCCAGGGCGACCGTCGGGGAGGGCGTTGACGGATCGGTGATTGTGCGGGCGAGATGGAGGGCCGGACCGGAGTCGGACCGGAATCGGGCGCGTCTCCGGGCCGAAAGGGAGGTTCCCCTGACATCACCCCCCCCTTTGAATGCGGCGTCCCGACGCATAGACCGGAACGGAATCGAGTCGAAGGTCGCGGAGGCGATGTGTCGTGGCTTGCCAGGGTACTTACGATAGAACTCCGCAATTTTCTCCGGGCGAAGACGCGGTCGAAGCGGACCCATTGGTCGTGCGATGCGTCGTAGCCTTTCCATCTGACGAAATAGTTCAGCCGTTTATACCTCACCCTTGCGTCCAGGATTTCCTCTACTTCCCACTCCGGGACTCCGTCCTCGAGGTCCGGAGGGGGCTGGTCGTAGCCGGGGCGTCCGTCGAAGGGGTCGTCCTGGGCGAGCTCGAGCTTGACAACGGGGAAGACCGGGTGGAGCTTCGAGTAGCGCGGAGGGAGGTCGAGCTTGTAGGCACCTTTGCTGATCTCCTGACTATCTTGAACGGTCCAAGGCGGCGATGGGAGAACTTTTCCGAGGGGCGAGTCGTCCTGATGTCAGAGGCATCCAGCCAAACACGGTCGCCAACCTTAAACTCCGGAGACGGAGTCCGTCTCCGGTCGTAGTAGCGCTTGTACTCCTCTTTGGCATTAGTGAGCGCGGCCTTGGCTTCAGCAACACCAGTGGCGATCCGGTCGCGGAACTCGTTCACTGACTCCATGGCGGAACGGACTCCGGGTTCAAGCCCATGCGCGGGAGCCGTCCCGTGTCCGTCATGAAGGGGACCTGCTGCGTGGAGGAGTGAACATGGTTGTTGTAGGCGAACTCCGCGGCCGGAATCAGCTCATCCCAGTCGTCCTGCTGGTAGTTGGTGAAGATCCGCAAGTACTGCTCCAGCTCCTGGTTGACGCGCTCTGTCTGACCGTCTGTCTGCGGGTGGTACGCGGTGGACGTGGCGGGCTTGATGCCGATTAGACGCCAAAGTTCTCGGGTGAAGTCCGCGATGAACTGCGAGCCGCGGTCGGAGACGTACTTCTCCGGAGTCCCATGGTGCCGCCAGACATTCCGGTAGTAGAGGCGGGCTGCCCCTACTGCATCGACCGTCGTATGACACTCTGAGAAGTGGGCGCGCTTTCCGAGGGTGTCAACGACGACCATGATCGCGTCGTACCCATGGGCTTCGGGAAGCTCTACGATGAAGTCGACGGAGACGGTATGCCACGTTCCGGGGGTGTTTCCGTGGGGTGCAGTTCTCCGTGGGGCAGTCTCCGGAGTGCCTTGGTGCGACAGCACAAGTCACAGGTCGCAACATACCGGCCGATATGGCGAGACATCTGAGGCCACCAGTAGTTCCGGGAGACCAACTCCAGGGTCTTGAAACGACCTGCGTGTCCGGTGACTCGGGTGTCATGGCAGAGCTCGATGATGCGTCTCCGGAGGTCCTTGTCCTTTGGTACGACAATTTTTCCTCGGAAATGGAGAAGACCGCCGGAGACGGCCCACTCGTCAGAACGTGAGGAGCGGGGGCCTCGAGCTTGACCTTGAACCTTAAGAAGTTGCCGGGCCGCTAGTGCGACGGGCTCCTCCAGGTCAGGCTCACCGGAGAGGGCATCACGGATGTCGCGGAGGAGTTCAGAGCCGGGACCGAAACGGAAACGCCCTCGAGTGCGCGGACGTGGAAGAGTTCAGGCCGCAGAAGGACGACATCGGAGTTGTCGGAATCGACTCCGTGGTCGGGTCTCCGGGAGAGGGCGTCAGGCCGACCCATATCGCGGCCAGGCTTGTGGTGCAGCGTGAAGTCGAACCGGGAGAGGTACAGAGACCACCGGGCCTGTCTCCGGTTGAGGTGCTGCGTCTTCCTGAAGTACTCCAAATTCTTATGGTCAGTCCAAATCTCGACAGGGTGCGCGGCGCCCTCGAGGAAGTGTCTATACTCCTCGAGTGCGGGATGATCGTGAGCCTCTCCTTGTCGTGGATTTCGTAGTTGCGCTGGACATCATTTAAGCTTTTGGAATAGAATGCTACAGGGTGCCACTTCCCGTCCGGGGCGGATTGTGAAAGAACCGCCCCGTCGCATAATCAGAGCTGTCCGCCTCGAGTCGGAAAGGCCGTGGCGTTGTCCGGAATCGCCAGGACCGGTTCCGAGGTGACCGCGTCCTTGATCGCTTGGAACGCGGAGGCCTCCGCGTCGCCCCAAGTCCATTGCTGGTCCTTCTTGGTGAGCACGAAAAGAGGGCGCGCAAGGGTCGAGAAGTCCCGAATGAACCTGCGGTAGAAGTTAGCGAACCCAAGGAACTGCTGAATGTCCTTCTTGTTTTCCGGAGTCGGCCAAGCGGAGACACCTGCGACCTTGACGGGGTCCATTTCGACGTGGTTGTGGGAGATGATGACTCCGAGGTACTCGATTGACGATTTTTCAAAGTCGCACTTCTCCGTTCGAAGGTACAACTTGTGCTCCCGGAGTCGCCGTAAGACCTCCTGGACAATCTGCCGGTGTTTCCGGAGGTCGGAATGGGCGATCAGGATGTCGTCAAGGTAGATCATGACGTCTCCGGAGAGGATGAGGTCCTGGAAAATGTCATTCATCATCGTTTGGAACGTCGCGGGGAGAGTTTGTCAGGCCGAAATACATCACCAAGGGCTCGAACAGGCCTCGGTTAGTCCGGAAAGCCGCTTTCCACTCGTCACCTTCCTTGATCCGGACATTGTTGAAGCCCCAACGGACGTCGAGTTTGGTGAAGTAACGAGCGCCTTTGAGCCGGTTGATGAGGTCGTTGATCAGCGGAAGGGGGTACCGGTTTTTGACAGTCATCGCGTTGAGAGCACGGTAGTCCTGGACGAAGCGGAGTCCGCCGTCCTTCTTCTTGACGAAGAAGACCGGAGACGCCATCGGAGACTTGGAGGGCGAATCCGGCCCGTCGAAAGCCCTTCCTCGATGAACGCGTCGAGCTCGCGTTGCTCGAGGGGCGAGATGGGGTACACCTTGCAGTTGGTGGGCTTAGCGTCGGGGACGAGTTCAATGGCGTGGTCCCAGGCTCTCCGCTCCGGTGGCGTGTCGAAGGACTCCTTGTTGAAGACGTCCTGGAACTCCTTAGCCCAGTCCGGGATCTCGGAGGGCGGAGGGGCGGAGTTCCTGGCGAAGGCTTCGGCCAGGCGTTGCGAGACAGTACTGCCAGCGCGTATCTCCTCCGAGGGGCGGAACGAGGTGTAGAAGATGCGGTCACCATCTTCAAGCTGACCATCGTCATCGTCGTCGTCGGAGTCCGGCGTCAGATCAGGCAGGCCGGAGTCGTCACCGGAGACGGAATCGTCTCCGTCATCAGACCCAGAAAGGTCCATGGCGCAGACCAAGGGGAACGGGCCGGAGCGGAGACGCTTCTGAAGCGACCGGAGTTGCCGCAACTCGGTCCGTTCGACGCGCTCTTCCTCACGGCAGGTCGAGCAATTGCGGGGGCACCGTGTCATCTTGACCTCTTTGGTTTCCCAATTGATCTCTGGGTTATGTTTCCGCAACCAGGAGTACCCCAGGATGAGGTCTTGTTTACCAAGATGGGTGACGGCCAGCTGAACTCGTTCGGCATGGCCCTTGTAGCGCAGGACCAAGTCCGCGATCTGTTTGATGGAGCCAGCGTCATTGGGGGTGCCATCGACATTGAACACCGGAATCGGCTGATCGAGGGTGCGGACCGGAATGCCATTCCGAGCAACATAGTTCGTGTCAATGAAGTCGGAGGTGGCACCACAGTCGACAAGCCCAGAGAGTGAGAGCTTCAGCGCCTGGTGGTGGACTCGAGCTCTAACGGGAGGTGGAGGGAGTTCGCCCCAGGGGCAGCGGCAACGGTGTACTGCTTGGGCAGTTTCTTTTCCCAGGCAGTGAGGCGGCGGAGGACGATGACCGGAGTCGCGGGCGGAGTCGGAGACGGAGTCGAGGCGGGGGCAGGAGAGGGGTGTGTCTTTCGTTTCGGGCTCATTGTAGGGCAAGGAACTGCATTCATCATACAAAGAGGCAAAACGATTTATAGACGCGAACGAGGGCACACCAGTCACTCGTCGCGGGGACAAAATTGTCTCCGGCCATCGACTCCGCTGCCGTCTCCGGCAGGGCAGCTGTGTCCGTGTAGCGGGCGATCAACTCCGCTAACATCTCGTCACCGAGTTGTTGGATCACCTCGTCGAGGATGTCCATCGAGCGGACATCGGCGGGGAGGGGGCAATCCCGGGCGAGATGGTTTGGGTTGCCGCACCTGAAGCAGGCGCGACGAGCGGCACCCCGAGCCCTGGTGCGATCCAACTCCATAGGGACGGGAGCTGGAGGCGCCGGAGCGGGGGCGCGGGCCGCGGGCCGCGGGTGGCACGACCGGAACCACCGGGCGGAAAGGGGCCGGAGCCGGGATGCGGTTGACCGGAAACGGAGTCCGAATCAAACCGCCAGGCGTCTTGGGGGCGGCTGACTTGATCAGCTTGGCCCGGACCAGGGCCTCGTATTGACGGAAGGCCCGGGTGCGCCAGCTAAGGTAATCCCGGAGGTCCGGGGGGTCGTTCGAGGACGTGATTCCGTTATTGATCAAGGGGTCAAGTCCGTGGCGGAACTTGGTCACCTTGACCAGCGCGTCTTCGAATCCGGCGAGGTCCATCAGGTCCTCGAAGTCGTCGGTGTACTGGTAGACATCCTTTGTACCCATGTGATAGGCAGAAGTCTCCAGCTTGGAGAGAGCGTGATCTTGCTCGTTCTCCTCGACGAACCGGAGTCGAAACTCGGAAACGAACGAGCCCCAGGACGGAAACGGAAACGGGGCTTTGCTTCCGTGGCGCTCCGCCCATTGCTGAGCGGGTCCTTCTGCCATAAACGACATGGCATAGCGGACAGCCTTTTCCCTCGCTCGCCTCTCCGTTGACCACGAAGGCCTCAGGGGCAAGGCGGGCGTAGGTGCGGACCGCGTTTCCGGTCGCCGTTGAAGGTGAACGGGGGGTTTGGTCGCAAGACCAATTTTGAGGCGAGGTTGATGTCACCAAAAAGGGCTTCGGAGTCGCCCTGGACCGGAGTCGGAGTCGGAATCGATGTCTCCGGCGATGGTGTTTGGGGTCCGCCGGCATTATTAGCGGCGGCAGCGGCAGCGGAAGCCTGGTAGTGAGTAAAGCAAGGGCCTCAGTTAGGCTATCGATTTTCGCCTCGAGTGAGTCCAGCCGGGCGTCTGCGGTAGGAGTGACTCCGGACGGCATGACGGGTGCGGGGACCACAGGAGTAGAGGAGGAGGGGACAAGTGGCAGGGGCGGTGACGAGGGCGGAACGGACTCGTACTCCGAGCCTGAGTCAGCGCCGAACCTGGCAATCTTGTCCGGTTGATCCCGTAGAGAGTTTCTTCTGCTGTAAGGGCAACCCTGGAGGCCTGAGATCAAGGTCCTAGCAGGGCAGGATCCAAAGCGTGAACATTAGTAAGCGAATACAAATGAAGCTGACCTAGCAGGGGAGGATCCAAAGAGAAGAAACTCTAAGGGTCCGCCTGCTAGGGAGCTGACTATATACTGCTTGTCCGTAGCTGCCGCTGTCGGGCACAGAAGGCTTGGGCGGCGTCGCAGGCGAGGTCCCAGGGGCGACCGTCGGGAGGGCGTTGACGGATCGGTGATTGTGCGGGCGAGATGGAGGGCCGGACCGGAGTCGGAACCGGAGTCGGACCGGAATCGGGCGCGTCTCCGGGCCGAAAGGGAGGTTCCCCTGACAGTCTCTGGCTTGCGCGGAACCCTTCCGGCCGATCTGGCTCAGGAAATTCCGGATCACAACCGGTTTTCCCAAATCGATGAGGAGGTAGAGCAACAAGGTGAAACCATTCCTCCTCCTGTTGAAACAGAGGAACAACATGGTACTGGTTCTGGCCCCACTAATCCTGGTGGGTCAGGTGGAAATGGGCCTGGTTCGCCTAGCGGTCGTAACAGCCCACTTGGTGAAGGTCCTGGTGGCCCTGGAGGTCCAGATGACCCAAATGGTCCTGATGGTTCTGACGGACCTGACGGTCCGGGTGGCGGCGGTGGCCCAGGAGGTGGCCCCGGCGGACCCGGTGGACCCGGCGGTCCTGGTGGTCCTGGCGGCGGTGGTCCACCTACTGATGGAGAGAGAATGGCAGCTAGCATCGTTTCTGGTCTGGCTGCCCTGGCTGCTGCAATCAACACTATGTCGCAAAATCAGGCCATGGCTCAACAATTCTCCCTCAAGACGTCTCGAAATGGAAAGTCCAATCTCCGTAATCCAGAGCCTTTCGGAAGGCTCTGACCCTTTAAAGCTTCGTCCCTTCCTCACTCAATGCTATTTGCATTTTGCTGAACGTCCCTCTGAGTTCACTACGGACTCGGAGAAGATTGTCTACATCCTCTCTTACCTTCGAGGTAATGCCTTGTCGTGGTTTGAACCCCAGCTGTTCAGCGACGATCCGGACTCCGTTCCGTACTGGGACGGAAATTTGGAGCTCTTCTTATCAGAGCTTCAGACTACGTTCGGTCCGGCTGATCCGGTTGGCGACGCGGAGGCATCACTCCGCATCTTGAGGATGAAGAGCGAGGACAAGATTACGACCTATGTGATCGAGTTTACTCGACTTGCGTCTCACACCTTCTAGGGTCCGGAAGCCCTCCGATCCCAATTCTACGAAGGTCTTCCTCGACGCATCAAGGACGAGCTTTCTCGCGTCGACTACACGAATACACTGGTCGGCGTGCGCCTTGCGGCAGTCAAAATCGACACTTGCTATTGGCGACGCAAGGAGGAGATAATCCGCGAGAATAATCTCAAGGATTCCGGAGGGTCTGGCTCCGGTGGCGGTAACCAGAAGGGTGGTGGGAAGAAGTCTGGCGGGTCTAACAACTCGTCGTCTTTGGGATCCAGTTCTTCATTGACTGGAACTTCTGGTTCGTCCAACTCCAATTCCAAAGGCAACAACGGCAACGGCAACAAGTCGAACGGGGGCAACAATTGCGCCTCTGGCTCCGGGTCCGGTAACGGAAACAACTCCGGGGGTAAGACTTCGACGTTCTCTCACCTTTTGAAGGGTGGCCATCTCAATGCTGCGGAGAAGGAACGACGGATCAAAGAGGGCCTTTGCCTCTATTGTGGAGGTAAGGGTCATACGGCTGACAATTGCAAAAAGCGTCCGGCCAATGCTCAGGCCAAAGCTTCGACCACGGAGGCTGCTCCTGCCTCCGACGCTGCCGAGTCAAAAAAAATAGACAGCAGCCCTGATGCCTCTGCACTCCATCAGGGTTGCGTTGACTCTGGCAGTGCCCCTACTTGGCCCGAGGCTTTTCTCAACGCTTCCTCTCTTTCCCCTAACACTCTTAATCTCGACTTATTCTCTGCTGTGGACGCCCTCGGACCTCTTTCGGAGTTGCTATCCGGACCCGAAGCGTATTCAACCACGCATATTTCTGTACTCTCTTCACTTGCCGTGGGATTCAGCTCCCACTTACGGACATCCATCGACTCTGGCGCCCGTTAAGCTCCGATATCTCGACGGCTCTAGTTCTATCATTTGGAGCCAAGTCCGGCTACCGATTCTTTTCCCTTCTGGCGACATTCAAATCTTGGACTTCTATGTCACTCGTCTTGATCCTCCTAGTCAACTGGTTCTTGGATACAACTGGCTGCACCGCTTCAATCCGTTGATTGACTGGTCCGCAGGCAGTATCTCTTTCCGTTCCACTACTCCTAGTGATCCTGTGTCGACACCACTGGCGACTATGCCTGTCTCGGTTCAGAAACCATCCTCTACGGACGACACTCCGGCGGGCACCGCTCCGGCCTTCGTCGCCTCTGAACACTCCCCTTGTCGCCTCCTCCTGTCTTGCTTCCTTCTATGGAGTCTGATCCTTCTATGGATTGGGCCTCTAGTCAAGGCACTTCACCTCTTTCTGCCCCTCACATCTCTCTTGTCTCGGCTGCGGCTTATTCGGCAGCTATTCGTCAAGAAGGTACCGTTCAGTATACCTTACGGACCACCGTTCCGACGGTCCGTGGTAATGCGGCCTCTGCATCTGGCCCGCCTGACGGACTCCCTTCCGAATACCATGACTACGCTGAAGTCTTTTCAGAGGCTGAAGCTTATAATCTGCCACCGCATAGAGAGTTCGACTTGCACATCGAGACTGAGGACGGAGCTGTTCCGCCTATCGGACACCTCTACTCTATCTTCCAAGCCGAACTCGAAGCCTTACGCAACTTCATCGACAAGAATCTCAAGGCGGGCTTCATTTACCCGTCTAAATCCTCTCATGGTGCTCCGATCCTATTTGCTAAGAAGAAGGACGGCTCTCTTCGACTTTGTGTCGACTACCGTGGTCTCAATTGTATCACTAAACGCGACCGCTATCCGCTTCCGCTCATTTCCGATCGCCTTGACGCTCCGGGTCGAGCTAGGATCTATACGAAGCTGGACTTGCGTCATGCTTACCACTTGCTCCGCATAGCGGAGGGTGACGAGTAGAAAACAGTGTTTCGCTCACAGTATGGTTCTTACAAATGGAGGGTTGTTCCTGAAGGCCTCATGAACGCGCCTTCGGCTTTTCAACGCTCAATAATAGCCTCTTCGCGGATATGTTGGATGTGTGCGTCATTGTTTACCTTGACGACATACTAATCTATTCGGACAACCCCTCCGAGAACCGCAAACATGTACGGGAGATACTCCGACGCTTACGCGACGCTGGACTTTATTGCAAACTATCCAAATGCGAGTTCAGTGTGGAGTCTTGTGAGTATTTGGGCTATATCCTTTCACCTGATGGTTTCCGGATGTCTCCGGAGAAAGTTGCGGCTATCGTCGACTGGCCTGTGCCACGCAAGGTCAAAGACGTACAGTCTTTTCTTGGGTTCTGTAATTTCTATCAGTGTTTCATTCCTTACTACTCCGACACTACCGTTCCGTTGACTCGTCTCACACGAGCCAATACCAAGTGGAACTGGTCGGAGGACTGTGAGGCAGCGTTTAATACGCTTAAGAATGCCTTTAAACAGTCCCCAATACTTCACCATTGGGTGCCTGGTCGGCAAATTACTGTCGAAACGGACGCCTCCGACTATGCCATCGCCTCTATCCTCTCTATATCAACGGGGATGACGGCGACATTCATCCGGTTACCTTCCGCAGCCGAACCCTTGGTCCAGCCGAACTCAACTGCGACGTGCACGGCAAAGAGTTGTTGGCTATCTTCGATGCCTTCACTATCTGGCGCCACTATCTGGAGGGCGCTCCGCTTCCGATCGATGTCGTAACCGATCACAAGAATCTTGAGTACTTCTCTACTACCAAGATTCTTACTCATCGTCAGGTCCGCTGGTCCGAGTACCTTTGCCATTTTAACATGGTGATCCGCTTCCGTCCGGGCTGTCTGGGCGGAAAACCCGATGCGTTAACTAGACAATGGGACGTCTACCCTAAAGAGGGGGATAATGATTACCGAAAGGTCAATCCGCAAAATTTGCGCCCTACTTTTGCTACTGAACAACTCGCAACGTCTCTACGCGCATCGTATCTCGAGGATGTTGTCCTCCGAGCAACGGTCGTAATGGATACTGAGAAGCTGCACACAGACATCCTCGCAGCTCTTCCGAACGACTCCGCTGCTTCTGCCGGTCTTAAGGCTGCAAAGTCAGGTTCTTCTTCGCAGAGCCATAGGCGTTATATTTTTACAAATGCAACTAGCTACAGCTAGCATAGCAGTTGTCAAATACACTGAGCAGGGCTTTTGTCACATATGTCACATTCATTTAAAGGCTTATTTTATTTATTTAAGACTACTATTATGGTAATTGATCATGGAACTGATAGCATCTAGATAATGTCATCAATGTGGAAACATTTTTGATTGCCATCAAAAGTTTTGATGATTGTAACCAGCCATTTCTGTCCAAATTGGGATTATTCATTATTTTCTATATATATAGTCTTTCAAATTATATAACGGGTCTTCGGCCTGAAGAAAAGGAACTTAACATTCATTTATTAAGTATAACAATTATTAATACTGATGTTATATCAAAGTTTGATCAGTCTTATAGGGGAACAGAAGACAAATGCACTAACTGCACTCAGGCCTCAGTGGAGCTAGTGGATTTGACACCAGGTTGGCTCAGTGCACTCAGTGCAGTTGTCAAATGTGCACAACTACAGGTGCTTCGCGCGCTGGTCTGTTGACGATCAGGTCTCTTACGACTTGATGACCGTATCTATGTCCCTTTGGTCGGAACCGGTTCCGGCTCCGATGCATTGCGGGTACATGTCCTTCAACATAAACACGACCATATTCTTTCTGGCCATTTCGGGCAAAATCGCACTCTCGAACTCGTACGACGCGACTATACCTGGCCGGAGTTGCGGACCTTCGTCCGTGACTATGTGCAATCTTGCGTTCTTTGTAAACGCAACAAGAAGCCTCGACATAAACCGTTTGGGTTACTTAAACCCCCTCCCGGTGCCGGAACGACCGTGGTATTCTATTTCGATGGATTTCATCGAGGGCTTACCAAAATCTGGCGAGTTGGACTCTATCCTAGTCATCGTTGATCGTGCCTCCAAACAGGCTATTTTCATTCCTTGCAACAAACACGTCAACTCAAAAGATCTAGCCCACTTCTTCCTTATCCACGTCTTCTCTAAACACGGAGTCCCTTCCCATGTGTCTTCAGACCGATCACAAATCAAACGCTCGAACAATTCATCCGCATGTACGTCTCATACCAACAAGACGACTGGGACCGCCTGCTTCCGCTTGCTGAATTTGCCTACAACAACGCACCCAATGCGTCAACCAGAGTCTCTCCGTTCTTCGCTAACAAAGGCTACAATCCATCTCTTACCATTCATCCTGAACGAGATGTGGCTAATGTCTACGCCAAGGACTACGTCGTTGACTCGGAATCCCTTTGTCAGGGGAAACCCTGATGCCGTCACTTGATCCCATCAAGCGCCGCGTCTCCGCTCGTGTCTCCGCGTCTCCGCACCCTGACGCTCTCCCTCCACTGCCCGCACCACATCCCACATCCAGTGATCCCCAGTCTTCGACTTCCCTGGCCACCCCTTTCCAGGAGTCTCTCCACCGGCGGAGTCACCATCAGGGATCACTAATGCCATCGGAGACCTCTCCGGATGTGGACGCACCACTTCCCTCCGAGACCTTGAGCCTATGGCCTTCTAGCCTCTCTGGGCTGTCACTTATCAAGGTCTCCCTACGATCTCTACCTGCTGGACCTCTTGGGTGTCCCCAACCCATGTCAGCGTTCGGGCTTATGTTCGGATGGCTGAGCCTTGCCATGGCTCCGCTCTCCACTCCGCCACCACGGCCCCCGTCATTGGGCCTTCCCCTGGGTGAGGCCTACTGCCGTTAAGGCTCGTGCCTACTGCAGCGCCCCAGGCTGCACGCCCTCACACCTCCACCTCTCTGGAGACGTCCGGGGACGTCTCCGAGTGACCCCTGTCGCTACCCTCCAGTGGTCATGGCTGGCCGCCATTCCCATTGGTCCTCTTCGACACTCCCGGCCCTTGGGCTAGACCAGACTCCTTCCCTTTCCGCTCCACGCCTTCCCTCTCCGTTTCCGGCCGTCACGTCACGGTCACACACCCGGAGTCGATTCCGATTCCGATTCCGGTTGTCACGGTCACGGTCACAAGCGGAGACGCCCAGAGGCAGCCTGGACCTCCCGAAGCCCTTCTTAGGCCTTCTAGGGATGCCTGGGCCCCTCCCTTGGCATCACGGTCCCAAACCTGCCTCTCCGGAGCTTCAAGGGCTACTCGACACTCACCTAGGGTCCATTAGCGATGCCTGACTTCTCCCATCCGTCATCCGTCGCTATGCAGTCACTCTATCATTACTCCGGTCACTGGTATATAGTAGTGCACCTGGGCAGAGGGCTCCTTGGCTTGTTCTCTAAGGATTCCCCCTCTGCTCAGGTGAGTCTGTAGCGTCCCTTCCTGTTGTAGTAGTTCACTAAGGATTCCCCCTCTGCTCAGGACTCTGATTTCGAGCCTCGCGAGGTTGCCCTTACACCCTTCACGAGTTTCTTCGAAAACAGATCTCTTCCGCTCAGGAGCGGTACAAAGAAACGGCAGATGGCAAGCGCACTCCGGATCCGATCTTCGAGGTTGGTGAAAGTGTCTATGTTAGCGCTGAACATATTTCTACCACTCGCCCTACCGCCAAATTCTCCGAGCAGTACCTTGGACCCTACGAGATCATCGCCAAGCCCTCCTCTGCCTCCTATACACTCCGCTTGCCTCAAAAGCTTCGCGGAGTTCATCCGGTCTTTCACGTCTCTCAACTCGAAAAGTACTATCCTAATCCGTTCCCGACTCGTACGGACGAGCCTCCGGCTGCGGTTGAAGTCGATGGTGAACAACATTTCGAGGTAAAGGCTGTGGTTGACTCTAAAATTGACCGTCGCTACCGGGTTCAGCTCCGGTACTACGTGGAGTGGTTGGGCTACAAAGATACTGATGAGCAGTATACGTGGGTTGGCGCTGACGACTTAGAAGCTCAAGAGCTTATCGACAGTTTTCATCGTCAACACCCGGACAAGCCTGGGCCAGACTACTAATCCTCTCGAACTCCCTCCGGTTCTTTGCTTACTTGCTCGCTCACACTCGTTTTTCGGACTCATCGCGGACTTCAAATTCTATCTACAAAGGCCATGTTCTATCTACCATTGGCCGTTTACTACCTACTTTCTCTTGCTAGGTCCTTGTTTCTTCTCTTGCTCCTTCCCCTTCTTCTTGTTCTCCCGTCGGCGCTCGTTCTTCCTGGCGGTTTGCTTACGCCTCTTCTCGCGCTTGCGCTCCCGCCCGCTCCAGCTCCGAAACCCTCATCAAATTGGCAATATCGAGAGGGTCGGGTATCCGGATGACCGGTGGCACCCAGTTGGGCACCACAATCGTCGCAGGGGCACGACGGGCCCGGAGCTTCTCCGGTGAGCATTTTGCTCGGCTCTGCCCTTCTTGTCCACTTCCTCCTCCTCATCCGAACTTGACTCTTTCGAGCCGCCATCCACGGACTCCTCTGCCTCGTCATCAAATAGCGACGCGGGGTCAGCACGCGGGCCGAAGCTCCTGCGGAAGACCCTCCGGCATTGGCGTACCGGTTGCTCGTTCTGGTCGTCGTCGCTTGACTCGACGACCGGAGTCTCGGTCCTCTGGCGTTTTTTCGCCCTCTCCCTTGCCGTATCAGCCTCCATCTCGTCAACCAGACGGCGGAGCTCCTCCTTATAGGTGCGCTCGTTTGCGGCCTGAGGATCCTCCGCCTCTGGCGACGACTCCTCCCTCCAACCACTTCCCTCGCCCTCCTGGCCCTCCGGCTCCGGCGACCCCAGCCGCTCTCCACTCGCGCCCGCTTTCAGCTCGTTGAGCTCTTGTCGTAGCCTCACGAGATGCCGACCCTGCTCGTTGGCGAGCTGCGTCAGCATCGCCTCCTTCTCCTTGCTCTGCTTGAGCTCGGAGCGGCTCTGCTTGAGCATTTCTAGGGTAGAGCACGGGTCAGGGTCGACCCGCAGGGTTTCAGGGTAGGGTCTGTCAGGGTCAGGGTCAGGGTATGACAATTTCTAAACCCGGCCAAACCCGGACCCTCTCAGGGTCAACCCGGAGGGTCCAATGAGCTGTTGTGATTTAACAATTCCCTATCTAAACTTGATTTTTGTGAGTTTTTAAGAGACAAAAAAAATCATATGTCACTTATGTCACCCATGTGACATGTGACATATGAGTGCACTGTATTAAATATGCTTGACATATTGAGGAATAGGCTCGATATGCTATATCTGAGCCAATATCATACAGCAAAATGTATCTTATATTGAAATTATTGTCCCAAATACATCTTCTACTTCTATGTCTGAAGAGACCGACTGGATTCACGGACAGGGCCTTCGAAGCGTTGATAAAATATGCTCGGAAGTTCTTTCTGAGTGAGAAAGGAAGGCTTTTCCGTCGAGATAGGGATGGAATGCACAAGATCGTTGTTAAGAAGGAACATAGGATGTACGCGATGTGTTCTGCACACGGGTCATCGAGGAGCGTATGCAACGAAATCCTTGATTGAAGTCAGATTATGGTGGCCTCAGATGGATCGAGACGTATCTTGGTATGTGAAAATGTGCCATATGTGTCAAGCTCATCAGAGTACGATGATTCGGATACCGCCTATACCTACAAAGACTCCGAGCTTGTTCCAGAAAATCCATACCGACGTGATGGTCATGGGAGGCGACTTCAAACGGACACAAGTTGGTCATTGCAGCGAGGGATTCATTGAGTAGATGGCTGGAAGCTAAGGGCTTGAGATCAGACACGGCGTCGGGCGATTGGAATGTTCTTACTCGAGAATATCATCTGTCGTTGGGGTTGTCCTGCTGAATTGGTGACGGATAATGCGCCCCAGTTTCTCGCGGCTCTCGAATGGCTTGGAAACAAGTATGGCATTACCGGAATCAAGATTTCACCCTATAATTCGAAGGCAAATGGACCTGTGGAGAGTGGACATCGAGATGTTCGACAGTCGATTGAAAGCGTGCGCTGGTAACCCTAACAAATGGTTTTATTTCTTGCCTCAAGTTACCTGGGCGGACAGAATCACCATTCGGAGAGGATTAGGCTGCTCACCCTATTACGCCGCGACTGGTTGTCATCCGATTTTGCCATTCGACATCGTGGAATCGACTTGGCTGGTCGAATACCCAGGGAAAATCATCAGTACTGCTGAGTTGGTTGGATATCGAGCGACATCGTGGAATCGACTTGGCTGGTCGAATACCCAGGGAAAATCATCAGTACTGCTGAGTTGGTTGGATATCGAGCGAGAGCGTTGGTGAAACATCGAAGTCATGTTCAGGAGATGAGAGATCGAGTCTCAAAGGAGAAGTTAGAAGCTGTTCGACGATATGAGCGCATCCACGCTGCTACTATCAAAGATTATGACTTCAAACCTGGGGATATCGTCTTGATTCGCAACACTCGCATCGAGAAAAGTCTGGACAAGAAAGCAAAACTTCGTTATCTTGGACCAATGGTGGTTGTTAGACGGACAATGGGTGGATCTTATCTAGTATGCGAGCTAAATGGAGCTATGGTACCAGGAAAGATTGGCGCATTCCGAGTAATACCCTATGAAGCCAGGGAGAAGATTTCTTTCTCAAAAGATATCGAAAAGATGATCGACATGTCAAAAGAGGAACTGGATGAGCTCGCAGAAGGCCGAGAGGATGTGGAAGGAACGGATTTGCAGTTTGGAGACATGGATCTTGACGACGAAGAGTCAGAATCTGAGAGCGAAAAGTCAGATGACGACGCTTAAGGATGAGGATTGCTTCGAATCGAAGAAGGAAAAGTGTCACAACGCAGGAATACATCCGTTCGAGGTGTGAATACATAGTACAGTTCAAGTAATGACCTGAACGGCTGATCTGGAAAGCCTTGGAAACGAGTGTGGGGGTATATACTACTATAGGAGAGGGAATTTCGATGGAGCAGTAAAGGATTTACTTGCGGCCATGGGAAGGACCGTTGGGAGTTGCAAGACGAGCATTTCCGCGGATGATGGCCAAGTACTGGGACGGATCACTGACAAGGAAAAGTCAGAAATCTAGCACTATGCCGAGACTGAGAGGGACGGACGGAAGTTTGCTATCAACTTTCATGTTGCGGTCCTTTGTGAGGTCGAAGAGTGTTTGGTAGCGACGAGCGACTACTTCGTACGAGTCGCGGGCATATGCCATATGCTGAACAGCGATGAGCACTTGCTGCTGAGCGAGTTTGAGGCAGGCGGTCAGCTGCTTATTGGTGATTCGGACTTCAGTTCCTTGTGCGAATTGATCGAGAAGTTCTTGGATGGTCTTGTACTCGAGATCAGCTGGAGCGGAATCGTCAATCGGATACGGATTGGTCAAAATCTGGGAAATTCAAGTCAGAAATTTCGAAATCTTGTCAAGGAAAAGTTACAATTCCGGCTATGGCAGCCGCGGGGATCTGCGAAGATGTGAATCAGCGATAGAAGGAACATCGGATAGAGTTTACGGACAGTTGGGAGGTCCTTGGCGTCTTTCTTCTTGAAAGAGAAAGAAGAGATCGGCGCAGGGGTCTTGGTTGACTCGTCTATAAGCTCGGGAGAACTGGCCTTGTTGCGCTTCTTCTTAGAGGGACTCTTGTCGGTATCGCCAGAGCCTTCCTAGATAGGAACGCACCGAGTCAGGGAGATTGACGATGAAAACGTTCGACTCAGAGTCGAAGAAGAGAGAACGAACCTCTTCTTCTTCAGCTTCGAAGTTCAGGGGAACGCTGTCGCTGGAGTAAATCAACGTTCGAAGGAATATTCGACAAGGATAATACCTTGTGAGACTGGTTAACGGTCAAAGAACAAGTGTTCTGGAGTGATGATGAGTTGTGGAGGAAATCTTCGACGGAGAAAAGTGAAACCGGAGTGTTCTTGGACGAAGATGTCTGTCACTGATAAGATAGTGTCGCTTCCGCATTCGGAAATGATATTACCTTTTTGGTATCAGGGGCCTTTTTCTTGGGATCCTCCGCCTTGTTGCAATGAGCTGCGAATGTGCGTGCGGAAGCGTCGATATGCTGCATATGGGCGATACAAGTGTTGGTGTCGCGAAGATGTTGGTCGACTTTGGCCGTCCACTTGCCATTGTTGCGAATATTGTTCTGAATCGCGTGGAGTTTTTGAAGCGCATGAGGAAGGTCTTGATAGATGAGCTGGCTTGCAGCCAAACGATCGCGGACCTCTTCCTCCTTGAGCTGGGGAAGCTACATTCGAGGATGAGTACCATTATTCCAACTAGGAAAAATGATGACACACCAAATACCGATACAACAGATGAATTTTGCGAACATTCTCGTCGTTGGTACGAATGCGCAAGTCAGAGGCGGTGGTTATGAACTCGTGAACGTCGGCTTCGAGTTCTTCTGGAACTCCTTCTTCAGGTTCGTGAGGGGCATACATCGAGTCTGCCATTTTGTAATCAACTGGAGAAGTCTGGGGATTCAGCGCGTCAGAAATATGGCTATTCTGTGGAGGAACAGATCGTACTGGTCGAGATTGGAAAGGAGCGAATGTCTTTGGATAGAGATGCGAGAGAAACTGGAATGGGTTGTCGAACCACGACATCTTTTATAGGCAATGGCTTATTGCTGGGACAGCAAGATCTTAAAAATGGGGGAGATGGGCTCAACGTGGTGCACGTTAAGGCACAACATAGAGAACATGGAGCGCAGCATGGTTGTGGACCGCAAAGCATGGTTATCTCGAGAGAGCGAAACACTTTGGCGATCTGGATCATGTTTCCACCCTCAAAGATATGCTGTTACCGACAATAATGCCACTTTCTTATGAAATACAAGCATGGAGAAGGATATACCCGGACCACGGCCTCAATGGTGACAAAAAATATAACTGATGTGGCTCAAGGATAGTAGGATAGTATACCTTTCAAATGAACTCTATTTCAACTGTATCCACCAAGGCTAGCTGGAGATCTGTGCCCATCTTTCAGAGGTGATGGAGATCAAATTCTACTGATAAGTGAATGTATTGTATTATCAGTGCCATAGTCACTGGGAGTGAGGAGGGTATACACCAGGGGGTTTTGTTAGAGTAGCTAAACTTACAAGTCTGTCACCTTACATTGTTAAAGCACCTGTTAATCCCAGATATCCTCACATATTAGAAGGCTCGACCCATCTGGTCGAGCCTTCTAACATGAAGAGAAGAGCATCTGGGCCCCGTTTTGGGAACTTTGTCCTCCTTGTAACCTAACAGTATATATGGAGCTGATCTGGGCTGCACAGGTGTCTGAATTTCACTTACTATTAGGACCTGGTATACAATTTCCTTTTTGAGTAGTCCATGATTACACAGAACTGACTCCTATACTTGGGTATATAATCACTATTGAACATTATTCATACTATGAGTGAGGTGATAATAGCCAGTCATGTGGACTTGGTGCAAAAAATGGTGAAAACCTAAGAACTGCTCAGATTTATTCAGTTCCCTTTCCAAGGTTTATTCAGTTCTATGGCAATGCTGAGAGCAGCATGGCTTATCTGCGACACCCCGCTGGGGTGGACTAGATAGTACACAGTGGGTATTGGGCTACACAGGTGTGTGAATGACGACAAAGTCGCCTCGAGCGGGGACACTCCGAGGACAAGCTTCAGCTGGAGAGTGTCCGAGTTGAACAACGAGCCCGAGAGACTTCAGGTCTGTGCGTTCGAAGTATTTGCCTTTCCATTCCTTTCATTTTTCGTTAGCACTGTAGCGTATCCCAGGAAACAATTCCACTTTACCTGTATCCAATGCAATGGCATAGTCGTGTGTATAGCAATGCAGCAAGCTCGGCAGACTAGCTGGCCCCCAAGACATTCTTCACAACGGAAATGAGCATCCCGCTCTGCGAGCCCACATTGAGCGCAATGAGAAAGATTGCCTCTGCCTCGCCCTTCGGTGAACACTTGCTCATGAAGATGGTTGGAAGCCTTTTGGTGCCTACGACGGAAGGATCGGGTCATCAACAAGGTGACGAGGAAAGAAGATGAATCACGCGACTTGATCTCATTAATCTTTGAGAACCTTCGAGAATGACAGGCTGTCTGACGGAGGTGTCGGAGAGAGAATGTTCGAATTACAGGCTCCCTGGCCACGGCGAAAACAAATGACAGACTCCACGGCAAAAACCTTTGACAGACAACGGCTTTCAGCACAAGCTCTATTGACAACGACTATAAACAATGTGCACAATACATGTATTTATCAAGAAAAAAAGATGCATCGACAGTATTTTGTACAAACCAATTCTCCGCGAAAGACGCATCGTTGGCAATATGTTGGAAAAGGTGGCGTTCTTCGCCGATATGGTCCATTAGTGCACGCAAGATGAACATTCGGGATTTGTCTGCAGACACAATCCACTTTTGGGTGACTCGTCGGCGCATCATCGCGAGCTGGGCCCTCACTTTGCTGATCTCCTCTTGGGTTTTTTGAATAGAGAGAAGAGCACTGTGTCATTCTGTTTGTTGGTTAGTATAAGGGACGCGAAGAGAATGATGGAAGGGTACTGGCCTTTGCGGGTGCGGGCCTGAATCTCCAAGCAGTGCAACGTGATCTCTCTATCCAGCCTTCGATGGTCCAACGTTGCCTCGCGATGCTTGGCGTGTGCTTGGAAAGTCTTCATGGCTTGCAGTTGGAGACGCGCTAGGTAAGTGGAGGTTAGACGGGCTGAGTAGAAGAGGCAACTCACCTGTTGTCTGAACCATCTGCAGGGGCCGCTTGGTTGGGCTTTTCGGAATAATGCGCGCTTGTTGCCTCTTGTACTGGTGGTACCTCTGCCGCCCTAGTTATTGTTAACATTGTTCATAGTGGATGCAGGACTGCTTACCAAAGTGTCTCAATTGCCTCGCCGTATGTATGCGCAAGAGTGTTCCCGTTTTCGTCGTGTATAATCGATCCATGCATTAACCTTGGAGTGGAGGAGCTTGGTGGTGAAAAAGAAAGGATGGAGAGGTGGTGGAAGAGAAAGGATTGGTCGAGCGAGGACCACCAGGCGTTAGTTTAGTGTCGGGTGCGATGTTATTCAGTACGTGCTATCGGCGATGTCGTCGGAATGTAGTTGGAAGTAGGCGCGGAAAGTTACATGTTATTGGCGATGCCGTCGGAGCCACAAAAATATTCTTTCCTCTAAGACGCCATGTAGAGGAGCAGGTATCGCCTCTGAGCAGCATGAGCTAACCACTGACAGTGCACAATGAGTACAGTGTACTCTCGAGTACCTTCTGCCCATCTTGAAACATAACACAACATCCCCTTTCACCGGAGGTATGCGGCTGTATACATTTCTTCCTGAAACCTAATTCAATCCTTCTTTCACCACACTGGAGCCAAAGTTACTCGGAAGGCCTCCTCCTCGTCGTCCTCCTTACGCCGATGTAAGCCATTTAGCGCCACCACAATACGTTTCGTCTCTCCAGCGGCAGATTGTGGGGTCGTCTCTCCAGCAGCAGATTGTGGAACGGGTGATACTCCCCAGTACGGAAAGCGAAACCACGTAGAGATTTCACAGGTGTTGTCTCCAAGCTTGAAGTCATTACGGTAGTAGAGAAAGCCAGGTTCATCGTAAGGTATTTCGAAGACGGCCTGAGACTTCAGCAGGGGGGGGGAGAGGAGTTGCATTGCGGAGAGGGCATGCTGTTTTGTGACGGTGACGCTGAGCAGATTCTGCTGCCCGTACCAGTTGACCTCTACAAATATTACACATAACATCAGTTTGGTTCACTCAGATTCTGAGTCGGACCTTGCACTAGCTCTATAACGATGATCGCACTCCCGTTTGGCTTCAAGGCATTCTTCAGAACTGTGATATTTGGTCGGTGTAGGCATTGAAGAGATGATGTGTCACAATGTCACTACTCGGCGCTAACTTGGCGCTAACTGAGTACTCACCTGCCAAGATGCAGTCGTCGCAAGAAACATGTGAACTATGAACATAAGTACGCAGTTGATAATTCAGGAAAAATGGTATAATATATAGGAGGATTAGCTCCATGAATATTCTCCAAATTTTGGCTCAGTGAATCTGGGAACAATTTGTCAAGTCTTAAAGGGATCTCAACAGACGACGCAAGTCTACGACTGCAGTCGCACCGAGATGAGCACATTCATGTTCATCATCAAACATAGGATTTCAGCACCTTTCTAAAATGGCAGAAATATTGTCTTTTATACCACAAATAAAGAGGAATATAAACCACACATTTTTGAAATGAGTGAAAATATATTCTTTATAGTACACAGAAAGGGGTATTCAAAGCCATATGGAAAGGTTAGCTTTTCAATAACTTTTCCATCCCTGTGAAAGACATTCTTTTTGTTCTTACAGGAAGCTTGATAAAGAAGAGTTATTTATGAAATAATTAATATAATATTTCTTGGTTGAGGAAACATGTATCTAAATATGTACATTCAATACATGTTTAAAAGGGAAAAGATATTTTTGAGTGTAGACCATAAGTTCGAGTAATGTGTAAGAGACCTACCTGAACTGAACTTCTGTAAATGTGTAATGTGTAAACATGGAAATTATGCATCAAAATCTGCCAAATTTGACAGATATCATCAAAAATCTGCGGCTGGCTATCGCTGGCATACCAAATAAGGAAATAGATGCGCTGATCATCATTGATGAACTTGATTGTAAATGAAATAAATGGGTAATGTGTAAGATGGTCTGAACTTAAGGTCTAATTACTACAGTATGATATGATTAGAATACCTTAAGTATGCCCTCAAAATAATATAATTCTATTTGACCAGCACTAATGTAAGGTGGCTGATTTGTAAGTTTAGCTACTCTGATCTAAGGCTCCAGTTTGTAATATGGCACTGAGAATTCACTCATTAGTGAAGCCCCAGATCTCCAGCCAGCCTGGGTTGACAAGGCTAGGAAAGAGTTCATTTAAAAGGTATACCATCCTACTGTCTGTAGACTGTGAGCCTCATCAGCAATATTCTGTGTTACCAGTATCTGGGTCTATTTACTGCCAAGCATGCTTAATGTCAGGCCTTGAGTCAGGGACCCTACTTGCACAGCCAGCACTACTTAGTCTACCAGTAATATTGAAAGTATTAAAGTTATGAATTCGAACCAGCACATAATACAGCTGTCCACTTTGCTTTGCGTGCTCTCCGGTCCTTTTTATCTGTCCTTTCCTCGCGTGTCCGGTGGAGTTACCGCCCGTGCAACCCGATTGTCGAGAGATTAAGTAGTCAAAAATATTCACATACTTAAATACTCGTGCACCATTCGATTGAAGATATTAAACTCCCGTCGGACGTTTATCATTCCCAATGCTGATATCGTCACCGTCATCCATTTGAGTGTCCTTCGTCACCTGTACGATTTGGTGGATGTCTACATCTGCGTCAGACCCCAACAAACAAAAATAAAAGGGCCAAAGAGACGCACGTATTCCGCCAAAGTTGCTCAGCGCCGTCGCTCGTTCACGAACATCGCGTCCGCCCGAGACCTGCCGCGACCGGGAGCCTGAGAGGCGTTCATCCGAGTCCGCGACATCGCTCCCATTGCGCGAACCCCGTATGAAGACGAGGTTGTACAGCAGTGTACAGCCGTACACACGGCCTAAAGGGAAGCCAAAGGCAAACGTGATCGCCGTTTCCGGCCACACCACGAAGCCGATCATTGCCAGCGTCGCGAGGAGGGCTGTGACGGAGCCTGTTTGGATGGCTGTGACTATGAGCTGCCGAACGACATTCTGGGTTTCTTTGAACGGCGATTTGTATCTGCACAGTTGGATGACTAGTGAGGACGCGATTGCGACGTCGGTGAAGGCCGAGCTGATGAACCAAAGCCTGGGAACGGTCAAAGGGAGAGAATGTGGCTGGAGACGACGCACAGTGTGACGGGGGCGACAATTCCCCGATCATTTATCGAAGGATGCTTGAATGTGATAATGCCGACGCCAATTGCCGCTGCGAGCGAGGTCGTAGCAGTGAGGGCTAGGACGGCACAGACGAGGTAGTTCGTGGACCTATGAGAGGAGCGAAGTGTGAGGACGTGGAATACGAGAGTTAATACTATCACGCACAGGGCTCCGTACCGTCGGATGAGATATACTTGCTCTAAATACCCACTCATCCCGCCTGTGATGCACTGTCTCAGTTAGTACTTGAGCGGGGAGAACAGCGCATAGGCGACGCACAAAAGCGGAAAGTGCCCAAGAGTTTCTAGCGAGATATGCGTAGTCTCCCCAGTGAACTACTAGCATCTGAGGGTCTCGTTGTGAGCCATCGCCACTGCCAAAGGAAAAGCAGACGCCCACGCACCAGGTATGCCGTGGTAGAGCTAAATATAGTGCCTAGTGCGTCCACAAGAAGCTGCAAGGGGACAAGCAAGCGGGACACGCCGGTATTTGCCCCGGTGGGGCGCACTGCGGGAGGGTCGTCATAAGGAGAGGAGATCATGATGGAAAGGCGAAGACGCACGTAGACCGCTCGTATAATACCGCCATGCCAGCACAAGCTCGAGCATATACACCATGAAGTTAGCCCATGTGCCAATGAGTGCGGGCCTGCCAGAGGTCAACTGGGCGGACGCTGGCAGAGTGTGAGCACGCACGCGACCAAAGCTTGCGGTGCTGGCGACGACATGTAGAAGGAGCGGTATACGCCCCTCCAGCAACCCCCCGCAGTACTTGAAGCTCTTCGCAAGACCAATTCCCCTATAGTGATGTCGATGCGACACGAACTACCGTCGGCTTACACCAGGGTCCCAGTCGATCGATCCCGAGAGGCGAGGAACGAGAGGCGTATACGTCATGGTCGCGGAGGTATAGCATTGGAAGTTGGGTGCGTCCTGTACGCCGAGCGCGCTCGCGCCTCGTCGGCGATATCGACATGGGTCGTGGCTCTGGACAAGAAGCGTGGCAGGCACGTGCAGGTAGGTGTCAGGCTTCTTGAGGTCCGAATCGTCCGATCGGCGGACCATTGATCGATGCTGAAAATCAACTTTGGAGCAACCTGGAACCTACGATCTACACGTCCGCATGTGCTGGTGCCGGCGGCCGGGATCAACAACGGGTAAATTTCAGTTCGATTTAGGTTTTCAAACTCCCAATTTCCTCCGCATCATGACCTGTTTCCGATGACGGAACATGGTGCCATGAGCGGACTCCTGCAACTGGTACCTGCAACTATATGGGTAAAATCGTAAATATAAATCCTAAAAACAGCATGTCTTTCTCAGGAACATGATCCAAGCTAGTGAAGTCTCGACAACAGCTTACAGTGCGCCAACACTGGTGCGCCATATCACGAGTGAAATTTTTTTGTTGGGCGTTCGATGTGTTCCGGGATCGGCCAAGCGGGACGAAGTCGTAACGACGGCGGTTCCACTGAGGTGAAGGGATGCTTTACAGGGGGGATGTGGCGACTGCTGCTGCAAGTGGGTAAATGGCCAGTGCTGGCAGCAGCGAGCGCAGCGTCCACATACGGAAGCACGCCGACGGTGGTGGAGATCGAATTGTCCACCACTGTGGAGTTGTGGAATACCAAGAGGGTTCCCGAAAGATCCGCAGATGCGTGATTTCGGAAGTGTCGTCGCATATTAGACTTCACGTTGAATGCGCGTCCGCAGCCGGGATGAGGACAAGTGAACGCTGAAGCGATATCAAGGGAAGAAAGACCAAGGGAGCATGACTCGGACTCACGCATCTCGCCGGAATGGGTATTCCCATGTATGCGGAGACTACTCGGTCGGTTGAACCGTCGACGGCAGACGGTGCAGACGTGGATTTTCGGATGGCTCCTCTTTCTCTTGGCTTTCGATGTTTGCGGGAAATCGTGGTAGTCAGACTCATCTTCGCTATCGTCAACGTCGTCCGTTTCGACAACCCCCACTGGCAGTGATATCGCCTCGGATATTACGATGGTTCGGATGGTGGGTTGGGAAGGAGACAGTGAGGGTGAACGAGATGCCGACGAGCCGCGGGAGGAGCAATCAAGAGTCGACGGAGCTGGCGAGGTTCCCCTAAGCCCGGGTTCTGGAGAAGATTGCCGTTCAGAGCCTGACGGGGATGAAATAAATGGCAACGCCACAGAATGTGGCCTGGATAATATGGCGCGGGGGCTGTCGAATGGCGTCGAGTCAACATTGAGAGTATTGGGCCACAGGGATGGCGGGGAGCGATGCAGATTTCTTGAAACCTGCTTCATGGAGAGAGACGTCGTGGACAGGGAAGGACGGGGAGCGAAGTGTTCTGGGAGTATTTCATGTATGTGTGGCAGGAAGGTATGAGTGTCTGGTCGACGATCGTTGGTCACTGAGGCCATTTTGTTGGTAGGGGCGAGCTGCTTCCTGCTTATATTTGTCTCGGCGCAAAGCGGTTCACCACCACCGCCAATCCGGCGGGCGGGGGAAGGCCATTGCTAGTTTGGCCAGCTTGCAGGGAAGGCTTCCGAATCTGCACACCGGTTATTAGTGAGGCAACGAAATTAGTCACCGGCGCTCACTGCCGTCCATCATCTCAGCCATGTCGCCGGCCCGTCAATTCGCACCATCATCGACAATCTCGAACTTCCCAGGAGCTGGTGGGTTAAGTTCGCCCCAAACATCCTTCAAGTTGCGGCATTGACAACGGGGTTGACGACAAGCCATACCCGAGTCATTTTGATCCATGGCAACAACGGATGAGTTAGTGGAGGGGAAGGCGGGCTTCGAAAATTGAGTTTGGTGTGGGAAGGAAAGACTCTAGAGAAAGACTCGGATACGAACGTCAATAAACTTGAAACGAACTCCTGAGTGGGACCGGCGGAGGTGGACGCGAAAGCCGCCGGCGAAGTCATTCGACAGTCAAGCGGAACAAGTGCCAGTTATGGAATGAGCGTGCTGCAGATTCTGAATCCGATGGAGCACGCACTAAATGTCGGCAATCACGCCGTCTCAGGAGGATGGGAGGACCAAGAGCAGGGACACGACTTCCAATCGATTCAGACGCGCACAACTCGAAAAAACTCGGACGCACACAGCTGATGAGGATCTTGGTATGAAAATTAGACAACGGACACGTCCATACCTACCGTGTGCACCTTCGAGGATTCGCGAGGGTTGCCGCCGTTGCGTGAGGCACGCGGCCGCCTTGTCCAATATGTGTGAGAGGGACATAGTAAAGATCTGGCGGCATTGATGTTTCCCACCTGAAAGCATTGCATAAGCAGGTAAAGAGAGTGAGAAAAGACGCAACGGATCAGAATTTTTGAAACGTCGTTGGCGAGTCGTTGCGGCGGCCAAGACGAGCGAAGTGTGCGCAGGCGCGTGGCGAAAGCAGACGACCAGAGTGACAGTTTGTGCCGACCCGTTCACGGTTCAACAGGTGCATCCGAGACGGATCGTGAAATGGCAGATGACCGTCGAGAAGAGGCGTGTCACAGGCAGATCACATTGATCACATTCATGATGCCGCGTCATCACGGAGGATGTCGGACCGATCGTCACGTCACCCATCATTTTTGCTCCTGCGTTACACCACCATCCAATTTTTCATCTCCCATCGCGGACAATACTGCTGGCGACCAACTCGGATCACCCGCACACCCGCGACTTCGCCAAGACTAGCCTACGACAACGGGCGCGGGTAGCGACAGATGTCGGTGTGCACCCAGTCCTTACTATCCTCTCGCGGAATTTCTGGTGTCAAAAGGGCGGCGCCTTGGCTCGGTTTCGTGCATAATTCGCACGGGGCGGCGCGGGACCGCGTGTAGGGATCTATGCTCATTTTCGCAGCCGTTCCCTCTAGCCAGTGAGCCAGATTTCTCCCATAGAGCCGTATTACCGTAAGTTTCACGCGTACGACTGCAAGCGTCTACTGACACCCTTATTATCAGGGACTCAGACGGCAGCGCTTCAGCCATACCCGCCCCTGGACAATTGCCGCTTGCACCCGCCCGATGTTGATGGCGTCCCGAGCACTGCTTCGACGTTTCCACGTCAGATACACTGTAACACGCAAAATGTATTGGATCTGGTTTGGAGATCGGCGTCTACGCCCGCAGAACCCGGTGCGTCCTGCCGTCCTCTTGTTCCGCCGTCTTATCGTGTGCAGAAGTGCAGCATATAATGTGTATATGGGCCATTAGGTCTGCGGACAGGTCATTCCTCTTTCCCCCAGCGGCCTCTCCCCTCTTTTCGACCAAGGCAGTCTGCGACTGTCTTCTGTTTTTCCTTTCATCTCTATATCCTATCCTGGCCAGGTGCCATTATACCAATTATTCCATCGACCTTACTCTTCCCTGAACGACAACCATGCGCACCTCAATGATCTCCACACTCCTCTCCCTCATGTTGGCTCTCTCTGCGTCTGCCACTGCCAGTGGCTCCTACGAGTGTGTCATATTTTAATCAGGCTACAACGAACGACTAACCGTGCCGCATAGGAACGCCATTGATGCGCGCACTGTCGTTCACGACCACGAACGCATCGCGCGAGTCGCAGAGGCCATGCAGGCCATCCGACGTGCCAACGCGGACAACGGCAAGAAGGACGACAAGGGAAAGGCCCAGCCGCCGAAGAAGCCCGCGCCGCCGCCCAAAAAGGCTCCTGCGCCGCCGAAGAAGGCCGACACGCACCTAACCTGCCCACTTATCCCCTCTAGTTAGAGCCTCAGGGGGGGGGTGAAGCTCTAACTAGAGGGGATAATGGAAATCTGCGGTGTTTCCTTAAACTCGCTTCTGGATGTTAGTGGACAGGATGTTAGTAGACGGGAGGTCTTTGGGGGGGGAGGGGGGAGGCCGGGTGGGGGGGAGCGGGCTGGGGGAGCGGGCTGGCCGGAGCATCAAAGGATGATCACCGGATGACACGATGACAGCGAAGGTCATCATCGCTGTCTGCTGTCAAGTCCCGCCCTCCGCCCGCCCTCCCCCCCCCTCATCCCATCACTGCCATCAAAGTTACTGATGGCTGCTGATCTTGGGGTCGCCCATGGTCCCGCCCACCGTCCCGATCTGATGGCGCATCAAAAATGAAAGTTGTGCAGAATGCTCTGCTGATACCAGATGTACAGACCGTTTATTAATAGCTTGAGTAGTTAAGGAGATACAAGCCTTTTGATCTAGTGATGGATGAGTCGGAAGTTAGTAGACATCTTTTATAAGTGATATTTGGAGGATTTTAGTATGGTATGGGTATGTAGGGCAATTTGGGTGTCAGTCCCGGTGTCAGGGGAGGTTATAGGTAGGTAATGGTGATCCTAGCTGTAAGGGTCCTCTCTAATAACTTATCCTATCCACTAACTTCAGGTTATGTTAGTAAGGGCTAACTATGTACAGTATGCACATGTAGGTCCTCGAGCAACATATAAGTAAGTCTCTATAGAAGGTGTTGGGACTGTCAGTAGGGGATATGAGGCATAGTTGGCAAGAAGCCACGATGTCCACTAACTTCCTTGCCTGTGAAGTTAGTAGACATCTTTGATTACTTGGGGTTATAAAACAGGAAGGGGGGAGCAAGGATGGCTTTCAAGGCCATGGGAGATATACTGGAGTGCCTTTCGTCCTGCTGAAGTCCAGCACTTGTGACAATATAGTTGAGTATGTCTACTAACTTCTGAGCTAGGGAAGTTAGTGGACATCTTCCATCACTGTGGTCGATAAACCGTCCAAAGGGTACAACTGTGAGGTGTGAAGCTATGGAAGGTATCCTTGGAGGGCTTTGATCCCGAACAAGTTCAAATTCAGCATAGTAAAGTTTGGCATGTCTACTAACTTCCGTGCTCGCGAAGTTAGTAGACACTCACTTTGGTTCAGAACGCGTTTGGTGGGCACAGATGCGGGATGTGGGGCTATGGGACATCTGCTTGAAAGCCCATCTCGTTGCCCTACTGTACGCATCGACGATAGTGACATGGATGGGAGTTAGTGGACATCCTCAGTTTGTAAGGGTCCCCCCTTACGATGTAGAATGTCCACTAACCGTCGGTGCATTGGTCAACAACGCAGCTGGTGGGCACATATATGGCGCATCTCAGACCATTTGAGGTCTATCGGGAGAGTTCTCCCCTGGTGGGAGGCTGGAGCGGTGATACTTTAGATGACCCTGTCTACTAACTTCCGTGCTCGAGAAGTTAGTAGACGCGTTTCACTACTTTGGTCCATAAAATAGGTGGTGGGCTCCGACATGATATTATATGCCCTAGAAAGCTCAGTGGCAGGGTTTTCCCCCCGGTGGAGGGCTGGAGCGGTGATACTTTAGATGACCCTGTCTACTAACTTCCGTGCTCGAGAAGTTAGTAGACGCGTTTCACTACTTTGGTCCATAAAATAGGTGGTGGGCTCCGACATGATATTATATGCCCTAGAAAGCTCAGTGGCAGGGTTTTCCCCCCGGTGGAGGGCTGGAGCGGTGATACTTTAGATGACCCTGTCTACTAACTTCCGTGCTCAGGAAGTTAGTAGACGCTTCACTACTTTGGTCCATAAAATGGCCATTGGGCTCCGACATGATATTATATGCCCTAGAAAGCTCAGTGGCAGGGTTTTCCCCAGGTGGAGGGCTGGAGCGGTGATACTTTAGATGACCCTGTCTACTAACTTCCGTGCTCAGGAAGTTAGTAGACGCGTTTCACTACTTTGGTCCATAAAATAGGTGGTGGGCTCACATATACCATGGACATCCTCCCCTCTGTGTGTGTGCTTACTAGTGTGCAAAGGGCCCCTTGAGAATCTCACGTCCACTAACTTCCGGCCAAGGAAGTTAGTGGACCGGAAGTTAGTAGATGCCTGGCACGGAAGTTAGTGGACCCTCACACGACTTCCCCGACTACTACCGTGATAGTTCACAAGGCTATGGACCTTCATGAGGACCGTACCGTCAGTACCCAGCTAGCGGCCAATTATCGGCCCCGTTGTGACACTGACTCTGTGACCTTCCTTCCTTCTTCTTCTCCTACCACCCACCATGCACTCCATCCGCTGGCTAGTCTCAGCCCTTACTCCCCGCAAGCCCTCGAAGCAGCCTCAGTCCCCAACGCCATCCCCGCCTACGACACCACAGGCTCCCGATGTACCCAAGCCAACGCCTTCGCTCGAATCCTTCGCTAAAGCCATGGCAAACCGCAGTCTCACGACTGAAGGGCCCCCAGAGACTCCAAAAAAAAAAAACCCCCCCCCAATACCAATACGAACGATGCAAAATCAAGCAGCCCGTCCCTGGATGAGGACGATGAACTGGACCTTCTCATATCCGGTCTGACAGAGGAGGAGCTCGCAGCTATGGGTTGCCAGCCGGACAAAGGCCCCCCCAAGCCAAGGAAAAGCGTCGACTGGGTCTACAACAATGTTTTCCAAACAGGGCCCTCTAGCGCCACGGATTCGGGTTGGATGACGGAGGAGGAGATTCAGGAAGAGATTAGAAAGGCTCGCAAGAGAAAGGAGGATAAGGCAGCTAAGAACAAGAAGAACAAGCGTAGGATGGTTGTCGTCAGCCCCCAATAGTGGTAGTGCGTCGGGGAAGTTAGTAGACTCTTGAAGTACTTGCGCGCATTTCTGTGACATATTTTTTTTTCCCAATCACACGCAGTCACGCCTTCCCTCTCCACGATGACAACCAAAAGCAGTCAAGCCAAAGAACGAGCCGACATCCTTGTCAACACCCAACAGCTTAGTGGAGCGAATTCGAAGGCCAATCGAGCCCGTGTCGTCCAGCAGATTAACGACTTCTACAAGGACCGCGACAAGAAGATACAAGAAATCTTCGATGGCCAGTTTGGCTCCAACCGTGTCACCCTAGACTGGATTCGAAAACAAATAACGAGTACCGCATATACCCAGGCAACACGGGCACCGGATTATTACAATGCGTATACGAGCCGAGTGATGCGTGAGCTAGGAGAAGGTGCGTTCGCTTCATTCTATTCATGACCCTTTCGTGATATCGTTTCAAGGTTCGACCCTTGAAGAGGCCCACCAGGAGATCACACAACGATGGAAGAATGCGGGTTTCAAACGCTTCGGAGAATATCTCACCGATGATATGAAGGAAGAACTCAGACATGAGCTGGAAGCAAGCAGGGAGGGAAAACAGGTATCCGTTCGGAAAACAACAAGGGCGGGTGCATCAGATGTTGAGCGGAGCTACGAAAAAATGGAAACCATAGTGCGTCTTCTGCTGCAGTGCATTGACCTCTCTGAATCCTTCTGCTCAGGCTCAGGGCACCCATGTCCGAACCGGTACCTGTACTCTAGCCTTTATAGCAAAGGGTTACTCTTCAGAGCCTACTCCATCGCATTGCCTCTATACAGGCCCAGCGAATGACTTTCTCCAATCGGTTTACAATATTTCTAATGTGGAATTCCTTTGGCAGTTTGAGTCATTCTGCAGCCTGCGGCGGCGAAAGTAAGTCAAGTAATCCTTGAAATGGCCATCTGAACCCATAGGATAGATCCTGGGCCACCTAAGAATGCGGTTACCTTACGTCGGCTGATAGTAAAGCTGGTTACCGATGGTCTCCGTGCGTCGTCTACTAACTCCCCGCCACTAACTCCCTCCACTAACTCCTTGTAACTCTTCAGGACTTATCACACAACGCAAGGACGTCAAAATGTACTATAAGCACTATGACTACGGAGTTCGACACCTCCTTGGTGTCGAACTCGTTGGCCTCCCGCTGGGTCAGGAGGCGCCGGTCAATCCTACTCGTATCACAGCCGTCCAAGATCTCCAAGGTTTAACCGACATGCTGGAAACGGGCAAGATGCATTGGGAGAAGATGTCCTTTGCCGATCGCAAGAAGCTTAAGGCTCGATTTGCCAATGGAAATGCACGGCTCCGACCCTAGGAAAACCGTGCCAGCTGTAGAGGATGGTAACTTCAGCGAAGAGGAGGAACTTGTGCCTGAGGATGAAATGGCTATGGAGGTTGATACTGAGAAGGGAGATGGGGATGGAGAGTCGGAGGAGCGGTTCGATAGAGACGATGAAGAGGATGGAAATCAATCCATGACCATCCAAGAAGAGTCCACGGCCTCAACCTCAAAGAAAAACGCCAAAATTGCGTCCACAAAAGCTCAACACAGGCTCACCAAGGCCAAGGATATTCCAAAGAAGGCATCAAAGTCAAAGGAGGCAGCAAAAAAGTCCCGAAAGGAGCAGGCAGCGAAGAAGAAGAGCAAAAAGTTAGTGGTCAGCGAGAAGTTAGTGGACAAGGAGAAGAGAGACCCCAAGGAAGTCGAGCGACTGACTGGATCGGCCAAAGCCCAAGCCAAATTTTAAGGGAAAGGCAGTGAAGCTGACCGTTGCTCCTGGTCTAGAAGGCCAAGAAGAAACGGAGCACCCCGGGCGATTCTTTACCATGCATTTTCGATGAACCGGAGCCCGATATTGCTCAGATGGATGCAGACCGGGCGAGGAGCGAAGTCTGGCTGAGTCTAGACCAAGACGAAAGCCTACCGAGAACGCAGTGGAGAAAAGACGGCAGTTATTTGCGGAGCTGGGAAGACGGCGGTGAAACTTATGTCTACTAACTTCATCTGTAGTGGATCACAGTTTTACTGAGCCCAGTACAGTAGATATTATCCACAGTTTGAATCCTTGTGACTCCAAGATGCTCCACAGTGTATCGTTTGCCCTTCGCGGGGGAAGGGACGAAGTTAGTGGACATGTCTAAGTCCGGTGGGCATGTCACGGGAGTTAGTGTCACAAAAAAAAAACTTCGTCTCGAGCAACACCATGCCGGAACAAAAGCCATCAGACGTTGAGGAGGCAGCGGCGGTCGATAAGCAGGAGAGCCAGCCAGAGGATCATGATGATCCGGGGGAGGGTCAAAGGCGGGGGGACGAGGAGGTTGGGGACGAGGGGGGGCAATGAAGCAGCAGGGCCATCAGGATGAGGTGGAGGCTGAGCAGCTCTCGCGTGACCGACGCGCCCAGCGTTTGGCAGCCAAACGAGCATCAATGGCCAGAAAAAGGGCAGCGGAAGCAGAGGAAGGAAAGATGCGCGCGAGGGAGCAAAACAAGGCCGCTGTCAAAGCCTTGCGGCTGAAAAGAGCCTCACAACCAGCGCCAGAAGGAGGGAGCCGATACACAGGTACTTAAAGGCGCAGAAAATAACAGACCACAACTACTACCACCGGCCGCCAAAGCCATATGCCCACTAACTTCCAAATTCATCCGAACCCACCGTTTAGTCACCCGAACCCACCAGTTAGTCACCCATTGTCGTAGATATTTGTATTTGTATTACCTACTCTCCATGATGCGTCGACTCCTACCAAATGCATGCGACGAAGTTAGGAGTCAGGTCATGGAAGTTAGTGGACCGATATGAAGTTAGTGGACCGGTGTGAGTCAGAGCGGAAAGTCACGGGAGTTAGTGCTCCTGCATGAGTCAGAGAGCGGCATGTCACGGGAGTTAGTGACCTACTTGTCACGTCCAAAAAAACTTCCTCGTCTCGACCAACATGCCCAAACGCAAGCTATCGAACGTTGAGGAGGAATCGGAGGATGAGGAGCAACAGGATCAGGGGGGAGAGGGCGAGGGCGAGGGCGAGGGCGAGGGCGGTGACGAGGGCGAGGGCGAGGGCGAGGGCGAGGGCGAGGGCGAGGGCGAGGGCGAGGGCGAGGGCGAGGGCGAGGACCAGCTGGGTGGCAGTGGGGGACAGGAGCCGGATGCCGAGCATCTCGAGCTACAGCGACAGGCGCGGCGATTGAAGTCGAAACGAGAGTGGGCGGCCAACAAAAGGGCGAAAGAGAGGGCAAAGCTGGGGGACAAAGAGTACAGGAGGCAGGCTGCGGCCGCTATGAGGGCTAGTCGGGAGAACAGGACGCCGCAACAAGCCCAAGAAGCGGCAGAGCGGCAGCGTGCGTACAAGCAAACGCACAACCAAAGGTTCGTCCTTTTCCTTCGGGTCATTTCACTCCCACTAAGTATCCCTCGTAGACGGCTCGATCTCGAAGGACCATCAAAGCCCGGTCGAAAGATCACCATACCCGTGGACGATGACGACGAAGACCCTCCACCGCCTCGAAAGCGCGCAAGCGTACTCAAAAAAGCAAAGAAACTATCGACACCGAAGAGGACGAAAGCTCCGACGCCGCCACCAGCATCGCCGCGATTCAATCTCAGGAGCAGGAAGGAAATTCCTGGATCGGAACAGCCAGCCCCTGTCCCAGCGCCTAAGTAGGCGATGCAAATCATGACGAAACTGTCCACTAACTCCTCACACAGAGCCAAAAAAGCGCCAGCAAAGAGCAAAGGCAAGGGCAAGGCAAAGGCCCCAGATGATTCGGGAAGTGAGAGTGAAACGGAGGCCCCCGCCAAACCACCACCGTAAGCGGGCGTCAAATTCGGAAAGCTGTCCACTAACTCCTCACACAGAGCGAAAAAAGCGCCCGCAAAGAGCAAAGGCAAGGGCAAGGCAAAGGCCCCAGATGATTCGGGAGTGAAAAGGAGGCCGCCCCCCCACCACCGTAAGCGCTGCCGAGGTCGCAAGCCGTCTACTAACTCCTCACACAGAGCGAAAAAAGCGCCGGCAAAGAGCAAAAGCAAGGGCAAGGCAAAGGCCCCAGATGATTCGGGAGGTGAGAGCGAAACGGAGGCCCCCGCCAAACCACCACCGTAAGCGGGTGTCAAATTCGGAAGCCGTCTACTAACTCCTCACACAGAGCGAAAAAAGCGCCCGCAAAGAGCAAAGGCAAGGGCAAGGCAAAGGCCCCAGATGATTCGGGGAGTGAAAAGGAGGCCGCCCCGCCACCACCGTAAGCGCTGCCGAGGTCGCAAGCCGTCTACTAACTCCTCACACAGAGCGAAAAAAGCGCCCGCAAAGAGCAAAAGCAAGGGAAAGGCACAGGCTCCAGATGCTTCGGGAAGCGAGGAGAGTGAAAAGGAGGCCGCCGCCAAACCACCACCGTAAGCGCTGCCGAGGTCGCAAGCCGTCTACTAACTCCTCACACAGAGCGAAAAAAGCGCCCGCAAAGAGCAAAGGCAGGGGAAAGAGGAATGCTGTAGTTGAAGAAGACACTGCTGGAGCTGATGAGGGCGAAAAGGAGGCCCCTGCCCCACCACTGTAGGCGCGGCCACAAAGTCGCAAGCTGTCTACTAACTTCTCATGCAGCGTGCAAGTCGTTGGCAAGGGAAAGAAGAAGAAGGCCGTGGCTCCAGACGCGCCTGAAGAACTCGAAAAGGAGGCCCCTGCTCCCCCGCCAGCGTAAGACGCTCCGAAATCGTCCGGCCCGTCTACTAACGTTTTCTGACGCAGGTCAAAAAGGCCGTCCACGAATAGAAAGGGGAAGAAGGCCGAGGAAGATGCTCCTGCTCCCCCACCGCCGTAAGCGGCAAAATTCCTGTCAACTCGTTCACTAACTTCCCATACAGAGCTAAGAAGATCGTCAAGGCCACAGGAAGGAAGCCGGCCGGGGTTGAAACAGCGCCTGAAGAAAGCGAAGAGGAGACTCCCGCTGTTCCACCACCGTAAGCACTCCCAAAGTTGCCAGACTGTCCACTAACTCCTCACGCAGAGACAAAAAGGCGTCCGGGACGAGTCAAGACAAAGGAAAGGAGAAGCCTGTGGTTGCACAAGCGAGGAAGGCCCTTGCTCTACCACCGCCGTAAGCGTCGCCTAACCGAAGTCGCCAGACCACCTACTAACTGCCAATTCAGGTCTAAAAAGCCAACCACCAGAGCGAATGCAAGAAGCGGTGCTGTGGATGGCGACAACGAGGCCCTGGTCCCGCAGACGTAGGGCATCCAAGTATGCAGCTCCGTCTATTGACTTTGGACAGATCTGCTCCATCGAAGCCTCCGTCATCGAAGCCTCCGAGAGGCCGACTGATCAACGCAGCAAAATCCAAGTCATCCGACGCCACCATAGCTAGTGGCTCTCAGCACGCGACAACCCTCCGGCCACTTCCAACAACTCCCTACGTCGACGTGCCCCTGCTTCCTCCCCGACTGAAGACAAACCTGCCCCCGCTTCCTCCCCCAATGGAACGGGAGTTCTCGTGGGAAGCTCACGATATCGATTGCCCTCGAGGCGAGAAATGTCATGCAGGGTTTGGAGGACGTCGACCAATCACTGCGCCGAAGCTTGCCTATTTGAGGCTTCATTCATTGCAAGGCATCGTGCACAACGTGGACGGGACTGTGGCGGATTTGTCGGACTGGCTAGCTGGGCCCATGTGCGGCTCTTGTGTCGTCCATTATAACGAGAAACTTGCACGGATGGATCTCTCTCGCAATGGAGCCCTTGCCAATCTGTTTACCGATGACGAGTGAGTCTACCGTCTCTCAATCGTCATCTTCTAACTCCCTGTCAGAGACGATCCGTTGCCCGTCGTCAGAGGCGAGGCCGCCTCGTCCAAGCTTTATTCCCTTGCAGGCTTGCCAAACGACGAGATAATCCCCCATGTCGAATATCGCAAGGTTGGCTCCGACCTTGAAGATGAAGGGTCAGCGTCGGCAGGTACCGATGATCAGCAAGAGGCTCTCATTGAGCCGGAAGCTTTCAAGTCCATTATCGATGAACTCCCGACCGGAACCCCGCAATCTCGCTCTCTTCAAGACATTGCCTCTTACGAAAGTGATTCCCCAAGTCCCGTTGGTCCTGGCGAATACGATATGCTCGAAAGTCCACGCAGCCCAACGCCTGAACCGATGCACATCGAGCAGCAAGTACCCGCCCAGCGTGGCCTCGGTCGCAAACCTCAAGGAATCTCGGCAGTTGCCAAACGTCGTAAGGGGGTAGCGAGGAAGGGAAAGAAAAAGGAACCACTCTTCCTCCCCCCTCCATCTGACACGGACGATGCACAGACCGAAGGCGGCAATGGTGACGACGACGTCAAGCAAACCCAGGACGACGAGGCCATGGAGGCTCTCAACACAGGGCCGTCTCTTCAGACGGATCATGTCGACCTTGATATGTTCGACGACGAGTCCGACTACGTCAAGGCCACCATGGAGACGTCTTCGTATAACATTGGCAGAAGTCCATGCGTATCGTCGTCAACCCCACTACGACCCGCGTTGCGACCCGGTCCTCTTTGTTCCTCCCAAGCCAACATCTGCGGACCCATACGACTTCCAAGACCGCATGCGTTCGCTCACTAGCGGGGAGATCCTGCAGATCAAACAGGAGTTGAACGAGGCAACTATCGCCGTCAATCTTTTGGGAGCAACACCAGCAGCCGTCATCCATACGCCCACGCTTCCATCGGGACCGCCTCTCCCTGTTCCTCCCGGGTCATTTTGGACCATTCCACAGCCGACTCCTTGGACCGACGAAGACCGGCAAAATAGAGAGTATTTGATGGCCAACGGAAATTATCGACGGAGGTGGAATGCACAAGGGGCCTGGATGGTGGGCGTTCACATCTGCAATAAGGACTGGGAAGCTTTTAAATCGTCAGGCCAGCAGTAGCGGAGGAATCGCGGTATAGATACTTTGCTTTGTGGACATTTTACAAGAAATATATCGAATAGTTGTCGCCGGTACACATAGCGAGATCAGATGCACAAAGTTTGAGCCATGTCCACTAACTTCTGGCTATCGGAACAGGACCACTAACTCCCCTCGCTCGGTGCACTCAGAATGAACGACGTCGTCATGCGTTTATGAAGGCGGTCTGTATAACAGGCGTGTAAAAAGGCGGTCCATTGGTAAGTGAGGGCGCTTCACTGGCTGTTTTATCGACCGTCTATTAACTCCCGTCTACTAACTTCCACTCCGCCGACGCAGGCTGCCAACTTCTGTCGTCTACTAACTTCTGTCTTCTACTAACTTCTGTCTTCTACTAACTTCTCCTCACTCACGAGAGGCTACCAGCAGTTCCTCCACCCTACTCCACAGCGTGATATCCTTCTCCCATCGATGGTCCTTTTCTGCCATTCGCTGTCGATATAATGCTGGATCGGTCCTTTTGAGCTGTGCCTCAGTTAGGAAGCCATTGTCAACCCATCGGAAGATACCCCCTGCGGTGTACTGGGTGAATGACGACCGAGACTCCGTTTCCATAACGGGGGTGTTAGAGTGCGAAAGCGTTGCCGATGGTATGAGGATGGTAGAGCCAGCGGGGAACTCAATCATTAGTTTGAGATCCCAAAGCACCATGTGGCCTCCAGTCGTAGGATCGAAGCGTCCCAAGGCTGTAACAGGGCACCAGCCAGCGGGGGCATTAAGCACATCTCGATGCCGAAACGTGCAGACGTTGTTGCCTAGATTGAATGTTGCCGCTGAAAAAACCGATCGGTTGAATGGCCGAGGTACTTCCAGCAGAGGATCCAATCGATCGTTATAGCTTTTATACCGTTGGTAAAGCCGAGGCGCCCAGAAGGCCATCATAGCTGCAAGGGGTTAGTGCGGGTTGGCGTCGTTGAGAGATTTTTTTTACCGCTGCCAAAGGATGCAATGCTCTGGAATGACTCGTCTTCGACGAGCTGTTGCCCCATGGCTCCATATTGGCCTTCTAAAGGAGTAGCAGTTGTTTGGCCCTGCCCGTAGGAGATACCCACAGTCACCGCTGCATAGAGGCCCCGGCGGTGAGGAACGGGTGGCCCATCGGCCGCAGCAGCAGCAGCTGCGGCCTGTACAAGTAGTCCGTGCGCTCGATCGAGCATTGATGTATACGATGAGTTATCGGGACGCCCCCGAGAACGGCAAAGACACGACCGCTCCCGTCTACGAGGGGTTTTGCAGTTCTGAGAAAGTTAGTAGACGAAGTTAGTAGACAACGACTAACCTCCCGTCCCATTGAACCCGTGTGAAACCCTGTCGTAACAAATCCGCCGGGCGTGTGTTGCTTGCTTGCCTGCTTAAGCTCCTCCTTCGTCTCCTGGCCCGCTCGATATCCACCCCATTGGACAGGGAGCTCCGTCGGGTCCAGCTGGGTTTCTATGCCGCGGATATTTTGGGTGCGTTTGGCACGGGCTGCAGGTCGTACGATATGACCATGGACAGCAACTTCCTCCACTCGCTTTTGGGCCCGTTTATGGTGAGAACGGCTGCTGCGGCCGCGCGGTGGAGGGGAGCTGATGAGGACGGCGGCGCTTGAGCCGCGCTTGCGTTGTTTGGCGGATGAGGAGGCTTTGGACGTGACGACGAGGGGAGTTGGAGGCTATACATCGACCATTAGGCTCGCGTAGCGCACAATCAAACCCTGCGTACCTCGTACTCCACCTCTAGGTACTCCGCGTCGATGCCACTCTGGCTCGCTCGCTGACAGGCCGCTGCCAGTATAGCCTCGGCCTGGACTGCCTGAGCAAACTTGCGACGGTGGACCGCCTAGAGATTGGAGGGAGTTAGTAGACTAGGGTTAGTCGGTGGACGGCTCACCTGGGACTCCGCCTCCAGAGGTTCTATATCCCGAACCAGACCCTCTTTACCCTCTCGTTCATACGCTGCAGCGAGTAGAGCTCCAATGGATAGGGTTGATGCTTGAAGGACCTCGGCGGCTCGCTGGCCGCTACGCGTCTGCGAGTCTTTTCTGTCAAGACAACAAAAAACCGTGAGTAGACGACCCACCTGTTTGAATGAAGGGGTCCAGAGCATCTGTGAACGGGCTCGTCAGCGCGGTGGACGGTGGCAAGGGGGCCGATGGGGCAGGGCCATGCCGCCGTGATGCGGGTGAGGAGTGCCCAATTTGAGCTCATCCTCAGCCCTCAGCACGGAGGACGATGGGAAGGCGGCGCGGCAGGCGAGACGCGCACCTTGTGGGGGTTCGTGATCTGCAGGGTCACATCATGTGATTATCCATCATACTGTCAACAACTTACTTGAGGGACGCGGCGCCGTATTATGGCCAAATCGAAGAAAAAGGCCGCCTCCTCCGGCCATGTACGGGGGCTGCGCCGTGGTCCCGTGCATATCTCCTCCACAGGCGACAACTACGGCCGGCCCGGTTCCCAAAGGGCTACTATACTCAGACGAGACAAGACGCTCGACTACATACAGGGCGAATACGCCGCTGAGAAGAGGCGAAGGCTCCGTGACGTCGAAGGCTATGAAGTCTTTCCCTTCCTCACATCTTGCATAGTGTCTACGCAACGCGAAAAACCGAGCCATAAATGCCTTACGCTCACAGCCCTCGATGGACGCAAATACAGACCAAGACTACGATGCTGAAGTCCTCCGGGCGATACGGAGCTGGATATATCTGGAGAAGGCGAGGAGCCACTTGCAGTAACCACGCTTCAAGTCAATGAAGCCTATGTCGTATCTCGCCAAGTTCGGGTGAATTCAATGCTGTCTACTAACTTACCTGTCACTAACTCCCTGCTTCACATAGGCTGCGAACGAAGCCTCGAAATAGAAGTCGCCGCAAACAACTCATTATAGACGGCTTTGAGACGCAAATGGAGGCCATTGCAGATTCCTTGGAGCAATGGGAGCTGTTTGTAGAGGAGAACGGCCCGGACGCATCCTATGAGCTCCCAGAGGACGCTCGTGTGCAGTTGGAGCGGCCTGTTTATGTGGTGGACATGTTTCGTACGTCTCATTGCCTGTCCCCAATCTTCTTTTTCTAATGTTCTTTTAGAAGAGCGATATGTCAACGTCCCGCTCTGTGCAGGTGGTGGAACGCTAGCCCCTACACTGGTTCAGCAGGGTCTTTTCCCTTGCAGTCCATACTTGCGACCGTGGTTTTCACCAGCCGAACTCTCAACGCCTTTCATATGCTCCGAATGCGATGCCCTCGGCTCGGAAAGCAAGCTTTTTTGAGGGGACTGAATGATATGCATGGTGTGGCACCGAGGCCGTACCTGCAAGAGCAATTCTCAGTGGCTTACGACCTATTCCTACGAACAAAGGAGGTTCTTCGACTGCGAAGTTGCAAGGGAGTTATCTCGAGACGAACCCCACTGGCGGCTCAAGAATGCGTGCCCATGCTGCCTTTACAAGGTCGTGGGGGAGAACCCCTTGGATCCCCCTCTTTTCATCACCATGGATGGAAACAATTCGCTCAAACGGGTTCAACGGAGGGAGTATCATGTGGGGGCGGACGGTGAAAAGATACCGGGAGCCTCAGTCGAATGGATGGACAATCGAGTCCCCCCCCGGGACTACTACATCCCTGCTGAAGAGGTCAACCGCTTTGACAAGGATCGGATAACGCAATTCATGCGGGACTTTCTACCGGACCAAATACTCCGCCGATGACGCCGGCTGTGGAGAGGGTTGGCATAATATGAAGGAGGACATCGTGAAGAAGGCCCGAGGAATCTACCATGAGACTGGTCTCTTCGCCAGTTTCTGCCGACACTCAGTATGCTGTACCGTCAGTGACATGATCAAAAGTGGAGAGCTGTGAGTAGATATCTACTAACTCCTCCACTAACTCCCGTCCACTAACTTCCTCCAGAGCCAAATATGGCCTGGCAGCGACCTACCACCTGCTTTCCATCCTCGGCAAGTACCGACTTGGCTACGACATTGGATGCAAATTCGAACTATGGGTCTATAGCCACCCTCTCTGTGCACCCGTCGCCCATCGACATGGCTTTGAGGCTGTGGTGGGGGGTTTCACGGGACTGGCCACAAACGATTATGTCAGTTGCTCAAGATGCCCATCTATACGGTTGGCAGTGGATTGGAGGGGTCTGAAAATGCTGAGAGTATCTTTTCCAAATCAAACGCTTTGGCTGGGACCACCCGACATGCCTCTACCTTCCACCGACAGCAGGACATCGTGGAGTACTTTGCCCATGCTGACAACTTCGATCGTTGGCCAATATCAGTATGCCCTATTATTCTTTCTCTGAATATACATTCTAAAGAATCTGTTCAGCCTCTCTGATTGACAGTAAATATCGAGCTGCAGTTGCTGTGCTACGACTCAAGGAGAAGCTTTTGGAGACTATGGATGCCTTGGGGCTGGATAGGGAGAACAGAGCAGTGTTTGAGACGTGGTTAGCCGATGAAATCAGAGCGCTGAGAAAGCTGCCCAAGGAACCGCCGGAGGAGACATTGAAGATGGAACTGTGGCAGAAGTTAGTGGACATGAGGGAGGCTAAGTAAGGACCTACTTCCGGCAACCTGACTTCTACTGACGGGATGGTTAGATGCAAATTCGATGAGATCAGAAGAGAAGACATAATCATCGTCCCCGCCCCGATGACCCCTCTTATCCACAAATTCTCAAAAAATTTTCAAAAGTCGAAACTCAACGACGGCGGGTTATAGACCGCTATGAGAGGTGCATCACCCTGGTAGAGGATTTGGAACGTCGTTTGGGGATTGGACATATGGACCGCTGGACCCCAGAGTGTCCAGAGTGGATCGAGGCAGAAAAGCTCGTAAGGGAACATCGATACCGGAAATCCTTGGACCGGCTTCAAGAACTGATCGTGTCTCGAATCTTGCAATTAGCAAAAGCGAATATGGTTGAGACGGGTATGCCACTAACTCCCTCCTCATAACCTGTCTACTAACTCCTCCCTTAGGATACAAGATGAGGAGACACATTGCTCAAGCCATTCAAGCTGGTTCTAAAACTCTACGGAATGCATTGGACAGGTATAATGACGCAGCCCAAGAGCTAGGGGATCGGCCGTTGCTGACCTGGCTCGAAATATTCGAGATGGAGGTGTTGGATGATTTTGACCTTCTTCGGTTGGCTCGGGAAGATATTCGAGGAGCTGCCTGGGCCCAACCGGGAGCTCGTTCTGCCATGGACCTTCACTTCAAGCTAGAGAGGGCAGAGGAAGAGAGGAACCGTCTAAATGTGGAGATCAAAAGGCTGGTGACCTGGATGAAGGAGGAGCATGACTTTCTCGTCTACCATGAGAGGCGGTTGGCAGAAAATGGGGAGAAGGCGAGGGCATTACAGGTTCGAAAATACAGGATGCTGCAGGGACGATTCTACGGAATCCATCGAACGAGGCTGCAGAAGCTGAGCCGTCTTCCGGGTTTTACTGGCGATATTGAGCCAGGACTTGGAGCTTGCCCGATTCGAAGATCAGTCAGTCTCCGAGGGGTGAGTGACAGGAATGTGGATGAGATAGATCAAGCATTGGCAGAGTCAGCGGTGGAAGAAAGGTTGAGGAATGAAGGGGATGATGCCGGCGCTGAAGAGGTGGATGATGTGGATGACGTGGAGGCCGAGGCTACGGATGGCTTCGAGGCAATACTAGCTATTACGGAGGATCAGGATAGTTAGTAGCTATAAAGGGTCCCGTGCGAAGCGTCCACTAACTCCCGTCCACTAACTTCCTGCTACGGAGTTAGTGGAGATGAGATTCTCAGTGGGCCCCTTTGCACATGTGTAAGGTCCATCGGGGCCGAGTGAGCTGCTTCGACTGCACAGAAGCTCCTATATTGAGCTGCTTTGACTCTACAGAAGTTAGTAGACATCCCTCGTTATAGGGGGCTAAGGGACTGAGGATGTCCACTAACTTCCGGAAGTGCCACTAGTAGGGACGAACGATGACGGAGAGACGTCCACGGGGGGTCCCATGGCATCCAATAGCGTATCGTAGCCCACCACCTATTTTATGGACCAAAGTAGTGAAACGCGTCTACTAACTTCCTGAGCACGGAAGTTAGTAGACAGGGTCATCTAAAGTATCACCGCTCCAGCCTTCCACCGGGGGGAAAACCCTGCCACTGAGCTTTCTAGGGCATATAATATCATGTCGGAGCCCAATGGCCATTTTATGGACCAAAGTAGTGAAACGTCTACTAACTTCCTGAGCACGGAAGTTAGTAGACAGGGTCATCTAAAGTATCACCGCTCCAGCCCTCCACCGGGGGGAAAACCCTGCCACTGAGCTTTCTAGGGCATATAATATCATGTCGGAGCCCACCACCTATTTTATGGACCAAAGTAGTGAAACGCGTCTACTAACTTCTCGAGCACGGAAGTTAGTAGACAGGGTCATCTAAAGTATCACCGCTCCAGCCTTCCACCAGGGGGAAAACCCTGCCACTGAGCTTTCTAGGGCATATAATATCATGTCGGAGCCCAATGGCCATTTTATGGACCAAAGTAGTGAAAACGCGTCTACTAACTTCCTGAGCACGGAAGTTAGTAGACAGGGTCATCTAAAGTATCACCGCTCCAGCCCTCCACCGGGGGGAAAACCCTGCCACTGAGCTTTCTAGGGCATATAATATCATGTCGGAGCCCAATGGCCATTTTATGGACCAAAGTAGTGAAACGCGTCTACTAACTTCCTGAGCACGGAAGTTAGTAGACAGGGTCATCTAAAGTATCACCGCTCCAGCCCTCCACCGGGGGGAAAACCCTGCCACTGAGCTTTCTAGGGCATATAATATCATGTCGGAGCCCACCACCTATTTTATGGACCAAAGTAGTGAACGCGCGTCTACTAACTTCTCGAGCACGGAAGTTAGTAGACAGGGTCATCTAAAGTATCACCGCTCCAGCCCTCCACCGGGGGAAAACCCTGCCACTGAGCTTTCTAGGGCATATAATATCATGTCGGAGCCCACCACCTATTTTATGGACCAAAGTAGTGAACGCGTCTACTAACTTCTCGAGCACGGAAGTTAGTAGACAGGGTCATCTAAAGTATCACCGCTCCAGCCTCCCACCAGGGGAGAACTCTCCCGATAGACCTCAAATGGTCTGAGATGCGCCATATATGTGCCCACCAGCTGCGTTGTTGACCAATGCACCGACGGGTTAGTGGACATTCTACATCGTAAGGGGGGACCCTTACAAACTGAGGATGTCCACTAACTCCCATCCATGTCACTATCGTCGATGCGTACAGTAGGGCAACGAGATGGGCTTTCAAGCAGATGTCCCATAGCCCCACATCCCGCATCTGTGCCCACCAAACGCGTTCTGAACCAAAGTGAGTGTCTACTAACTTCGCGAGCACGGAAGTTAGTAGACATGCCAAACTTTACTATGCTGAATTTGAACTTGTTCGGGATCAAAGCCCTCCAAGGATACCTTCCATAGCTTCACACCTCACAGTTGTACCCTTTGGACGGTTTATCGACCACAGTGATGGAAGATGTCCACTAACTTCCCTAGCTCAGAAGTTAGTAGACATACTCAACTATATTGTCACAAGTGCTGGACTTCAGCAGGACGAAAGGCACTCCAGTATATCTCCCATGGCCTTGAAAGCCATCCTTGCTCCCCCCTTCCTGTTTTATAACCCCAAGTAATCAAAGATGTCTACTAACTTCACAGGCAAGGAAGTTAGTGGACATCGTGGCTTCTTGCCAACTATGCCTCATATCCCCTACTGACAGTCCCAACACCTTCTATAGAGACTTACTTATATGTTGCTCGAGGACCTACATGTGCATACTGTACATAGTTAGCCCTTACTAACATAACCTGAAGTTAGTGGATAGGATAAGTTATTAGAGAGGACCCTTACAGCTAGGATCACCATTACCTACCTATAACCTCCCCTGACACCGGGACTGACACCCAAATTGCCCTACATACCCATACCATACTAAAATCCTCCAAATATCACTTATAAAAGATGTCTACTAACTTCCGACTCATCCATCACTAGATCAAAAGGCTTGTATCTCCTTAACTACTCAAGCTATTAATAAACGGTCTGTACATCTGGTATCAGCAGAGCATTCTGCACAACTTTCATTTTTTGATGCGCCATCAGATCGGGACGGTGGGCGGGACCATGGGCGACCCCAAGATCAGCAGCCATCAGTAACTTTGATGGCAGTGATGGGATGAGGGCGGGGAGGGGCGGGCGGAGGGCGGGACTTGACAGCAGACAGCGATGATGACCTTCGCTGTCATCGTGTCATCCGGTGATCATCCTTTGATGCTCCGGCCAGCCCGCTCCCCCAGCCCGCTCCCCCCCACCCGGCCTCCCCCTTCCCCCCAAAGACCTCCCGTCTACTAACATCCTGTCCACTAACATCCAGAAGCGAGTTTAAGGAAACACCGCAGATTTCCATTATCCCCTCTAGTTAGAGCTTCACCCCCCCTGAGGCTCTAACTAGAGGGGATAAGTGGGCAGGTTAGGTGCCGACACGAGCAAGAAGGCACCAGCCCCACCCAAGAAGGCAGCGCCACCGCCCAAGAAGAACGACGCCGGCAAGAAGGCTCCACCCCCAAAGCAGGCGCCACCGAACAAGGCACCACCTCCAACCAATGGGAAGAATAACGGCAACAAGCCGCCTCCGCCACCCGCGAAGACCGACACTGACCCCCAGTCGTCCCTCAGTGCGCTATCCCGTCTCAGTTAAAATAATTCTTGATCTTTCACGTAGCGCTCCTCCCCGAGGTTGTGGCCAAGGGCTTTCTTGATAATGGACAGAACCCGCCGGTGAAGGGTCAGACGGCGTCCACGACAAGCAAAAAGTATGTTTACACTCTGTTTCTACATTGTCCCTCTCTTCGGCCTTCACTGTGGATGTCCTTGTTTATGCACCCTTCCGATGGATTGAGCACCAATTACTGACCCGTTTTCTCTAGCAACTACATCAACTTCTGTGCAAAAACGCTATCGACTGTGCCGCTGACGAATGGCAAGCAGGTGACGGGTGGGTCGTGCAACCCAACACCAATGGGGATGATTCCATCGGTGAGTCATCATGTCTTGAGTTGTGGTTTTTGGCTAACATATCCCAGGTCGAGCACATGCCTGCGGCCAAGTTCAACTTCCCCCGCAACACGGATGTGATCAACGCAAATGTGCCATTCAACGCATCACTCAACATTGCGAACTTCCAGACTGGGGTGTTCACCAACGCACAGAAGACGTACTTTGCTGCACCGCAGACGCTTAATGCACAGGGACAGATAATAGGCCACACGCACATTGTAATTGAAAAGGTTTGCCATCCTTTTCCATACTGTTTGCTCTATTTTTTCCTCACATATGTTACAGCTCACAGCGCTCAACCAAATTCTGCCTACGGACCCAGGCAAATTTTTCTACTTCAAGGGTGTTGATGGCCCAGTCAATGAATTTGGTGAGGCACTTGCACTTGTTAGCACTGGGGTCCCTGTGGGCTTTTACCGTATGTGCTCGATCAACACAAGTGCAAACCATGCACCTGTGGTTGGGCCCATTGCCCAGCATGGCAGCTTTGATGACTGTGCATATGTATGTGTTTTTCTCTCATATTATATGACGTAAACTTATCTGTCTTTAGTTCACCGCAAAGTAGTGTGATAATTGTAGATAATATAGGCTGTGTGATGTGCATTATTCTGTGTTGTTTAATCACTACTGTAATATTTTAATCAATTTGTCACTTATGTGTGACACTAATGTTGAGTCACACCTTCTGTATAAGGTAATGGCAAAGTACAGAAAATCAGTTGTCTATGAGATCCATGCCGACTCCGGCATCCGTGTCAGCGTCGGGCTCGGGCCGTATCGTGGCGTCGGGGGGATCCGACTTCGAGAGGGTCTAAGGAGCACGAGAGATGGGTGTTAGCCCAGAGAATAGACGATATTAGCCTAGCGACTACATCTTGTAAGTACGGTTTATATACACTACGATATTAAGGATGAATCGGATGGGCGCCAGGTCCCAGGGCCGATCGGATGGGCGCTGCGTAGGGCCGCAGGGGTGAAGGGAAGGGGTTGGAAGAATGGGGGAGCGTTGAGGAGTATGGCGGTTGTGGGGGCCCAAGCGGGCCCAATCGGCCCCGTGCGGCCCGGCGGCCCGACCCGAACCATGACATCACCCCCTCCGTTGTGGGTGGCGTCTCGACGCCCTATGGGTCCGCGCTCCCTGATCTTCTTTGCGAATTTTCCACCGTCCATTTACAAGTTCTTTGCGGGGCGCGAACGGGTTGAGTGCATAGAAATCCTCGAGTGCCTCCTCCGCGCCTTCGAGTTTGTCCCGCGATTCCCATGTCCACTCCTCCCAAGGGTAGCCCTTCCATTGAACTAGGTACTTCAGTCGGTGTCATCCTTGTTTGCGTACGAGGGAAATAGCCTCTACTTCGTAGTGCGGCTCCCTGTCGCGCATCTCGGCCGGGGGCGGCAGGGCGGCCCGCTGATGATCTGCCACGGGGGCGTTCCAGGGCCACCTGTTAATCCCAATTATCTCTTCTAATTAGAATGGGCACCCAAGCGCTGTCCATTCTAATTGGAAGGGATAATTGGGATTAACAGGTGGGGACACCCTGAGCCCTAGTGCAATCCAGCTCCATAGGGACGGGAGCTGGAGGCGCTGGAGCGGGGGCGCGGGCCGCAGGTGGCATGACTGGAGCCACCGGGCGGAAAGGGGCCGGAGCCGGGATGCGGAAGGTGTCAAAGTGAAGATGAAAGGGAAAGGTGTGGACTCACGCGTGGGTGGAAGCGGCCGAAAATCTTCAATTTCTGTGCCACACAATGGGCGGAAAAAACCGACGAGTACCTGGCCGGCATCCGAACGCTGTCACCTGCGTCATATTCCAAGGTCATGAAGCAAGCGGAGGCTTTGCGGCTTGGGAGAGGAACTGGTCAGGATGATGATGATGACGATGCATTTGAGAGTGGGCCAAGCAGGGCGAACCATCGATCCGTTCTTCATCTGTCGGACGAGGAGGAGGTAGAGAATGTTGATTAGGGCTTGCAAGCGGTTGAAGTGTGGGGGTGCAAAATGTGTATACATCAATGAATCTATCTATCTTACACGAATTCTGGTGTGCAAGTAAGATTCTGACGATAGGTCTGTAGCGAGTTCTGTCGCTAGGACATATTCTGGCAGCAGTATCTGTTCTGACGCATACTGGTGCGCGACACGTTTCTGGCGTCAGCTCTATTTCTGCCAAGCTGGCAGAGCTGACGTACCTAGTCCCAGCTCTGCCAGCTCGTTTGGGAATTCCTGATGGACTGAATAAGGGGAGCAGAAGCTCAAGGCGGATAGGCCGTGAAGGGAAGAAGCAAGCCAGAATTAATGATTGTGTAGACTATATAACATGGATGATGCTCTGGCTATCAACATCAACATATAACAATTCTTCAAATGAAATGTAGTATGTCTGTCGTGGAGTCAGGATTAAAAGCCTGTACAGTTTACATCTGCTCCAGGCTACACACCTATCCCTTCATGCTCTTCAGACCCCTGCCATCAGACCCCCGACTATTCGAGACAACCTGAGCCCAACGCTGACAATTATAATGTTTTAGTGGGAGTGACCCCTATCTTTGTCTTATAAACAACCTGGCTGGATCCAATGCTATACTATTATCATAATGAATTGATTATATTGATGAGGCCAGCACTCAGCAAGTAATCAAGTAAAGTTCCGCGGCTCGTAGGTGCCTAAATGATGCAGATCATGATTCCTCAATTGGTCGCAACAGCCGCGCACAGCATTGACATCAATCTCTTCCATCACCTTCTTTAACTCGCTCCCACCATCTTGCAGCACACTTCACAATCCCTTACTCCTAGCCATGGGCCTCATTCCACCTGAGCTCATCACCATTATTGTCACCAACATCGACGGCCAGGAAGACCTCAAGTCGTGTTGTCTCGCGGCCTCCCCTTTCCGTTCGCCTTGCCAACAGCGTCTGCTAGGCTCCCTTTCTCTCGGCGGCCGGACGGCGAGCGCGAGAAGTTATGCCAAGGCGTGTGTGCGCTTCGAGCGCTGGCCCCACCTCGCCCCGCTCGTCGTCACGCTCGATCTCGCGCTCAACAGGATGTCCAAGGAGGATCTCGCCGCCCTCGATGCCGCAACAGTCACCACGCTACTTGTACGGCTCACGCGGCTCAGGACAGTCCGCGTGTTGGGCGACAATGACGTTTGGGAGAGGGTTCCTGCGTCATTGTCCGGTGCCGTTACCAATTGGCTCGCGCTGGTGGCCCACGACCGCGACTCCAGCATCCTGCGGCATGTCTGCTTCTCGTACATCTGGGAGATCCCGCGCCCGATAATTCATAGCGTTCTCCGGGCGTTGGCGCCGCATTCTCGGCTGGAGTTCAAGGCTGCAGAGGTGGACGAGGCTGAAGGCAACGCTGTGCTCCCATACACGATGCATCCATTTGAATTGCACTGCGAGTCGAGGGCGGACATCGATATCCTAACTACCCTCGCTCAGCCGGAATTTCTACCATCCATCCACCGCTTACGCAAACTTCTCGTTCCATCGACCACGGTGCCCTTTTCGAGGAATCGATGCGCTTTTGTGAGGCAGTGGCCCATAATCTCGAGCATCTGCAGCTCAAGGTTATCTGTACGTCCGCTTAAGACTTCCGCATGCTTCCCTGCTAACACGGCATTATCAGCCACACATGGCAATGGACCCGTCAGGTTGCCGCGGTGTCTCTCTGCACTCACGCAGCTCACGATCACCTTTTCATCGCCCACCAACAGGTACCGGAACGACGAATACTTCTCGTGGCTGCTGACCACGGTCGTTGTGCCGCTGCTCCGTCCGGCGGCGACCCCGCAGCTCACGACGCTCGCGCTGACGAGCCGGATATACGGCTACCAGGAGCTGAACAACTCCGCGCTCGTCAACGTGATCCGCTTCAACACCGGGCCCGCGGGGGGCAGTCTTGGCAGACTTGACAACGGCCTCGCGGGCCGGCGCGTCCGCCTGGCGCTGGTCTTCCAGGTTGTGGATCCGCGGCGGGGGTTGGCAGCGGCATATACGAGGGTGCAGCAACGGGCCGTCGTGGACGCACTGCGGGAGGACCTTTCGGGGCAAATCGCACAGGGCTTGCTCGCCGTTGTTCTCGAGGAGGACTAGTCTGCACTCCGCGATGAGAAACCGTGTTGGTGTTGTTGCGCGAAGGATGTGCCAGTCCGCGCGAGGACTTCAACGAAGTGAAAAGTATGTGAATAGTGGGATTCGTGTCTATTGTTGTCATATAGTAATGTGAAAGGAGCCTGAGGGGAATATTCTCGAGATTCACCAGCGACAAATTATATCGTCCCCTGGCTCCGGATCCATTCAAGTTGAATGCTTCATGCTATTAGTTGAGATACAGTAAACAAGAGATTGGGGACATATTGACTGCTCAGTCCGCTCTGCCCAATTGACCGCTCTGCTCACTTTAAAAGCGTGGGTCCCATTGCCAGGCTGCCTAAAAGGCTGTAGCACAGATACAGTACTCAAGCTGTCACCACTAAAGCACGGGCAAGTGCTCAGATATAATATATCAGGGCCCTGGTAGGTGTGGGGATTATGAGGAATGATGTACGCGAGCTATGCCGCAAGGAACGAGCAGCCAAAAAGCTCCAAATCTATCTTCAGAAAGGCGCGTGGGCCCGCGGCGAACGGGCGGCCATCTTCGCAACCAGATTGCCTGCGTCTGCAGACCGGAGGGGCCTCTCTGCTCACTCTGAAAAGCAGAAGAGAGAGAGAAAAGGAGAAATTAGATGCAAGGTATAGAGAACAAAGTATGCGTATCAAATGCTATGCGATGCTAGACGACTATGCTACTTAGAAGCGGAAGAAACGCGAGTAGGCGCGCGCGACGACCTCGGGCTCGACGACTTCGGGCTCGACGCTGTGATCCCGTCAGCAAACAGCAAATCAAGCAAGGAAAGGGACGCACATTTCCTCATCGACGATCTCAGACTCGTCGACGATCTCGTCAGCGCTGCGGTTGGGTTAGCGCAAGCAAAACAGAGAAACGGCACACTCACCCAGCCTCATCAACGACCTCCTCGGTGAGCTCCTCGCCCTCGACGGGGGCAGGCTCGCCCTCAGCGACGGGGGACGGCTCGCCGATGGCGATGGCGTTGTTCGACGCGTTGTTGATGGCGTTGACGTCCTCGATGGACTCGGGGAGCGCTTCGCCCTCGACGACCTCGCCCTCGACAGCGCCAGCCTCGTCGACGATCTGCTCATCGCCGGTGATCTCGGTCAGCTCCTCACCCTCAACCGGGGCAGGCTCGCCCTCAACGACGGGGGAGGGTTCGCCGATGGCGATGGCGTTGTTGGACGCGTTGTTGATGGCGGTGACGTCCTCGATGGACTCTGGGAGCGCTTCGCCCCCGACGATCTGCTCATCGCCGGTGATCTCGGCTTCACCCTCAACAACAGCCTCGCCTTCGACGCCAGCTTCGCCTTCGACGCCGGTCGCGTCGCCAGCAGCAGCAGCGTTGTCGATGGGGGTGATCTCCTCGCCCTCGACACCAGCCTGCTCGCCGTCAACGACTTGCTCGCCATCAACGATCTGCTCTCCGTCAACGATCTGTTCGCCATCAACGACCTGCTCGCCCTCAACACCAGTGACAGTCCCGTCGATGCCAGTCTCGCCAGCGACAGTTCCGTCGATGCCAGGCTCGCCAGCACCGGCGTTGTTGATGACAGTCGCATCACCATCGACGGTAACGTCCGCACCAGCGTTGTTGTTGATGTTGATGTCAACGACGTTTCCGCCACCGGCGATCGCACCAGTGCCGACAGTGCCAGCTCCAGCTCCAGCGCCGATGTTGTCGATTCCAGCGCCGACACCAGCACCGAGGCCGGTGTTGTCAATGCCCGCGCCGATACCAGCGCCGAGGCCGGTGTTATCGAATCCACCACCAACGCCGAGTCCAGCGTTGGGGTCAACGATGCCAGAACCGACACCGACGCCGGAGCCAACTCCAGCACCGCCGATGATGCCGCCGATCGCGTTTCCGATGGCGTTGCCAGTGTTGACGCCCGCGCCGTTCAGGCCGAGCCCGACACCACCGCCGTTGATGATGCCGTCGATGATGCCCTTGCCCGCGTTGCTGATAACACCGCCGATCGCGCCGCCGATCTTGGCTGCGGTCGAGCCGGTGCCAGTCGCAACATCAGCGCCGACGCCAGCGCCAGCTCCGACGCCGAAGGTCGGGTCGTTGAACGCGGGGTCGTTGAAGGCGGGGTCGTTGAAAGTGGGGTCGGGGAACGTCGGGTCGGGGAACGCGGGAGCGGCGGCGCCGGTGTTAGCGCCGGTGTTCACCTTGGGGGCCGCGGCCTTGGTGTTCTTGGCCGGGGCGGGGGCAGCGGGAGCGGGGGGAGGAGCAACGACATCAGCGCCAGTGTCAACTGGGGCGACGTCAACTGGGGTAACGTCAACGGGTTCGACGTCAACGGGTTCGACGTCAATGGGGGCAGTGTCGATGGGGGCGACGTCAATGGGAGCAGTGTCAACTGGAGCGACGTCAATGGGAGCAGTGTCGATGGGTGCGTTGTCAATCGGGGCAGTATCGACGGGGGCAGCAGCGGGGGGAGCAGCGACAGCGCCAGTGTCAACGGCAGCGGGAGGAGCGGCCGCAGCAGCGCCAGTGTCGACAACACCAGCTCCAGCACCAGCTCCGATTCCAGCAGCGGCGCCGGCGTCCACGACACCAGCGCCAGTGTCAACGGGGGGCGCGGCGACAGCGCCAGTGTCTACAACACCGGCACCACCAACGGGGTCAACAACCGCACCCGCTCCTATCGTGGGGTCAACAGCGCCGGCTCCGATCCCAGCGCCGAGCCCAGTGTCGACGCCAGCTCCAGCACCGACGATGGGGTCAATAGCACCAGCGCCGATCCCAGCGCCGATCGCGCCAGCAGCGTTGTCGATGGCGGCACCGGCACCGGTCGCGGGGTCAACAGGGGGGAGAGCACCGGCAGCGGGGTCAACAGGGGGAACAGCAGCGCCGGCAGCGGCACCAGCAGCAGCGGCGTTGGGGTCGACGGGGGGCTCGGTGATGGCCGGGGGAGCAGCAGACGCGGCGGCGGCGGGGTCAGTGGGCGCAGCGGTGTTGACAGCTGGTAACACGCGTTAGCCTTCATCTCCAACGCGAAAGCGGATACGACTCACCTGTGGACGCACGTGCCGACTTCGCGGCCTTGGAAGCCTTAGCGGCCTTGCTCGCCTTCGCAGCTTTCGCCGACTTGGTAGCCTTCGCAGCTTTCGCGGACTTGGTGGCTTTGGCGGCCTTGGACGCCTTGCCCTTTGCGGCCTTAGCGTCCTTCGCGACGGCGGATTTGGCGGCCTTGGCAGCTTTGGCGGACTTGGTAGCCTTTGCGACGGCGGACTTGGCAGCCTTCGACGCCTTCGCGCCCTTAGCAGCCTTAGCAGCCTTGCCCTTGGCGGCTTTGGCATCCTTAGCGGCCTTGCCCTTGGCGGCTTTGGCGTCCTTGGCAGCCTTGCCCTTTACCGCTTTGGCATCCTTAGCGGCCTTGCCCTTGACTGCCTTCGCATCCTTAGCGGCCTTGCCCTTGGCTGCCTTCGCGTCCTTAGCGACAGCGGACTTCGCGGCCTTGGGGGCTTTGGCAGCCTTCGAGGCCTTGGGGGCAGCGGATTTGACGGCTTTCGAGGCTTTGGCGTCCTTGGCGTTTTTCTTTGCGGCGGGGGCCTTCGCGTCTTTCTTGGCAGCTTTGGCGGCCTTTGCGTCCTTCTTGGCAGCGGGCGCTTTCACGTCCTTCTTCGCGGCTTTGGCGGCCTTGGCGTCTTTCTTAGCAGCGGGCGCTTTGGCATCCTTCTTGGCGGCCTACCCCGATAGTCAGCTTCGCAGAGAATAACAACGGCGGCTCAACGCACCTTGGCAGCACCCTTCTTGGCATCGCCCTTCTTAGCAGCGACCTTGGGCGCCTGGGGGACGGACGTTAGGGGAATGGGACTGGGTAAGAGGGGCACGCACAGCTTTGGCGTCCTTGGCGTTCTTCTTCGCGGCGGGAGCTTTGGCGTCTTTCTTGGCGGCGGGAGCCTTAGCGTCCTTCTTGGCGGCTTTGGCGGGCTGTGGAAGGCGTTAGACGAATGAAACTGGCAAGACGATGACGACGAACGGCCTTGGCGTCCTTCTTAGCAGCAGGGGTCTTAGCATCCTTCTTTGCGGCTTTGGCGGGCTACGGGCTCGTTGGACGGATGAAACGGGGGGGAAAGACTATGACGCACGGCTTTGGCGTCCTTCTTGGCGGCTTTAGCGGGCTGCGGAACGTTAGGGGAATGAAAAATGGGTAAGACGACGACGACGCACGGCCTTGGCGTCCTTCGCGTTCTTCTTAACGGCGGGCGCTTTGGCGTCTTTCTTAGCAGCAGGGGTTTTGGCGTCCTTCTTGGCGGCTTTGGCGGGCTGCAGAGCGCATTAGCCTGATGGAACGGGGTAAGACGACGACGCACGGCTTTGGCATCCTTCTTAGCAGCGGGGGTCTTAGCATCCTTCTTCGCAGCAGGAGCTTTGGCGTCCTTCTTCGCGGCCTTGGCGTCTTTCTTAGCAGCGGGCGCTTTCGCGTCCTTCTTGGCGGCTTTGGCGGGCTACGGAACGCGTTAGACGAATGAAACTGGTCAGACAACGACGCACGGCTTTAGCGTCTTTCTTAGCGGCGGGGGCCTTAGCATCCTTCTTAGCAGCGGGGGCCTTAGCATCTTTCTTAGCAGCAGGGGCCTTAGCGGCCTTCTTAGCGGCCGGCGCCTTTGCGTCCTTCTTGGGCGCAGCAGCGGCCTTTTTCGCGGGGGCCGCAGCCTTCTTCGCAGCGGGCTTCGGCGCGGCCTACGTTGTCCAGTCAGCAACCCTCCCAACAAGAAGGAACACAGCCACGCACGGGTTTGGGCGCGGCCTTGGGCTTGGCGGCGGCCTTCTTCGCCTGGCGGGCCACAAGGTCGCCCTCCGCGGCACCGGCACCGGCCATGAACGCGATGGGCGCAGCGGCGGCCTCGAGCGCGAAGAGCGCCGCGAGGAGCGCGGCGACGGGGAAACGCATGTTGTCGTGAAAAAAAGGGGTCGGTGAAGAAAAAAGTTGTTTTGGGGGAAGGGGGAAGGAAGGTCCTGCGGCTGGCGCGGACGGAGCGAGCGGGCGGGCTAGCGCGCCGGAACGAAGAAGAGGGAAGAAGAAGGGGAAGGGGAGAAAGGGCTAGCCCGAACGAAAAAAAGCGGAGGGGGGGAGAAGGGAAGGGAGGGAAGGGGGACCCAGCGCACGAGGGGTACATATATTGTCGCGTTGCCGCGTAGGCGCCCGGGGGCCCAAGCCGTGTTTCAGGGTGACCGTTGTCGTCGCCGGTGTGCAAATGCTGGTGGCGCGATTGAGAGTCGAGGCCGTGACTGATCTGATGGTCACACACCCCTGATCCCTGATCGCTCACCCGTGATCGCTGGTCGCCCAGCCCAGCCCGCGAAGAGCCAGAGGGCGTCTCAACTTGTGCGCTGTGCGCTGTGCCGCCGCGGACGAGACAAACACCCCCCCCACCCAAGGGGAAATGCCCATCGGCAGTGTTTGGCTTTGGCGCCGGCGTCAGGCGCCGATCAGCCGATCCGATCCTCCCGATTCCCGGGTCCCGGTGATCTGGCGCTGGCGCTGTCGATGCCGTGAATCGGGACGCGACAAACCCGCGGTGTGTCAGCGGGTACCGTTCGCCGGCGCCGCGTAGTTTGCGGGCATCGCGCGTGTGCAGTGCGCAGATCGCGGAAGCCTGTCGCAAAATTAAAATGGCTCTCTACCCTGGGGTCGGGGTTGGGGGGTGGCGGTTCGACACTGCGCTGGAGGCTTTATAGTATTTGAGTTTGCCGTAGAATGTTTTTTCTCTGTATCCTGTAGTTAACCAGCCACTTGCGGAATATTTATTACAAGGACCAACTTGTAAGGGCAACCCTGGAGGCCTGAGATCAAGGTCCTAGCAGGGGAGGATCCAAAGAGAAGAAACTCTAAGGGTCCGCCTGCTAGGGAGCTGACTATATACTGCTTGTCGGTAGCTGCCGCTGTTGGGCACAGAAGGCTTGGGCGGCGTCGCAGGCGAGGTCCCAGGGCGACTGTCGGGAGGGCGTTGACGGATCGGTGATTGTGCAGGCGAGATGGAGGGCCGGACCGGAGTCGGAACCGGAATCGGACGCCTCTCCGGGCCGAAAGGGAGGTTCCCCTGACACAACTTGTCTCTGCTGTACCTACGAAATGCTCTGCTATCAAACAGGGGCACACTGGATAACTCATAAATGTTCATTCCCTTTAGTTTTTGTAATGTTCTTTCCTAAACAGAAGACTATGTGGGCCCATTTGTAAATTCAATACATCGCTCACAAAATGATCAGATCTCGCAAAAAATATCACAATCTCACAAAGATGTTATACCATTGCTCAAACTTTTGTCTCCACTCAATTATATTTTTTTTGAGTTGTAGAAACATTTATCCTTCATTCCTAATGCATAATATTCTAGTATTTTTTACATGAGCTGTAGCTACGTTGAGCATCTTTTATTTGAGTGGCAGCCAGGACATCTTTTTTGTGAATGGTAGTATGAATACCCCCCGGGATAGACTGGTTGCATAGGTTGAAGCATGAGGTAGAACCGTCCCATGAATTTTATCAGGTTTAAATATCCTAATCACCAGTATGAGTACATAAACACCACAGTAAGATGGTTGTATCAGAAGGCATTCGGTTCTGTTCGGATAACTATTCCCTATTCTGCATATGCAAAATTGAACTTATCTATAGCAGACCATTTCTTTAGTTGGCAACATTGAAACTAGCTGGCATTATTGTCGGGATGAAGTAGTGCAGTGTACTTCCAGCAATAAAATGCATTCATGCTTGTCTTACTAAATGCATTGAGACCTTATTCCTAAGCAGTATGCTAAATTTGTTTGACAATATCAAGTGCTATATTACGAGCTGCCTTAAGTAGAATGTCATTTACCTTTATAATTATCATTAAAAAGTATAGGCACCCACCTTTGCTGCACGTAAAAATGCAGTAGCACTAGGTACTGTTGAGTATGCTAGTTGTTTTACAGCAGCATGTAGCAGTTTGGATATTCTTTTTAGCTACATATCGTAGACGGTAGTCTAGCTTACATGAGACTGTCATCAGCGCCCTCATTCCTGCCTGGGCTGTACTCTAGTTCCAAATGAATGCATAGTTCTTCTCTTCTCTCCACCCGCTTCCCTGTGTCTTAAGTTGTGAAGAATTACCTTCTTAAAAACGTGTGGTGATATATCAGCCTTATAGTAGGTCTCCCTCTTTTAGAACTTCCTAACTGTCCCAGTTCCGTAAAGTGTAACTTATATGGAACTGGGACTTAGAAAATAACTTAGGTAAATCCAGGGCTTCTGCTAGCCATATGAAAGCCAGGCTTTTTACTAAGTGGTCCCCATCAACTTGTTAACCCTCTTAGCTGATGTTCACTCTCTAATCTTCTCACAACTACTATATCTTCCAACCTCAAAATTTAATCTCTCCCCTCGCCTCCTGCAGAATTGTGGAACCCATTGACTTGCTCCATGCCTATAGTTATTTGTAAATAGCTTGTGGCCTTGTTGAAGTTTAATGTGGACCCGGTTTCCAAAGATGCTGTGGCTCGCAATCCTCACCTTGATAGTGAGCACTAGGAATGAGTCTGTGTTGTCTCTTTCCCTGGTCTTTCTTAGTTTCTTAATAGTTTTAGAACCAACACTTCAGCTACGCTCATCACATTGCTGATGATCCTATGCTTCTCTAGGGCTCCTATAATGTCTTTGTCCACAACATAGACTTTGTTTCTCACAACAATCTAGATGCAGACACGTTGGCATTGCGGCACCTCAATACTGAGATCAATATGCGCCTCAACCAGTGCAACACAACTGGTGCAGCTGGCCAGCTTCGGGCGTGGAGACAAATTGATCACGGCTGTCTACAATACACCATCTTGCCAGAATCAATATCTAAAATATAGGAAGAGTACTCCCAACCGTCGTGGTTGTCCCCTGCAGGTTCGACTTTCTGCCACCATTTTTAAGCTATTATTAACTATTTTCTGCAGATCGTGAAAGGGCCTGGATATTCCTGCGCTCCTTGCGTGTTGAGCAAGGCTATTGTTATCAGTCTAAATGACGAGGGCTCTGTTCAGTCGCCTGCTTGCACTAGGGCATCACCTCCGCTGCTACTTTGCATTTCAGCTCCGTCCCTGATTCCACCTCGAACTATAGTGAGGTTGTTGAGATGGAGGTGGACAATGCTGCTGACATGGTATGTTTTTAGCTTTCATTGTGTTTCTTTTAATAATCCTCTGGTCACTTATAATAACAGTTATTCATTGTTGTTAGCTGTGGATTGACCTGTTGCAGGCTTTAGCTATGCATGTTAACTTGCCTTCACCGTTTTATAGTGCTGGACTTCCTCTAATAAGGAATCGAACTCTGGTGCATAGATTTATTCTAGTAACTTTGTTGATTGCTGATAATAGTATATAGCTGCGGTAAGTAATACAATTGCCCGTACAATCACCGATCTGTCAACGCCCTCCCAACAGTTGCCCTGGGACCTCACCTGTGACACTGCCCAGACCTTAACGAGCCGCCGAGGCTCATCAGGCTGATTAGTCAGCATTGATCCATCGGTCCTGCCTTTCCGGACTTGTTCCTAGTTCCTGTTCCTGGTATTGAGTTCTCTCCTGTATGCTTTTAGTATAAAAAGGCATGTAGTAGAGTAGTTATGATCATCATATTCCTTTTTCTTCTCCCTCTCTAGTTGTGCTGTAGCCTTTGGTTGCAGTTAGAGCAGTTTGAAGGGCTCTTGCTTTTTTTGTTCTTTCTCACACCAGTGAGAAAAGACAAGAAAATGCCAGAGTCCCTCAAAGGGCTCCAACAGCAACTAGAGCTAAAAGCTCAAGAGAAAGAGAAGGATAAGGAAAGGAATATGATAATCATAACTATTCTACTACATGCCTTTTATACTAAAGCATATAGGAGACAACTCAATAGGAGGAACAGGAACCAGGAACTGAGGAACATAACTGCAAGAGGAGCCCGGAAAGACAGCATATCTGAATCAATGCTGACTAAGCACGGCTGACGAGCCTCGGCGGCTCGTCACCTCCTCCCAACTGAAAATATGACTGTCCCTAGTCACTAGATAAAAATATAAGCAACAAAGGGAACAGAGAAAATAAGTAGTAGACTTCATCAAGTCTGGAAACTTTTCCAACCAGGAAGTCCTAAAGCAACTGCACCACTGCCTCACCAGGCACTCGATTGGCCTGCGAATCGGCGAACAGTGCGAATGCAGATGAGAAGGTTGATCCAGATCGGAGGAAGTGGCTGGACAATTGAGCCCAAATGGTGTGAAAGAAGGGGAAGATATCGCAGCTGAGTACTACACAAGCAAGCATATGGTCGTGGGACTGTAGTTAGAGATGTCGAGGGAGCTGTTTTACGTCGAGCTCGTTCGAGTCAGGCCAAAGCCAAGATGCGCATGTGGGGTGATATTGTTTTAATTCATGGAATAGCAGTGTGCATAGTTGCTCGAGTGAGGGTGGAGAATCGGCATGTTTCGGTCGCTTTCGGGCGGTCAATTGTGATCGTCGTTACGCCCGGGTCACATGTCATCTTTTGCTTCCGTCTACCATCTTGCCGTTCTGCGCGGACAACCACCCGGGTAATGGTGCCCAAGATGACAATTCGAACGGCTGGGGAGCGATATGACGCTTGGATGGAATCGATAGGAGGTACGGTTTGAGGAGTAGAAGCAGAGGAATGGAGGAGGAATCACAAAGGCAATGCGATTTGGCGCCATGGTCTGAGCTGGGCGCGGGAACAGCGACGAACAGCGACGGTGAGTGGTTCTGGATAACGAGGGAGCTTATGCTGAGGTTGGAGCCGCAGAAATGGGCCTACACGGGCCATCTTGCATGCTTGTTGCACCAATGGCGACAGTACATTCGGAGGAGGTCAACGGTGCCAGAAACCGAGACTCTCAAGGCTCGGACGCGATGGAGGACTCAAATGGGATCGGTGGAAGGTTTAGAGGGGCCGGGATTGAGTAGGAAGGCGAGGAACACGAGCCAGAGGGGTTAATCGTGTGGAAGCAGTGCGATTTTTTTTTTTTTTGAGGAGAATGATGAAGGTTGATGACCAGCGAGATAATGCTAAGGCAGGAGTTGCCTAGGAGCAGTCCGCTTTGGCGCCGGGTCCGCGACAGGGTGGCCGCAAAACTTCATCGGCAGTTTCAACAGCGGGCTAAGTGTATGGGACGAATGCCCCTGCTGCTGCCGTTGTGGTTGGACATGAAACGGAACAGCGGAAGAGGAGCGGAGGAACGGGGAAGGGACGGATGCCAAGGAATGGCAAGGCTTCGCGTTTGTCGGCAGAGCGGTGCGCTTTTCGCGCGGGAAACAACAAAGGTGTGTGGAGGTTGTTGGTAAGGGACACCAGCTGAGAATGTGGTTCCCAAAGCAGGGCCCTTCGCGAGCGCTGTCGCACAAATAGCGGCAGATACGATGGATAATGGTGGCTTGGAAGAGCGACAGGGCTAGAGCTGATCGAGTAGCGGCCGAGGGGACAGAGTTTTGGGGCGCCAGGAGGGTCAGGGACACCAGATAGGTGCTCTTCGGACGCTTGATGGCCGTGCGCTGACTGTGCATGTAGTGCGAATGGGAACGAGCAGGCAAACGGTGAGAGATGTGGAGGACTGGGTAAGTGAGCCAGCACGACAGGAATGCGAATGCGGCGGGGGTGGAGACACGGGCTCACCAGGCGGCACCAAGCAGGAGAATGACAGGAGACGCAAGTTGGAGCAGAGGAGCTGAGAGGTGGTACTGGCAGCTGGCGGAGGTAGAGCAAGAGGAGCAAGCATAGAAAATCAAGTATGTTTGCGATCAATGCAAGTGCTAGCGCATGTCGAATGCAATATTGTTGATGTCGAGCTGTCAGTGTAGCGTCAGTGTAGCGCGTCAGATGCAATTTGAAGAACCCTCGCGGTGGGCTCCAAATGACATGCTTTCTCACAACAGTGAGAAAAGACAAGAAAATGCCAGAGTCCCTCGAAGGGCTCCAACAGCAACTAGAGCTAACAGCTCAAGAGAAAGAGAAGGAGAAGGAAAGGAATATAATGATCATAACTACTCTACTACATGCCTTTTATACTAAAGCATATAGGAGACAACTCAATAGGAGGAACAGGAACCAGGAACTGAGGAACATAACTGCAAGAGGAGCCCGGAAAGATGGCATATCCGGATTAATGCTGACTAAGCACGGCTGATGAGGCTCGGCGGCTCGTCACATGCGGGCGGCGGCTCTGGCGTCCGCGTGCCATTTCAGGACGCGTTGCCGCAAGTAGGGGAGTTGTGGGTCGCCTGGTGGGTACCGGCCTTTTGGTAAGGTCATTTTACCTTCTCTGTTGCGACTGACAAGTCCGTTTTGTAGGTCTTTGAGGATATGCGCACAGTCCCGGATGAAATGCGACTTTCTGCTGCAATACGACAACTGGGCGGCCGCTGGAAGGGCAGGGGGCTTGGGATGAAGTGGAGGAACGTTTGGACGGGAGGTGGGGCAGCGGACTCGCGTGTCTGGCTGTCGAGGAGAGCAACGAGCGCATTAACCGAGGTGAGTAATGCTTTCAAGTCTGTTTCGAGTTGACTGGAGGATTGCGGCCTTTTGGGACTTAGCGGGCTCTCAAAAGCAAGCTGGGAAGGCGGTGGGTGCTCCGGAAGCAAAGACGACCCCGCAAGCACGAATTTTGTGGCGTCGTACCCGTCCTTCACGTCGTATGGCTCGTCACGGTGGATGTTCGGGCGCAAGATTGGAAGCTATTGCTTCACGGAGGCTTGGAGCAAAGCGGTTTGGAGTGCGCAAAGGAAAGTGCGACTCTGTTCAGACTCAGAGAGGCGGTTTTTCGAGATGAGGAACTGGGCAATGCGAACAAACGTTCGATAGAAGGTGGCAAGGTCGTTTTCACAGTAGATGCAGCGGCTGTGGAACTCAGGTGCGTGTTCCAGTCTTTCAGTGTGTAGAGACTATCCTTGTCGTTGCCAGTGTACAGCTGTCGGACAGCAATTTTGAAGTCGTCGTAGGTGGCTGCTGTGTTGGCAAACTCATCAATCCCTTCAACAAGTTCTTGGTCTGCCATCGATAGGTATTGTGCACAAGCTCTTTTCTGTTGTTGTGTTTCGCTGATTTGTGCCAGCTCCAGAAGGTACTCGACATCCGCGAAATAGCGCCGCAGCTCTGTGGGCTTCGAGGAGTCAAAAGTTGGTGCGGTCAAGGCGCCGCGTGTGGGCATCGGGATGGGAGTGGGAGTGGGAATGGGAGCGGAGGTTGTTGGCATGGCAAGCAAGGTGAGGCGAAGCGCGAGGAGCAAGGGGCGAGGAGTGAGGCGTGAGGAGGGTGTGCTGAAGTGGGCAAGGAACTGGTGTGGAAGGATAGATCAGGGGAACTGTCAGGGTGTCGAATGTGGAGGATAGGTATAGACTGTCGTAGAGGAGAGTAATGGAATTGATTTGGACTGTTGTTACGTAGCTGTGCTGTGAACCAGGTGGTGCGTCGGATGCAATTTTTGAAGTACCCTTGCGGTGGGCTCTAAAATGACAAGCTTTCTCACTGGTGTGAGAAAGAACAAGAAAAGCAAGAGCCCTTCAAACTGCTCTAACTGCAACCAAAGGCTACAGCACAACCAGAGAGGGAGAAGAAAAAGGAATATGATGATCATAACTACTCTACTACATGCCTTTTTATACTAAAAGCATACAGGAGAGAACTTAATACCAGGAACAGGAACTAGAAACAAGTCCGGAAAGGCGGGACCGATGGATCAATGCTGACTAATCAGCCTGATGAGCCTCGGCGGCTCGTCAAGGTCTGGGCAGTGTCACATGTGAGGTCCCAGGGCAACTGTTGGGAGGGCGTTGACAGATCGGTGATTGTACGGGCAAGATGGAGGGCCAGACCAGAATTGAGACCGGAATCACAACTGTCTCCAAGGAGCTGAAAGGGAGGCTCCCCTGACAATACTGATGTTATGCACATGAGTGAATAGTCAAATGGATGCTCTCATATTGTAGATACAAGATGTGCACTACTCTACTACATGCCTTTTTATACTAAAAGCATACAGGAGAGAACTCAATACCAGGAACAGGAACTAGGAACAAGTCCGGAAAGGCAGGACCGATGGATCAATGCTGACTAATCAGCCTGATGAGCCTCGGCGGCTCGTCAACCTTCTCTGCCAGATAGTGGCAGCTATGGACAAGCAGTATATAGTCAGCTGCCAGCAGGTGGACCCTTAGAGTTTCTTTTCTTTGGATCCTCCCCTGCTAGGACCTTGATCTCAGGCCTCCGGGGTTGCCCTTACAGTAGGAGGAAAAAGAGAGTGGGTTATGAAGTAGTTTTGTTACTTATAGTTATTGATGTGTGTCTAGCACTTTTGATTTGAATTTTCGTGTGACACCCTAAACGGTCCCAAAGGTGGAGCAGAAGAGCCTGGAAAAGAGAATTTTAACAACAATTGTCAACAAGTTTGAGTGATGAAACTACTCCACAACCTACCTACATACATTGGAAGGGGTGTAAAATCGCTAGGGCAGAAGGCCACCAGCATCCTCCTTATATCAAATCCACTTTCCCATCTGCCATTTTGACACATTGGAGTGTATGGGACAATGGATTTAATCTTGCCGCAACTGTATATACTAATTCCAGGCTGACCAATACTGACTCACTCTGACTCATACCGACTCATGCTGACTCATGTTATGACACACTCTGACTCAGATTGATATGACTCAGTCTGAGTCATTGATGGATTGAGATGGATCATATCATCTTACCAAATATGGTAAGGCTATTGTTTGGGGTTGGTTGGTGTGATGTGGTGGATGTTGATGATATAATCAAATTTATGATAGGATCAAATGTACCACTGTAATCCATGGTGAGCCTAGAAAGTGTAACACATAATGTACCTCATATCTCAATTTATACAAATCAAATGGGGGCGTGCTACATTGGCTATGTTGTGCTCCCCCTTTAATACAGTGGGTTTTGCTTGATGACGGTAGGAAGCATGGTTGCTAATATTGTATTGTGTTGAGGCCTAGAAAACTACAGCCAAAGTTTTAATCTTGACATTCCCTTGCTTCTCACGGTATCTGAATCATCCAGGGGCCTGAATGGGTTTCGATGGATGTGATCGAGGCTATCCGCCTCTGATCGGCCAACCACAGTGTATTTCAACGCCTTCGCGTCATTCCAGTCGCGCGGAGGCTCCTTGGGGACCTTGATCCACAGTCCCGTGATAGGCGATCGCGTGCTGAGCGGCGTCGACTGCCGCAGGCCCAGCAGCCCGGCACCGACCGCGTATGTGCATGTGCGGGGACGGGCGCTGTGCGAATTCGCCCCTTCGGTCGGCACTTCGATGCGGACCTCGACACTGTCCGCTGGTCGGGAATCTGACAAACCCGAGCGGTGCGGTGTGCCAAAGAGCTGCTCAAAAGGAGCCGTCATGCGCTCGCTCCTCCAGACGCGTTCGACTGCGTGGAAGTCGCCTGCCGCTTGGTACTCCGACATGGTGGCGAGCTCGCCAAGGACTTGGGACACAGTGCGGAACCAGGCGCGGTGGTCGCGCATCAGCCTCATAGACGGGCCGTCAACGGTGTTTGCGAGGGTGACGAGCGATGACAGGTGGTTCCAATCTCGAGACGTTCCTCTCAGCCGCGGCACCAGGGCGCTGTCCGCGTCTTTGGCATTGTTACCGCTTTGGAGGGGGCTGTGCTGCACCTCGGTGCAGCCAGAAAGCCGCACAACCGCACGCGCGAACTCGTCGGTCCTCCGCGTCGTGCTTGTCGTGCCCTGTGTCGCCCACGAGTCCAACAACCGCCATAAAATGTCACATGTCCTCTCGCGGCCGGCAGGTGGTGGCGGCCGCAACTCCCTTTAGCAGGCGGGGTAGATTATTGTTGTCGATGGAGAGGTCGGAGACGTTTGACAACCGCGCCACCATGGGTGGAATGCCGCGGTCCACTCGTTCGCGGCGGGTGATGGCAGCTAACTGCAGGAGGATACCGAGCCAGACGTCGTCGGGCCGCAGCAGAAGCCGACGGTGGGAGAGGTCATCGAGTGAGCGCGGTATATAGAGGGCGGTGCGGACCGGATGGCGGCAGGGGATGTTCACCGCCTCCACCATGCCGGACTCGCTCCCGTCATCGATGTAGACGTGCTCCCAATCGTGGGCGGCAAGCCGGAGGCCGGTGACCCGTAATCCGTCGCGGTCCGAGGTGACATGGCCGAGGAAGATCTTGCATTCGGTGGGCCACCGCAATTCGGCACGGCGCCGGCGGGGGGCAGGTACACTGCGAGCGCGGTGAGACATAGTGTCATAGAGGGAAGTGGCAGTCTGTGCATATATGTACCCGGAGACACGTGGCGCGACCAGTGACTCTAATGCCGACCTTGTGGGTCCAGCAACTCCAGAAATGGGCTCGCATCCCTCCCAAATGGGAGCTATGGGCAGTGCCAGTGAGAAGTCGCCCGGAAGGCGCCGCGCCGCTGTGCTACCACGAGGCTCCGAGTCATTTGTGGAATATATACTTTCCCGTTGTGCCCCCAGACACAGGGCGCGGACGGCCAAAGGAGAGCAGAGAGATGCCAGCAGCGAGGTTAATCTCCAAGTTCATGGACTCGGATCTGTCTTCAAGTTGCGTCGCCAAAGATCCAGCAATTTCCACAGCCGACAAGGCCCGACATAGTATCGCCTGACCTTATTGGTTTTTTCGGGAATGCGCCGGGTACACATCAGCCATGCGCCCAGTGCGTGGGCAGAGAGTGACTCGCTCTTGTGCGCATATAGTCCCCCATCTTGACGCAAGGCGGATTGTGCGGCCCGGGAGGGACGGCGGTGGAGCTCTGAGGGTCTACCTACACACTGGCAGCGGCCCTCGTATATCCCCTAAGCAAGTCAGCAAACGTGCCAGAAAGAAAAACACATTGCCGGACGCTGCGCGGGATGAGGGGAGAACGTCGTCGTCGCCGTGTGAGTGCTGCTCGGCTAACGGTGACCGTGACGAGGCTGTGTGTGTCACCGATTGATTGTCTGAATACGTAACCGCATATTTTAATTTTTCATTTTAAGCATGACTTGACTTGAATAATATTTACAGAGTATGTCTTGGAAGTGTCAATAGTAGGTACTACTAGGTACTTGGACAACCAATCCAGCTACGTGCGGAGACGGTCAGGATCAGCAATGATTGATGTTGAACCAGGGGCCGTTCGCAAGCAGTCCCGGGTTTCTCCCTAAGGTAGGGTGAGATTGTGAATTTTGTTTCTAACATCAAATAGAAATTGGAAACGCAGCTAGGAATACAGAGATAAAGGATACAGCGTCCACACAGCCCCACTACCCATATTTATATGTATATTTTACTTGTTATTGCACATGCACATTTTCACGCCCAGCGCTCGTCTAACGACGTCTGCGCCGACGGGTCCGACGCTGACGCGGGGGCCCACGTGAACTCGTACTCGCGCGGCGCGTCGTCGTCGGGGTCGACGTAGGTCGAGAACACGCCCGCGCCCCATTCGGCGCTGACGCCCGGGCCGGGCGGGTACCCCGGGCCGTGGGTGCGCTTGCCGATGCGCGTGCGGGAGGAGGCGGGCGCGAGGTGCACGGCGGGGTCGCGCAGGTTGAGCATCAGGCGGGAGATCATTATCGAGGAGACGCTGTGGGATGGTCAGTACCGTAGGGAGAGAAGGAGAGGGAGGTACATGTTGGTCAGTGTGTTGAGGATTCCGCGGGTGAGGTCCTGTTGGTGGTAAGGTCAAGAAATGGGCGGTGAAAGGACGGTGTACCTGACCCAGCTGACATAATGATTTAGCAATTGAATCGAAACGAAGGACATGAAAGGACGCACAGCGAACGTCAAGATGTTCCCGACATTACACAGAACCATGACACTATTCATGACGTCCGTTAATGACTCCGACTGGATCCGCCCGACTCACCCAAAGTACAAGCATCCTTCGGGACAGGGAAATGAGCCGAACAAGCTAGTCAATAAACAGGTATCACGCACCGTCGCGCATGAGCACGCTGATCAGGTGCATCCCCCGGAGCGGTATCCTGCGGCGCCCGCCCGTGAGCGTGCGCGCCAGGGTGAGCACGAATATCATGACGTCGAAGAGCCCCATTGCGGACCACGCGATCATCAGGCCCGTGCTCCTGGGCGAGATAAACAGGGGGCGGAAGCAAAGGAAATGGAAACGCACTCGCGCTTCTTGATTCCGTACGTGCAGCCGAGCGGGAGCGGGATGGCGGTGCCTTTATCAGACTCTGGGAGCGCGCTGGAGTGCAGAGTGCCCCACTGCTCGTTTAGTTCGCGGCTGGAAGGGAAAAGGCAAGGGACACACCACGCCGACCGCAATGATACCCGCACTTGCAGCAACCATGAACCCCAACACATACCGGCTCCGCTCGTAGAGTGCGTAGGTCCTGAGAATCAGCATAACTGCGAGCGCCGTCAGTTGCCCGAGTTCGAAGCGGAGAAACGTAGGACGCACTGCCGACAATTATCTGGATCGCTATGATAAAATACTGGTGGTATGATTCGAGTGCATTGCAACTAAGATGCGCTGGCGTCAGCAGCTGCCCGTCACGGTTGCATAGCGCTTACACCTGTCGATTGTTAGCAGCGCGCGGGCTATTCCTGGGCACTCACTCTCGTCTTCGCGTCCGTGGGCGGGGCGACCCACACGTTGAGCAGCACAACGGGGATGTTTCCGAGGAGCGTGCCGTACCGGTTGGCGAAGAAGAGCAGCGTCGGCGAGGTCCGGCCCGCGCCCCAGTAGCGCGCGACCTCCCATTCCAGCGTGATAAGGTAGTCGTAGAAGAGGAGCGCTGGCGAATTGGTCAGCGGTGGAAGGGGGGAGGGAGGAGGACGCACTGAAGGCGGCGGCGTTGATGTAGTAGTAGATGTGTCTATGGAGCGGTCTGAGAGCAAAGTGGAAAGGGAGGACGGACGACGCACATCTGCCGCTGCACCTCCGCCGCGCCCATCGAGCCCAGAATAGTATCCATCACCCCTCCAAATACATCTAGTGCCGTCGTGGGTGTCGGTGTCTGGGGTATCGAGGGGGTCGTGGACGCACAGAGGAGAGCGAGATGGTGGGAGGAGGAAGAGAAAGGGCCGTCAGCACAAGCGGCGGGCGCAATATGTTTCTTCTGGGCGGCAGCCGAGACCACGGGAAAACAAGGGCATCACCATGTGGAAGGGCTTCGTGATGGTGGCGTCTGTCAAGCAGCTTCTTGAAGGGGGGCCAAGGTGGGAGCGCCTGATAGGTGGCGACGGCCGACGGCTGATGCGCGCTCCCCATTGGCTGGCGTGCGTGTGAGCGTGGTCCGCGACAGCGCAAATGCTAGATAAAAAGTAACGAGTATCCGGGTGAGCGGATGTGATGTACTTATGTGCGTTCCAGTTCCGAGTGCCTTTGCTGCAAATGTCGCCTCCCTAGACTCTGCAGTCTGGACTACCGCCAGCGCACCCGCAGCTGGAGACGATCTATCCTCTGCGACGACAGATACGTCTACCACTGATTTTGCAGGCCCATCGACACCTTCGCGATCGCCGCTTGTCTTACCTCAGGCACAGCCTTGCGGAGCGGCCGATGTCCGATGGCCAAATGTCCGAGAAACGTGCGGCTTCGAAAAATGGGTGGCGCTACAGGCGCGTTGGTGGCGCTTCTGGAGTTCCAGTGATATCGATGAGCGTCACACCACATGTCTCCGATGCATACCTGACGCGGTTGACGCAGGCATCCCAGCCCAGTGCTATCGTCTCAGCGCTCGCCACGTCGCAGAGACGGAAGAAGAAGCATGTGCTGAGTCAGCGGTCTAGATGCGTCCTTGGCCACGTGCCGTGACATCAACAGGTCACAGCTTACATCCGCTTTTGCTTCTTGCCACCACATCGATGGCGCGCCCTGTCCCCAAGGCCGAGATGGCGCTTCTTCTGCGCTCACTGCGCGACCCGATGGCGCCCGATTCCTGCTGTGCGATCGTGATGAAGGGTGTCTCACAGCAATGTTTTCTGCAGCTCGACACCGGCGGGCGGGCCAAGTTCGCGCCGCTTCTACGCGCGCTGGTGCAGATGCTGACTAAGCAGCGCACGGAGCCCGAGTTCCACGCGCTGTACGCGAAGCTGACGACATGCACGTGCCCGCTGAGTGTCCGGCGGATGAACTGCCATGGGCTGCCCGTGGAGGCACTCACGATGGACGACATGCTCGGGGCTTTCCTCTGGGAGGTCTGTGGCCAGATTTCGAATTTTGTGAACCACCGCGAAGCAGGGAAGTACCGGCACACCGTCCCCGGCTTGTCCCCCGATGAGCAGCCGTGGCCCAGCAATGCACAGGACATCATCCACACTCCCGGCGCCGAGTTCGCCGTCCTCGTCTCCCTCCAGAACTGGTTCAACCCCCGCCCCGCGGGCTATGGGGTGTTCACGCTAATCGCTGCATTCGCCACCTTCCACTCCAAGTTCGCCGAGACAGTCTTCAAAGTCCCGCTCGTGTTTCGGCTCGCCCTGCAGCACATCGTTCGCATCTCCGAGCAGCCCGGCTTGCAAACCACCGGTCCGCTTAACAAGCGCTGCTTCACGCTGTGGGCTCCCCTAGTCTCGATCATCGTCGGCTTCATCTCTGGACTCCGGCGTGTCGAGCACACCTTCATGATGGAGTGGACCGTCGACAACATCGCTATACTGGCTAAAGCTGCCAGGAAACTGCTGCCCGTTGTGAAGCGCGAGATCCGCCACCACGCCCAGCTGCCCGACTGCGTGGACTTCTTCGAGATGGTCCTCCGTCTCAACGCGAGCATCGGCCCGGACGGCACAATTAACGTGCCAGAGGTGCCGCCGACCATCGCAGCGTATCACGGTGCGTATGTTGAGATGGCGGAGGTGCGCCTGCGGAGCCAGGTGCGTTTACAAACCAAGAAAGTGTACTACTTGCTGATGCGATATAGTGTCTCTTTGTTAATTGTCCACATGACGGGCCCGGGGCGGCGACGGACCGCGCAACCCAAGTGTGTTCCGGCTGCGGTGTCGTTCGATATTGTTCGAAAGATGTAAGCCCCGTTGGCCCATCCGAGCCAGTACTAACCAACCCAGTGTCTGCGTGCCGCATGGACCGACTCCGCGCTGCCCCACAAACCGCTCTGCAAAGCCATCAAGCAGCTGCGCGCTGCCACCCACCTCACTAGCGACGCAATATTCCTCATCACACTACGCAAACGCGATGCCGCCGCATTCGTCGCGCACTGCACGCAGCTGGGTATCGACAGTACTCCTGCGCGTGCCGTGGGGGACAGGATGACCGCGCTGAAGAAGGCGAAGCTGGAGGCGAACGAGAAGCGCTGGGCGGCGGAGGGCGGTGGGTGTCCCGGGTGTGGTGGCACGGCGTGCACTCACACGGCGGAGGAGCTTGGTGCGGGCATCGACGGGCGTGAGCCAGCGCCGGATGGGGAGTTGTTCATGTTGCCCGAGATCAACATGAAGTACCGCAGCGCAAACGAAGAGTAGAAGTTGTTATTTTGGCGAATGTACACGCGTGCTTGCTCCTTCCGAGGACCAAGGAAATCTTGCCCCAAGCCATAGCGTAAACCAGACCATCAGCAGGACCCTTAAAAGGATCCAAGCCCATCAAGCACCTGTTTAGCTGTACATAGGCCTTTAGCCTAAAACTTACAGCTACAGGTGGCCCATGGTGGAGGCCCAGAGTACAATGGGTAAAAAAAAATCGCTGTGGATGATAGAAGTCCATCTCAGTCCAAGAACTGGATGCAGTGGAGAGGAGAGGTCACCAATACTTAGGAGGATGTTTGACAGGTTTTCCTTCCAGATGTTCCAGCACATGCAACAGCAGCTTATTCCTAGGCAACTGCAGGGTAAACCCTATTATGGGCTCTGCCCATACCCCCTACCTGCACAGCCACCATACCTTGCACAGCCACCATACCTTATCCCTGGGTAAGGGTTTACCTATGGGTTGTTGTGCCTGTGGAGTAGAGGCCTTGCCTTGCAGACTTACTCTATATTATATTATATTACAATATCATTATCTTATTATTATGGCTCCAGTATAATATATCATTTCAGTCATCTAGATATCAGCCCCAAACTTATAAGCTTTGTACAAAACCTGCTTATCCAATAACAAGTACTACCTTCTATTCTTGTTCTAGTCATATTTGTCTACCTTCAATGGTCTCATTGCTTATGTTCCTAAGGCTAGTTGATCCCTGTGATTGATAATATCTGATCTGACTAGGACTATTAACCATCAGGGTGAGAGAATGTTTAGTTAGAACAAAAAACACTATCTCTACATACTATCAACTTGAATATTGCAATGTGGTCACAATTTCCAAATAAGGCAAATCACTATAGATATGTGACTGGAAGGTCCTTCTTAAACACAATCTAAGAGAGGTATAGAGCATCACACAATATTGCTACTGAATTATATGCTGCAAAACCGGGTTGAAAATGTTAAAAACTTGTTGAAGCAGGATAATATTTATTATGAAATATTATCATAAAATTTATGATATAATACTCACATTATTATCATTATATTATATTATAGATATATTATACTGATAAGGACCATACAGTATTATTATATTATTATTATGCATTTGGCAGCACTAGGGCCAAGTCCACTAGCAGTTAGTAGTCCTTTCCACCACTTATTAAACCTTTTCCTAGCTATGATGTCAACCCTGTCCAACCTCGTGCCCACTGTCCTGATCTGATAGTGCATCAAATATTGAAGTTTAGTATTTTATCTATATAATCTCAAATGTACAAGCAAAAATTAAAAATATATAATAGCACCCTTGATCACAGGAATTCAAACAACACAAGCAGATATAATAAGTCTGGGCAGTAACTTACTTGAAAAATACATATAGGCTATATTTTACACCATACTCTAACTTAGCAGCCTCTAAAGACTGCAAGAGCTACATAAAGGACATCACATCTATAGGTTTTACAGTTAATTCCTTGCTATCTATAAGAGCCTGTATAATAAGTCTAGAGAGCAACTTATGTTAAGAATCCATGTAAACTATGCTTTCTACAGTTGTAAATAAGACTTGCACCTTAAATTGCTTGCTCTGCAATCCTTGCAAAAGTTAGAATATTGCTTTCTCTTGCTATCTGGTAATGCATGCACTGTGGTTTGCTTTGGATAACTGAGTTATCTAGTATTTTAAAAACTTAAGCTTATCATAGGATAAAAGCTTTAGAAGTTTCTAATATAATACTCTTAGCTATTGCATATAGTTTCAAATCTGCCAGCCTTAAGATGTACTAAACTGAAAGCATCAGGATCCTTATGTAGCATATACCCAAGACGCAAAAAGTGTTGTGCCTAAAGGAATTCCATGCACTTTACTCTATTAGGGTGGTCTGCCAGTAACGCATGGACATGGAATCTGCCTAAAATTTTACTATACTAGTAATAGTAAGGAGTGATTTTTTTAGGGTGTTTCACACGTCCGTTTTCAACGTGTTTTTGAGTAGATTTTCTTCCTAATTTCGTGTCCAAAAATAAGATTTGCGAAATTTTGAAACCATGCAAAAACAGCTCCATAGCTGTTTTTGCAAATCACTCCTTGATTTTCATCCCCATTTTCGGGGCTGTTTTTACCCAAGTCAGGTGCTGCTCTCTGCCCTGTCTGTTGTAAGGGCAACCCCGGAGGCCTGAGATCAAGGTCCTAGCAGGGGAGGATCCAAAGAGTGAATAGAAGTAAGCAAATACAAGTGAGGCTGACCTAGCAGGGGAGGATCCAAAGAGAAGAAACTCTAAGGGTCCGCCTGCTAGGTAGCGGAACTATATACTGCGCTCTTGACGCGCCAAGGTTGATCGTTGCTCCGTGCAGTATGCCTGCGCCATGTCGCAGGCCAGGTCCCAGGGGGATCGCCAGGCGGGGGCGGCGATGCGCCTGACGGAGGCGGTGATGCGATCACCGGAGTCGGAACCGGAGTCGGACCGGAATCGGGATCGTCTCCGAGGGGCCGAAAGGGAGGTTCCCCTGACATCACCCCCCCCCTTTGAATGCGGCGTCCCGACGCATAGACCGGAACGGAATCGAGTCGAAGGTTGCGGAGGCGATGTGCCGTGGTTTGCCAGGGTACTTACGGTAGAACTCCGCGATTTTCTCCGGGGCGAAGACGCGGTCGAAGCGGACCCACTGGTCGTGCGACGCGTTGTAGCCTTTCCATCTGACGAAGTAATTCAGCCGTTTATACCTCACCCTTGCGTCCAAGATCTCCTCTACTTCCCACTCCGGGACTCCGTCCTCGAGGTCCGGAGGGGGCTGGTCGTAGCCGGGTCGTCCGTCGAAGGGGTCGTCTTGGGCGAGCTCAAGCTTGACGACGGGGAAGACCGGGTGGAGCTTCGAGTAGCGCGGAGGGAGGTCGAGCTTGTAGGCACCTTTGCTGATCTCTGCGACTATCTTGAACGGACCGAGGCGGCGGTGGGAGAACTTCTCCGAGGGGCGAGTCGTCCTGATGTCAGAGGCATCCAGCCAAACACGGTCGCCAACCTTGAACTCCGGAGACGGAGTGCGTCTCCGGTCGTAGTAGCGCTTATACTCTTCCTTGGCCTTAGTGAGCGCGGCCTTGGCTTCGGCAACCCCAGTGGCAATTCGGTCGCGGAACTCGTTCACAGACTCCATAGCGGAACGGGCTCCGGGTTCAAAGCCCATGCGCGGAAGCCGTCCCGTGTCCGTCATGAAGGGGACCTGCTGCGTGGAGGAGTGAACATGGTTGTTGTAGGCGAACTCCGCGGCCGGAATCGGCTCATCCCAGTCGTCCTGCTGATAGTTGGTGAAGATCCGCAAGTACTGCTCCAACTCCTGGTTGACGCGCTCTGTCTGACCGTCCGTTTGCGGATGATACGCGGTGGACGTGGCTGGCTTGATGCCGATTAGACGCCAGAGTTCTCGGGTGAAGTCCGCGATGAACTGTGAGCCACGGTCGGAGACGTACTTCTCCGGAGTCCCGTGATGGCGCCAGACATTCCGGTAGTAGAGGCGGGCTGCTCCTACTGCATCGACCGTGGTATGGCACTCGGAGAAGTGGGCTCGCTTCCCAAGGGTGTCCACGACGACCATGATCGCGTCGTACCCATGGGCCTCGGGGAGCTCGACAATGAAGTCGACGGAGACGGTATGCCAGCGCTCCGGGGGTGTTTCCGTCGGGTGTAGCTCTCCGTGGGGCAGTCTCCGGAGCGCCTTGGTGCGACAGCACAAGTCGCAGGTCGCGACGTACCGGCCGATATGGCGAGACATCTGAGGCCACCAGTAGTTCCGGGAGACCAACTCCAAGGTCTTGAAGCGACCGGCATGTCCGGCGACTCGAGTGTCATGGCAGAGCTCGATGATGCGCCTCCGGAGGTCCTTGTCCTTGGGCACGACAATCTTCCCACGGAAGTGGAGAAGACCACCGGAGACGGCCCACTCGTCGGAGCGTGAGGAGCGGGGGCCTCGAGCTTGACCTTGGACCTTTAGGAGTTGCCGGGCCGCTAGTGCGACGGGCTCCTCCAGGTCAGGCTCACCGGAGAGGGCATCGCGAATGTCGCGAAGAAGTTCAGAACCGGGACCGGCACCTCTCGCAGCTAGTGCAATGTGCAGCATCTGGGTTATAGCCCAAAAGTGCAATGCACAACATGTGGGCTATTCTTATATCTTGATATATTATATTAAGGGAAGATGATATGACTAATATAAGATCATATATGAGAAGGTAAATCACCTTTTCTTCAGGCCGATGATTCGATATGTAATATTATGGACTTAATAGAGCGGAAAGAGACTATCAATATTAAATTAAGTGGGAGTGATGCAAGATCACACAGTCATCAAAATCAGTGATCTCTTGCAAAAATGGTTCCACACACAATAGATTATACAAGGAACATTGATCCCATCACTATATATATGATATAAGACACCAAAACAGTTAAAAAAGATAAAAGTGAAATAAAGTAATTCTTGCGTTGAAGGAGACTGGGTTAGATCCCATATGTTGTGCATTGCACTTTTGGGTTATAACCAAGATGTTGCGCATTGCACCAGGTGTTCCAGCTGGGACCGGAAACGGAAACACCCTCGAGTGCGCGGACGTGGAAGAGTTCGGGCCGCAGAAGGACGACGTCGGAGTTGTCGGAATCGATTCCGTGGTCGGGTCTCCGAGAGAGGGCGTCAGGTCGGCCCATGTCGCGACCGGGCTTGTGGTGCAGCGTGAAGTCGAACCGGGAGAGGTAGAGGGACCAGCGGGCCTGTCTCCGGTTGAGGTGCTGCGTCTTCCTGAAGTACTCCAAATTCTTATGGTCAGTCCAAATCTCGACAGGATGCGCGGCACCCTCGAGGAAGTGTCTATACTCCTCGAGTGCGCGGATGATCGCGAGCATCTCCTTGTCGTGGATTTCGTAGTTGCGCTGGACATCATTTAAGCTTTTGGAATAGAATGCTACAGGGTGCCACTTCCCGTCCGGGGCGGATTGTGAAAGAACCGCCCCCGTCGCATAATCAGAGCTGTCCGCCTCGAGTCGGAAAGGCCGCGTCGTCCGGAATCGCCAGGACCGGTTCCGAGGTGACCGCGTCCTTGATCGGCTTGGAACGCGGAGGCCTCCGCGTCGCCCCAAGTCCATTGCTGGTCCTTCTTGGTGAGCGCAAAGAGAGGACGCGCGAGGGCCGAGAAGTCGCGAATGAACCTGCGGTAGAAATTAGCGAACCCAAGGAACTGCTGAACATCCTTCTTGTTTTCCGGAGTCGGCCAGGCGGAGACGCCTGCGACCTTGACGGGGTCCATTTCGACGTGGTTGTGGGAGATGATGACTCCGAGGTATTCGATTGACGATTTTTCAAGTCGCACTTCTCCGCTCGGAGGTACAACTTATGCTCCGGAGTCGGCGCCGCAGCCTCCTGGACGATCTGTCGGTGTTTCCGGAGGTCGGAATGGGCGATCAGGATGTCGTCCAGGTAGATCATGACGTCTCCGGAAAGGATGAGGTCCTGGAAAATGTCATTCATCATCGTTTGGAACGTCGCGGGAGAGTTTGTCAGGCCGGGTACATCACCAAGGGCTCGAACAGGCCTCGGTTAGTCCGGAAAGCTGCCTTCCACTCATCACCTTCTTTGATCCGGACGTTGTTGAAGCCCCAACGAACGTCGAGTTTGGTGAAGTAACGAGCGCCTTTGAGCCGGTTGATGAGGTCGTTGATCAGCGGAAGGGGGTACCGGTTTTTGACGGTCATCGCGTTGAGGGCCCGATAGTCCTGGACAAAGCGGAGTCCCCCGTCCTTCTTCTTGACGAAGAAGACCGGAGACGCCATCGGAGACTTGGAGGGGCGAATCCGGCCCGTCGACAGCCCTTCCTCGATGAACGCGTCGAGCTCGCGTTGCTCAAGGGGCGAGATGGGGTACACCTTGCAGTTGGCCGGCTTAGCGTCGGGGACGAGTTCGATGGCGTGGTCCCAGGTTCTCCGTTCCGGGAGCGTGTCGAAAGACTCCTTGTTGAAGACGTCCTGGAACTCTTTAGCCCAGTCCGGGATCTCGGAGGGCGGGGGAGCGGAGTTCCTGGCGAAGGCTTCAGCCAGGCGCTGTGAGACAGTACTGCCAGCGCGTATCTCCTCCGAGGGACGGAACGAGGTGTAGAAGATGCGGTCACCATCTTCAAGCTGACCATCGTCATCGTCGTCGTCCAGAGTCCGGCGTCAGATCAGGCAGGCCGGGTCGTCGCCGAGACGGAATCGTCTCCGTCATCAGACCCAGAAAGGTCCATGGCGCAGACCGAGGGGAACGGGCCGGAGCGGAGTCGCTTCTGGAGCAGCCGGAGTCGCCGTAGCTCAGTCCGTTCAACGCGTTCTTCCTCGCGGCAAGTGGAGCAGCCGCGGGGGCACCGCGTCATCTTGACCTCCTTGGTTTCCCAATCGATCTCTGGGTTATGCTTCCGCAGCCAAGAGTACCCCAGGATGAGGTCTTGTTTACCGAGATGGGTGACGGCGAGTTGAACGCGCTCGGAATGGCCTTTGTAGCGTAGGACCAAGTCCGCGATCTGGTTGATGGAGCCAGCATCATTCGGAGTGCCATCGACGTTGAAGACCGGAATCGGCTGCGCCAGGGTGCGGACCGGAATGCCATTCCGAGCGACGTAGTTCGTGTCGATGAAGTCGGAGGTGGCACCACAGTCAACAAGCCCTGAAAGGGAGAGCTTCAACGCACTGGTGGTGGACTCTAGCTCCAACGGGAGGTGGAGGGAGTTTACTCCGGGGGAGGCAGCGACAGTGTACTGCTTGGGCAATTTCTTTTCCCAGGCAGTGAGGCGGCGAAGGACGACAACCGGAGTTGCGGGCGGAGTCGGAGACGGAGTCGAAATGGGGGCAGGGGAGGGTATGTCTTTCGTTTCAGGCTCGTTGTAGGGCAAAGGAATTGATTCGTCATACAAACAAGCGAAACGATTTATGGACGCGAACGAGGGCACACCAGTCACTCGTCGCGGGGACAAAATCCTCTCCGGCCATCGACTCCGCAGCTGTCTCCGGCAGCGCAGCTGTGTCCGAGTAGCGGGCGATCAACTCCGCTAACATCTCGTCACCGAGTTGTTGGATCACCTCGTCGAGGATGTCCATTGAGCGGACATCGGCGGGGAGGGGGCAATCCCGGGCGAGATGGTTTGGGTCGCCGCACCTGAAGCAGGCGCGACGAGGGGCACCCCGGCCCTAGTGCGATCCAACTCCATAGGGACGGGAGCTGGAGGCGCCGGAGCGGGGGCGCGGGCCGCGGGTGGCACGACCGGAGCCACCGGGCGGAAAGGGGCCGGAGCCGGGATGCGGTTGACCGGAAACGGAGTCCGAATCAAACCGCCAGGCGTCTTGGGGGCGGCTGACTTGATCAGCTTGGCCCGGACCAGGGCCTCGTATTGACGGAAGGCCCGGGTGCGCCAGCTAAGGTAGTCCCGGAGGTCCGGGGGGTCGTTCGAGGACGTGATTCCGTTGTTGATCAGGGGGTCAAGTCCGTGGGCGGAACTTGGTCACCTTGACCAACGCGTCTTGAATCCGGCGAGGTCCATCAGGTCCTCGAAGTCGTCGGTGTACTGGTAGACATCCTTTGTGCCCATGTGATAGGCGGAAGTCTCCAGTTTGGAGAGAGCATGATCTTGCTCGTTCTCCTCGACGAACCGGAGTCGAAACTCGGAACGAACGAGCCCCAGGACGGAAACGGAAACGGGGCTTTGCTTCCGTGGCGCTCCGCCCATTGCTGGGCGGGTCCTTCTGCCATAAACGACATGGCATAGCGGACGGCCTTTTCCTCACTCGCCTCTCCGTTGACCACAAAGGCCTCAGGGGCAAGGCGGGCGTAGGTGCGGACCGCGTAAAGGAACGCGCGGCCGCGTTTCCGATCGCCGTTGAAGGTGAACGGAGGGTTTGGTCGCAAGACCAATTTTGAGGCGAGGTTGATGTCGCCAAAGAGGGCTTCGAATCGCCCTGAACCGGAGTCGGAGTCGGAATCGACGTCTCCGGGGGTGGTGTTGTTTGGGGTCCGCCAGCAGTATTAGCGGCGGCAGCGGCAGCGGAAGCCTGGGTGGTGAGAAGAGTAAGGGCCTCAGTTAGGCGGTCGATTTTCGCCTCGAGTGCATCCAGCCGAGTGTCAGCGTCAGGAGTAGCTCCGGAAGGCATGGCAGGTGCGGGGACGACAGGAGTGACAGAGGAGGAGGGGACAAGTGGTAGGGGGCGGTGACGAGGGGCGGAACGGACTCGTATTCCGAGCCTGAGTCAGCGCCGAACCTAGCAATCTTGTCCGGTTGATCCCGTAGAGAGTTTCTTCTGCTGTAAGGGCAACCCCGGAGGCCTGAGATCAAGGTCCTAGCAGGGGAGGATCCAAAGAGTGAATAGAAGTAAGCAAATACAAGTGAGGCTGACCTAGCAGGGGAGGATCCAAAGAGAAGAAACTCTAAGGGTCCGCCTGCTAGGTAGCGGAACTATATACTGCGCTCTTGACGCGCCAAGGTTGATCGTTGCTCCGTGCAGTATGCCTGCGCCATGTCGCAGGCCAGGTCCCAGGGGGATCGCCAGGCGGGGGCGGCGATGCGCCTGACGGAGGCGGTGATGCGATCACCGGAGTCGGAACCGGAGTCGGACCGGAATCGGGATCGTCTCCGAGGGGCCGAAAGGGAGGTTCCCCTGACATCTGTGACCATACAATGCACCCATTCCCTCAAGCCTGACGCTTAGACAGCTTCCGATACTGTTCTCCTCCAAAAAAGAAGTGTGCCAAACTGGTGCTCGGCCAACCACCCGAAGAGATGTTTATAAATAACAAGACTCCGAAGAGTTGGCATGGGGGCAGGAGGAAAGCTCAATGTGGTCGGCAAACCAGCCAAAAACATAACAGACCAAAACGGACCGGAGGGGTTTCACACGCAGCCTATTTTGGGCTCATTTTCGACTGTCTTTTCACGAAAACAGATCTAAAAATTTCATTAAAACTAGCTCCAAAACACATCGAAAATGGACGTGTGAAACGCCCTATTGAATTCTGTGCATGAATTATGAAAAATCTTCAGGTTCGGGGATTTAATGTGTCCTGGTCTCACCAAACATCAGATGTTATGTAGTTACCCTTCATAGTTGCATAAGTATAAAGCAAATCCTTCTCAACAATTGCATTAAGCAAATTCTTCTTAATAAGCTGAACATTATTATCAAGGCAGAGAAGTTGATGTTGCAAGTAAGCCTTAAGTATAAGAGTAAAATTCTGCAGTTATTGTAAATTATGCACGCGTGGACAATAGACAGTTTGCGAGGAGTCACCAGGTGGCATTTTTACGTTGTGATGCCCGGTTAGCATTGTTGTTAATATTAAATTTTCTTATAAAGATGTTACTAAAATGTCTGTGTGATCTAGTCAGTTTCAAGATACTATATAAGCCTTGATATGCAGGCAACATGTTTAAAAGTGTAAGCTAATCACAAAAAGATTAGCAACATAACTCCTAGTATTGACAAGCTAGTGTAAAGTGTGAGAGGAAGTTTATACTATATAAGCCTTAATATACAGGCAACATACTCAAAAGCGTAAGCTAACCACAAAAAGGCTAGCAACACAACTCCTAGTATTGATAAGCTAGTGTAAAGTGCGAGAGGGAGTGTATACCTCGGACTTGGAGGGCAGGATGTAATGATATAGGTAGTGTTAAATATAAGTAATATAACAGCAAAGGCGATAGGAAATAGTATGAAAGCAACGACAAAGGCTCTGGACTGGGCAGACATATCAGGGATATATAGCAGAATTTATATTATAAATGCAGAGGGCTAAAAACTTATTATTTCTATAGAATATACTGCTTATATATAAGGAAATAACTCCAAGAGGAAGTTAGGATAAGTTCTGGGGCTGCACCCAATAAGTTAGTGGGCTGGCATAATAATGTGATGTGTTGTAGCTTTTCCATCTAATAAAGTAATTTAGCTGTTTGTACCTCACCCTAATATCCAAGATCTCCTCTACTTCCCATTTTGAGACTCTGTCCTCAAGGTCCAAAGGGGGCTGGTCATAGGTGTCTATCAAAGGGGTAATCTTAGGCAAGCTTAAGTTTGATGACGAGGAAGACCGGGTGGAGCTTTGCGTGTAGGCACTCTTGCTGATTTCTGCAAGTACCTTAAATGGTTCCAGTTAGCGGTGGGAGAACTTTTCTAAGGGGTGAGTCGTTGTGATGTCAGAAGCATCCAGCTAAACATGTTTGCCAACCTTAAACTCCAGAGACAGAGTGTGTCTCCCCAGTCATAGTAGTGCTTGTACTTCTCCTTAGCCTTGGTGAGTATAGCCTTTGTTTAAGCAACACTAGTAGCAATCTAGTTGCAGGACTGGTTTACTGACTCCATAGCAGAGTGGAGTCCAGGTTTAAAGCCTATACGTGGGAGTGGAAGCCCGGCCAAATTTTTGCAAGTCATACATGTCTGGCAATATTTTGTCTTAATGTTACATGCATGTAGATGTGTGTACCAGCTATATATAGTGGAAGTGCATATAATTAATATCTAATTATGGTGGTCTTTTGGCCCAGTTGTTTTCTGTGTTAGCGCTTCTGCATGGATTTTACATTGAAATTCATTTATAAAAGACAATTTTTGGCCTGATCCAGTGCTAAAATACGACATGGGGAATGTTGCGCTCTCCGAAGACAGGAATAAGATGTGCTGCTTGGAGAATGGTGTCCAAGTGCTCAACCATTAGAACACGGGAGCCATACTTCACTTCACCTCTGGTTCGACAATCCACATCTCTGTCTGTGGGTCAGGCCGCCGGCCCACCTTTTTAAACCACTGCACCACTGCACATGGATGATAGACACCATTGCGGGTGAAAGAGAACAGCAGTCGGATCCGAACAACACTCATGCCAGCAAATCCAGGAGCGTCGTCATCGTCGACAATAAAGGCACAGTCGCGACGTGGACCATGTTTGCGCCATGATGGTGTACATTGGATGCGCTCTCGCTTCATGCCGCGAATTCCAGAAGGGTCACTGGGAGAGTAGAAGCTGGCAACTGCAGAATGAAATACAGAGAGATGTTCGATCTCATCGTCCAAGTCGACATCTTTATCCATATCAAGGTAGGCACAGAGAAGGGCAGAGAATTGTGGGATGTTGACATGGACACCAAGATCATCGGGATTTGATGGGTTCGAGCACTCTATAGTCAATTATGTAAGTAATCATCAGATCGTAAGCATTAACGGACCTCAAGTGCAAGCAAGAACAACATTCCCATCAACCCGGGGCCCATCAATCACTTCTTCATCAGCATCATCCTCTGCTTTGACTTTGTCGGGAAGAGCAGAAAATTGGGGGGGTAGCATGCCACGCTCCTCAAAATCGACTCGAGCAGCAGCCAGCTTGTCGAGGCGTTGGTTTGTCAATAGCATTTGCCCTAGCGCCTCAAATCGACTTGAGCGATGCCATGGCTTCTTGACAGCGGTGATGTGCTGTGATTCGGTGACTGAGGAACACACTCCATAGGGTGCACCAAATCGTTTGATATCCGAGCAGTAATGCCGGATAGAGTGCTAAACCCCTCAGGTCGGACACCAACAGTGCGGAAAACTCCCGATGCTGATGAAAGAGGGTGATGGTATCCTCGATGATGTCGAGTGTGTCCTTGTCAAAATCTTGGCGTCGGACAAGGTAGTAGAAATCAAGAAAGCTGCTCAGTGTTTGGACTATCTCTAGGGGGACAAGGTCTTTAAGGGCCGGTAAGTACACCTAAGTCCGATAAGAATCACGGAAATATAAAATAAACAATTACATACTTTCATAAGTGCTTTTGAGTCATCACCAGTCCATTGTTTGAAGCGACGGCCATGTTTGAACCGCCGTAAGCCAGCAAATGCAGGCACTACTGCAATACTTGAAGGAGGTCTTGACTTTGCCGCATGGTCACGTGTAACTCAAAATGGAAATTCGCGCCTGGCGCGTTCTCGTGACGAGTTTGGGCGCAAATATTTTCTTCCCAAAGACATTTTACTCGTATGCGAGCTGTCACCGTGACAGTGTGCCGTGCCACCAACTCTCCTCCCTCCCCCAACTCTTCCACCTCCATTCCCCCTCGCCCTAGCTGCTGCGTCGAATCGGGGGGGCGAATGGGCTAGGATTGGCAAACACCGGCCAAGTCCTGCCTCGGGGGTGCGGGCATTGGCCATGACGGCAGGACGGCGGGAGACAATGGGTGGCCCCTTCGAGCTGAATTGGCAAGCGGCGGCGAGCAGGAACGCGGTCGTTGGCCATGGTATTCTCGCTGTCGACAGCGATGAGGAATACAAGAAGATTGCCGCGGCTTGGCGTGAATCGATGAAGAAATGAGCCCAGGGTGGGCGGGACAAGATTTGGCCCACCCCGGGCACTGTCTCGGACGCTGAGCGGGAACGGCGATGCCGAAGTGTCCGGTGATAGACGAGGATGAACGGGGAGTGGCGTCCAAGTTGGTGGGGGAGGAGGAGAGAGAAAGGTGAAATTCAACTGGGTCTCCGCGCCACGGAGGCGGCGGTGCCACCATCCTGAATCATGTTGCTGGACTCAGCTGCTAATATTAGTCTATTTTCTGTATTTCCTTAGTTTATGACACATTCTTATTTATACATAAAAGTCAGATTTTTTCTACAAAAGGGCGGGTGAGGCGGGACTTGTCGGTGTCACGAGAACAGAAATTCCCTTTTCTGGAACGCGTGACCATGCGGAAAAAAACGCAACTACTTGAAGGTGGCTTAATTATTATATACGCAGCAACTCGCAAGACATACCGGCGGTCGATTTCATCAAGAATTTGCTCCGCTTTGGCCTTTTCATGGGTCAGATAGAGGTATTCACTAACCCATTCTACCAGATGGTCTTTGAATGTGCCCTTGATCAATTGATGAAGAAGATCAGGCGATAACATTTCATGAATATCGGCTCAAGGAAACTCGGTCGTAAATGGCTAAAAGGTCTAAGCATGTACAGTTTGAATGACATCAAGTCACGTACAACAATGTCCGTGTTGATGCCATAGTTCTCCCACAGAGTCTTGGTATCCCCGTCAAATGCTTCAATAATGTCTTCTGTTCCCTCATATGTTTGCGCAGTTGTCATTGGCCCATCAAGGTTATGCGCAGGAGCGGTGCATCTAAAGTTCTGGTGAGTCCTGAATCGATACAAGCAAGAGAACATACTTTGTACACCAACCCTGTACAGGAAGGACTTGCTCAGGATAGTCCGCAATAAAGGGACCAAAGTCATAAATGACACGGCGAAAGTGCCCATCAGGACAGCGGCGAACAACGGGGGTTGTCATTCCAGCCTTCAGTGATGAGAGAACGGCAGCCCATGAAGCATGATATAGTTGGCGCCTGAAAGTGCGAAAAGCAGGGTCGTTATCGTACTTTCGGTCGCCTGACATCAACTGCCAGTCAACAAAAAACAGTTTGCAATAAACACTGACTCTTGGGGATGGCCAAAAAAATAAATGGTACAACCCCGTTTCGGTGCGCTCAACGAAGGGTGCTATGCTCGTTACCAAGTCCCATATACCCAGGGTGGTACTCCGCATTGCCTGTTGAAACGGACACTGTTGTCTTGTCTGCTCCAAAGAATAACGGGCAGAGCATTGCCCCTTCGGTAGAATTGTCAGCCTTGTAAATCTGATCCTGCTCACAGTTATTAGAAGCAGAATATGATACGGCAGATAATACTTACTAAATGAGACCAGGCAAAATTTCCGGACATGAAGTCTGACCAGCGGCGTTTGTTCTCTGGATTGATCTCCACATATGGCCTGTAGTCGAAAAGACCGTCGAAGTCTGGATTGTCGAGGAGATTCTTGATAACAACCTCGGGGTCGCGATACCATATTTCGTAGGGAACGCCGAGCCCATTTGGGAGCGTTGGTGGCGGTGGAGACAGGATCGGTGACAAAGCACTTCCAGGGAGCGTCACCCAACATTGTGGCATCAATAGTTTCGTAGAGGTGGTCTGCATTCGCAAATGGCGCAAGCTCATCCGTCTTCAGCTTGTCTAAAGCCCAAATCTGTAGCAGCTCATCGATATTGGAGCCTGAGATCTGAGCCTTCCGGAAAGCGAAGTCTGCAAGACGGAATTGGACTTCATCATCGTATGGATCCCATTCATCTGGCGACAATTCACATCACACTTGTGGTTTTGCTCCTTCAGGGAGGTCCACTCCCTCTTCATCACATGGACGAGCTAACCAGCAAACATCAGCACTATACACTCCAACAACGCGCACAACATACCAGTGAGGAACGGGTGGTGGATGCGGCGCCAGCCTGTAGAGTTCGCCGCTGGCGCGCTAGCTTCAGGCGCTATATCGGGCCGCAGGTCTTCCAATTGCAAGGGGCTCGAAGCGTGGGCAAGGGGCTCCCAGTCCGGCATTGGACTATCACGCTCAACGCCTTGCCAGTGTGCTGGACCATCGGTGGCTAGCTGGCCGGAGGGGCCGGCGTTGGTTGGATTGTCGTGATAAGCACGAACGTGGCGAGTGATACCCGAGGCCGTCTTGAACACCCTGCCGCAGCCTGGAAACTGGCAAGGCAGGTCCGCAATCGTTTTGCAATTGCCACGATGAGGCAGCATTTCGGACTTGAAGAAGGGAAGGGAGTGGATAGGCCGTTTAGCCGCCTAGGAGGTAAAACGATCGACCGGGCAGTGCTGCGCTGCCGGCTGCACGTGCGCGAAGAGCAACTTGAGACAAGTCCCTCTTCTCCTCTCCCCACCATGGAGCCCGATGCCCCCCGCCCGCGTCGCCCTGGAACCGACCGCCGCCCTGGCGAGATCTTGACGAAAGCAAAACAAAAGCGACGGACGACAGTCGAAATTGAAGCCAAAAATCTTCAAGAAAAACAGCAGAAAGCGGCGAAGGCAAAGAGTGCCCAAGCCAAACACGAGAAACACCTTCAACAGGCAGCCGCGGCAGAATGGCGCATGCGCGACAAGCACGAAGCACTTGTTAACTCGTCAACACGCCCCGACCTTGCCTCAGGCCACCAGCAGCTGCTTCAGAAACAGGCCAGTCAGAATGACGAAATAGATGACAAGGTGCGCCACACACACCTGTTATCTCCCATGCTTACTTCAAGCCAGCTTCTACTCACGCCGCCTCGGGCTCGGAGGGCTCAGATGGAAGAGAAAATGAGTGTTCAGAGACAGGCTGACAACAGCATCAATGTGCATGACAGTTCTTGGACCGGACAGTACTCACTATTGACAGGCCAATTCTCGCTCAAGCGAGGGAAGCGGAGATGAAAGCGCCGATGCCTATGTGGACCCTGCTGCAGACGGCCTTTCCGATGGCTCCGAGGATGACGATGAGTACGACGATATCGAGACGACAAAGAGGGTGAACTTGAAGGCAAAGAAGAAGAAGACAGCCATCGAAAAGCGGTCGGAGCAGAGGAAGGGTAAAGCTAAGGCAAAAGAGAAGGTCAGTTCGGTTTAAATGCTGAAATAAAGCTTACACATGGCGGGTAGGCTCCTCTTCGTGCCGAAATTGAAGCCATGGGCCAACTTCAGCCCACAGCCGCCGCCAAACGCAAGTCCAGTCACGCGTCAGCCTCGGACGGTCCCAGGTAATCGTCTTCACACTTCTGGACCATATATGACGAGTCGCGCATGCACAGGCCGAAAAAAAAACCAAAAGTGGCATTGCTGCAAATTGGAAGCAGGTCGCGAATGTGCCGAAACAGCCTTCGACGACACAGACAGCGGGTTGGCAAGACATTCTCGACCAAGGCCGCCGAACATCCACCACCTCTGTCTCCTCTGCTGTCGGCCAACTCAGCGGCAATGATGACATTGATGGCGATCTGGAGGGCAATACCGAGAGCTTGCAGGTGGTTGTTGAGGCCACATAGCCTGGGAGAGCCCATGCGACAACGTCGTAGGTAAGAAGCAAGAAGTTTTAGTGGGAAAAAAATCTGACATGTTACGAGATGGGCATCGTGCTTCGACAACCCAGCCCTGCCGCCGAGAACACCAAGAAAGGACTAAAGCCTCGCTACACCAACAACCACTTACCCCTGCATCACCCGGACGACAAGAAACGATTCAGGGAGTATTTCATCAGCTCTATAATCGACTGGGCGGGAACTCTACCACAGCCATTCACTGCCGCCAGCCATCAGGAGTACAACACATACATCAAAGGTGCATGGGAAGTTGTCTTCCCTGAGTCTGAACAGCCCGAATCTCCGTATGCAATTACACCGGCTGTTTATGGTGTGGTATGTGTTCAATGCCAAACTTGTGAATGGTTGAATATATTGAATAGATGAGCTCACATCTCGATAACTGGCGTAGCGACATCGGGAAAGATGCTGTCTTGGTAACTGGATTACTGTTAAAGGACGTCGAAAGAGATGAGAAAGGTGCCCCACTGCGAAATCAGCCGCTAATCACACCGGCACTTATTGCTGAACGCGCCGAACTTCAGCTGGCTGACGCAAATTTTCTATATGCAGGGGGGGGCTGTGCATGTATCGTGCCGTTCTCCTTATGATACTGTTTCGCTGATTCCACCACCAGATCGAAATATGTTCTTATTCCGTTTGCTCGAAAGCATCTTCGACTTGCTATTCAGCCCCGCACTCGGGATAATTTTGTGTTCTCTGCTGGTGCTTTAGCACGTTGCGCTGCTGCGGTAAGCTGTCATTTCTCTTCTTAACAGGGACTAATTCTCAATAGGCTGAACGAGCGCTGGAGATGTGGCACACAGGAGAGCTCGTCCAGAAGGTTGACCTCAGGGGTGGTAAAAACAAGAAACTCCTGTTTTCAAGCATCGAATGGGCAAGGCGAACTCAAAAATATTATAATGGCATCGCTAAAATCCAATCGACGCAAAAGCAGCAACTCATCCTTGACCTCGCGGAGCAATACACCAAGAAGAACGCAACAACAGCGAGCCTCGAGGCCGCCTCTGAGCAGAGTAGGTCTACTGGGGAGATTGAACCAGATGGTTATGACCCTAGGGAGGATTTGGATATCTCTGAAGATGAGGTGGAGGCAGGGAATGGAGTTTAGCAGCAGGAAAATAGGAATTAGCTATCCATTTTAACCGTTTATTCAATCAACTGTGCAGCAACCATGATTTTTGCTATCTATTTGAGCCTTATTGAGTCTCTGGGTACATGTCTAGCTAGTGTCTGGAAGTGTGTCTGGCACCAGACATCTGTCTGGAAGTGGCTCTGGCACCAGAAGTGGCTCTGGCACCAGAGATTTCTCTGGAAAGCCTAGAATTGGGCATGTCCTCTGGTACCAGAGGCCATCTGGAACATCTGGAGGACCTGGAAGACCTGGCACCAGGTCTTCCAGAGAAATTCAGTTTTCCTGATGTAGGTTTGTTATACATATCATACACTCTGGGGGGTGACAAAGCGATTAAAATAGTATATCTTCCCCAGCACCATCTTCTTCCTAGAGCTGCTTTCCCCCTTTCCCTTCTGAGTCTAAGTTCTCTCTTGTGAGCTCTTGAGATATTGGGGTTGAGTTTCCTCAGGAGTTTGTTAGCTCTGAAGGCACTGGCACACACAGTTCTTGTTTGTCATTTGGCCAGCAAGCACATCAACACCTATGCTAATGCCCCAAGGATTAATCCCCTAGTAGCCAACATGGTTTGGGTCAGGAGTAGACGAAGGTAGCAAAACACTTTTAAACAAAAGCCAAAGTGTTCAAGTTCTGCATAAAGTCAGCTGCAGCAATGTAGTAGGAGAATCTGCAGTCACGATAAACTTGATCCCTTCATCAACAATAGCATTACATCCTTGAATGACAACAATAACAAGTCTACTGATTGAGGTAGCTTTAATAACTCTCAAGGTTACTGGTTCTCATATAATATACTACTAGACAGGGCTGGGGCTACACCCCAGCTTTGAATGTTACTTGAATCAAGAAAATTTCTACATAAGAAAATCCCATTGATTACAGAATAGCACATAGATGCACAATAACCCTCTTAAATATCTGCTATACTATTACAATTTTGTGGGACATCCTACCATATACGGTAGTTCTGCGCGCCAGAGGCAAATCTTTGAAAATACTATATTAGGATGGATTGGGACCAAAGAATCCTGCTGTGACCTGTGACAGGCAGAAATATTTCGGCCAAAAAAGTCAATGTGACTGTGATAGGCTGAATTGAATGAAATGGTACAGTAAATATATTTAGCTGCAAAATATGAATATGTTATAAATATATTCAACTCTAATCTAGTAGGCATATCTCTGCATATTCTTTTTGATTTTTCTTTGACATATTTGCTTTCACAAAAAATTAAAAGTACGAAAAAATCCTCTGCAAACGAGATTTTCATTCTTCAACTTTCAGCGCGTCCTTTGGTAGTAATATCATGTCCTGCGGACTCATAGTCACACCAAAGACACTGGCAGGCTACAGGAAAGAATATTGATAGGGAAAGATGATTTTGTTGAGAAATTGTCCCAATCAAACACGCATAATTTATCAGCGCCTCCACACATGTCATGTCGGCTCTTGCTTCTAACCATCATCCTCCCGATGGAAGCAACGGCAGTTGGTCTACGCCGTGCTGAGGGCCTACTAGACAGGGCTGGGGGCATAGCCCCAGCCTTAAACTTGAATATTGCTAAAAATAATATGAATTTTTAAATTAAGAACATTGCCACTAACTACAAAATGCCAGACAGATGCCCAACAGTGGCCTTCTTATCTGTTGCTAGTATATATATTGAGTACAACCCAAGTCACTAACATTTGTGTACTTATTCCTCAATTTGTGGGCAATTTGAGAATATTTACTTGTGAATCATCTTAGATACAACTTGTTCACAGGACTGGGTGCAAGTCATCACTTACATGGTCACATTTTACAGCTTTTCTTACCAACTTGGGACTTTAACAGCAGTGACCCCAAAAATGGAAGTGTGGAGCAAATCAATTATTAAAGCCAATGCCAAACATGTGCATACATTCACATGACATCTGCTTAATATAAGAGTAATACTTCCGGGATGGCGGCCTAGTCATCATCGCTGAGGACACCGTATTCCGCATCTCGGGCCAGCACCTTGTGGCACACTCGTCCTTCTTCCGCAACATGCTCGAGGTTCCCGGTCCCCGCCGATGCGGAGAGGATGGATGGCTGCCCCGTCGTGCGCTCGCCCGACTCTGCAATAGCGATGACGACGTTCCTAGAGGCAATCATGTACCCACAGCCCGGGTGCGTGCCCGGGCTCTGCCGAACTGCTCGTAATGACCGATGCTAGGCTCTTCGAATCCCCGCCATCGCCCTACCACTTCGACGTCCTGGACGTCATCCTGCGCCTGAGCCACAAATACAATGTGGATTGGTTGCTCCGGCGTGCTCTGGACCGCATGGACCCCCTCTACCCTACCACATTGGACGACTACGAGAGCTTTTGTTTAACGAATGGCCGCACTGCGGTCTTCCGTCCGCAGAATGTCCATCTGCACATCTCGGTGATACTTCTGGCGCGCCGGCTCGGGCTGGACTGGATGCTGCCACTGGCGTTTTATCGGCTTGCGATGTGGCGCGATACGCACACTATCTTGGAGTCCGAGTTAGCACCAGCGGACAAGGTGCGCTACGTCGCAGCGCTCGGCGACTTGCAGGGCATGTGGCGCAGCAAGGCACTCGCTTTCTTGTGGGACCCGCTCGAAGTCGATGGGTGCACCAACCGCGTTTATTGTTCGCCGCGGCGCACCATGTACCGTCGCAGAGCAGAGGACCAGCGGCTGACGGCAAAGGGTAGGTATATCATGCCACTGAGCCTCTGGGCAGACGACGCGTTCAACCCCATGACACAGCAAGACATGATTTGCGGAACCTGTGTCGCGGAAATGAAGCGCATCAAACGCGCTGCGGACGAGGCATTCTGGCAAAATCTTCCTGGGATATTCGACCTTGGGGACTGGAAGACACTGGAGAAGACCAAGACAGCTTTTATGAAGAATATTACTTCACCTGGAACATGATGCCATAGCCTCGACCTAAACAAAACTCCGTGTCTTCAGCTTGTCATCTAGAGCGTCAAATTGACTTGATATTAGAAGCTACCAGTAACAAGTGCGGGCGGATAAGAAACATAAAATGTTTACTAATTTATGCCGAAGACCAGCGCTTCTGAAACTGTGCACGCATCAGTTGTTGGACCTCTTCTTCATAGCGCAGGTACTGCAGTCCAAAGCACTGCACGCGGGGCTCGCCATCGGGATACGGGGACGGGTGAACGGCTGGGTCGGCCACGGAGGCGTTCATGACAGCGAGTATCTCGTCCGGTGACTGTCAAGAACATCAATACTGAAGCTTTGAGTCGACCAAGAGACACGCTCACGATTTCGTTCTCTGGGATTTTCGTTGGCGGATTGTACCCGTCCACGCCGCGGAGGCTGATGACGCGGAAGACACCGCAGTAGTAGATGTGCTCTTTGACCTTGGCGAAAAAGTCTACCTCGGTGCCGTTCGCAGCCAGTCTGAGTAGGGCGGTGTGTTCGCGCCAGCCCTCTACAGAGTGAAACTCGTGTGTCGGCGCATACGCAAGAGCGTGCGGGCTGGACATCAAGCCGCACCAGACCATGCGACGAGGGAGGTAAAGGATCTCGCTGATGAACTTTCGTGTCAGGCCAGTGGATTTTGAGCGGGAGAAAACGCACCGACTGCGATGCGAAACCTGAATAAAAACATCAGCTTGAGAAGAACCTGTATTACTAAACTTGCCATGGTAGCGAGGTCCCCTCCACGTGAGACAGTACACACAGCCAGATGAAGATCATATTTATTTTGTTTCGCCAGTGGACACGGGAAGCTGCTCATCATGTACTGATTGAAGCGCAGGCGCTCGGTGAAGGACGGCTGGGTAAAAGATCTGATGAGAGGTGGAAGGGACGGGGAGTGAGCTCACGGTGAACCCCACCGACCACTGGAGGGGAAGTTTAGATGAAATAGAACTGCCATTCGATACAGGTCTTCACCGTTGTTGTAGCGACATTCTTGAGCTGGGCTTGAAGACGCTGGATTTCAGCTGCATTGTTTTCCACCTGCTCCTGCCGCTACATAATGGAAGTTTGTGCCTCTTGTATTCGCTATGATAATGTAGTCAATACCTGCAATGAGCGCTCGTGGCCTGACCGCCACTCACTCGACGGAGCTCCTGTAGGTTCTCGCGTTGTTTTTCTTCAGCCTGCCGCTCTGCCTCGCCCAGTTGCTATGCGACATCAGCACTGCCTCATAGTGGAGTAGTAGAACGACGCCTACCACGGCGAGGGTCACGTTCTCGTCGGCAAGCATGACCAACGCGCATTCTGCAGCAAGCACTTCTTTTGTCTTCTGTGCAAGAGTCTGAAGGTTGTCAGCATAAATCGCTAGCAACGAGGGACGAAGGCAACGCACCGATACAAGGTTAACATTTTCACGTTCCACCGTCGCCTAGGAAGCATTCAGCGCGGCACCGGCGCGCAAGCTGCGAATAACCGCTTTTAGGGCCATATTTTCCCGCATCGCGGCGAGGAAGAGCCCGCCGGCGCTGTCGGACATGGCACCGGTATGTCGATAGTTGGTGAAGGTGCTGCGGATGCTATGCACCACTCGAAGCAGAGCGACGCGAAATCGTAGATGATGGTCGAGAAAACACGCGGGTCACACCTTGTCACGTCAATGATTCCAAGTGCGGAAATTCATTCCCACGCGCGTCTTCTTCTCTTCTACCGTCACTAGCCTCGCTCGTGCACTCCCCCTCCCTCTACAACGATGCAGAGTGGTGATGCCGCCGGCGCATCCATGTCGGGCGGGCACAACCTGCTCCCACTCACCCGAGAAAATATCGCGCTGAAAACCGTGCGTCGTCTCGTACGCGTCCGCTGCCGGTGTCGACTGACGAAAGACCTGATAGGCATTGGAGAAGAAGAATAGGGACCTGCTTGCCGCCGAGCGTGCACTGGCCATGCTGGTGGAGGAAAACAACGCGATGTCGAAGGTCGTCGCCCAGTTTTTCAGGCGCTTCAAGTTTGCTGTGTGTTAATCGCGTTCCACAGGAGATGAACGTGGTGAAGGATGGCGCGGCGGAGCCAAAGATGGACGCAGGGACTCTGTTGAAAGAACTTCGTCAGGTGCGTGCTGCAATGTGTTATTCCGTCTGGTCGCTCTGACATGCACACATCCAGACACTCGTTAGCGCTGAGGAATCGCTGGCCAAGCAGGAAGAAATCCTACGCCAACAGCAAACTGAGCTGAACGATCTTCGCTACAAACTATGTTCGCCTCAGATGATTGAGGCCAAGGATTTCCGCTCTGAAACTCGTCCGCTGAAGGTATGCACAGTGCCAACCTATTTTGTTTCTGACAATGAACCTAGCGTCTTTCACACTCATGGCATCGCGAACCTTTATGGAACCGGTCCCCATCTCCTGCATTCTCTCATGCCCACCGGCGGAGCCACAGTCGGAGTCGTAGTCACAGCCGCCATCCTAGTCATAGTCGGAGCCCCCGGCACCGCTCATCCTCGCGCTCACAGCGTCGCAGTTGGAGCCGCAGCCGCTTGCACTCGCGCTCACGTCGATCCATGTCCCCAGCAAGACGCTCTCCGAGTCCCCGACAAGCTTTCTTCGTGGACCGGCCAGGTTGGCGCGAGCGCCTGAATCATAATCGGAACCGTTTAGGCCGGAGCGACCGTGTCTCTTGCAACGAGTACATGGCGAAATTACCGCTTCCCGACGAAGTGAGCCGGCTCGGGCGGACAAAATCCATCTCGAAGCTCGAAGATGTAGAGGATTTGTTGCGAGTGAGTAATTCATCGTGTTCTTCAGCAAGTCCTAACCGCCCGTAGGATTTCCCCAGTATCCGGTATCGAGATTGATCCACAATTGACTGTGCGCTAAAGCTTCGGCAGGAAGCCGCTGTACTTACCTGGTCGCTCCTGTTGGATATCGATCGTTCGTGGACATGGGCTTGCCTACGACCCCACACATTCGTATTCCGTGCGCGAACGCCCGTTGGAACACGCACCAGGAGCTGTCCGACCTCGCCTCATCCCGCGCCGAAGTCGACTATCTGATTCGGTACGCACGACGCTGTCCACTACGCGGGCGTCTATCGCGTGCTCAGCCTACGCGGCGTCGCGCCCCCGACGGCGTCTGTACGCAAGCGACATCGTGCATTTCATCTTGTCCTATAATTATGAGGCCAGTTATCACAAAAAATTATTTGCTTGTGGTTTGTGGTTTATGACTTATAGTTGTGTTCATTTTTTGTGGTTGAGGCGATTTTTGTGCTTGTGGCATACATGGTTGAGGTTTTGATTTCTGTGGTTGAGGTTTCAGGCCTATATTGCAAGTGTCTAGAAGCTATAATTCAGATTTCCTTTCTCCCCTCCAATCAGATTCAGATCAATTCATCAATGCTCTATAACAAGTTAATATTCTTTGCAAAACTCCAAAGTCCGGAAGACTTTACTTACCAGGTGATTTATCTGGGGATCTTGCAGTTCAAATGTCTGAGGCTCTCTGAAGCTTGGTGAGACCAGGGGAATCTGGATATGTAGAAGCTGGATGCCTTAAACTGCGATAGCAAGATTGATGGGATTGATCGGCCATCATAGTATCAATTTCTACTAGATTGAAATGTGGGTAAGTGGTCTAATGTACAATACCTGAAGCTCAAACATAATAAACATAACCATAAATCTCAGTAGCACAACCACAAACCATCAATTAAGAAGCAAAAACCATGTAGACCACACACCACAACCTGGTAAAAAACCACAACCATAAAACTGTACCATCTTTAAAACCTCAATGGAAAGAGCACAGACTCAAATAACATAATTTTTGTGAAAACTGCTCTTATATATAATATGTCTTCTATAAGAGCAGTTTTCACAAATAATATGATGCTTGAGGTTGCAGTTCATGCTCTAGGTTTTATACATGGTTGTGCGTTGAGGTTGTGCTTTTGCTACAGCTTGGTGACTGTGCTCTGTGCTGATGGTTTGTTGTTATGTGGTTGAGCTTGAGGTTGAGCCACTGGAGGCCGGGGTGTGGAAGACTGTGCTTTTAGCAATGGTGTACTCTGAAGTACCTTGTCTTCATTGTGAAATCATGAGTATGCCTTGGCAAAACTCAGATCAAGACTCAAATCTGTTGCCCTCGGAAAATCCCCGCGGCCACGTTCGATTTGACGGACATTGATGATGTCATGATTTCCGTCATGATCAGATTCATGTCAAACCATCCTTCTTTTGCTCCACCATCATCTCCGCAAAATTTACTCCCTTGGCATGTCAAGAGGCTTACGAAAGTCACGAAACATCACTGCGACGAGTCTTGGGACACAAGCCAGACACCTCTGTACCTGGACTCCTCAGCTGGATGGCCGAGGCGCTGTATGTCCATGGCCGACGCCGCTGCCAGCAAGCTCCCTTCTGGGGCGAACTTTTGTCTTGGTACTGTCTTCAAATCTACGGTCTACCAGCCGCCGTGCACTACTCTTGAACGCAACCAACTAAATAGCCCACCGAGCGCCAGTGATCGCGTTGACCGCGGGCCTTACTGGCAGTGGACATGTTTACTGCCCAACATCATCAGCTCGTGGGCTGCTGCCTGTCTTCGAAGTCGTAGGCATTCTACCCTGCTTGAGCATCTCCGCTATCGCCACTACCCAAAATATCCTTGACGAACCCTGTTTTGACTCAAAGTCAGCTCGAGTTTCACCTACAGCGGCCCGCCGTGTGGCAGACGGAGAATCTGGAGGAGGAGTGAGTTGACGTGGAGCGGCGATGGCGGGCACTGGCAAGCCAATGGGCTCGGTGTTGCTGACTCGGACAGAGCGGCTGCTGAGCCACATTGTCAGCAGCGACAGCCCGATTTCAGAGGGCGCCAGTCGTTCCTTGTGCGGGAAGACCGCGCGCCGCCGTACCGTTCAAGACACCAAGCAAAGGACTTGTTCAGCCGCCTGCTGGAGCGTCTGTTTGAGCCGCCGTTTCCCTGCCCATGCTGACGCCACCGTTGCCTGCTGTGTCAAGGCTAACTGTTCCGAGGAAGGGAGCAGTAGCTAGCAAGTTCTCTGGACGGCCCCCCGATGGCCGGCCATGGCTACGGACAGAGGAGGCGGCCTCGACTTCCGCTTCATGTTAGCCCGCTCAAGCGAACGACCGGCTCTCCGGCCTGTCGCCATTTCGACAACAACGGCAGTAGGAATGGCAAAGGACCCGGCTCAGCAACGGAATCGCGGCAGCGCTTGTCCCAGTTCATGTCCGCGAGAACCTCTCCGCGCTCGCCGACTCAATCGTACCCCCGCCCGCATCGTGCCCGTCTCCGAAGCCAGCAGCGCCACCCCGACAATTGATGCAGGAAGCGCGTCAAGCTAAGCCCGCCGGGAGAGTATGCGTATAGCGAGGGCGTGGCGCGAGGGCAAACAAACGCAAGTAGGGTGGGAAGGTGTATGTCGGGAGTCGAAGGAGGCAGGCGCAAGACTGTTCGATGGGGCTGAGTGAGGCGAATTCAAACAGGGAGGAGAGCCAGTAAAGTGCTTTATGTGTGTTTCGTCGCTGGAGGTAGAACAATAGGGGGGGTTGACGAGGAGGCAGCACAACTACGACGACGATTGCTTTCGAAGATATATATATGGGTTTTCAAGTTCTAATCTAAAAGACACCAGGATACCAATCGCGTACAATTGCGAGCGATTGAACCCACAATGCGATGATGTCCGCGTCGTCGGCGCTGCCCATAAGTGGGAGAGTGCGATCGGCAAGAATACTGACCTGTTCCTCTGTAAGAGTACCTGCTGGTGGCTCGACCGCGACATGGCTAAGTTCGGCCGGCGGGCCCATGTGCCCGAGCCATGAAGTTGAATTCTCAGTGGTCGGATTATTTTGTTGATGAGATTGGAGAACGTCCTCATCACGTAGACCCTGCCAGTCGATTCCATGGACCTCCAATTCCTCTTCTGTCAAGCCCTCTTCTTCCGCGGGCAGCTGGTCGCCGCGAACCCCGCAAACAAACATGTCGAAGCCGAACATATCAGCAGGCGATCGATTTGGGCCATCGCGGATTTGAATGCGGTGGGTGTTCCATGACTCAGCAAAGAACGCTAGTTGAGTGTTGAGAGTGGCGAGGAATAGGAAGTGTAAGAGCCAAATGTGGGCAACATTGTTGATGTCAAGCCCGTAATGCAGCTCAAGATCGACAAAACGATCGGCCCATGTCGCACCAACCTGGGCTGTTACATCGACCCAAAGACGCTCTATGCGTATATTGTGAACACTTCTGTTTAATTTTCAGTGTAATTTAGACGCAAAAAAAAAACAATACTTGCCTTCCCCATATGTACGAGCCACGCCAAAGTCCACGATGTGACTCCATCCAAGCGGCGACATAGAGGTTTTCCGTCCCATGGTCACCGCGTAGACGGGAGGGTACTCCGTGAATTTCCGCCGCAGCAAGGAATAGAGCCAACACGGTGTCGGCAGTATTGTTGTCACTTGCGCGAAGACCGGTTATGAGCCGTGAATACCCATCGATGAAGCCGTGAATCACGATTCCCCATCGAATGAGCCCTAGCAATTCATTTGGTCAGAATGGGGGATGGAACTTCACGAATGGCGCACCATGCTGCCCATCGTGATGCCAAAGTGAATTGGGGCCAAGTACCCGATATTCCCGACGCCGAATTCGGATGCGCTCGAATATACGGCGGACTGGGTCAATCCGTAAAAGCGATAGGCGAATTCGCTCATGTGGAATACGGTGGCCCAAGCGAAGGAGCATTCCGTGGAGCATTCGAATGCCAGCTCGTCGATAGTGTGAGCGTAGACGGAGTAGCAGGTCATCTAGATCCTCATCCGACATAGTCGATAGCGGAGCAGTAAACGATGTAGGTCGCGGATCGGAGTTTGCAGCATTTTCAAGGTCCTCGGGTGATGGCATAGGGAGGTCAGGATCAAGAATTTCGTCGTCGCCAGCCAGACCCTGCGCTGGTCGAGCAAAAGGATCCGCTTGTGGTTGTACAATACCCAGTTCAAGAAGGGCAGTACGAACCGTGGGCCGGCTAACACCGAGAAACCTAGCAATACTTGAAGTGGACCGTTGTGTGTACGCCCAGCGAAGAAAGTCAGGGTCGATTTGCATTCTCGGCCGTCCCGGACGGTCAGAGGGTATTGTATGAACTAGAGTAGGGTGACCATAGTGTGATTCATCAACTGCACGTTGATAGCTTAGCCGTATATCAAGCAGCATGTCAGCAAGATTGGTGTCCATAAGTAAGAGTTCATCAGCTGGAACAACACTGCCATGCTGGAGGGTTGTTTCAGTGCTGCCCAATTTCATAAGGATCAAGATATACCTCGCGAACGATCGATACAAACTCATTAAGATCATCCCCCAAACGCCGCAATAACAACCGCATCTGTGTTAGATTCTGCAGTGATAGCATGGACGGCAGCTTCGAATCGATGGTAGTGTGTGCGAAGAGCATCCAGGAGGACAGTTCCTTGCAGTGATGGTGGGAGCTCCATGATGGGAAGCGATAAGCGGTAACGAAGGCGCGTCACATCACGTCACACGTGTCGACGTGGCAGCGAGCACACTGGATGCTGTTCGAACAAGGTCAGCAGGCAGCTTGTCATTGGCCTGATATCAACCTTTTGAATTGATAGATCTACCACACATCAACATCAGCGTCTCCATCCATCGGGGAACCTCCTGCCGGTTGGATGCGGAAGTCCTTACTGGCGTACCCATCGTACCACCTATGCGTCTAGTGGGGAGTCCTGGCATGCTGGCAGCCTACCAACTCATTGACCTTATTCGCTCAGAGGTCATGTCCCGCCAAACATCCATCTCTGTTCTCATTTCCCAGCTACTTGAAACGAACTCCATGGATGGCTCTCGAGTTTCTGTCACCACAGCCCAAACCTGGGACTTCCGAGAAGAGATGTTCCTCGGTCATCTTCCCCTGACCTTGGGGAGTGGTATCCCTCTGATTCACGCTGTCCTGGCCCTGGACCCCGAGTATCTCAGCCTTATGCCGTCACCAGTTGCTCATCTACCACACTTCTTCCTTCGCTTCAAAATTGACACTGTCCGTGACAGTGTTGTCGACAACACCTTCCTTTTCAATCCCTTCATTGATTCACACTTCTCAATGGGAAATCTTGGTGTCCCACCGGCTTTTCTCTCGGAACAACGGCTAGATGCACGTTCATTGGACTCGTCCCCTTCATCTACCCCCTGCCCCTCCTTTGGCTCCCCACTCCAAGTCCATGGCCCACCTGTCACCCTGCGTATGGTCATCGATGCAAAAGCCAAGAGCTTGCTTGGCGCAGCCTATTATGAGCGGCTCTCAGCACTTGCCCAGTTCTCGAAGGCAACGAATCGCACCGGTATTCAGCAGATGGCACGCATGTTTCTTGCGATGCAGTCAATCATCACCGCGCTTGGTTTGGACCCTGCTGACGCCACCTCCGCAGACAGCTTTGTGGATTCGAGCAGCAACTGCCACACAGCAACGACATTCGACATTATTCAGCAATTTGGATGGACCTCCTATACAACGTTCAGCAACAAGAAGCGATTCTATGACCATGCTGAGGCTATCGCAAAAGCCTCATGGAATACTCAGTTTGCCAAAAGTATGATTTTTATTCTTGTTTTTGTAACCTCCATATTAATTTTATCTCATTTATCAGAAGGGCCAAAGTATCAAGTCTTCCGTGCCATTCAATCACTCTGGGGTGTAGGTGGTCCCCTTCATCCAGACAATCGGTTTCTTGAACAGACTGTTCCTTCAACTTTGGGATGCAAACTGTCCGAAAACTCACTAAAGACACTGGGGCGTACAGTTCTAGATTGCTGTATTACGGAGTAAATAGTCAAATTGGAGGTCATTTGGAGTGGGATTATGCTTAGTATTTCATTTCGTAAACTCTTGATAAATAATGTTTTTTTTAGGATCTGCACAATTAAACACCTAAGTTTATGACCTAGTAGGATTTTACATGGATGTATAGTTAAGAAGTAAAATATACTATGATATATGTCCTATATCTATAAATGCTTAAAATTATAGTGAACTTGGATCTATGACCTGTCTCTGGCTTACTTTTGTTCTCACCTCCAGTGTACCTAAAAAGGCAATTATGAATAATGGAGTTTTAAACATATTTATATATCTGGGGGTATGAACTGGGCAATGTGGCATATGACTTATATCTTCTAGAGGAATATAAACTTCACAGAAGAGCTTAGGAATTCATGCAGCTCCACAAAATTCTGTTATTTGCAATTTATAAGAGTTTCTGCTGTAAATACTGAGCAAGATGAGATATATTGATGGAAAAAAAATCCTGTTAGAATACCTCACTTATTGATCTCAGAGTATTCTGGTCACCTGTGACGATAACTCTAATGGTTGTCCTCAATACTATTAAGTTATCACAAAAGATTATAACTTGAGTCAGGATTGCAGTTCATGGATATATTATTAAGATTTGAGATTTGGTAAGAGCATATATGGGAAAGCAAGGTATGCATATTATGCTTCACTTTGAATCCAAGTCTTATAGAGGTATGAAAACTAACCTACTCAAAAGCAATTTTCCAATATTAGCCTGCTATTCAGATATCCATATCTACCTAACCCAGACCCTCACCAGCTTCATAAGTCAATGATGAATTTATGAGCTCTTGTGTAATGATAATAGTAATATATTTAATAATATATTTAGATTTAATTGGCCCAACAGTGTTTTGTCTGTTAGTCTTTGTTCCTAGGTCAGATTTTGTCAGGCAAGTAACAGATGAAAGAACCTATTAAGCCCTCCCACATCCCCCCCTCATCTAAGGTAGAGACTATACTATTAGCTAAAATGGCCCTAGAAATGTTTTTAAGCCTATTTTGTGAATATCTCCATAGACTGTTGTCCTCCTCCCTTGTGGCCTGGTGAGATGACTCTCATACTGCTGGACTATATCCCCCTGTGATATCAAGCTTATCCATCTAGTGGCTGTTGCACTATACCTTGTGCAAGCTTTGACAGCTGCGATCAAAAATCGTGGGAACTGACATTGGTGGCTATGCTAATGTCAATTTCCATCAACAAGCCATAAACTCCGATTCTTCCAGTCCAAATACTGGTCAACACAAAAAAAAACCATTTGGACTAAATTCTACTAAGGAAACAATATATCTATGCAATACTATGACCACCAATTGCGTTAATGAACTGCAAAAAAAGCCAGTTGTCGATGGCCTCCTCCAGCGTGAATGGGGCGACCGCGTTGCCAGCCTCGTCAAGCGTGGGATATGTCTTGGCGCAAAGTTTGACGAGGAATCCATAGGGAATATAGGCGGAACGGAAGCACGCACGGAACAGAATGTTACCGGCCTCGTAATGGAAGTCAGTATTCCGAACGCACGCCAAATAGATCGGCTCTGTTGGGAGGATGAAACTAATTTTCATCTGGCTGAGCTCGTTGCGCGATGGCAGATGGGGACTGCCAGTTATGGCCCACGCAGCAAGCCGGCTACGGAATGCGATGCCGTCGGCGTCGTCGAACTGAATCTGAGGGCTCAGACTCCCACGGATGGCGTCGAACTCGTCAAGGTTAGGGATTCCGGTACGAGCGAGGAATTCGGATATGACCTTTCGCATGACCATGGCTTGCACCACGTTATCCAGGCCCGATAGCGCTTGGGCAGCAAGGCGTGGCAGCCCATTGACAGAGACGGCCTCCATGAAATCACTGGGATCTCGAATGATAGTGCCATACACCGTCTCTAGGAAGGAGTAAACTCCGCCTGGGGCGGACCGGAGAAGCTGGCCGAGTTCAGAGAGGGGAACTATATTAAAGAACATCGCACCTCGAGCACGGAGAACCCATTAGAACAAAGAGAGTTGAGCCCGGTGTACCATGCGATGGCCTCTGGTCCGTCCGTCTGCTGCCCGCCGATAATACCAGCTAAAACCATCGCGGAGAGAAGGGCTTCGTGCTGAGGTTCGGCGCGTTCATTGAATTGAGCGACCTAGAGAGTTTCAGAAATGACTCAGTCCTCGTCGAGCGTCGATACGAACCTGGATATCATGGTGAAAGACTGAGAAATGGATTTGCCGGTCCGAGATGTCGCCCAAATGCCCCGCCTCCTTCACCCTCATGATGTCCAGCGCGAGCTCAGGATGGTTCTTTTCGAGGAAGGCGCGTGTGAAGCAGCGCATATCGAATCGGCAGGCCGGAAGTAAAATGAGACCGGAGATGAGAGGCGACGGTGCCATTTGGTGAACAAGCATGAGGGCGGTTACGCACCCAAATGCAGCCATTGAAGCTTTGCGCGCCTCGCTGACGATGGCCCGATTGGGAATTGTCGCAATGCTGCAGAAATCGTCGGCTCGGTGTAGCAGAAATTGGCCCGCGTGTTCTTGCGTGAAGAACTGGAAGGCAGCATAGACGACCTCTCGTTCCACACCCATCCCATCAGCAACCTTCTTTTTCTCTCCTGTCCGTGGATCGATCTTGATACTGGGGTGACAAGTCAGTTTGGCTAGGAGATTGTAACGGAGACTCACCGACGGAACGTTCGATCCGACGTCAGGACCATATCAAAATGACCGTCTTCGTAGCAGTCCTTGATAACACGGATCAAGTCCTGCGCCATGTCCGCATTCGTCTCGCCTTCGACAATCAACTCGGCAGGGACGTTCCCATCCGACGCAGCCTTCGTCGCAGCCACAGCAAGGTCAGGAGCGAAGTGTACTTCACGCATCGCTGCTGTTCCGGCAGGCGGCGTGTAATCTGCAAAAACAGCGCCTTGGCCGCGGAGCTGGAACGAAACAGACAGAGGATGCTAGATGGCATCTCAGTACACATTCGCCGGCTCAATGAGAGATAAACTGACCAGTGGACGGATTGCCGTTGTGGTAGAATTCACCGCTGCACTATTGCTGGGTAGGTTGCTCGACTCCACCGAGGCTGATTCCCCGGCGGCGTTCCTCCGAGGTCGGGGCGTCGGCGTGGCTGCCAGGTCATCGTCGTCCCGCTAGTGTACCAGATTTCATCAACTGACACTCTGTTGCTGAAAAATGAGCACATACCATAAGTATATCATCGATCTCAAACTCGTCGTCCGTTTCACCACCCGACTCGCACTCCGCAGGCCCTTCCCAGTCCTCGGCGACACCCAGACTCGTTTCAGAGCAAAAGAGAGCATGTTGGAGGGCAGGGATGCATGCGCTGTGGCGGCGTTTGGGGCCGTTGTCGACACTTGCAACACATGAGACGTTGTTGTTCGCGATGACTGGTAATGGAGTCAGTGGAAAGCGGGATGTGGGGACGAAGCACAAACCCCAAAAGATGTGGAGGCGATTGTCGCGAAGACAGATGCCATGCTTGGCAAATTCGGAGGCCCGCTCGGTCAGCATCTGGCTGACCGAAAGCATGGAGTCGATGGTGACGCGTCCCAACATGATGGAGCCGTCACCTCGGGCGGTTCCTTTGTTGAGAAGACGCAGGTGTTGGAGGGAAGGCAGTCGCGTTCGCAAGTAACGCGTTATTTCCGTCGACGAGGATCCGAGTTTCCACCGGCCCGGCCCGGCCTCGAGCCAATTGATGATATCGGGGGTCATATCTCCGAGCGTAATGTCCTGCGATACGACGGTCTCGAGGATTAAGCCATGGGCGGTCCCAAACTCAAGGAATTCGTTCCATAATGTTTGCGGCACAGCAAGGTTGGCGCTGGACTTGAAGGAAGTAAGTACAATAAGGAGCAGACATAGGAAGGACGCACCGTTGGTGTAAAGACTACATGCCGGATAGCGACGTCTGTAGCGGAGAGCGTGATCTCGCTATGGCGTCGGACAGACAACACAGCAGCCGCCTGGGGATTTGATGTTGTGCTGGGCGCATGCCTTGCAGGCCCTCGTCGGGCACGACGAATGGGAAGCTGACTTGAAGACGCTGTTGGGCCATGCGCTTCGGCGGCAGAAAGGCGCCGGTCGTTTGCGGAGCTAAGAGCCGCGGAGCCTGGGCGGGAGCGAGTGGAGGGGAAGCGGGGGATGCTCGAGTTAGGACCGATGCCATTTCGAACCAGCGAGTTGAAGCCTATTCCAGCGAAGGAAGTTCCAGCAGTGTTCGGATAGCCTTGAGGGGCGGTCGGGAGCGAGGACCGCGCATAGCGGGTTGCCACAGGGGGTGCAGAGTTTGATTGAGTGGGCAGAAGGGAGGCAGTGGGACTGGATGTCGATGTGTTCTGCGGCTGCAGATTTTGGGCAAAGGTGACAAGCGGCTGCAGCGCCTGCAGGATACTTGCAAAGTCAACCTGAGAGGGTGTTGTGAGCGAAGCACAATGATATAAACGGCGAGCACGCACAGAGTTGGGAGCTGTCATATTGAATTGAGAGCAGTTTTGGGTGGCGAGAAGTCTGTGGAGGGTCGTTAGCGATGCCACGTCACTGTATGGCCGTACGAACGAAGAGCGGTGTCGAGGAGTTAAGCAAGCGAGTGCATTTGAGGCCGCTTATGACAGTCTATAAAGACTGTTGGGCGGTGCCAAGTCCCAAAGCCCGCCTGAGGCGAATCGTCATGGTGGCTGGATGACAAGTTGATGTGAGAGTGACAGCCTGAGTGTGATCCGATAGCGGGATTTCCACTTTCGGTCAATCATCCGATTAAGCGAAACTCACATCATCACCATAGCCTAGCAACATGTCCTCAAGCACAACCACGGAACACAGACAAGTAAGCAGTGTCCATCAACTCCTATTTTCACACACGGCAGCCCCAAGCACAGGGGAGAACCACAACATACATGCCCAACCTGATTGCGCAACCACAGCAACATGGCTCAAACATGAAAAAAAGCTCAATGCATTAGGGCAAAAATATTTCGCCGCTTCTGGGGTGGGCGGCTCGGAAGCGGCTGGTGGGCGGCTCCACGAAAATTCTGTAGACAATATCTTTGTAAGTCCTTAACATAATAGCGACATTCTTGGGGCGTTCGATAGCCCCCGACGAGCCCTTTCGAACGCGCCACTGAGCGGCTCGAACGGTGGCTTTGTCGTCGAGCATCGCCCTTGGACTTTTTGGGTGGGCGGCTCGGACGCGGCGGTGGGCGGCTTTTTGCCTCATTTTCGCCGCCCTCTTTTCGCGGTGGGCGGCTGGTGGCAGTGTTGCCGCGGCGGTGGGCGGCTCTCGCACAAGTGAGCGCGGCTCTGGTGTGACAGAGGGCGGCTCCCAGCCAAACCTGGAGGGCGGCGATGGAGCACTGCCGCCACCCCAGTAAGCGGCCGCTGCGGCGCCGGTCTCTTCCAGCGACTAACTCCTCGTCATCACAAGGCCCTTGCCTTCCTCGCTGGCCACCTGTCCGGGTCTTGAACGCATGTTGCGTTGCCCTCGCCGTCGTCGTCGTCGCCATCAACGTTCGCCGGCGGCGTCGACGCTGACAGATGATCAGTGATTAGAATCTCTACATCTTGTCTCTGCTCCACGACCACGGTCAAGTGCCCGCCGCCACCTGGGCTTGCATGCGCGTTGCAAGACTCCACCAACATCTTCAACGACGACCCCACTGCCAGTGGCAGTACTGGCAGTACTTGTGCCCTCAAGCTGCACAGCCCGGCACCGGCCATGGACTGTCGCTGGTGCCGTCCTCAAATGCATCCTCTCTTGCTTGGGCTTCTTCTGCTGCGCCCTAGTCATCGCGCAACATATGGGCTATACATATGATGTAACATGTTAATTCAACAATCCCTAAAAATTTATAGTTACTTAGAATGTAAATAGCAGCACAATGACTACAAATTATGCATTGGGGTCTTCAATACCATGTACAGAACACCCAATAGTATGCAATACAATGAAAATCCCAAAACGCTAAAATTGAGCACTTCGCCGCCCACCCCTGGGCGGCGCGCGGACAGGCCGCGGCCGCGGCCCTAAAAGCCAACGGAGACGACACTCGCTGTCAGCGTGAGTGTCTGCCACGCAGATCCACCATCTAGTGCTGCAAGACCGCAAGGGATGGCGTTGGCGCCAAGTCCTAGTGGCATTGATCATGATCGACGTCGACGAGCGGCGAAGTGCATGATCTGACGTAATCATGCACTTCGCCGCCCACCCCGCCGCCCACCCACTGGTGTGACTGCCGCGGCAGCGTGACAGAGGTGGGCGGCGATGGGGCTAGGTGACGCGGCGGTGGGCGGCTGGTGGGCGGCGGAGGGCGGCGAAATATATCTGCCCCATGCATTATCGTTGCAAGCACCGCCAACAGGTAAATAATATTTTGTGATAAATGACCTCATAGTCTTCTTATTAATGATCGACCAGTCGCGACGGGCAATCGAGCGTATAATGAACCGCGAGTCTGCGTGCGAGCATCGTATGGACCACGCGTATCCGTTTCTCGACGGTGAACCGCGTGTGGAGTGTTTTGGGCTGCAATTTGTGCGATACGACCGATCTGTGGAGGATGCGCTGGGAGCATGGCGTCCGCCTGGTCGCAGGAGATCTTCTTGGGGTGGAGATGAGGAGCTGAAGGCTGCAAAAATGTGAGTTCAAAGCGAAGTTGACTGTCGGCACAATAGCAAGCACATACATAGCCAATTGGCTCTCCATCAACCTTTAATCAGCAAGTTTGTCAATATATTGCAGCCGCGGTCTGCTGATATGTCCCTCGACACGCTCCTTGTCCTGTCGCAGGCGTGGGGTCGAAGGAGCCCGGGCCGAGCGGGCCGACCACGGCGGTGGCGAGTGCGAGAAGCTTAAGCGCAGGGGAGATCAGGTCTTAGAGTCAGGACCACGATTCGGGGGGGATGTCGTGCGAGGGCTGCGAGGATATTCCTGCGCTACACTCAGCAAGGTGCGCTGGGTGTCGCTATCCTCCTTCCCATGGCACCGATGACCGTCGACCGAAGCAGGCGTCCGTCCGGTCCCGCAGAGAGATGGGGATGATCGAACTGGCGCATAAGTATGGCGGACGTGAAGATGAGGGCTGTTGACAACACGATCATCCGTGCTTCCTTCATGCCGTCATCTGCCCTCGGCTTGCCAGTGTGCCTTTGGATTTCAACTCATTATATACATGGCTCATTCGACATCATCATCGCCGCCCCCCTCTGCGTCTGCGTCCGTGTCGTCGGCCGGACTGAAGTCGGTGAGCAATGTCCGCCGAGGAATGAGGAATGTGTGAGACTCACGTTTTTGCAGCTTCAGCGGGGTCCAGCTCGTCAGCGGAGTCCTCTTCACTGACATCGTCACCCTCGGCATCTTCACCTTCTGCGCCTGCGTCGTCTGCCTCGCCGTCGTCAGCGTCTTGCCCAGTAGGATCGATGCCGGTCGGGTCCTCGTCAGCGTCAGCCGCCGAAGTGTCTCCTACAGGTGCACCGGGTCCGGCAGTAGGCGGCGGGGCTACGGTTACTGCGCTACTACTGGTCGCGCTTGCCACACCTGCCGAAGCTGTTCAATTGAGTGAAACATCAAATCAGAGCCTGAGGAACAACATAACACGCACCAGCCTTGGACGCCACGCTCGCCTGAGCGGGCGGTGGTGCGGCCGCTGCCGCGCTCGCTGCTTTCGCGGGTGGCGGGACCGCGCCTGCAGGTGGCGCCTGACCGGTTTTGGGAGGAGCGGCCGCACCGGCTCCGGTTCTGTCCGTCGGTGGTGACGGAGGGGCTCCCGCTGCTGCCGGAGGAGGCGCTTTCCCATCTGCCGCGCCGGCGTTGTTAACGGCAGGTGGCGGAGTTGCTGCACCAGCGCCGGCGTTGTCAGCTGCGGTCGCGTCGTCTGCGGGCGGATTTGCGCCGGCGGCTGGCGGTGGTGGTGGAGGTGGGGCTGCGCCAGCCGGAGGAGGAGCTTGGCCCGCGGCGGGTGGAGGAGGCGGCGGACCTGGAGCTGCTCCCGCTCCCGCTCCGGCCGGAGGGGCTGCGCCAGTCTACGACATTTATCAGCCATCCGCATCAAACGATTGATATGCACGTACCGGGGGGGCGCCGCCGGCTGATTGTGCCGGCGGGGCCTGGCCAGCTGCGCCGGGTGGGGCCTGACCTGCGCCGGGTGGGGGCGGTGGGAAGCCGCCGGCCGCCGCGCCGGCAGCCTGAGGTGGTGGGGCTTGTCCTGCACCAGCTGCCGCGCCGGGCGGGGGTGGGGCTTGTCCCGCCTGTCCTTGGCCTCCGAACTACGATTCAGATCAGGACCTGCCGTCACACGAACTGCATCAAGGACTCTCACCGGAGGCTGGCCGAAGGGTGGCGCGAATGGAGGCGGTCCGCCGCCGAACTGCAAAGTCTTTTAATTCCCTCGTCAGGAAAATGAAAGCCTGAGGGTCACGTACGAAGCCGCCTGGCGGGCCGAATCCGCCGCCGCGGAACTGGCGCGCGGCTAGCTCGGTGCCGGTGTGGACGTGGACGTGGCCGGGAACGGAGTCGGAGTCGGAGTCGGGGCCGGGAATCGGCGCGGCGCTCGTGATAGCGAGGAACGCGGGGAGGAGCGCGAGCAGGTGCAGTTTGATGTGAACCATGTTAATCGTGCGCGGCACAAGTGACAAGTGTGAAGACGGAAAGAAAGAAGCGACCCCGGGTCGGTAGACGTGCAGAAGGCGTAGGAAGAGTGCACGACCAGCAAGCGACGCGCGACGGCGCTTTTTATCCCCGGCTCGGGTTGCGCCGGATGCGCTGTTGTCACGACGACTCGCGATCCCGCGGCCTGGACGCGTCCGTCCATTTAGGCGTTCCACTGTTCCGATCGCGCATATGTATCCGTCTCGAGCTGCCCTGGCAGTTTCCGCGGCAGCGTCGTCGTCGTCGTGGCGCTATATTTGGCCGCCCGGGCACCTGCCGTTCGATCCGGCGCATTCCTAGTATTTGAATCTGTAATAGGTGGCTTTTTACCCTGTACTCTGGCAATGCCTCAAATTGATTGGGAAGATAATGAAGGTAATTCTAGGTACTACCGGAAATATTATTCTTAAATCAAGTGTTAAATACTGTCAGGGGAACCCCTTTTTTGGCCCCTCGGAGACGTCTCCGATTCCGGTTCGACTCCAGTCTCAATTCCGGTCCGGCCCTCCATCTCACCCGCACAATCACCGATCTGTCAACACCCTCCCAATGGTGGTCCTGGGACCTGGCCTGTGACGCTGCCCAAGCCTTCTGTGCCCGATAGCAGCAGCTACGGACAAGCAGTATATAGCTCCTGTGAGGCTTCGGGTCGGGCCATGCAAGGTCTCTCCTGAGAACATGCGCCCGGAACAGAACGGACGTATCGTCGGGCCCGCAAGTAAAGCAAGTGGGGTAGATTGAAATCGAAAGGCCCCGTTAACTCAGTCCCTTGTTAGTGTTGGTGATTGAAGGTTCGAATCGGGTCGTCTCGGGCCTCAGGCTGATGGGTCGGTGATCCCTCCTTGCACAGAGAGAAGTGGTACTTTAGACGATCTAAGCAATAGAGTACATGGTATGCTACTGCATTGATAAGCCGCAGTCTGGGACAGACCAGGAAACGACTATTTTCGTCGATTTTGTTGCTCAGTGCACATTTCGGAGTTGACATGAGTCCTGAATGGTCAGCTAGGGAGTTATCTGCCAAAGAACCAGTTGAAATCTATCAGATCGCTCTATGAAATGTTGACTAAGAAAAGTACACAGAGCCCGTTTCTCACTACACCCCAAAACCCCAGAGATATCACTGAAATATCTGTCAGAGCAATCATATAGATATCACGTTCCAATGTCAGTTTGAGATCAAGAATAGATACTCCTGATTCTTGTGGCTGGATATCCAAGTGATATGCTATATAGTTCTAAGAGACATCATTGTTGGGCTTTTTGTGATATTTGCCATGTATCTCAATATAACATTCCCAGGAAATTCAACAGATGTGTGCGACAAAGTCTTTTGTGTACACTGCCATGTGCCCATCACCACGTCATGACAGCTGTCGATCACGTTCTTCTCCCTCTCCTTCCATGACGACCAGCACGACGACGACCAGCACGACCTCCTCACTGATGCTTCTGCCCCGGAATATACACGTCGTCATTGTGCCAATCCTATGCAAAATACCCAAAGGGAATGTAAACCAAAAGGCATATTCGGTTTGGCGCGCACTGGAGACTCGAGATCGACTTCTCCTAGATAAGGGACACCCCTATCTCTGTCGGTATCGATGACGGACATTATTGGAATGTGGTTTCGGATCTTGCTGGAGGATCAAGAATGCCAAGGGCCTGGACCTGCGATCAATGGCGACTCTAAAACACTGATGAGGAACTGGACATCTGAATACTGGATTTGTGCCAGGAGAGTTGGGATAACCACCGCTGAGGCCATACACACAAGATACGAGTTATGGGTGTCATTCGAGAGCTATCAACTTATTCTACTCAAGATCAAGGGGTTCATCACAAGCAAAACTAGATGTTCGCGAATACGGAAGATTTACACAGGTCATTGACACCAATACACGCGATACCAGTCATCTGGACCTGGATCTTCGACTCTGGCCGTATGGCAAAATGATACCAATACAATTATGTACATGGACTACTTTTCTTACTCAAGATCTACCCGATTTTATCATTTTCATTTTAGTATTTATATCACTGTCTTGTATTTGGGGGACTCACAGATTGCCCCGCTCTACTAGGTGCATCTAGGTATCTAGCTCATCAATCCATCTTGCTAGCTCTTTTGAAATAGTATCATTGCATCGAAGGATTTATTGGTTGAGGGTTTCGGTTGCTGAATACAAGAGTTCCGGTTGCTGCATATTGGGTTTCGGTTGCTGGTCAAGAGGTTAGGGCAGTTAGTTCCTGATCCAACAAGTATAAACTCTCCGGGCATCAATTGGCACTTCTCTATTGCGGAGTTTCGTCGATAGTACACTTTGGGGGCACACAAAATCAACGTTTTTTGCAAGAAACTCGTATCTACCCTACAACCTTACATATCTGTGCCAAGGCTCTGTTCCCAGGGGCCTGTTCTCGCACAAGGAGAAGACGATTTTTGGGTTTTGTGACTTTTCCTACTTGACATTATACATATCTCTCTCTATGACAAGTGGAGTTTGGTTGTTTTTGTGGGTTAGATTAGTTAGAGAGCTCATTTGCTGTCCGCACTCCGCACTCATCAGCATGTTTATATATGTGGGCCCACAAATGGGTGATCGGACACCCTAGCCTCTCCTGCTCCTCCTTGCCGCTGTTCCTGGCTGCAGAGGGGACGATCGTACATCCCTTGCAGGCCAGGCGCTACTCCTAACCTCCTAGCACTCCTCCCCAATCCCCTGGTGTCGAGTTGGGCTCAGCAATGGCTCGTCACGTTGTTCTTGGTCACATGCTTCCCACATTTGTGTTCCTCCTACTGGAGCATGTGACGGTGGGCCTACTGGAGCACCTGTTCCCTGCCGTCACATGCTCTGTGTTGCTAGCCCGCGATGGACTGAGTCGCCCGACACCAGCGCCGGAGTGGACCGGCTGGGTCTTATCCCTGATTAGGCAGACCCTTAGAGTTTCTTCTCTTTGGATCCTCCCCTGCTAGGACCTTGATCTCAGGCCTCCTGGGTTGCCCTTACAGAATCTTGACAAACAAGAATAAATTTGATAAATTAGCTATTGACCAACAAGTAGTATCCTTGGAGTGGGCTTCTGCTGGATGAAGACTCCCTGCCAGATAATTGAATATACAAAAAGGGGTGTTATAGTGGGTATTCTACTTGGAAGAAAGGTGTTCGTAAATCACACCATCGTAACAGTCCCACACTGGTTTTAAAACATCATAAAAGCATTTCCCCTCAGCTTAATTCCCAGCATTTAACTGCTATTCTGCACTCAGCACATGTTCTTTGGAATGCTTCTGCAGGCTGAAGTTTATTACTCCAAACACTCCAAAAAAAAACTTCCAGATTGCTTTAGAACCAAATGTGACCTGCCAAAATATATCGGCTAAGAAATTTGGTGTGCCCATGCCAGCAGAATTGAATAAAGTAAGTCAGTATTATTGCTGCTTTCAAAAAGAAAAGTTGACACCCAGAGTTTCTGACTTTTTTCTCTGTTTTGAGAGAACAAATAAAGCCAACAGATCTCTGTGAGTTCTTTGTACATTATGTTTGGAGTGGACTGCATCCTTTCTGGAGATGTCATGATCTACCTTGACGATATCTTGATTGCCTATTCCAACCTTCAGAAACACTGGCAGATAAGAGATGATATCAGTGTCAGCTTTGACTGAGCACTCACATGCTAGCTTATCTCACGCTAGCGGCGGCTTGTGCCTCACCTTGCTAGCTGGCAGTCTTACGACGTCTCCAAGAGCACAAGTTGTACCTGTGAGCAGAAAAATGTGTGTTTAAAAAAATTTCAATCGAGTACCTCAGAGTCATTATCTCCAATGACTGCATCGAAATGGACCCCATCAAGGTCACAGGTTTTTCTGCTTGGCCAACTTTGGAAAACAAGAATGACGTTTAGCAGTTCCTTGGGTTTGCTAACTTCTACCACAGGTTCATTTGGGACTTCTTGGCCGTCGCATGCCCTCTCTTCGCGCTCACCAAGAAGGACCAGCAATGGACTTGGGGCGACACAGAGGCCTCCACATTCCAAGTGATCAAGGATGCAGTCACCGGTATTGGTGATTCTGGACGACACACGGCCTTTCTGACTTAAGGCGGACAGCTCTGATTATGAGATGGGGGCAGTTCTTTCACAATTCGTCCCAGACGGGAAGTGGCACCCTGAAGCATTCTACTCCAAAAGCTTAAATGATGTCCAGCACAACTACGAAATCCACAACAAGGAAATGCTTGCAATCATCCACGCACTTGAGGAGTATAGACATTTCCTCAAGGGTGCCACACATCCTATTGATATTTGGATTGATCATAAGAATTTGGAGTACTTCAGGAAGATGCAGTAGTTCAATCAGAGACAAGCCCGGTAGTCACTTTGCCTCTCCCGGTTCGACTTTATGCTGCACCACAAGCCCAGCCACGATATGGGTCGACCTGATGCCCTCTCTTGGAGACCTGACCACAGAGTCGATTCCGACAACTCTCATTGTCCTCCTGCAACCCGAACTCTTCTACGGCCGCACCCTCAAGGGCATTTCTGTTTCCGGTCCCGGTTCTGAACTCCTTTGCGGCATTTGTGATGTTCTTTCCAGTGAGGATCCTCTCCTGCTAGTAGCTAGGATCTTGATCTCAGGCCTCCGGGGTTGCCCTTACAGATATTAGATCAAGAGGAACTGGATAATGGAATGAATGTCTTGATAATAATAAGCCATAAACTGTTTTATTGCTATAATGCTTACAGCCTTTTGATGTGATCACTCTCCTCATATGGAAATTTGAAGTTTTATTCAGACTTACGATTGATATGTGAATATCATACCTTGCCCATACTTTATTTATAGTACATTGAGAGCTTCAACACAATAATACATTTATAGTATAGTTATAATCATATTATTATTAGCTGCAAAATATAAGTATATTCAACTAAAATCTAATATGCATATCTCAGGATATATTTGATATATGTTGAAAGAATAAGATGCTAATTCGTAGGAAAACAGAGAGTATTTATACTGTCCCAAATGTAGTAAATTTTGGCATAATATATTTCAAGCATAATCATATTCAAGTGATCAACCATGCGGCCAACGAGAACATAGATTATATAGTCGTTGAAATATGAGATAATGTATACCTGTAATACTCACTGACAAGGCTTAACAGCAGAGAATGTAAGGCAATCCATGGCGTAAATCATAACACACACACTACTCGCTCAAGGCACGGGCAGGAGAAATGAACACCACTACCTTATCGCAGGTAGCGCGCAACAATTTCGGGAGAAGTATATAGCAGGTCTCGATCTATTCTTAAACAATTGTATACAGTACTAGGATACGTGATTTGAATACTTATAAGACCAGGCACTGCTGTTAGGCCCTGGCAGCACACAACGACGAATCTGCATTTATAATGTCAGGCGGGCATCATGGAGAAAAGCAGCGGCGGGCTTACGGCCGGTGCGGCGTTTCTCCGCCACGAAAGACTGTGCGACGGTCCAGAATGTGTCGCCGTCCGATACGCCCTCGTCCCAGCTTTTGGCCTCCAATATAACCAGCCGGTCGTCGGTGAGCAGCCGGGGCTTCGCACCCGCATCGGCCGCCCATTCGGGCGACGGTGCAAGCAAAACGAGCACCCGAAGGTGAGGACACCGCGCGAGGAAGTCCTGCACGGTGCCGCAGTCGGGTGGGCTGGCCAGGGCGAGGTGCGTCAGCGCGGGCAACGCGGCAACGAACTCGGGCAGGCCGGCATGGGCGACGTCGAGCAAAGTCAGGTGCGTCAGGCGGGCAAATATATTTGCCCCCGCATGCGTGTTGCGCCGCCGGATCTCGTTCGCGGCGATGGCGAGGCGCTGCACATTGGCCAAATCGAGGAAGGTGGCGTGGATGTCGCTCCATCTGTCCCGCAGAAGCTCGTCTTCCAGCGCTAGATGCGTGATGCCGCTGCAGAGGGCCAGGATTCGCGTCGGGAAGTGGCTCTCGCGGGAGAGGACCAGCCGGCGGACGGTGCTCGCAAGGAAGTCGGGGGCGCGGTGGGGGGACTGGCTGATCGATAGCACGCGGTTCGCGTCGTGGAGACTGGCGATGGAGAGGGATTTGTAAGAGAGCGGCTCTATCCTGTGATGCCAAGGTGAAACTAAGCGGCTGCGAGGACGAAAAAGGCACGTACCAGCTGCGTACGCGATGCGCAACGAGCGTCAGCTTGGAGCGCGTCTCCGGGAACATCATCGCGGTGAGTTCGAAGACGTCGCGCTCGAGGTCCAGAGGGAGGCGTGGGCAGGCGGGGGGTGCGACCATGGTGGTGGACGGAAAGAGACTTTCCTGGGGGCAAACGTCATGCGCCACGGACTTGCCGGTCTCGACGGCAACGAGGCGAGACATCTTGATAAGCGAGCTCAACAACTCAGCACTGGACCAGTGCTCGAGCTGCAGACAGGAGAGCATGGAGGTTAGTTGCTGGGAACAAGGTTAGCTGGACTTGGGGATAGAGAAACTGGGCAACACACGGAATAACTGGAAAGCATGTTATCCGGACAGAATATGGGCAAAGTCTGGTTGAAGAGGTTGAGAGGGGGGGTGGCCAAGCGAGTACAAATAGCCTGCGGAAGACGTGCAAAAGACGTGCGAAGAACCAGGATACCGATCAGAAAAAACTTCTCGACTACTCGGCACCCACGATAAGCTTAGTTCCCGGGCTAGATCGCGATAAGCAACTCGAAGTACTCTTGTAGTCCGCGTTCAAAGAGATTGGCGGCGCGAATGCGGGCTGACAGCGTGGACGCATGGACAAGACAAACAGCTCGGAGTGGCGCCGCTGCGATCGTGTTTCCGGATTGATATGCCATGAGAATGCCGCCAACTAAGCGTGCATTCAAGTTGTCCTGGAGGAAAACGTCCGTGAATATACGAAGTGACAATTATCGAGGTCACTGTCGCGAGTGTTGATTGTAGGTAGCGTTGTTAGACGACTCACGCCAGCGAACGGAGGGGCCGACGAAAGGCGGGATGCAATGCCTAATGGGACCACATTTTGCACGTGTCGACAAGAGAAGACGTCTTTGCGAGCGTCCGCTGATTTTCTTGACTAAGATTTGCGCGGTGGTATCAATGGACAATTCTCGTTGCAGATCGGATTTGCTCACCCCGCGTTCATGGCCAAATGAGGGAGCAGCTTGCGCTGCTTCGCCTGACGAAGAGCCTGGTCGCAGCGAGCCACAAAGGTAAATGAGAGGAAGCAGAGATGCATAGCGAATCGGGGAGGCGACTGCAGGCGCTGCGAGGACCCAAAACATGTCGTTACTAAATGATTAAATGAATGCAGCGGGGGCGAACTTCGTACCGAAAACTGAGCATGCTTTGCTTGCTGCATGAGCACGTAAGCTTAATGGCTAACGTAAGGGCTAAGAGGTCAACAGAGCGGCAACACGGAGGACACCATACCGCTTCAAGGAGCATGTTAGCTCGCACAAGCTTGTGCGGCCGTTGGTCCAACGCTGGCTAGTGGAGTACGGAAGCAAGGAAAGAGTGCCACGTCACCCTCGGGCCCGAAGACCGGGTGACGTCACGCGTGACCAGACGGCTTTTCTTTTCTTCTTCTTCTACTTACGCCTTCTTGCTCCCGCCTAACCGCGCTTCCGAATCCCGCCCTACCGACGGCGCCTTGCCCGTCCACGCCATGCAAACGACGCCCGGAGCCGCGTGGCGCTGGCAGCTGTCTGGCAGACGTATCATCGCCGTACTTTGGCCGTAAACGCCACCGCCAGCAGTCTGCCGTCCCTACGCCCTCCCGACGAAGCAAGTACTATCTCTCCGAAAGCAGCCTGCGCAACTGTTCTTCGAGTCCAATCAGTCTGCCACTCTACTCGGCGCCCCCGGAGAACGTCGACTCTCACTCAGAGTGTGGCGTCGACGTCATACAGGCGTCACGGTCTGAGCGAGTGCAGCAATGCAAGCCACATTAGGGCTGCGTGTATATTATCGGTAGCAGCTTCTTCTCACGGTCGGCCCGAGGGCCGACACCGTCCGTGGCAACCCTTGGAAGTTGTTGTGCTGGTCACTGTCATCCTCCCCAATGAAACCGCCATATAGACCAAGTTCATTCTGAATCAAGATGCCCTTTGATAACTGCCCGCAGCCCAAATTCTCTTCTTCCCCGCCGGCGGGAGATTGGCCTCCTGTTCAGACTAGGGAATCTCATATAACTTCAAGTTTAACACTTTACATCGAATTCAAGCTGGAAACAAGAAGTTTCGTTTGCGGTTGGGGCTGCAGCATCAAGTTCCAGGTGAAGCAATATTCTTCATAAAAGCTGTCTTGGTCCTCTCCAGCGTCTTCCAGTCCCCAAGGTCGAATATCCCAGGAAGATTTTGCCAGAACGCCTCGTCCGCAGCGCGCTTGATGCGCTTCATTTCCGCGACACAGGTTGCACAAATCATGTCTTGCTGTGTCATGGGGTTGAACGCGTCGTCCGCCCAGAGGCTCAGTGGCATGATATACCTACCCTTTGCCGTCAGCCGCTGGTCCTCTGCTCTGCGACGGTACATGGTGCGCCGTGGCGAACAATAGACGCGGTTGGTGCACCCATCGATTTCGAGCGGGTCCCACAAGAAAGCGAGTGCCTTGCTGCGCCACATGCCCTGCAAGTCGCCGAGCGCTGCGACGTAGCGCACCTTGTCCGCTGGTGCTAACTCGGACTCCAAGATAGTGTGCGTATCGCGCCACATCGCAAGCCGATAAAACGCCAGTGGCAGCATCCAGTCCAGCCCGAGCCGGCGCGCCAGAAGTATCACCGAGATGTGCAGATGGACATTCTGCGGACGGAAGACCGCAGTGCGGCCATTGGTTAAACAAAAGCTCTCGTAGTCGTCCAATGTGGTGGGGTAGAGGGGGTCCATATGGTCCAGAGCACGCCGGAGCAACCAATCCACGTCGTATTTATGGCTCAGGCGCAGGATGACGTCCAGGACGTCGAAGTGGTAGGGCGATGGCGGGGGTTCGAAGAGCCTAGCATCGGCCATTACGAGCAGTTCGGCAGAGCACGGGCACGCACCGTGGGTACATGATTGCCTCTAGGAACGTCGTCATCGCTATTGCAGAGTCGGGCGAGCGCACGACGGGGCAGCCATCCATCCTCTCCGCGTCGGCGGGGACCGGGAACTCGAGCATGTCGCGGAAGAAGGACGAGTGTGCCGCAAGGTGCTGGCCCGAGATGCGGAATACGGTGTCCTCAGCGATGATGACGAGGCCGCCATCCCGGAAGTATAGGCCCTCAGCACGGCGTAGACCAACTGCCGTTGCTTCCATCGAGTGGATGGCGGTTAGAAGCAAGAGCCGACATGACATGTGTCTAGGCGCTGATAAATTACACGTGTTTGATTGGGTCAATGTGTCACCAAGATCATTTTCCCCTATTCTTTCCTTTAGCCTGCCAGTGCCTTTGGGCTGATTGTGAGTCTGTATGACATGATATCACTGCCAAAGTATGCGCTGAAACTTGAAGATTACAGGATTTTTTAGGCTTTTAATTTTGTGAAAGCAAATATGTCAAAAGAAAATATCCAGAGATATGCATACTAGATTATAGTTGACTATAACATAGTATTCATATTTTGCAGCTGAATATAATTATCCTATACTACAAATATACCATTGTGTTGGAGATCTGAATATGATATGATTAGAATACCTTAAGTATGCTATCAGAATATAATTATATTTGACCAGCACTAATGGATTTATAAGTTGAGCTACTCTAATCTAAGGCTCCAGTGTGTATCATCCTATCTCCCATTGAATATGGCACTGAGAATGCAATGCATTCACTTATTAGTGAAGCCCCAGATCTCCAGCTAGCTAGCTGCCAGGCTGAATATGATATGATATTGACAACAGAATTGTTTAGTGCTTCCCAAGTTCCTAAAAGACTGCTCATCTTCTTGCAAACTCTTAACATGTGTTTGATTGAATTACAACAACTATGCAATTGTGGTACAAGACAAAAAACCAAGTGAAAGCTATTTTAAGGCCTGTTGAGAGCCTTGCCAGCCCTGGCAAATGATACAATCATTGCGGCTGTCACCGGCTCTTAACAGGAAACCCACTTTTTCCTGCTGCTAGATCAGCTGGCAGTAGCCAGATCACTTCAATCATGTGACTCACCAGGTTTATAAACCAGGGACCCAGTGAAATCTTATCAAACCAGTGTTTATAAACACTGGTTTATAAACCGGTTTGTAAACCGGATCAAAAAACTGCACCCTAATATGATTAGAATACCTGAAGTATTACTCTTATATTAAGCAGATGTCGTGTGAATGTATGCACATGTTTGGCATCAGCTTTAGCAATTTATTTACTCCACATTTCCACTTTTGGGACCGCTGCTGTTGAAACCCTAATTTGGTAAGAAAAGTTGTAAAGTCTAATTGGGACACAAAGCTGTAAAATCAAGATTTTACATCAAGTACCATAAACAAGTCCAATCTAAGGCTATTTGTGATGTTGTTCTTGGCTGTAATATCAGTATAGAGGGCATGCAGACCTTGATATTTCATAAACTCATGAATAAAATTGGCACATTCAGTCTGCAAAAAATTGTGAAACAACATGTGAAGCTGGGGTGTAGCCCCAGCCTGTCTAGTGCTTTTTTTTTTAGAATAATATAATTATATTTGACTAGCACTGATGTAAGGTGGCTGATTCCTGTAACCATGCTGTTGAAACCACTTCCTGGATTGCCAACGGCACAGTAATGGGTACCCATCGACAGGTGCTGTAGACCCAGGGCTACGGCTGCGAGTGGCATCCATATGTGCAAGGCTCTTCTTATAACCCATAGATGTTTTCCTGCGGGTACCTGCGATGACATCCGCGGGTATTGACACTCGTGCTAAGCTTTATCCAGCGATCGTCCGATCCTTTGCCCCTGTCAGGGGAACCCCCACTTCGGCCTCCTTCGGACCGTCCAAGCGCATCCGAGGCACATCCGACCAGCCCCCCCCTCGGACGCTCCGACCTACCCTGACCCTCGTCCTTTGCCTCCTTTGCCCGCACAATCACCAATCCGTCAAGACCCTCCCAACGATCACCTTGGGACAGAGCCTGTGATGCCGCTCAGGACTTCTGCGCTCTACGTCGGCAGTTACGGACGAACAGTATATAGTTGGCACCCTAGCAGGCAGACCCTTAGAGTTTCTTCTCTTTGGATCCTCCCCTGCTAGGCTTTTGTCGGAGTCTCCAGGGTTGCCCTTACAGCCCCATAAATTCCCATTTCCAGGTGACAGCGGAAATGATAAAGTCAAGAGTGCATTGTAATAGCAAATGCACTCTCCTTTGCTTTATATGTACATACCCTCTATTCAGCTACCTTATAGCACATGCCAGAACCACAACTGATTACAGTACAGGGCCTCAGTAGACATTCAGTTACCCTCATACATTGACCTCAATGTCCAACACTCAACCTACCTATAGACCTTACTAATAACTATTCTAAAACTTTTTGATTTATAATCAACTAACCCATTATGGCTACATTGTTAATATTATATGCAATAGCAGTTATGTGTATGTATTCCTTACCCCGCCATCAGGTCATCACTGATCAGTGTTCTTAATTCAATTTAAGGCAGAGAAACTGCAGAAAAGTAGATAGCCTAAAGGTATTCTCATATCAGACCATATTAAGACAATTGGACTACCATGACCAGCAGAATTGAATGAAATGGGTTAGTATATTCAAGTTCCTTCTCTTTGGATCCTCCTTGTATTTTCTTGGGCTAGAGCCTCCTGAATTCGATTGGCCTGTTGTCTGTCGTCCATCCAGAGTGGAAATCACAGAAGATCATCTCACCTCCTACCTGGTGGTTTTGGGATCGGAACTGGAGTTCAGCTGCTCTGTCCAACATGACTGCCGTCTTGGAGGCTGTCAGCCAGCAGTGATGGGGAAAGAGCGCCAAGAGCGCACGGAAACCACCCGAGATATATCCCTAATCCAGCATGTTGACGATGACAAATTTGTGTTGAACATGGGTTCCACACATAACTTTGTGGAGCTTCTCCGAGTTCTCCCACCAATGCTCTCCAAACTCCGACCACTTCAAATTAACCGCCGTCAATTCCATCATGAAATTGCCCAAAAGGCAAAGTCTGCATGATTGACGGCACGTGAGAAGACAACGGCAAAACAGCGCAAAACAGCAGCTCAAAAGAAACAGAAGACTGTGATGGCTTTAGAGGAAGCAGATAATATTGGAGAGATGGCTCACCAAGAGAATGAGGCTGCACACATGCAGCTAGATGATGTTGATGAAGAGGCTTCAGGTTTAGAAGAAGATGAGGAGGAGGAGAGGTCATCCTCCAGTGAGGAGGATGACATTGATGATGCTGATTATGTTCCTCGGGCTTCTGGAGCTAGTGGTGTCAAACAGGGGAGGCCCACACTTGAAGACAGGCAAATGGGTAGAAGGAGAAAGAGAGCTAAAAAGTGATTTTTATTTTTATTTTAGTTTTTTATCTTAGAAATATATATTTGGTGATGCTTACAATGAGTTTGTCTTGAGGTTTGACATAAAGTCATCTTGATATTAGCACTTTATTTCAGGCTGATACTATTCAATATTTCAAATGGATGTCAAGAGGGGAATATCAGCTAGAGGTCCCCAATAATTCAGAGTGATGTTTTATACTAACATCATACTAAGATTGTCCTAATATATCAGACTGACATACCTTGGGGTTGGGGGTGTAGATGGCCTGTATTGTATTATTCACCCCCTAGGGCCTCTACATGCTGGACTTGATATTCACTGCTACTTCCACCAATTATTCAGTTAGGCAAAAATGACAAGACTGGATGTTATCAGTGCCACTGATACTGTAAGTCAATAAAAGTTGCAAAAATTGGATCTGATTTACAAGAAATCAAGTTCAGTATCACATATAGTATATATTGTGACTACCTCCTTTCTGACCATGTTTTGTAAGCAATAAGTGGACCTCATTTGAGCCCAAATATTTGTCAAAAAGTGGTGTCATATTATTATTACCCCAATGTGTCATATATAATGGCAATTTGTCACTTACTTTCAATATATTAGGTACACTTTGGTGCTGTTTGTCAGGGGAACCTCCCTTTTGGCCCCTCGTGTCAGGGGAACCTCCCTTTCGGCCCCTCGGAGACGCCTCCGATTCCGGTCCGACTCCGGTTCCGTCTCCGGTCCGGCCCTCCATCTCGCCCGCACAATCACCGATCCGTCAACGCCCTCCCGACGGTCGCCCTGGGACCTCGCCTGCGACGCCGCCCAAGCCTTCTGTGCCCGACAGCGGCAGCTACGGACAAGCAGTATATAGTCAGCTACCTAGCAGGCGGACCCTTAGAGTTTCTTCTCTTTGGATCCTCCCCTGCTAGGTCAGCTTCATTTGTATTCGCTTACCAATGTTCACGCTTTGGATCCTCCCCTGCTAGGACCTTGATCTCAGGCCTCCGGGGTTGCCCTTACAGCAGAAGAAACTCTCTACGGGATCAACCGGACAAGATTGCCAGGTTCGGCGCTGACTCAGGCTCGGAGTACGAGTCCGTTCCGCCCTCGTCACCGCCCCCTGCCACTTGTCCCCTCCTCCTCTACTCCTGTGGTCCCCGCACCCGTCATGCCGTCCGGAGTCACTCCTACCGCAGACGCCCGGCTGGACTCACTCGAGGCGAAAATCGATAGCCTAACTGAGGCCCTTGCTTTACTCACCAACCAGGCTTCCGCTGCCGCTGCCGCCGCTAATAATGCTGGCGGACCCCAAAGACCATCGCCGGAGACGTCGATTCCGACTCCGACTCCGGTCCAGGGCGACTCCGAAGCCCTTTTTGGCGACATCAACCTCGCCTCAAAATTGGTCTTGCGACCAAACCCCCCGTTCACCTTCAACGGCGACCGGAAACGCGGCCGCGCGTTCCTCTACGCGGTCCGCACCTACGCCCGCCTTGCCCCTGAGGCCTTCGTGGTCAACGGAGAGGCGAGCGAGGAAAAGGCTGTCCGCTATGCCATGTCGTTTATGGCAGAAGGACCCGCTCAGCAATGGGCGGAGCGCCACGGAAGCAAAGCCCCGTTTCCGTTTCCGTCCTGGGGCTCGTTCGTTTCCGAGTTTCGACTCCGGTTCGTCGAGGAGAATGAGCAAGATCACGCTCTCTCCAAGCTGGAGACTTCCGCCTATCACATGGGTACAAAGGATGTCTACCAGTACACCGACGACTTCGAGGACCTGATGGACCTCGCCGGATTCGAAGACGCGCTGGTCAAGGTGACCAAGTTCCGCCACGGACTTGACCCCCTGATCAATAACGGAATCACGTCCTCGAACGACCCCCCGGACCTCCGGGACTACCTTAGCTGGCGCACCCGGGCCTTCCGTCAATACGAGGCCCTGGTCCGGGCCAAGCTGATCAAGTCAGCCGCCCCCAAGACGCCTGGCGGTTTGATTCGGACTCCGTTTCCGGTCAACCGCATCCCGGCTCCGGCCCCTTTCCGCCCGGTGGCTCCGGTCGTGCCACCCGCGGCCCGCGCCCCCGCTCCGGCGCCTCCAGCTCCCGTCCCTATGGAGTTGGATCGCACCAGGGCTCGGGGCGCCCCTCGTCGCGCCTGCTTCAGGTGCGGCGACCCAAACCATCTCGCCCGGGATTGCCCCCTCCCCGCCGATGTCCGCTCGATGGACATCCTCGACGAGGTGATCCAACAACTCGGTGACGAGATGTTAGCGGAGTTGATCGCCCGCTACACGGACACAGCTGCCCTGCCAGAGACGGCAGTGGAGTCGATGGCCGGAGAGGATTTTGTCCCCCGCGACGAGTGACTGGTGTGCCCTCGTTCGCGTCTATAAATCGTTTTGCCTCTTTGTATGATGAATGCAGTTCCTTGCCCTACAATGAGCCCGAAACGAAAGACACACCCTCTCCTGCCCCCGTCTCGACTCCGTCTCCGACTCCGCCCGCGACTCCGGTCATCGTCCTCCGCCGCCTCACTGCCTGGGAAAAGAAACTGCCCAAGCAGTACACCGTTGCCGCTGCCCCTGGGGCGAACTCCCTCCACCTCCCGTTAGAGCTCGAGTCCACCACCAGCGCGCTGAAGCTCTCACTCTCTGGGCTTGTCGACTGTGGTGCCACCTCCGACTTCATTGACACGAACTATGTTGCTCGGAATGGCATTCCGGTCCGCACCCTCGATCAGCCGATTCCGGTTTTCAATGTCGATGGCACCCCCAATGACGCTGGCTCCATCAAACAGATCGCGGACTTGGTCCTGCGCTACAAGGGCCATGCCGAACGAGTTCAGCTGGCCGTCACCCATCTTGGCAAGCAAGACCTCATCCTGGGGTATTCCTGGTTGCGGAAACATAACCCAGAGATCAATTGGGAAACCAAGGAGGTCAAGATGACACGGTGCCCCCGCAATTGCTCGACCTGCCGTGAGGAAGAGCGGGTCAAACGGACCGAGTTGCGGCGACTCCAGTCGCTTCAGAAGCGTCTCCGCTCCGGCCCGTTCCCCTCGGTCTGCGCCATGGACCTTTCTGGGTCTGATGACGGAGACGATTCCGTCTCCGGTGACGACTCCGGCCTGCCTGATCTGACGCCGGACTCCGACGACGACGATGACGATGGTCAGCTTGAAGATGGTGACCGCATCTTCTACACCTCGTTCCGCCCCTCGGAGGAGATACGCGCTGGCAGTACTGTCTCGCAACGCCTGGCCGAAGCCTTCGCCAGGAACTCTGCCCCTCCGCCCTCCGAGATCCCGGACTGGGCTAAGGAGTTCCAGGACGTCTTCAACAAGGAGTCCTTCGACACGCTACCGGAGCGGAGAGCCTGGGACCACGCCATTGAACTCGTCCCCGACGCTAAGCCCACCAACTGCAAGGTGTACCCCATCTCGCCCCTCGAGCAACGCGAGCTCGACGCGTTCATCGAGGAAGGGCTTTCGACGGGCCGGATTCGCCCCTCCAAGTCTCCGATGGCGTCTCCGGTCTTCTTCGTCAAGAAGAAGGACGGCGGACTCCGCTTCGTCCAGGACTACCGTGCTCTCAACGCGATGACTGTCAAAAACCGGTACCCCCTTCCGCTGATCAACGACCTCATCAACCGGCTCAAAGGCGCTCGTTACTTCACCAAACTCGACGTCCGTTGGGGCTTCAACAACGTCCGGATCAAGGAAGGTGACGAGTGGAAAGCGGCTTTCCGGACTAACCGAGGCCTGTTTGAGCCCTTGGTGATGTATTTCGGCCTGACAAACTCTCCCGCGACGTTCCAAACGATGATGAATGACATTTTTCAGGACCTCATCCTCTCCGGAGACGTCATGATCTACCTTGACGACATCTTGATCGCCCATTCCGACCTCCGGAAACACCGGCAGATTGTCCAGGAGGTCTTACGGCGACTCCGGGAGCACAAGTTGTACCTTCGAGCGGAGAAGTGCGACTTTGAAAAATCGTCAATCGAGTACCTCGGAGTCATCATCTCCCACAACCACGTCGAAATGGACCCCGTCAAGGTCGCAGGCGTCTCCGCTTGGCCGACTCCGGAAAACAAGAAGGACATTCAGCAGTTCCTCGGGTTCGCTAACTTCTACCGCAGGTTCATTCGGGACTTCTCGACCCTTGCGCGCCCTCTTTTCGTGCTCACCAAGAAGGACCAGCAATGGACTTGGGGCGACGCGGAGGCCTCCGCGTTCCAAGCGATCAAGGACGCGGTCACCTCGGAACCGGTCCTGGCGATTCCGGACGACACACGGCCTTTCCGACTCGAGGCGGACAGCTCTGATTATGCGACGGGGGCGGTTCTTTCACAATCCGCCCCGGACGGGAAGTGGCACCCTGTAGCATTCTATTCCAAAAGCTTAAATGATGTCCAGCGCAACTACGAAATCCACGACAAGGAGATGCTCGCGATCATCCGCGCACTCGAGGAGTATAGACACTTCCTCGAGGGCGCCGCGCACCCTGTCGAGATTTGGACTGACCATAAGAATTTGGAGTACTTCAGGAAGACGCAACACCTCAACCGGAGACAGGCCCGGTGGTCTCTGTACCTCTCCCGGTTCGACTTCACGCTGCACCACAAGCCTGGCCGCGATATGGGTCGGCCTGACGCCCTCTCCCGGAGACCCGACCACGGAGTCGATTCCGACAACTCCGACGTCGTCCTTCTGCGGCCTGAACTCTTCCACGTCCGCGCACTCGAGGGCGTTTCCGTTTCCGGTCCCGGCTCTGAACTCCTCCGTGACATCCGTGATGCCCTCTCCGGTGAGCCTGACCTGGAGGAGCCCGTCGCACTAGCGGCCCGGCAACTTCTTAAGGTTCAAGGTCAAGCTCGAGGCCCCCGCTCCTCACGTTCTGACGAGTGGGCTGTCTCCGGCGGTCTTCTCCATTTCCGAGGAAAGATCGTCGTACCAAAAGACAAGGACCTCCGGAGACGCATCATCGAGCTCTGCCATGACACCCGAGTCGCCGGACACGCAGGTCGTTTCAAGACCTTGGAGTTGGTCTCCCGGAACTACTGGTGGCCTCAGATGTCTCGCCATATCGGCCGGTATGTTGCGACCTGTGACTTGTGCTGTCGCACCAAGGCACTCCGGAGACTGCCCCACGGAGAGCTGCACCCCACGGAAACGCCCCCGGAATGCTGGCATACCGTCTCCGTCGACTTCATCGTAGAGCTTCCCGAAGCCCATGGGTACGACGCGATCATGGTCGTCGTTGACACCCTCGGAAAGCGCGCCCACTTCTCAGAGTGTCATACGACGGTCGATGCAGTAGGGGCAGCTCGCCTCTACTACCGGAATGTCTGGCGCCATCACGGGACTCCGGAGAAGTACGTCTCCGACCGCGGCTCGCAGTTCATCGCGGACTTCACCCGAGAACTCTGGCGTCTAATCGGCATCAAGCCCGCCACGTCCACCGCGTACCACCCGCAGACAGACGGTCAGACAGAGCGCGTCAACCAGGAGCTGGAGCAGTACTTGCGGATCTTCACCAACTACCAGCAGGACGACTGGGATGAGCTGATTCCGGCCGCGGAGTTCGCCTACAACAACCACGTTCACTCCTCCACGCAGCAGGTCCCCTTCATGACGGACACGGGACGGCTCCCGCGCATGGGCTTCGAACCCGGAGTCCGTTCCGCCATGGAGTCAGTGAACGAGTTCCGCGACCGGATCGCCACTGGTGTTGCTGAAGCCAAGGCCGCGCTCACTAAGGCCAAAGAGGAGTACAAGCGCTACTACGACCGGAGACGGACTCCGTCTCCGGAGTTTAAGGTTGGCGACCGTGTTTGGCTGGATGCCTCTGACATCAGGACGACTCGCCCCTCGGAAAAGTTCTCCCATCGCCGCCTTGGACCGTTCAAGATAGTCGCGGAGATCAGCAAAGGTGCCTACAAGCTCGACCTCCCTCCGCGCTACTCGAAGCTCCACCCGGTCTTCCCCGTCGTCAAGCTCGAGCTTGCCCAAGACGACCCCTTCGACGGACGCCCCGGCTACGACCAGCCCCCTCCGGACCTCGAGGACGGAGTCCCGGAGTGGGAAGTAGAGGAAATCCTGGACGCAAGGGTGAGGTATAAACGGCTGAATTACTTCGTCAGATGGAAAGGCTACGACGCGTCGCATGACCAGTGGGTCCGCTTCGACCGCGTCTTCGCCCCGGAGAAAATCGCGGAGTTCTATCGTAAGTACCCTGGCAAACCACGGCACATCGCCTCTGCAACCTTCGACTCGATTCCATTCCGGTCTATGCGTCGGGACGCCGCATTCAAAGGGGGGGGTGATGTCAGGGGAACCTCCCTTTCGGCCCCTCGGAGACGCCTCCGATTCCGGTCCGACTCCGGTTCCGTCTCCGGTCCGGCCCTCCATCTCGCCCGCACAATCACCGATCTGTCAACGCCCTCCCAACGGTCGCCCTGGGACCTTGCCTGCGACGCCGCCCAAGCCTTCTGTGCCCGACAGCGGCAGCTACGAACAAGCAGTATATAGTCAGCTCCCTAGCAGGCGGACCCTTAGAGTTTCTTCTCTTTGGATCCTCCCCTGCTAGGTCAGCTTCATTTGTATTTGCTTACCAATGTTCACGCTTTGGATCCTCCCCTGCTAGGACCTTGATCTCAGGCCTCCGGGGTTGCCCTTACACTGTTTCTAATTTTTGATAGATATGGTCGCATATCTTGTGGTATATTAGGTGTATTTATTTGCTATAAATTATTGCCACAAAATTGTCAGCTGATATCAGCATTGAGTTAAGTCCAATCTGATAATTCAATATATACCCCCAGTTTCTTACAAATCATGTCTACTCTCCCGGAGTTTTATTTGTTATCTTTCTAAGTTTATTTGTTATCTTTCTAAGTTGGTAATATATATATATATATATTGTCCACTATTTATCAGAAATAAATCCTACTTCGGGCCCATTTTTGGGCAGAATATTTCGGGTTTTCCAATTTGCAGTTTTTTTCTAAGACTATGCTAGCACTCAAAATGTATGTCTGCACTAGGATGTCAACAGCTTGAAGAAACATTTTGGCTCTGAAGTATAAATGATTTATACTATAAATCATTAAGGACTTGTAGTGTAAGCCTACTGAAGAACTTGTGACAGGCATTTTGAGGCTTTACTAATAATCAGTCCCCCTTTTTCCTGATGTATGAAAAGTCCGCATTGCTACAAATTTTGCTTATAAAGGTCCAAATTCCATTACTTCTTCTTTCTCTCATACCAGGAGGGCAGTCAGTAGTCAATATCCACCCTGCGAACTGCCAGCCTGAGTTGGCCCGGCCCCCGAATCGCCCGCGTTCGACGCGTAATATGCATCATACGTGAACTCGGCGGCCCCACCAGATGATGACCACGGCTCCCCGGCTGCCCACTGGGCATCGTATTCGAAATCCGGGTACGCCCCTCCCGGGCCAGCGGGATACAGTGCGGGGTCGTACCAGTCGAATGCGGAGCCACTCTGTAGCTCTTCTCCGGGGAGCGCAAGTTCTGAATTATATTGCGGTGTAGGCTCTGCATAGTACCCGCCTACCGTCCCGGGCCAGCTCTGCGCAGACGCCGGCTCGGACGTGGACGGCATGTGCAACGAGGGGTATGCGTCAGGCGGCGGGTGGTACCTCGACGGAGTCGATTTGGAGTGTGAAGAGACAACGGGGGCGGAGGACGACCGCGTCGCGGCACTCCTACGGCCTACGGGCGTACCGGGCCGCCTTCCCGGGTCCGGCGCGCTGCCGCTGCCGGCGGGGTTCATCGGCCGGAAGAGCGGGCTGAAGTTCGGGTCGGCGTTTTCGCAGGGAGGCCACGTTGCCGGCACTGCGCGCACGGGGCGAGCGGGGTGCTTTCGTCTGGTTTGCACTGTTTTCGTTATATCGCAAAAGCGGTGCGCGAACAGGGATGCGTACCTTGACTTTTCGCTGGCGGCACGCAACACACGCCTTTACGCTCCGCGAAGACGTTCCGCGTGCCGGTGGCTGGGCGGGCGTCCGACTCGAGCTACTAGCAGATGCAGCTCCAGACCAATTACTGGTGGAGGAAGACATTCGAGCGAGTGTAAACTGTTGGGACATTCGGCCAGGGGATGATGGTTTTATATGTCTTGTCCTAGCTTGATGCTCTGGTGTCGAAGACCGCAGCGAACCTGATGAGGGCTGTACGCAGGCGCATAGCGGGCGTTGAGCTCGACAGCTTTCGCCCGGCAGCGCGGTTGCGCTATATTATCTAATCGAGGGCGACGGCCGACGATCTCCGCACTTGATCCGGCGGTGGGCGTGGACTGTTTACAGCTTTGTTTTCGGAAATCGGGTGGAACAGATAATCGAGGGCGACAATGTCCGACGCCTGATGATGATCGCCGATCAGGAGCTGAAGGACGGATGAACGGGTTGGCGTCGTGGCGATTCGATGTGGTCGCAAACACATGGGCGTCGATGTGTCCGGAGCCGTCGTCATGTTAAATTGAGTCAGTTAGCGTTCAACTAAAAAGCCACACTCTCTGTAAGTGTACAGCGGTCCAGAAGCCGCAGCTGCTAATCCCATCCACGCGCAAAATCACTGGCACGCCTACTTCCCACACAGGGCTGCGACGATCCAGAGCAACCAGGGTGGCAGCCGTTTGCGCATCTTCTTTTGAACAAGGGCCCCGGCGAGTTTGCTTCCGTCGCCGCACGGTAGCTCCGGGGGCGATATATTCACGCCGGGCCCCGGGGGCCGGCTCCTGCCAGTGTTTCATCCTCGACGCTCCCGACGGTTCGCGCACTGGCATCATCGCTCGGGAAGTTCATCCTGAATCAGCTTCGCACGGGCTATGCGCCAATTTCAAGCATGGCGCGCCGAGGACGGCGTCGCGTGCCCGACCGACCAGCCTTCTCTCCCGCCCACGGGGATGCTCCCAAACCACGAACTTCAAACGTATAAGCAGACCAAAGGTGACGCTGGATCAAGATTCGGTCAGACAAGAGTCAAGCCTTTCATACGAACGGTATCCTAGTAGGGCTTGTGAGTTAGCGGTCTCAGAACGGGGGAACGAGGAGGCAAGCACACTGGTGTTAGCCTCGGGCTGCGCCTGAACAACACGTCCTAAGCCATCGCGAGCCGTAAGTATGCGGAGGCTGACGGGACGGCCGCGCCCACCATGCAGAACGGCGGAGGACGGCATGAGCATGGGTGGACGTCAACGGAAGAAGAAGGGTGTCACATTTGTAACGTCAACAAACGTGACAAGGATCTGTCACCATCGTGACGTTTCACGTCTCAAAGCTCTAGAAAAATCGATCGTAATATGATTATTATATCATCCTTCTGTTATTTTTACAGATAAGCAAGACAGAATATATTTTAAACTGTATTAAAACTATTATAGGTGTTTTAAAATGTTTGTTCAACCTAGGGCTTGGTTTATATAGATAAACAGGCATTCTGGGAAGAGGGTGTTTGTAAAAAATGTGACACTAGTGTGACAGTCAGCCAAAGTGTGACATCTCTGCCATCAAAAGTATCCTACACTATAAAATTTAGCTGAGATAGTAGATATTGAAATTTGAAGGGAAACTTCTGGGCCTCACCTAGGACCACTACTAGTAGTATTTCACCTTGAAAAATATATGAAAATTATATGGCATAAGGCACAGTTGAGCTGCTTAGCCTGAACTGTTTATAAAACCTAAAAACCGGTTTATAAACAGGGTTTTAGGGAGATTTTTTTACAAACCGTTTGTTAAGGCCAAATTTTTTTTATAAAACCAAGCCCTAGTGCCACTGAACTTCAACCCTTTCTGTTTGATTTGTTGCATCAACAAACGGAAACAAAAAAGTTTCAAGTTGTCTTGTTGTTCACTCGCAAGACAGCGCCGAACACCTCCCTCTCTGAGTCTTCGCTCAAGCCTGTCGCTAGCCCTTGAGTAGCAAGACTGATCTCGATTCTTGGTTGCCCGCTGGATCCTCGATCGACTCGCAGCCCGGGAAGTGCCAGTGGAACTTGAGTGGAACTGACACCAGGGGTTTACATATACTTGAGTCAATGCAAGGTTTTTCATGAGCGGAATTTTACACAAGGCAAAAGCCACCGAGGGTATGCTATGTTCTCCAAACAACAAGTATTCCAAAGCTACAAATCTTACAAAAAGGCAGATAACTAAGTTATGTTTCTTTGCGCTACGGATTGAACGAGAGAATGCGCTCAATTAGCCCGCCGCCGGGAAAGTCCATCATGACGACGGACGTGCGCCGTGTGATTCCGCCAAACGTGTGGCCCAGATATCCGAGCAGAAACGGGTTCACGCCCTACATCCCATTCATCAGCAGCCGAATACGACACCCGAAAGCACACACCTGAATGGCCAGCACGCCCCCCGCGACTTGACTCGGCAGCGCCAGGTACGACGCGCCGGAGCAGAAGTTGACGTATATCGCATCCGCATCCCCGGCAGCGGAGTTGTACGCATCGAGGAAGCGGCGCACCTGATCGCGCTTGGTGGGGATCGCGCCGATGGAGGGCACATTATAGTTGTCCTGGACGTATGTCGAGTTGCCATCGTTCCACCCGGAGAACTGCTCCAGCCCGTAATAGGCAAACCGCCCTCCGCGCGGGCCGTGCAGCGCCATGAGGACCACAGAGCCGCGGATAGCGCCGAGGGTAGGAAGTGGCGCAGACCACTGGCGGTCGACGCTGGGCGGCCAGAAGAGGGTGGGGTAGCGGGCGATGTAAGAGTCGATGATGTCGACGAAGGGCAGCTGGGTTGGCCCGGTCACGTCGGTGCATGAGCCGAACTCGCCGGTGCATTCCTGCTTGAGGCGCAGGAGGATGGCTTCTTTAGGGTTGGCCGAGAGAAAGGCGGCGAGCGCGGAGAAGACATCGTCGAGGTTGGCGTGCTGGTAGACAGAGCCGTGGTGCACGACAAGCGAGTTCCCGCTTTCGACACGGAGTCGGATGTCGATGGCGCGAATGCCGGCGGTGAGCTGCGCGGTGAGTGTTGCTGCTGACTTTCCGAGGTTCTCTGAAAGAGCGTGTAAGACCCCTTGAAAGCGTAGAATATGCTGGCAACACACCTTGACACTGAGCCACGCTCGTCCCCATAATCGCCATCGACTCGTGCGTCCCCGGAATCGACAGCGCAGCCAGCGACGTCTCGTCCGCGATGCGTGCCATCCAGCCCGGGTTCCGTGTCGTGTTTAGCGAGCGGTACGCTGGGGTCGGCGCCAGCGGTTCCTCGTCACTCGCTAACCAATCCGTCTCCAAGACAGCCTGCTCTCCTTGAAGTTCTGGGCGCTCGAGCGGTGTGGCCAGGGCGATAGCAACGAAAGTCAGCAGTGCTAGCCATGCGCGCATGGAGGGCGGGTGGGGCGGGCAGCGCGCGTAAGTAGGGGCAGAAGGCAAGCCGACATGGACGACTGCGGAAGGTGATCATGATGGAAAGGGATGTTGACGTGACAGCGTGGGTGTCGCACATAGACTTTTTTCGGTTTAGCCGCTTGAGTGGTGCAAATTTTGGATTCAATTTTTTTTTTCCCCTGAGGCAGAACACTGCGCAGTGCGAGGCCCCTTCAAAATTGGACAACTGGTCACTTGTCAAAAGCAGTATAGAAATTCTGAGTCTCTTGACCATATACACGTATACTACACATTGTTTCTTTCCACAAATTTTGTCGCACGATTTTTTGGAGATTTTTCTGGACTTCTGATAACATGAATATCTTGCCACCAAAACAAGGGCCAATATGGGCAACGTGCTCCTGGGAGGATATCAGCCCATATCCAGCAAGGTGTCAGCTCCGTATACATGCACTTTAGGAACATCCCGGACCACCACATATCTCTATTCCTCCACTCAAGAGGTGGCATGTACAACCTGGTGGCCGAGCAGGGAGTGGGTGTGTTGCTGTAGGGGTGACAGGAACTCATGAAGTGCCGGCTGCAAGGGCAACAAGGAGGGCAAGAAGAGTGGCTGTGAGCCAGGCGTACACGGGGGGTTTTTTTTTTAAAAAAAAATCCCTTGTAATCAGCAGATTAACATTTTTAAAAAACATTAGTGATTTACAAGTTCTCCCCTCATTTTAATAAAATCCACACTGTCAAACTCCGTATCTTTCTTGGCACCTTTGCATCAAAATTTTTTTTTGTTTTTTTTGGCCTTTCCCCTACTCAGTAATTTCCCCATGACTAAGGACTTTTCCACACATCAGGTCTGGGGCCTTATAGCTATCACACTGCCCACCCTGACATGGCCTTTCAACCTTTTAAACCTTTTTTTGATCTCTGATTTCCCTATATAAAACCCACCTTTTGGCTGGGGCAATAAATTAGAGGCATTTTTAAAAAAATATTAACTCTGGTAATGAGAAGGCTTTTTTTAAAAAACCACAGATTCTATCTTTCGGCATGTCATGTGATATGAAGGTGAAGTGTGCCCATTCACAGACTCAATGTTCCATCTGTTCTGTGCTGGGTGGGCAAACAGAGCTGTCTTGCATAAAGTATAATGTCCGTGCCCATGACATGTGTTATAGGCAATACTGTAGCATTTTATTCAATTCGGCGCCCAAATTGGTGTGACATCGGCGTCGGGCGGCTCCAAGTGTGACTGCCGAAAATTTTGGGCAGACTGCAGGCCGCGCCAGCCAAAAATAGTAAATCAGCCAAGGGAATTTGGCATCTGGGCTGTCCAGTGTGACCGCCAAAAAAAATTCAGCATTTTACGGCCAGTGTGACACGTGACCGCCGAATTGAATAAAATGCTACAGTAGGGTGCGGTGAGTAATACAGTTGGCAGCTTGGGAGAGGCCCAGGTCAAGAGGGGAGGGGGGGGGGTTCGAGCAAGATTTATATCAGGCACATAGGGTCGGGGGCAAGGTCCCCAGGGGTTTTCTCTATATGAAAGATTTGAGCCTTATATGGGTGTAAAGACACTAAAATATGGTGTATACACTCTAATTTCTATAGTTCACAACCCTCGGCCTATTGTCAGGGGAACCCCCCTTTCGGCCCCTCGGAGATGCGTCCGACTCCAGTCCGATTCCGGTTCCGATTCCGGTCCGGCCCTCCATCTCACCCGCACAATCACCGATCCGTCAACGCCCCCCCGACGGTCGCCCTGGGACCTCACCTGCGACGCCGCCCAAGCCTTCTGTGCCCGACAGCGGCAGCTACGGACAAGCAGTATATAGTCAGCTACCTAGCAGGTGGACCCTCAGAGTTTCTTCTCTTTGGATCCTCCCCTGGTAGGTCAGCTCCATTTGTATTCGCTTACCAATGTTCATGCTTTGGATCCTCCCCTGCTAGGACCTTGATCTCAGGCCTCCGGGGTTGCCCTTACAGCAGAAGAAACTCTCCACGGGATCAACCGGACAAGATTGCCAGGTTCCGCGCTGACTCAGGCTCGGAGTACGAGTCTGTCCCACCCTCGACACCGCCCCTGCCACTTGTCCCCTCCTCCTCTACTCCTGTGGTCCCCGCACCCGTCATGCCGTCTGGAGTCACTCCTACCGCAGACGCCTGGCTGGACTCACTCGAGGCGAAAATCGATAGCCTAACTGAGGCCCTTGCTTTACTCACCAACCAGGCTTCCGCTGCCGCTGCCGCCGCTCATAATGCTGGCGGACCCCAAACACCATCGCCAGAGACGTCGATTCCGACTCCGACTCCGGTCCAGTGTGACTCTGAAGCCCTTTTCGGCGACATCAACCTCACCTCAAAATTGGTCTTGCAACCAAACCCCCATTCACCTTCAACGGCGATCGGAAAGGCAGCCGCACGTTCCTCTACGTGGTCCGCACCTAACGCCCGCCTTGCCCCTGAGGCTTTTGTGGTCAACGGAGAGGCGAGCGAGGAAAAGGCCGTCCGCTATGCCATGTCGTTTATGGCAGAAGGGCCCGCTCAGCAATGGGCGGAGCGCCACGGAAGCAAAGCCCCGTTTCCGTTTCCGTCCTGGGGCTTGTTCGTTTCCGAGTTTCGACTCCGGTTCGTCGAGGAGAACGAGCAAGATCATGCTCTCTCCAAACTGGAGACTTCCGCCTATCACATGGGTACAAAGGATGTCTACCAGTACACTGACGACTTCGAGGACCTGATGGACCTCGCCGGATTCGAAGACGCGTTGGTCAAGGTGACCAAGTTCCGCCACGGACTTGACCCCCTGATCAACAACGGAATCACGTCCTCGAACGACCCCCCGGACCTCCGGGATTACCTTAGCTGGCGCACCCGGGCCTTCCGTCAATACGAGGCCCTGGTCCGGGCCAAGCTGATCAAGTCAGCCGCCCCCAAGATGCCTGGCGGTTTGATTCGGACTCCGTTTCTGGTCAACCGCATCCCGGCTCCGGCCCTCTTCCACCCGGTGGCTCCGGTCATGCCACCCGCAGCCCGTGCCCCCGCTCCGGCGCCTCCAGCTCCCGTCCCTATGGAGTTGGATCGCACCAGGGCTCGGGGTGCTCCTCGTCGCGCCTGCTTCAGGTGCGGCGACCCAAACCATCTCGCCCGGGATTGCCCCCTCCCCGCCGATGTCCGCTCGATGGACATCCTCGACGAGGTGATCCAACAACTCGGTGACGAGATATTAGCAGAGTCGATTGCCCGCTACACGGACACAGCTGCCCTGCCGGAGACGGCAGCGGAGTCGATGGCTGGAGAGGATTTTGTCCCCTGTGACAAGTGACTGGTGTGCCCTCGTTCGCATCTATAAATCCTTTTGCCTCTTTGTATAATAAATAATAAATGCAGTTCCTTGCCCTACAATGAGCCCAAAACGAAAGACACACCCTTTCCTGCCCCCGGCCCCGACTCCATCTCTGACTCCGCGCGTGACTCTGGTCATCGTCCTTCACCGCATCACTGCCTGGGAAAAGAAACTACCCAAGCAGTATACCGTTGCCGCCTCCCCTGGGGTGAACTCCCTCCACCTCCTGTTGGAGCTAGAGTCCACCACCAGCACACTGAAGCTCTCGCTTTCTGGGCTTGTCGACTGTGGTGCCACCTCCTACTTCATTGACACGAACTACGTCACTCGGAATGGCATTCCAGTCCGCACCCTCGATCAGCCGATTCCGGTTTTCAACGTCGATGGCACCCCCAATGACGCTGGCTCCATCAAACAGATCGCGGACTTGGTCCTGCGCTACAAAGGCCATGCCGAACGAGTTCAACTGGCTGTCACTCATCTTGGTAAGCAAGACCTTATCTTGGGGTACTCCTGGTTGCGGAAACACAACCCAGAGATCAATTGGGAAACCAAGGAGGTCAAGATGACACGGTGTCCCCGCAATTGCTCGGCCTGCCGCGAGGAAGAGCGCGTCGAACAAACCAAGTTGCGGTGACTCCAGTCGCTCCAGAAACATCTCAGCTCCGGCCTGTTCCCCTCGGTTTGCACTATGGACCTCTCTGGCCCTGAGGAAGGAGACGATTCCGATTCTGGTCTCGATTCCGACCTGCCTAATCTGACACTGGACTCGGACTCGGACGATGAAGATGACCAGCTTGAATATGGTGACCGCATCTTCTACACCTCGTTCCGTCCCTCGGAGGAGACACGCACAGGTAGCACCGTCTCACAGCGTCTGGCCAAAGCCTTTGCCAGGAACTCCGCCCCTCCGCCCTCCGAGATCCCGGACTGGGCTAAGGAGTTCCAGGACGTCTCCAACAAGGAGTCCTTCGATATGCTACCAGAGCGGAGAGCCTGGGACCACGCCATTGAACTTGTCCCCGACGCTAAGCCCACCAACTGCAAGGGACCTCATCCTCTCCGGAGACGTCATGATCTACCTTGACGACATCCTGATCGCCCATTCCGACCCCCGGAAACACCGGCAGATCGTTCAGGAGGTCTTACGGCGACTCCGAGAGCACAAGTTGTACCTTTGAGCGGAGAAGTGTGACTTTGAAAAATTGTCAATCGACCTCGGAGTCATCATCTCCCATAACCATGTCGAAATGGACCCTGTCAAGGTCACAGGCGTCTCCGCTTGGCCGACTCCGGAAAACAAGAAGAACATTCAGCAGTTCCTTGGGTTCGCTAATTTCTACTGCAGGTTCATTCGGGACTTCTTGACCCTTGCGCGCCCACTTTTTGTGCTCACCAAGAAGGACCAGCAATGGACTTGGGGCGACGCGGAGGCCTCCGCATTCCAAGCAATCAAGGACGTGGTCACCTTGGAACCAGTTCTGGCGATTCCGGATGACACACGGCCTTTCCGACTTGAGGCGGACAGCTCTGATTATGCGACGGGGGCGGTTCTTTCACAATCCGCCCCGGACTGGAAGTGGCACCCTGTAGCATTCTATTCCAAAAGCTTAAACGATGCCCAGCGCAACTACAAAATCCACGACAAGGAGATGCTCACGATCGTCCACGCACTCGAGGAGTATAGATATACACTTCCTCGAGGGTGCCGCGCACCCTGTTGAGATTTGGACTGACCATAAGAATTTGGAGTACTTTCGGAATACGCAGCACCTCAACCAGAGACAGGCCCGGTGGTCCCTGTACCTCTCCCGGTTCGACTTCACGCTGCACCACAAGCCTGGCCGCGACATGGGCCGACCTGACGCCCTCTCTCGGAGACCCAACCACGGAGTCGATTCCGACAACTCCGATGTCGTCCTTCTGCGGCCTGAACTCTTCCACATCCACGCACTCGAGGGTGTTTCCGTTTCCAGTCCCGGCTCTGAACTCCTTTGCGATATCCGTGATGCCCTCTCTGGTGAGGATCCTCTCCTGCTAGTAGCTAGGATCTTGATCTCAGGCCTCTGGGATTGCCCTTACAGATATTAGATCAAGAGGAACTGGATAATGGAATGAATGTCTTGATTATAATAAGCCATAAACTGTTTTCTTGCTATAAGGCTTACAGCCTTTTGATGTGATCACTCTCCTCATATGGAAATTTGAAGTTTTATTCAGACTTACGATTGATATGTGAATATCATACCTTGCCCATACTTTATTTATAGTACATTAGAGCTTCCTAGAGGAGCCCGTCGCACTACTGTAGTATTTTATTCAATTCGGCGCCCAAATTGGGTGTGACATCGGCGCCGAAATGAAATTTTCGGCGTCCGGCCGCTCCGAGTGTGACCGCCGAAAAATTTCGGTATATTACGGTGCGGCCCACCCAAAAATGGTAAATCAGCCACGGGAATTCGGCATCTAGGCTGTGGGGTGTGACCGCCGAAATCATTTCAGCATTGTGAGGCCGGTGTGACGTGTGACCGCCGAACTGAATAAAATGCTACAGTAGCGGCCCGGCGACTTCTTAAGGTTCAAGGTCAAGCTCGAGGCCAACAACTTGCATTAAGTGACCTATAGGGACAACTGAACAATTGTGTCAGCACTGGCCAATCATTTGCTGATATACTCCTGATGTAGTGATACCTCACTAAGTTGATAACTTACATAGATGATTTAAGCACTTCAAAGGGTACCTGCATAATAAGAAGAATAATAATAAGAAGAATATCCTTGACAATATAATGTGATAAATATATATATATATATATTATCCTATGATTATCTATCACACATATTGATGCAGCAATATCCCCACCAATTCTGCATCAAATTAGATGACTGTCATACTGGTAGGTAGATAATAACTTAATGTAGACATGTTCTGATGTGAGTCTAGTCTGATACCCTTAGCTTATGCTGGTATACCACTTTTCTGTATTTTTCCTTCTTTAAATTGGATTAAGCACAATGATCACTTGATATCTTGCTGAGGAATCCATGGATAACCATAATTCAAGTTGTATTATGGTCTATAAGATGTCCATCACAGCTGTGAGCACCACTCATATTTTTCGGAATCATATCCACCTGTATATATGATGTACATCCTATTAATACAATCTTCCCATAACTCGCTCAGAAGTGAAGGGTACCCAAAGGAATAACCGTAGTAAGCATGCAGATGGGTCCTCCTACGAGACAACATCTCCTACACCACATTATATACATGTAATATCCTGTTTTCCTCCATTATATACATGACTGCTATTACACATCATATTGGCAATCCAGTCATCATCTGCTAGTTGATTAAAGATCAAAACATGTAGCATTCATTGAATGAGGTGTATATACCTAGCTACATCCTCTGATTGATCTCTATATGCTCTTGAACGATGAATTGGGGCAGATGTTTAACTTCAGTTAAGGTGTGAAACGGGTTTACATGAATAGGGCGGTCTATAGACTGAGTATATGACATTGAGATGCATGTATGAGGGTATTTGGATGTCTACTAGGACCCTGTACTGTAATCAGTTGTGGTTCTGGTATGTGTTACAGAAGGTAGCTGAATAGAGGGTAGGTACCCATAGAGCACAAGACTGTGTCTTCGCTATGACAACTGGTCAGAAAATAATTTCAAGTATGATGCAAGACTTGAATGTAGGATGGTAGAGACCTTCAAATGAACCTGTCCAGCACTTCAATCAACCCCATAGCTAATGTGGATCTCTCACAGTATCATTATCAGTGTTATCTAGCCCAAAGATGATAAGTTCATCATGGCTTCACCTTTACAATTCTATATGAGCTGAGTATATATACTAGTAGGAGTATGTTTTACCTCCAGGAAAGTGGTGCCTCTGCTCCTATAGCATACGTCTATCCTGGGCTATATGGCGCCTAAGGTCTCTGATAATTGAATGATCCTAGCACTAGCTGTGTGACCATAAATGGATCTGGGTGTAGTGGACTATCCTATAAAAGTATACCAATTCAAAACTCACACGCGTTTTGAAACTGGTTTTGAAACTAATTCAAAACCAAGATACTACTCACAGCACTCTAATGGGCGAAATTTGATTGCAGTGTTTAATGAGCTGCTGATATAATATAGTCTGTGCTTATGGCATGTGTCCCTGATATAAACAGGTATCTTGTAGTTTTGAGTATTCGAATTCTGACTAGAGAATCTAGTGCACCATAAGCGTGAAAATCTTAGCGAATTTCTCAATTGGGACCGAAAAAATCAGCTGTGACCTGTGACCCGCCAAAATATTTCGGCCAAGAAATTCAATGCGGCTATGACCGGCAGAATTGAATTAAATAGGTCAGACTTACAGCACCCTAAGTACTTAGAGATGCTTTTTACAGGTGAATTTTTTTTTGTTGCATTGATTTTGGCTGTATAATTGATCGATTAAAACGGCTGCCGTTTATCAACCTCGCGGTGAGTTCTTTCACTTCTTCTACCATGACGTCAGTCGTGCAAGCCACGAAACGCCACCGTGTCATGGTCCGTTGACGCTAACTTGAAGGCGGAGAAACTACGGCTTTGAATTCTCAAGTGGCGTCGCCGTCGTCAGTTCTACCTGTCGGCGTACAGTTGATCCAGGAAGCACATGTCCAGTAAGCATTGTCGACGTTCACAACTTGAAACTCATCGGCTATGAGCTGTAGGGTGTCACTGTGTCAGTGAAATCCAATCTTCATATTCTACCTAAGTCCGACGCTGTTGTCTGTGGTAGTTCGAGGATAGCACTCATTGTATCACCACAAATATATGACTCCGTAAAATCAACCTTGTGATCGATTTCATGATTTTTTTCCGTCCTTCTCGGGAGGTCAGCGCGAGAACTGTTGCGGCCGTAATATAAGTAATCAAATGGACATTATGTTCCACAAATATGCTATTGTCTCCGCCTCTGGAAGTAATAATAAGTATAGTAACCGGTGGACGGTCGGCCGCAGTAAATTAATAGTAACGCATTCGTCAAGTAAGGACCTTTCACCTGTCTCCCTCGGCGCGCGATCCCATCGTGACATTCACAGAGGTCTCGACCGCTCCTTCTCCCAACTCCCGTCTCCCACCAATGTAAAAATCGTGACAGCGCTGTCAAACCAGGACAGACGCCGCCCATCGCGAAGCTCTTCGCCAATTCTTCACCCATGCCCCATGTCCACTCCCAGCCGGGCCGCTAGGAACATTGTTTTCCCACTCTGCCCGCATGGCCCGCTCGTGCTCCCGCCGCAGCTTGTCCGCCGACAGCCGCTTCCGCTTCGCCATTCCTGCGCGCCACTTAGCAACTTTTGCTTGGTTGTTGTTACTGGTGGCGGAAGCCGTCTTATGGAGCAGATTGAGATCGAATCGAGGCGTGTTCCTTGAAGGAGACTCGTGGTCATCGACCTCCATGTCAAAGTCGGAATCGATGTTACACGCGCAAGCGTGATAGAGCACCAGTTGCTCGCGGAACCCCCAATTTGGACAGACAATCGCGCGTTTCGATTCTAGGAAGGCGAGGGCGGAAGATGGTGTGGATGTTGGAGGATGCGAGGACATGACTGGAGGCAGGGCCATTATCAGGAACGGACGGGCAATGAAAAGAAGGCTTACGGTAGGCCGCAACGATCGTGGGGCTTCTTGAGACACCCATCTGGCTGGAAGCTAGGAGTCACACGACCATAAAAGCCAGCGAGCGACATACCAGTGGACGAGCACTCCACCTAATTCTCGGCCTTCATCGATGAAAGCATTGGTTTTCCGGAAAAATGGGAAAATCTCCTAGTCAACGATATATAAAGGTCCCACGGAGGCGAAGGAAGCCTACCTCTTGAGGGATGTCATCCACAGGGACAACCATTCGCTTTGGTCTATAACGCTCGTTAACCGGCCGCATCTCTTCGTCGCTTTCATCCTCTTCTATTACTCCCGTGAACAGCTGGTCTTCAAATTCAGGTGGATCCGAGACTTGCATGACGCTCAGGATGTGCGTGATACCGTTCCGACACAAGGAAGGCAGATGTCGCGCATTTTGCTCGCTGAGTGTAATGTTAAATGCGTCTTTTTCGAACGAGGGAGCAACGTTAACGACGCACCTTCCTAGAAACAGCCCCGGCAGCACCTGCGTCATCTCGCTCAGCTCGTAGTCGTAGTCTAGCTCCGAGATGGGCCACCCGTAGGCGTCCAGTGGAGGTGTCGACGTTGAGGCGGTCATAGCAGGGGAAGGGTCCACAACTTGAAGTTATTCGAAGTTGGATGGAGTGGATGGAGTGGGGGGAAGGCAGCTGCGGGAGGGTGTCGCTGTCGGAGTATAAGAGTGGGGCAATATAAGCTCGCCGACGCGGACAACCGACTCTATTATAGGTGGATCATGACAGCAAGCGCGTGGCCTTTCGCCGCGGCGCTGTTCGTTGGCCGACGGCCGATCATGCATCGCAGTGCAGATGGAGAGGCGGTGAACCAACAACAAAGCCAAGTTGAGTCCCAGCTGAAATGAGGGGAAACATGAGATGCCGACGGTGTCTTGAGCGCGCGGAGCGGTTGTCGGGCGGGGTTTATAATTTACTGATGGAGCTTGATATCAATGTGGACGACGTGAGTGTACCTATGTAGTGAGCGGTCAGGACCGTGGAGACGTCGGAAAAGTCTTGTTGGACGTATGACGACGCCTTTGATGGGAGTGCCTGCCCTTCAATGGACTAACTTAGAATGAGAAATCGCACCTGCGGGCCACGTAGCCTGCTGCTCCGTGCTGCGAAAAGCACGATCTCGGATGTTGAGCGCTGGTCTGGTTATCTCCGGTCTTAGCTTCCATCCATTGCCTGCGTGGCCGTCGGCCCTCGGGCAACGGACGACTGACAGCTTGCAACGCCCTTCGAAGTGAAGGGAACCTTGAACATGGGTCACATCCGTTCGGCGGCTTGGCGTTTGTGGGCGTGTCGTTTACGAAGGATGAGATTGGAGGAGGAAGAAGGGTAAAAAAAGGCTGTGCACGCCATTCCATGTGATGATGTGACACCGGTCGGATCGTAAGTCCGGATAAGTATGATGACGAGATGAGCTAAAGAACCAAGATTTCTTTTTCTTTTGAATTCCAAGAGTATAGACGTCGACTTTCATCAAATGGGACCGTTAACTATCAAGTACTTAGTCTGACAGAGAAGTTTCTAACTTTCAGGTGGAAACAACACCTGACCGTCCCGACCACAGACGCTGATTTCTATGCTCGAATGGCGACGAATGATAGGTGCGAGTGACCCAATGGGATCTGCACTCCAGTCCACCGATTCTTTGTCGCACCTTGGCAGGAAAATTATGCACATGAATGCTGTTGACTGAAGCGAACCGGAAGGGAGTAAGAGCGGCGCTGTGTCATCGGACTGAGCCCAGTGTGCGATTGTTTTGCGCAGGAAAGTTACCAAGACGTCCGGGGTTTCCCACTTAGTGGAGCAACAGGTGACGGTGATGCGTCGAAGGTGCATTAGGATGTGTGGGTCCTTGAAGATGGAGATCAGCGGGCGAAGATCTCCGATGTGCGGGGAATTAAGAGAGTCGGAATACCGGAAATCAAGCGAGAGTAGCTGCAACGTCGGGATGCCAGGCAGTATATTGGATAACGGAACCCCTGGGCTTGGGCGAGTAACTGTAAGTGAGCGCAGAGTACACGCCCAATCGCGTAGAGCAGATAACAAATTCAGCGGATCTTCGTTTCCAAACACTTCTAGGTCCAGGTGTCGCAGGCGTGGCAGTCGAAGACACGTCAATATTTCGCTGGCGTCGGTGGTGAGCGATTGCAGCTGTGGGAGGTGGACAAGTTCTGGGACCATGTTGAGTGCTGGTTGAATTATTGGACCAGAGCCCGGGTAAGAAAGAGTTAGGTCCACCAGGGCGCGACACAAAGCCAAACGTTCCATATCACGGCGGACTACTCTGCCCTCGAGCTTTAAGACGGTCAACCGGTGCCAGGGAATCCCGGTCAGGTGGTTGCGTGGATAAGAGGTAAGCCGGAGCTCTGTCAGATTGGGGGCGCCGCCCAGATCGAAAGTCGGTAGTCTTCTAGGGTCCGGTGCTGTCATTCCATGACCTTCCCTTCGCCAGCGAGCTTTAAGTTCAAGGCTTCGCAATAGTGGGAGGCGGCAGCTGGATATGGAGTTCAGCGGAGCAAAGGATTGGTCGCAAAGATGAAGGATTAGCGTTCCCCAGCGTTGCTTGTATGCAGTTGCCGTTTCGAGCAGAATCTTCCCTGTATCGATGACGTTGCTGTCCAGAACATAGGTAAGCGGAAGAGATCCAGAGCGGTCCGACCAGAGCTTGAGAGTCTCCACCGAAGCCTTCCCATCTTTCGCGACAAAGGTCGCCCATAGTTCTGGCGTAGAAAGGGCGATACTGCGCCACCGACGGCAGACACGACAAAGCAGCATTGGAGCCGTGTCGGCGTGTGGAAAGGCATCTTGAGTGGGAGGTAGACAAGCGCTGAAAATTCTGGCCATGAGCTCTGGAGGCAGCTCTGTAGAATCCTGCATGGCGGTTTTTGCCAAGCAGTGCCACGTCATGATGCATGCCAATGATCCCGTCAGATGATCTGTCACATCAATGACTCACAGTGACGCCACCCTTTTTCTTCGTACCACATCACCATGTCGACTGGCACGGTCAGCGAAGGCCTGCGCCCTGAACCTGGGGCCGCTTTGCGACCGAGCATCATGCATCCTACCATCGCGCAACTACAGGTGACTCCCCGTTTGACACGCCTTCGCACTTGTAAGTGCCAGAAGGCCCAGAACTGACGAAAAGTTTCGCAGAGCACTACATCCTGTGATGTCCGCAACCCGATCCACTAAAGTTCCTCGCTGATCGCTGATTCCACTATGTAGACTTTTCCCGCTGCCGTTGTGCACGACTCTGAGCCCGTTGCCGCATATGATTCCTTCAAAACCGCGTACGATGACGAGCTCAAGAAAAACCGGTTACTGCAAGAGGCAAGCGCTGATATCCTTCTTGGGATACGCCGCATGACTCAACACTCTTCTGACAGAACCTGAATCAAGCCGTCCACGAGTGTCGTTTAGCGCAGGAGGCGTATCAGGTGTGTAGCTGCGGCTCTCCCTTTTGCAGCGGTTGACGCGATTTCAGACTGTTCTGGTCGAGCGCGACGCCATTGCGCAGGAGACCATCGCTCTCAAGGCGGTGCGGCTCCAACACTTTGCTTGTGTTTTGCCTGACCTCACCCTCAAGACATTGGTGGCCCGCGAAGAAGAGATTTCACACCTGAAGCAGGTGGGCCGCGCGTTATTTTTGTGGCCTCTCATGTCAATCCCGCTCAGATGAGCCACACGGTCCCCGAAATCCTTGATGGCGAAGCGCCAAATGCTCCCAGCACACCGTTGGCCGAGAGACCTCCTGCCAGAGCGACCTCCGACTCACCCCATCCGCCAACTGGGCCTCACCGCCTCTACTGTTCACGCTGTTATGTCACGTCTACGCCGTCCTGGCGCCATCACCCCGACACAGGCGAACTGCTATGCAATTCCTGTGGCCTTTACCTCGCACAAATCGCTACCATTACAGCGGCCGCTCATATAGAACCCGGGTCTGGTCATGCCATACCTCCACCAACCAACGGTCTTCACTGCGACGAGTGTGGAACTCATGACACGCCCTTCTGGCATTGGACGCGACCAGAGTCGGGGGCACCGATTTGTGATGCTTGTTACAAATCCGAAAAGCGGGCGGCGGGACGACGGTCGGCGAAGCGTAAGCGGAGCGACGGTGAATCGGACAGCGACGGTTCCAAGCTTCCGGTCGAGCGTCTCCCAGACGCGACTGCCAGTCCGACATCTTCAAGACGCGGAAGGCCGAAAACGCCCACAAAGAATCGATCGTGTTTTGAATGTACAACACGCCGTACATCGGTCTGGCGACGATCATTGAAGGTCCCGGGAATGTATTTGTGCAATGCGTGTGGGCTGAAGGAGAGAATAGCTCAGAAAGCTGAGCCGTGATAAAATCTGTAAGTTTACTTCTTGAAGAGATAGCTCAGCTGTAAACGTCTTTGTAGCTGTAATTGTATTGCCTTGGTATTGCCTTCCGAAAGGCTCGGGCAATTCGAATTGCTGCTCTTGGCACAAACATATAATGACAGGGCCATTTCGAATGCTAACATGAATGAGCGTGAGGCTGCGGAAAAAAATTGAGCGAGAGCGGACTGCGACCGAGCTTCACGCACGGAAATGTAGGCAGGGGCGGGCTCTGTCGGTGGAGGTCCCGGGCCCACGGGCTTTATACGCATGTGGATTCAAGGCATTCATCGATATTCTGGTAGAGATACGCACTGGACCATACCCCGGTGGGTATACCGCCGGCGGTACCACTGTCAGTGCGATTCCGAGCCCGGCTCCGTTACTAGTGGCCGTGCTGGATCGGGTCCTGCGTTGTTGATACAACCGCCCACAGCAAGCGAGCAGCATGGCGCACCCCGCTGCGCAGGAGGTCAGCAGCCCCGCTACAGCCTCAACAGGCGGGCGATCACGTACCGAAGCCAATGCCAAAGAGCAGATACACCTCCCCCGCCTTGATACCGCGCGTGCTCTCCGCACTCTGGCTGGGTGCGGGCGACGTTGAGGGGGTCTGCATCGAAGAGGACGTGGAGCCCATCGTGGTCGGATTGAAGATTAGTTAGGGGCTAAAACAGAGCAACATGAAACAGGGGTGTCACTCCGAATCCAGGGGTCACTGTCTCCAGCTGATGAATATTCCGGCTACTCTTCGGCCCGATTTATTAAATGACCGATCAACTTTCACACGTCAAAATTTCTTGTCTTCTTCCCTCATCTCTCCCGTCAAGACGCGTCGCCGTACGGCCCCCAATGCTCGCAAGTTCCGTTTCTCACTCCACCCGGTCCTCAATCCCGAAGATACTTCGCTCGACGCCCGCGACATGGCGTCAAATGTCGTCAGGGCCGAAGCCGCGACCTACGCGGGCTATTGGTACACTTGCCACACTGTCCCTCGCAGCGGGGCTTTCATTGACGGCCTACGGCCTGGGCTCACTCTATCCTCCCTCCCTCGTCTCCCTCGTCTTCCCTCGTCCAGCACCGGCCCCACCCGCGGACGCGTCATCACCGGAATCGCTCGCGTATACCGCCTCCCTAGAAGAGCAGCTGCAAGCACTGCCCTTCCTTGCCGAGCATCGCACAAGACCCGACGCAAGCGAGTGGTACGAGGGCCGGCCACACAAGAACCTCCCGGAGGCCGTGCGGGTCAACTCGCTGACGAGCGGGGCGTTGCGGGGCCCGGGAAAGCTCGCGTTGATTCCGCTGGTCCGAGCCAGGCGGGACGAGCAGGAGGCGCTGGCGTTTGTGCATCTTGGGCGGGGGCTGTGTGGGCATGATGGGATTATCCATGGCGGGTTGTTGGCGACGTTGCTAGATGAGGCGTTGTTCCGGACGGTGAGTGCTTCCTTTACCCCGCTTTTACCCCAAACTTCTTCGTTTGGGAGCTCTTCACTTGGAAGTAATCTCAATTCTTCCGTTCCATAGCTTTTTTTCTATCCTACTTCCTTTGCCCGCTTCTATTCCCAACACTTCCTCTTCCACTCTCTTTTCGCAACCAACACTTCTTGGTTTTGACGCTCTCTACTCGCTTTTGGAAGCAATCCCAATTCTTCCGTTCAATAGCATTCTTTCCCTCTTCCGCAGTTTCCCCTTGCCCGCTTGTACTTTCATTTCCCCCACACTTTCTCTGTACTCCTCGATCTTAAATTTTCTTATCCAGGCAGCCGCCCACCTCCCTTCCAAAGCGGGCGTGACCGCCAAACTCACGCTCAACTACCGCGCCCCCACCCGCGCCGACCAGTTCGTCGTCCTGCGCACCTCCCTCGTCTCGCAGTCCGGCCGCAAGGCGTTTGTCAAGGGCACGGTCGAGGCGCTTGACGGGACCGTGTTGGTCGAGGCCGAGGCGCTGTTCATCGAGCCCAGGTATGCGAAGCTGATGAAGCTGAACACGGCGTATGGGCGCCAGGTGGCGGAGCAGGAGGCGCAGAGGGCGGGCGGGAGTGGGTCTGTTGCCAGTTAGACAGGGTGTGTTGTTAGACTGAACCTTCAATATAGACAATGGCGAACAGTTTCCCGCACTTGATTTCAGCATAAACTTCTCTATCGGTAAGAATGAAGGCTGAATCTAGTAGCAACCACCAGTTTTTAAATCGCACAACCTTCGCTGTTATCTGACTCAAGAGCAACCAACGATTAGTTGTGCGTTTTATACATTGATTTAAATCTCATCGTTACTGACTATATCGTGTATCACAATTTCCTGGGACTCGAGAACAAACAACGATTAGTTCAAAGTTGTGTATTATACAGTGCGTTCTATACCTAAATCTGATCGTAACTGACTATATGATTTATCACAATTGAGTGGGAGGCAACTCATTCTGGCGGAGGCGTCAGCCCGTATAACGGATTCCACAGCCAACCTGTGTGCGGGTTCCTCTTCCAGCCGGGATACCTCGGGTTTTCCTCCGTAAATCCCGAGGGGACCACGACCGGTTGTGGCGCGACCGTTGTAAATGAGCCTCGTGCAGCCATATCGATGCCATATCCTCCCGGCACAAAACTAGGAGTCTGTCCAATCAAGTTCTGATAAGCGCAACGTCGGATCTGGTAGGCCTGCAAATTGGCTGTGGATATTGGCGGGATGTTGTAAACTATTTCTTGGTGCGCTGTTTCGGTTTCCCGTCAGTTCGAGATTGATATGCACATTGCTATATCGACATACCGTGCATGGACCGTGCGCTGTTGAGAACGATGGGAATCTGGTCTGGCGTGTCGACCCAAATCCACGCGTCGGGGACAGACCATGTGATATGCGGCGTAAAATCGACGCGACTCCATCGACGAGTGTCCGCGGGCTAATAGCGATAATGTGTGAGTTGCGGTCAACAAAGCGAAAGAGTGCCCACTTGTCTATTGCAGATTCGCGCAACATTGACCATTTCCCGCGCATGGTCAACGGTTACGACCAGGCACGGCTTCGGCTCGCGTGCCCGCCGTCGGTCGTATACCTCCCCCACGCCGAGCGACGCCAAGTCGACTTCGCGGCTCCGCGTGCTGCACCACAGAACGAGCCCGGGATAAACCTCGTGCACGTCCCTGAGGGGAAGGATCATGGAGAACGGTTGTGGGCGTCCAACAGCTTAAGTACGGGGGAGGATGCTTATTTCTAATGCAACGCTTAACATTCGGTTCTGACTCCCCCAGACTCAAGGGGCCGCGCATTCAAGTTCGGCTCGGATGCGCGTCCATGCGGCCCTTTTGTGTATTCTTAGCGGTGGCTTTAAATGCGGGCCGCTACTATATTCGGAGCGGAATATTGAAGGCAACGCTTACTGTCTCGACGTGTAGGCAGGCACAAGCTTTTGTGTATCCGAGTCCACAATGTTGAAGCGTACGCGTCCTCGGCGACTGCATGCTAGCTGCAGCCTGAGCCCTTTGCACAGCATTCTGACTCGAGGTATCGGACGACTAAATTCTCCGCCTGGAGAGCGAATGACTATCATTCTACAGACGACAGTACCATTTCAACTTCGAGCGGTGCAAAGGTTTCACTGGCACTCGAAATTGAAAGAGATTTCCCTGGCCTGCCGCCTTCTGAGTCATCATTTTCTTATTTTAAAGAGGAAAATTTAAAAATTTAGATAGCTGAACTCCGTGTCAAAACCGTGCACACCGGAAATGATAAATCTGCAGTCGAAGTTTCAAGTCACCCTGTGTGTCATTCTAGATCTGCCGCTCCAGCGAGTTTGATCTGGTAAACCGGCAATCAAGTGGTAACCACCGCGTGACGTGTCACCTTCATAACTTGCCTTTCACCACTTCGGGCTCAGTCTTCGGCGATCGTTCCCTCATCCTTGGGAACGCGATGAGCTTTGCCGAGCGGCTACCCGCGGAAGTATGGGCGACCGTATTCGACCTCTGCATGCCTGAAGAGGACGAGGAATTCTCGGATGCCACGACACCAGTAAAAGAGGCATACCGGCTAGCGAAGCTCTACCTTTTGCGCTTATCTAAGGTGCGCTACAGTCTGGCTACACTGACTGCGTGCTAATGTGGCACTGCAGGTGTGCTCGTACTGGCATGCGATCGTAATGGGCACGCCAGCGCTCTGGCGGTACATCATAGCGGACACGACCCTGTGGGGAAAGTCAGGTTACTCGGAGTCGACGTTACTGCGCCTCGTATCGGTCTCTCTTCAGCGCAGCCAGAACTTTCCGCTCCGCATCCAGGTCGCCCTGGAGGATGATACCGCGCTCGGCCAAACCTCCGGTGCAAAGCTCATGGCGCTGCTCTGCCCCCACTCAACGCGTTGGCGATCGATATATCTCTGGCACAACTACCCCAGCTTCGAGCTGCTCGTTACTATCAAGAATCGTATTCCCTTGCTCGAGACTGTCGGTCTCTCTCTCCAAAATGATCAGTGGCACGAACGCGTAGGGATGGATGTCTTTGGAGATGCCCCACGGCTCGCGGAATTCACCATGACAGGACGTGCCGACACTCCGCTCCCAACCTTCCCAGTTCGACAGCTGCATGTTTTCGGCTTCACCAATCTGTTTACGGATGAGCTGGCTGAGGCATGCACCCTCATCGGACAGCTCGACGGGTTTACGGGGGACCAGTGCTGGATCAGGCTCGACGTTGACGATCCCGAAATAGACTTGGACCATTTTCCTTCGGTTTCATCGAACACATCGGCATTGCAACTCACCCTCACGCTCCCGTCGAACCGCAACGCGGCCACGCTTTGGGAGCGGCCCGTGCTTGGGGCTATCCTTGGCGCCTTGACACTGCCGTCGCTGCAGTATCTCGGGCTCATAAACACCGTGAAGCAGCGCTCGCTCCTCTGGGACCACGCCCACTTCCTCCAATTCTCCCAGCGATCGCAGTTCCGGTCCACCCTCGTCGAGTTCGAGCTGAATCGGGTGCTGATCACGGATGTCGAGCTCATCGAGTGCCTGCAGCACATGCCCGCCCTGACGCAGCTCGTCGTCGCCGACTGCGCCCCAGAGAACCATGCGCTCGTTACCGATCTGCTTGTCACGCGACTCACAGACACCGGCACCCCGGCGGTGACCCCGCTGGTCCCCGCGCTCAACTTCTTCTCCATCTCTACCCTCTTCGCGTTCTCGGACGGGGCGTTCATCGACTTTATGAACCAACGCGCGGGCCGCGCGGGCGCCGCGCCCTTCGAAATCAAGATCTACTGGCTCCCCGTGCGGGCGCGACCTCAGCTTTCGCAGCAGCTGTTGGACCTGGGGAGCGCGCTCGAGAAGGGCGGCGTGCTGCTGTTTACGGCGTCCAAGGACCCAGAGTATGATAGTGTGTGGAGCTTCGCGGCAGCGCAGTCGAGCTGGGGACCAAATGGTAGTGCGATTGCCTAGGCTCATGCGGCCACCGCCTATCGCATGGAGGTGCCTGTGTTGAGATTCTGTCATCCAGTTCTTGCGAGTCATATATAGCGAATGGAATAGAGTGGCAAACATCCAGTTCCAAGTCTTTTGGACAAGGCTGTTTGTTGTGGGCAGACTCGGAAAGAGCTGTAGAATGACATATTTTTGGTAGCTTTGATTATTAGAGACACGTCACTCAAGAGGGAAAAGGATAAAAGGGGTCAAAATTATAAAAGAAAGAAAGATTCAGATTTGCTGTTTAATTGCTTCTTTAAGTTCCTTGCATTTCCTGTTTATGTGTGTCCAGGTTGGATCTATTTTTAATACTCAAGGTCTTGTAAGTTTGCAGTGACAACCTCAAGCATCCTCTGAATATGGTAAATCCCTCAACATGTTCCCTTTCATCCCCTGGCAACTTGCCTTCCTTCCCTCTTTACACTTATATCTCATATATCTATATCTCATATTAAGTATGTCCACCTTGTGGTTTTAATACCAGTGTAATATCACTGGTCTCGTCCCTTTTAGTGCTTCAACTATTTGGTTTTGATTTACACTTCAAGGTAAACTGAATGAAAATGGTAAGAAAACTGTTTATAAATGTTTATTACCATTTAAAAACACTAGTATGCGTTTGATAGTCAGATATATTCCTCATATTATAACCAATCATACCGGGCTATTAAGTATTAATTCATGGGACCTGAAGAATTCTTGAAAAAAAATAGAGATTGTCTCATATTTCAGTCAATGACAATGTAAATTTATATGAAGCAACATAGGGGTTCTAACCAGAATGAACTAAGATTCTAAGAGATGTGTATCATACTAGTATTCCTTTGTTGATTTTTGCTTGTATCTAAAATTAAGTACCATGATGACATCATTATATTATTATGACTGACCCACCTGTTAATCCCACATATCTCTTCTAATTAGAAGTGAGGCTACGCTGGGGTCTCACTTCTAATTAGAAGAGATGACTGCAAAATAGCCATGCTGCAATAATTCTCGAATATCTTGCTGCAGCATAAGCTCTAAGTTTCCCTCTACGCTACTAAGTCCTATTCTATGCTGCTATAGCTGCTATAATTGTCCTGGTATCTGGGTCTAAGTCCAAGTGTGACAAAATCGTGCATTTGTCACGTTTATCACTCTGTGTAACATGAGTAACATCCACCCCAAGAAGGAAATTTTCCGGGTAAGTAGCTAAAGAGTGACTGGTAGTTACATATGTCACAAAAATGAAACTATTATGATAACTGTAATATATATAGAGTGTTAGGTATGACAAATGGCCAAAAAAGGAAATTATCAGAGAATGTCACAGATTGTCACAAAATTAAAGTATACTTTGACTATATAAACAACTTCCATGAAGTAACCCATAGTAATAGTTATCAGCTAATGTCCAACTGATGAGCTTCTATCTTGATAACTATGTAATGGAGATATATGATATAAGTGCTGTCAGGAACATTGTTGAGAGTATGATGAGTGAACTATGGTAGTTGATCCTCATCATATGATCATTGTAGTGACTATTCAGTTATAGCAAAGGAAATATTTGGTACTTTATGTAAGGGCAACCCCGGAGGCCTGAGATCAAGGTCCTAGCAGGGGAGGATCCAAAGGCGTGAACATTGGTAAGCGAATACAAATGAAGCTGACCTAGCAGGGGAGGATCCAAAGAGAAGAAACTCTAAGGGTCCGCCTGCTAGGTAGCTGACTATATACTGCTTGTCCGTAGCTGCCGCTGTCGGGCACAGAAGGCTTGGGGCGGCGTCGCAGGCGAGGTCCCAGGGCGACCGTCGGGAGGGCGTTGACGGATCGGTGATTGTGCGGGCGAGATGGAGGGCCGGACCGGAGGCGGAACCGGAGTCGGACCGGAATCGGAGGCGTCTCCGAGGGGCCGAAGGGAGGTTCCCCTGACATCACCCCCCTTTGAATGCGGCGTCCCGACGCATAGACCGGAACGGAATCGAGTCGAAGGTCGCGGAGGCGATGTGTCGTGGCTTGCCAGGGTACTTACGATAGAACTCCGCAATTTTCTCCGGGCGAAGACGCGGTCGAAGCGGACCCATTGGTCGTGCGATGCGTCGTAGCCTTTCCATCTGACGAAGTAGTTCAGCCGTTTATACCTCACCCTTGCGTCCAGGATTTCCTCTACTTCCCACTCCGGGACTCCGTCCTCGAGGTCCGGAGGGGGCTGGTCGTAGCCGGGGCGTCCGTCGAAGGGGGTCGTCCTGAGCGAGCTCGAGCTTGACGACGGGGAAGACCGGGTGGAGCTTCGAGTAGCGCGGAGGGAGGTCGAGCTTGTAGGCACCTTTGCTGATCTCCTGGACTATCTTGAACGGTCCAAGGCGGCGATGGGAGAACTTTTCCGAGGGGCGAGTCGTCCTGATGTCAGAGGCATCCAGCCAAACACGGTCGCCAACCTTAAACTCCGGAGACGGAGTCCGTCTCCGGTCGTAGTAGCGCTTGTACTCCTCTTTGGCCTTAGTGAGCGCGGCCTTGGCTTCAGCAACACCAGTGGCGATCCGGTCGCGGAACTCGTTCACTGACTCCATGGCGGAACGGACTCCGGGTTCGAAGCCCATGCGCGGGAGCCGTCCCGTGTCCGTCATGAAGGGGACCTGCTGCGTGGAGGAGTGAACATGGTTGTTGTAGGCGAACTCCGCGGCCGGAATCAGCTCATCCCAGTCGTCCTGCTGGTAGTTGGTGAAGATCCGCAAGTACTGCTCCAGCTCCTGGTTGACGCGCTCTGTCTGACCGTCTGTCTGCGGGTGGTATGCCGTGGACGTGGCGGGCTTGATGCCGATTAGACGCCAAAGTTCTCGGGTGAAGTCCGCGATGAACTGCGAGCCGCGGTCGGAGACGTACTTCTCCGGAGTCCCATGGTGCCGCCAGACATTCCGGTAGTAGAGGCGGGCTGCCCCTACTGCATCGACCGTCGTATGACACTCCGAAGTGGGGCGCTTTCCGAGGGTGTCAACGACGACCATGATCGCGTCGTACCCATGGGCTTCGGGAAGCTCTACGATGAAGTCGACGGAGACGGTATGCCAGCGTTCGGGGCGTTTCCGTGGGGTGCAGCTCTCCGTGGGGCAGTCTTCGGAGTGCCTTGGTGCGACAGCACAAGTCACAGGTCGCGACATACCGGCCGATATGGCGAGACATCTGAGGCCACCAGTAGTTCCGGGAGACCAACTCCAGGGTCTTGAAACGACCTGCGTGTCCGGCGACTCGGGTGTCATGGCAGAGCTCGATGATGCGTCTCCGGAGGTCCTTGTCCTTTGGTACGACGATCTTTCCTCGGAAATGGAGAAGACCGCCGGAGACGGCCCACTCGTCAGAACGTGAGGAGCGGGGGCCTCGAGCTTGACCTTGAACCTTAAGAAGTTGCCGGGCCGCTAGTGCGACGGGCTCCTCCAGGTCAGGCTCACCGGAGAGGGCATCACGGATGTCGCGGAGGAGTTCAGAGCCGGGACCGGAAACGGAAACGCCCTCGAGTGCGCGGACGTGGAAGAGTTCAGGCCGCAGAAGGACGACATCGGAGTTGTCGGAATCGACTCCGTGGTCGGGTCTCCGGGAGAGGGCGTCAGGCCGACCCATATCGCGGCCAGGCTTGTGTTGCAGCGTGAAGTCGAACCGAGAGAGGTACAGAGACCACCGGGCCTGTCTCCGGTTGAGGTGCTGCGTCTTCCTGAAGTACTCCAAATTCTTATGGTCAGTCCAAATCTCGACAGGGTGCGCGGCGCTGTGATGGGAGAGCGGGCCCGGGCCGGTAGTCACATCGTGTCACATGTCACCATCATCAGTATCATCATTGCTAGCTACCACACGCGGTCCAGAGTGCCTACCACAACGTGGTGACGAGAGCGGTATCCGAAGCCAACAAGCAAGCAGAGCAGAGTAGAAAGGAGAAACTGGCCAGCCAGAGAAGCAGAGACGAGAAAGGAAGATTCGTGAAAACATCGCCGACACCGACCCTGGATTGGGTCGTGCAGTTCAGAAAAAGCGAAGAGCAGAGAAGAAAGCAAGCAGAAGAGAGTCCAAGCCCCCAAACAACACCGCCGACTTCGTCAGTAACGCAGCAATCTAGACAAACAACAATCACACCGCCCACATCACCGGCACCGATACCAAACAACGCGAGCATCATACAGACAACCCAGCAGAGAAGCATTCACACGGTAGCGATGGCCGAAAACAACACTGTACCCGCGTTCCACGGAGACGAAAAGGATGAAAGAAACAAGGTCAATTCTGAAGAGTTCATCAGGAAGTTCAGAATTCGCAGTAGAGACCTCAAGCGAGACACAGACGCCGAACGACTAGATGCGGTGGGAGACCACTTCCCCACGCGTACCCCAGCTGCAAAGTGGTGGACTGAACGCCAAAAGCACAACCCCATCACCAAGTTCGCCGACTTCACTAAAGAATTCTTGGCGCAGTTCCCCACCGATGAAGAAGCAGAGCCAACAAAACAAGAATATCAAGAGAAACTCGTGGGGCTAAAGCTTACGCTCAGCGAACTCGGGGGAACGGTGGAAGTGGCAGGTCAGGAAGTGGCGACACACGTCAAATACGCGCAAAAGCTGCTAGAATTAGCGCGGAAAGCGGGCGTGGAGAGCACGTCAAGCTATATCTATCAGGTCAGAGATGCGATACCAGAAGCTCTGCGAAAGCACCTGCCGCGAGAGCCGAAAGATTGGATTGACTTCACGAAGGCTATCAAGGATGTCGACAGAGCCAAACTCCGCGAGGACGTGAAGGAGGCAAAGGAGAAGCAGGAGAAAGACAAAGAACGAGACGACAAAATAGCTGAACTCCAGCGAAGAGCGATGGCAGCACCGGTAACCCCAGTCTCGAAAATGGCTGCACGGCTAGTTGCAACGAACCTCAACACGCCAAAGACCACGACGAGTAGACCAAGGGGCGACGTCTTCGAAGCAGGTGGAGGTGGAAAGGGTAATCTATTCAACCAACGAGCCGACACGCTTAATGAGGAAGGACTACGGCGCCTACGGGAGATCGCACAACAGATGAAACCACCGCCGGACACGGAAGCGGGAAGGCGATACCACAAGATGCAAGTCGAGATGTGGAAGAACCAGTACGGCGGGGAAAACAGACCGCCCCTGGAGCAAATAGGCTACCCGTTGAGTCCGGGCACAGCACCACTGTGCTCCGGAGAGTGCTTTCAGTGCGGGCAGTTGACAGTGCCGAGCCACCGCGCGAACGAGTCGAAGTGTACCACAGGGCCGATCTCCAAGGAGGAACGCAGCTTCCGAGCAATCTGCAGTCGACACCTGGGAATGGCACGGCCGCAAGCCAGAACGAACATCGCACCAATCAACTACTTAAACATCAGCTTCGCGGACTTCGACGATGGACAAAACGAGGGGGATTTTGGAGACGGGCTGGCTCAGTGAGAGGCCAACAGTCAGCCCGGGACACGCGGCCAAGGAAATGCCTCGATCCCGTCAGCATACACGACACATGTAGATCATCGCACAAACAATTCAACATCGTGAGCATGTATGGGACGGCGGTTAAAGGAAGAGCTAAGTGTGAGCCGTTTGAACATGCGGCGAAGCTAACAGGACCACGAGGAGAAGTAAGCGTGAAGTTACTGTTTGACGGAGGCGCATTAGTTGGAGCAATGGACAGAAAAGTATGGGAAGCAAACCGTGAACAGCTTGGCGAAGGAAGACCATCAAACACGATTCTGAGGATGGCGAGCGGACAGCTTGTTCCAGCGCTAAGAAAATGGTCCGGAACAGTCAATATAGCGGGAGTCAAAGCAAACATCACACTGGAAGTATTTGACAGCGGCGGGGGATGGCAAGTATTATTCGGTAAGCCTCTACAGGCAATGTTTGGAGTGGTCCACGACTACAAGGCGGACACCATCAAGTTGGAAGTCAACGGAACAACGGCAACAATTGCGAATCAGGCGGGGACGGAGAAGGCGAATGCCAAAGAAAAAAGGCAAGCTTCAAACATCTACTATGCAAATAATACAGCACAGGAAGTACAGGACGAAACCGACTCTGAAGACGAGCAAGACAAAGACGATGAGCCAAGCGGAGAGGAATGGATAGAGTGGGAAGACTCGGCAGGAGAAGGAGGAATGGGAGAAAAAGGAGGGGAAGAAATAAGCCGAGCAAAAGAGATTGCGAGCGAAGCCATGAGGGTGCTGGGAATGGACAAGGAGGAGGGAGATGAGAATGAGGCGGGAGGTGAAGAAGAGGCAGTCAACGTGGTTGGGGTTGAGAAAGGGAAACAGAAGGACACGCACACCACAAGAGACATATATACGCGCACGACAGATCCATTCAAATCGGAGAGGGTGGCGGAAATCTTGAAAGCGGTCGAAATCGGGCCGGACGTGACAGCGGAACAACGGGAGGAAGTCCAGAAACTGGTGATCGAATTCGCGGACATATTCGCCTTGGCGGTGAGCGAAGTCAGCGCGGTCAAGGGAGCGGAGTATGCACCACACATACCGAAAGACCACGTGTTCAATACAAAAGTCCACCAAAAGCCACTGTCGCAGCCGCAAGCGGAATACCTCCGCGAACAGGTGAAAGCGCTAGAAGAGGCAGGAATCATACGACCAATACACCCGAGGGATGTCAAATGCGTCTCACCAATCAAGTTGGCCCAAAAGGAGCACGATGGGGGAGGCATGACGCTGGAAGAGCTGCAGCACACGCTAAACGACGAATGCATCAAAGAAGGATTCCCGCCAATATACGACTTACCACCGAGAGCACAAGGAACGGCGCCGAAAGTTAGCCACAAGAAACAACCCAAGTGGAGAATTTGTCAGAATTTTCACGAGCTAAACGAGCTGCTCAAGGTAGTGCCGATGCCACAAGGAGACATTAGGGAAAAGCAAAGGCGGTTATCAGGGCACAGGTATGTGTCGGTATTCGATTTCGCTTCTGGTTTCTTTGCCATACAGATCGCGGAAGATGTACAACCGTACATTGTCATGTTTGTGCCGGGACAAGGATACTACGCGTACATGCGTATGCCATTTGGCTTAACAGACGCGCCCGACGGAATTCGCACACATGGCAGCAGCCAAACTGGCGGACCTATTAGTCAAAAGAATAATCGAGCTGTTCGTGGACGATAGTGGTTCAGCGGCCGACAGCTTCGAGGAGATGATGGAGAAGCTGAGGCTAATTTTCACCAGAATCCGCGAGGAGGGACTCTCGTTATCAGCGGTCAAGACGAAATTGTTCATGACGGAAGCAGTGTTCGCAGGAGCATGCGTTGGACCGAAAGGTGTGTCACCTGACCCAGCTAAACTCACAGCAATTGTAGCATGGGAAAAACCAGAGAATGCGGCAAACTTGAGCGCGTTTCTGGGATTAACCGGATACTTCCGCGACTTGATCAAGAACTACGCCAAACTCGAGAAGCCGTTGAGAGATCTACTAGGAAAGGTGGATATACCACCTGGGGCTCGTAAGCCGGCATACCAAGCGGCGATGAAAGCCTTCAAGCTGGCGCCAGTGTGGACGGATCAACATACCGAGACCTTCCTCAAGCTCAAAAACACGTTGCTCGAGGAGCCGGTGTTGCGAGCGCCGGACTACGAGATGGTAGACAAGCACCCATTCATCGTGACGACGGACGGCAGCAAAGAGGCCTTTGCGGGGATGCTGTCACAGAAGATGAAGACGACGTTACCAGGGGGCAAAGAAGTTGTGAAGAGACACCCAATAGCATTCGCTTCGAAGAGGACGTCCACGTCGGAAGAGCGGTATCAACCCCACTTACTGGAATTTGCTGCACTGAAATTCTCATTAGATAAGTTTTCCGACATCATTTGGGGACAACCAATAAAGCTCGAAACGGACTGCCAAGCCTTGCGCGACATCATGGTCAACGAGAAACTCAATGTAACGCACATGAGGTGGAGAGACGGCATAATGGGATATAATATTGTGGGGGCGGAGCATATAAAAGGCAAGAACAACGTGGTTGCAGACGCCTTGTCGAGAGCGGGAGAAGGAAAACCAAAGACAAGAGGGGATGGTAGCGAGTGGACAGTTTCGCCTGACTGGGAGAGCCACGCGGGAATAGTCAATGACATATTCACGGTGAGCACAGCAGAAGGTGATTACTTGATAATGCCCGTCCCAGAAGGAACAGCCGCACTACGAGAAAGGTTCAGCAAAGAGCCGGTGTACTTGGAAGTCATAAACGCCATAACCGAACTGGACCACGGAGTGAGCGTACGCGAGCGCAAGAGGGCGCGACACCGAGCTTCTCAATACTTCATTGAAGAAGGGAAGCTGTGGAGACTGGGAGGCGCAAAGGGTGGGAGGGCAAGGCCGAGGAGAGAATGTATTACGAAGGAGGAGGCCAAACATCGGGCGAGAGAAATACATGCGGAAGGAGGTCACTTTCACAGGGACCACATAAAGATTGCGCTAATGGACAAATACCATAGCCCAAAACTGGACGACTCTATCGTGGCGGCAATAAGCGAATGCGCACAATGCAAGAACTTCGGACCGACAGCGATACATGCTCTACTCAGGCCAATAACGCGAAGGCACCCGTTCGAACTCATAGCCGCGGACTATATGACATTGCCCAGAAGTCACGATGGATTCAAGACCACTGGATTGTACATCGATGTAGCATCGCAATACGTGTGGGGCGAGATGTACGCAGGCGCGGGAACGGGCGGGACAACGGTCGAGGTCCTGGATGACATATTTCGGGATTTCCTGCCGGCAGAAACACTCATGGTCGACAACGGGACACATTTCATGAACAAGGCGGTTAAAGCTACCTGCGACAAATGGGGAACCACATTTTTACCAGTACCGAAATACTCTCCGTGGGTAAATGGTTTGGTGGAGGGGACTAACAAACTTCTAGTGTACGTGCTCGCGCGGCTGTGTGCTCCGAAACTGGGTGAGGACGGGTGGAAGAATGCAAAGATTGAAGACCTACCAGCAACGTGGTCAAACTACTTTAGGCAAGCACTTCATATTTTGAACCATCGTATACTGCCGTCAGTTAGGTACACGCCCAAAGAGATACTCTTTGCCCAAGCGGTGAACACCCCCAAAACGCCACTGCTAGTGGCAGAGACTAGACCAACGAGCGAGGAAATCGACAGGCATATGCAGTATGCGGCGCAACAGCGCCTCGACGCGTACGACAACAGATTGGCCTATGTGAACAAGCGCAAAGCCCTGTTCGACAAGATGGTAGAGAGGTCGAGAGCAGGAGAGGTGGAGTTTGAGGAAGGAGACCTGGTGCAAATTTACGACACCGCGCGGATGAAGACCTTAAGCGCCGACAAGAAGATTCAGGGCCCATGGAGCGAGCCCGCACAGGGTGAAAACGAAGCGTGTCAACTCTTATGAGGTTGAAACGCTGGACGGGAGACTAACAACAGGTCACTACAGCGCCAGGAGACTCAGAAGGTTTACGCCGCGTCAAGGAACGCAACTGGAAGCCGACCAGAAGGCGTTTATGGAGAGCCGAAGGAAAGAACGGAAGGAGGAGGGACGGAAAGAGGGCGAGATGGTTGAGAGGGAGAGGGTTGGCGAGAAGGCCGAGAAGGAGAGGATGGCGCAAATGGAGGCCGAGTTGGCCAGTATAGAGGGAACACAGGCGACGGGGACGTCGCCATTTTAAAACGGGGGCACCTGTGATGGGAGAGCGGGCCCGGGCCGGTAGTCACATCGTGTCACATGTCACCATCATCAGTATCATCATTGCTAGCTACCACACGCGGTCCAGAGTGCCTACCACAGCGCCCTCGAGGAAGTGTCTATACTCCTCGAGTGCGCGGATGATCGCGAGCATCTCCTTGTCGTGGATTTCGTAGTTGCGCTGGACATCATTTAAGCTTTTGGAATAGAATGCTACAGGGTGCCACTTCCCGTCCGGGGCGGATTGTGAAAGAACCGCCCCCGTCGCATAATCAGAGCTGTCCGCCTCGAGTCGGAAAGGCCGTGCGTCGTCCGGAATCGCCAAGACCGGTTCCGAGGTGACCGCGTCCTTGATCGCTTGGAACGCGGAGGCCTCCGCGTCGCCCCAAGTCCACTGCTGGTCCTTCTTGGTGAGCACGAAGAGAGGGCGCGCGAGGGTCGAGAAGTCCCGAATGAACCTGCGGTAGAAATTAGCGAACCCAAGGAATTGCTGAATGTCCTTCTTGTTTTCCGGAGTCGGCCAAGCGGAGACGCCTGCGACCTTGACGGGGTCCATTTCGACGTGGTTGTGGGAGATGATGACTCCGAGGTACTCGATTGACGATTTTTCAAAGTCGCACTTCTCCGCTCGAAGGTACAACTTGTGCTCCCGGAGTCGCCGTAAGACCTCCTGGACAATCTGCCGGTGTTTCCGGAGGTCGGAATGGGCGATCAAGATGTCGTCAAGCACCCGTAGCTGTAAGATTTAGCCTTCAGCCCTAGGTACAGGTAGGAAAATGGTTGCCGGGGAGGGTAGCTGTACCTAGGCCTATCTGCACCTAGCTCTCCAAGCCCTTTTCTATCTAATAGGCAGATAACTAAATAGCATCAATGATGTGATAAATGGGTATAGGATACATATAATTTGATAATAATATATATATAATACTTTTAACTCCTTTTCTTCAGGCCGATGACCCGGATTATAGTTAGGATGGCCTGAATCAATAACAATCCTAATTAGGACAAAATTGATGTACTATGATATAGCCATCAAAAGTACTGATGGCCATCAAAAATGGTTCCACATTAAAAACATTACTCAGATAGGGGCATTGTCACAACCCATAGGATACTAGATAAAGAATAATAATAATGTATTCTTTTAAACAAGGATTTCACATATGTCTCATATGTCACATATGTCACACATATGTCACACGTTATAAATCGTCACATTTGGCTCTAATAGAGGTATGTAAAAGGCTACCTAGGTACAGCTACCCTCCTAGGCAAGCGTTTTCCTAGCTACACCTACTGGTTTTAGGCTATATATTACCACTACGGCTCCGTCAAGGTAGATCATGACGTCTCCGGAGAGGATGAGGTCCTGAAAAATGTCATTCATCATCGTTTGGAACGTCGCGGGAGAGTTTGTCAGGCCGAAATACATCACCAAGGGCTCGAACAGGCCTCGGTTAGTCCGGAAAGCCGCTTTCCACTCGTCACCTTCCTTGATCCGGACGTTGTTGAAGCCCCAACGGACGTCGAGTTTGGTGAAGTAACGAGCGCCTTTGAGCCGGTTGATGAGGTCGTTGATCAGCGGAAGGGGGTACCGGTTTTTGACAGTCATCGCATTGAGAGCACGGTAGTCCTGGACGAAGCGGAGTCCGCCGTCCTTCTTCTTGACGAAGAAGACCGGAGACGCCATCGGAGACTTGGAGGGGCGAATCCGGCCCGTCGAAAGCCCTTCCTCGATGAACGCGTCGAGCTCGCGTTGCTCGAGGGGCGAGATGGGGTACACCTTGCAGTTGGTGGGCTTAGCGTCGGGGACGAGTTCAATGGCGTGGTCCCAAGCTCTCCGCTCCGGTAGCGTGTCGAAGGACTCCTTGTTGAAGACGTCCTGGAACTCCTTAGCCCAGTCCGGGATCTCGGAGGGCGGAGGGGCGGAGTTCCTGGCGAAGGCTTCGGCCAGGCGTTGCGAGACAGTACTGCCAGCGTATCTCCTCCGAGGGGCGGAACGAGGTGTAGAAGATGCGGTCACCATCTTCAAGCTGACCATCGTCGTCGTCGTCGTCGGAGTCCGGCGTCAGATCAGGCAGGCCGGAGTCGTCACCGGAGACGGAATCGTCTCCGTCATCAGACCCAGAAAGGTCCATGGCGCAGACCGAGGGGAACGGGCCGGAGCGGAGACGCTTCTGAAGCGACCGGAGTCGCCGCAACTCGGTCCGTTCAACCCGCTCTTCCTCACGGCAGGTCGAGCAATTGCGGGGGCACCGTGTCATCTTGACCTCCTTGGTTTCCCAATTGATCTCTGGGTTATGTTTCCGCAACCAGGAATACCCCAGGATGAGGTCTTGCTTGCCAAGATGGGTGACGGCCAGCTGAACTCGTTCGGCATGGCCCTTGTAGCGCAGGACCAAGTCCGCGATCTGTTTGATGGAGCCAGCGTCATTGGGGGTGCCATCGACATTGAAAACCGGAATCGGCTGATCGAGGGTGCGGACCGGAATGCCATTCCGAGCAACATAGTTCGTGTCAATGAAGTCGGAGGTGGCACCACAGTCGACAAGCCCAGAGAGTGAGAGCTTCAGCGCTGGTGGTGGACTCGAGCTCCAACGGGAGGTGGAGGGAGTTCACCCCAGGGGCAGCGGCAACGGTGTACTGCTTGGGCAGTTTCTTTTCCCAGGCAGTGAGGCGGCGGAGGACGATGACCGGAGTCGCGGGCGGAGTCGGAGACGGAGTCGTGGCGGGGGCAGGAGAGGGTGTGTCTTTCGTTTCGGGCTCATTGTAGGGCAAGGAACTGCATTCATCATACAAAGAGGCAAAACGATTTATAGACGCGAACGAGGGCACACCAGTCACTCGTCGCGGGGACAAAATCCTCTCCGGCCATCGACTCCGCTGCCGTCTCCGGCAGGGCAGCTGTGTCCGTGTAGCGGGCGATCAACTCCGCTAACATCTCGTCACCGAGTTGTTGGATCACCTCGTCGAGGATGTCCATCGAGCGGACATCGGCGGGGGGGGGCAATCCCGGGCGAGATGGTTTGGGTCGCCGCACCTGAAGCAGGCGCGACGAGGGGCGCCCGAGCCCTGGTGCGATCCAACTCCATAGGGACGGGAGCTGGAGGCGCCGGAGCGGGGCGCGGGCCGCGGGTGGCACGACCGGAGCCACCGGGCGGAAAGGGGCCGGAGCCGGGATGCGGTTGACCGGAAACGGAGTCCGAATCAAACCGCCAGGCGTCTTGGGGGCGGCTGACTTGATCAGCTTGGCCCGGACCAGGGCCTCGTATTGACGGAAGGCCCGGGTGCGCCAGCTAAGGTAATCCCGGAGGTCCGGGGGGTCGTTCGAGGACGTGATTCCGTTATTGATCAGGGGGTCAAGTCCGTGGCGGAACTTGGTCACCTTGACCAGCGCGTCTTCGAATCCGGCGAGGTCCATCAGGTCCTCGAAGTCGTCGGTGTACTGGTAGACATCCTTTGTACCCATGTGATAGGCGGAAGTCTCCAGCTTGGAGAGAGCGTGATCTTGCTCATTCTCCTCGACGAACCGGAGTCGAAACTCGGAAACGAACGAGCCCCAGGACGGAAACGGAAACGGGGCTTTGCTTCCGTGGCGCTCCGCCCATTGCTGAGCGGGTCCTTCTGCCATAAACGACATGGCATAGCGGACGGCCTTTTCCTCGCTCGCCTCTCCGTTGACCACGAAGGCCTCAGGGGCAAGGCGGGCGTAGGTGCGGACCGCGTAGAGGAACGCGCGGCCGCGTTTCCGGTCGCCGTTGAAGGTGAACGGGGGGTTTGGTCGCAAGACCAATTTTGAGGCGAGGTTGATGTCGCCAAAAAGGGCTTCGGAGTCGCCCTGGACCGGAGTCGGAGTCGGAATCGACGTCTCCGGCGATGGTGTTTGGGGTCCGCCAGCATTATTAGTGGCGGCAGCGGCAGCGGAAGCCTGGTTGGTGAGTAAAGCAAGGGCCTCAGTTAGGCTATCGATTTTCGCCTCGAGTGAGTCCAGCCGGGCGTCTGCGGTAGGAGTGACTCCGGACGGCATGACGGGTGCGGGGACCACAGGAGTAGAGGAGGAGGGGACAAGTGGCAGGGGCGGTGACGAGGGCGGAACGGACTCGTACTCCGAGCCTGAGTCAGCGCCGAACCTGGCAATCTTGTCCGGTTGATCCCGTAGAGAGTTTCTTCTGCTGTAAGGGCAACCCTGGAGGCCTGAGATCAAGGTCCTAGCAGGGGAGGATCCAAAGGCGTGAACATTGGTAAGCGAATACAAATGAAGCTGACCTAGCAGGGGAGGATCCAAAGAGAAGAAACTCTAAGGGTCCGCCTGCTAGGTAGCTGACTATATACTGCTTGTCCGTAGCTGCCGCTGTCGGGCACAGAAGGCTTGGGCGGCGTCGCAGGCGAGGTCCCAGGGCGACCGTCGGGAGGGCGTTGACGGATCGGTGATTGTGCGGGCGAGATGGAGGGCCGGACCGGAGGCGGAACCGGAGTCGGACCGGAATCGGAGGCGTCTCCGAGGGGCCGAAAGGGAGGTTCCCCTGACACTTTAACATTATGAGGTAGATGATCTATATATCTAGAGATTTTAAATCAAGGCTCTAGTATGTCCATCTTCAGTCTGAAGTCAACATCACCCTGAAAATCCCCTGAAACCACTCATCAGGGGTATTTGATCTCCATCAACTGCTAAAGATATCTATGGATCTCTTGCTGGTTAGAGCGGATAAAGCCGGGAAGGTGCTCATTTGAAAGGTATACTGTCCTACCATTATCTTGTGTATCTCGTCATCTCATCTGGTACTATCAGATCAACATATTGACTGCCAAGCATGATTGAATAATGAGTTAAGGAGAATTTTGCTGATATCTTGGGACCTACTGCATGGAATCTTGTGATCCAAGTTGATATAGGTCCACAGGATGGTCTCCTATAGTCCTAGCGATTGGTGATCACACAGCAAGTGTTAGGGTCAGTCCATTCCTGGAGACACTTGGTGCTATATAACCCAGGATGGAGATATGCTAGAGATCCAGGGGCACCATTTTTTGGGAGGTGGATTAAGCCCCTACCAGTAGGTATGCTCAGATTTCTCATACTCACAAAGGCCATGTCATGGTAGACCCATCATTTTTGGGATAGATAACACTGATAATGGTACTGTGAGAGATCCAGGTATGCTCAGATTTCTCATACTCACAAAGGCCATGTCATGGTAGACCTATCATTTTTGGGATAGATAACACTGATAATGGTACTGTGAGAGATCCAGGATAGCTATAAGGTTGATTCAAGTGCTGAACAGGTTCATTTGAAGGTATCTACAATCCTAAGTCTAGGTATTGTGTCATACTTGAAATTATTTTCTGACCAGTTGTAATAGCGAAGATACTCTCTTTTGCTCTATGGGTACCTACCCTGTCTTCAGCTACCTCTGATGACACATACCAGAACCACAACTAATTACAGTATAGGGTCCTAGTACACATCCAAACACCCCCATACATGCATCTCAATGTCCAGTACTTAGTCTATAGACCCCATTATTCAGTAAACCAGTTCTACACGCAACCTGTCTTAAAATGTTCACCTCAATTCATCCTCTAAGGCTATATAGAGACCAATCAGAGGATGTGGGTATCTATATATACCTCATTAACTGAACTTAACACATTTTGATCCATAATCAACCAGCAGATCATGGCTGTATTGTCAATATCTTGCGTCATAGGAGTAATATGTATAATAGCAAATAACAAGAGATTGCATGGATAAAGCATAATGAGAGGCATGACATCCTCCAGGGGGACTCCTCTGTATGCTTCCTACCTTTATGTCATTGGGGATCCCTTATCTCTGAGTGAGTTATTGGGAGATTGGAACAACAGGATATATGCCATATGCACAGGTATATAGGGTGTCTAAAAATATGTGTGTCTTACAGGGCTATAACAGAGCTCCATCTGCCTAGAACACAACTTAGATCATCATTATCCATGAATTCCCTAGCGAGATATCAAGTCATCATTGTGCCTGATCCAATTTGAAATAGAAAAACAATGGAAAAGTGATATGGTAGCACAAGCCTAAGCTATAGAACTATGCTCACATCAGAGCATATCGAGGCTAGGTAACTGCATACCTGTCAGTAAAAGAATCATTTGAATTCATCAAGAACTGGTGGAGATATGGCTAGATCAATATGCCTGATAGATGATCATTAAGTAGCATAGCTATAGTAGTAGCATTGTATGGGCAACAATATTGGTATTACTATTCAGGTATTCTCAGTACTGCTTAAATCGACTCTATAGCTATTCTAGTTATTATAATATCATCTCATCAGTTGTAGCTAGTGATTGACCAGGATTGACACAAATATTGAGGTGTTACTATAGGTTACTTCATGGATGTTGTTTATATAGTCAGATTATACAACTTTGAATTGTGACAATCTGTGACATTCTCTGATGATTGTATTGTCACAGGGCAAAGATTTCCTTTTTTTGGCCACTTCTCATACCTCTCACTGCATACTGCAGCAGGTTCATTTCTGTGACATATGTGACTACTAGTCAGTCTTGTCACATAGTGTGACAAACGTGACAAATGCGCGATTTTGTCACACTGGGACTTAGACCCAGATACCAGGAGAATTATAGCAGCTATAGCAGCATAGGATAGGACTTAGTAGCGTAGAGGGAAACTTAGAGCTTATGCTGCAGCAAGATATTTGAGAATTATTGCAGCATGGCTATTTTGCAGTCATCTCTTCTAATTAGAAGTGAGACCCCAGCGTAGCCAATTAGAAGAGATATGTGGGATTAACAGGTGGACTGACCTATTTCATTTGATTCATTGGGCCTATGAGCTGAGACTATTTGGCTGAAATATTCAATTTGGCCTGAAGCAACTTTGCATGAGTCAGCAGCATGACTTATTTCCCAATGAGAAAATTTGGTATGTGCTGCAGGTATGATATTTTTTTATTATTATGCTTCTTGGATTAAAAGAATTGTCTATGACCTGTCACCCACCAAAATATTTTAGCCAAAAAATCTAGTATAACAGAATTGATTAAAATGGGTTAGTACTAAGTACTCCTGGCCTCATGATTCAGCCATCTCGACCCTATGCACTATAAGGGCAACCCGGAGGCTCCGACAGAAGTCTAGCAGGGGAGGAACCAAAAAGAGCCTGCTAGGGTGCCAACTATATACTAGTTGTCCTTAACTGCCAACATAGAGGGCAGAAGGCCTGAGCGGTGTTGCAGGCTCTGTCCCAAGGTGATTGTTGGGAGGGTCTTAATAGTTCAGTAATTGTGTGGGCGAGGCCACGGACAATGGTCAGGATAGGTCAGAGCAGGATAAGACAGGAAGGAGATAAGATGGTGATTGGATCATCAGATGTTGATGCTGATGTTGATTAATAGCGTGGAGTTAGACATGAGGCAGACAGCATGTAAAGGCATGGCTAAAGTGTGATGTCATTGCCTCTTGTATTAGGCATGGTAGTAGTGTATATAAGTAGAAGATTTTGTCATGTACCCCACACTGGGCCATTTCCAGAATTCTTCCCTGTGAAATGTTAGGTAAAAAATTTGAAATTTTTGAATGAATTTTTTCAAGTCAAAATTTGAACCTTTTTTTGGCAACTTTTGCCTAAGGAATGTCAGAAAAAAAACTGGAGGTTTTTAGCTAATTATTACCCCGACAATGTCAGACTATATATAGAGAAAAAAAAACTAGGACAAAAATTTTGAGTGGATGACTTCCCATAAGCATAAACAGTTTTTTAAAAAATTTCTTAAACAAGATGCCGAGCATATGCCGGACACCTGTCAGGACCCCATCTGGCTGGATCTCACTTCAGAGCATGAATTGAGCTTGTATTTTGCATAGCCTGGAAGGGGGGGTAGAGACTTCCAGTTCATTCGTGGTCAGATAAACTGCCACCTTCCCCTTCAGGTTGCTTGTCCGAGATGATGTACGACACTTGAGTGCTATTCCGGCTTGCTGTCAGGGGAACCCCCGCTTCCGGCCTCCTTCGGAGCCTCCGAGCGCATCCGAGGCGCATCCGACCGGCGCCCCCTCAGACCTCCGACCCACCCGACCATCGTCCACGGCCTCCTTCGCCCGCACAATCACCGATCCGTCAAGACCCTCCCAACGATCACCTTGGGACAGAGCCTGCGACGCCGCTCAGGCCTTCTGTGCTCTACGTCGGCAGTTACGGACGACCAGTATATAGTTGGCGCCCTAGCAGGCGGACCCTTAGAGTTTCTTCTCTTTGGATCCTCCCCTGCTAGGCTTTCGTCGGAGTCTCCAGGGTTGCCCTTACACTTGCGTGTCTACGTATCAAATTTGTTAGTGATCGTCAGCCTGTTTTTGTGGTCTGCCACCACCTCATTCTCGTCTTGAACACCCTCCCAGAAGCTTATCCAGCAGCAGCGACTGCTTGGAAACATGCCTGAGAACTCCAGACTACAAAGGGCCATATAACACGAGAATTAGTCTCCAGGAGAAGCTCCACCAATCAGAGATTGCTCGCAACACTGAGTTGCTGCTTAAGTTCTACCAGCATGGTCTTGACAAACCTCGGGGTCGTCTTAGTGGTATGCTTCTCATATACTAATCCTTGTTTTGACTGATAGCTCCTAGCTTACTTGATCAATTCTGACAAAGAGAATGATATTGTCCCCTCGTCATCGTTCCCCAGCTCCGCAGCTCCCTCTGAGAACAAAGGCAATGTTGATGTTGATGATGTTAATGTCGAGGCTGAAGCTGAAGCTGCATAAGGTTTCTATTTTGTTACTGTCTTGCCACACATTCCTTCTTGTTTGTTACCTACCTGCAAAAACGATTAGAATACACTCAGTAGTTAGCCATTGAGATAGACAATGCAATTATGTTACTTGTAGTTACTCAAATACAGCAATATTGTGAAAGCATACTACTCGATCAGAACAATGCTGGTCAGTAAACAGCATATTCTCGAAGCTTGTCCATACTAACTCTTCTTCACATGTTTCTTTCCAGATGGGCATATAAACTAAGCAAATCTGGTTGATTCCCACCAACTGCGCATGGACATTGTGCAAACGAACACAAGTCTCAAGGAGGTTGCCATGTCCCTCGTTTTGATTGATGTCGAGCGGGATTTACACTGCCCAGCACATTCAATCTTGCAGTGATGATTGTACCTGGACCTCCAACATGAGCCCTGACCTTGAAAACTTGATAAAGCTTACCCTTTGGTGAGAGGACAAGAACTGAGCTCACACAGTGGTCACTGAGCCATCCGTTATAAGTTGCATTCTCAATTTCACCGTCCAATGAAGTCTGACATGGAAGATTCAGCCCGTCGATAGTTGCAAAAGCACCGATGAGTCGAGTCGAGGATGTCTCTTGACAATGAGATCATTGTACTGCTGAAACTTGTCTCCTTGCAGCCACCAGATTGTGGCTTCAGACATTCAACAAAGGACAGGGAGAAGGATTCGCATCCCAAAGGATATGTAGCAAGACACCATGGTTGGTATCAATGCAAAGATTTGTTGCAGACTGATTCTGCACATGGTTGAATTGGGATAGTGGAACAGCAGGCCGAGATTGCCAGACGCCTCCAAGGAACAAGCTCCAGGACATGTTTTTTTTGTTGGTGCAGCATCTTCACGGGGTATTGGTATTGAGTCCCAGATTTCAGCAAAACCGGCGGCAAGAATGGTGTCAAATGTGTTCACATCAAAGCCCATAGTGGTGATAAATGCTAGGTTGTTGCAGGAACGGAACAGAATTTACCATGGCATGGAGCCTTGGGGGTTGCGATAAAGTTGAGGGTGACATAGGTGAAAGTGGTTAGGCTGTCATCTCTCATTCCAAAGCCTGGCAGGCTCCAGCGCACCAAGCAGGAGAATAGCTGTTGTTGTCCCAATCATCTGCTCTTCTTCAGCATTTTTCTGCCAAAACTTGTGAAAAAAAAAAAAGTTTAAATTTTGATTTAGAAAAAAATTTATTCAAAAATTGCAAATTTTTTACCTAACTTTTCACAGGGAAAGATTGTGGAAACCGCCCAGTGCCAGTCTTCAAATTGTATCATCTTTATGATGTCTTTTCACGATGCTTCTTGCTTGCCTTCACTGGCCAACTGGCATCCTCTGATTTCATGTTGTTTGTGACATTTTCTCTAAAAAAAACTTGGAAAAAGTCTCCATGAAAAAATGTTACATATAAAAGAGCAAGGAAAAAACTCATCATTTGTATGGCAATCTTTGCTGATCAAATATTTAAAACAGTTTATTTGTAAAAAAAATGTTGAAGAATACCTTGATTGTTTTTGTTTTTCTAATTTTTTCTTGGTAAACACTATCTGAAAAAACTTGAAATTCCTGTTCTAGTTTTTCTCTCTTAACACATAGTCTAACATTCGTCTTAGTAATCATTAAGTAAAATTCAAGTTTTTTCTTCTGGTTAACTTTTCACAGGGAAAAATTATGAAAATGGCCCAGTATATACAGCTAGGAAACTCACAACTTTTCAAAAGAACAGCCTTAGCATCCTCAGAAATGGATTCTAGAATTCAAAGGCTCGTTCAAAATTTCTGGATGTCATTTTTTGCAGCTGCTGATAATCTCTAAGGATTGGCCCAAGAAGGGATATCTTCATTTATAGGTCAAAGGGTTAAAAAGAGACCCAATGAATGGAATAATTATCAACATTATAATGCTTCTTATCAAAGGGAGCCATGATGGCATCAGTGGGTATGATGTTATTTGGTCCCCCTGACAGCCTTCAATTTTTTCTGGCCATAATATTCATGTATTTTAATGCTGTATAGCCACCCCTTACTCATTCACACATTAACATATTTGGTAGGATTTGTCACAAATTTGCTACACTTCTCCTCCTATGTATATTATAATATTTCAATGTAGAAATCTCAAAGGAGGCATTTCTCAAGTGTATAACAGATCATCGACTGGTGACAGCAGGTTACTGTAGCATTTTATTCAGTTTGTATGTCACGTGTCACAGTAGCTATAACCATTTTGCTCAAAATCCTCTCCCAAAAAGGCAATTTCTGACATTTCCGGGCGCCTCCGGCGCCAAGAGTTTCCTAATTGGGAAATAACTCAAATTGATATTTTCGTATTGAATGTCACACCACTTTTGGCATTCAAATTGAATTGTAAGGGCAACCCCGGAGGCCTGAGATCAAGGTCCTAGCAGGGGAGGATCCAAAGAGTGAATAGAAGTAAGCAAATACAAGTGAGGCTGACCTAGCAGGGGAGGATCCAAAGAGAAGAAACTCTAAGGGTCCGCCTGCTAGGTAGCGGAACTATATACTGCGCTCTTGACGCGCCAAGGTTGATCGTTGCTCCGTGCAGTATGCCTGCGCCATGTCGCAGGCCAGGTCCCAGGGGGATCGCCAGGCGGGGGCGGCGATGCGCCTGACGGAGGCGGTGATGCAATCACCGGAGTCGGAGCCGGAGTCGGACCGGAATCGGAATCGTCTCCGAGGGGCCGAAAGGGAGGTTCCCCTGACATCACCCCCCTTTGAATGTGGCGTCCCGCATAGACCGGAATGGAATCGAGTCGAAGGTTGCAGAGGCGATGTGCCGTGGTTTGCCAGGGTACTTACGATAGAACTCCGCATTTTCTCCGGGGCGAAGACGCGGTCGAAGCGGACCCACTGGTCATGCGACGCGTCGTAGCCTTTCCATCTGACGAGTAATTCAGCCGTTTATACCTCACCCTTGCGTCCAGGATTTCCTCTACTTCCCACTCCGGGACTCCGTCCTCGAGGTCCGGAGGGGGCTGGTCGTAGCCGGGGCGTCCGTCGAAGGGGTCGTCTTGGGCGAGCTCGAGCTTGACGACGGGGAAGACCGGGTGGAGCTTCGAGTAGCGCGGAGGGAGGTCGAGCTTGTAGGCACCTTTGCTGATCTCCGCGACTATCTTGAATGGTCCGAGGCGGCGGTGGGAGAACTTCTCCGAGGGGCGAGTCGTCCTGATGTCAGAGGCATCCAGCCAAACATGGTCGCCAACCTTAAACTCCGGAGATGGAGTCCGTCTCCGGTCGTAGTAGCGCTTGTACTCCTCTTTGGCCTTAGTGAGCGCGGCCTTGGCTTCGGCAACACCAGTGGCAATCCGGTCGCGGAACTCGTTCACGGACTCCATGGCGGAACGGACTCCGGGTTCGAAGCCCATGCGCGGGAGTCGTCCCGTGTCCGTCATGAAGGGGACTTGTTGCGTGGAGGAGTGAACATGGTTGTTGTAGGCGAACTCCGCGGCCGGAATCAGCTCATCCCAGTCATCCTGCTGATAGTTGGTAAAGATCCGCAGGTACTGCTCCAGCTCCTGGTTGACGCGCTCTGTTTGACCGTCTGTCTGCGGGTGGTACGCGGTGGACGTGGCAGGCTTGATGCCGATTAGACGCCAGAGTTCTCGGGTGAAGTCCGCGATGAACTGCGAGCCGCGGTCGGAGACGTACTCTCGGAGTCCCGTGATGGCGCCAGACATTCCGGTAGTAGAGGCGAGCCGCCCCTACTGCGTCGACCGTGGTGTGACACTCGGAGAAGTGGGCACGCTTCCCAAGGGTGTCGACGACGACCATGATCGCGTCGTACCCATGGGCCTCCGGAAGCTCGACGATGAAGTCGACGGAGACGGTATGCCAACGCTCTGGGGGCGTTTCCGTCGGGTGCAGCTCTCCGTGGGGCAGTCTCCGGAGTGCTTTGGTGCGACAGCACAAGTCACAGGTCGCGACGTACCGGCCAATATGGCGAGACATCTGAGGCCACCAGTAGTTCCGGGAGACCAACTCCAAGGTCTTGAAGCGACCCGCGTGTCCGGCAACTCGAGTGTCGTGGCAGAGCTCGATGATGCATCTCCGGAGGTCCTTATCCTTAGGTACGACAATCTTCCCACGAAAGTGAAGAAGACCACCGGAGACAGCCCACTCGTCGGAGCGCGAGGAGCGGGGGCCTCGAGCTTGACCTTGGACCTTTAGGAGTTGCCGGGCCGCTAGTGCGACGGGCTCCTCCAGGTCAGGCTCACCGGAGAGGGCATCGCGGATGTCGCGAAGGAGTTCAGAACCAGGGCCGGAAACGGAAACGCCTTCGAGAGCGTGGACATGGAAGAGTTCGGGCCGCAGAAGGACGACGTCGGAGTTGTCGGAATCGATTCCGTGGTCTGGTCTCCGAGAGAGGGCGTCAGGTCGGCCCATGTCGCGGCCGGGCTTGTGGTGCAGCGTGAAGTCGAACCGGGAGAGGTAGAGGGACCAGCGGGCCTGTCTCCGGTTGAGGTGCTGCGTCTTCCTGAAGTACTCCAGATTCTTATGGTCAGTCCAAATCTCGACGGGATGCGCGGCGCCCTCGAGGAAGTGTCTATACTCCTCGAGTGCGCGGATGATCGCGAGCATCTCCTTGTCGTGGATTTCGTAGTTGCGCTGGACATCATTTAAGCTTTTGGAATAGAATGCTACAGGGTGCCACTTCCCGTCCGGGGCGGATTGTGAAAGAACCGCCCCCGTCGCATAATCAGAGCTGTCCGCCTCAAGTCGGAAAGGCCGTGCGTCGTCCGGAATCGCCAGGACCGGTTCCGAGGTGACTGCGTCCTTGATCGCTTGGAACGCGGAGGCCTCCGCGTCGCCCCAAGTCCACTGCTGGTCCTTCTTGGTGATCAGGATGTCGTCAAGGTAGATCATGACGTCTCCGGAGAGGATGAGGTCCTGGAAAATGTCATTCATCATCGTTTGGAACGTCGCGGGAGAGTTTGTCAGGCCGAAATACATCACCAAGGGCTCGAACAGGCCTCGGTTAGTCCGGAAAGCCGCTTTCCACTCGTCACCTTCCTTGATCCGGACGTTGTTGAAGCCCCAACGGATGTCGAGTTTGGTGAAGTAACGAGCGCCTTTGAGCCGGTTGATGAGGTCGTTGATCAGCGGAAGGGGGTACCGGTTTTTGACAGTCATCGCATTGAGAGCACGGTAGTCCTGGACGAAGCGGAGTCCGCCGTCCTTCTTCTTGACGAAGAAGACCGGAGACGCCATCGGAGACTTGGAGGGGCGAATCTGGCCCGTCGAAAGCCCTTCCTCGATGAACGTCGAGCTCGCGTTGCTCGGGGGCGAGATGGGGTACACCTTGCAGTTGGTGGGCTTAGCGTCGGGGACGAGTTCAATGGCGTGGTCCCAGGCTCTCCGCTCCGGTAGCATGTCGAAGGACTCCTTGTTGAAGACGTCCTGAAACTCCTTAGCCCAGTCCGGGATCTCGGAGGGCGCAGGGGCGGAGTTCCTGGCGAAGGCTTCGGCCAGGCGCTGTGAGACAGTACTGCCAGCGCGTATCTCCTCCGAGGGGCAGAACGAGGTGTAGAAGATGCGGTCACCATCTTCAAGCTGACCATCGTCTTCATCATCGTCGGAATCCGGCATCAGATCAGGCAGGGCGGAGTCGTCACCGGAGACGGAATCGTCTCCGTCGTCAGGCCCAGAGAGGTCCATGGTGCAGACCGAGGGGAACGGGCCGGAGCGGAGTCGCTTCTGGAGCAGCCGGAGTCGCCGTAGCTCAGTCCGTTCAACGCGTTCTTCCTCGCGGCAAGTGGAGCAACCGCGGGGGCACCGTGTCATCTTGACCTCCTTGGTTTCCCAATTGATTTCCGGGTTATGCTTCCGCAGCCAGGAGTACCCCAGAATAAGGTCTTGTTTACCAAGATGAGTGACGGCGAGTTGAACATGCTCGGAATGGCCTTTGTAGCGTAAGACCAAGTCTGCGATCTGGTTGATGGAGCCGGCGTCGTTCGGAGTGCCATCAACGTTAAAGACCGGAATCGGTTGCGCCAGGGTGCGGACCGGAATGCCATTCCGAGCGACATAGTTCGTGTCGATAAAGTCGGAGGTGGCACCACAGTCAACCAGGCCAGAGAGCGAGAGCTTAAGCGCTGGTAGTGGACTCTAGCTCCAACGGGAGGTGGAGGGAGTTCACTCCAGGGGAAGCAGCGACAGTGTACTGCTTGGGCAGTTTCTTTTCCCAGGCAGTGAGGCGGCGAAGGACGATGACCGGAGTCGCGGGCGAAGTCGGAGACGGAGTCGAAACGGGGCGGGGAGGGTATGTCTTTTGTTTCAGGCTCGTTGTAGGGCAAAGGAATTGATTCGTCATACAAACAAGCGAAACGATTTACGGACGCGAACGAGGGCACACCAGTCACTCGTCGCGGGGGACAAAATCCTCTCCGGCCATCGACTCCGCGGCTGTTTCCGGCAGCGCAGCTGTGTCCGAGTAGCGGGCGATCAACTCCGCTAACATCTCGTCACCGAGTTGTTGGATCACCTCGTCGAGGATGTCCATCGAGCGGACATCGGCGGGGAGGGGGCAATCCCGGGCGAGATGGTTTGGGTCGCCGCACCTGAAGCAGGCGCGACGAGGAGCACCCCGAGCCCTGGTGCGATCCAACTCCATAGGGACGGGAGCTGGAGGCGCCGGAGCGGGGGCACGGGCTGCGGGTGGCATGACCGGAGCCACCGGGTGGAAGAGGGCCGGAGCCGGGATGCGGTTGACCAGAAACGGAGTCCGAATCAAACCGCCAGGCGTCTTGGGGGCGGCTGACTTGATCAGCTTGGCCCGGACCAGGGCCTCGTATTGACGGAAGGCCCGGGTGCGCCAGCTAAGGTAGTCCCGGAGGTCCGGGGGTCGTTCGAGGACGTGATTCCGTTGTTGATCAGGGGGTCAAGTCCGTGGCGGAACTTGGTCACCTTGACCAACGCGTCTTCGAATCCGGCGAGGTCCATCAGGTCCTCGAAGTCGTCGGTGTACTGGTAGACATCCTTTGTACCCATGTGATAGGCGGAAGTCTCCAGCTTGGAGAGAGCGTGATCTTGCTCATTCTCCTCGACGAACCGGAGTCGAAACTCGGAAACGAACAAGCCCCAGGATGGAAACGGAAACGGGGCTTTGCTTCCGTGGCGCTCCGCCCATTGCTGAGCGGGTCCTTCTGCCATAAACGACATGGCATAGCGGACGGCCTTTTCCTCGCTCGCCTCTCCGTTGACCACGAAGGCCTCAGGGGCAAGGCGGGCGTAGGTGCGGACCGCATAGAGAAAGCGCGGCCCGCGTTTCCGGTCGCCGTTGAAGGTGAACGGAGGGTTTGGTCGCAAGACCAATTTTGAGGCGAGGTTGATGTCGCCAAAGAGGGCCTCGGAATCGCCCTGAACCGGAGTCGGAGTCGGAATCGACGTCTCCGGGGTGGTGTTCTTTTTGGGGTCCGCCAGCAGTATTAGCGGCGGCAGCGGCAGCGGAAGCCTGGGTGGTGAGAAGAGTAAGGGCCTCAGTTAGGCGGTCGATTTTCGCCTCGAGTGCATCCAGCCGAGTGTCAGCGTCAGGAGTAGCTCCGGAAGGCATGACAGGTGCGGGGATGACAGGAGTGACAGAGGAGGAGGGGACAAGTGGTAGGGGGGGTGACGAGGGCGGAACGGACTCGTATTCCGAGCCTGAGTCAGCGCCCGAACCTAGCAATCTTGTCCGGTTGATCCCGTAGAGAGTTTCTTCTGCTGTAAGGGCAACCCCGGAGGCCTGAGATCAAGGTCCTAGCAGGGGAGGATCCAAAGAGTGAATAGAAGTAAGCAAATACAAGTGAGGCTGACCTAGCAGGGGAGGATCCAAAGAGAAGAAACTCTAAGGGTCCGCCTGCTTGGTAGCGGAACTATATACTGCGCTCTTGACGCGCCAAGGTTGATCGTTGCTCCGTGCAGTATGCCTGCGCCATGTCGCAGGCCAGGTCCCAGGGGGATCGCCAGGCGGGGGCGGCGATGCGCCTGACGGAGGCGGTGATGCGATCACCGGAGTCGGAGCCGGAGTCGGACCGGAATCGGAATCGTCTCCGAGGGGCCGAAAGGGAGGTTCCCCTGACATGAATAAAATACAACAGTACATGTCACATAGGGTAGGGTGGTTTGCTGAAGTGAAATTTCACTTTTTGGACTTGTGTCATTGAATTAACCCCCCTCCCTTAACACCCTTGACACATTGTTTTTTGACATAATAAATATTGCTAGATTAACTAACTACTTGTGTCCACAATGTATATATAGGGTGTTAACTGGTGATCTTCCCCTATCAGAGACCTTGATAGCACTATTATCCAGCTGCTTTCACTCCTCAATTGGTAGAAGGATATGTGTCAAGTTCACCCCAGCACCAGGGCTTCTTATAAGACTGACCCTGAGCTTGTAGTGCTTCTATATCATGCTTTCCAGCATAGTGCTAGAGGAAAAAAATTACAGGGCCATGTGTCAGCTGTCAAAGTCACAAGATCTCATTGACACATCATGATATAAGATCTTAATTAACCCTCCCCCACTTAAAGACCTTGCATCCTAACCCTTAAATATAAGTTAAATTAACCCTCCTAAGGGTGCTTAGCTTATTAAAGCCTTAGGCCTTAAGGCGAACACTGGTTTAGGAGCCAATACTCAGGGGATTGAATATTGACAAACACTTAAGCCTGTCGTGCAGCTGTGTAGTTATCCTGGATATACTTGGAAAAAAATTTCAATTGTTCCGATGCCAATATAATTACCGGAAATGACCAATCCCATGGCATCGTGAGAGGACTTGCTGATTGATGTCACCGCTCTAGGCCCTGGGACCACGTGGCGGGACCTTGTGCTTCCTTCCATCTTCCCCGATGTCGATGGGGACGCAACATCTACATCCCTCTTTGCGAAGAGCAAGCGACTCGACCGCCACGACTAACGCGAGCAAAACGCGAGCGCCACCATTCTGCTCGCCAATCAGGCCGAGTCAGCGCCTACGGCGTTTGGGCGCCGTTCTCGGACATGTCATCAACACACCACTTAGGCGCCTGGGTCGCATTTTCCTCCCTCGTTTGTTGCTTTCCGTTCCCCTCACTTTTCTCCCTCCCCCACGATGGCCACCGCCACGGACGACGCATACGACCGTTACTCGGCGCCGTCCCCGCCTACCTCGCCCTCCCCACTATCTCCTCTCCGCCACAACTCGACCAACCTGTCGACACGGGTGCCCCGCAAGACGCGCAGTATCCAGCTCTGGGTGCCTGGAGCGTTGGTGGGCTGCACCGTCCTGGCCGCTGCTGTCGCCATTGCGCACCACGTGTTCGACAGCAAGCTGGATGGACGCGCTGTTGATGACACCCTCAGCCAGTCGTGGGCGGGCAGGATCGAGATTGGGTTAGCGACGCTCTTCCGGTTCCTGTTCACCTTTTCTATCGGAGTGAGCGCGTGTCAGATGGTGCGTAGCCTTCCTTCAAGTTTCTCTGGCTTATGTTTGGGGATAGGCTTGGTACTATCTGCGGCGGAAGTCATGGTCCCGTGCGCACTTTTCGTTTCGTTGCTCTTGGTTGTCCTAACACCAATTGTTGGCAGTTCACGACGTTGACGCCCTCCTGGGCTCGCCGTCTCCTTTTGCCATTCCGCGCATCCTTACGCGGACACCTTTAATGGTCATAATGTGGGTCGCCTTGCTAGGCTCCTCCGCGATCACGATTCTCGCGCCATCTCTTTCTACGACAACGGCTCCTACCGCGCCCATGACGCTCACCGTTCCTACTTTAAACACGACCACGGATGCAATCATGACTGACATATTCTCCGGGTGCGTTTCACCTTCGCGCCTCAGCCGTCATTGACACGAAGCAGGTTTCAAGGCGGCTATGGCGCCATTACGCCAGAATGGGACAAGGCCGCGCTGACTTCCTTGCTGTCCACTGAGACGGTCGGATGGCCGATTCCCGCTGGCTGCTCTCCCGCCTGCAGCTACGACTTCACTTATGCGGCTCCAGCGCTTTCGTGCCGCGACCTTGCGCCCAACGAAATCTCGGATAATGTAGAAGCGCACTACCGCCCTATTGCGCGCAACTTTACCGACCCGCCAACGACTTACCTCCTTGCTTACGACGTGGACATGACCGCCGCGGGCTACCGCAAGTCTGCGCTCAACCTGACGATGCAGAATGCGTGGAATGTCAACAACAGCCTGTACACCTGGACGCTCGCATGGCTGCCGTATAACCCGATCAACATGGCGGGAAGCACGACACAGCTCATCAACGCTGCCGGTTCGTTCTGCACCTTCATGAACGCGACCTACTCCGCGGCGACGAAATACTCCAACGGGACGCAGACCACTTCCACCAAGGTGGTCGAATGGCATAATCCGCTGAACCTGACGTACAAGCGCGACACCACCACGATCGACTTCTTCGCCGGAAGTGCTGATTCGAAGACGATGTACGGCCCTGGAGTGGGTGGACACGTGCATCTAATCGCCATGGCGGATGCGATATCTGCGCATTTGGCGGGCAATGTAACGAGTAACGGTCGCGGCACTTTGACGAGCACAACATTGATCCCTGAGACGAACATCTTTGCGCCGTTTGACGACAGTGCGATCCTCAGCGGGCTGAATACTACAGTAGGAGTTACAAATGTCTCACTCGGTGCGAATTCTTTTATTATGCCCGAAGTACAACTGATTCCGGGCTTCAGCACTCACCCAGCTTGTCGCCAACGCCACGCTCGGGTTTGTGCGCCTCAATACCGGCAAGACACAAGTCTCCGCGCTGGTCGTCTCTTCCTCCTTGCACTATGTGTACCACCCCACCTCGCTCGCGGCAACCTACGCCATCGGGTTTGGAATTCTCCTCGTGCTCAACGTCCTTGGCCTCTTTGCGATCCGCACAAACGGCGAGACGTCCGACAACCACTTCTCGCGGCTCCTGCTCGTGTCGCGTAACCCCGAGCTGGACCGCATCGCCCCCGCCGTGGTGGGTCAGCCGGTGGACGGCGTGCCGCCCAAGCAAGTCAAGCTCCGCTTTACCCCGGATCTCAGCGAAGAGCATCCTGTCGAAGGCGCGTGGGTGTTTAGTGTCGCACAGGAAGAGATGATGGGTCGTGTGCGTCGCCGGACGATGAGCAAGGCCGGCGCCGAGGGGAGCGATGGGTCGTTCGAAGTGAAGTAGTTCGACTTCCGAGAGTCCATTTCTCAGCATCGCAAACTTCAGTTTAACCACGGTTACGATAATATACTCCCATCGTGCTTTATGAAACGATACATTCCAATATATATACACCGTCACGCTCTCCAAATGCAATGGCCAAGTGATGATGGCTCGACGTCGCTCTCTTGATGAAATGACAATGATTAGAACGGCAGAAGTTCTACTTCCGTCCGCAAGCCAAGCCTTCCAATGATCTTCAACACATTGTGGTCGACGCTCCCGAATTGCTCCAAGTCCAAATACATGTTGTGTGGCACCACCCGGATCGTAAGCAGCGGCGTGAACCCGGCCTCGGCCCATGAACGGAGGAGCGGCACCAGCATCGCAGCGTGGCGACAAAGCGGCCGGGCTGCTTAGGATACCGAAGGTCCGCCGCGTTCACACAGATCTCCAGGATGAGATGCGCCAGTGAGCCGCAGTGAACAAGCGGAGTGAGGAGGTCGTGCAGCCATTGGCCAGGATGGTAGTAGTGCGCTTTGCTGTCAAAGAGAAGCTGAAGTTGTATTTTCAGCGTTTTTAGTCGGGTCAGGTGGCCCAGGGCAAGTTTGCAAGTCTCCGCTGTCAATGTTCAGATGAAGCTGAGCAGGTCACCACGACAACAAAGACTACGGACTGTGCTAATGTTCCAGAATGATAGTCAGAGTCTCGACATCGAGGGCGTCACAGAGAAAACCTGCTTGTGTCGCTTCTTCACACTCCGTGCTTTGGAGAGTGAATTCCATATGCCGGAGGACAGATAACAATGTGGCGATGTACTGAATCATCTGTGTATCGTCAATTTTGAGGCTTAACGATCTGACTAGGAGACGATTCCGAGTCGAAGTTGCATGGATGGCCGGAGGGTTGGAATGTTCAACCATTGATTGCTCTTGGACACTGATCTCCCATAACGACAAATGCTGGAGTCGTGTTCGACCCGCTGAGCAGAGGACGCCGCGTAGGTCCGAGGGCTTCGTGAAGGAGACGCCGTGCACTGCCAATGATCTGATAGTTGGTTGGCCCATAGTGTGAACCAAGGCCGCTTGTGCCGGAGTAGAAAGCTTCCACCAATAGAGTGCAGTTCCCGCCAGATGGAATCCCCGCAATGTTGAATCCAGGAGGACCGTGTTCAGACGTTCGAAACGGAGAAGAACCTTGGGGAGCGCTTCTTCTTCCATCCACAACGGAATGGTGTCAAAGGCGCCCGAGCGTATGGTCAAGTGTCGCACAAGCTGACTGATGTGTGGGGATTCGTTCTGGAGGTCATCGAGCCTCGGAACACTGAATGGGCCAGCTGGGGCAAGCTTGGAGGGCGGCAAGAGCTCGAAAGACTCGAATAGAAGCCTTTGCGCCGAAGCGCAGAAGCTCCGAGACACCAGTGAGCAGGATTTGAGAGTTGCTGTATCATCTACAGCAGCCTGAGCCACGATGTCATCGATGAGCTCTTGAGAAAAAGTACCACCCGCATCTCGAAATCGTCAACACTGGCAGGGAAACCGGGAGTTCGTTCGAAAGGATGTTATCGCCTGATGGTCGTCACCATAAGCTTCTCGCAGATCTTTAACTTGAGCCGCCGCAACATTCATCATGCCACTCGAGAAAGTATCGTCGTAACTCGTTGTCACTTCCAAGGCGCATCAACAGACATCTTCCTGAACAATCCTACAGCTTGGCAGCGTGCTTGGCAACAAACGCCACACCACCACCCAGTACGACCTTCCCCGTCGTCAAATTCTTCGTCTGGAAGGCCAGCTCAATGGTGCCCCCCGGGCCCTTGCCCACCTCCCACGCCTGTGTCTCGAGCTTGTCACCCGGCTTCACAGGACTGGTGAACCTCACGCCAAACAGCTTCAAACTGCGCGGATCGCCCCCGCCGGCAGTCTTAATCAGGGCCCTCGCGGCGAATCCGAACGTAGAAAGACCGTGAAGAATAACACCACCGAAGCCGGTCTTTTTGCCGATCGCGGGGTCGATGTGAAGGGGGTTGTAGTCGCCGCTGAGCCGGAAAACGAGTGCCTGCTCGGTTGTAGTTTGGTCCGTGAAGGTGTAGTCGGCGAGCCTGTCTTTCGGGATGGGTTTGCCTTGTGGCGGGCCAGCGATGTACTTGGAGTATGCTTCGCCGCGCGCCTTCGCGCCAAGGTTGAATGAGGAGCTCTGGAGGGACAACATTGGGTATGAGGGTGCAGAGATGGAGGGAACGCACGTAGAGCTTTGCGTATGCTACACCGCTCGGGTCAAGCAACGTATTTTCCGCGGTAAGCACGATTCCGCTCTCTGTGACGATTGTTAAGAAGGACAACGGTAAGACACGACAACGCACTATTTTCCGCCACGCCGACATACTTTGTTGTCCATGTCCATCCGGGGCCACTGACAAGAGGAAGCTCCTTCAGAATCTGAATCGACTGGGCGCCGTGTACCTGAACAAAGTCAAGTCAGTTTTGGTCCCGGTTGACTCGCGTTCCCGCACCCCTCGGTTGGGGTCCAGCGGAGGCATAGACGGAATGGGCTTCGCCATTATCGTTTTCGCGAATAGGTTGAGCTCCTGCGAGTCGCCCTTGAACGGGAGCACAACGGGGTAGGTCGGGAGGGCAGCGAAGGAGTCGTCTGGGAAGGAGATGAGAATGCGGAGTAGGACAGGGAAGGGCGTACGGAGTTCTAAAGAGAGGTTAGCGGAAAAGACCGGGCCACAGGAGCGACGTACCATAGGCAATATTGAGGTCATCCGCCTTTGCGCCAACGCCAGCAGCATACGTGAGTAGGTCGCGCTTATTCCACGAGACCTATGGGTGTGACGTGTCAGCCGTGCCATACGGTAGAGGAGAAAAGGTGTGGGGCAAAAGAAGGAGAACGCACGGGCTTGGGTTCGAGCTCGAAGCCCACAACTTGCGAGAGGTCGGCGGGCATGGTGGGGGAGGAAAGGAATAGTGCTGGCCATAAATAAATATCTTTAAATAAATATTGAATATATTCTAAATATTATGGATATAATATGATGTTAGTGAGGACCTTGAATATTAATATACCTGAATATAATATGATATCTGTCTAGGAATATTCAATTATACTTGAGTATTGAACTACTCTAGCATGTCGGCCGATAGCTGTCGTGACCCGTGAGTCGGCCGCTGACTGATAGATTATTCATCAGCATCTGATCAGCATCAGCATTGCCACTGCCACGTAGCATCGACCACGAGGGATGGCCACACCCGCCAGTCTGGAAGCTAGGCTAGTAGACCTTGAGAAGGCTATCAACAATCTGCCAGAACAGTCACGTACCGGCTGCAGGGATGCCCCAATTGCCAAGCACCTGGCACCTTCGACAAATGACGGTGTCATCGTTTATCCGACCCACGAGGAAGGGCCTTACTATGCCTTCAACCGAGGATGGGAACGTGTATTCTCCAAGAAGCCCAACGAGCCAGCCACCGGCCTCTACCCTCTCATCACTCGTGGTCGGCATGGTGTCATTTTGGCACACTCCTGGGCAAAACACTTCGCAGCCGAGGTCGAAGCAGACCAGAAGCAGTTGATACTGCTTCGTGTTGAGCAGCTTCTCTTGCTGATACAGGAAACGTACGCTGTTGTCCTCTGAGCTCATTTTCCATCTGATATCAGCCAGCATCCCCTGGATTATCAACGCTAAAGCTGCCAAGTCTGGGAAGAACGAGGGGCAAGCTGGTGATTCAAACGCGGTACGTCTCTATATTTGTACAGCATCTGTCATTGATTCTCTTCCCAGACGTCCAAGGCCAAGAAGGAGCTCACGACAGCAGAACTCCGAGAACGTGCCAAAGCAGCAGCGCTCAAAGCAGCTTCTGTGGTTGATGTTGATGAGGGTAAAGCAGAGGTCGACTTATATCTTGGCAATCTTTCTCCAGTCAAGGCTGATTTCGATGATCCTCTTGGCTGGTAGAAGGTTTGTACACTAACGCTATCTCTCGGAGCAAATAGACTTATGCATTTTCAGGAGAACAGTGGGACACTAGCTGTCTTAGCTAGTGTCGCACGGGATATCTTGGCCATTCCTGGTGTTAGTGTGTCTGTTGAACGCCTATTCTCCAGCCTGAAGCATACCATGTCTGATGTACGCTCATCAATGACAACGGAGACAGCGTCAATCGGTATTATTACGAAGGAATGGCTCAAGTCAGGTTTGGCAGATGGTGTTGACTACTTACAATATGTTCGCATTCAAGACAACTAGATTATATTTGAATATATTCATATCATATTGAATATCTGTGAGGAAATATGAATATAATATACTACAAATATAATATTCTTCCAAGTAGGCAAATATGATATAAATAAAATATAATATCTGAATTGCATATTATATTTGTATTTGGCCAGCACTAGAAAGGAAAGGGGAGAAGCGCGTGATAGTCATTTCATATAGGCCGTAAGCGCTCGGGGATGGTGAAGCCGGACCCGGTGATCGGCGATCGACTATCATCTAAATATCCGTGGCTGGCAGTGGCTGCCTGAAAGTAGGTGTTAAGGTGCGATGCCGATTTCGGTGAGTGGTCGCTATGGAGGGTAGAAATTACCGTAGAATGCAGCAAGCACCTTCCATCCAGAAAATTAGAATGTCATTCGGATCATTTATCCGATCACATGACATACATCAACCATATGACACGTAAGCCTCTTTTCCTTCCTCTTCCATCATGGCCCTGAGTGTGACCCCTCCAGAACTCTGGCTTGAAGTCCTCAAAACCCTCCCACGGGCCGATCTCATCACCACCTATGCAACCAACCGCGCGCTTTCCCGCCTGACGCGGCCTCTGCTCTTCGCCGACCTTAGCCTGCCGGCGTACGGGACTGACGGACACCCAGCGAATGAGCTGTTTCTACCTCCAGACGAGGAGGTGCAATATCTGCGCGGGAAACTGGGGTTCTGGACGTCACCTGCGGTGGCCCCGCTTGTCCGCACCTGCCGCGTGTTTACTTGGCGCGCGGCCGATAAGGAAGAAGACGAACTTGGCTATGCGGAGGATGACGACGAGACATTGGAGCTGCTTAACCTGCTGCTGGACAGCCTTCATGTCTTTACCAACCTCTGGCAGCTTTCGTTCGAGGGGGTAGTACTGCATACCCCTGCACTTGTCAAAATTGCCGCTACCCCTGCCCTCCGCCAGCTGACACTTCGAGACTTATCGCCCTATGGTGACACGAAAGACTTTGTCCCCACGGCGCCTCTCCCCCCATTGACGCACTTCGCCTACCTTGAAGGAGAGGACTACGACGAGGACCTTCTTGCTGGCTGGAGGCACTTTCTGGATCCCGCCCATCTGGTGTCCCTCAGGCTCGAATGCGACCTCCGTGCATTTACCGACAGCCCAACGGTAGTACCGATTTATCCTCGGGTCACATTCCTCGACTTGCTTCCGCCAAATGAGACCGTGTCTACGTCGGCAGTCGTAAAGCTGCTTCTCAAGTTCCCCAACGTGGTATATCTGGCCCTGCCGCGCCAGTTCGACGGACTAGGAGATGACGACAAGGATGCCCTAAGGGATGGGATCACGCAGCGTCTTGCGCGGGTCACGCAGCTCTCACTACCGCTAGGAATCACTGCCGCCATAGTCCCACTGGCTAAACAACTCACAACTCTGTCTCTCAACCTGTCGACGACGACGGTGGATTTGGCGTCCGCATTGACCGGACATGTCTTCGAAGGAATAATGACACTTTCCCTAGATATCGCGGAGGAGGAGCCTGATGCTCATGTGCTCTTACCGGCAATTGCTGCGACCTTCCCCGCCCTCGCCCGCCTCCGCATCGATATTTCCGCTGTAGTGATTCCCGAACAGAAAACGCGTGCTACTGTGGTGAGGCCCTGTCCAATTTCCATAATGCCCGACTGCTGATTTCTTTCCGCTAGGCGACCAACTTCCTCACGGTGCTCGCAACGCCGGCGCTGCTTCCTCCGCGCACCACCACCCTCGTCCTCTCCTGGCAGATCGACATTAAGGGCAGGCGCTGGTGGGATCCGGTCGAATACGCGACCCATGTGAAGATTGACTTCCGCGCTGCGCTGGATGCTATCCTCTCCGCCTACCCGCGCCTGCACCATTTTTGGTTCCATGGCGCTTCGTTCTTTGTCAGCACTAGGCGTACAGCGGACGGGGAGGTGCTTCGGCAGCAGTCCGTGGAACTTGATGCGCGTGGTAAGCCGTCAGTTTGTGGGGCTTTGGTGCGAATTGCTGATGGAAGTGTAGAATCACTAGATGCGGATACAGGGCCCGAGACCGCGCGGATCGAAGTGGAAAGGATGAAGGCGGAGGCTACCAAGTTCTGGGAGGAGAATCGATGTGCTTGATACAACTGGATTCGATGAATATACCGTAGATCAAGAGTCAAAATCTTGTCCCTCAGAACTCTGATTCCACCACGACAACAACAACCGGTTCCAGCGTGAACCCCAATCCAACGCCTGCAAACAGCGGATCCAGTGCCGCGCGGACGTCGTCCTCCAGGCCTGCTCCGCTGACCGTATCGTCTTCTGATTCCACACGCACGCCCAACACCACGGATGGTTTGAATGCGGTCCTGACCCACCCGGCAAGCACCTGTACTAATGGGCTGAGCATATTCGCAAAATTAACAGCAAAGGCATCGTCGGGATAGCCCGCGTCCTCCCCGTCCTCGTTGTCCACGATAGTGACATGCAGTCGGACATGTCCGATGTTAGTGGTGGGAGGAATGCAGGCTATCAGCGCGAAGAAGCCCTCGGCGTTGGCAGCCGCGGCCGAGACGAGGCCATGTTGGATGGTTCCCGATACCTCAACAGTGTGCAGCTTCATGAGATGGCGGATGTCCATGAGAGCAGTGTCGTCACCTGAGGGGCGAGGTTAGCAGCGTCGATTAGGGTATATCGCGATTCACGGACCATCGGCGACATTCACAGCTCCAGCAGAGACACGGAGCACGTTCAAATCGCGCGTGCGGCAGATGACAGATTCCTCAGGGCGGCGCAAGTCGTCCAATTGCTCGACAGAGATGTGTAACTCCCGCAAACCCGCCCAGTCGATGATTCGCGGAAGAAAGTCCACCGTGGACGGCCACATCAGCACTTTATCAAGCACTAAGGATTCAAGGTGTAGCGCAGAGAAGCCGTCCGGTGTAGATTCATACAGATCGGCGCTAAGCCACACATGCCGCAGCGAGAGGCTGCGTAGCGAAGATGTACCGCGAGTGCCCGCCAGCAGCTCAAGGAGCACCTCGATCTCGGTGAAATTGAGCGTGAGCGCCCGCATGGTCGGCAATGCTAGGATCGTCGCCAGGCTTGCCCGCGCCCCCGCATCGAAGTCGCCCCAAGTGAAGCTCGTGTCGTGATCGATTTGACAATCGATGACGAGCTCTTTGAGGCGCATGAAGCGCCCAATGACGACGGAAGCCAGAGGATCCCGCACCCAATCAGAGTTGTGGACCGTGATTTTCAGATTGCGGACATAGGTGGGGAGGTGCGGCGAGTTAGATAGCAGGCTATTCAGCTGCTCGAGGAGCGGCGGCTCGGACTCACTGAGGGTTGGGGGCAGGATAGTGAGTGAGTTAAAGAGCTTTTTTTGAGACAAGACGCAGACGGTCGACGATACGAGGGCGCAGGACTTGAGCGTTTTGCTGTCGTCCACACAGTCGATTATGCGCGGAAAGCTCGGGAGGGATGTTATCTGCCAGTCGTTAACACCTGTGAAGCAGAAATGTGTATCCCCGGAAACCTACCAAAAGGCATTGTGGTGGTTGGGGAAGAAAAGGTGATTGATGAATGTCACTAAGATGTCACGGGCCATGAGCATGATCCTCGTTGACTGATGATGTGAAGTCACAAGGGGCCAAGATCCGGGGTGAGACTTGGCGCGAGAAGAACTTTTGCTATATATATATATGTGAGCGGGAGCAGGTTCTGGAAGATTTCAGATTCAAATTTTCTCAGAAAAAGTCAATATGTATCCATTGAAGAAAGCTTAAGCAAAAAGCGGAAAGTCGTTATTACGGTATGCGCGTGGCTGGGGCGAACCGGCGGCTTGTGATGGATTGGTATTATGTGATGGATTGATCACCTCGCTACTTTATGACACACGCCTCGGGCTTCGGACATCCGGACCCCATCTCTGAAGACTGAGTCAGAGGACAGCTATATAAACCTAGAAGCATCTCCATGTACACACTCTTTCTTACCCTTGCAATACTACCTAGTTAGTTTCTGAACTCTGTGTGATCTCAAGTCGTCATTGACACTTACATCACATCTATCTTCCAGGGGCAACGGCTTGATCTTGTCTTACGGAAGTAGTCCAGATCTCTACAATGGCTTGACCTTGTATCAATCTGTCAGAAGTTGGACACTCAGCGTTGGATAGTCAGCAAGGTTTGGAACCATTTATCTTACACATCTTATCTTCCTAATCATCTGATCATTGATCACTGATCCAATCGGCACCCGATCTTTTACACTGGTGGACTCAGCCGGAACCTTGATATAAGACTATCAATGTGATGTCTACTACAATAACTACCGGAAGGGCATGCTCTTCTTCTCATAATCGCCATTTCCCGTACTCTGATCATCCCCCATTATCTTCTCAACAATCACATGATGATGATGCTCTCTTGGAACCTGTCTCTGATGATCTTCGCGCCACGCATCCACTCTTGGAGATGTATGGACCACTTGACAATGACCAACTCGACTTGTCCGTTGATCCAAATCGACAGGTGATCAGTGTACCTACATTCAGTGCACAACAAAAAATCTCTAGTCAGAAAAGCATGGTCACTAGGCAACAGGAGGCTCTAACTCTCGGAGCTCCATTCATCAAGAAAGACTACACCCTAGATCCTGATTGATATCTGGACGATATCCTGTCGGAATATCTGAGGATATTTGTTGTAGATATCTTGTTGTAATCCCTTGAATATCCACCAGGAATCCTACTGCCAAATCAATAGACTCTATGCTGATCCAGGGCTATAATCTCCTCTGGATATCTTTCCAAATATCAACCAAGACTCTCATTAGATTTTGCCATCAAATCCCTGCTCAGCTATTATGTATATTACTATGGGTCTCTCAAGGATTTTACGGCTAACTGTGCTCAGATATCCAGATTGATTCGGAATTATTATACAAAACTAAGCCAGAATATCATATCCATTACTCAGCACTGTCTCCATTCTCTGTTGCCCCGTCCCAGATTGCCCACCATTGTCCTTGTCACCCTCTCGTTCATCATCCGACAGCTCATGATGTGTCCGCTTACGGCCAGCACCTGCGGGATTTGTAATCTTTGGGCTCTCGACTCTTGTTGCTAATTTCCGAATGCGCTGCAGCCATTTGTGCTGTGGGGCCCGACATTGGTATCAAAGTGTACTTCCTTGGACAACTCCCCGTACTGCTTGATGTCCGCTTCAAAGTTTCCCTGCAATGCGCTGCGAAAACATGAGTGACACAGGTCAGAACATACGATGAGCCACGTACAAAAAATATACACCCGCATCAGTGTCAGACCGAAGTTCGTGGAGTTGTTTGTCCAAAATCGGCCAGAAGTCTCAGCCCTTGTTCAAAGTGAGTTGAGTGCGCTGTATGGACTGTCAGCACAGATATTATATTAGGAAGTGCACGGTCATACCATCAGTGCTAAACGCCAAAGAAACTGTAAGGTAAGCGGGCTCTCGATTCCCCAGCTGGCAAAGAGCTGGTTTCCGAGGCTTGCGATATCCGAGCCAGTGGCATCAATTGCGAGGGATGATTGAATTTGTGGGTGAAACCGAATCAGACTGGGAAAGACATCTCGAAAAAACACACGAACTTTTTCCTTAATGGCGTTCTTGGCAACCGAAAGCTGATGGCCGACAAGCTTCTCAAAGGCCTTGCTGACACTCTGTGATGCATCTTTGCCGGGGACTTTAGCAACTTTGTCCTGTCGCATGGCGTCCTGTCGGAACTGTGAGCGCAACGATGTTGAGTGGAAAAACACGCACGATGATAACTGCCTTCAGATTGCCTTCATAAAACTTTGTATTCGGGTCGACAAGAAAGCCTCGAGCATATTTACGCTCCTCAGCCTGTCCAGTGAGAAGAGAAGGGCAAATGCAATTGAGAAAGCATACCGTCAGCTCGCTATTACTCTCAGTGAACTCTTCGGTCTTCGGTTCAAGGAGCATATTCTTTACCTCCCTGATCTCTCCACGCAGCTCAAATATTGCCAGAGCTTGTAGATTATCGCGTTCATATGAGTTCGTTGCCTGCGCAAATGTTTGATGGTCAGCAAGCACACAAGCACGAAATGCCACTTACCCCACAGATCTGGAGGTATTCACGCTCGTGTTGAGGTGCAAGTTTGACCCGTTTAAGTTGGCGCTGACCAAAGGATGTCAGATCAGGAATGCGAGTTTGCCAGCTGGCATTGGAAGTCCCAGAAATAGACTGCATTTTGTCGTCATCGCCCATGCCACTCCGACTGCTGCCCGCGATTGGCAATGAGCTGCGGAATCCATGACCGGGGCTTGACGGAGGAAGATCGACCTGTCAGGGGAACCCCTGCTTCGGCCTCCTTCGGACCGTCCGAGCACATCCGAGGCACATCCGACCGGCGCCCCCTCGGACGCTCCGACCCACCCCGACCATCGTCCATGGCCTCCTTCGCCCGCACAATCACCGATGCGTCAAGACCCTCCCAACAATCACCTTGGGACAGAGCCTGCAACGCCGCTCAGGCCTTCTGCACTCTACGTCAGCAGTTACGGACGACCAGTATATAGTTGGCGCCCTAGCAGGCGGACCCTTAGAGTTTCTTCTCTTTGGATCCTCCCCTGCTAGGCTTTCGTCGGAGTCTCCAGGGTTGCCCTTACACGACCTCGGCAGCCTTTTTGGCGGCAGCAGCAGCAGCAGCTGCTGCTCTCTGGCGACCAAGTTCAAGGAGCGAGGGCATTGGTGTGGTAAGAGAAGAGAGTGTGTATGTGACACGTCACAGGGTCGCGTCGCTGACATACACGCCCCCTCGTTATCGCGATGCCGTCAAGCACATCCTCTCAGGCGGCTTCTGGTGGTGCAAGGGAAGCGAAAAATGGGTCCAGTCCAGCCCTGAGACACAGCAGCTTTTGCATCTTGACCCCGACTTGCAGCGTCATCTAGGGTGGGCCCCTCCATCGAGCGAGAAGCCTGGGTTCATCCAACTTCTTGGTGCCCAGACACATCCGGCATTCGGCTGGTCACAGACCAAAGCAAATCAGCATTGGTCTGGCAGGGGAGAACCACCGGGGCAAACCTTGTTTCGCCGCGAACTTTATGTCCTTTCGCAAACGGGAGACAAGGTTAAAGACGGCACTTGGGTGTTTGCACAGGATACAACACCTGTTTATCCCAAAACCCACTGTACATTATCAGTGGCAACCCAGCGGGTTGGCACTGATAACAGCCAGTCTTTTCATTTTTGCCTAAGTGGTAAATAATTGGTGGAGATGGGGGTGAATATCTCCAAAGTCCAAGGCCATTTTTTCGCCAAGTCCAACATGTAGGGGTGAATAAAGGTGAATAATTTGACACAGGCCATCAAGACCAAGTTCGCCAGTCATAGTCTGTGACAAGTGTGACATATTGTCCCAAAAAGGAAGTTGTTACTGATAGACATGTGAGCTGGTCTTGATGCCTGTATCATGCTGTTATACACCTGTCCTATATGGTAATAGGCATTTTTGAAATTCCAAGAAAGGAAATAAATACTGTTTGATGATACAGTCATCAGAGTATGTCACACATTGTCACAAAATCAAAGTTATATATTTTGACCATATGAACAACTTTCATTAAGTAACCTATAGTGCCAGCTAAATGGGTGCATCACTACTTGTTAATCAGTACATGATCTCTGACTTATAATATGATATCTCAATGAGTAAATAAGATAGAGACCCAATAGCAGCACTACCGATGATACCTAAATGAGATGATCAATATCCTTCACAATATAGGATCATCAGCACATCTATACTGACTTATAATCATCTATCAAACATTTTAATCTAGCCATACTGTAGCATTTTGGTGTGACATCGGCGCCGAAATGAAATTTTCGGCGTCTGGCGGCTCCAAGTGTGACCGCCGAAAATTTTGGGCAGATTTCGCCAGCCAAAAAATGGTACATCAGCTGAGGGAATTCGGCGTCTAGGCTGTCGAGTGTGACCGCCGAAAAAATTTTGGCATTTTAAGGCCGGTGTGACGCGTGACCGCCGAATTGAATAAAATGCTACAGTATCTCCACCAGTTCATTATGGATTTAGATGATTGTTTCACTAGTAGGTAGGTGGTTAATATTCTCCTGATATAGGCTGATATTAATATAGTTTAATATCTCTAGACTACACTGTTATCCCACTTTTCCATGGGTTTTCTGGCCTTAAGTTGAATCAAAAACAATGATGACTTGATATCTAGGTGAGTAATGGATGGATAATTGGGATATAAGTTGTGTTATAGTCTGTTGGATCTCTATAATAGCTTGTCAAGACATATATATTTTTAAATATCCTATATGCCTGTATAGATGTCATATATGCCAGTATTACAATCTCCTAATAACTCACTCAGAGGTCAGGTATCCCCAATGGGATGAAGGTAGTAAGCATACAGAGGAGTTCCCCTAGGAGATTTGATGCCTTCCATGATATTTTGTTAATGGGATCTCTTGTTATTCTCCATTATACCCATTACTGCTATGACACAATATATTGATAATACAGCCATAATCTGCTGGTTGATTGTAGATCAAAATATATCAAGTTCGGTCAATGAGGTATATAGACATACCTACATACTCTGATTGATACAGGTCTGCACTTGGATAGAGACATGAGGCAGACATTCAATTACATTATACATTTTAGGTGCGAAAACTGGTTTACATGAATAGTGAGGTCTATAGACTCAGTACTGGACATTGAGATGCATGTATGGTGGTATTTGGATATCTACTAGGACCCTGTACTATAATTAGTTGTGGTTCTGGCATGTGTTACAGAAGGTAGCTGAAGAGAGGGTAGGTAGCCATAGAGCAGAAAAGAGTGTCTTTGCTATTACAACTGGTCAGAAATTAATTTCAAGTATGATACAAGACTTGAATATAGGATACTATAGACCTTCAAATAAACCTGTCCAGCACTTGAATTAACCTCATAGCTATTCTGGATCTCTCACAGTACCATTATCAGTGTTATCTATCCCAAAAATGATGAGTTCACTAGGGGCTGGTCTCTGTGAATATCATAAATCTGAGTATATCTCCTGGTAGGGGTCTCATGCACCTCCTGTAAAATGGTACCCCTACCCTCACAGCCTATCTGCATCCTAGCTTATATGGCACCCAAGGTCTCCAGGAATTGACTGACCCTAACACTTGCTCTGTGGTTGTGAATGGGTGTAGGTGTGCTAGACCATCCCATGGTATCATATCAAGTTAGATCATGAAATTCTATGCATGCAGTCCCAGTATATCAGCGAAATATCTCAACTTGGTATTCAGGCATGCTTGGCAGTAAATATATGAACCTAATAGTAGCAAAAAAATATAGTTGATGATGCTCAAGTATAGTTGGATAGTATACCTTTCAAATGAACTCTCTTCCAACTTTATCCACCCAGGCAAGCTGGGGATCTGTGCTGATCTTTCAACCATGATGAAGATTAAATGCCACTGATAAGTGAATGTATGGCATTGTCAGTGCCATATTCACTAGGAGATAGGAGGGTACATAATGGAGCAATAAGTTATAGTAACTAAGCTTACAAATCAGCCATAAAGTACTAGATATTCTCTTGTTTATGACTGAATGGTTAATAAAGGAATTATATCACATGATAATAATCAAAAGATCCATATTAAGTGATAATACTATTAAGACCCTTCTTGCTAGTGCTTGATTTGTGCATTTAACTCAAGTAACAAGCAAGATAGAAGCCCATCAGTTATATATGAGCCAGTAATTGGGCAGTGCCAATACTACTATTGAGCTGCCACTATAGGTCACTTGATGAAAGTTATTCATATAGTCATGATATACAACTTTAATTTTGTGACACTTTGTGACATGCTTTGAGTATTGTCCTTACAAACAACAAATTTCCTTTTAGGGAAATAGCTATATGATATTTTAGAACAGGACATAGGCAATAAAACCTACTTACATGTTTATTGGTGAAAACTTCCTTTTTGGGACAATATGTCACACTTGTCACAGAGTATGACTGGCGAACTTGGTCTTGATGGCCTGTGTCAAATTATTCACCTTTATTCACCCCTACATGTTGGACTTGGCGAAAAAAATGGCCTTGGACTTTGGAGATATTCACCCCCATCTCCACCAATTATTCACCACTCAGGCAAAAATGAAAAGACTGGCTGTTATCAGTGGGTTTTGGGATAAACAGGTGGGATACGATTACGCAGTTGCCAGTGCTCGGGCACGTAACTGAGATTATATCTGGGGGAGAGATGAATCCGGTTACCATCGAGCAATTCATTTGCACCGACCTGCAGCATCCGCAATTTGATTGGCCCATCGTTCGTCGGGCCGAATGGCGCCGAGATCATCCAAGGGAAAAAATCGTTCTTAGTTGTCAAGGCTGCAGAGATACGATTCGCCTGCTCTGTTCAGCACGACTGCGAGAAAGGGAGATGTAAGCCAACTGTAGCTAGGAAAAAAAGACAAGAGAGGGAGCTGACAACTCACAATGTCGAGTTGATCAAGCATACGGATGACGAGATATTCATTCTGAATCTTGGGTGCCTCCACAATTTCGTCGAGTTAACATGGGTCCTCCCTCCACATGCATACAAGCTGCGTTATCTTCAGACTGATCGGCTTGCTTTCCACAGGGCCATTGCAGAAAAAGCCCAGTCCACCCGAACGGCGGCGCGAAAGAAGACAGCCGAGAAGCGGGCTGCAACAGCCAAGGCCAAGAAGGCTCAAACGGCGGAGGCAGCTCGCATTGCAGCCCAGGCAGCGGAGATAGAAGCCACGCATGCGGCCAACGTTTTGGCAGGCGAATATGACGGTGAGGATGATGCTGAGGATGCAATGTCGGAGGATAGAGTTGATTTGGGGGCAGGGGAGGCTGGAGTGGAGGAGGAAGGTGTTGCGATGCTTGAGGAGCAGGAGGAGTCTGACTCAGATCCTGAGGGAAGCCATCACAATGACGATGCGTATATTCCGGGGCAGAAGCGTCAGCGAGGAGGTCGTGCTGGTCGTTGTGCTGGTTGTCGTGGAAGGAGAGGGAGAAGAATGTGATCGACAGCTGTCATGACATGGTGATGGGCACATGGCAGTGTACACAAAAGACTTTGTCGCACACATCTGTTGAATTTCCCGGGAATGTTATATTGAGATACATGGCAAATATCACAAAAAGCCCAACAATGATGTCTCTTAGAACTATATAGCATATCACTTGGATATCCAGCCACAAGAATCAGGAGTATCTATTCTTGATCTCAAACTGACATTGGAACGTGATATCTATGTGATTGCTCTGACGGATATTTCAGTGATATCTCTGGGGTTTTGGGGTGTACTTACTTGAATGTTGAGGGACTCCGCGCCGGTTATATGAAACATTTTCTGGCGAATTCGACATGCTCTCGCATCTTTTGAGCCTAGTGGAATGGGTTCCGCTCCTCGCTAATAAAGTCGAAAACTTCCTTGTCATACTTGAGAAAGTAATGTTCGAGAAGGAGGACATATTAGATGAAATAAGCTTGAAGGGTATTGAAGACATATCCGCTGCGATAAGAGAGTGTCAGATTCAATACTCCAGGAGTACAGTTTAGCACCCCAGCACAGTACTCTCATTTGCCACCACCCCAGAAGCCTTCAGTGATGCAAGAAATCATGCAACCAATTGTTCTGAAGTGCGAGTCAGTACCGCCAGTAACAATAATACCTGACTCATGGCCAAGGACCGTTCCGCCAGCGAATTCTAGCTCAACCCAGCATGGAATTGGGCCGCATTTACCTACTAGCTTCACACAGCCGTCAAGACCACCCCCCACACAGAGACCGACAGGGAACAATCAGCGGCAACCCTCAGGAGGTGCACAGAGTAGCTCAGCTCTGGAGGGGAACATGGAGTCAAATGACTCACCTGAGAAACTCACTAATCCGGCCAATCTCGCAAGTGAAATACAGGCAAATTGTGCGTCACTGGTAGCCAAACCCGCGCTGAACCGTAACACGCTCAGACGATTAGCTTAAGAAATCCATGCGCGCAACTACCACATTACTAGTTGCGGAAGCATATGGCTTGTCCACCAGGCAGCTCGTTCTTGGGGTCAAGCTCCACAGAAACTGTTGCAATGATTAACAGTTTTTCGGCGGATCCAGTTCCCGTCATAATTGATTCTGGCTCAGATATCACCCTGATATCACGAAAAGCATTGGAATCACTGACCTCTCGATTGAGAATCAAGGCAGGACACAATATACAGCTCATCCAGGTTATGGGCAAATCCTTGATCTCCAGTTTTGTGGCACTAGACCTGTATTTCCAAGTTCACTGGCAATAGAACCCCTGGAAGGAGGACCCAAGACAGCAGAGCCACCGCCCGAACCGGTTGAGTGTGGCCAACTCCTTACTGAGATTGACATATCGCCTCACATTAACGACAGCTAGAGGAGGTGATAACACGGAACACGAAGGCATTTGGGCTGGACGGACGACTGGGGAATTACGCAGCCCAGGTAAAGATCCCTATGAAGCCTGGTGCGGAGCCCGTTTCTCTTCCCCCGTTTCCTGTTTCTCCAGCTAATCAAGAAGTTATCAACCGATAGATGGATGCTTAGATACAATTAGGGGTGATAGAGCCGTCGCGGAGTCCGTGGGCGGCCCCTGTATTCATCGTATATTGTGTGACTGATGTGACTGATTTAGACAGCCACACGTGAAATTTTCAAGAGAGATTTCCAGATAGCACTGTAATAAGCAGAAAACACCAAATAAACACTTGAACTTTTTTAAGGCAAAAATTATAGCTGAGGGTTCATGTTCTATCACCTTAGCTAAGAGCTAGCCTCCAAGCATGTTTTCAAGCTTATTTCAATCTATCTATAATGTATATAAGTCAACTGCTTCCCAGTCTGATGACATGATAGGAAGATCATCTCAGATGTCATTACATACATGTGACGATCAGTCATGTGACGTGACATGTAACACACGAATATTTTGTGATCCTTAAGATGAAAATGCTCAGAAAGCCAAACAACAGCTAGAAAAAAAAAAATAAGAAATAGTTTCCTAGAGAGGAAGGCATAACTTGGTGGTCTCTGGGGCAGATATGGAAAATTTAAAACCTACAATCTGCTCAGGACACTGAATGCTTCATTTTCTAGGTTTTAAAACAAGGGAATAAGGATGTCCCGCACGCCCGCCGTACTCCTCAGCACTCCCCATTCTTCCAACCCCTTCCCTTCACCCCTGCGGGCCCTACACAGCACCCATCCAATCTGCCCTGGGACCTGGCGGCTAGGGTGCTGTGAGTAATTCAAAAAGAATTACTCACCACTGTTTCGAAACCGGTTTCGAAACAGGCCCGTTTCGAAACTGTTTCGAAACCAGGCGGCTTGATGAGGTAAGTCGCCGCCGGCCGGTGACAGCCTGACGGGGCCGATGACAGAGGGGCCGGCTCAGTGAGCGAGCTGCACATAAATGCCGTCCAGCATATCAGAACACATGCTTAAGGGCCACACATGTGTCTGCAGCTACTGCTGCGGTTCCGGGAGCACGATTCACATGCCAGACACATGTCCGGGCATCCCGGATATGTCACGTGCCTGTTTCGAAACCGCGGTCGGGCTGCGGACATTTCAAAACTCACAGCACCCTACTGGCGGCTGTCCGATCCATCCCTAATATCTTAGCGTATAAAAACCGTACTTACAGGATGTAGTTGCTAGGCTAATACAGCTAAATACAGAAGTGTAGGTGGTTTGTGGAGCGCGTTCAGCGCTCCAACCTGTTTACACTTGTTGTCATGTTTTTCTCATAAATGGGTCTTGGGCTCCACTCAATGGGGTCGGGTTGTTCCCAGGCCAGCTTAAAATTTGGCAGGAGCCACAACAACAGTAAACAGGCTGGAGCGTCGAGTAGGCTCCACAAACCACCTACACTTCTGCATTTAGCTGTATTGTCTATTCTCCGGGCTAAAACCCCATCTTCGTGCTCCTCAGACCCACTCAAAGTCAGACCACCCGACGCCCCGATACGGCCCGAGCCCGACACTGACAATGAACTTAACTGGTTAGTTCTTGTTTGTTTTGAATGGACCAGAATGGTTATTCCAAGCATATAAACTTCAATCAGAATCTACTTAATTCTTGTCATTAGAGGGTATTTTTCAAAAAAAAATCAGATAACCTAAAACTGGTGTAAATCAAAAGAAGGTGTCCTAATCAGTACTTATGTGTGTTGGTTGTAAGGTGGGTATCTAACACAGGGCCGCGAGCGGCCACGACGTATACTGTCCCGGTTCGCCCCCGCATATTGAGTTTCTGTCGAGTCATGTTTAAACTTTTGCTCCCGGCCCCGCGACGAAACACACAACGACGACCACGACAGGGATCGCACGCGCAACAAACACAGTGGAAGATAATAGAATAGTACTTTTCCCTCCCCTCAACTCACAGCTTCACCGCCCCCACTTCATCCTCTTCATCGTCCTCCTCCTCGCCATCCCCCAGCGCAAACCGCTCCCTCCCGGGTGTCAGCGGCGCCATCGGACCAACACCCGGGGCCGGCGACCGACTCAGATGCGCCACGGGCATACTAGCGAGGACCTGCGCCTGGTGGCTCGCGGGGTTCAGCCCGATCGCCGCGTTCTGCAGGGGCGTGGGGGCGGGCATGTCCTCCATCGCCTGCCCCTGCCCTTGGCCGGCCATGACCTGTGCCTGGTGCGACGCCGGGTTGAGTCCCGCGGGGGTCGGCATTGGAAGGGGCACCGGGACGGGCATCGGGATCGGGCCGTGCGCGCCGTTGGCGGTAGCGGCGCTGACGACGGGCGGGGCAGCCATGCTCTGCGCCTGATGCGATGCGGGGTTGACATGCGGCTCTCTCCGCGTGCGCACAAACGCGTTCGGCCCGGGGCTTGCCGCCAAGCAACCCCTCCTCCTCCTCGACATCCCCGCCCACCTCCGCATCTCTCCCAAACCTCCTTCCCGCCCCTCCGGCCCGCATCCCGTCCCCGCGCAGCCCGAACCGCCCGCGCCCCGGCCCGCTCGTCGCCCACCAGTCCACCGCCATCTCGCCCGCCTCACGCGCATGGTGCACCGCCCCCGCAAGCGAGAAGCGCGGCACGGCTTCCATCCCGCGCAGTCCGAGCGCAAGCGTGTTGTAGATGAACCCAACGATGAGGTAGGCAAGCAACAGGCTGAAGCACGTGCTTAGAAGGAACCACAGGAAAGAGCCGAATGTCCAGCCTTCGCTGGTGGCGCACGCGTTCTGCTGCCGTCAGTAAAGGGGATGAGGGGAAAGAGGTCACGCACGGCGGAGCGCCACTCAAAAACAAATGCACAAGCCCTGTTGCCCGGGGGAAGCGCCGCAACCAGCCTCGGCGACCCTTTTCCTGCCGCGGGGTCGCACACAAACTCGATCTCCGCAGACCCGCGCAAGTTATCCACCTTCTTCCCATCGCTGTCAAGACATCTGGATCCGTCGGTGAAGACAAGGTGGGGGTACCCCGAGCGCGCCCCGAAAGTCAGCGTCGTGTTTACCTGTCTGCTCGGCCTTGAGTACACACACAGCGGGAAGGGGGCAAGGGAGACGCACCCGAGCGAGAAATCGCCATGCTCCCTCCTCGTAAACCCAGCGACCTTGGCAGGGTCGTCCACGTCGTCCTTTTTCAGCCCCCACGTCTCGTGCGCGACCGCTCCACACGCGTTGATCACGAGCTCCTGCCCGCCGGGAGTCTTGAGGCTGTAGTCCTTCCTGTTTTAAATCAGCCAAGCAAGAGGGAGAATGAAGGGAGGCCACGCACGCGTTCCTCAGCCCGCTCAAATCATAGTACTTCCCGGCGTTCCTCCCCGTACAAGCCTTCGCCTCGTCACCCAGCACCCCTACGCCCAGGCCCAGCAGCACAATCGCCGTCGCCGTCGCCGTCGTCCGCAGCAGCATCCGTAGTGAAGGGGGGAAGGAAGAAGGGTATGGGGCTGTGCTGCTGGCGTGGCGTTCACACGCTGCCACGCCGTCGTCACGTCAGCCCTCCCACGCAGGCAACTCAAGGGAAGGCCGCGGTCTACAGCGCAGTCCCTGCCCTGGCCGAGCCCCCGACCGCCTGCCGCCGGTTCGCCCCGGCCCCGCGCGTGTCATCGATTCCCTGCTTTCACCTTTTGACCCTTTCCTCCAGCGACCTTGCGCTGACCCTGACCGTGATCCGATCATCCACCAGCCTCGACCTCATAGTTAATTCTTTTTTTCATTGTGTATGTTAAGTATATTGACCCGTATGTATTCCCACGGTGCCAAGGGCGGGGCAAGGTTATAGCAATTGTTTGAACCTCATGATTACAGTATTATGTTGATAAACCTATGCCGTGCTAGGTGTCCCGGTTGCTGCCGGTGGGGTACTCAACTGTTTGAACAGCTCCCCAACTTTATCGTCCAGCATCTTCGCTAACACACCCTTCAGCTGCTCCTCGCTAATCCCTGGCGCCGGGGCATGGCTCGCCGGTGGTTCTACTCCACTCTCCAGGTTTGCACCATTTGCAGGGGCCTTTCCTCCGCCGTTGACAGTCGCATCATATTCGTCATCTGGGACAAAGAAGTTCGTCGGGAGTGTTGCGGGCATGATTGTCGTTGCGTCCGGGTCGGTTTTCTGGATAATGTATCCCAAAATCTGCATCAACAATCAGCATTCGTCTTCTTAGTACGGAGTATATCAACCTGGGGCCCGGGGATCTTCACAATAAATCCATTTGAGTACGCCTGGAAGCTGGCCGACTCCGAGCTCGAGCTACTGGAGCTGCTCTTCGAGTACGAGAAACAGAGGAAGCCCCCGGAGGACGCCGAGCTGGCGGCATCATTGGCCTTGTTGTCGGCCGTGTTCGTCGTGCTGTGTGTGATCCGAACAACAATATCTTTGGCGATGATAAAGGCAACAGGGAAGCCTGGGAGTAGCCCCTTAACCTTCTTGGTGTCGTCATCGACCCATGACACAAGGTCATTAACCTGTAATGTGAGATTTGACTGTCCGTGCAGGAAGAACACAAACATACCTTGTAGAATGCCGCCGACTCTTTGAAGAACTGTGGCTGGAACCACCCTCCGCGGTCGACAGTGACCAGCGTTGCGCGGAACGCCAACTCGATGTTATCGTCCTGTGCGCTTGACGCCGTTGCCGAGGCCCCGCTCGAATGGGACGACGAGCCAGACCCAGACGCAATCCATAAGTTGCACGACCACTGTTCTGACGCCGCGCTGGCGTTGCTGGTCGCGAGATTGGTGCGGCTCTCGTGGCTGCTGGTGAACATTATCGTCTGCCAGCGACTCCCGCCGGAGGAGCTGTCCGATGGGAGCTCAAGTGGTGTGGTCGGAACTGCATCATTGCTGTGGTCGACCACGGCGGGCGGCGCTACGCCCCCTGTACCAGAAGTGAGCGTCTGCCAGCGCGTATTCAGCTCATTCAGGTCGTCCGTCAGCGCCTGGATCTGCAAGGAGATCTGTTGCTGCTCTGTCTCGTGTCGGTCGCATTCGCCAACGCCAGGGAAGCCAGCATCTGCGACAGCGCCCGTGAGGAAGCGGTCAGTTGGTCTTGTGCGTCTTGTACTGCGCTCATCATGTCGGGCAGTTCGGACAAGACACTGGCTGCGATCTGAAGTTTGCCCGCCAGTGTTCCGGTGTCGACTTTACCGGCCGCATCCAAGCACGTTTTCGCCATTGCGATTATGTTGCTTGAATATTTGAGCGCCAAAGCTCCCTGTGCTTTGTCAAGCGCCGTCTGGGCCGCATCAACCTTGCCCTGCAACTCGGTGGGGTCGCCCTTTGTCCCCATCTTCAGCGCGACAAGCTGGGCATTGAGCGTGTCAAGCTGTTGCGACTTCGCGTTGATTTGCTGGCGGATTACTTTGGGGTTTTGTGTCAGATCCTCCATGGTAAAGGACGTCGACAGGCCCTCAAACCAGTCCAGGGGTGAGAGCTGGACTGGGTAAACCTTCATACTGCCATCAAGCGACGACATTGCGGCCTCACGCAGCGAGTCTTTCGCGCTCTGAATGTTGTGTTAAGTTTCAAAACAAGGAAACCACAGAGGAGACCCCACCTGTAGCGCCTCGCCAGGACTCGCAATGTCGAGATAACCCATGTAGTCGTGGACAGCATGTGAGTAGCCGCGTACGACTGCGTCTGCGTACTTGGACGCCAACTGTGCCTGGCGCGTGGCAGTGATATGTGCCAGCTGCTGCGTCACATCGTTCAGAGCCCGCTGCGACTCCGGTGTGCCCAAATCAGCCTGGCTGGACGTTAGGTTGGGCTGCAAACTGAATGTGCATGCGTACGACTGTCGCCTGCCGAATTAGGGCGTCGCGTTCGACCTCCCAGTCTTGTTTTGCATACAGGTATTCGTTCATCAATAACTCGCTCAACTCGATGCGGTTCAATGTATCACCGCTTGCTGTCACCTTGCTGGAGATACTGTAGTATTTTACTCAATTCGAATGCCAAAAATGGTGTGACATCTGATACGAAAATTGGAATTCGAATTATTTCCTAATTAGGAAGTTCTTGGCGCCGGAGGCGCCCGGAAATGTCATAAATTACCTTTTTGGGACAGGAATTTGAGCAAAATGGTGTGACATGCGGAAAAATTTCGAATTTTATAGCCTGTGTGACGCGTGACATACGAACTGAGTAAAATACTACAGTATCGAACATCTTTCCGGGTCCAAGCACACCGGACGACGCTCCCGCGGGGCGCGGAGCCTGGGGACATGGTCAGTAGAGGTGGGGAATAAAGTTCGACGCGTCGTACCACTCCCGCTAGCAGGCTTGTTCCCCAGGCTGAGTGCCACCACATTAGCTAAGGACGTCTCGCGCTGTTGTTGCCGCGCCATGATATCAGTGATCCACTGGGACATCTTTACGTCCTTCAGCAACCACTGGCGGATCTGGTTCTGCTGCTGCGCTAGCCCGTTGTCAACGTAGCGTGGTAGCAGATTGTTGAGAAGCTACTCAACAAGTGAGCAAACTAAAAAAAATGTTCAATGGGATGCAAACCTGCTCATAAACAATCGACAGATTAGTCCCGTTCGGGCCACCCACGGTCTCGCTCAAGTCGTACAGCTGATCAACAAGGCGGAACTCGGCCTCATTGACCACTGTCGGCTTCACGAATTGGCCATATATTCCCGCAATGGAGGTGTCCCACGCATAGGAGCTCTGGTCAAGGAAGCGCCCGGGGAACTGCAGAGTAAACATCTGGTTATTCCCCGGGTCGAAGAACTGTTTCAGCGCCGTGACAAGCTCATAGAGGAAGCCCGGGGCCTGCGCAGTCGAGGGCTTGCCAACGGCGGTACCGCCCGGGCCGCCGGCGTCATGCGCCGGATCAACGTCATTTGGAGGCGGGAGGAGGAGAATATTGGCCAGCCGGCGTGGTTCTGTGCTGAAATAGACGGCAAGGTCAGTCCGGAGGTCCTCGAAGATCCGTAATCCCGCCTCTGTCCCTAGACCCGCCGTGAATGCTCTTGTTGCCTTTTCGACAAGCTCGTCAACCTCGTCGGCCTCAAAGGTCAACTGCTGCAGCGCTGTTTTGAACTGGAGCACACTGGAGGGATATAATATCTACGAGAGTGTGTCAAGAGGCGGGCGGATACACGGCAGGCGGAGTGGCTTACGCGTAAAGTTATCTGGTCGAGCTCGGATGGGACCGTGTTAAGCTTCGTGACTGTAGTCGGCGAGCCCTTGTATGGTTGATTTGGGTACAGCATAACACTATTCGGATCGTGCTAACAAAAATGTGAGTGTGTATTAGGACGAAGAGAAATTATCAGTACTAGAGTAGCGATGATCTCGTCCGCCGGGCCAAGCTTCGGGTCGGGCAACGCCGTGGGCGACGTCGGCGAGTCTTGCTCGTGAATCACTGTATGAGATTGTCATTCTGAAAACAAGCCTCGTTGGGACTTCACTTACAACCGAGGACATGGCCCATTTCATGGTAGACCGTCCGCTTACGACCGGCCAGCATATCGGCGAGCGTGTATGGCGAGCCCGATGCAGGCGTGAGCTCCGCATCCGAGTCGTGTGGAACTCCCGCAAGCCAGAACGTCGTAAACTCTGGTCCAGGCCGGTTGTTGACCGCGAGGTATTCAGCCGTTGCCAAGAGATCGGTCTGGTCAGTGCCGATGAACGCCCACCCGCTAGGCGTAAACGTCTGGCTCGTGTCACACGGGTTCGGGCGCGTGAATGTCGCCGGGCCGAACGACACGCGCACCATCACCAGCTTCTGATTCGCCGGCTGTGAGAAGTCGAGCGCCATGACGCGGTCGTGGTCTTCCACTTTCTTGAACACGACGGACAGCTGCAGCGAGTTATAGTAGTCGAAGACATCAGTCACCCACTTCTGGCGATACGCGGTCGGCTCAGCGTCGCGCTGCGTGGTTGTGTAGTCCGGGTGGTGCTTGGCCGCTGCATTGTACGGCAGAAAACCGTAGGTTATCGTCTTGTTTGGGAACCACAGCATGGTTTTGTAGTTCTTGGTAATCCCGTGTTGTGTGTCTGACGGCGCTGTGGCCGCGGGAGGGGAAAGGTCAGCCGACACCATAGCACACCAGCCAACGGGGTCTGTGAACGCAACAGGGCCGGCAGCTGCTATCCATCAGACAACACAGTCTTGGATGAAGAAGAACCTCACGTTTAGTAGTGACTCTGTCTAGCCAATTCTCGTAAGCAAATGCCAAGTTAAAAGACAAAGACATACCCAACGGCTTCGTGCTGTCTGCTGGACTGGTCGTCTCTGCTGGTTTACTGGGGTCTACATCACCCGTCGATGTCGTTGGCTTGGCGCTTGCTCGCGCAGCGACCCTGGAACACGGTAAACAGCTTGCGCACAGTATCAATGTTGTGGGCTTCGTTGGCTGAGATAATGTCCTTGGTTGTACTTGCATCAACACCAGAGACTTGGAGCGCGTGCTCGAGAGTCCAAGCAGGTGCTAGGCTGTTTGGAACAGAGCGCGGGTAGTTGACAACCATGTACGCCATGTCGAGCGCGGAGAGGTAGTAGTTGGGCGGGATGTCGCGGCCCTGGAGGTTCATTGCCGCTGGCATAAAGTACCTGTTGGAAGTCAGCGACGCCGCGTCAATCATAAGAGGAAACAGACATCATGATAGAGGTGGTGTCGAGTGCGCTATAGTTGGACACATCCGCGCTGTTGTACACATCGATGATCTGCGCCTTTATTGTCGGCTTGTCCCAGCCCTGCGTCGCGCCATAAGTACGCATAAACAGCGTCCGTGTCGAGCGTGATCGCGTCAGAGCGCGCGGGGCTCTGGTGTCTAAGATGGTACTCAGACCAGATGAAATTGAATGGGAGAAGGAGCCCATACTCGTGCATGCAGCCAAGGACATGTCCCCACTCGTGCAAGATAACACCGTGGTCGTTCTGGTTGACGGTGGCATCGTCGGTAATCCAGCCTAGATTCATTGTAGCCGCAGGGGGCGGCAATACTTTGGTTCACAGTGCCGACTACATGGATTTCAGTCATGAAAACGGAGAAAGGGAGGCCAAATGAAGCTTACCATAACTCCAGGAGCCTAACGACGGATCGAAAGAGATACGAATCTGTGGCAATCAGAACACATAATTCGAGAGAACAAGGGAATACTTGCCGTTCCCTTGCCGGCGTCAACAAGTTGGAACACAACATTCGCGTACGCAAGCCTTCATTATTGTATTTCAATCTGGTGCACACCTAAAATGCAAGGACCCGCACCATTCGGTGATGACCTTGTTAACCTTGTTGCGTTGGTTGTCCATTCCGCCGATGAAGGAGTATGTGATGGTCTGCGAATCATGAGCACAAAAAAAGTCGAAGCGGGGAAGCGGCTGACGCTATTCGGAGGCCAGAGCTGGGAGAGCTTGGTAATCACGGCGTGCGACGCATCGATCCCGTCGCCGGCACCGATGGAGCCAATGGTCTTCTCGGCGCTGACGCCGGGGCTAGGCTGCGCAGACGAGATGGCCGCACAGGTGTGCCAGGTGCTGTACTTGGTAGTCATTGGAGAATTGGAGTCCGTTAGTAGTTGTGAGCAAGACCAGCCGCCGACACGCCCCTGCTATTTGAGGAGTAGGCCCCCGAGACAACCACGTCCGCCTGCAGATCCCACGCCGTGAAATTCCACGACAATAAGCGACGCAGGCACTCGGTATGTACCTGCTTTAGTTCCATTGTTTGTATTCCTTCGCTGTCATTAGGGCTGTAGACCGTACCGTATACGGCTACGGCCGTGTACGGTACGGCCTCTGACGGCCCCACGCCATACCGTAAGCCCTCGAGTTCAAGGTGCTTACGGTATGGGACGGCACCGTCACGCTGTATTACGGTGACGGTACGGCCGGCCAGGTCACACGGTGTGACCTGGGCCAAAGTCGGGCTCCGAGCGACCGGGCCGGGTCGGGCGGCGGTGCCAAGCACCTGCCTGCAGTGCAGGGCCGCCTAAGGGCTGGCCTGGCCGTGTTGGCTGACCACCAACAGTCGCTGGGCCCTAGCAACGGGCGTCCGGGGGTCCGATACCCGACGGATCGACGATCTCCGGATCAAATCCCGAGCTAGCCGAGGTACGCCGGTATATACGGCTACCGTCCCCGTATACGGGACGGCCCTTACAGCGTCACCGACGTCCCGTCGCCCGTACCGTCAACTCGGTCCCCAAGGGGCCTTACGGTACGGTTACGGCGCCGTATTACGGCCGGCCGTACGCCGTATATTACGGTGACGGCCTACAGCCCTAGCTGTCATGCACATTGTCAGTGGGAGTTCACTCGGGGAACGAAACAGGAACAAACTAGGCCATCCGCATATGTCGCGACAATCGATGATGAGAAGTGCCGGCAGTTCCTGCCGGCAGTGCTGTAAGGCCGACGTGCCGGGACGCACGATGTCTGCACTGAGCTCTGGTCAATACAGAGTGAGTGCTGATGCACTGATGCAGGCACAGCCCCCGGGTTCAGAACGCCCCGGCGTCAGAATAGTATTGCAACTGTGACAAGGCAATCCCCCTTGGAGGCGTTGTGAAGATACTCAGTATTGGGACCAGAGTAGGGAGCCCCGGGTAGTCGACCTGGCGTGGGCACTCTCGTAACAGCGCCATCGCCAACTTGAATGGCAGCAGAAAGCGGCGGACTGTGCCGGTGAAGAGGTCGCTAGCAGGAAATCGTCGATAATGGGGCCGGCAGAAAGCGTTGCTGCGAAGATAGCAGCGAGTGGAGTGGGAATGCCGGTAAGAGGGAGAGAGTTGGTGGCGTTAGGCTTCCGCGTCGGGGCTCAACAGATTGAAAAAACTGTACGGCGGATGGGTATCACAATCACGCACCTGCCACCTCTGCTCTGCTATTTATGTTCTCCTACAACAACAGTTTGATACCATGCATATATCGCTTCAGGACACCGGAGCGCCTCCGGGAAGACCGGACCAAGTACTTGTATATAAGCCTGACACCGGTGGACGAAGCTTGAAGAGAGAAGTTAATGCTGGCCAAATATGATTATATTATTTTATAGGCATAATATATTATAGTCATATCATATTCAGAGCTCCAACACAATAATATATTTGTAGTATAGTATAATCATATTCAGCAGCAAAATATGAATATGTTACAAATATATTCAACTATAATCTAGTATGCATATCTCTTCGTATATTTGATATATTTACTGCTAGAAAAAAATTCAAAACATAAGATACATGCTAGATTGTCAGGACAACTTCCTATTAGGCCTCTCTAATTCCAACTTTGGCTATATAGGACTCTCAAGATACAATCAGGGGCATTGCCACTAGCATTAGGTTGGCCTGTAGACACTTGATCAGGGGTTCTACACTATGTTTAATAGGGTCAACCCAAAGTGATCACTCCTGACACTTGTTCCTAATAGGTGTAATATATAAATCACCATAGATAATAGATAATATGTGTCATTTATCAGAAGTAGGGCTAACTCAGACTAAGATTGGTACTATGACTGAGGTACATGGACTAAGAAAATAGCTGTGATCATCCACCTTACTATATTTGAATATTCTGTGACTATAATATAGTATAGTCATAATATAATATAATATATTCAAACATAATCATATTCAAGTGATCCACCAGGGGCATAATATATTCATAATATTCTGAATATATTCAATAAGTATTTAATCAACCGGCCAGCACTAAGAGAAGTCAGCTAGATTTATGAAAGGAACAGATGTTGGCGCACCGAATACCCTGGTTGACAGCGATGGGGGGAGTCTCAAACGACGAAAGAACGCGCGTCCTCCGCCCCACTCGGTCTCCACTGCACCGCGAAGAGAACACAGACGTCAGCGTCGCGACAACTGGCAGAGAACAGGACACCCACACGCCATCGAGTGCTAAATATGACCTTTTTTTTCATTGGAAAATATGAGTTTGCATTCAGTGCTTGTTGAGCTAAGGAATGAGGCATATTCATAAGATTCTGAGGTTTGTGATCCTTGTATTTGAGGAGTGTGCTTTGCGCATTGAGGTTGCAGTGCAAGATTGAGGTTTGAGCTGTCAGCTCTGAGGTCTGAGGTTGCTCTGTGATGTTACCTCATGATCAAATTCTGACTTCAAAAATTTATCCCAAAGTGTCAATTTCTGACCATAGTCAGATCACCATTTGACTATAGTCTGATCATGGTCCAGCACTATATAGTACTATTTTATGTTGAAATTCCGGTTGATCTGAGATGTGATGGGATCAAAGTGAGCATTGCAATTACACTCCTGTAAGGGATCTGTGCGTTAAGGCAAACAATGCCATATACTGACTATCTATTGGGTTTATCTACTAGCTGTACATTGTTCTAACATATTCCCAGTGAGTCAGTAGAGAATCAGTCAGCATAAGTAAAACTGCCAGAACATTCAAACACATCAAAACTTCAACATTTTACTCAATTCAAATGGCCAAAATGCTATTGATAAAAACTCAATTCATGGAATCTTATCAGGAAATTCTTAGCACCAGAGATACTGAAAGAAATCACAAAATTACCCTTTTGGGATGCCAAATTTGCAAAACCAGTGTGACATAGGGAGGGGGAAGTTTGACATATGAGATTCACAACAAGTAAAATACCAACTGGGTATATGACAGCTCAAAGGTCTCCATGATTTGCTCGCATAAGTTTTCATGTGATACTATGACTGTTCCAAGTCAAAGCCAATTGCTTGAAACTTTTCAAGTCTAGAGAAATTAATAACCTGTATAAGGAAACTGATAACTTTCAATATCACTTCTATGAATATTCAATTACAGAAGTTCAGGTAGTTAGATTCAAAATTATTCTTGTCATGATTATAGCTATTTTCATAAATGATGGCATTTCAAATATATATTATGTGATGCCTGAGTTGATAAACAGAGAATAAATCACAAGTAGTGTCTGACCACCACTGCAATACATATACCTATCCTCTTCCTGTCTACCCATGGGGTTTAGACACATCAACAATAGTGTCTATTGTGTTATTGTCCAACTAGGGCCAACACTCTTGCTATAAAATCACTGAGTTTGGCGATATGTCAATACACACTATCACTTGTGCCATTGCTTGAGACAGCATCAATGGTGATGAAGCCAACATTCCAGCTATCAAATATGGGAGATCAAGCATACTTGTTTAGCAAGATGTTGATATGTTAATACCACAGCCAAAAGCACAACCTATCCTCTTCCTCGATGAATACCAGCATCACATAAATTATTTCTTTTGGACATGCCATCATTTGTAAAAATAGCAACCATCTGGTCACTGTAACTGTTGTATTATAACTAAGCTTGCATTGAAAAATTTGAGTTATAGCTATCATCAGGGGTCATAACTCCTGGCTCACTTAAATACTGTCCTATTTTGATTAAGTTTCCTAGTTATATGAAAAAAAGTCCTTATGAAAAATTACCATAAATGAAAAGAAAATTTTCCTGGTCCTGAATTTTGGAAAAAATGGCCAACACTTGATTGAAATAGGACAGTAGTGCTAATGGGTTGGGTACTAGAGTATTTTTGTTGCTCTCATTTAAGTCTGGTTCAGGTTCAAACCGGAAGGCCGAACCAGACGCCACCATTGCTATCTCATTGGCATTGAGTTGGATACTCTATTATTGTATCAAGACTCAATTACATAAATTGAGCTAGTTGAAACCAAGATTGTTGTTGCCCTTATCAGTTGTGAATTACAGTAGAGCCCTCTTATTGCATCTAGGCTTAATAATATAAATGGAGTTAGTCAGATTCAAGAGTATTGTCATTGCTATGGTAGGTATGGTACTCATACTTGGGCTTAAGTATATTATCAAAAGTTATTATTGTACAAAAATATCTCATGAATGCTAGTAAGATACCAAACTTGAATTGCTCAGATTTAAGATGAAATCTTATATAAACAACTAGTTGGGTATAAGATTATTTTCGCTATCATTATAAATTAGTCCTCACAGAGCCCTACTATTATTTCTAGGCTTGATTATATAGATCCAGTAAGTCAGGTTTAGAATTATAAAAGTATATCAAAGTAACAAGCTCTTCACATTCTCAGGCTTAATGCTAAAACCTTAGATAGTTGTGATTGCTACTAGTATGGTCAAATGAGCATCATTCAGCTCTTTGAGATTCTCAGGATTGAACATTTACATATGATATTCCAATATAGTTAAGGCTAGATTTGCTTTTAGTAAACTATAGGTAATGGAGAAATAATTAAGAGAAAAATTAATGAATATTTCCTGATTCGGAAGTGTGAGAAACAATTAGGGCGGGGCAATCACCATAATATACACATATAGCCAACCACAATATAGTGCCATAACTATATTGTATTGGAGTTCTGGGTCAACCTATGGGGCCAGACAAGCCTCTCTAGACAGGTGATCAGCACCACTGCCTGACCCAGGTCACTCCAGGGCAAAATTTGGCTGGGATTATAGGAATGAGACCAGGATACTGTCCTATCACTGTCATACGGTGTGATGGCACTGTCAAATATTGTACTATATCACGGCCATAGCTGCATATGGCATGGTCTACAGCCCTGGAAGAAGGCATAGATAATTATATAGTCATCCTTGGCTGATTACTCTTATATTAACCATATGCCGTGTAAATGTATGCACATGTTTGGCGCTGGCCTTAGTATTTCATTTACTCCACACTGCCATTTCAAGGGTCACTGGCACTGTGCTGTTAAAGCCCTGAATTGGTAACAAAAGCTGTAAAACATAACCAATCCTAATTCAAATATGAAGCTGTGTCTGATATGTTGCACCCAGTATATGAACACATCATACTTAGGGTTATTTACCATGCTAACACCTCAGGCTAAGTGTGTGCTAACTTCTAGGTAAGTAAGTATTCTCAATTTCATGTCAAATAACATAGGCAAGATATTTAATAAGTCATTGGGCCCCTGTGTGCTATTGTATAGTTGGTAGGAGTTTTCCTATATTTTTCTTTTTGAAGTCATCCTGATTACTGAGAAGTCTGGCCATGCAGCAGTCTTGATTTTTCAGTGGACAAACTGGTTTGCAGTCCTTTAATGTAAGGACCTATCCACTCTATAAGAAAGATAAGCCTAAACTATTCAATTATAGCACTTACCCCAAGGTCCATGTTGAGGTTTCTTTTCAATCTTTGGAGGCATGAGAGAGAGCTTGTCTGCGCTGCTCAAACATGTGGCAGCCTCATGTTTTCTGGCAGGCACTCATGATGTGTCAAGAAGTGTTACTTATGTGACCCAGATATTGATGACCCTATTGTGAGCCAATGTGACGTTGAATTTCCTCAATTCTTGCAGATTCAGACTCTACTCATCAAGACAATTGCAACGGTACCCGATTTGATCTAAATCTATAGGTTTAAAGTGCTTGTGGCCAAGATTTGCTGAAAATTTGTGGGTGGGTTCCTACCTATGAGGTCTACATTCTCACAAATTTTCATAATATTTCTATCACTTATATTTTTTTTGCTGCCTTTGTTTGTCCCCAACTGTAGTATTGTTGCCTTCAATAGTAATTGTGGGTTATAATCAACAAATCTGTACATTAATTACTAAATTTAATTATAGTTACTTTTTCAGTCTGGGTCCAAACTCATTCAAAATAGGTGAGCTTCCTGCATAAATATCAGCAATGAGATATTGAACAGACCATTGTCAATCATGGTCTGATCATGGTCCGATTATGATGGATTGTCATCTGATGACAATCCCTGTCAGACAACCCCAACCTCAAACCACAAACCACCATCTGCTTACCTCAAGACACATCACTCAAACTTCAATCCAGGAAAAACAAAGCTCACAGTTGAAAACACAAACCTTCAAATCATCAGGACACATGTTTCACTTCTGGACAAAAGCACATCCCAACCGCCTCAAGATCAGTCAGAAACACTACTCAACAAGCTCATAAAGAGCAAAAAACCTCATTACACTATTAAACAATGAAAAAAGATGTTATAGCTAAAACACGGTGACGCTCACCGCGCAGCGCGCTGGCTGCGGGCGTGGTGACCGTCGCGGTCCAAGGAGCGTGGGAGCGCATTTCGGCATGTGACGTAGTGTCACGCACGCGTAAATTAGTAATGATCGGCGTCGCTTCTTCTCTTTTAACTGCCACGGGCCACCAGTGCGTGCCGGCCACGCTGAGGCCGAGGCCGCCGCGAAATCTGGACGAACAAAAGGGCCGTGGAGCCGCTGGCGACACTGTGCAGGTGGACACTTGGGTCCGCTGGTGGACGACTCGGAGGGTGAAGCGCGATTTGGGGCCCAAACCGCGCTACTTTGGGCAGCCGCCCCGGCAGCGAATGCGTAGACTTGCTGTACATGCGCACCACCGACGTCACGACTCGCCCGCGCCACTGCCAGTAGCGCGGAACAGCACTAAAATGCCTGGAAATTTTCAGGAAATTTACTCTGATTTCCCGAAATTTCTGGGGGACTAAAGGAATCCCAGAAATTTTGGAAATCGGAGAAATCAGTTAAAATTCAAGGTGATTTCGGGAAATTTCCCGAAATCTCATCAAATTTCTGGGGGAGGTTTTTCCTGAAGTGGCACTCTGGGGCTGACAATCCCGACGGAAGTGGTGGAGACGATGCCCGAGTGCGCCGAGCCACCGCTTTCTTGGCGGTGCGAATCCTCTTGTAGTTGGACGCACGACAAGGCTGCACAAATATGACCTGTCTAGCACGGTGGACACGCGTGCCTTTCTCCCCTTCAAACTGCAGCCCTCCTCTACATAAAGAAACGGCAGTCTTCGACAGCTCTACAGGGCTAGGCACCAATTGGACCACATCATCATGCCTCCGCCTCCGAGACAAACACGCTCTGCCAGTTGAACCTAGGCACCGTCAGCCCCACCAGCCCCACAAAACCAAAAAGCCGCTTACCCGTCCGGCGCGGTCGCGCACCCCACACCTTCCGCGTCACGCACGACGCCGCTCGCGGCCGGGCCGGTGCATATGTCCTGCGCGCCACCCGTTGTGAACAGCTCTATGGCGTAGATGGCGCGCCACCCGACGCTGCGCGCACCGGCGCCGGAGAGCGACACTACCGTGCAGTCGCCCGCGAGAACTTCGGCGTCGGCGCCGATCAGCTCGCCGGTGCAGTTCGCCCCGGCGAACGACTGGACGAGCCCGGCGGCGGCGGCGCGGCCGGCGAGGAGTGTCAGGCCGAGGAGGAGGGTCCGCGGAGAGATGTGGGTGTGCATGGTGCGCTGAGGATGTCAGATGCGGGGAGGAGGGCGGATCCGTGGCAGATACCTGGTGTGCGATGGAGGAGCGGAAGGGGGCTAGGCTGTGGGGGCCGGTGGCTATTTATCCTTGGGGAGGTGAAGAAATTTCAGCAGCAGCCGCACATGCGCTGCGCAAGGATTTTCCCTCTGTGATGTTTGAGCACAAGACTCAGCTCTTGAAGCGTCCAAGGTTTGTAGTACAGATCTTCGGCTTATTCGGGTATCGGTCCAGGCTCCGCACTGCTCTTATCTCAGGATCGCCAGGCTCCAGCACACGTCGGATGTGTTCGCGGGCGGGACGCCGCATGCTGGGACCTGTGTCAGCCTGTGTCCGGTGTTATGGGAACTTGAAGAACTTCACCAGAGCGATCCGGCGATCGCTATCACACTGCCACGTGGCGCATCATTTTTTCTGCTTTTCTCCTCCGCCGTCATCCTCTTCGCTGAACCATAACCAGTGAGCCAGCCGCAGAGCTGTGGCCGCTGGGCATCCCAGATGCGACAATTGGATTGGAGACACCTTCGGCCGTCTTGGCATGCGCGGCAGCACTAGCGCCCCTAACTCAGGGAAGCCCCGGTATCGATCGCCGTCTCAACTGACTCGAGCTCAGGACGATTGGCCATCGATAACCCCCTTTCTCATCCTTCTCCCATGGCCCTGACGAACCGCACCACCACCACCCGCCGCGGGTTCACCTACGCATACTACTTCTCCCCCGCAACCGCCGGCAAGCCGACGCTGCTCTTCGCGCACGGCTTCCCGACGCCCGCCTACGTGTGGCGCCGCCAGATCGCATTCTTCGAGCCACTGGGCTTCGGCGTCGTCGCGCCAGACATGCTCGGCTACGGCGGGACGGACAAGCCGGTCGACCCGGTGGCCTATCTCGGCAGCGGGCTCGCACAGGACATCGCGGATGTTTTGGATAAGGAGGGCATCGAGCAGGTGATCGCGGTGGGACATGACTGGTGCGTGACGTCCTCTTATTTGGAGTGTACCACCCTACTGGGGGCTGCCGCTTGCCGCGGAGCCCGTTGCGCGGAGCATTGCTCCGCCTTTTTCGCCCTCAAACAGCCCTTCCGGCGACGGCCAAGGTTTTCCACCCCCAACCCCCTGATTTCGTTTTCCCTCTCCCATTTGTATGTCACCTGATGTCCAGCGCAGGGGAACACGCGTGGTATCGCGCTTGTACAACTACCACCCGGAGCGCGTGCTCGGGTGCGCGTTCCTCGCGTCGGGCTACGGCCCGCCCGCCTCCGTGTACGCCGACCCGATCGCGCAGTCGGAGCAGATTGCGGCCGCCGTGGGGTACGACATCGTCGCGTACATGAGGTACTTTGTCGAGTCGGATGCCCATGTGCTCATGGAGAAGAATGTGCGTCCTCCAAGCTTGTGTATGCGGCGCTAATTTGAGCAGTTCGACTCGTTCTTCAGCCTGCTGTTCCCCATCCAGAGCGACAAGGAGCAGATCTGGCGGGAAAATATGTGTGTCGATGGGAAAGCCAAGGCGTGGATCGAGTCAAACCGGACAACAGAACTCCCGCCGTATATCAGCGCCGAGGTGCGTAGCCTTCGATACTTAAATACCTCTAAGCTCCCCCAGGACAAAGCATACTACACCACCGCCCTCTCCTCCGCGCTCGCCGCGCCGCTCTGCTGGTACCGCGGGCTAACCACGCCCGAACATGCCGCAGACGACGCGCGCATCCCCGCCGAGCGGCACACGCTCGACCGGCCCGTGCTCTTCGTGGCCTTTAACGGCGACCCAATCGCGATCCCCGCGTTTGGCCGCGCCACACATGCGCAGTACGTCCCCGTCGCCAAGAACACAGAGAAGAGCGTCGACGGCGACCATTGGGCGCTGCTGTCGCATGCGGACGAAGTGAATAAGCTGGTGCTGGAGTGGCTCAAGACACAGGGGTGGGCATCGTGAGGAATTGTGTCCGGAGGCGTGCACATAAGTAGTTGAAAGCAAATATGAAAATGGCTGTTCCGCGGTTTCCTCAAGAGATCACACGGAACAAATGGGATACACAGCTTAGAGGCGGTTCATTTTAAAACGGATGTTGAAGTTGAAGTCATATCCGCTTACCATACTTGCACATGACCGCTTGGTAATAACCAATGTGCTTGGTAAGGACTGAATACTCGCTCAGTCATCCTCTACCTTTACTTACTCATCGTACTTATAAATCGTAGTCAATGTAGTGTAGTCAGCATAGCTAGCCTGAGTATATATACTGAGTAGTCTAGCTCGTCATCTCTCCAGTCCTGTTGTTATTCACACAGTTCTGGTGAGTTACTTACATGCTTTCCTCTATCTTACATATGCTTATGACTCTATGTAGATATCGTCTTGTCAGGTATATACTCAATCCAGTCCTGTTGTTATTCACACAGTTCTGATATCGTCTTGTCAGGTTATGGGCCCCGCCCCTTCTCCTGCATAAGGCAAGTCCTTCTTGCTCGGATCGGTGCTGCCTCTATTGTACTGTCCTTTATTGGACATGGCATGGCACTTTGTGTCAAGGCTAGTGTTGCCCCTTTACCTACACAAAGCCCCCTCTTTTTACCTATCATTTCTTAACCTAGTATTGCCATTGCCGGCCCTGCTCTCACTTCAGGTTCAAGCGCATAGCCAGTCCTTCCCCAGTGGGGTAAATTCATAACAGCAATATGACGGTTCAACACCGATCATTCTGGCTAGCGACCAGGCCCTGTCAGTGCATCTCAAACTCGATCAGACCTCTGCACAGAAGGGATTGTTGGGGACATCTCCTTAGGGAGTTGCGAGGCTGTGAGATGCTGTCCTGAACAGAAAAGGGTGGACCTCTGTCCTCGTGTGGCAGATGTGTCAAAAGGGAATGATTGCCCATTGTGGTTGTCATAAACACCCTTCGGCATATACTATATTTAGATAATTACGTAGTCCTTGGGACAAGCCACCTAAAACAGTTCTTGGACGAACTGGACCATGTGGGCAATACAACTGCGTGCATGGGGCATCTGGGTTCCCTTAGATAGATAGATTTTACTCTTCTTCTGGGGCATTACATATTTGGGGCACACTATGCTAGGCCTTTAGTACTTGGCACTCTGTCGACTGTAGGGTCACAGAGCACTATCCACCTCTCTCTATTGTTGACAACCGATCTGACTTCCTTTGAAGTATCAGATTAAACTGGATCCATCGTCTACACCAATTCTTTACTGGTACCCCGGTGATTACGACGAAGAACACTCTTACTACAACTCTTTGAACACCAGTGGAGGATATAACTCTGCTGAGCTTTACAGTGTAGGAGACCACGAAAATCCAGATTTTGACGATTACGCCGAAAATTACTCTCCTGAACTTCATCGACTCTTTGGTACTCCTTACTATCCAATCCCACCAACCCTCCAGGAACTAGTTGCGCTAGAAATGTCACTTACTGGTACTGTTTCAACTGTCATCCCAAAGTTGGATGGCACCAATTATCAGGTCTGGGAGGAGAGTATTTCGAACCTCCTTATGATCCAGAAAGTGTGGGGGCATACTGAAGGAACCATTCATCGCCCTGCAGATGACCAGGTAGAAGCCCTAGCCAAATGGGACGAAGCCAATTGGGTCGCTGTTGGTCTCATGAAGGCCCATATGACCAATACCTTGCAGAGAGAATACGGCTCCAAGGTCAGCGGCACTACCAAGGTCAAGCGAAATGCCAAGGAGCTTTGGGATGCTCTAGCAGAAGCTTTTAGCAAAACAGCTGCAGTAGAAGACTTTTTGCATTGGAAGCTGCTCAACTCCTACAAGTTGGTTGCGGGGGAGACTCTGGAGAAGCAAATCGACCAGATGGACACCCTTCGTAACTCTGCTATCACTGCTGGCATGGAGGTCACTGATACCCAGTATTCTCTCATGCTTTTGTCGGCACTCCCTGCTTCTGAAGGCTGGGTAACTTCCTACCTTGCTAACACTGCGGCCGACAAGCTCAAGCCTGGTGTGGTCAAGCAGACGATCTTGACCACAGTCAAATTCAACACTTCCCAGGGCGAAGGATCGGCCCATAATATTTCCACAGTCACTCGTCTTCCTGGCAAGAAGAAGTGTGAAACTTGTGGGGGTAATCATCCTTCGAACCAATGCTGGGTCAAGTACCCTGAGAAGCGCCCTAAGCATCATAAGGGCAAAGGCAAGGGTAAAGGCAAGGGCAAAGGCAAAGCCAATGGGGGTAGTACGAATGTAAACAATGCTGTTGCTTCTGGTTCCGGTACCAATACACCTGTTTTCTCCGCTTATATCAGAGTGAGCGCAAGTGAAGCAGTAGCAAACCACGATCATATTGATGATCTTGTGGCTATATCAGAGAGAGGTTTCCTTCAGGATTCTGGATGTACGAACAATGTGTCTAGTTATCCTAAGGATTTTTACGAGATCGACTATGATCACCCAATGCGTGGACATATCACCGTAGCCGATGGTTCGAGACATGCCAGTCTTGGCGTAGGTACCATAAAAAAGTCCGAAACCATGGTGAAGTCCTTGAATTTAAGGATGTTATATACAATCCTCATGTCAAAGGTCGCTATTTATCCGCATCGCCCATGGACCACGCCGGCTATACTTGGGTTATTAGGAACGGTTTATGCCAGATTACGGATGCAAAGTATTTTACTTCTGGTGGCCGTTCGGGCAAAGTTTTTATAGAGGGTCGTAATATCCACGGACTCTACTGGTTTATACCAGATGAGATCATCAAACCACCTTCTCTCCATGTTGCATCCAAGCCAGAGTCTACTTATCTTTGGCATAAGCGTCTTGGCCACGCGTCTGAGAGGGCTGTTCGTCGCCTGCCTACACAGGTTGATGGCGTCCCTCCTCTGTTTAAAGACAAAGGTCATCCCATTTGTGACGGTTGCCTGCTTGGGAAGCAGCATAAGCGCCACTACCCTGAGTCCACGTCTCGTAGTGAGGATGTATTAGACCTCATACATATGGACATCATGGGACCATTTCCGGTTGAATCTCTCAAATATGGTAGTGGAAAAGGAGGGAAGGCTTACGCTATTACCTTCTTGGATGATCATTCTTCGGTCGCCAACCAAGACTACCTAGCCCATAAGAGTGAAGCTCTGCAGGCCTTCAAACGTTTTAAGGCGCGAGTTGAACTTGAAACTGAGAGAAAGATCAAAGCTCTCCGTTCTGACCGTGCTCAGGAATTTATCTCCGAGGAATTTGAAGCCTTTTTGGCTGAGCATGGCATTACGCACAATCTTTCTGCTGCATACGAACCCCAGCAGAATGGGCGGGCAGAACGGATCAACCGGACTTTACAAGAGAAGGCTGAGTCAATGCGTCTAGACACAGGCCTCTCGAAGCGCTTTTGGCAGTTGGCATTAGAATGCGCAACCCACATATACAATCGTCAACCAATGGCGAGGATTGGTTGGCGTACCCCCTATGAGATTTGGGTTGGTAATAAACCATCGATCAAATATTTCCGCGTATTTGGCTGTAAAGCTTCCATCATTAATCAGAACCAATATGCTACTAAGGGTGACGCTCACAATAATTTCGTCATCTTTATTGGTTATGATAATTCCGAAGGAAGTGTATATCGTTTTTGGGATCCGTTTAAACAACGGGTTGTTACTTCTTCAAATGTTGTCTTTGATGAAGGAGTATTCCCAGCCAAAGAGCGGATACAATCTCAAGGTATGTCCCTGAGCCTGTTTACATGGATTGGACAGTTCCGCAGCATGAGCAACCCCCGGCACAGCCTGATGGGGGTGCTCCTCCCCTTGATAATAATGCTCCGCCACCTCCTCAACCTCCTGCTCCGCCTTTGCATTGTAGCAATAGGGAGAGGACAGTTGTTGAAAAGGAATGGCCCGAGTACCTGGACGCACAGACACGTCGTCGTCGTGCTGAAGGAAAAGTTGATTCAATTGACGAGCTTATGCGAAAAGTCATTCCTCCCGATTTTAATCTGTCTGATTATCTTAATAGAATGAGGGCAGATGGAATACCCGAACATCTTGAAGACGCATTGGATAGTGATGAGGCCCCTGAGTGGATCATTGCGGTTGGCGAAGAGTTCTATGCACTCGAGGACAATAACACTCGGGTAGTTGTCAATCGCAAAGATATTCCAAAGGGTCGCTTCACTGTCAAATGTCGTTGGGTATTTACGAAGAAACGGGATAGTCGCTATAAGGCTCGGTTAGTTGTCAAGGGGTATACACAAATTCATGGCGTTGATTTCAACGAGGTCTTCGCTCCTGTTGTTAGCTTTGAGGCTGTTTGCGTACTCTTCGCTATTGCTGCACTTGAAGGTTGGGAAATTCATGGCATGGACGTCAAGTCCGCTTTCCTCCATGGAGACTTAGACGAGGAGATCTACATGGAATTGCCTGAACTACCACCGTCCTTTCCTCAGTTTACCCGCGATCAAGTCGCTCGTCTCAAAAAGTCATTATATGGTCTTCATCAAGCCGCACGTGTGTGGAAGAAGAAGATTCATGAGGCGTTGCTTGAACTTGGTTTCCTCAGGACATACTCTGATGGGGGTGTCTACGTATATCGTCGACAGGAGGGAGATATAAGCATCACTGTTGTTTTGTTGCTATATGTCGACGACATGCTTATTATGGGGAATAACTCGAAATCTATCGCTACATTGAAGTCAGAGCTCAAGAGTCGTTTTAAAATGACTGACTTAGGCCAGGAACTTGACTTCCTTGGTTTGGATATTGTCCAAGATAAAGAGTCTGGCTCAATTCTCATCAATCAGCGTCGCTACTTAGTCAGTGTCCTAGAGCGCTTTGACATGATGGATAGTATCCCCATAGATACACCCTTTGCACCAGGAGTTGTTATTACGGAGAACAAGGAAACTTGTGATCCGGAAACACGCACTCTGTTTTAACAGATGATCGGTTCTCTTCTATATGGCATGCTTGGCTCGCGACCAGACATTGCCTATTACATCATACGTCTAGCTAGATATAGCTCAAATCCGTCTGAACATCATTTAAAGTTAGCCCGGGATATAATGCGGTATCTCCGAGGCACACTTGATTACAATATCAAGTATGATGGGAAATCCAAAAGTGGTTTAATTGGTTTCTCCGATGCAGACTGGGCGGAAAATAAAGACAATAGACGCTCTATAACCGGTTATGTTACACTCCTTGCCAATGGTGCAGTTACTTGGGTCTCCCGCCGCCAGGCCACTGTGGCCCTCTCCTCTACTGAAGCGGAATACATGTCTGAGAGTGACGCTTCTCGTCATCTCTGTTGGCAGCAGATGTTTTTGACAGAGCTTGGGTTCGAGCCTCCACCCATCCCGCTGTGCGTGGATAATCAGGGTGCTATATTCTTGGCTTCGAATCCCACTCATGATCGCCGTACCAAACACATCGACATGCGCTATCATTTCATTCGTGAAAAAGTCGAAGACGGTGTTATCGAGCTCTATCATATTCCGTCAGAGGATCAAGTTGCTGACATCCTGACAAAGTCTTTGAGTTATGACAAGTTCTCAAAGTTTGTTCCTTTGCTCGGGATCGTTGAGTATACTGGTTGAAGACGTATATGTCTTCTGGGGGTGTGCTGAAGTTGAAGTCATATCCGCTTACCATACTGGCACATGACCGCTTGGTAATAACCAATGCGCTTGGTAAGGACTGAATACTCGCTCAGTCATCCTCTACCTTTACTTACTCATCGTACTTATAAATCGTAGTCAACGTAGTGTAGTCAGCATAGCTAGCCTGAGTATATATACTGAGTAGTCTAGCTCGTCGTCTCTCCAGTCCTGTTGTTATTCACACAGTTCTGGTGAGTTACTTACATGCTTTCCTCTATCTTACATATGCTTATGACTCTATGTAGATATCGTCTTGTCAGGTATATACTCAATCCAGTCCTGTTGTTATTCACACAGTTCTGATATCGTCTTGTCAACGGATCTATATAATATTTGGGAGATTGATGCTAAATAAACTAAAGAAGAGTTTCTGGATGATACCGGAGGCGCAGTATAACGATGGCTTGCAGCAACATGTGATTACACAGTAAAGCCCCTCAGGAGTGGCTGGACCTACAGATGGCTTCACAGGTACCTAACATCTGCATCCGTAGGTTTTCATACCTGAGGATGGAGGTACCTGTTTTCCCATGGATGGTAGGGAATGGAGGTCTTATTGCAGAAGGTCACAGGTACCTGTACTTTATGCACTTATACTCACTTATGCTGCTTTTGGTCCTGTATAATCAATTGATAGTGCAGAAAATATCATTTATTGAAGCTTATGAACACTTTACAACAGACAATCACTGTCTTCATATATGATCCAATAGATATTACATCAGGAAACACGGATTTGGCTACGGGGCAATGTGCCAAAGCTATATAAGTAATGCTATAGCTGTTGTAGCACTATATAGCCATATTCAGAGTCTCTGTAGCACTCTGTAGTACTATAGCCACTAGTGTTAGAGATATCAGGGTAATTATATCCATAACTATTACCTATGTATAAGCTTTATAACCATGGCTTACAGATATTTATGGTCAAGTATCTCTGTGACTTGGATATGCTTTGCTATAGTATCATCAACGAGTAAGCAATTTGCCTATTTGGTATACTTAGTCAACAAAAGAATTCCTAGCACATAGAGTAACAAGCTCCCTTAGTGTTATGAGCATCATATATTTGAATACTTGATATAAGTTACCGACTAGGCAGGGTTCAGACCCACATCATAGTCTTACCAAATTATGATATATTAAGTTTTCTTAGTATTGCTGGTTTCTCCTTTGTATACTATGTTGTCTTTTGCCATGGTGGTGGCTTTGTTAAACCCCCCTTGTGGTCTATTTATAATACAAATAAAATAATAAAAATAATTAGCTAACAATGTCAGGGGAACCCCCGCTTCGGCCTCCTTCGGACCCTCCGAACGCATCCGAGGCGCATCCGACCGGCGCCCCCTCGGACGCTCCAACCCACCCCGACCATCGTCCACGGCCTCCTTCGCCCGCACAATCACCGATCCGTCAAGACCCTCCCAACGATCACCTTGGGACAGAGCCTGCGACACCGCTCAGGCCTTCTGCGCTCTACGTCGGCAGTCACGGACGACCAGTATATAGTTGGCGCCCTAGCAGGCGGACCCTTAGAGTTTCTTCTCTTTGGATCCTCCCCTGCTAGGTCGGTCCCTCCGTGTATTTCCCGTAGCTCTTATTCACGCTTTGGATCCTCCCCTGCTAGGCTTTCGTCGGAGTCTCCAGGGTTGCCCTTACAGCAGAAGAAACTCTCTACGGGATTAACCGGTCAAGATTGCCAGGTTCGGCGCGGACTCAGGCTCGGAGTACGAGTCAGTACCCCCCTCGTCACCGCCCCTGCCACTTGACCCCTCCTCCTCTGCTCTTGTCGTCCTTACGCCCGCTATGTCTACCGGAGCTGCTTCGGACGCTGACGCGCGCATGGACGCACTCGAGGCGAAACTAGACAACCTCACCAACATCCTCACCCATCTTGCTTCCCAGGCTCCCGCTGCCACACCACCTTCGGCAGCTCCTGAACCGACTTCGGCATTTCCAAATGCCCCCAACGCGGATGCGTTATTTGGTGACATTACTGTCACCTCAAAACTGGTCTTACGACCAAACCCCCTGTTTGCATTTAACGGAGATCGCAAATCCGGCCGTGCCTTCCTATACGCGGTCAAGACTTACGCCCGGCTTGCCCCGGAGGCCTTCGTGGTCAACGGAGAGCCGAGCGAAGAAAAAGGCCGTCCGCTACTCCATGTCCTATATGGCGGAGGGACCTGCACAGCAGTGGGCAGAGCGTCATGGAAGCAAAACCCCGTTCCCCTTCCCTCGGTGGAACCTATTCCTCTCCGAGTTTTGCCTTCGGTTTGTTGAGGAGAATGAGCAAGACCTCGCGCTCGCCAAGTTGGAAAGCGCGGGTTATCATATGGGAACGTGGGACGTCTACGGATACACCGACGACTTCGAGGACCTAATGGACCTCGCTGGATTCGAAGACACGTTGGTTAAGGTGACCAAGTACCGCCATGGACTTGACCCCCTGATCAACAATGGCATCATGTCCTCGAACGACCCCCAGACCTCTGTGACTACCTGGGCTGGCGCACTCGGGCTTTCCGCCAATACGAAGCCCTGGTACGGGCGAAGCTCATCAAAGGGACCACCCCGCGGACGCCTTCGGGGGCTCCGCGCGGCGCATTCCCTATCGCCCGTTCGGCAACTCCGTTCCCTATCCGCCCGGTGGCCGCACCTGCGCCACCCGCGGCCCGCGCCCCCGTCTCGGTACCTCCGGCTCCCGTCCCTATGGAGTTGGATCATACTAGGGCTCGGGGTGCCCCTCGTCGAGCCTGCTTCAGATGTGGCGATCCCAACCACTTGGCTCGGGATTGTCCGCTCCCCGCCGATGTCCGCCATGTGGACATCCTTGACGAGGTAATCCAGCAACTTGGCGACGAGATGCTAGGAGAGCTGCTCGCGCGGTTGTTTGATACCGCGGCCTTAGCGGAGGCGCATTCGGAGGTTCCGGCAGAGGATTTTGTCCCCTGCGACGAGTGACTGGTGTGCCCTCGTTCGCGTCCATAAATCGTTTCACTTGTTTGTATGATGAATCAACTCCCTTGCCCTACAACGAGCCTGAAACGAAAGACGCACCCCCTGCCCCCTCCGAAGCCCCCGTTGGATTCGCCGACTTGCCTGGGAGAAAAAGTTACCTGGCAGCTATACTATCTCTGCCGCTCCTGGGGTTAACTCGCTCCACCTTCCTCTCGAACTTGAGTCCACTGCGAACACGCTCAAGCTCTCCCTCTCAGGTCTGGTCGACTGCAGAGCCACTTCGGACTTTATCGACACAGAATACGTCAACCGAAACAACGTGCCAGTCCGAAATCTCTCAGTACCCATACCGGTCTACAATGTCGACGGTACTCCCAATGATGCTGGGTCTATTCGCCAAATCGCGGACCTCGTTCTACGGTACAACGGACACTCCGAACGCGTTCAGCTGGCTGTAACCCACCTTGGGAAACAGGATTTGATACTCGGATACTCCTGGCTCAAGAGACACAACCCCAAGATCAACTGGGAAACAAAAGAGGTGAAAATGAGTCGATGCCCCCGAAGCTGCTCCACTTACCGCGACGAGGAACATACCGAGCGCGCTGAGGTTCGGCGCCTCCGACTCCTCAAATCGCGTTTGCTCTCAGGCGCCTTCCCCACTGTTTGTGCTATCGACATTGCCGGTCCAGACGATGCTGACGATGAACTCGGAGCTACTTCGGACCCTCCGAGTCCCTCGCCAGACCTCGACAACGAAGAGCATCTTGAAGACGGCGACCGCATCTTCTACACCTCCTTTCGCCCAATCGAGGAGATTCGCGCTGGGAGCACCGTGTCCCAACGCCTTGCAGAGGCCTTCGCCCGTAACTCGGCCCCCCCCCTTCGGAAATTCCGGACTGGGCCAAGGAGTTCCAAGACGTCTTTGACAAGGAGTCCTTCGACACGTTACCAGAGCGGAGGGCTTGGGACCACGCTATCGAACTCGTTCCCGACGCGAAGCCCGCTAATTGCAAGGTGTATCCGATCTCCCCCCTTGAACAGCGCGAACTTGACGAGTTCATCGAGGAGGGACTTGCCACCGGCCGTATCCGCCCTTCGAAATCTCCGATGGCCTCCCCCGTCTTCTTCGTTAAGAAAAAGGACGGAGGACTTCGGTTCGTCCAGGACTACCGCGCCCTCAACGCAATGACGATTAAAAACCGGTACCCCCTCCCGTTGATTAATGACCTTATCAACAGGCTCAAGGGTGCCTGTTATTTCACTAAACTCGACGTTCGTTGGGGGCTTCAATAACGTCCGGATTAAAGAAGGAGACGAGTGGAAGGCGGCCTTTCGGACTAACCGAGGGTTGTTCGAACCTTTGGTGATGTATTTTGGCCTGACGAACTCCCCCGACTTTCCAAACGATGATGAATGACATTTTCCAGGATCTCATTCTTTCAGGAGACGTTATGATCTACCTCGACGATATCCTTATGGCACATTCGGACCTTTGTAAGCACCGCGAGATCGTCCGCAGGTCCTTAGGAGACTCCGAATGCACAAGCTGTACCTTCGCAAGGAGAAGTGCGACTTGAGAAATCATCAATCGGGTACCTGGGGGTTATCATCTCTCACAACCACGTCGAAATGGATCCCGTTAAGGTCGCTGGAGTCTCCGCATGGCCTCCGCCCGGAAACAAGAAGGACGTCCAGCAGTTTCTGGGGTTTGCTAATTTCTACCGCAGGTTCATTCGGGATTTCTCGGCCCTCGCGCAGCCTCTCTTCGCTCACCAAGAAAGACCAGAAATGGACCTGGGGAGACGCCGGCCGCCGCCTTTCAAGCTATCAAAGACGCGGTTGTCTCAGAGCCCGTCTTAGCGATCCCGGACGACTCTCGGCCTTTCCGACTTGAAGCAGACAGCTCAGATTATGCAACGGGGGGCGGTTCTTTCACAACAATCCGCCCCAGATGGGAAGTGGCACCCTGTAGCGTTCTATTCCAAAAGCTTAAATGATGTCCAGCGCAACTACGAGATCCACGACAAGGAGATGCTCGCGATCATCCGCGCACTCGAGGAGTATCGGCATTTCCTCGAGGGCGCCGCGCATCCGGTCGAGATCTGGACTGACCATAAGAATTTGGAGTATTTCCGAAAGGCACAGCACCTTAACCGTCGGCAAGCCCGATGGTCATTGTACCTTTCTAGGTTTGACTTCACGCTGCACCACGTCCCAGGTCGCCAGATGGGCCGCCCCGACGCTCTCTCCCGCCCGGCCTGACCACGGCGTCTCCGAAGAAAACTCGGACGTCACCCTCTTGCGCCCTGAGCTTTTCCACGTTCGCGCGCTCGAGGCCGTCACTGTCTCTGGGCCGGGGTCCGAACTTGTCCGCGACATCAAGGAAGCGCTATCCGGTGAGCCTGACCTAGAGAAGCCCGTCGCGCTTGCGGCCCGGCAACTCTTGAAGGTCTCTTGTACTTCCGTGGCAAGGTTGTAGTCCCCAAAGACAAGGACCTAAGGAGGCGCATCATCGAGCTCTGCCACGACACGCGAGTCGCCGGACACGCCGGTCGGTTCAAGACCCTAGAGCTGGTTTCGCGCAACTACTGGTGGCCACAGATGTCCCGCCATATCGGACGCTACGTCGCGACCTGCGACTTGTGCTGCCGCACGAAGGCCCTCCGAAAGCTCCCGGACAAAGAGCTACACCCGACCGAAGTCCCCCCCGAACGCTGGCACACCGTCACGGTGGACTTCATCGTCGAGCTCCCCGAGGCTCACGGGTACGACGCGGTCATGGTAGTCGTCGACGCTCTTGGCAAACGCGCTCACTTCACTGAGTGCCATACGACAATAGACGCGGTCGGAGCCGCCCGGTTGTACTATCGGAATGTCTGGAGGCACCACGGAACCCCCGAGAAGTACATTTCGGACCGTGGTTCGCAGTTCATCGCTGACTTCACGCGCGAACTTTGGCGCTTAATTGGCGTCAAACCGGCCACCTCTACGGCTTACCACCCGCAAACCGACGGACAAACCGAACGCGTTAACCAAGAGCTCGAGCAGTACATCCGGATCTTCACCAACTACCAACAAGACGACTGGGACGAGCTTATCCCTGCCGCTGACTTCGCCTATAACAACCACGTTCACTCCTCCACTCAACAGGTACCCTTCATGACGGACACTGGTCGGCTCCCCCGAATGGGTTTCAAGCCAGGCGCCCGCTCAGAGTTGGAGTCAGTGAACGAGTTTCGCGATCGGATAGCGAACGGCGTCTCCGAGGCGAAGGCCGCGCTCGTCAAAGCCAAAGACGAGTATAAACGGTACTACGATCGGAGACGATCGGACGCTCCGAATATTCAAGTTGGTGATAAGGTTTGGCTGGACGCTTCTGACATTAGAACGACTCGGCCCTCCGAGAAGTTCTCCCACAAGCGCCTCGGACCATTCAAGGTGCTCGCAGAAGTTAGCAAAGGTGCCTACAAGCTCGACCTCCCCCCGCGTTACTCCAAGCTCCACCCCGTCTTCCCGGTTGTTAAGCTCGAGCCCGCTCAGGACGACCCCTTCAATGGACGACCCGGCTACGACGAACCGCCCCCCGAGCTTGAAGACGGAGTCCCCGAATGGGAAGTCGAGGAAATCTTGGATGCCAGGATAAGGTATAAGCGTCTTAACTATTTCGTCAGGTGGAAAGGCTACGATGCTTCACACGACTTGTGGGTTCGGTTCGACCGTGTCTTTGCGCCAGACAAGATTGCGGACTTCTATCGGAGGTACCCGGGTAAACCACGGCACATCGCCTCAGCGACCTTCGACTCCTTGCCCTTTCGAACTATGCGTCGGGACGCCGCATTCAAAGGGGGGGTGATGTCAGGGGAACCCCCGCTTCGGCCTCCTTCGGACCCTCCGAACGCATCCGAGGCGCATCCGACCGGTGCCCCCTCGGACGCTCCAACCCACCCCGACCATCGTCCACGGCCTCCTTCGCCCGCACAATCACCGATCCGTCAAGACCCTCCCAACGATCACCTTGGGACAGAGCTTGCGACGCCGCTCAGGCCTTCTGCGCTCTACGTCGGCAGTTACGGACGACCAGTATATAGTTGGCGCCCTAGCAGGCGGACCCTTAGAGTTTCTTCTCTTTGGATCCTCCCCTGCTAGGTCGGTCCCTCCGTGTATTTCCGTAGCTTCTATTCACGCTTTGGATCCTCCCCTGCTAGGCTTTCGTCAGAGTCTCCAGGGTTGCCCTTACAAACAATTGTAACTGCACTTGGTCCTTTCCTTCCACTTCACTGGCTGGTATACCTACTAGTTGGTGAAGCGGAGTGAAGGACTGAGTATTATCTACCATTTATCCCTTCAGATATGACCTGCTATGTAGCAGTCTCATAGCACTCCATAGCATTGGCAGAGTGCTACGGTAGTGCAACATAATTGGTACCTTGTATACAGGGATATGAAAGCTATGGTGGTACTTGTAGCACTACAGAATTTATTGCAGTGCTTGCTGATGTACCCATCTGCAGGTACCTGTATCCATGGATGGAGGTACTTTGTGTCCTACTACCAGCCAGGGATGGAGGTATTGATTTTTAAGCAGAAAAATGCCTGCAGGTGAGTGGAGGTACCTCACCTATGCCAGTCGTGAGGAGCTTTATGATTACACAATCAGGTGCACATCACAGCATCATTGTCCCGTCACATAGACCAGAAAGTTATTAAGTCAAAGAGTGTATACGAAACCAGTGGGACTGGGACTGGCCGCCCTAGGGTGCTGTGAGTTGAATGTGTTTTGAAACAATTTCAAAACTGGTTTCAAAACACATGTAAGTTTTGAAATCAGCCGACGGTCGAGGTTTTGAAACCAGAACATGGATCTGGGGACGGACACGTGATCCTCGGACCACGCCATTGGCAATCCATTTTATAGGCTTGCCAGCCAACTGGGGCAAGCCGGGCCCAGCCCTCGCACCTTCCGCGGAGTTCTCCGAGCCAAGGTTTGGACCGACTTGCACCATCTGTCACGGTTCGGGTCGGGCCGCCGGGCCACGGGGCCGTTTGGGCCCGTTTGGGCCCGTTTGGGCCCGCATAGGTCCGCACAACCACCATACTCCTCAATGCTCTCCCTATTTTTCTACTAGTAACCCCTTCCCTTCACCCCTGCGGGCCCTACGCAGTGCCCATCCGATCCATCCCTAATCTCTTAGCATATAAAAACCGTACTTACAGGATGGAGTTGCTAGGCTAATATCATCTATTCTCCGGGCTTAAACCCCACTTCGTGCTCCTCAGACCTACTCGCAGTCGGACCACCCAACAACCCAATATGGCCCAAGCCTGACGCTGACCGAATATTAGCCTCCCCTCCGAACACAAGAAGTACGACAAGATGTCTACCAAGCATGACAGTACGATGGGCACCCCTGCGGACCAGGGGGATGAGCGTGCCCGATTCATGGCCTTGGGCCATAACAAACAACAGGAGTTCCTGTTCGCCTATCTATTCCGAACGAATCAGGAGATGGAGCAACTTAGGGCCGAAAACACCGCCCTAGTGAATCGACAAGTGGCCATCGAGGCCGAGCTGTCCCGAGTAAACGGGGAATACACAGCTGTACAGCAGGGAGTTATGCAGAGCTACGATTTCCTCTGCCAAGCCAGAGAAGACCTGGCCCAACAACAGAACAGGGGAAACACCCGAGTAACCGTCTCTACCCCTAAGGAGTTCACGAGCGAAGCCAGCGAAGTAGACGCCTTCCTGGCAGACTGTTGGCTAACCTTCGAGGCCAACGCGAATGTCTACAACAACAAGGTACGAAAGATTTTGTATGCTCTCTCTTACATCAAAGGGGGAAACACAGTCACGTGGAAAGAGAATGTTTCCTAAGACGCTCCGCACCGCCAAAGCTTACACTATGTACGAAGGCTTCGAAAAAGACTTTATCACGGCCTTCCGAGGGGAGACCCACACCGAGATCATGCAGCAGAAGATGGAGACCCACGTCCAAACCAAAGACATGGACGCAACCAGATATTTCACCGTACTCGACTCTCTCAACAAAGTCGCGCACTACGACGACATCAATCTTATCTGCATCGCCAAGAATGGCATGCTTCGGGCCCTTACAAATGCAGTCTATCGGAAGGATACACTCCCCGACACTTAAGAGGCCTAGAAGGCAGAAGCCATCAAACAGGATGGGTCATAAAATCAACCACCCACGGGCCAAGACACCCCCGACGGCGCCCGCCCCTGCCAAAAGCGGGTTCAGTAATCGCAACCCATTCAATGGATGGGCCCGTAACGTGGCGATCAGCGCCACCAGACTGGCCGTGGCCGCACCCCGAGGAAACGGGGCAACCACGGTTGTCGGGCCCAGCACCCATGGAGATCGACCGAGCCCAAGCTCCTGCCACGGCCCGCAACACCGGCTGCTACAACTGCGGACAAGAAGGACATATCAGTCGGATGTGCCCGAACCGGGCCTCATTGGCCAGTCAGATTTGCGCCATCGTCTCGGAGTTTGTCAAAGATAATGTCACAGATAAGACCCGGCCCCTCGGCTCCGGGCGCTGAGGTTGGGCCATCGCAGGCCCATAGCATGGAGCACGTGACGATGGGGAACATGTGCCCAGTAGGAGGAACGCACACGTGGGAAGCACGTGACCGAGAACGATGCTTCAAGACGCGTCTTCGAATCCGGCGAGGTCCATTAGGTCCTCAAAGTCGTCGTCGGTGTATCCATAGACGTCCCGCGTTCCCATGTGATAACCCCCCGCTCTCCAACTTGGCGAGCGCAAGGTCTTGCTCGTTCTCCTCAACAAACCGAAGGCAAAACTCGGAGAGGAATAGGTTCCACCGAGGGAAAGGGAAAGGGGTTTTGCTCCCATGACGCTCTGCCCACTGCTGAGCAGGTCCCTCCGCCATATAGGACATGGCGTAGCGGACGGCCTTTTCTTCGCTCGGCTCTCCGTTGACCATGAAGGCCTCTAGGGCAAGCCGGGCGTAAGTCTTGACCACGTATAGGAAGGCACGGCCGGATTTGCGATCTCCGTTAAATGCAAACAGGGGGTTTGGTCGTAAGACCAGTTTTGAGGTGACAGTAATGTCACCAAATAACGCATCCGCGTTGGGGGCATTTGGAAATGCCGAAGTCGGTTCAGGAGCTGCCGAAGGTGGTGTGGCAGCGGGAGCCTGGGAAGCAAGATGGGTGAGGATGTTGGTGAGGTTGTCTAGTTTCGCCTCAAGTGCGTCCATGGGTGCGTCCATGCGCGCGTCAGTGTCCGACGCAGCTCTGGTAGACATAGCGGGCGTGACGACAAGGGCAGAGGAGGAGGGGTCAAGTGGCAGGGGCAGTGATGAGGGGGTACGGACTTGTACTCCAAGAGTCAGCGCCAAACCTGGCAATCTTGACCAGTTAATCCCGTAGAGAGTTTCTTCTGCTGTAAGGGCAACCCTGGAGACTCTGATGAAAGCCTAGCAGGGGAGGATCCAAAGCGTGAATAAGAGCTACGGAAATACACGGAGGGACCGACCTAGCAGGGAAGGATCCAAAGAGAAGAAACTCTAAGGTTCCGCCTGCTAGGGCGCCAACTATATACTGGTCGTCCGTAGCTGCCGATGTGGAAGTGCGGAATATCTCTTACTGGCTTTCCCATATGAGGCAGTTTCCCCTTTAGGATGCTCATCATTAACATTTGATGTGGCTATTTGTTTGTAGTCTACATCATCATTTAAGAGAACTCCTCACACCCAACCACCACCGAGTTCGCAACCAGTGCCGAGATTGCTCCACCAAGGGCAGGTTGCTAGTGAACACCGAGCCCCCAACCACCAGATTCTTGCGCCTTTCAAGTCCCCGAGCCCCCGAGCCGAGCTTCACGACTGGAGCGAGTTTCTGCGATTTTACATTCACTTTTGCTTTCACTCTTACATAAATTCTTCCACTCTTTTCCCTCCGAATTCCTTTCATTCGTGCTCCCCCAATCCCGGACATATCGAACATTCTTCTGGCGAACACTGCACAAGCCAGTACTTCCACACCGACGTAGAGCGCAGAAGGCCTGAGCAGCGTCGCAGGCTCTGTCCCAAGGTGATCGTTGGGAGGGTCTTGACGGATCGGTGATCGTGCGGGCGAAGGCAGCTCATTCACTCAGGATTACTAGTAAAAACATGGCTACTGGTGAAGGGCCTTCCTCATAAAACCTGGGGGAGGTCTTATGAGTCACAAATGTCACACTGTTTAAAAAACTATTTTATGCATATTTAGGTGTTAGATCATGATATTAATGATGGGATTAATGGTATCAAGATAAATTGATCAATGTGGAATGATTTTTGATGGACATCAGTGCTTTTGATGGCTATGTCAGGATACATCAATTTTGACCTAATTAGGATGTATACCTTTACTCTAGATCACAGGCCTACCTAGATGTTTATCCGGGTCTTCGGCCTGAAAAAATAGTGATTTGCCTTTCCATATCTGGTAATAGCTTAGTCATAGCTGTCAAACTCATTGAGATATTCACAATTGATTGAATGTCACATTTTTGTCACAGTACTCCGGCCATGGCTGGCATGAGCTCCCCCAGGTCTTATGAGGAAGGCCCTTCACCAGTAGCCACGATTTTCCTAGTAAAACTGGGTGCACATCCTGGCAAAGGAGGCCGAGGACGAGGACGAGGGTCGGGGTAGGTCGGAGTGTCCGAGGGGGCGGCGGTCGGATGTGCCTCGGATGCGCTCGGATGGTCCGAAGGAGGCCAAAGTGGGGGTTCCCCTGACACTGAGTCAGATTAACAAAAGGAATAAAACAGTAAAATACTTTTGGTAGACTTGTTGAGCAAGGTATAAGTCACACTGGGGTTTCAGCCATCCCCTATGGAGAATTTATATATGAGAAATAGTTATCTAAAACAATAGCCTTTTTTGCTGCCTTGATTGATATGCAATGAAAGTTGCAAAAGTTATATCTAGTTTACAAGAAATTAATTTTTCTTTTAGCAGAAATGCCAGTGTGAGTTGGTGATCCTCCATCTCTTGGAGAAAGTCTACCAATATATGTTAATAAGTGGACACTTCTGATTATGTTGATTTGCCCTGCAGATTGTGGGGGTCTGGCCCCGGCCCAGACCGATGGTCCAAATTTAGCGGCCACTATTCGAGGAACAGATGATTTGGGAGCGAGGGAATACTGGCCGACACTCGCAGCCACTTGTCCTCGATATCCACTACGTCGATGGCACACGACTCGGAGAATGCATATTCTTCCCCCGCTGCGGCGGGGCGGATCCGACCCGAGGTCATCACCAGAGCGCCACGTGCGTCACGTCACGGCGTTATCGATTGACAGCGCGTACGTAAACTTTTTTCTCCTCTTCTTCTTCCTCCTTCCTCGTGCGTCGCCGGCGGGCGCGCTCCTTCATGCCCGCGTCGTCCGCTCGCTGCTGCTAGAGTGTCCACCTTGTTGCCGTTTGGGGCCCCCACGTGCGTGGCTTTTGGCGCCCAGCGCGATTCGATGGGTGCACTGACGAGCCTGCAGTTTTGTATGCTGCGCTGCCCGACGAGCGCCCAAGACACGCGTTTGGGCACAGGGGCGAGGATTGGGACCGTGATTGGGACTGGGATTGGGATTGGGACGGGCGGGCGATGGCGGGATATGGGCCTGGCCGAGGGCAGGAGCGGGGGTCGGGGTCACGACGCGGTCAACGACGGCAGGGTCAGCAACAGCAACAGCAATCGCAGTCGCTCCCACCGCCTCAGCAACATCGGTCGCAAGAGCAGCAGCCACAGTACTCTCCACATTACGCGCCATACCAACAAGTCGCGTATGGCCAGTACATGATGTCTCCCGCATCCCACTATTTCGCCCCGCCACCGCAACCACAGCAGCAACAGCAGCAGCAGGCGGGCCCATCTATACACGCGGGCTATCCCACGCTCGCTGCCTATGCTCCACAACAACAGCCATCTTACGATTACGACTACGACAACTCTCCTACATCCTACCAGCCCCCATCCTTTGACAACTCGCCCACATCCTATCAGCCACCGTCCTTCCCTTACCCGCCATACCACTACGGCCCGCCGCCCACCCTTTACCCCCAACCAATGTACTACACGCAGTCCGGGCATCCGGAGAGCGAGGGAAGTGGGTGGTGGGGCGGCCACGGCCAGCAGCAACAATCGTACGATCCAGGGTATTCGTATTATCCCCAGCCGCCGCGGGATTACGCGATCCCAACCCACGAGGCAGCACCGTCTTCGTCGTCTTATCGCGCGACTCCCGATGATCATGACCCCACCCCAGAGCCGCCCACCGCTTCGACAAGCCAGAAGCAAGGCAAAACACCCTCACCGACACCCCCGCGACCGCGCCCAGTTGCAACACGTGCTTCCTCGTCCGCATCAGTTGCCTCGGCCGCCCTCCTCAGTCCCAGCCAACGTTCCGACAAGGGCAAGGAAAAAGCGAAGCCGATAGTGCGACGCGCGTACCACCCCAATCCGCCCGCCTCACGCTCAGAGTGGGTCATGTGGGCGGGCAATGTGCCGAGCGATGCAGGCCATGATGAGCTCTGGCGCTTCTTCACCGCCCCGGCAAGCGTGACTACGCCGCCGGCCTCCGAAGGCGGAAGTGTGGGATCAGGGAGCACCGCCGGCCCCGCGCCCGCGCTCACGACAACGACAACAGAAGGGCAAGCGAGCAGCGCCAGCCCGACGACAACAACGGCGCCGGCAGACCCAACGGGCGACCCGGGCGTGCTGTCAATCTTCCTGATTGCGCGCTCGAACTGCGCGTTTGTGAATTACGCGACAGCGGCACACCTGCATGCGGCAATCGCGCGGTTTCATGGTGTCCCGCTGCGAGCCGACGACCCGCGATGTCCTCGGTTGGTATGTCGCGTTAGGAGGAAGGACGACGACCTTAAAGCGGGGGTTGGCGGGCAGAGGGGAATGGGAATGCATACACGATGGGTCAAAGCCAAGCGTGCGAAAGGGGGAGAGGCAGAGGGGACGCCAAGCAGCGATAGCGGCCATGCGCTGGACCAGCCGGTCTCCAGCGAGGGTGAGGCGGATGCGGAGGACAGCCACGACGATGTGGATCACGTGCATGCGATAGACGAGGTGCCAGTCGTCCGACCGCCGCCGCGACCGTCGGGATCGGGCAGCCCAGGCTCGGGGTCTGGCTCACACGAGAGCGCATCCACAGACTCCACCCTTTTGAGGGAGCACTTCCCGCAGCGGTATTTCATCCTCAAGTCGCTGACAAAGGTGTGTGTTTCTTTGTTCCGGGTCCACGTGCCCTTTTCCCGTTATGCTGTTGTTACGCTTCCCATCTTTCGTTTTGTCACGGGTGTTTTGTTTTTATGTGCTTTTTACCTCATATCTTTCGTTTTCCTTATTTTTCCTCCCTCAGCTTGTTCTCCACTGCTGACGCTGTTCTCAGGATGACCTCGAGCTGAGCGTGAAAACGGGGCTGTGGGCAACACAACACCACAACGAGGGCGTCCTCGATCGCGCGTTCCGTACCTCGCAGGACGTATTCCTGGTGTTTAGCGTCAATAAAAGCGGCGAGTTCTATGGGTATGCTAGGTGCTCTTTCCGTTGTCTCTCCATTTGAAGTGCTCATGTATTTCAGGATGGCCGGTCCTATCAGTGAAACCCACGACCCACTCACCAGCAGTTCTCCCTCTGTCTCCGTTGCCTGGTCCCAACGCTCTCCTCCTTCCCCTGTACCACCAGCGCCAAGTTCCCCGGCCGCGCCTCTATTTAGCGGCGGGCGCTTTGTCGGTGACTCCCCGCTCCCTATGTCCTCAGCCCGTGCCCCAATCGTGCAGTCGGCGCCGGCGATCCTCGGCCCGAACGAGCAGCAGCGCGCTTTCAGTGCGGCCTCGCCGGCGCTCAAGTTCAGCCTCGACCATCACCTGCTTGTCAGTGCGCCGACACGCGCCGCTGTCATCAACCTCGACGCCAATGCCCCGCTCCGAGCCATGCGCAACTCACCTACAAGCCCGGTAGCCCCGGTGCCGTCCGCACCGGCACTCGGGCCGGCTCCGCCCCTTGCGCCGGTCGAGAGAGCCACGACCCACTCGCTGCCCGTCCCCCTCGCCGACCCCAGCCCCGATCCCGACGCGGATGCCGGGTGGGGCGCCAACTTCGCGCTCACGTGGGTGTGCACGGACCGCCTTCCGTTCACGCGCACGCGCAACATCCGCAACCCGTGGAACCACGACCGCGAGGTAAAAGTCAGCCGCGACGGGACGGAGCTCGAGCCGGGCGTGGGAAAGGCGCTGCTGGATGCCTGGCGCGCATATCTCGAGGCGCAGAGTGATGCGAGCGCCAGTGCGAGTGCGAGTGCGAGTACAAGCGCCAGCCCCAGCACCTCGGGACGGGGACAGCCACGTCCCGGGGCAGCCCGACAGGGCTCTTCTGGCGGGTCGGGACGGCAGCCGCGCGGAACGCGGTCATAACGCCCAAAGCTATTCACATCATGATACGACGACAAAACACAACCGTACAAAAGCATACATCGCCGACCGATCACGCGGGGTCGTGTCGATAGGCCAGTCGCAGTTTTCAGGAGAATACACGCCTCCGGATGCTGCGCCTGTCTGTCTCGCCGTCCTCCTCCAACACACACTCACACACTCCCTCCTGCGCCGCGCGTGTCATTCACGATACACGCGCGTGCGCCACGCACTCTTTGTCTTGTCTACTCTATCCTAAAAAAAAAACTATCCTACAGTGTCTCTCGGGTTCTCGCGCAGTCTCTTCTTCCTTGGGTCTTGGGCTGTTTCTCTTTGTCCTTCCTGTCGCTACGCAAACACACACATATAGCCATACACGCACGATACACGCACGCATACACGCACACACGTACACGCACGCACACCATTTGTAGCCAGTAGTTTCTTCGTAGGTAGAATGAGCCCCCGCGCCGCGGCAATATACACGGTCGCTGCGGGGTTGTAACCATGTCCGAATTAAGTCAACTAAGCATGTGACTGCGAAGTTGCCGCGCAGTCTGCGCATGCAAAATTGAATATAAATTAATAGACTGGCCCTAAAGGAGTTGCCACCCTACGGTTGGGTCTATAAAACCATATATACTGCTGGCCCTAAAGTGACTGAGTTTATTGTAATGACTTCCAGCTGCCAGGACTTTAGGGCTGGTAGAATAACTGGAATAACTGCCCACTCAGTGAGGCTGTACATATCATAATGTAAACACTTGGTTCACTTTACACCTAAGCCTACGAAGATTAAAAAGGACAAGAAACTGATAATAGATAAGAGAAGAAAGTGGTGTATGTGTTGCTGGAAGGAATTCAACTCAGGGTCAAAGGGCATGATATTAAACATACAAGGCAAACCTTGATGTGCTTGCTTGCCAAATGACTAAGTGTGCAAGTGCCTTCAGAGCTAACAAACTCCTTAGGAAACTCAACACTAAGAACTCAAGAACTCAAGAGAGAGATCAAACTCAGAAGGGAAAGAGGGGGAAGCAGATATATGATGGAAGGAAATATGATATGATGCTAACTACTAACTACAGACAGGCTTTTATAGACTAGATAACTAAGGGCTAAATGAAATAGAAACTAAAATCAAATGAAAAATGAGTAACAAATAGGAAATGGAGACTAAGGTAGGATGTGGAAAATGGCAACTAGAAAAGGCAGTGGAAACTAGACCAGAAACAGAAACTTGGTGACCTAAGGGGAAAAAAAACTACATTAGAAATACAAGGAGCATCTTAAATGTGCATTCCGCTTGTATTTCAAAAAGGAAAATGTGGGAAATATGGCTGGTTTAGTACCAGCTGAATTTTACAAGGGGCTTGTGGAACTGTTAGATGTTGGTGACATGTCAGATAGCAAGAATAATATAGCAGTCAATATATCAGCAAGCACTGCAATAAATTCTGTAGTGCTACAAGTACCACCATAGCTTTCATATCCCCGTATACAAGGTACCAATTATGTTGCACTACCGTAGCACTCTGCCAATGCTATGGAGTGCTATGAGACTGCTACATAGCAGGTCATATCTGAAGGGATAAATGGTAAATAATACTCAGTCCTTCACTCCGCTTCACCAACTAGTAGATATACTAGCCAGTGAAGTGGAAGGAAAGGACCAAGTGCAGTTACAATTGTTAGCTAATTATTTTTATTATTTTATTTGTATTATAAATAGACCACAAGGGGGTTTAAACCCACCACCATAGCAAAAGACAACATAGTATACAAAGGAGAAACTAGCAATACTAAGAAAACTTAATATATTATAATTTGGTGAGACTATAATGTAGGTCTGAACCTGCCTAATCGGTAACTTGTATCAAGTATTCAAGTATGTGATGCTCATAACACTAAGGGAGCTTGTTACTTTATGTGCTAGGAATTCTTTTGTTGACTATACCAAATAGGCAAATTGCTTACTTGTTGATGATACTATAGCAAAGCATGTCCAAGTGACAGAGATACTTAACCATAAATATCTGTAAGCCATGGTTATGAAGCTTATACATTGTTAATAGTTATGGATATAATTCCCCTGATATCTCTAACACTAGTGGCTATAGTGCTACAGAGTGCTATAGAGACTCTGAATATAGCTATATAGTGCTACAACAGCTATAGCATTACTTATAGCTTTGGCACATTGCCCAGTAGCCAAATCCGTGTTTCCTGATTAGTAGAGCAGCAGCAAATACGTTCATATAGTGTTATAACTCGTCTAGCATCATCCCAAGATGGCAAAGCATCAGACCTATACCGCTACTAAGTTACACTAGCATTGGCAAATTAGCAGTTTCGAAATTGAGAAAACATATTTCTTATCTGTTTAACAATCCTAAATTTGGAGCCCTTCCTTTTTAATGGTGGAGAGATAGTAAAGAAAAGGGAATGTAAAAGACTTGAGGATTTTTTGGCTTGTTAGAACTACTGACAATAAAGCGTTGCAAGCTGTAAATCTTCTTATAGTGCAGTTAAGGACATAGGTTAGTGACAACCCAGATACTAAGACATCCATATCATTCTTTATTATGTAGGTAGTCACAACCAGAAAAGATGTCAGTATAATATATATAATCTATTAGCCAGAGTTTAGGTATCTACCTATTAAATAAGAAAACTTGCTGAGATTTTATTATAATTGTTGATTGCTCTAATAATTTGCTTTGTCTCTGCCCCTTGATAATCTATCTTAGTTGCTATCTTCTTGTTTTAAAAGAGTGCTTGTGTAAGGGCAATCCTGGAGACTCTGACGAAAGCCTAGCAGGGGAGGATTCAAAGCATGAATAAAAGCCATAGGAAATACATAGAGGGACCAACCTAGCAGGGGAGGATCCAAAAAGAAGAAACTCTAAGGGTCCGCCTGCTAGGGCGCCAATTATATACTGGTCGTCCGTAACTGCCGACGTAGAGCGCAGAAGGCCTAAGCAGCCTGAGCGTCACAGGCTGTGACCGTTGGGAGGGTCTTTATGGATTGCTGATTGTGCAGGTGAAGGAGGCCAAGGATGAGCGTTGGGGTAGGTCGGAGCGTCCGAGGGGGTGCCGGTTGGATGCGCCTCAGATGCGCTCAGACAGTCCGAAGGAGGCCGAAGCAGGGGTTCCCCTGACAGCTTAAAGTTATAGACCCAGGGAAACATATAAAATTAGCGAGCTGAGCCTTGATCATTGTAACGTGCAGTACCAAATTTAACACAGGTATCATAGTCAGCCTAAGTTCCCGCATACACCATACATAAGTTGATATACATATCATAGACGATTGAAGCTACCCTGCTTATTTAGGGCGCTTATTTCTAAATCTGGTAGTATAAGAAAATATTGTCTTTAGGGTGGTGTCTTTTAGCAGCAGTCTGACAGTTATTGTAAACCTCTTTAGCTGCGCAAGCAGTAGCAAGGTAGAGATTAAGTAAATAGCAGAATAAACGTTCGGAAATGTTAGAAGTATTGTTAAGAGACATCCTATTGTTGTCAAGAGTGAGATATATTTTCTTTTATAGACAGGAAGATGTATTTTGTAAGTTGTGAGAGTTAGAAGAAGACAAGCACAAAGATAAGTAGCTATCTGAGTCATCCTCTGAGTCTGTAGTTAAGTTCTTTTCATCATCACTTTGTTTTTTGAAGATAGTCAGATGAGCGTAAGGTAGGTGTACTTTGGGACTATCTATTTGATAGTCTTAGTAATTGTGCCAGGTAGATAATAGGTTTTTGCGTTAGCCCTTACAGAATTGATAACAGTTGCAAAGGATGCAAGTTAGACTGGACACTATTTACAGGTTAGACACAGAAGAAGTCAAGTTTCTGCTGATCTGCTAACATGTTGATAGAAACTGTTCTAAAAACTTAAAGATTCAGACAGGGTTCTACAACTGAGTAGATTGAGGGGGAAATTCCTTGCCATCTCTATATAAAGCAGCTATCGACTGACATTAGCAGGTTCTAGTGGTTGGGAGCAAAATCTAACAGCTAGACTTCTTACTAGACATTATCTGCAAGATGTAAGTTAAAAAGCTTAAGGTTCTGTTGCTATGTTTGAAAGGCTTATCATTATCTAGAAAGATGCATAAGATGGCTGTTAATTTATAGTGAAGATATTTACCCTGTCTTGGCTGCTATATGAAATAGCTATTGCGAAAGTTGTAGTTTAACAAAAATAGAACCGATGCAAGAGCTTAATAATAAAACAGTTATGTAATAGTCATCATAATTGTAAACGGAAATTAAGAAGGGAGCTTATAGCTTAGCCAGCCTAAGTGTCTGCTTTTCTAAATATAATGCTTAATAGATAAGTGCGTAATTTTATTATACATGGACTTAGACTTAGATACCCAGAGAATTATAGCAGTTATAGCAGCATAAGATAGGACTTAGTAGCATAGAGAGAGACTTAAATATGCTGCTTAATAGTCCCAGAGGGAGGATGCAGATTTACGTATTACACCCTATTAATTCCTACCACATACCTATCCTTTTTAATTCAATCATCGCCCTAATGACATCCTTGCTTGTTACTGTTCCTGTTAAATGTCTATGTTTTGTTGCATAGCCTTACTCTAACAGTAGAAACAGCTACTTATAGTTTAGTTTAGTCTGACACCTGTTGCACTAGTATGTGATGTCATAGGTGTAGATAGTATATAAGTAGCCTGCCAAATCTCCTGTACCCTAGTCCTTTTATTCTAATTGATTACACCAAACATACCTACCTGTTTGGCAGTCTATTTAATGCATATGGCAGAACGGGTTTTGTAATAATAGTGCCTGGCACTATGGCACTACGATAATGCCACTTTAATGCCATATGGCACAACATCACGTGATATGAAATAATATTGAATTTTTTTGATCATGTTTTTGTAAAATCTAAAGTAAATCCTCCATATTCCAGTCATCTCTATCATCATCCTGAACCACATTGATCTTTTGGGCCTCTTCTCGAGGTACAACACACTCAATAGCCTTCTTGATCAATTTAAAATCGTATACGTCCACCGGCCATCAATAACAGCTAACTCGGGGATTTTTTCTTCTTTTTCCCACCAACCTTCAGCCGCTCAGGTAGTTCTTCATCTGAGTCTGCATTCTCTGGCGGTGTGTCTTCAGCTGCCTGCTCTGAGTCTTCATCTTCCTTCTCAGCATCTAATGTTTCTTCAAGCTGTGCAAAAGCCCTTTCCGTGGCCTCCTCGCCATCATCCTCATCTCCTTCGAGCGGTGCATCCCAAAGGTCCTCATCGAAGGTCTTGCTCGGCTGCGCGCTGTCAGGGCCCAGAGGTGGGCTATTGGCAGCCGTCATTCGGGTCGATAGTGGCATGACTTGGGACTTCTGCTGCACGACCTTGGTTTTTTTCGCAGGGATGTGGGATTTGGCCTCTTCCACCAGCTTGCTTCGGATTTTCGCAAGCTTTGAAAAGGTGTCGACACCCAGACTATTTCGTTTAGCTGACTGAATGCCATTACAAGCAGAGAAGAGTCGCTCTATCTCGGCAGAGTGCGGGCAAATGGAGTTGATTGCCATTGCGAAGGGCTTGAGGGGATGTTTCTCGGCGGAGACGGAAAGACGCTTCCACCACTCTCGTAAGTCACGATCTCCACCGTTCCAAGGCTCTCGGCAGCCATGATATTCCACCAGGTCAAGCAGAAGCAACTTGCACATCGACTTCGGCCACTTCCATTTGTTCTTTGCAATATCCAAGGCTGTCTTCTTGATATCATGGAACGAAAAAGCCCGGCACATCGACCACGGCTAGTTTGCGACACAACGGATGGAGGAAAAGAGCGAGACGGTGAAGAGGGGTTGCGGAAACGCTTGTCGACAACCTGGTAAGCATGCTCTTTGAAGCCAATATCGTCTTTGCGTTCGTCTTTCAGCAGAGAAAGCTGACGCGCAGCTTCGACCAGGTTCAGCATACACTCTCCGAGAGTAGCCGCCCGTCCCTCGCATAGTGCGATTGCGTCAACGAATGGTTGAGCAATGCGAACAGTTTGGGAAACCATTGGCCAAAATGTGTCGTCGGGGTCGCGTACGGTTCGGATAACATCTTCGTTCACAGCAGACAACCCTTTTGCGGCATGGCAGGCATCTTCGCGGGCGACAAGTGTGATGAGCGGGGTTCGATGCGATAGGATACTTCTCAGCAAGAGGATTAGTGCGTACCACCGTGACTCGCAGTTTTTCTTCAGACCGCGATTCACTCCCTCCGCAGCAGCTGTCGTTTTGAGCTGCCCACCCCAGTAGTGCGATCCATTGAAAAATGTGACCACTCGATTGGCGCGCTTGATTTCGCGTTTGGCGTCAGCATATCGGCAAATCTCGCCGATGAGGGTGTTCAGCCCGTGGGCCCAGCACGCTAGTGTCTAGGTTTTGGTCAGTTTCCCATCGCTCAGCTGCTATATGATGGATACTCACTATCAGCCAGGGGAATTCCTTCTCTAACATTTTACGGAAGCACTTCATAACGTTGGGATTATCGGTGACAGCTGCAAGAAACGGGCTCGCGTTTGTGATCCCCATATCCGCCATTGCAGTCTTCGCAGTTTTGAGAACGGTCTCGGCATTACCACGATGTCCAGTGACATCGTACAAGCCCATAACGATTGTCGCGTCTCCAACCCGTCCTGCCGCCACCCCGTATAATTCACGACGAAGCTGATCCTCCCACCCGTCGATGATGAGCATGCCGCTGCGCTGCCACCCCAGCAGCTCCTCTACAAGCTTCAAATGAACATCGCTATGCTCTGCGTCAAGTAGGAGCGTGGACATAGTGTTGCGTCGGTGAACGGTATCGACACACTGGGCAACTCGACGGGCTGAATAATCGGCTCTTTTCGCGAAAGACTCTGCGCTGAAGCGGCGACCGGGGCGGCAAACGGCGTTGGGGAAATCGGGCGACACAACTAGATTCGGGCACGCAGATTCGGGCCAACAATAGTATGCGGGACGAAACGGCCGTTAGGCAAGACCACCTTGCCTTCCGCGCTGCGCTTGCAAAAGCCGGACGCGAGATCGAACGTGAGACGGGGACAATCGCGAATCCAATGTGCGGGATCGCTGCAGTACGAGCAGTTCGAACGAAAATCCGGAGGCGAAGGCGGCGAGTCGAGACGTGAAGCGGGAGGGTCATTGGGCGAGCGGGGAACGTTGGTGCGTGGTATTCTCTCGGTCTTAAGCGACGCTGACTCTTCTTTTGCAGCTAATGACGAGGACGCCTTGTTTCGCAGCAATACACGGTCGATGGCGGCACGAACAGCTTCAAGCGGGTACGCGTCGTCGATGTGGACGTCCGGAAAGCGCAGCTCGAGTTCCTGGTGGACGGCGGGACGAAGCGCCGGCGGTATGGCTCTCACAAGAGCTTGGCTCTGCTCAAAATTGGCAAGGCGACGTTTGGAGCGCAGGAACGACGACACACGCCAGAAATTGCGATAGAACACGCAGAAATCGGCTCGGGATGGAGATTTGGAGGCGGCAAAGGGGGCAACAAGAGCTTCGAAGTCAGCAGCAGAGTAACGACGGTCTCGGTCAGCTTCGGGATACAACGCAAAGACAGCGCTGACGAAGTCGGCAAACGACGCGGCGGGATCGTAGAACTCGGGCAAGAACTCCCATAATTCTTGGTCGACAAGCTCAAGGTAACGCGTGGCGTGCTGCTTTTGCAGTCGGGAATCGGTGACGCTGGCACGGGCGAGAAGGAACTCGAGGTCAGAAAAGAATTTGGCAAGGTCTCGGGGGGCGCGCGGAATCGAAAACTGGCGCGATACGGTCTCGACGAGCAGGCATCGGGAGCGGGAGAGAACTGGCATGTGTTTCGAGGTCAACGGGATGGTGAACGGGAGGCGCCGGTGGGATAGATGAGCCATGTGGACGGGATGCGACATGCGGAGGATCTACAATAGGCGGTGACGCGGCTTGGCTATTAGCAGCCTGAGACGAATGTGAAGGGGAAACCGGGGAGATGGTCGGCGCAAGATTCGAGTACGAAGGCGGCAGCGTAGAATCAGAATCCTTTGACGTAGAGAGGTATGAATTCGAAGCCAGGACAAGGTGTTTGAAAATGGAGGGAGAAGTGCCTGGAGCACTGGACTGGGCCCCTCGCAGTGGGCTCCAATATGATGCGCTGCAAGCGTGCTCGAGAGCGCGAGCTAACCCAAAATAGGTCAGTATCACTACTCCCAGCAGCCAATAGCTAAATAAATATGCGAGGGTCAATCCATACCCAGGACTTGGAGGGCTGGTGGTGGTACAGTGTGTGGTATTGTTGGGTGTAAGTGACGCAACGGCGAAGGCAACGAGAGATAGTGCGAGAGCGACGGGCGAGGGCTCCGGACCGGACGGACATATCGGCGATGAACGGCGGAACTTAGATCATAAATGCGGGGAGCTAAAAACTTCTTGAACTACAGAATACAGGGCTTTATATACCAGAAATGAAATGAAATGACTCAGAGGGCGAGTCAGACCGAGTTCCTGGGCCGCGCCCGAGGACTCAGATGGGCGGGGACGCGTCGCCGTTGAGCGCGGGAACGCGTTTGATGCGCGTGATGCCGCGGCGTGATGACGAAAGCCTGCTTACGCAGCGCCGAGATGTCTTGCTCCGCGCTCAGCCGGAGCGGAGTCTCAACAGCAACACTGAACGACGGACGAAGGGATCGCGAGTACTTGTCGAGGAAGATATTGTCTGCATTCACAAATGCTGTGTTTGAGTGAATGAAATCACAAAGCAGGTGTCGATTCGCTGTGTTCGTCTCTGCGGTTGTCATTGGTCGGTCGGCATAAGCCGTGAATCTGGCTTGCTTTGGAGTTGCGTCGAGCCTCGGTTTCTTCGCAGCCACTGGCAAACTGCCCTGTACGACGTCCACAGGTAGGTCGCCGTCTTCTGGAGATGGTCGCTTGCCTAGACTAGTCCCCGAGTGATCGTCCTCACTAGGCTTCTTGTCCTTCATCAGGAGATGAGCCGCTGTTTTTGCAAGTGCTGGAGCAGCAGAGCACATAGTGGCATGAGTGGCAAGCCGATTTTCACGGTGCTCGAGTTCTGAGGAGCAGTATTTGCATGCTAGTTTTTGTCGGCCAGATTTATTTTCGACTTGTTCCACAAACTCCCAGTGCTTTTCGTAAAAGGTATCAAGAACTCTAGGCATGGCGAAGGATAGTTGTGAATATTCAATTCTGGTACATTGTACTTTATATATATATAACCCAGACTCCCAGCCACTGACAGGTGCTTTGCTACCTCTTAGCTCTAAGCTTTGTTCAAATGCCAAAAACACATATCAAATTGCATTGATCCGCCATTTCGGGCCGTCATTCTGCCACCCCCAAAGGTGAGCATTGTCCATACTGCCAGGTAGTGCCATCTGCCACTGGCTGATTGGCGGATCATTCTGCTAAAGCCAGCAGCTTTAAACTGTCTATTACACTAGTAACAAACTCCTACCATCTTACAAATCCTCCCTTTACTTTGTTCTATAGAGTCATCACTTGATCACTCATTCAGTTGACCCATCATTTGATCAAGCTCTGTTTATAACACCATGTGCATAAGGTGATGTGCAGTAGTAGCAGCTTAGCAAGTGTTGTTGCTCTGCTTTAAGTTGCAACTTTACTGCTACTGCATCTATATTAGAGAAGATTTGCTAGGGCTTACTGTCGATCTTATAGTCATAAATTAGTACTTATTCAGCATTATAAATAAGATAGCTGTAGTGTGTTATAGGCGGGAATATTTGTACTGTCTCTTCTTGCAAAACAGGTCTGATAATGCCTGTTACTATAAAGCCTGGTAGAGTAGTAGATAGAGATACAAAGACTACTTTAGCAAGAGCTGACGCCTTGCAACTAAAGTGTTATTAGTTACCTGCTTTGTTGACACCTAAGACCCAGACAAAATTAAAGACTAGTCCTGCTAACTCGAGCGCTTTTCAGATTTAGCAGGATAAGGTTCTGTGCTAATATAAGCACAAGAATGAGACGAATTTCTACCTAAGGGACTACTAGCAGTGTGTAAAAGGCTAGTGTCTGTAAAAGCTAATATAGGTGCTTAGGAAAGGGATAAGCCAGTTGTTAATTAACTAAGTTGCCAGTAGTTATGATAGATTTCTGAAGAGACCTAAGGGGGCATGCTGCCTATATTCAAGAGTGGGATGCTACTTAAGTCATCTATAAATCAAGTTGTTATTCTAGCAATATATTAAGCTTCTGCCATTTGGTTTGTAAATTCAGTTAGAGACTATAGTTCTAGTGGCACTTTGGATTTGTTTCTATTAGTTATTGATGCTGTGTAAGCCTGGCTTACATACTCACCTGTAGATCACATGTTCTTTAGTCACTCACCTCTGTACCCTGTCATAGTCTTCAAATACAGCAAGGTTCTGTTGTATTGTTTGGTTTGCTTCAGTGTTTCCTAGTTGGGCCACCAGGTTTCCATGCTGCTGATATTGGTTAGCAGGAGGCTTGTTAGACAAGCTTTAACCACATATCCAACAACTAGTCTACTGTAAAAGCCCCACTTCTATCTTTGCAGTTTATTAGTGTATGGGCTAAGCAGATTGTATCGTTAACCTACCTAGGATCTTGCTCATTATAAGAGTAACATCTGCTTGAAATATGTCTTCAATGCTAGTTAGCGGACATGTTATACAAGAGATGCTAGCCGCGTGCACACATATTTAGTTTAACAAAACATTAGTGCTATCTCTACTATGGTCCCTACTTATTTAGCGGAGTGACTTCAACTGGCAGGATAGGTTACTTAATGAAAGCACCTGTGAATTCTATATAACCCTTCTGGTTAGGAAGGGAGGTACACTCTACCTCCCATTAAAGGAACTGCTTAAATGCCCTATGCTGTAATAAATACTATAATAAAGTTGCTATAAAGTTCAGATTCAAGACCTTAAAGCGACAAGTCCACTCATAGCTGATATTTAGATCACTTTCTAAAAAAGGCAATTCTGCTTTCTAGACAATTCAGACACAAGTCCAATAAAGTGTTTATATAGCACTTTATTCATCTGTTATTAACAATGAATAATTGAACACACTAGTAACTTGTGTTTAGTTCAGCGCCTGTGTCACGCTGTTGCACTACAGGGTCAGATAGTGTGACAAATTTCCAAAGAAGGAAATTTTCACCATTTAACAGTACAATCATCAGGGAATGTTACAGATTATCACAAACTCATAGTTGTATATTTTGTTTATACAAACTACTTTCTTTTAGTAACCTATCCTGCCAGTTAAACAGTCATGTCAGCACTAGCCAATCACTAGCTGATCAACAACTAATAAAATAATATCTTGATAACTAGCCAGGTTATACAGCTGATTCAAGTACTACAAAACATGCCTGAATGGTAAGATTAATATTCTTGATGAGACAATATTATAAGTATATATATACTACCTAATGATTGTCCATCAGACCTATTGATCTATTAATATCTCTCCCAATTCTTTCTAGATTCAGATGATTGTTTTACTAGTAGGTAGGTGATAATATTGTCTTGATATGGTCTGATATGAATATAGTGTTATAACTTTTAGAATATATAGTCATACCACTTTTTTTTTTAGTTTTTTTTGCTCCAAATTTGATCAAGCACAATGATGACTTGATATGTAGGTGAGGAATGCATGGATAATTATAATAACAAAATTGACTGCTAGTATGTTTTTCAAGTTGCTGCATATAATAATTAAGCCACCTTCAAGTATTACAGTAGTGCCTGCATTTGCTGATAGCTGTAAGGGCAACTCCGGAGGCCTGAGATCAAGGTCATGACATGGCAGGGGAGGATCCAAAGAGAAGAAACTCTAAGGGTCCGCCTGCTAGGGAGCTGACTATATACTGCTTGTCTGTAGCTGCTGCTGGGCAGTGCAGAAGGCTTGGGCGGCGTTACAGGCAAGGTCCCAGGGCGACCGTTGGGAGGGCGTTGACAGATCGGTGATGGTGCAGGCGAGATGGAGGGCCGGACCGGAATCAGACATGTCTCTAAGGGGCTAAAAGGGGGGTTCCCCTGACAACCCTAGCCAAAAGGGAGGTTTCTCTGATAATAGCCGCCGCTTCAAAGAATGGATTAGTGATAACTTAAAAGCACTTATGAAAGTACATGATTGTTTGTTTTATATTTCTGTGATTCTTATGTAGGGCCTGTTGTTAAATTTTATAACAGGTAAATTACCCAGTATAATCTATAACCCTAACACTGTGTCACCACATACAAAATTTTCATGATAACTCATTATTTATACAAGTTCATCATTGCTTAGATTGATCCGATCATCAGGGCCTATTTAGGCCCTTGCCTAGACTGTCACTTCAACTAGGCCCTTGGCTTAGGGCCTTCGGGCCCTAATTTTCTTTGGCCCTTACAGCCGTTTGCATGATTTCGTGAAAATGTCAAAAAGAATTTGCATGCACATGCCTGATGGCCGGCGCTGGCAACCTAGACCTGCATGATCTTATGAAGATATCAGATCCGGGTACACCACCAAAGTGCTCACAGCTGTGAGCCAGCTGGACATTCCAGCTGATCTTCACATAAGTTAACCTCTGGGTCCAGGTGGGTGCCACCTGATTCCTAGTAAAATCATCCAGCTGGAAATTCCAGGTGGAATTCAGATGGAAATTTCAGCTAAAATCTAGATGGAAATTCCAGCTAAAATTGAGATGAAATGTCCATCTGTATTTTAGCACTTGTTCCATGTGGGCCTGTTATACTAACAAAAATTATCAACTCTACATATATACTGAAAAATATTCATATTCTACTCAGTCTCATAGTCTGACTGCTCTGTCTCTAGGGTATCTGAGTCTATACCCCCATCATCACTATCAGTTGAGTGTTCAGCCTCTTGTGCCTTAGATGCTATCAGACGAGCAGTTTCACGTGTATTTCTCTTGGTTCTACCAGCTGCTAGGCTTGTATTGCCAGTCAGAGCAAGAGACACAGCAGGAAGTGTGCCAGGCGCTTTTTTAGCCCTTGGACGTCCCCGTTTTCAAGGAGGAGCATCATCAGCAGAGGTTGGTGAGTGTCGGCGTTTGGTTGATTGTGATGAACGAGATGCAGGTCCACTGCTGCGACTATGTTTATGACCATCACCAGGACCCTGTCTTACATTCTCATTATTCTCAGCACTGTCCCTATCTGGCCCATGACCTGTAGGCTTCTTGCTTCCTGCCTTTGATTGTCGCAAACGCAGGTCAAGTTCATCATGTTTTGCTCGTCTATCATTGAAAAGAGGAAGGGGAGCCCAAAGTGAGCGAGGAAGGGTGGAACGTAGAAGATGGGCATTATGAAATGCATGAGTGTTGAGAATGAATTGGTCCAGTTCAAGGTGCTGAATATAAGTTTCTGTTTTATCAGAGGCAACACGTTCCTGCATAATTGGCCGGGTGCCAGTGGCTGTACAACCAGCAGTATGGCAATCATGTTGGGCATTAAAGGAGAATTTGATGTCCTACATTTATTCAGAAAACCCAACTGGAAGTTCATTATAGCCTTACTATGGCAGAGACAATAGTGATCCCTGGGTCTCCATCAGAACGAGTCAAAACTGGCATTCCATAAATTGGGTCCCGTTCAGCTAAGCATCGAAAACGTTCCACTAGCACAATATTAGTGCTGGTTCCGTGCAGAATTTCAATAATGCGTGCTGGAAAGACCACACTCTGAGAAGATGAGACAAAGACAAAATACTGTAAAATGAAGTAACAAACGGGATCAGCTGCAAGATGAGTGAAAATCCAGGAGCTGCGCGCACATTGGTCACCAGACTGGGCAGTGACTATTTTACCACTATCCCAAAGTGACTGAGGAGAAAAATCAGTATAATTCACAGCTTTCACAGCATTGGAATTGCAGAGCAGGAACTGTGATCGTGTCAGGGGAACCCCCGCTTCGGCCTCCTTCGGACCCTCCGAACGCATCCGAGGCGCATCCGACCGGCGCCCCCTCGGACGCTCCGACCCACCCCGACCATCGTCCACGGCCTCCTTCGCCCGCACAATCACCGATCCGTCAAGACCCTCCCAACGATCACCTTGGGACAGAGCCTGCGACGCCGCTCAGGCCTTCTGCGCCTCGTCGGCAGTTACGGACGACCAGTATATAGTTGGCGCCCTAGCAGGCGGACCCTTAGAGTTTCTTCTCTTTGGATCCTCCCCTGCTAGGTCGGTCCCTCCGTGTATTTCCTGTAGTCTTATTCATGCTTTGGATCCTCCCCTGCTAGGCTTTCGTCGGAGTCTCCAGGGTTGCCCTTACAGCAGAAGAAACTCTCTACGGGATTAACCGGTCAAGATTGCCAGGTTTGGTGCTGACTCAGGCTCGGAGTACGAGTCCGTACCCCCCTCGTCACCGCCCCTGCCACTTGACCCCTCCTCCTCTGCTCTTGTCGTCTTTACGCCCGCTATGTCTACCGGAGCTGCTCCGGACGCTGACGCGCATGGGACGCACTTGAGGCGAAACTAGACAACCTCACCAATATCCTCACCCACCTTGCTTCCCAGGCTTCCGCTTCCGCTGCCGCACCACCTTCGGCAGCTCCCGAACCGCCTTCGGCATCTCCGAATGCCCCCGATGCGGACGCGTTATTTGGTGACATTACTGTCGCCTCAAAACTGGTCTTACGACCAAACCCCCCGTTTGCGTTTAACGGAGATCGCAAACGCGGCCGTGCCTTCCTATACGCGGTCAAAACCTACGCTCGGCTTGCCCCGGAGGCCTTCGTAGTTAACGGAGAGCCGAGCGAAGAAAAGGCCGTCCGCTACGCCATGTCCTATATGGCGGAGGGACCTGCTCAGCAATGGGCAGAGCGTCATGGGAGCAAAAACCCCTTCCCCTTCCCTCGGTGGAGCCAGTTCCTCTCCGAAGTTTCGCCTTCCGTTCGTCGAGGAGAACGAACAGGACCTCGCGCCGCTAAGTTGGAAAGCGGGGTTATCACATGGGAATGCGGGATGTCTACGGATATACCGACGACTTCGAGGACTTGATGGACCTCGCTGGCTTCAAGACGCGTTGGTTAAGGTAACCAAGTACCGCCACGGACTTGACCCCTTGATCAACAACGGCATCACCTCTTCGAACGACCCCCCAGACCTCCGTGACTATCTGGGCTGGCGCACTCGAGCTTTCCGACAATATGAAGCCCTGGTGCGAGCGAAGCTCATTAAGGGAACGGCTACCCCGCGACCGCTTCGGAGCCCCGCGTGGCGCCTTCCCCATCACTCGTTCGGCAACTCCGTTCCCCATCCGCCCGGTGGCCCCGCCTGTGCCACCCGCGGCCCGCGCCCCCGTCCCGGTACCTCCGGCTCCCGCCCCTATGGAGCTGGATCGTACTAGGGCTCGGGGTGCCCCTCGTCGAGCCTGCTTCAGATGCGGCGACCCCAACCATTTGGCTCGGGACTGTCCGCTCCCCGCCGACGTCCGCCATGTGGACATCCTCGACGAGGTAATCCAGCAACTTGGCGATGAGATGCTGGGAGAGCTGCTTGCGCGGTTGTCCGATACTGCGGCCTTAGCGGAGGCGCATTCGGAGGTTCCGGCAGAGGATTTTGTCCCCCGCGACGAGTGACTGGTGTGCCCTCGTTCGCGTCCATAAATCGTTTCACTTGTTTGTATGATGAATCAACTCCCTTGCCCTACAACGAGCCTGAAACGAAAGACGCACCCCCTGCCCCCTCCGAAGCCCCCGTTCGGATTCGCCGACTTGCCTGGGAGAAAAAGCTACCTGGCAGTTATACCATCTCTGCCGCTCCTGGCGTTAACTCGCTGCACCTCCCCCTTGAACTTGAGTCCACTGCGAACGCGCTCAAGCTCTCCCTCTCGGGTCTGGTCGACTGCGGAGCTACTTCGGACTTTATCGACACAGAATATGTCAACCGGAATAATGTGCCAGTCCGAAATCTCTCAGTACCCATCCCGGTCTACAACGTCGACGGCACCCCCAATGATGCTGGGTCTATTCGCCAAATCGCGGACCTCGTTCTACGGTACAACGGACACTCGAACGCTTCAGCTGGCTGTAACCCACCTTGGGAAACAGGACCTGATACTCGGATACTCCTGGCTCAAAAAGCATAACCCCGAGATCAACTGGGAAACAAAGGAGGTGAAAATGAGTCGCTGCCCCCCAGCTGCTCTACCTGCCGTGACGAAGAGCGGACCGAACGCGCCGAGGTTCGCCGGCTCCGACTCCTTAAATCACGACTACTTGCGGGCGCCTTCCCCACTGTTTGCGCTATCGATATCGCTGGCCCAGATGATGCTGACGACGAGCTCGGAGCTGCTTCGGACCCTCCGGAGCCCTCACCAGATCTCGACGGCGACGAGCATCTTGAAGACGGCGACCGCATCTTCTACACCTCCTTTCGCCCAGTTGAGGAGATCCGCGCTGGCAGTACAGTGTCCCAACGCCTTGCAGAGGCCTTCGCCCGTAACTCGGCCCCTCCGCCTTCGGAGATCCCGGACTGGGCCAAGGAGTTCCAAGACGTCTTCGACAAGGAGTCCTTTGACACGTTACCAGAACGAAGGGCTTGGGACCACGCTATCGAACTCGTCCCCGACGCGAAGGCCGCTAACTGCAAGGTGTATCCGATCTCTCCCCTCGAACAGCGCGAACTTGACGAGTTCATCGAGGAAGGACTTGCCACAGGCCGTATTTGCCCTTCGAAATCTCCGATGGCCTCCCCCGTCTTCTTCGTTAAGAAAAAGGACGGAGGGCTTCGGTTTGTCCAGGACTACCGCGCCCTCAACGCAATGACGATTAAGAACCGGTACCCCCTTCCGTTGATTAACGACCTTATCAACAGGCTCAAGGGCGCTCGTTACTTCACCAAACTCGACATTCGCTGGGGTTTTAATAACGTCCGGATTAAAGAAGGAGACAAGTGGAAGGCGGCCTTTCGGACTAACCGAGGGTTGTTCGAACCTTTGGTGATGTATTTCGGCCTGACAAACTCCCCCGCGACGTTCCAAACGATGATGAATGACATTTTCCAGGATCTCATTCTTTCAGGCGACGTTATGATCTACCTCGACGACATCCTTATCGCACATTCGGACCTCCGCAAGCACTGCGAGATCGTCCGGGAAGTCCTTCGGCGGCTCCGAATGCACAAGTTGTACCTTCGCAAGGAAAAGTGCGACTTCAAGAAATCGTCAATCGATTACTTGGGGTCATTATCTCGCACAACCATGTCGAAATGGACCCCGTTAAGGTCGCCGGAGTCTCCGCCTGGCCTCCGCCCGAAAACAAGAAGGACGTCCAGCAGTTTCTGGGGTTTGCTAATTTCTACCGCAGGTTCATTCGGGATTTCTCGGCCCTAGCGCAACCTCTCTTTGCCCTCACCAAGAAAGACCAGAAATGGACCTGGGGAGACGCCGAAGCCGTCAAGGACGCGGTCGTATCAGAACCTGTCTTAGCGATCCCGGACGACTCTCGGCCTTTCCGACTTGAAGCAGACAGCTCAGATTATGCGACGGGGGCGGTTCTTTCACAACAATCCGCCCCGGACGGGAAGTGGCACCCTGTAGCGTTCTATTCCAAAAGCTTAAATGATGTCCAGCGCAACTACGAGATTCACGACAAGGAGATGCTCGCGATCATCCGCGCACTCGAGGAGTATCGGCATTTCCTCGAGGGCGCCGCGCATCCGGTTGAGATCTGGACTGACCATAAGAACTTGGAATACTTCCAAAGGCGCAACACCTTAATCGTCGGCAAGCCCGATGGTCGTTGTACCTTTCCAGGTTTGACTTTACGCTGCACCACGTCCCCAGGTCGCCAGATGGGCCGTCCCGATGCTCTCTCCCGCCCGGCCTGACCACGGTATCTCCGACGACAACTCGGATGTCACCCTCTTACGCCCCGAACTGTTCCACGTTCGCGCTTGAGGCCGTCACTGTCTCTGGGCCTGGCTCCGAACTTGTCCGCGACATCAAGGAAGCGCTATCCGGTGAGCCTGACCTAGAGGAACCCGTCGCACTTGCGGCTCGGCAACTCTTGAAGGTCCGAGGTCAAGCTCGAGGCCCCCGCTCATCGCGTTCGGACGAGTGGGCCGTCTCAGGCGACCTCCTGTACTTCCGCGGCAAGGTCGTAGTCCCCAAAGACAAAGACCTGAGGAGGCGCATTATAGAGCTCTGCCACGACACGCGTGTCGCCGGACATGCCGGGCGGTTCAAGACCCTGGAGTTGGTTTCGCGCAACTACTGGTGGCCACAGATGTCCCGCCATATCGGACGCTACGTCGCGACCTGCGACTTATGCTGTCGTACGAAGGCCCTCCGAAGGCTTCCGCACGGGGAGCTACATCCAACCGAAGTCCCCCCCGAGCGCTGGCACACTATCACTGTGGACTTCATCGTCCGAGCTCCCCGAGGCCCATGGGTATGACGCGGTTATGGTAGTGGTTGACGCCCTCGGGAAACGCGCTCACTTCACCGAATGCCATACGACAATAGACGCGGTCGGAGCTGCCCGCTTGTACTATCGGAACGTCTGGAGACACCACGGAACCCCCGAGAAGTACATTTCGGACCGCGCTTCGCAGTTCATCGCTGACTTCACGCGCGAACTCTGGCGCTTAATTGGCGTCAAGCCGGCTACCTCTACAGCTTACCACCCGCAAACCGAAGGACAAACCGAACGCGTTAACCAAGAGCTCGAGCAGTACATCCGAATCTTCACCAACTACCAACAAGACGACTGGGACGAGCTTATCCCTGCCGCTGAGTTCGCCTATAACAACCACGTTCACTCCTCCACTAAACAGGTACCCTTTATGACGGACACTGGTCGGCTCCCCCGAATGGGTTTCGAGCCGGGCACCCGCTCAGAGTTGGAGTCAGTGAACGAAGTTTCGCGATCGGATAGCGAACGGCGTCTCCGAGGCGAAGGCCGCGCTCGTCAAAGCCAAAGACGAGTATAAACGGTACTACAATCGGAGACGATCGGACGCTCCGAATATTCAAGTTGGTGATAAGGTTTGGTTAGATGCCTCTGACATCAGAACAACTCGGCCCTCCGAGAAGTTCTCCCACAAGCGCCTCGGACCGTTCAAGGTACTCGCAGAGGTTAGCAAAGGTGCCTACAAGCTCGACCTCCCCCCGCGTTACTCCAAGCTCCACCCTGTCTTTCCCGTTGTTAAACTCGAGCTCGCTCAGGACGACCCCTTCAATGGACGACCCGGCTACGACGAACCGCCCCCCGAACTAGAAGACGGAGTCCCTGAATGGGAAGTCGAGGCAAAACAGCGAATGCGGGTGGAGGACGTGAGGCGCCCAGCGGAAGGTGCGCGTTCCACCAATTCCTCCATCATGGTATCGTTGTTGGTGGCGTTGTCGCCAACGATACTCAAAACCTAGAGAACGACGGGTTAGCAAGGGATGAAACAGAACGGTGAACCACACACCTTGTTTTGGATACCAAACTCGTCGAACGTGTCCATGCACCTATAGTGCACCCTAATACCCTCTAGTTAGAGGGATAGAGGGGGGTACTCTCTCCCTCTAACTAGAGGGGGTTAAGCCAGTACCGGGCACCCCCACTAAATATGGCTACCAAGAGGGGTCTTGGTAGCGGGGGAAAGAGGTCCAGAGGCTGCCATCACCCTCCCGGCTGCCTCCCCGCCCCCGCCTACTGTGCGCGCTGCCCACCGCCGCCCCCATGGCCTCGGCGTCGTCGTCACGATCGTGACTTATGTCACCGATCGCTGATTGACGTCGCCGATCGCCGCCCGCTGTCGTCGGCCGCGGAGCTTCTTGCCCGCCGGTGTCAGGCACCCCGCCGCCACTGTCAAATAGTCCGCCGACGTCGTCCTCGACGTTGCCCTCGATGGTGAGCCCAATTCTTCATCAATTCAAATGAAATAAATTGATATCTAACAAAACTTAATGATCGCAACATGATGGCGGTGTCATTGATGTCATCTACTGATCCCGCCCTCCCCCGACGCCCACCCGACGCGCCCGACATGCCTCCCGACCCCTCTACCCTCAAAAATGAAAAAGTTGCAGAATGTTGGGAAAATGATCCTAGTACAAACCGCTACTTAATATCTTTGTTCGTTCAAGAGATATTAATAAAACTCATTAACTCAATATTGTTGTTAACTCAATCATTAATGTTGTTAACTCAATTCAACTGCACAATGGCTAGGGCTTGAATCTAAACATTGGTAGGCTTGAAACTATCACTAGTCAGCCTTTCTTCATGAGGTTTCCATCTGTAAAATGGTCCAATTAGGTCTATATGACCCCATCATTGGAAAATGATCCATCCCAACTTAGAGTGTATCTTCAAATATACTTAGTGGAAATGGGTAATATGGGGCTCACCTTGAAGGTAATATCCTAGGGGAATACAATCTACGGTATCAAGCTAAGGAGTCATTGTATACCCATTGTATGTAGGATAAATTGTATGTTTTACCCAAGACATGGAACAAATGACTGATATCTTTATGATTACTAGATGGATAATCCTGATCTAACTTTATCCTCATAGGGCATATGGATATAAATGATTCTATGGATTTATAGCCTCACAGCCTTAGCAGACAACACTGAATTACAGGGGCTCTAGGGTACATCCTATCATAAGCTGTAGGGCAGATATAGGGAAGGTTAGAGGGTTTTCTGGAAGGTGTGAAGATCCATAACAACTGCCCTTGAGGATCTGTCTCTACACCTCTAAGTACCAGAACTATAGATGTACTAGATTGAGTATAGATAACACTGATTACAACATTGCACAACATCTGGTATAGCTATGGCAGCAGTTGAAGCTCTGTTAAGGTTAATTTGAAGTCCCCTAACAGCCTATACCAATTTCTTAGATCATACTTGAAATTTATTTTGAGCAAGTGTTTTAGTGCGGACAGTCCCTTTCACTGCTAGTATCCCAACCCTACCTTCTGGTGTAACCACTGACATACTTGATTACAACACATATATAGAGGTAAGACTCATTCCAGATATCTAAATATACTTCTCTACCACATCTAAACCATAGAACAAACCCCCTAGGAGTGAAATCTTCCATATAGCATTGTGTGACATCAGTCACTTCTGAAGAGTACAGCCTAACCTTCCCCAAGACTGGTGTTAAAGACTAATGTAGCTATGCTGAATGATTAATGCAAGGCCCTCTACAGCCCAATGCCTTCCAATAGCTTATCTGTGACCAGATCCCTGAGTAATATGGGTATGCCACCTGTGACACCTGAAGGAGTGACATATGAGTTTCTGGAATTTCACCTAACATGATAAGCTATTTTTGGATAGAAAACTGTTCCTTGAAGTTCTCTGATACTTCTAACCCATTCCCCTATAGAATCTGGTAAAGTTTGAATGCTTCAAGGCCTATATAGCAAAATTTGCTATGGACAATTTTATATAGAATATAGAGCTGTAGTAAAGATATTGAGGTCATTAGAGTACTACAAGCATGGGTCAGCACCATATATATTCAGCTCATTTGGAAATATGAAGTACTGACTGACATAGTCAGGTATCACACAAGGATACCTAATGCTTGATCATGAGCCTATCTTTAGATCACCACTTCTCAGACTAAATGGAGTTATTTGAGAGCTTTAGAAGAATTAAGGAACACTGAGATCAAAGAGATCAATGAAGAATTGAGAGAGATATGGTGAAATTCAGACAATTGAGTTAACAACATTAATGATTGAGTTAATGACAATATTGAGTTAATGAGTTTTATTAATATCTCTTAAACGAATGAAGATATTGATTAGCGGTTTGTACTGGGACGGTTTTCGTGACATTCCGCAACTTTTCCATTTTTGGGTCCGGAGGTGTTGGGAGGCACGTCGGGTGCGTCGGGCGGGCATCGGGGGAGGGCGGGATCAGTGGATGGCAATGATGACACCGCCATTGTGTTGTGATCATCAAGTTTGATCAGAAATTAATTTATTTGATGGAAAATGATGAAGAATTGGGCTCACCATCGAGGGCAACGTCGAGGACGACGTCGGGCGGACTATTTGACAGTGGCGGCGGGGTGCCTGACACCGGCGGGCAAGAAGCTCCGCGGCCGACGACAGCGGGCGGCGACGTGGCGACGTCAATCAGCGATCGGTGACATAAGTCACGATCGTGACGACGACGCCGAGGCCATGGGGGCGGCGGTGGGCAGCGCGCACAGTAGGCGGGGGCGGGGAGGCAGCCGGGAGGGTGATGGCAGCCTCTGGACCTCTTTCCCCGCTACCAAGACCCCTCTTGGTAGCCATATTTAGTGGGGGTGCCCGGTACTGGCTTAACCCCCCTCTAGTTAGAGGGAGAGAGTACCCCCCTCTATCCCTCTAACTAGAGGGTATTAGGGTGCACTATAGGTGTGTCCATGAGGGCTCTTGCCAAGTTGACCCCAGTATGAGCGATGCTCAGACTATCAGACAAGTCAGTCGAAATCGAGACGGGGTGGAAATGACTCACGGAATCATATCAAGAAGCAAAGTCTTGATTTCGTCGTTCTCGACATACTGGATGACCAAGCCAACAAGAGAAAGGACGTTGGGAGACGTCCATCCGTCGAGCATGGCATGGAAGACACCAGGGTTTGCCTAGCAATAGAATCAGACGCACCATGAAATGTATGAACAGCATACCATAAGAGTTTTTTTGATCGTTGGCTTTGCTCGCGCCACGATTAGCTTGAGATCGCGCTCCACAGCATAGTTGGAGATGCCACGAACGTTCGGTTGGAGGGTGCGGAAAGCATCGACGAAGTTCTTCATCTTTGACAGCGACGTATGGTCGGTTCCGAACAGCGCACCACAACGCCAACTTGTATCGGAAGCGCCCATGGTTGTAGTCGCCGCCTTTCGTGAACTTTTTGATAGTGTTCTGGCCAGGTTCGCAGGTCTTGGTGTGGTTGAGAAGATTGCTTGTCGATGTGTCATATCGTGCTCGCTTAACGGACTTCGAGGGAAAGCTGTGAACCACACACATGTTAGAAATAGCTCAGCATCGACGAGCTGACCACGCACCGCTTGCAAACGAACTTGTACCGGACGACTCCGTCGTCCTCGCCAATGACAATCGTCGGTGGACTCTGGTAGTGGGTGTAGCAGTCTGTCCCGTTTCGCTGCCACTCCCGAATCTGTACTTCTACCCAGCAATTTCAGTAAGGAACATCGTCTTGGGAGAGCTGAACTTACGGAGGACAGCATCGTTATCCTCTACATCGAGATCTTTCTCGATCCTGAGAAACTTCGCAAGCATCTCTTGGTCGCGTTCCTGTGGCGAAAGCGGTTTGGAGCGTTTTGCAGCGGGTTCCGAGGTGTGAGCGGCTGAGGCGTCAAGTGCTCGTTTGGGAGGCATGAGGGGCTAGTATTGACCATGTCAGTATACCCAGATGCTTTTATACTGTTGCGCACCTGATGCTTTGACGCATTTTCGGCCACTGAGCATTGTCCAGGTGCTTGGTTGTGGCAAGCAGCAAGCCCAGTCACGACAGGTGACAGGCAGTGCCACCGGTCTGATCGTCTGCCTGTGACATAATCATGCTTACACGGGTACCTGTCGTGGGCCAAATCAGCACCTGCATTCTCAATATCCGTGGGAAATAAGTATTCACATTCGCAGGTAGAAAACCTGTGAATGTTTATCCACAGGTACCTGTGGCGGCATTTGCAGGTAATGACACTCGTGCAAAGCTTTATACCCTTACCACCAATATGCCCTGACACTTCACTTTGCATAGGATTGTCAGATGGACCAGCATTTGCAAATACCCGAATTTTAGTGATATCACCAGATGTGTCACTCACACAAATTGGATTAGTATGTGTGGACCTGGAATATGTGAATTTTACATAGATGCCAAAGTCAGGACTGACTCAAGAGTGGATTTAAATGTGCGGTACTGCTCTGAGATAGACGCATGTGGAGAGGTTGAGATGAAATGCACATGGAACTCCTGCATGAGAAGTTTTCGCGGAAGGTTTCGGTGTGTCATATAGGCATTCCAATGCTTATTCCAGGATTTGCTCCGATTTCCAGAGACATCGTCACCAAAGAAATCAACAAAAGTGGAGTAAATCGGGGAGCCTCCTGCGATATCACGAATCGGGTTAGGCATTCGTATTGGATAACCAGCATTTATTGTCAAATCTAGCATACTTAGCACCACTAAACCATATATACAAGAGGTTACACACCAGCCCAGCTTGGTATTTCACCACGTTCCTTGAGATCAAAGTAATTTGTGGTGAGATCAGTTGCACAAATAAGAATTGTTTCTGAATCATTAACAGTGGCTTTGCCTGCCTTGAAGATCCAGTTTAGTGATATTCCTACAGGGCTATCAGGAGCACAAACCTCATCAATGCACACCAGAAAGCTATCTGCATGTACCTGCCCACTTGCAATGACCCAGCGAATTGGGACAACCAGACGGCCGTCTTTGAGCCGGACCAGCTCGTTGACATAGAAATGTGCATGGCCGGCATCATACATCGGACTCAGAGTGTCCAGATCCATACCATGCCTCCACTTCTCTGCATGCCAAATTTCGCGCACAATACCATCTTCTGGAATCTCAGGGTATAGATGGATGAACTTGCGAACATTTGGGTTGGCCCAATCCTGCAAATTTCGAGATCAGAGCGTACTATTCCTTGAGGTTTGACACTTGTACCTGCCGAATGAGAGCTCGGGGGTCATTCATGAAGAAGACATTTCCGAGTGGAGAGAGGCATGGAATACTCGGCACCCCAGCTTCCCTTTGCATCTTTATCTGCATTGCTCGAAGGCCTTCGAGCGAAGGGACATCAGGAGCTCCACTTTCACGAAGAATCCACAGAAATACACGCATCAACGAGTTTGAGACGCGTAGACGCGGGAGTTTGTCTAATGTGTCGAGCAGAAACATCTGTTGTACCAGAAGTGAGCAACACAAAATACAATCGAATAACTGACTGTCTTGTTTGGATATGGGAAAAATTTTGCCGTCGGAGCGGGTATTTTGGCGCCTGCTGCCTGAATCTCCTCCGATGTTGTGTCTGTGATGCCTAGGACCGGCATTAGTCTTGTTGCAAGCTTTGACCGGACGCGGCGCGGGAGCGGAGACAGTCGCCACACATCTTACGTGAGTGCCACGATGTCCCTTGGCTTTTGCACTTACCCGCATTCTGCAGTAACTCCGCGAGGAAGTCGTCCTCTGCATCCCTCTCCAGTATATCCTCCGCCAAGGACCCTCCTCCATACCCGAGTCTCTGCGCCACACCCTCTGGGTCCAAAATGCCCAATAACTCCGCTTCACGGTCCAATCGCGACACATCGATGGCGCTTCTGTCCACAACCGCGTCCCCAGCACTGAAATCCCCTCCATCCATGTCGTAATCGCGCCACATCTCGATTTCGGGCGTTGCTGGGAAGGCCTCGGGGTCGCCAAGCAGGCAAGGCAAAGGGCGGGCCTGTTGGCGTGGAAGCGCCACCTGCGTTTGTCGAGCGATTCGCCTCCGCCTGGGCGCTTGATCGCAATACTGCCCCGTCTTCACGCGTCTTCTTCGCCCGGCCGTGGTCAGCAGAAGCGAGGTGTTTCAGCACATTACGGCGGAGAATCCACTCTTGCCGTTCGGGGGGGAGACTGCCATAGCAGATGCGGCAGAGGACAGAGCTGTCCGTGGGGCGAGTAAGCCACTCTGGTGTGTGTCAGTCGATGGTCTCGCAGTGGATACTGACGCACCTTTCTCTTCCAGGATCTTTCCGCTTCCTTTTGGCGGCATGAGGGTGACTGCCAAGAACGGGGACCGTTTAGCCGCGAGTGGATCGACAATCACCGTCGGGCGCCCAAAATGTCGGCAGAGGGCTCTTTTCCCTCCTCCCTCCATGTCCGACCCCTCCTCCCCCGTTCGTTCCTCCACCCCCGTTCGCTCCTCAGGTCGGCATGGCAGCATCTTCACCGCCATGACACAAACTACACCACTGCGAGCGCCCGTCTTCCATGTCCGCAACACCTCAAACTCTTCCTCCCCCACGCGCAGCCACGACGACAGTGAGACGGACCTGCCGCCGCTCGTCAGCCGCAATGCAACGGAAACGATACAGCGCTTTGCGACAGCGCAGCAACTGCGTCCCGACCAGGTTGCCGACTCCATTGCCGTCCTTCGGGTGAGTTTTGTCAGCATGGTCTTCGTTCTTGCGGAGCCTCAAACCGTCTGTAGGATCCGGTTTCGGTCGTCATGGCCAAAATCTTCGTGCTCCTATTCGCCATCCTCAACAGCATCACTGCTATTGTGCTTGCCCAGCCATCCTTTGAGCTTTCCGACGCGCTCATGGTAATCTGTTTGCTCATTTCCGCTGTCCCACTAACTATTGACAGAAAAACATGAAGAAGTACGCGATTGCGACCATGCTTTCGCCCCGCCAGGCATCCTACAAGGGCAAGACCCCCGTCAATGTTCTCTTGGTGCGTGTTCCATCCCAGGTTACTTTTCTTTCTGATCTGCGTTGTTAGAATATCCTCAAAGCTCATCGCTTCGACCTTCCGCCCGGTATCGAGCACAATGCAGCCGACTACCTCACGCTCAAGCGTGCGGTCCGGAATATCTTCACGCAGCTGCGCTCGGATATCAAGAAGGCGGTGAGCTCCCATCGCCCCAATTATTTTCGTTGACTCACGGGCTTGTAGATCGCGAAGTCGCTTGGCTACACGTACAGACATCCACGCGTCAAGGCCCCGAAGAGTTGCGACAATATATACAACCTGACGCAGTCCATCGTCGGGTCTTCTGACTGTGTGGTCACAGTCGAGCTTTGTGCTCGTGTCGCGCTCATGGTGAGGTTTTTTATTTAAGTAGCAATCATTGGCCTGACGCTTCTGACAGCGCTACATCTGGGTAGAGACCTACAAGGACGACACATCGAAGTTCTGGGATGAAGTCGATGCGCTGCTTGGGGAGATTCGCGAACAGGCCAAGGGGAATCAGCAGCAGGTTGCCCGGTATGTTACCACACGTTGCATGGCTTTTTGTTGCTCATTCATAGTCAGGGCATTCCGCGAAGTCCTGAAAAAGGATCGCGAGATGTATGGCACGAATGACTATATCATCAAGGATAATGCGGCGGACCGTGTACAGCAGGAGGTTGACCAAGCCATCGACGAGGCTGTGATGAACTCAGCAGGGGCAACGGGTGACGACGCAGAGGATGACCCAATGGACGGTGAAGGCTCGGGTGATGGGATGGCGTAGTCAAGTAGCATAGTATCCACATTAATACACATTTGTTTCAAAGTCAAGAGTCTCAAATATTGAGCGGCAGGCAAAAGTGCTGGTGCGCGCACTTATACTTATAGGCAGTTCAGCAATTAGACTATATATATTATAGCAACTAAGCTATGAGGCAACTACCTGGGTCTCTGGCTGGTTTCCAGACACTCTGGATCCAGCATGGACCCATTTGCGTCCAAACATGGATGACAGGTGGAGTTGATCCTGGATCCGGCTGGCTATCACAGGTGTCTACCGCGGATTTCCCACCTCTGTCACAGGTGGAAAATCATTGGCGGTGTAAGTAAGCACAGATGTAGCAACATATTGCTGCTTGGTAGACCAATATATCTGAGAAGGATTATATATACTTATTGTGGACACTATTGATCAGGAAATAGATGGTTAGCAGCCAGAGTTTGGCAACTTTGGCCAGAGTACTGTACTCATAAACATTCTTTGTAAATACATAAGCCTCCATAGTACACTCTAAAAACATATTTTGTGGTCTTAATTTTGGGTTAAGCCCAGTCTGTGCCTAATGCGCGGCAAATTAATGTCCGGCTTCGCTGCTTTGATGGGCTTGCCGGCGGCGGCCATCAGGCATGTGCGCGCAAATTCTTTTTGACATTTTCACGAAATTATGCAAACGGCTGTAGGGCGATCACTGGATTTTGCGACATGCGCCCGCGGAAATTGTAACTTCAAAGACAGTGACATAATCCACCGCGGGCTGATAATATGCTGACAGGTCCGCCTGAGATACGCGGACATGCTGAGATATTTGTCCTCTTTTGGTCCGGATTCGGATTGGATACGGCACAATGTTGGCAAAATGTCAGGTGCGGTGACGTGTTTCCGTGATGGTAACGTGAGCGCGATCAACTTGTCAACACACCACCACCACCTTCGGTCGGCGTTGATTCGACGCGTTCCATGGGCTGAACGGCTATAAGAGCCTCACCCGCTCTGTGTGTCTCCATTGACGCCTGAGAGATGGCGCTCTCTTTGCTCGTACTCCTCGCCATTCTGTCCTCAGGCTGCGCCATCCCTGCTCCGTCTGTCACCCTGGGTCGCACGACCGTCGTCGGGCGTGCTATTCCCGAGTTCCAGCAGGAGTTCTTCGGCGGTAGGAGATAGAACATAACATTTCACTCGTCATAATGACCATACACAGGTCTGCCCTACGCCCTGCCGCCAATTGGCCCTCGTCGCTTGTCGCCGCCGGTGCTCACGACCCAGCTTAACGTAGAGACGTTCGATGCGAGCGAATATGGGTTCTCGTGTGTGCAACTGGTGCGTGCTCCTTCCTTCCTCCAAGCCTGGCATTGACGGCCGCCGGAACAGCCCCAAGAGCAAGGCGTGCCACTGGAGAACATGTCCGAAGATTGCTTGACTATCAACATCCTTCGCCCAGCCGATCTACCCCGCAATGCGCTACTTCCTGTCGTACGTCTGGCTCCATAAACCAGATCCAACGTTAATAATTCCGCAGATGTTTTGGACCTACGGCGGTGGCTTCGTCGGCGGGAACTCCAGCGTATATAACGCCAGTGTCGTCGTCGCCCAGAGTGTCGCTCGGGTGAGTGGCACATGCATGCCCTTATACTTTTGCTGATTATATAGGGCACCCCCGTCGTCTACGTGAACTTCAATTACCGCCTCGGCGCGCTTGGCTTTCCTGTCGGCGCAGACGCGGCGCGCGCTGGCTCATTAAACCTGGGGATGAAAGACCAGCTTACGGCACTCAAATGGGTACACGCAAACATAGGCGCGTTTGGCGGAGACAAGACCAAGGTCACCATTTTCGGCGAGAGCGCGGGCTCCATGATGACGAGCGTGCTCTTTTTCAATCCAGATCTGGAAATGTTTGTCCGCGCAGCGGTATGGTTGTCTTCGTTTGAAAGTCGTCGTTTACCGCGCACTGACCTGTCCGCAGATCTTGGAATCCGGATTGGCCGCAACGATGGGGCTATACCCGCCAACACGTAACCAGGGCTCGTGGGACAGCTTCATAGCCGCCATCCCGGAATGCGCCTCCCTCCCAGCACGACAGCTCTTCTCCTGCGTCAAAAACAATGCAAGCACGAGCTCTATCCTGACGGCGACCGCGACGGTCAAGGCGGCGTCTCTTGACGCCTACCAATGGATGCCCGTAGTTGATGGAGACATTATCCCCGACCTACCGTCAAAGCTGCTCGCTGCGGGGCGCTTTGCCAAGATCCCGTTTATTGCGGGAACAAACCTAGACGAGGCGACAGGTTTTGACCTGATATACCCGTCGTATGTGGTGGATTCCACTGACGCGCTGAAAGAATTGTTGTTTCAGTCTGTTTTTCGGACGAGCGCCAATCCAGCTGCGCTGCCATCTGTTGCCCTTCAGAGGGGCGTGGACGAGCTGTTGAAATTGTATCCAGACATCCCTGCGCTTGGTATGTGCCCATTTCCATGCTTTCGATTCCGGATTAAGCGCCGGTCAAGGCTCGCCGTTTGGCACGGGGAACGCAACATTCGGGAAGAGCACGACTTTCAAGCGCGCCGCCGCCCTCCGTGCGTGTCCCCCTGTCATCACCAGCAGACTCACACTCACGCTTAGTCACGGATATGTGGTTCGTCTCCCTCCGGCGGCAAGCAATGGACGCGGCGACCGCACACGGCCTCCAGCCGTATGGATACCTCTTCACGCAGCCGCAACCCGAGGTGCCAGCTGCATACGGGGGTATGTTGCTTCACCTTCATAAGAGTGGACCTAACTCCTTTGATGCTGACGCGATGGTTTAGTGGCCCACGGCCTCGAAGTTCCATCTGTTTACGGCGCTCCGTTTGACACGTCGGACTCCTCGGTCGCACTGAGCAAGATCATGGTGGACTATTGGCTGTCTTTCGCGACGAGCCTGACGCCGAACGACGGATGTGGGGTCTCTCGTACGCCCTCTTCAGCTCTTCATCCAGACCCTTCAGTTGACCGGATCGTAGGCCCCCAATGGGAACCGTACTCCGTACACCACAAGGCCAGTCTCGCGCGTACCCCACTCCCTCACTCTGAATGCGATCGTACAGGCGGTTATCCAGCTGAACGGCGCGAATCTTACGATGATCCCGGACAATTTCCGCTCCGGTGAGGCGAAGTCGCGATGTATTTGCATGTGCTGACATTTTTCGTAGAACAAACCATGTATATGGCTGCCAATTCTGCACTATGGGGGCATTGATATTCCATATCTTGCACCTGAAAATATTTTTCTATCTCTCTTCAAGTTAACAGCGCCATGCCCGGAATTGGTCTGCTATCCAGGCCGTGAGGAGAAGCGACCGGCACCTAAGAGTGGGTGCGTACCAGCGATGAGCCCGTTCGCCTTTCCCTGTAAGAACTCGCGCGCGGCATCCCAGTAGCTCCACATATCCAGCGCACCCTCTGCCCAGTCCACGGACGTGGTAATCACTAGCCTCGGATCGGAGAGGCTTTCTGAGACACAATCCGCCAAGGGTAGTTCGTCGGGCTCTTCCAACACGACGAGCAATATGAGTTTCGTGGACTTGGTGAGGATTGCATCGATGACGGGCTCTGCGTCATCCCATGAGTCTATATCTTCGTTCAGCGCGACGTGCGTTAGACAGGGCAGAGCAGCGCAGAATTCGGCGACGCCTGGCGGCCGGCGGAACAGCTCCAGGTGGGTGAGCACCGCGAAGACCGGACGGACGGCGTCGGCTGTTGTAAGACACCCGTCCGCGATGATGCGCGGATCGGTGGCGAGGGAGCGAAGATTCGTGAGCGCGAAAAACGCGTCGCGCATGTCACGGGCACGATAGGGCCCCCCGATCGCTATATGTGGCACAGCGGAGAAGAGGCGCAGCGGGGCGCCGGGAGGGTTGCCACAGACGACGATGTGACGGACAGTGACCACCAGGAAGGACTGCCTCGGGAGGCTCATTGTCGACAGCTCCGGGGATCGATATTCATGGCCGAAGAAGAGGGTGCGGTATAGCAGGGGCTCCAGCCTACGCGGTTGCGACTCCCAAAAGCATTCGCCAGGACGGTGAGACTCACCATAAGCAAACTCGACGTGCCACGAGGAGCAGGGTGTAGTGTACCTGGCGTGACACCTTGGCTGCTTCACTGAACACCGCGAACTCTAACTCTGGTGGAAGGCGCGGCGCCGTCGACGACATGAACGTTCGGAGGAAGAGCCGGTGATGTGTGATCGATATGCGTCACATGTGACTTATTCCTGATCACTTACGACTGAGGATATGACTCATTCCTTGTGTTGTGATTGTCATGCTAGCCTATGATGATAAAATACATCATCAGAATATAAGGATATGATAATATGGCCTTTAGCAACATAATCCTCAATTCTAATGCTAGAAACGCTAGAAATACTGCCACAGTAGCGAAATTAACTAATTACCAATATAAATCCCAAACAATTATTAGATATTTTCTTTATTTCATTTAAGATAATTTAATTTTAAGATGCTCCTGATGCTCCTAGACTCGGAGATTGAAGTGGGTGACCATATATATTGCCAATATAGATCATGGTGAGCTGCTGAAAAGACCAAGTCGCACATCTAAGAAATAGTTGGCAAGTTGCACTGCTAAGAAACGAAAAGTGTATTTTCAATATGGCTTTTGAGACGAGAAAATTGCAAGCTACTTTGGGGGTGGAAGAGTAGCAATGGCACCCCACAAGAAAATGGCTACGCCTTAACGGTCGCGGAGCGCCCGACGATGCACCACGCACACGCAATCGCGCGCGCTTGATTCAAATTTCCAGCGTTGAGTGCCGCTTTGAACGCGGCCTTCGCGTCCGGATCAATGCCGAGTCCACTGAGCGACGTATCGATGCCGGGGAGCGTGATCGGGTAAACACACCCAAGGTAACTTATGTCCTGGTTCGCCATATTCGTCGGCGCGGCAGGGTACGTCGCTGCGTCGGGCCACGTCGGCGTGCTGTTCGTGTTCAGCGCGGCGGGCATAAAGTAGCTGAGGGAACTTAATTCGGGATTGGATCACTGGGGAGGCAGCATACCGCATGAGCGAGTCGGGATTGTAGGCGGGAAAATTGGACAGCGGCGCAGAGGCATAAACGTCGAGGATGTGGCGGTCGATTTTTTTGACGTCCCAGCCCAGCGTGTATGCGTAGTACTCGTGCACCAGCTTTGCGTCCAGCGTGGGTATTTGGCCGACAGTAGCATTCGACTCGCCTGGATACCTAGTTTGCGATGAGTTATGGTTAATAAACTTAAGTAAGGGGGCACCCACTCGTGCAACAACCCGTAGATATGCCCCACCATGTGATTCATGACATTCCACTCCTCTGCCGTCGTATTGCTATCCTCCGTGAGCGAAGCAAAGTTGAGCGTCGGTCGCGGCTTTGGAACCTCCGCGGCAGTGCGGCCGACTAACAACACAAATCAAGTCAGATACTCGTACTGGGGGATGATCCAAACGAATTACCGTAAACCCAGTTGCCCATCGTCGAATCAAATGAAATCCGGATATCGCCATCCTGCGCGACCTGGCTGAACGACAAATTGATCCAGTAGAAGGCGTATGGGGCGCTATGTTACGAGAATCGAGTAAGTGACCAACCATACACGAATAGACAGACGCGTACGTGAGCAAATAGGCGGCCTTTGTCTGCTGGTTGGGATGTCCAGATATGAAGGAGAAAGTAACTGTCTTGGAGAAAAAATATTAGCCGCTGGACATGTCCTCCGATGATTTAGGCGCCACCTGCCCAATATCCCAGAATTGGTGGATTTTCCTTCCCAGCGTTCGGGCCGCGATTCCTGCCGACGCTGCGACCGCGTTAATCAGCCGCTCAGCACAGAAATCGTGCCGTAGCTCTTCCTCGCAGGGCATGATGACGCAGGTCGGAGACTAAGTCCGAAGTCAGCGCTAGCCAGTGGAGATAAAGGATCAAAACCCACCTGAACGGTTGCGGGCGTCACTGCCGGGGTGGTCTGGCTCGCTTTGACGTTCGCTGTGAGCGCCTGAGGCTTCGGAAGCGGGTTCTTCGCTGGTGTGGGCCCCGTCAGGCGGACAAATAATCAGAGAGAAAATATAGGGCGCACCTAGGAAGTCTGCCATATTAAGCCCCGCTCTCTGGGTTTTCGCAGGGGGGGCACTTCCGGAGACGGTGGTCGCTGGAGAGGATGTTGTGCTAGTAGCTGTCGTGCCTGTTGCGGAATTGACGCCGCCAGTGGTAGGCTGAGTGGGAGCTATATGTGAGCGTCAGCACCTATGTATCTGGAATGCACGGGGAGAGGCTCACGGTCATTAGATGGCGCAGTCGCGGGAAGAGTGACGGTGACTGTCGCGGCGGGGGTGCTGCTCGCCGTCGACATGGAGGTTAGAATGCAGCCTTGTGCGTGCTGGTGGCGGGATATATATATATATATGGATAACCTCGTCCGGGACGGGTGGGCTAGGTATTTCCGAGGGAGGACTCCGCTGTACTCGGCCCCGACAGCTTGTCAGTGCACGGAGCACCACTACACCAGGAACGCTCAACCTGGGGTCGTCCCCAGCGAAGCTGATTCCCCCAGGAACGCATGTCAGATATATTTTCAGGTGGGAGCGTCCAGTAGCGCATGAGGGAGTATTCGTGCTGACCTACGCAACTGAAGGTAAGCGGAGAAGAGAAGCCGTGAGTGTGACGTGTCACGAAAATTTTCTTCTCTTCCAACGTCGACCACCAGCAAAACGCATCACACAGTCGGCACAGCCTTATACGTCCGTCCAAGGCGTACGGGCCGACCGGTAACAAGACTATGGAATGCCGCGTTCTCGAAGCAAAGTCTGGAATGGGTACTAGAGACTGAGAAGACGGCGGAGCGGGACTGACTGACTAGTACTGGTGCGTCAGGCTGTCCCTTCACCTTACCTTTGCCTCACCCCCACGGCGCAGAATGCACATTCTCGTCACACAACTTCTGACGGAGAAGCATCGATAGACGCCCTAAAGCTACTTTTGTGCTGCCCCACGAAGCTGCTGTTGCTGCTGGGTGTTGTCTACGAACAAGCTTGGTCGCCATGAACTCTACGTAAACACCCTCGATTCATAGACGGTGGCGGATTCTATGATCGACGACGTCTTCCGGCCTGCTGGTATGTGCGTGTTGTGGAGCTCTGGTAAGGCGCAGCAAAGTTAGCGCCTTACCAACGATATAACAGCTATCCCTGAAGCCACATGCTCTATAGCATCCTCTGCCATCCACTACACAACTCTCCCGTTTCTTTCAACTCCCATCTCCCGACTTCATATCCATGGGCATCAAATTCCATCACACGCAGCTCTGTGGGGTGTGGCAAAACGAGTTGGGCTCGTTGATGCGGCTGCGAGCAGACGCGAGAGGCGGGTTGTCGGGGACCTACGAGTCTGCGGTGGGCAAGGCTGTGAAGCAATACGAGCTCGTCGGGCGGTTCGATACCGCGCCAGAGCGGGATGACACTAAAGAGGGCACGAAAGGCGTTGCCTTGGGATGGACGGTGGCATATCAGAACGCCCTGCTGAATGCACATTCGGTGGCGGCATGGGCAGGGCAGTTCTGGCCAGACGAACGAGGCGGTATTATCCGCACGCAGTGGGTGCTAGCGGCGGGGACGCACGAACAAGACGCATGGGGTGCGACGCGGGTGGGGGGAGAACATATTTCGGCGGGTCCAGCGCGAGGCGAAGCTATAACTGGTCGTAAATACCGTTCTAAATCAGTTCCGGGTCTGCGGTCATGCGTCAGTGAGTAGCCTATCGCAGTTCTCGGATACGACAGTTGATGCACCTTTTCTCCCATTTACATTCGTTTACTGAGTCCCTCTCGGAGATTTTCCGACTTCGGAACTAGAGGACATGAATCGTATTCACGGTGATACAATTACTCGAGCTCGCCAAGGAGGGATTTGCAAGAAGAATCAGCCCACGTCGTGAGTCGAGGCCGTTGCTTATTTTCTTGACATAACTTCTTCTATTTAGGCTCTGTCCTTCGTCCTCCGAGTACGCAATATCACTATCCACTTTAGTGCTTCCGACATGGCCCACACGTCATCGTCATCATGCTTCCACCTGCCACCACTGACCACGCGACCTCGGGCAGCCTAGATACGAGGCAATACCGCCGGGTAAACCACTCATCGAACCCGTCCCGGAGCCGCACTTTCCGCGAAGGTTCTCCGACGCAGGTTGACGAGGCTTGTTTCGGGAAATCCTGTCAGATGACGCCAGAAAAACCCGGCGCGGCGTTTGCCTTATTATCCAGCAGTCGCGACCAGAACTTCGACCTCCCTTCCCTCCGTTCGTCGTCATGAAGTCCTCTGTATTCGCGCTCGCCGCGTCGGCTTCTCTCGCCAGTGCGCATACGATCTTTCAGGTGCGTGGACATCATCATACTTGTATTCGCTTTCACGAATGTCGCTGACTGCAACTCCAGCAAGCCTATGTCAACGGCGTCAGCCAGGGCCATCTCACAGGCATCCGTGTCCCCGATTACGACGGCGTAGGCTCCTGCTTGTCTTGCGCATCTTCCTGTTCTGACGCCCAATCCAGCCTATCAGTGATGTAACGTCGAATGGTGCGCTACTGTCCTGTTGCAGGCGCCAGAGAAGTTTATACTGGACGATACAGATATCATCTGCAATGGAGGCATCAACCCATACCACTCCCCCCTCCCCTCAAGCGTTATCACCGTCCCCGCTGGCGCGCAATTCACAGCAGAGTGGCGTAAGTCGCAGAATTCTTTGTATTGTGAGTATAAAGCTAACCCAAAAACAGATCATACGCTCAACGGCGCGGACGCGAGCGACTCACAGGACCCGTAAGCCCTCCGCATTCATCCGTGAATGCGAAATAACGATTTTTCAGCATCGACCCCAGTCACAAGGGCCCAACGATAACCTACATGTATGTTGCCCTCCGTTCTGTCTCCCTAACCCGGCCTCACATCGCGCCAGGGCCGCGATTCCAAACGCCATGCAGAGCACTGTTACCGGGCTGAAGTGGTTCAAGATCCAGGAAGACGGCCTGATCGCGGGCAACCAGACGTGGGGCGTCGACCGCATGATCGCGAACAAAGGGAAGGTGACGGTGACGATCCCGTCCTGCATCCCTGCCGGGCAATATCTGCTCAGACACGAGATCATCGGTGAGTACCTTTAGACCCAAGACAAGCGCTTGTGCTTAATATTTGTTAGCTTTGCATGGTAAGTTGGGACAGCCGTAAGCCCTTCGCAACGTGCTCACGGTTATAGGTGCGACTGCATACCCTGGTGCCCAGTTCTACGTATGTATAATCATCAACTCCTTATATTATCGAGGGTTAAACCCCTTGTGTAGATGGAATGCGCACAAATCTCCGTCACTGGCGGCGGAAGCACACAACCCGCCACCGTGTCGTTCCCGGGTGCCTACAAGGTGCGTGTGCTCGCCAACGCTCTAGACCCATTCCCCAATGCGAGCAGGGCAGTGACCCCGGCATCACCGTCAACATCTACTACCCCACGCTCACCAACTACACCATCCCTGGCCCGCCCGTTTTCAGCTGTTCCGGATCGGGCTCCGGCTCCGGCTCCGGCACGACACAGGCGGGGACCACGACCGTCAAGACGACCACGACGTTTGCTAGCGGGACGACGACAGTCAAGACCTCGACGTCCGCGGTCTCGACCTCAACCGGCACGGTAGCGCAGTACGGCCAGTGCGGGTGAGTCCTACAATTCCTCTGGGATCTCCGCCTATGACTAAATCACATTACAGCGGTTCCGGGTAAGGAGCAACACAGCCCATGGCGGCATCGACACGACTGATGTGTTTGTTTCTGTACAGATATACTGGTGCCACTGGATGTGTCAGTCCATTCAAGTGCACCGTCGTCAACGACTACGTGCGTCGCCTTTTCCCTTTCAATAAAAAGAAAACGCAGTGCTGACTGGATTATAGTACAGCCAGTGCCTGTAGATGGCTCCTTAGCTCTAATTCTGGCCATTGTCATGTCCATTTGTATTAAACAATTGACCCTCAAATTGACATCTATTTGTTTGAAGACAAATCACAATTCAAGTTCCTAGCCGGTCCTTCGCAACTTGGCACACTACACACTGTTGGGCTGTGCCGCGGCGATACATACACTTTTCCACTCGGCATGCAATGCTGCGCGCGGCCGGTGTTAGTATTGGGACTGCTAGTGATGATATAATGAGCTTGTATGAAGTACTGCATTCGGCTCTGTCGACGTCGCTGCGTCACAATTCATGACGCCGCGAGAAATGTTCGAGGATAGGAGTTACAGGACAGGTTCTTGGTGTTCTATTGTACAAGCGAGCAGTCGGAGAAGCTGATGAGCACAACCCGTGGGCCGTGCATCAACAATCTGTCATTATCATCATTCTTTTCCTAACTCTCATGCCAATGCCAATGCCACTCCTGCCACACAGTCACTGGTCAATGTCAGATCTGCCAAAATTTGCCTTAGAGTCTGTCCTTGCAATGTCTGCAAGCGCATTGTATGCATGAAGTGCAATATGTACTATTATCTATGTCCTGGTGTCCACTTGCTCTCCAATACTACAAATAAGCAGTATGTTGAAGTCCAAGTATAATTAGCTCTGTCTGTACTTCCATCAACCGCTGGCTATCACATTTGACAAGTGACTTTTCAGTCATTTGAGTCCCGAGTATGACAGGCCCCAGATGTTGCAATAAAATTAGAATTTAATACATAAACCACAGAGGACTGATGTGCGCTCCTGATCCATCCCCCCTACACAGCAGTATCAGAAATGCCTTTCCCTGCCCTGAATCTCAATACTACACTAGGTGCATTCTAATTTGTATCCCTCAAAGCCTTTGACTAACAATTCCTTGGCTAGGTGCAGTTGTGATTGGCTCATTAGTGTCATCAGTTTTATTTGGTAATCTTACCTGGTTCACCTTTATGCTTAGCATAATGAGGCTGTCTTGAGGAGTTACAACTGTTCAAGCATACATCTACCAAAAGTCATTCAGTCAGGACCACAAGGTTCTGAGGCTCACTGCGATGTTTGTCTGGTATGAGAGCATGCTTAGCCATATGTGATGTCAATCTTGATTATCATTAGGATTTTTGAAGCAGCCCATATGGGATGTGTTATAGGCACTGTCTGGGGCCTCCTTGTCACAAACTATGGTAAAGCGGATGTTGTATTTGGCCGGCCTGTTCGCTCCATTCTGGTGGCACTGCTTTTGACTGTGGCCATTGCTGTCACTGGTATGTGTTCTTTCCCATTGTTCAATATAGACTTGGAAAAATTGATATTTTCAGTTCAAGTATTCCTTACCTATCGGATATCTGTGCTGTTCCGGACACGAGCCCGGTCCCGACTCCGCTTCATCCCATACTTTACCTACACCCTCTCTTTCCTCCGTCTCACAACAGGGGTCGCCCTGTTTATTGTGGCACTTAATGCCAAGAATACAACAGAGTTCATTGGAAAGTGGCAGCCCCTTGCATTGACAGTATGGGGTCTCAGTGCACTTGAAGACATCACAATCACAAGCACACTTGTATGGCTGTTATGGACACAAAGAGATGGTTTGCATAAGGAGTAAGCTCAAATACATCCCTCATAAACAAAAATAACCGTGATTTCCAGAACAACAATGTTTGTGGACAAAATTATAACCTGGACAATTGGTTAGTTGGCCATATGAATTATGTGTATAACTACTAACAGAAAAGCAAGAAACTGGTGTTGCAACCAGGTTTTTACTTAAAATGCCTGATGAATACCATCTCACAGCTTTTCAGTACTTTTTCAATGATTACACTCATATTTGTATGTTGTTTGTTACAAAGTAATTCTTGATGCTGAATCAGAATTTAGTTTCATGTAATGCCAACAAACTGTGGGTATAAATATCTATTCCAATCAATTTTCTTATGCATGAGACAGTCCTATGGGTAGCAGTGTTTACTATTGAAGCGCGCAGTGTGTTATCATTTCCTCTGATGAATGCTAGAATTAACAGTGTCTATCTGTTTATAGTCTTTGCCAATTCTTTCTTTGCAAGGTTATTTTGCTTTTGTAAATATTTAATTGCTAAATTTGGATTAGCCTTAATTCACGGGCAGTATTACGAGGCCTCAAGCAGAGTCTAAGTGGCATGTTGTCATTTTCACAAGATGCCTTTCCTGTATGTGCACTGCAAAACACTATAAATAACTCTGACTTTCTATTAATGTTAAGAGGGAAGATCACACCAATGCCAGCAAATTTTCTCATCTAGATTGAGTAAAATACAAAATACAATGAGGAAATCCTGGAATATATACTTATTTAATCAGTGGAGTAGCATCTTATATTGAAACAGTCGCTCAATCTCCTCAAACTTCTTATGCTTCCCGTCATTTCTTGTGTACAAGGCCAGTATGACACTGTTTGACTGGCAACATTAGGTAACTGGTAAATAATTTCCTGAGACGGAGGTGAATAAAGGAATCTGTGCAAGTGCAGTAAGGGTGTCTTGGGTAGCCATCCTATCAGCAAATTACTATATTGGGTTAGATTTGTCCCACTGCTTCACTTACGTTATGATATTTAAATGTGGAGATCTTGAAGGGGCTTATTTATAAGGCTATTCTGCATGTAGTGACTGACAACTTGCACCTGATATGACTTAACTGCTCTCCTCAATGCTTATTTATTTATATGAGAACTGAAAAAGTAACTGTGGTTTATCAGTGCTATTCTAGGGTTGTCACTGATAACTGTCAGTTTCTGGTATGCTACACTCCTCTTCGACCGCTCTGCAGCATCCACTTGTTTTGCAGCATGATATTTCAATGACCATCATCATTCAATGATGTTAGGCAATGACGGATATGCAGTCAAAGGCGATCATTGGGAGGGTCTTGACGGAACAGTGATTGTGCGGGCAAAGGAGGCTGTGGATGATGGTCGGATGGGTTGGAGCATCCGAGGGGGCACCGGTCGGATGCACCTCAGATGTGCTCAGACGGTCCGAGGGAGGCCGAAGTAGGGGTTCCCCTGACAGTTATGACTGGTATGTCCACTATGGTCAGTCAGACCTAAGGCTCTCATGGGTTTTTGCACTACAATATATATATTGGGTAGCCAGCATTCCCTTATCTTTGGGCAATATCCTACCTGGCATTCACACTTTTCATTGTCCTCAATGAGTCACTGGCACTGACAGTCTCAACTATTTTATTTCTGTTTGTGAAAATTTCAATAAAATAGAAACACAAATAGAAACAGTAATAAATGTTTAAAACTATTTATAAATGGTTCTTACCATCAAGCAACATTGGGCTATCTGTTTACAAATTTTGCTATATATTATGTCAATTTTTATGACCTATATGCATCTACCAGTGAGAGAGACATGTTCATTTAAGCTGCAATAGTCCCTTTCAATGCAAAATAGATCTCAGAAGTATGCTTCCTATTGATTATCTTGCCAAATTATGAAAGATAAAGTGCAGCTCAGTGTTAAAGAGATGTAATATAAACTTCATAGCAATGAAATGTTAGTTCTAAAATGGGTGCAAATGTTTCTAAGGTTTAGAAATAAGTACTTGAACCACACTATTGACATTAATTTGAGTGTGTTTGGAGTGAAAACCATTTAAACTAGTTATTTGTATTTAATTTATGTTTGCCCAAGCTCACAAATAAGACGGGCATTTAAATGTTTATTACCTATTTGCTGCTTGCAAATATTTACAAATGGAAAGGTTGGAGCCTCCAACCTCTGAGAAAGTCACACAGGTTGATTTGCAACCTAGGTATCCAACCTGGGGTAGGTTGGTTAGTAGCCTACTGTAGATTGAGTGCCAACCTGTTGTAGGATAAAAAATTGCAACTAATATTTAGTTGATAATCAGTGTAATCAACCAATTGTTGATATCCTGATGAGCATCATGCAGTACAGCCAAACATAGGTTGCTCTTCAGGTTGATGTCCACTCAACCTATGGCCAATTGTTATCCAAAACTAGGTTGTCCTTAGGTTGTAATGCAGCCAATATTAGTTTGAAAAACAAGTATATATTAGTTGCTATAGACAGCTGCCCAATCAATAGCTCCCATTACCCCACCCCATTCTCTGCCATCTCTGCGACACATCCAGCTAAATGGCGCAGTTGCACAGATGCAGGTCAGCTCATTGATAGCCTACCTACATGCCAAATATAGCAAAATTCGTCAATGTCGTTCTCAACGATGGGAGCATACAGCAAGATGCGGGTGGGTTCGTTTTGAAGGGTCTCCATGGGACTATATATCTATGAAATGTCTAAGAGAACAGTTAAGCTTTCAATGATGTAATCATAATATATTACTGGAGACAGCAGATATTACAGTCTACAAACGTTATAGTGCCTTTGAACTAAAATTGCCTTTTTTGGCAAGCCTCAACAATTTGTTAGTTCAATATTTATAGTAGATATTGCAGCATAGGTTGCCGACTTAGCATTCAAGTCTTGTGCCCCAGAATTATTACATTTATTGCAACTTTAAACTCTATTTATTGCAGCATTGGGCCATTTACAGAAACATTTGTAGTTAGAATGCACACCGCGCTGTAGCGTACATTCTAACTACAAGGGATATGTGGGATTAACAGGGGTGATGCTTGGCGTCGGGTAATGTCGGTTAGATATCTTGGTCTAGGCAAGCACAAATGTAATAGATTGAGACTCAGTTACAAGGCCACTTTGAGGCACATATGATACGGACTAGTCATCATCCAGCTGCAGGTCTTCTCCTCCCCACCCCTCGGATCCGTCGGTCGTGCCCGGCCCGGGAATGTCGTTTGAAAGCTCAAGCGGGAAGGCAGCGCAGAGATCGAGCTTCTCGCAGAGCTGATTGCATTCGTGTGTATCGATGAAGCTCTGAATACCCTCTATGCCAAAATCTCCGAGTCCAGAGCCACTAAGACAGAGGATCAACCAGCTCATATGGCTGCATCTATGCAAAAGATGTGGGTAGCATCCTAGGGCGGTAATGCAAAAGATGAGGGCAACTGCTTGGAAATTAAATTAAATAACACTGTTTTCTTGTTTGTGGCTGCTATATCAAGGTATCAGTGATGGGATCAATGGCAGCCAGGTATGTTAATCAATGTGGAACGATTTTTGATTGCCATCAGAGCTTTTGATGACTGCATCTTGCTACATCAACCTTACTTAATCGATTATTAATTTTTTGGTCCCTGGGCTTATAGGTCCCAAATATAATATTACGAATATTCGGCCCAAAGAAAAGGTGATTTATCTTCCTATATGTATTTTTATATTAGTCATATCTCTTGATTCCAGTGAGAAATTCATGAAATACATCTGTCATAACATCTTTTGCATTACCCCCTTGGGATGGTACCCACATCTTTTGCATAGATGCAGCTATATGTACTGGATCAACGACCTTCGGTGAGAGAGAAGGAAGAAACTGCGCACCCTTCAGTCGTGTGAGTCATTGGATCGAACAGAACAAGTCCATCGTTACCGCGAACGAAAGCAGGTGTGCCTTGGAGGTCAGCCATCACGAGAGACCCACCGGTTTCGCCGAAGACATAGTGCGCGAAACTATGGATCGTCTCCGTCTGAAGATCAGAGCCACGGGGCTTGTGGTCGAGAGTTGAGGTGAAATGAATGACCGCTGAAGCGCGCTTGGCTTCGATAAGCCATGTCATCCCAGTATCGTCCACATCGAAGACGATGAGACCGGACGCGACGCTGGGAGAACGCGTGACTTGGACCGGCATCTCGGTGGCGAGATAAGCTTGAGCAAATTGAATATCTGCTTGAACAGTTAGTTACTCATTAAGAAGCGGAAGAAAAATGATTAACACGTACGCTGGAAAACAGGGACGTTCATATCTTTGGCGTATGCCAAAAAATCTCCAAAGAACTTGTTACCAATAGAAAGACGGACACATTCCGACTCGAGCAACGCTCGATTCTGCGCGAGAGTAATGACCTCGGCCAGGGAGCTCTGATCATCCGAGACAGAGTGGATGCGTTTGGCAACAGCCCGTTCGTCTCTACCCTCGCGCTGAATGACCATCTAGGATTTGATGTCAGAATTGGAATAAGAAGTAGAATGAATCTGCACGTACATCGTATGCAAGTTTTGAAGCACCTTTGGCAAAGTGCTCGTCGGAAATCAATGCCTCAATGGTACCAGGACGCTTGAATAGCTCAGGAGCGAGTGTGGTGGGGTCCATCGACACATCGAATTTCTCTAGAGAAACGACGGATTGAGTCTTTGCTGCAAGTGGGCTGGGTATGCGGCGCTGCCGGAAGGACCAAAACGCGAGCCGAGAAGCGAACCAAGATCTGTAAAACTGTTCAGTAAGCAGCAGGCAGCATTGCTTGATCACGCACTGGGTGCACCGGGATTCAAGCTGCGAACACGCTTGTTTCCGAGCCCAATGATGCCGGAGGGTTCAGTGCTCGATGCAGTGCGCTTACGCACTGTTCCTGTTGTCCCTTCTCTGAGCGCTGCCTCCATGGCCTCGCGTTCCCGATACTGTAAGAATATTTCAGTGTAATGGTATTAGCGGAGAGAAAGACTAACCAAGTCCATATTCACCACAAACTCAAGGCAAAGAAGCTTCGAGTTATGGCTGCGCGCGATTTGACGGAAGATGATAGGAATATTGTTGATATACGCCGTGAGCTTATCGTGCAAGCGGAAGAAGTCGGCAAGCGTTCCTGTAAGCGAGTTTGGCTCTGGAATACGATTCCCCGTCCATCTAATGTAAACCTCGTTCCTTATTTGTTGTGAGTACATGACTTCACAGTATTGAATGATCAACGTACAGCTGCAACGGCGAAGTCCCCAGCTTGTGTAACAGGAATTGAGGCGAGATGATTTCGATAAGAGTGGCGATGACATCTATGAAAGCGAAAATCAGCAATAAAATCATTCAAGATGGAAGTGTATGCACCAGGCATCGGTGTAGAAACAGCAAACATGTGGATGACATTGCCGATTTGGGTATTTGCGGACTTTGCGCTACTGCATCGTGTCTATATTCATTGATGAGTAAGGTTTTCAAAGCTGAAAGACATCACTTACAACAACAGCCAGCCGAATCTTCTCCTCAGTGGCACTGCCGCTGCCGCTGCCGCTTTCGTGATAGATCAATGCCGCAGTGTGCAACGCAGTGCCTGGTTTGACACCAGGGAGGCGCTTGAGACGGTCGTTCATCTTGTCGGCGCGTTCCTTGTACGAGTCGGGGACTGCCGAGCCTAGAAGATGGTGAGTGACAAGGTGAGTGACAACAGACAGAAAGGAACTTTGCGTACCAGGAGCAGCACTGGCAGTCACAGTCGTCCGAGTACTTGCGAGCTTCTTCGACACAAGCCTTGGTATTGCATGTCTGCTTTTCGTGGATAACGGGCATGTTGTTGCGGCGGCTAACACCACAGAAAAGGCACTGGGGCTCTTCCTGCAATATGCGTGAGATGGTGAAGGTCGAAATTGAGAAAGGTTTCCATACCTCGATACGCTGATAGTCGGGAGAATCGCATTTGTAATGCGACAGTTTTTCACACTTGTGGCAGATAGTGCCTTCCATAAACTAGCTGAGCATAACTTAAGTTTTCCATGGCCTAGTCAAACTATTTCTTAAGCCTAGCTCAATCTTAAGATATTGGAAATATTACTAGGACCTCTCACTGGTTAAGTAGATCTATATGTATGATTATATAACATGATCTTAAAATCTAATACTTAAGTATAGCCTTTAGTACACAGCTTAAGCTTTTGGAACTTAAGTTTTCAATCAAATAGCCCACTATAAATCTGAAGGTTTGTATGTAACTTAAAAGACTCTTAAGACCTGAGCCTTAAGTATATAAACTTGATGCCCCAAAAGATCACCAAATCTTCAACTTAAGTTTTCTTCTGTAGATATAAACCTTCAGCATGATTATCACTTATTGAGTTTAGCTTCAGTTGGCCTTAAATTGTATCATCAGATAATTTCCATGAATATCAGGGTTAGCTTCATTTGGCTCCATATCTTTACCTTAAAGGTACTATTGTAGCATTTCAATTTGACTCAACTCAAATAAGGACCATTTTACATGTGCCATTATATACAAAAATTTGTAAATCATAGTTGGCTCTATCAAATTAGCTTCAGCTATGCTCCTAGACTGCCAACTTAGCTTCAATTCACTATATAGGTTTACTATAATCCACTAGATGTTCAAGCTCATGTATGGAGTGTCATGGGGCTTGTGTTTAGCTTCCATTACATCCTATATAACATATTTCAATATGTTGACTTCTTCAAGTTTATTTAGCTTCATTTAGCTTCATTCATTTAGCTTCATTTAGCTTCATTTAGCTTTAGTTAGCTTCATTTAGCTTCAGTTCCCTAGTTTAGCTTCAGTTCCCTAGTTAGATGATTGATTTCCAGCACTCTGTATTGCAATAAATCTTAAGGTTTGTTTGTACATAAGACTTGTAACTCAATTCTACAAGGCTAATATCTTAAGATCTTACCCTTCAGCTTCAATAAATTAAGACATGAACTTAAGTTATGTTTTATAAAGAAATTACATAATCTTTCATACTCGTGACCCATACCAGGTATTTTATTTCAACTTAAGGTATAAGTAAACTTAAGATAAAGGGTGACTAGGCCAAAAGTATCTTAAGATTACCTAAGCTAATACCTGTGCCTTCGGTACGCAGCGGGAACATTGTTCCACAGTCGTTGCATTCGAAAGTGAGAGGCTGCGACATTTTCGGTTGGTTGGGATTGAAGCCATTGCATTTTCCTAAGTTTTTAAGGCCCGCAATTGCCAATTTTTGCTTGCTAGACAGAGACAAAGTAAGGACTTGAGCATAATCTTGCAGTTGCTAAGCGCATTGTTTGCGTCGGGGCTGTAGTGCCAAAGACCTAAGCGCATTGTTGAGTGGGAAAGCTGACTGAGCGTCAGGCCCACAGCAATCGACAATCCGGCGCTAGTAGATGATGTCAGACAAAAGAACAATATTATTCCAGGCCTTGCGGCCCACGACGACATGAACGGCTGGGTGAAGGACAATGGAAAGAGCTTGCTTAGCATCCCTAGCGTATCTGAAAGTGAAGGAAAATGACAAATAATTGAACCGCTACTTCCGAGAACGTACCATTAAAAAGGTCCTTAATCCAGAGGAACAAGGCAGCACTCCACAGCTTGTCCAATCCCATTCCATCCTCCATGCCCAACTTCGACGGTGTTAATGGCTATGGCGAAAAAAATCGTGAGTTGCTCACTATCTTCCAGTGTTGGTCTTCCACTTACCTCTGACAGTCCCACCCGACGATGAGCTTCGAACAGCTTTGCTGAAGTATACACGGCAGAATATGACCCGCCAGCAACAGATTGCAGCCTTGGGAAAGGATTTTGGGGTCCAGATTGGGTGTGTATTCGATTCTCGTTCGTTATTGGGCGTGTTTCTGGATCCACACGCAGGTTGACTCTCCTCCGAAAAATCAAGCTCCGTCTTGATATTCCAACGTGAGTGACTCTAATCACGATAGCCTGCATTGCTCACTCACTGTTCACAGCGTTCGTACGCAGAAATTGTCCGTCGAGGCGGTGACGCAAGCGGTAATCAACAAAGTCGGGAAAGACCCCGCAAGTTCTCACGGCCCGGCGTTTATCAAGGACCAACTCCGTCTCAAGATGATCTTCGTTCCTCGGCAAGTCTCCGTCCTTCCAGCTAGCCTATCCATCACTAATATGCTGACTCTAGAGACCTTATCCGACAAATTATGGTCCAACGCTACCCTGATGGCTTCGACGTTCGCTTTCCTGGGAAGAGAGGGCGCCGCGTCATTCGTGTCCTTCTTCGGGCAAGTGGGCCGTACTTCGAGGTCAGCAGTGACGGGCATGAGAAACTTGCTCCGCAGGCACTTCGAATGGGTGGCGTCGGCTTTTCCATCTACGCCTACAAGGACAAATATACCGACTCTGTCCTCTGGATCAAGGTCTTCCCCGATGTGCGCAGTGCTGGAGCGGGTGGCCATATTTTCCTTGATTTTGTTGAAGATACTGGCTGTGGGTTAACTGGTTATACCTGCTGTGCTTGAACTGATGCTCAACTTACAGTTATTCCGATACAACTCACGACTGACAAAGGGTCTGAAGTTGGTTGGATGTATGCTTTCATGTCAGCGCTCAGGTACTAGTACTTGTTCCACTCTCAGACATCATTTTGAATGTGTTTAGAGCTTCTTACGCACCGGACATCAATTCAAACCTTTACCCCTTCCATGTTCTCATCAAAAGTGTCCACAACACAGTCATCGAAGGCTTCTGGCGTCACCTGAAGGAGAAACTTGGTCTAAATCTGAAGGATTACCTTCTCCGAGGCAAGACTGAGCACCTCTACAACCCCCACAACCGTTTCCACGAGTATTTTAATCCTTCAAGTCAATTTGGCATTTTTCTGACCCATTCTAGGCCACTATTCTACTGGATTTTTGCGCCGCTGATACAGCATGAGCTCGATGACTTCGCCGACTGGTGGAACAACCATCGCGTTCGACATCAACACGAGAAGATACTGCCATCGGGACATGTGCCGTCGCATGCCATGGAGTACCCCGAGCTGTTTGGCGCGCTCGACTGTCGGATTCGAGTCCCACACGAAGCTGTCGAGGACTTGAGGATGGAGCTTAACTTGGCGGAGGGGCCCAAGTCCCAATTTCAGGCATGGCCGAGTTTGACGGCGGAGTTTGATGTGAGGGCAAGCCATATCTACTTCCGTCTGGGGGAGCCCGAGCTTACAATGGCAAATGGCTGGGATATCTTTACACAAATGGCTACAGAGCTGGAACGTGAATAGATTGGATTACAATATTATCTAGCCGATGCCATCCATCACCGCCATCTCACATCTGTCAACCTGAAATTGAACCGCGACCGTCTCGCTAACCGTACTGGGTGTGCAGGTCAAAAGAAGGTTACCGTGGCCCACACCATTGAGCACAATTTGTCTGTGAGATGCAAATAGTAGTATAAGACTGTGGCCAATAGACCTGGGATAGTGTTGGCATAGATGAGGCTTGGACAACATAATCTGACTCACAATCACGGTTGAAGTCAATCATTCTTGTTGACTGTCACACCATGGTCACGCCACGTCAAGGCCTCTTTCCACACACCATCGAGCTCGAGCGTACAATATGTAAGTAGACTCTACAGCTTATTTGTCAAGACTGAAGGAATATAGAGTTATATTTGTTGCAGTAGATTACTTCAATAGAAAATTGCCCTCTGGAAACCTTTATGTCTCGAAATCACTGTGCTCCTCTAACGCGCTATCCTCGTCATCTTGCTCTTCCTCTTCTGAATTGTAGTCTTCGTTAATGGTAGGGTGTGCATCATCCTCATTACCAACAGGTGGGCTTGCATTGTGGGAAGAGCCTTGCACAAAGGCAGCCTGGTTCTGCTGACTTTGCTGAGGACAGGCAACGGACATCTCTTTCCATCTGGTAACGCTTGCTTTCTTCTTTCTTGACATGAGACCCGGACTGGCTCCGTTGAGCAGCATTGTACTTAAGGTAGTCAAATTGTATTGGAACACTGATACTTCCATTCTTGTAGGCTTTCTGGCACCGATTTTTCAAGTATTGGTGGACCAGTTTCTTTACAGCCTAATCTCCCGGGCACCGAGCAAGACGAGGGAACTTTTCGCGGGCCTAGGAACAACAAGTAAGTGTAAACAGATGTGCGATGACAGCCGGCTGACCGCTTTGCAGATCAAATTAATTGACTGCGTATCCTGCTCATTCCACTGTTTCTCAACAGGCAGATCTGCTTGGTGTACCAGTTCATGAAGTGTTCGCTATTCAACGTCAGACTTGTTTCCTTCCATAGTTAGATACTTACAACAATCAGATGGTAGTGCTTGTTGGCCTTCTGGCTTCCAGCAAGTTGGAGGCTCATGTGCACGCTCTGGCCACGTTGTTCCCAAAGTGAAGAGGCAGGAGCTATGAATAGTGAGCCGGGCATTGACTATGAAATCCGAAGACTTACCAGTATCTGTTGCAGTCTTTGTGTTTCTGTCTCTTGCTGCAGACAGAGGCTAATGGTCAGTGTTAGTATTAGAATGGCCATGAGTGGTGGGTGTAGTTGCAATAGATGGCAAGGAAGGGCGTGCGACTGGTGGACGTGTATGACACATCTGTCAGGGGAACCCCCGCTTCGGCCTCCTATGGACCCTCCGAACGCATCCGAGGCGCATCCGACCGGTGCCCCCTTGGACGCTCCGACCCACCCCGACCATCGTCCCACGGCCTCCTTCGCCCGCACAATCACCGATCCGTCAAGACCCTCCCAACGATCACCTTGGGACAGAGCCTGCGACACCGCTCAGGCCTTCTGCGCTCTATGTCGGCAGTCACGGACGACCAGTATATAGTTGGCGCCCTAGCAGGCGGACCCTTAGAGTTTCTTCTCTTTGGATCCTCCCCTGCTAGGTCGGTCCCTCCGTGTATTTCCCGTAGCTTTTATTCACGCTTTGGATCCTCCCCTGCTAGGCTTTCGTCGGAGTCTCCAGGGTTGCCCTTACAGCAGAAGAAACTCTCTACGAGATTAACCGGTCAAGATTGCCAGGTTTGGCGCTGATTCAGGCTCGGAGTACAAGTCCGTACCCCCCTCGTCACCGCCCCTGCCACTTGACCCCTCCTCCTCTGCTCTTGTCGTCTTTACGCCCGCTATGTCTACCGGAGCTGCTCCGGACGCTGACGCGCGCATGGACGCACTTGAGGCGAAACTAGACAACCTCACCAATATCCTCACCCACCTTGCTTCCCAGGCTTCCGCTTCCGCTGCCGCACCACCTTCGGCAGCTCCCGAACCGCCTTCGGCATCTCCGAATGCCCCCGACGCGGATGCGTTATTTGGTGACATTACTGTCGCCTCAAAACTGGTCTTACGGCCAAACCCCCCGTTTGCGTTTAACAGAGATCGCAAACGTGGCCGCGCCTTCCTATACGCGGTCAAGACTTACGCCCGGCTTGCCCCGGAGGCCTTCGTGGTCAACGGAGAGCCGAGCGAAGAAAAGGCCGTCCGCTACGCCATGTCATATATGGCGGAGGGACCTGCCCAGCAGTGGGCAGAGCGTCATGGAAGTAAAACCCCGTTCCCCTTCCCTTGGTGGAACCTATTCCTCTCCGAGTTTCGCCTTCGGTTCGTTGAGGAGAACGAGCAAGACCTTGCGCTCGCCAAGTTGGAAAGCGTGGGTTATCACATGGGAACGCGGGACGTCTACGGATACACCGACGACTTCCGAGGACCTAATGGACCTCGCCGGATTCGAAGACGCGTTGGTTAAGGTGACCAAGTACCGCCATGGACTTGACCCCCTGATCAACAATGGCATCACGTCCTCGAACGACCCCCCAGACCTCCGTGACTATCTGGGCTGGCGCACTCGGGCTTTCCGCCAATACGAAGCCTTGGTACGGGCGAAGCTCATCAAAGGGACCACCCTGCGGACGCCCTTGGGGGCTCCGCGTGGCGCATTCCCTATCGCCCGTTCGGCAACTCCATTCCCCATCCGCTCGGTGGCCGCACCTGCGCCACCCGCGGCCCGCGCCCCCGTCTCGGTACCTCCGGCTCCCGTCCCTATGGAGTTGGATCATACTAGGGCTCGGGGCGCCCCTCGTCGAGCCTGCTTCAGATGTGGCGACCCCAACCACTTGGCTCGGAATTGTCCGCTCCCCGCCGATGTTCGCCATGTGGACATCCTTGACGAGGTAATCCAGCAACTTGGCGATGAGATGCTGGGAGAGCTGCTTGCGTGGCTGTCCGATACCGCGGCCTTAGCGGAGGCGCATTCGGAGGCTCCGGCAGAGGATTTTGTCCCCCCGCGACGAGTGACTGGTGTGCCCTCGTTCGCGTCCATAAATCGTTTCACTTGTTTGTATGATGAATCAACTCCCTTGCCCTACAACGAGCCTGAAACGAAAGACGCACCCCCTGCCCCCTCCGAAGCCCCCGTTCGGATTCGCCGACTTGCCTGGGAGAAAAAGTTACCTGGCAGCTATACCATCTCTGCCGCTCCTGGGGTTAACTCGCTCCACCTTCCTCTCGAACTTGAGTCCACTGCAAACGCGCTCAAGCTCTCCCTCTCAGGTCTGGTCGACTGCGGAGCCACTTCGGACTTTATCGACACAGAATACGTCAACCGAAACAACGTGCCAGTCCGAAATCTCTCAGTACCCATACCGGTCTACAATGTCGACGGTACTCCCAATGATGCTGGGTCTATTCGCCAAATCGCGGACCTCGTTCTACGGTACAACGGACACTCCGAACGCGTTCAGCTGGCTGTAACCCACCTTGGGAAACAGGACTTGATACTCGGATACTCCTGGCTCAAGAAACACAACCCCGAGATCAACTGGGAAACGAAAGAGGTGAAAATGAGTCGATGCCCCCAAAGCTGCTCCACTTGCCGCGATGAGGAACGGACCGAGCGCGCTGAGGTTCGGCGCCTCCGACTCCTCAAATCGTGTTTGCTCTCGGGCGCCTTCCCCACCGTTTGCGCTATCGATATTGCCGGTCCAGACGATGCTGACGATGAACTCGGAGCTACTTCGGACCCTCCGAGTCCCCCGCCAGACCTCGACGACGACGAGCATCTTGAAGACGGCGACCGCATCTTCTACACCTCCTTTCGCCCAATCGAGGAGATTCGCGCTGCGAGCACCGTGTCCCAACGCCTTGCAGAGGCCTTCGCCCGTAACTCGGCCCCCCCGCCTTCGGAAATTCCGGACTGGGCTAAGGAGTTCCAAGACGTCTTCGACAAGGAGTCCTTCGACACGTTACCAGAGCGGAGGGCTTGGGACCACGCTATCGAACTCGTTCCCGACGCGAAGCCCGCTAATTGCAAGGTGTATCCGATCTCCCCCCTTGAACAGCGCGAACTTGACGAGTTCATCGAGGAGGGACTTGCTACCGGCCGTATCCGCCCTTCGAAATCTGATCCTCCCCTGCTAGGTCGGTCCCTCCGTGTATTTCCCGTAGCTTTTATTCACGCTTTGGATCCTCCCCTGCTAGGCTTTCGTCGGAGTCTCCAGGGTTGCCCTTACAACATCGTCTGAGCAGCTGGGTGAAGAGTAAGGTTTATCTACATGCTCGTAGAAGCAATTACTGACCTTGTTCACCGGAATGAACATTTGACTTATGCGCAGCTGCATGTCCTGCTGCAATCTCAGCACGGAGATGAGTAACCTCTTCTGGGTGGTGCGTCAAGTGCATATCTGAATGACTTTAAACTCAAACTGACCTAGGATGGTTTCTCCGTGATCGTTCACCATGTTCATGATAGGTATGTTTGCAATAGGTGCATTCACAATAGGCGCATTGACAATAGGCGCGTTCACAATAGGCACATTCGTGATTAGTGTGCTGGTGGTAAAGACAGTCGCAGCTTGCTTCGGCTTGGGTTTAGGTTTGTGCTTCACATTCTTTTTCGATGGGTTTGGTGTATTGTTGACCGTGGTTTGCCCAGTTTGGACCTGTTTGATGGCTTCGCTGCCAACCTTGCCCGTTGCACTGGGAATCGGAACCCGGAGGATCAACCCCAAGTTGGTCTTGATGGTATTGGTGGTTTGTGTCAGCGCGTTAGCGGCGACCTTCGAGGATGGCATGGCGGATTGAAGTCAAGAGAAGGATGTAAGTGTTTTGTCTTTTATATGATTGTGTGCTTGCATGTGATCTCACAAATTTCAGTGATGTGTCGCAATCGCAGCCCCTCTCCTATCTCTGTTCAAGACAACGATAGTCATGCCTCCCGCAAGAAGCAAGTGCACCACTGAGCTTGTTCTTTGTATCTGCTGGCGTTGTATTCAATGTGGGAAGACCAATGGCGCTCGTATTACTCGCCACCATTATAATCAGCACCGTCACAGCGACCACTGTGGAAGTACTGGCTTGTGCAGTGTTCGCCAGAAGAACGGTCGATATGTCCGGGATTGGGGGAGCACGAATGGAAAGATTTCAGAGGGAAATGAGTGGAAGAATTCGTGTAAGAGTGAAAGCAAAAGTGAATGTAAAATCGCAGAAACTCGTTCCAGTCGTGAAGCTCGGCTCGGGGCTCGGGGACTCGAAAGGCGCAAGAATCTGGTGGTCGGGGGCTTGGTATTCACTAGCAACTTGCCCTCGGTGGAGCAATCTCGGCACTGGTTGCAAACTCGGTGGTGGTTGGGGTGTGAGGAGTTCTATTAAATGATGATGTAGACTACAAACAAATAGCCACATCAAATATTGATGATGGGCGTCCTAAAGCAGAAACTACCTCATATGGAAAATCTATGAAAGGGACATTTCACACTTCCACAGTGGGAGGAACTTGAATCTCGACCTCGAGATTGCCGGAATGGAAGTGGGAATGGATCGGAAACCAATGACGAAAGTACTCAGCCAAAGGGACACACGGTTGGTTGCGAAAGATGAGCGTGGATGAAACACGGCGGGAGTGTGTGACTTGCCATCATTTTGTCAGAAAGCGCCGCCAGAGTGTCGGGATCAAGCTTACTCAAGGTGGTGATCATCTCTGTGAAGTGGGCTCGAAGGGCGTTGTCGAACAGCAATCTTTGAATTAACTGCATCGATTTAGCTTGTTGACACTTGACGCACGGCATTAGCATGCGCGGCTGGTTGGTTCGATGCGTGTGACGTCGGCGAGGGGCGTGGGAAATCAGCGGCGCGATCTCGGGATGGGAGGAACTCGGATTGAGCGGACCGGTGTGCTCAGCAGCGCGAATCGGGCGGAACTGGGGAAGAAGTCGGCTCGGATGGTGTGGGAAGGTGGGCATTCTAAAGGGGAAACTGCCTCATATGGGAAAGCTACGTAAGGGACATTCCACACTTCCACACCACCTCATTGGTCATCCTTCGACACTTTATTCGACTACTGTCAACAAGTACTTTGAAGACTTTGAGGAGGAGTCAGATGCTGAGGGGAGTGGTTACAAGGCTACACTGCCAGTTGACACAACATCTCTTGCTGCGTTGCACGATACTGGCTCCAGTGACGAAGACAATCTGGCTCCTCATAATCAGGAGGACAATTCAGACGAGATGGAGGAGTTGTCACAAAACTTCGGACATGTCTTACATGTCGAAGAGTTGGTCCAGCGACCTGTGGTTGTGCATACAATCCTTTGGGAGGTTCCAGAGGATGAAGAAGAGGCAGATATCACTGTTCCACTACGGTCAACAAGCCCAAATATGGCAGACGATGAAGATATTGATGCCGACCAGGCAGTCTATGATTGGGAGTGGTATGATTGTATTGCGCGAAGCCGACAGCTCACTGCTGCTCACAAACTGGCTGGTGCAAGAGGTATGCATACCTGAAACCCCCAACATCAGGTCGGAAAAGTGAATTAGCTACTGCTGGACACCCCCCTCCCTGTGTGACGTCACACCACGTGATTGCACGTGATGTCCCAAAAAGGCAATTCCTTGATGGGCTCCAGAAACTCATGAAAATGTCATGCAGTACTACTAATTTCCTCTATATATAGTGTCCCTTCTTGTGCCCTCCACCCACATTGACCCTGCAGACATCATTATAAACCCAATTTTAGCTGCGGGCATAGCTGGCAGGTGTGACGTGGCCATGTCATCACCACCTAAATAGGAAATTCCTATCAAAATGCTTATACATGCCTCAGAAGAACCTCAAAATCTGCTTTCAATGACAATTATATGCATTCTGAGACCATTAATAGCATTCCTAGCCACTCTGTACCCTATAAAAGAAAAGTGAATTAAGGCCACCAGACCACCCCCTCCCCTCCCCCCTGACGTCTCGGCTTGCGCTGGCGCATACCCCTTGGGCTGGTGGCTTGTTCTCATGTGTCATTCGTGAGGGTGGGCAGTCTTTTCTCGTTACTGCTATCTGCTGACTGATACGGGTTTTAGGTCAAACACTACAATCGTATGACCTCAATATCTGTCATGCATATAGGTGGAAGCTCAAGAGCCATCTTACTGATGCCGAATTCAAGTCAATACCTATGGCCTTTCCAGTGCTTTTCAAGGGTCACAATGCGCTTCCCAGTTTGGATGAGCACTGGTCCCGTGTTGCTGAGCTCTCCGAAGTGACGCTCGAAACATATGACTGTTGCATCAACTCTTGTATCTGCTACGTAGGACCATATGCGGATGACACCGACTGCCTTTTTTGCAAGGAGCCTCGAGTCCGGAGTAATGGCAAACCCCGAAAGGTTTTCAATTACATTCCCCTTATTCCTCAGCTGCAGTCGCTCTTCCAGAATCAAGCTATGGCAGAGTTGCTCCAGTACTGTGCCCGTTTTCAGGCGGAGGACAAGACAATCAAAGATGTCTTTGACTCGAGCCTTTAACTTAACCTAGGCGGGCGTCCAGTTCCGAAGTATTTTGCCAATGACCGAGATATTGCTCTGGGCCTTTCAAGTGATGGTTTCACTCCGTTTAAATGACGTCGGCATACTGCGTGGCCACTTATCCTATTCAATTATAATCTTCCTCTGGAAATTCGATTTCATCTGGAGAATATCATCTCTCTTGGTGTTATTCCTGGTCCATCGAAGCCTAAAGACATGTGATCATTCCTTTATCCACTCGTTCGCGAGCTTGTGCGCCTTGAGGAGGGCCTTCTGACATATGATATTATCTCCAACAGCCAGTTTCTTCTTCGCGCCTTCCTTATCCTTGTTTTTGGTGATATACCGGCAGTCTCTATGCTTATGCACATTAAAGGCCATAACAGTTATTCACCCTGTCGCATGTGCAACATCCACGGTGTCCGTATTCCGAATTCTACTAACAACACACTCTATGTTCCTCTTGACCGTTCCAAACACCCTGACATCCATGATGATATGATCACCATATACGACCCACACAACCTTCCACTACGCATACAAGAGGAGTTTATGGCACAGGCTACAGCTGTTGATAATGCCCGTACCAAGACAGATGCGGAAAATCTGGCTCGCCAGTATCGCATTAAGGGAACAGCCATTCTATCCTGCCTCAACTCACTCAAATTTCCTGATTCCTTTCCATACAACTTCATGCATCTTAGGGCTTGGTTTGTAAAGATTTTGGGGGTTATCAAACGGTTTGATAAAAATAGCCTCTTAAACCCTGTTTATAAACCGGTTTTTAGGTTTTATAAACCAACTGAGCTGATATGACGGGAGAGATCAAAATTGCCTTTTTGGGAAATTTTGCAGCAAATTTTAGTGTTTTAATTTCATGATTTTAAGATTCATAGACAGTAGGGGTTGAAACAGCCAGGATATATCAACTATCACTTGTAAGTTGGCATAACATGGCTAAGTTATATATATATATCATATACAATTTATTTGAAGTTATCTTATCAGCAGATCTTGGATGCCCTGTTATGGATTCTTTATACCACTGAAAATTTATAATGATCTTGATAATAATTAAATCTATATGGTTAATATAGTATACACATCGGGGATTCGCGCAAAAACGGGGGCCCGAAGCAGGACTTATTTGTGGGAAAACCGGCGCCAAATGGGGTCAGCCAATTGGATTTAAATTAAGGCCACGGATTTCCGCCGCACGTGACTCGGAAATTACCTTATTTGGTAATTTCCAAGTCACGTGCACCATTGGTGTCAAGTAAGTCTGGTTTGCTAGCTTTTTTCCTTTTGATGTGCTTACTAATATAAAACCATAAAACAGGGGGTTTCCAGCCAGGCTGTTTATAAACATATAAAACAGGGGTGTTTATAAACCGGTTTACAAACACCCCTATATAAACCAAGCCCTAATGCATCTTATATGGGAGAATCTTATTCCCAATCTCATCCTATTGTGGACCAACAAGTTCAAGGGGCTTGATGAGGGCCTGGAGCACTATTCAATCGATAGTGCACTTTGGGCTGCTATGGGAAGGACACAGCCAAAGCAGGAGGGACAATTCCCAGCGTATTTGTGCCCAATCTTGCCAAAGGTGGTTTTCCCATATCCGCAGAGATGCACTCCATCTGGGTACAGTTTATTGGACCGACCCTTCTGCAACAGGCATTTACCCATGTGAAATATTATGATCATTTCATTCTTCTTGTTCAAATCCTCAATAAATGCCTGGCGTTCGAGATTGCCAATTGGGATGGACGAGATAGACTGGCTTAGGGAAAAAATTCCAGAATGGGTCCAAACTTATGAGAAGTACATTATTACCCTTTTTTACCTCTTTTTCTTATTTAAAAATCAGGTTTTATTACCAATATGACCCAGCTCGACTCTCTACCTACACCCTCACCATTCATGCTCTTCTCCCTATTCCTGACGCCATTCTGTCTGCTGGGCCGCAGTGGTGCTATTCGGCATATCCCATGGAGCGATATTGTGGGCGTCTCCAGCCCAGAATCCGGAGTCGGACATTTCCATGGGCCTCCTTAGATCGATATGTCTTGGAGCTCGCACAACTCTCACAGATTGGAAAGCATCAACCTATCTTGAGCAACCTATGAATCAACCAGGACTAGGTGTAGCATGGTTATAGGATGAAAATGAAAAACAACCTATGACAGCAGTCAACCTACAGTTGGATGACGGCCATGTCCAAATGCGGATGCAGCCAAGGTTACAGCTGACCTATGATTGGTTGGTAAGCAACCTGTGTGAACTTCACAATGAACCTTTCCATTTGAGCCTTAAGGCTGGCAGATAAATTTCGGATTTTTCTTTTGTGAAAGACAGGATTCAAATGTGCACTCATTGCTTCGACTACAGGCAAGGCATTACATTATGTACAGCAGAACATCTCGTTGTCACATCACATGGACGCTCTGCCAGTTGACACTGTATGTGTGGTCAGCGCAAGCCTGGTGCCAGCGAAGTTGGCAAGCGAGCTGCGACTCACCCGGCTGGCGCATTCTCACACCCGACCTTGTCCGTGCTGGTGAGGCGTGGGCCATTGGCGCAGTTGTCGTGCGCGCCGCCCGACGTAAAGAACTCGAGGCCCGTGAAGGAGTCCTCCCAGAAGATGCTGCGCGCGCTGCCGCCGGAGGAGAGCGCGATGCAGTCGCCGGGGCGCGAGCGGTAGCTGATGTCGATGATCTCGCCCTCGCAGTTCGCGCCGACGAACCACTGAATCGTCGCGGCGTCGGCGGCGGCAAAGAAGGCGATAAAGCGGCCGGCTGTGATTAAGCGCATGGAGTGCTAAGCAAGGGTAAGCTTGGGAAGCAGGAGCCAGTGGTAGGGGCGACGCACATCAGTCTTGGTTGAGGGTGGGGAGTTTAGAGACAGGGTTCAGGACGGTCAACGGCGTATTTATGGCCTTGGTAGGGTACCGAACGGATGCGTTGTCCGTCCATCCCGTCTACTCGGACCCGATGCGCCCATGGATGGAGCCTGGCCTAAGACGGAAAACATCACCGCGAGCGATCCTCGCCCCTGTCTCCTCTAATCCAGGAGGGGCTGCCGGCGCCCTCGTGTGCAAAACGACTTGACTGTAGCCTGGAAGATGCCGGACTAGTACTGTGTCCACAACACAACGGATGCTCGCGCCGGCCCCTTTGTGCAGGGGAATCAACAGCAGCTGCCGGTGCCCCCGTTGCGAAACGACCAGATTTGCCGGACCGGGTCCGCAACAAGCGCCCCCGTGCCGCCGAAAACAAAACAACACAGCAGGCTGGGCGAGGCGCTTGGAGTGTGCTTCCCGTCGCGATTGTCCGTATTGCCACGCATAGCCAGGGCCTCCCATTTCATATTCATATTTCTTAACCGCCGCGGCAAACGGCTCTGACGTCAAGGATAAACAGCGACTGCTGCTGGGATTAGACACAAGTAATAACAAGTCCAAAGCAGTAATTAAGTACCCTTTTAGTGATGTCGCACGATATGTGCACACAAAAACACAAATAAAAACAGATGAATGAATGAGGGGAGGCCGGCGGTGGGCAGCGCATGCGACGTTGATTGGTGTGCCAATGGCGCTGAAGAAGATGCCGACCCGTGCGCGGAGCTGTGGCTTCCGTCGGCGGAAGAGTTGCGTGGTGCAAAAACGGAGGGCACAGTGAGGACGATGCTGTCCAGGTCTACACAGGTGGGTCATCAGAACTGCGTTGAACGACGAAACGCACCGAAGAACGACTGGTTCACCCCCGCGCGATTCGTGAGCGTGATTTTATGCGTCCCGGCAGCGAGGTTGGACGCGAAGTACTTCAGAGTGGGCGCTTGTTGCTCGCAGGTCATCCCAAACGCACCACCGCAGCCAGAAATGCCGCTGAGCGTCTGTGCGGGCTGCGAGTCGAGCGTTACGGTGTACAGCCCGTGGTCGTTCTTCTTGTCGCCGAAGACATAGATCGCGGAGGCTGGGAAGCGTGAACGGAGGTGAAAAAAGGTCGGGCTACGGACACACCGCTGAATTCGAGCTCGAAACTGGCGTTATCGTCGTTCGTAAACGTCGTCCCGCCTCCGCCGAAGTTGGGCGACTTGTTGTTGCCCCAAGTGCCCGAGTACTTGATCCGCGGGTCGGTCTCTTCCAATGTCTGGTTCGTGACGGTCGCGCTAGGTTGTCTGTGAGCCCAAAACATGTGAGAGCTGAAGGATAACGCACCCAGCCGGCGCCACCTGCACCACGGTCCTCACAAAGTCCAGCAAGAACCTATTTCCACCCGCATCCGAGCCCTGCTTCCCCAGATTGCGCAGCGTAAGCGTATGGGGGGCATATGCGAGGCTGGCGGTGCTGTAGAGGATATATGGTGCCGACGCGTTACTCGTAGCGTACGCACTGTGGACTGTTGCCTGCCCGTCAAGCACCACCTCCACCGAGCCATACTCCGGGCCAGATGCGCCGACAATAGTGACCGCTGGGCCTGTCTGTGGTGCTTAATCACTTGGCAGAATAGAGGACATTCTGACGCACCGGTGAAGTTCATACTGACGCCGGCACCGACGACGTCCGTGGAGTGGAAAGTGCCCATAAGCCATGGACTGCCCGCCGCGGAAAACGCCTTGCTCGACGGGTCTGGCGTTGTCCACGAGCCCTGGTCGGCGTATGTGAGGATGCTGTCGAAGTCGTCCGCCGTCACGTTCACGTTCACCGCGCCGGCATCCATTGCTGGCGGGGCCAATCGCTGGGTAAAAAAAGGGAGGAGGAGAAGTGAGCTAAGCGTGATTGTGATAAGCGTGACGCCGCGCTGTCACGGGCGGTGATGGCGATGATGGCGCCACGCGTGTTCCGGTATCATTTCCAACTTGCTTATGGAGCATCAGATTGAACTCAACGGCTGGAGCACGGATCCAAGACAGCCAGCTTAATTGTACTGCATGCCAGTGGTCGCAGACATAGCTACTTATTGCTATAAGGATAATACACTTAAGTTACTTGGTGGTATTATGCATAGACGGTACTTAACTTGAATATAATAGACCCGAACAGGAGCCTGGACAACGGCGTGAAGACACCGCATTTGCACTATTTACGCATGTCATTCCCGGCTCCGCAGCCATTGAGCCCGGGCATAAAACTGCAGGCGTCGCCCCTTTCGAGCTCCATCTCAGTGCCATGCAACACATCGGCCTTCTCGGACTCGTACTCCTCGCCGCCTCCGCGGCCCGCGCCTCGCCGGCATCCTCACCATTCTTGCCCGCAGCACCACCGCGTCAGGTTCTGTGGTACGACGGCGCGGGCTGCACCGGCGAGGTGATATACACGACTAACGGCGCTGCCAACAACGATTGCGTCTATGCGTCACCAGATAAAAGAACTGCACGTAGCATGTCATGGACGGGGAACACCCATCGCATCGAGTTCTTCAAGTCCGGTGGTAGCCAGGACTTCTGTAGCCGCGCCGATACCGCAACCGGCGTTCCGGGAAAGAGCTTCCGGGAGGAAAACGGCTGCGCCACCGCGCCAGACGGGTGCGTGCAGCATTTCTCTCGCAATGCAGTGTGGCTGACCGGAATGCGCAGCTTCAACTGGGAGAGTTACGTCTTCTGGGGCCCCCAGAATTAGCAGGAGAACCCTACATCGCCCACCGAAATCCTCTCCAACTTGTCTAAACTTGATTGTCGATTGGTAGTAGTGGGACCTATGTTTTGTTCTATGTATCAGTGACAGAACCATTTCAAGTTTATTGATGTTTCCGTACGTTAGTTTTGCATCGTTAGCACTGGGGTAAATCATCTGTTTATGCCGCCCGGCTTAGCAGCACATAGTTCCGCGTCACCTCCCGAACGCTCTCCATCATATCCTGCGTTCCCTTGGTCGGTGCCCAACCGAGTGCCCTAGCGCGGCTCGCACGACACCGGGCATTTGACGCTATCAACGCAGCCTAACACCGTCAGCTAGCGCCTATCGAGTTTTTAAAAAAAGCGACCGCACCAGGACGGAAATGGGAAAGTATTGCTTCATTTCGGCTTCTGTAAACGCAGTGGCCGTAGTGGACTCTGCAGACGCAGCGCCGGCGGCAACCGAGCGTTTGCGAGATGACGTCCGCGACGTCTTGCATCGCGTAGGATCCATTTTCGGCGAAGTAGAAGCCAGAGGCGCCGCTTCTCGGAGGGGAGGCGGAGAAAATGAGCATGAAGAGGTCTGCGACTGGGAATATTGTCAATAAGCATATGCCGAACAGAGTGTCTACTTACGTTCATGAACTTCGACATGTCCCCATACATTCTTCCCTGCGCCTATGAACCCGCCGCGCTTCCTGGCAACTGCGGGCGGAACAATGTGCGTGAGCAACGTGTGGTGTGGGCGCTGGATGCCGCGCTCGACGAGGACGGTGCGTGCGATACCGTAGACCATCGGGGGGACGACAATATGGCTTTTGATGTAGCCATTGTCGTCTGACGCGAGAAGGGCGAGGTCAACGGGGCGGTGCAGCTGGGTGGGCGCAATAGTTGCCAGGCGCGCGATGTCCAGGTCGTCCCAAATAGGCGAGGCACTGTAGTCACCCATGGCCCCCATGTCGGCGATGATTCCGGCGCCAGACTGCAAAAAAGTCCGCGTAAGATGAAATGCAATGGAAAAACTGACACGCACCGTGTGGATGACCGTCGGCGCCTCACCCGTCCTCTCAAACCGCATCTTACAGCCGGCAAGGAGTGCCTCCGCTGCCCCGATATTGTCGCTCTCCGCCTAATGCCCGCTTCAGCACGTGTCACCATCGAGGAAGGGCTCACCATCGAGAACACCACGTCTGCCTCCGCTGCGAGCCGGCCCAGCAGCGGGGCATCGTTAGTATCGCCCACCACAGCGCTGACTCCCAGCTCCTCCAGCAGCTGCGCCTTCCCCGCATCGCGCACTAGGGCTGTGATATTCAAGTTGTCTGTGTTGTTGCGGGAAGACTTGACAGGTTGGAGGAGCCGCGCAAGGACTGTGCCGCCGATGTATCCTGCAGCGGTCAGAGGTCAGCGGTCAGCGGTTGTCAGCCTGGAGCGCACCAGTGGCACCGATGAAGAGAATCTGCTGCGTCGCCATCGATGTCTGGGCGGAAGGTCTGACAGTGTGAGAACTGGAAGCGGCTGGACGAATGCTTAAAAGAGAGTACCAAGCAAACAGTAGGGTAACCTTGCACTGCCGGGGGAGGGGTCGGTCCCTCTTAGTCTACAGATGATGATGGTTTGGGTGAGAAGACTTGCCACGTGTCAATCACCCGCGTGACAGCGTGACCACAGTCACATCGGTTTCTTTGGCCGAAATATTTCGGCCGGTCACAGGTCACAGCCCATTCTTTTGGTTCCAAAGCGTCCCGCTTTGGAAGAATCTCAAAAGTTTGGCGCCTTCGGTACGCTGAATTTCCTATTCATTCCTGGCATGAGTATTCTGTGTGAGCGACTACTGTAGCAATTTATTTAATTCGGCGTGCCAAAAGGGTGTGACACCGGCGCCGAAATTAAATTTTCGGCGCCTCCTGTCAATGTGTGTGACCGCCGAAAATTTTCGGCGTACTTAGCACCTGTGGATTCCACATATCCTCTCTAATGAGAATGACCATTACCCCCCACTGGTCATTCTAATTAGAGAGGATGGCTCTGAAACCCCTACGCTGTGATAAATACTCCAATAAAGCTACTATAAAGTGAATGAATCCCAGGCTGAAACCTCACAAGGTAACCTCGGGCTTAGACACTATGTAACATCACATCATCACAAAGGGATTAATTAGAGACTAGAATACAAGGTTATTATATAAGGAAGAATACTAGCTAATGAGACCATTGAGGAACTTAGGCTAGTTGAGGTCCCTAGCTTACAGAATTATATCGCGTGACAAATTTCCAAAAAGGGAAATTTTTGCCATTTGACAGCACAATCATCAGATAATGTCACAGATTGTCACAAAACCAAAGTTGTATATTTCATCCAAGCAACTTTCATTAAGTAACCTATAGCGCCAGTTAAATAGTCATGCCAGCACTAGCCAATCACTAACTGATCTACAACTGATGAGCCTCTATCTCCATAACAACTTGAGGTAAAGACATGATTCAAGTACTACCAGGAAGCTCTTGAGTGGTACCATTAATAAACCATGCTATTTGATTACTGACCCATTTCCTTCAATTAGGCCGGTCACGGTCACATGGGATTTTTTGGCCGAAATATTTCGGGCGGGGCACAGGTCACAGCCAAACCTTTTGGTCCCAAAGTGTCCCAATTAGGATGATTTTCAAATTTTCGGCGCCTGCGGCGCGCCGAATTTCCTCATTAGGCAATAGGTCACGCGAAAATTCGGCCTACGGCCGAATTGAACATTTTGACCAAACGGTCACGGGTCACAGGCCCGCTGAATTGATCGAAATAGGTCAGTAATATCATACCATATGATGACTGTATTTGGCTCTTAGTTATAACAAAGGGAATATCTGGTACTTAAACCAATGTGTGGTAGATGACTTATATGTTCAGATACTCCCCACCAGGGCTCTGATATTTCAGTTTCAAAACCTGAGTGAATATGATACTAGCAAGACAATGTATCCACACATCAGTAGTATTTAATCTCCATCAACCATGGAAGATAACTATGGATCTCAAGCTAGTCAGGGCAGATAAAGCTGGGAGAGTGCTCATTTGAAAGGTATCTCATTCTACCATGATCCCATCTATCTAGCCATCTTATCATAGTACCATTACATTGACCTATGGACTGCCAAGTATAATGAAATACTGAGGTATGGAGCATTTTGCTGATATTTTGGGACTGCATCCATGGAATCTCATGATTTAAGTTAATATAGTGACATATGATAGTCCACTACACCTCCACCCACCTTTGACCACACAGTCAGTGCTAGGGTCATTCAATTCTTAGAGACCTTAGGTGCTATATAGCCCAGGATAGAGATCTGCTATAGGGGCAAGGGCACCATCTTCTGGGAGGTGGACTATATCCCTACTGATAGGGATACTCAGATCCCCCAGATTCATAAAGGTCATGCCGTGGTGAACTTATTATTTTTGGGATAGATAACACTGATAATGGTACTGTGAGAGATCCACAATACCTATAAAGTTGATTGAAGTGCTGGACAGGTTAATTTGAAGGTCTATACCATTCTACATTCAAGTCTTAGATCATACTTGAAATTATTTTCTGACCAGTTGTAATAGCGAAGACACACTCTTTTGCTCTATAGGTACCTACCCTCTCTTCAGGTACCTTCAGTGGCACATGCTAGAACCACAACTGATTATAGTACAGGGTCCTAGTAGACATCCAAATATCCTCATACACCCACCTCAATGTCCAGTACTCAGTTTAGAGGCCCTACTATTCATGTAAACTAGTTCTGAACCCAACCTATCTTTGAATGTCGACCCCAATTCATCCTCCATAGGCATTCAGAGATCAATCAATGTATGTGGGAAGGTCTAAACTCCTCAGTGACTGAATTCTAGATATTTGGATCTATGATCAACTACCAGATGATAGCTGTATTGTCAATATGATGTGCAATATAATTCATGGGAATATTAGGCAATAACAGCAGATTACATGCATACAAGATAATTTGAGGGATATTATCTCATCAGAGGACCCCCCTGTATACTTCCTACCTACCTTAAATCCATAAGGGGTCCCTCACCACTGAGTGAGTTATTGGGAGATTGACCCTATAGAGTGCATGGCAGATATACAGATGTATGGGATGTCTAAAAATCAATGGGTTTCTTAGAGCTATGATAGACATTCATTAATGTATAACCCAACTTGGATCATGATTATCCATGCATTCTTGACCCAGCTATCAAGACATCATTGTGCTTGATTAAATTTGAAACAGAAAAAACTACAGAAAAGTGGTATACTAGGATAGTCTAAAGCTATGGGACTATGATCACTTCAGAACATATAAAGGCTAGGTAACTGCCTACCTCCTAGTAAGACAATCATCTGAATCCATCGAGAACTCATGGAGATATGACGAGATCAAGACATCTGATGGATATCTACTAGGTAGTGCAGCACACAGATAATATTATATTGATAGGGATATTTCCTGAGTAGTACTTCAATCAGCTCTGTAGCCTGTCCAGTTACTAAGATATCATCTTATCAGTTGTAATCAGCTAGTGATTGGCTAGTGCTGGCACAACCATTTAGCTACTACTGTATGTTACTCAATGAAAGTTGTTCATATAGACAAAATATACAACGTTGGTTGTGTGACGATGTGTGATATTTTCTGATGATTATAGTATCAGATGTCAGAAATTTCCTTTTTTGGACATCTGTCACACTATCACTATGTAACATTGTGACTCTGGCGCTGAAATAAGCACAAGTTACCTAAGGGTGTAATTATCTATAGCACAATACACTCATATCAGAGTTTGTGAGAAAACCCCTTTGCGACGTCACATACCAGTATCAAATTTCAAGCCCGAGTCTTAGACTATAGAACCCAAGTTACCTCAAAGCTTGGGATTTATGCACTTTATAGCAGCTTTATTGGAGTATTTATCACAGCGTAGGGGTTTCAGAGTCATCCTCTCTAATTAGAATGACCAGTGGGGGGTAATGGTCATTCTCATTAGAGAGGATATGTGGAATCCACAGGTGGTACTTAGCGGCCCGGAGGGCCGCCAAATTTTTTTTGATGGTCTGATGGTTGTTTGACATTCAGCATCTGGCTGTGGGCCCGCGACACGCCGAAATATTTCGGCGTCGGAGGGCTGGTGTGACGCGTGACCGCCGAATTGAATAAATTACTACAGTATTTCTATGCATAAAGAAGACACTCACAGACACAGGCACATCAATGACCCCGGAAACTGCATCTATCAACATTATTTGTAACTTAGTAAGGAGTGGTTTAAGTTGAAGTCGGGTCTTGTGGATGGAGTCAAGTACATTGAGAGCAGCTGCAGCAAGAAAAACTAGTTAATATGTTTTTGATATATATCTGAAACATATTTTATCGTATGCACTTACTCTTGATATAATAAAGTACAAATATGATATACCCTGATCCTCAAGATATACTTAATACTAACTAGACAGGCTGGGGCTACGCCCCAGCTTCAAATGGTGTTTCACAATTTTTTGCAGACTGAATGTGCCAATTTTATTCAAAGCCTTAGATTGGACTTGTTTATGGTACTTGATGTAAAATCTTGATTTTACAGCTTTGTGTCCCAATTAGACTTGACAGCTTTTCTTACCAAATTAGGGTTTCAACAGCAGTAGTCCCAAAAGTGGAAAGTAAATAAATTGCTAAAGCTGATGCTAAGCATGTGCACACATTCACACGACATCTGCTTAATATAAGAGTAATAAGTATGAGTATGATATGCAAAATTGTGTATCATATCTGTATTTGGACAGCACTATTAAGTAGGCTTTCACACCGGATTTGGTAAAATATAGAAACTGTGTTCTAGATTCTGTAGAATCAAGAGTACCAGAATTTAGAGCCAAATCAACATGTGGAGCAAGGGGGAAGGAAGAAAAAAATCAAGGAACATATGCACTGAAGTTATTTTAAGGGCTCACAGGCGGACCAACTGAGCATGACATTTGTGACATTTGTGACATTTGTGACATTTGCCTATTTTGGCAGGTGGTCCCTACAGTGTCATGCGTGCAACGTGCCGAGCAGGGGAAACAGGCCGGAAGGGCCATTAGGCCATGTCCAGGCAGTTGGGTGGGCCCCAGGGCAGAATTGGACTGGGCCGCAGCTGGCTAGGCACCCCCAAAACCACAAAGTAGGGCGTGTTTAGCCTCAAACACGTCCCGGGTAAAACACTGGCCCTTTAAACAAAGGGATGTAACATATAAGGAGGTCTAGACACATCATAAACGTGAAACAAGGGGCTGGGACGCGTTAGAAAAGAGCTGAAACAGCCTTAGAGGCAGGCAAATGACCGCGGAGATGCTGTGGGCTATGGCCAAAGATTAGATAAGGCGGGGGATACTCAGGTATAAATTCCCACTGTATGCTACAGTAGATTTCAGAATACAACACGCTCCTCATAGCGGTTCTATTGCTCCCTATAGTGGAAAGTTGAACTTGCTACCCTCAAGAACGTCTAGGATGATGACAAACCTCTGATTGTTGAACAAGTGCTGATTTGTTTTGATTTTACGAAACCTTGAAGTTCTAGCTTGACGTGAAGGTATGAAGATGCAACAACATACCAGATGTGACTGTGACTGTGACCACTACCATTTTGGGTTTTGGTATTTATGTGGGTTGGGATCATTTTAAAGTGGGTTGTAGTTGTGGGGATGTTTGAATATAAGAGGCATACTTAGTGTGTTATCTTTATTCTACCCTACATCAACACCTCCTTCCTCTCCATCCAACTCAAGAGTATTATCATCATCAACACCACCAGCACCACCAACACCACTATCACACTTCCCATCATCTATATTATCACTGCCATCAATAATCCCATCACACCAACACAACTTTCACTACCTCAACTTGTTCATTGTCATCTTGCTCTTATGGGTTGCAGTATAAATATACTTTTTATGGAGCCCTAAACACACAGATCTTAATTTGGGTGTTTTGGTTGTTTGCGGAGTTGTTTCTGCTTTCACCATTGCTCTCATTTCACATGTTTCAATAGTCACATGGTCCAGCCACCAGCAGATAAGCTAGCACAAGTATGATATCAGGGGAACCCCTGCTTTGGATGCTCCGACCCACCCTGACCCTCGTCCTCAGCCTCCTTCACCCGCATAATCACTAATCTAGCAAGACCCTCCCAACGATCACCTTGAGACAGAGCCTGCAATGCCACTCAGGCCTTCTGCACTCTACGTCGGCAGTTACAGATCCGGGACAATCAGTATATAGTTGGCGCCCAGGCGAACCCTTAGAGTTTATTTTTTTTTTGGATTCTCCCCTGCTAGGTCGGTCCCTCTGTGTATTTCCTGTTACCTGTGACCATAGCCCTTTTTGAAAATAATCTCCCTAACACGCAACTCCATCAAGCCATCTATTAATCCCATATATTTCTTGTAGTTAGAATATATACTACAGTATAGTGTGCATTCTAACTAGAAATGTTTCTAACCCTAGCCCTATGCTGCAATAAATAGAGTTTAAAGTTACCATAAATGCTTAGAATGTATGTGTTATATCCCGTGCATCTTCGGACGCTCCGAGGTTATCCTTGGAGTGCAACAGGGTGTTTACGCAATGAAGGTATCTGAGCGTTTCCCTTCAAACTGTTAATCTGCATGCGGACTCCCTCAGACCTGTTCAGCTCCTCCAACCATCAACTCGGATCTTTATCCATTTAGACTTTCGTTTGTTTACTTATATCCTTTAGGCATTCACCTTGTTTCCTTTGCCTCATGTATGTCCTCTTGTTCCCCTTACTTTCTATGCCTTTGTACTTATTCCGCATATGCCTTATGCTTACCACTTAGTATAAATACTCGTACTCTATACTCCTGTACTTCAGTTTCGTTATTAAGGTTTCTTGCCTCGCTCTCCGCTCTCGTCCGACTCCTCCCTGCGTTCTAAGCCTTATCGCCTTTGGCTTCTCCGAACGTATCCGCAGAAGTTCACGTATTTGTTCAGACTTGCTTTCGGCCTGCAAGAGGATGAGGACAAGAGTGTATGAAAGAGGATGTGATATGTTAAGAATCAGCTGCTACAAGTCGTAGGGATGTCGGCCGTGCCCGTTGAGACGGGGGGAACGGCACCCGCCAACGGGCACCCGTTGCCGTGCCGTTGGCAGGGCTGGAACCTACATCCACGGCGCGGCTACAGGATGGCTGGTTCCCGTAGTTGCTGTCGCATCGACGGCTGCTACGGCCGTCGTACGGCTCGACGGCTATCGCAAATGTCATAGAAACCATAGATTAGCAAGCCGAAAATCACCACCCATTTGTCATATCACGCATGATAAGCATCCTGCTTTTCGCCTCCAGGTAGCCACTGGCTGAAGCATTTCTTTCCCTCCGACCTGATATCTCCGAGACCGCCCACTGCACCAGACCGACGGCAGCAACCTCTCTGCCATGCTCAGGAGTCACCGCCCGCTCTGCGCTTACAGCCAATAATTTTGCCGACTGGGGCGTTGGTGGGCCAACGGACTGACCTTTCGCGTTTACGTGACCTGAATACTTCAAATGGGAGATGACACTTGTTGCGGAAGGCTTCCGGAGCCATGGGTATATATTTACTTGAGAGAAAACACGAAAATTTACATTTCCCAGATCCCAATGGCTGACGAGACTGCTCTCGATGCCCATGGAAATCTCAAGCCAGCAGAAGAGCTGACATTTTACCACTCTGAGAGTGATGAACGGCCCATTGGTGCGTCTTTGGTTTTCTTCTTTCTCGTTGTTGATTGTGATAGCCACTCAACAACCTCTTCGTCGCAGCGACCGCCCTTGTTAGACCGACAAGCTCACAACGTGGCTTGAAGTGGAGAAGATGGATGAGGATGGGAATATCCTGAAACCCCGTGTCCCGCGTCCTCGAAAATCAACTGCGGCGCAAGTCAACTTTATTGCTGAAACCCGGAGCGAGGAGGAAGACGACGACTTCACGGATATCGATATGCCCGGACTGCAGTCGGAATCGGACTCTGAGGACGGCAACTCCGACCTTGAGGTCGACAATGACGAGGTTAGCACGGTATTTGTCTCAGAAACCCCATTTACCAACACCAATCCTCTAGATTGCTGATCTATTGACATCGAAGACTGTGCCCGCTCGCAACAATACAACATCGGCGACCACTTGTTTGACCAACACGAAACACAAGAACATGGCGCCTGCCGCTTTAACTCCATCGAAGCGCTCCGCTATTGCGGCAGCAGCCGCGGGGGATGAGGAGGATTCAACATCAGCAACCCGGGTATGTATTGTTTTCTTCTGCGATATCGGGCCTGCTAATTCTTCCTAGTACAAGAACCCCATCTATTTGTTCTTCAACAGCGTTCCGAAGAACAGCGAAGGTACCGTCGGTCAGAAAGGCGACAAGCATTATATCTGCCACCATGGTGTTATTCGCACACCGATCACAATCACCAAGGCCATGCACCATAATACGACAAGTATGTCATATCTCTGATTCCCCCGAGACCGTAGCTAATTCCCGTTCAGAGCTGTCTGTCCATCTCAAGAAGCATGCTCCAGCACATTACCGCCTTTTTATGGCACTGTACACGCGTCGTGACAGCCCGCCCACCTAGCAAGAAGTGGATCTTGCTCGTGGAACCATCGACATCGACAGCAATAAAGCCCATGCCTATCTATCTCGTTTGGAGGTAGCTACGGAGAGTATTGTGCAGGCACTTCAGAAGCAGGCGCAAAAAGCGCAGGTGTGTATAGCGCCACCTCTTGTCTGTTATTGCGCGGCTAACTGGTCTCCAAAGGGTGAGTTCGAGGATGAAGTCTTCATTGGACTTCTGGCTGAATGGATGGTCGCATGCGATCAGCCATTTGAGGAGGTGGAACGACCAGAGCTTGTCCGCTTGCTTACATACACTCACCATGGGGCGACGCGCAACTTCAAGGTGCCCAAACGAGCGGCCATTCGGACTCGCATCATGAAAATGGGGGAGGATACAGTAGAAGGGACGAAACGAATGTTTGCGGTATGCATAGCTCCACCGTCTAGGCCTGTTTGCTAATTCGGTGCTGTAGGAACTTGAATCGAAAGTTAGCATCTCCCTCGATGCATGGACTTCGCCCAACCAGTACGCTTTCCAAGCAATCATTGCACAGTACATGACAAATGATGGCCGTCTCGGTGTCAGACTGCGGGTCGGGCCGTGCAAGGACTTCTCCTAAGAACGCGCGCCCGGAACAGAACAGACGGGTAGTCGGGCCCGCAAGTACGGCGGGCGGGGTAGATCGAAACCGAAAGGGCCCGTGAACTCGGTCCCTTGCCGTAGTCGGTGGTCGAAGGTTCGAATCGGGTCGTGTCGGGCCCGATGAGTCGATAGCGTCTCCTTGCACGGAGTAAGGTAGTTCTTCAGACGATCTAAGCGATAGAGTACAGAGTACACTATCGCGCCTTATATACGCGGGCCCGCAAAGGGGGTGATCGGACACCCTGGCCTCTCCTCTTCCTCCTCGCTCCCGTTCCTGGCCGCAGAGGGGACGATCGTACATCCCTTGCGGGCCAGGCGCTACTCCTGACCTCCTAGCACTCCTCCCCAGTCCCCTTGTGTCGAGTTGGGCTCGGCGACGGCTCGACGCGTCGTTCTCGGTCACGTGCTTCCCACGTGTGCGTTCCTCCTACTGGGGCGCATGTTCCCCGTCGTCACGTGCTGCGTGTTGCGGGCCCGCAATCGACACCAGCGCCGGAGCGGACGGGCCGGGTCTTATCCGTGACATCACCCCCTCCCTAGGAACGACTCGTCTCGAGTCGGCGTGGCTCGGTCGCCCCGGTTTCTCGGGTTAATTTGACTCTAGCTCGTCCTTCCAATCGCAAATTCCATCCAGCCCATAAGCTTAAGCTAAGCTTCGGCTGCGCGTTTTAATCTCCCGCGGCTTCTGTCGCCTCGTGGCGTCCGCAGATCGATTCTTCCTGTCTATCAAGTGTTTCACCGCGGTCACGTGCGGCGTATCGTAGGTGTTTTTCAATTCAGTTGCGCGTCCTTTGTTCCTATTGCTTGCGAGTAGGCTGTGCTGCGCACCTCGGTCGAGTTCGATATAGAACGCATTCGTTCTCCATATAAGCCGGGGGTTCCCCTTCTAATTCTCTCCATGTCACCCCCCAACTTGTACCGCTCCGGGTTATTGCCCCCCCTTGTCGTTCCCCCGTCGTCGGAACCTGGTCGTCTGTTCGTTCGTTTCACCTCTATGTCTCTCGTCGAGTTTCCTGCCTCCTGGCCCATCGCGCAAGGGCGAGACCCGTCGTACCGGGAGTCGTTCGAGCGCCTCCGCCCCGTTGGAGGACTTGCCTCTGTCTCAAGTTGTCGAGTATTCCTCCAAGCTGCTCCCTCGGTTGGCCCCCGTAGTCCGTTCGCATCGAGCTCCCACTCTCCCAGTCCCCCCTGCAGCGCCCCAGTTCCCGTCGTCTTCCCGTCGAATCTTGTGGCAAGGCGAGTTCGACCGCCTGATGAAAGCCGGTCTGTGGCAGCCCGTTGTCTTCGGGCCCCACCACCTTTACTTTGGCGTTTTGTTCGATGCGTTTCCCTCCTCCTTCATCTGGCGTCGCGAGGACGGCTCCCTTCAGGATATCCGCCCCTTGTTCGGACAACTGGGCCGTGGCCTCCTTGCCCATCTCCTCTCTGCCGACACTGCTTCCCCCAGTGATTCGTTCTTTCCCCGCTTGTGTAAGGGCAACCCCGGAGGCCTGAGATCAAGGTCCTAGCAGGGGAGGATCCAAAGCGTGAACATTGGTAAGCGAATACAAATGAAGCTGACCTAGCAGGGGAGGATCCAAAGAGAAGAAACTCTAAGGGTCCGCCTGCTAGGTAGCTGACTATATACTGCTTGTCCGTAGCTGCCGCTGTCGGGCACAGAAGGCTTGGGCGGCGTCGCAGGCGAGGTCCCAGGGCGACCGTCGGGAGGGCGTTGACGGATCGGTGATTGTGCGGGCGAGATGGAGGGCCGGACCGGAGTCGGAACCGGAGTCGGACCGGAATCGGAGGCGTCTCCGAGGGGCCGAAAGGGAGGTTCCCCTGACATCACCCCCCCCTTTGAATGCGGCGTCCCGACGCATAGACCGGAACGGAATCTACGATAGAACTCCGCAATTTTCTCCGGGGCGAAGACGCGGTCGAAGCGGACCCATTGGTCGTGCGATGCGTCGTAGCCTTTCCATCTGACGAAGTAGTTCAGCCGCTTATACCTCACCCTTGCGTCCAGGATTTCCTCTACTTCCCACTCCGGGACTCCGTCCTCGAGGTCCGGAGGGGGCTGGTCGTAGCCGGGGCGTCCGTCGAAGGGGTCGTCCTGAGCGAGCTCGAGCTTGACGACAGGGAAGACCGGGTGGAGCTTCGAGTAGCGCGGAGGGAGGTCGAGCTTGTAGGCACCTTTGCTGATCTCCGCGACTATCTTGAACGGTCCAAGGCGGCGATGGGAGAACTTTTCCGAGGGGCGAGTCGTCCTGATGTCAGAGGCATCCAGCCAAACACGGTCGCCAACCTTAAACTCCGGAGACGGAGTCCGTCTCCGGTCGTAGTAGCGCTTGTACTCCTCTTTGGCCTTAGTGAGCGCGGCCTTGGCTTCAGCAACACCAGTGGCGATCCGGTCGCGGAACTCGTTCACTGACTCCATGGCGGAACGGACTCCGGGTTCGAAGCCCATGCGCGGGAGCCGTCCCGTGTCCGTCATGAAGGGGACCTGCTGCGTGGAGGAGTGAACGTGGTTGTTGTAGGCGAACTCCGCGGCCGGAATCAGCTCATCCCAGTCGTCCTGCTGGTAGTTGGTGAAGATCCGCAAGTACTGCTCCAGCTCCTGGTTGACGCGCTCTGTCTGACCGTCTGTCTGCGGGTGGTACGCGGTGGACGTGGCGGGCTTGATGCCGATTAGACGCCAAAGTTCTCGGGTGAAGTCCGCGATTAACTGCGAGCCGCGGTCGGAGACGTACTTCTCCGGAGTCCCATGGTGCCGCCAGACATTCCGGTAGTAGAGGCGGGCTGCCCCTACTGCATCGACCGTCGTATGACACTCTGAGAAGTGGGCGCGCTTTCCGAGGGTGTCAACGACGACCATGATCGCGTCGTACCCATGGGCTTCGGGAAGCTCTACGATGAAGTCGACGGAGACGGTATGCCAGCGTTCCGGGGGCGTTTCCGTGGGGTGCAGTTCTCCGTGGGGCAGTCTCCGGAGTGCCTTGGTGCGACAGCACAAGTCACAGGTCGCAACATACCGGCCGATATGGCGAGACATCTGAGGCCACCAGTAGTTCCGGGAGACCAACTCCAGGGTCTTGAAACGACCTGCGTGTCCGGCGACTCGGGTGTCATGGCAGAGCTCGATGATGCGTCTCCGGAGGTCCTTGTCTTTTGGTACGACGATCTTTCCTCGGAAATGGAGAAGACCGCCGGAGACGGCCCACTCGTCAGAACGTGAGGAGCGGGGGCCTCGAGCTTGACCTTGAACCTTAAGAAGTTGCCGGGCCGCTAGTGCGACGGGCTCCTCCAGGTCAGGCTCACCGGAGAGGGCATCACGGATGTCGCGGAGGAGTTCAGAGCCGGGACCGGAAACGGAAATGCCCTCGAGTGCGCGGACGTGGAAGAGTTCAGGCCGCAGAAGGACAACATCGGAGTTGTCGGAATCGACTCCGTGGTCGGGTCTCCGGGAGAGGGCGTCAGGCCGACCCATATCGCGGCCAGGCTTGTGGTGCAGCGTGAAGTCGAACCGGGAGAGGTACAGAGACCACCAGGCCTGTCTCCGGTTGAGGTGCTGCGTCTTCCTGAAGTACTCCAAATTCTTATGGTCAGTCCAAATCTCGACAGGGTGCGCGGCGCCCTCGAGGAAGTGTCTATACTCCTCGAGTGCGCGGATGATCGCGAGCATCTCCTTGTCGTGGATTTCGTAGTTGCGCTGGACATCATTTAAGCTTTTGGAATAGAATGCTACAGGGTGCCACTTCCCGTCCGGGGCGGATTGTGAAAGAACCGCCCCCGTCGCATAATCAGAGCTGTCCGCCTCGAGTCGGAAAGGCCGTGTGTCGTCCGGAATCGCCAGGACCGGTTCCGAGGTGACCGCGTCCTTGATCGCTTGGAACGCGGAGGCCTCCGCGTCGCCCCAAGTCCATTGCTGGTCCTTCTTGGTGAGCACGAAAAGAGGGCGTGCAAGGGTCGAGAAGTCCCGAATGAACCTGCGGTAGAAGTTAGCGAACCCGAGGAACTGCTGTATGTCCTTCTTGTTTTCCGGAGTCGGCCAAGCGGAGACGCCTGCGACCTTGACGGGGTCCATTTCGACGTGGTTATGGGAGATGATGACTCCGAGGTACTCGATTGACGATTTTTCAAAGTCGCACTTCTCCGCTCGGAGGTACAACTTGTGCTCTCGGAGTCGCCGCAAGACCTCCTGAACGATCTGCCGGTGTTTCCGGAGGTCGGAATGGGCGATCAAGATGTCGTCAAGGTAGATCATGACGTCTCCGGAGAGGATGAGGTCCTGAAAAATGTCATTCATCATCGTTTGGAACGTCGCGGGAGAGTTTGTCAGGCCGAAATACATCACCAAGGGCTCGAACAGGCCTCGGTTAGTCCGGAAAGCCGCTTTCCACTCGTCACCTTCCTTGATCCGGACGTTGTTGAAGCCCCAACGGACGTCGAGTTTGGTGAAGTAACGAGCGCCTTTGAGCCGGTTGATGAGGTCGTTGATCAGCGGAAGGGGGTACCGGTTTTTGACAGTCATCGCGTTGAGAGCACGGTAGTCCTGGACGAAGCGGAGTCCGCCGTCCTTCTTCTTGACGAAGAAGACCGGAGACGCCATCAGAGACTTGGAGGGGCGAATCCGGCCCGTCGAAAGCCCTTCCTCGATGAACGCGTCGAGCTCGCGTTGCTCGAGGGGCGAGATGGGGTACACCTTGCAGTTGGTGGGCTTAGCGTCGGGGACGAGTTCAATGGCGTGGTCCCAGGCTCTCCGCTCCGGTAGCGTGTCGAAGGACCCCTTGTTGAAGACGTCCTGGAACTCCTTAGCCCAGTCCGGGATCTCGGAGGGCGGAGGGGCGGAGTTCCTGGCGAAGGCTTCGGCCAGGCGTTGCGAGACAGTACTGCCAGCGCGTATCTCCTCCGAGGGGCGGAACGAGGTGTAGAAGATGCGGTCACCATCTTCAAGCTGACCATCGTCATCGTCGTCGTCGGAGTCCGGCGTCAGATCAGGCAGGCCGGAGTCGTCACCGGAGACGGAATCGTCTCCGTCATCAGACCCAGAAAGGTCCATGGCGCAGACTGAGGGGAACGGGCCGGAGCGGAGACGCTTCTGAAGCGACCGGAGTCGCCGCAACTCGGTCCGTTCGACGCGCTCTTCCTCACGGCAGGTCGAGCAATTGCGGGGGCACCGTGTCATCTTGACCTCCTTGGTTTCCCAATTGATCTCTGGGTTATGTTTCCGCAACCAGGAATACCCCAGGATGAGGTCTTGCTTGCCAAGATGGGTGACGGCCAGCTGAACTCGTTCAGCATGGCCCTTGTAGCGCAGGACCAAGTCCGCGATCTGTTTGATGGAGCCAGCGTCATTGGGGGTGCCATCGACATTGAAAACCGGAATCGGCTGATCGAGGGTGCGGACCGGAATGCCATTCCGAGCAACATAGTTCGTGTCAATGAAGTCGGAGGTGGCACCACAGTCGACAAGCCCAGAGGGTGAGAGCTTCAGCGCGCTGGTGCTGGACTCGAGCTCTAACGGGAGGTGGAGGGAGTTCGCCCCAGGGGCAGCGGCAACGGTGTACTGCTTGGGCAGTTTCTTTTCCCAGGCAGTGAGGCGGCGGAGGACGATGACCGGAGTCGCGGGCGGAGTCGGAGACGGAGTCGAGACGGGGGCAGGAGAGGGTGTGTCTTTCGTTTCGGGCTCATTGTAGGGCAAGGAACTGCATTCATCATACAAAGAGGCAAAACGATTTATAGACGCGAACGAGGGCACACCAGTCACTCGTCGCGGGGGGCAAAATCCTCTCCGGCCATCGACTCCGCTGCCGTCTCCGGCAGGGCAGCTGTGTCCGTGTAGCGGGCGATCAACTCCGCTAACATCTCGTCACCGAGTTGTTGGATCACCTCGTCGAGGATGTCCATTGAGCGGACATCGGCGGGGAGGGGGCAATCCCGGGCGAGATGGTTTGGGTCGCCGCACCTGAAGCAGGCGCGACGAGGGGCACCCCGAGCCCTGGTGCGATCCAACTCCATAGGGACGGGAGCTGGAGGCGCCGGAGCGGGAGCGCGGGCCGCGGGTGGCACGACGGAAAGGGGCCGGAGCCGGGATGCGGTTGACCAGAAACGGAGTCCGAATCAAACCGCCAGGCGTCTTGGGGGCGGCTGACTTGATCAGCTTGGCCCGGACCAGGGCCTCGTATTGACGGAAGGCCCGGGTGCGCCAGCTAAGGTAATCCCGGAGGTCCGGGGGTCGTTCAAGGACGTGATTCCGTTATTGATCAGGGGGTCAAGTCCGTGGCGGAACTTGGTCACCTTGACCAGCGCGTCTTCGAATCCGGCGAGGTCCATCAGGTCCTCGAAGTCGTCGGTGTACTGGTAGACATCCTTTGTACCCATGTGATAGGCGGAAGTCTCCAGCTTGGAGAGAGCGTGATCTTGCTCATTCTCCTCGACGAACCAGAGTCGAAACTCGGAAACGAACGAGCCCCAGGACGGAAACGGAAACGGGGCTTTGCTTCCGTGGCGCTCCGCCCATTGCTGAGCGGGTCCTTCTGCCATAAACGACATGGCATAGCGGACAGCCTTTTCCTCGCTCGCCTCTCCGTTGACCACGAAGGCCTCAGGGGCAAGGCGGGCGTAGGTGCGGACCGCGTAGAGGAACGCGCGGGCTGCGTTTCCGGTCGCCGTTGAAGGTGAACGGGGGGTTTGGTCGCAAGACCAATTTTGAGGCGAGGTTGATGTCGCCAAAAAGGGCTTCGGAGTCGCCCTGGACCGGAGTCGGAGTCGGAATCGACGTCTCCGGCGATGGTGTTTGGGGTCCGCCAGCATTATTAGCGGCGGCAGCGGCAGCGGAAGCCTGGTTGGTGAGTAAAGCAAGGGCCTCAGTTAGGCTATCGATTTTCGCCTCGAGTGAGTCCAGCCGGGCGTCTGCGGTAGGAGTGACTCCGGACGGCATGACGGGTGCGGGGACCACAGGAGTAGAGGAGGAGGGGACAAGTGGCAGGGGCGGTGACGAGGGCGGAACGGACTCGTACTCCGAGCCTGAGTCAGCGCCGAACCTGGCAATCTTGTCTGGTTGATCCCGTAGAGAGTTTCTTCTGCTGTAAGGGCAACCCCGGAGGCCTGAGATCAAGGTCCTAGCAGGGGAGGATCCAAAGCGTGAACATTGGTAAGCGAATACAAATGAAGCTGACCTAGCAGGGGAGGATCCAAAGAGAAGAAACTCTAAGGGTCCGCCTGCTAGGTAGCTGACTATATACTGCTTGTCCGTAGCTGCCGCTGTCGGGCACAGAAGGCTTGGGCGGCGTCGCAGGCGAGGTCCCAGGGCGACCGTCGGGAGGGCGTTGACGGATCGGTGATTGTGCGGGCGAGATGGAGGGCCAGACCGGAGTCGGAACCGGAGTCGGACCGGAATCGGAGGCGTCTCCGAGGGGCCGAAAGGGAGGTTCCCCTGACAGCTTGTGGCGTTGGGTGGTATGTTTCCTTCCTTGCTCGCTTCCGGCCGTGCGCTTACGGTCTTCATCCAGCGCCTTATCCTGCATGCATTGTCTTGCGCCTCCTCGGCCGGCCTTCCCTCCTTCGTATCGGATCGATTCCTTATCCTAGCCCACGTGGCCGCCTTCCGCGTATTTCCCCAAGAGAACATGGCGCATCCTGATACGTTGGCCCGGCTGCTGGGCCCTCTCCCTCCATCCCTCGTCCCACCGTTTCTTCACGCCGACCGGTGGTCCTCCTTCGTCCGGGTCGTCTCCTTGCAAGATCCTCGAGACAAGTTCGTGTTCTCGGGTGGCCCTTCGTTGGATGAGGCAGAAGCGGGCGTTTCCTTTAGCTTCCTCCCGTTGGCGACTTGGTTGGACGACCGATTCCCGAGCCCTGAGAGCGGTCCGGAAGATCCCGAGGCAGCGGCCTCGATGGTGAAGCGCGTTTTCCCTACGCCCGTGTCTCGGGCGCGGTCCTCCCCTTCGATGGAAATCGACGTAGAGCATGACGGTGCCCCGCCAGTTTCGACCTTACTGTTCTTCCCCTCTGATCCGGAGTCGGATTCGGACGTGGAAGTGATCGCCGGCCCCCGTCGTTTGTCCTCGCTAGGGATCGACCCTTCGGAACACGAGTCGGCAGAGGATGAACTTGATCCTCCTTTCTCCCCGGCCTCGTCGCCCACCCCGTTGCACTGGGATTTCGGCACCCCCTTGGCCCCTCGTCTAGAATCCACTGGGCAGTTGGCGCTTTTCCGGGGGAGAGCCCCCTCGTCGACCGGGAACAGTGATCCGATCCCTTTCCCCTCGCTGCGAGTATTGCATTGCTCACAATCGTTTATGCACCGTGTGGGGCGCCCCAGATAGTTCTCCCCAGAAACTCCCTGGTCCCGTGCGTCGGGCTTGTGACGCGTGCAGCCCGCTCCATCGTGCCTGTCTGCGTTGGCGGTCTTTTGCAGATGCGTACAAGGCTCGTTCCGCGGGTCTGCGCGAGTTTTCCTTTGAATTTTGGGAGCGTCAAGTCGAGGATGGCGAAGTTTGCGCTGCTGCGTCCCGATCCCCGCTTCGCCGATCTAGTCGGGCTGTCCGCATCGGTTCCGTACCGATCCTTCTTGTTCTCCTATTTGCCCCGTTCGAGGATCGGTTTCCCGACCCCGACGGTCCGTCGTCGCCGCCCGGTCGTCCTTTCGTCAGGGTCTTCTCGGGACTCCTCCCCGTCCCCCGTGCGAAAATGAGTTCGCACCCGCTCGCCGTCTCCCCTGCCATCGCCGGGTTGGTCCCGGCCGAGACCTCGCCCCAATTTCCGCCGGCCAACCCCCCCCTGTCGCGGATCGCTCGTCAGGAGAAGCGTCGTTCCGGCCGCACGCTCCTGCGGGTAAGACCCGCCCTCCTTCTTATCCCACCATGGGTTTCCAGGTGCCGTCATTCCCTCGAGTCTCCCTGTGGTTCGGGAGAATGTGGGACTTGGATCGGGCTATCGCCGAGTCTCGCCGGCTGCATGGGGATCTGTCGGTGCCCGCCGATCAACGCTTGTCGCCGTTGGACGTGCTGCTGTTGCAACAGTCAGCAGTTCATTCGGCCGACGGGGGTTTTCCGGATGCTCGGACCCGTGCCCTCGCGGAGTTGTCGTCGATGCGTTCTCTAGACGCAGACCTCCGGTTGGTGAACTCGCTGGAGTCCCTGACAGCATCGCGGGACGTTGCCGACGTGTGCCGCTATCTGGGCGCCATTCTCCTGGCTATCCACCGGTCTGAGGGCGAGAGGTCGGGGTTCTGGGAAACGCCGGAGGGTTTAGAGCGTCGGGCCGCTGAACGAGAGGTGTATGCGGATGTGTGCCGTCGGGACGGCCTGAGCTTCGACATGATGGACCTGGATTAGGCTTAGGCGGATCGTTGGTCGTCTGTCGGCGACATCGGCCAAAGTTCCCCGTCTACTCGGGTCTCGGCGTTCGGGTATCCCCATCCTTTCGTTTGCTGTCGTCGTTCGCGCGCCTTGTCAAGTCGGCCCCCTCTCGTAGGACTTCCCCGTTGTGGTTCGGACTATATCTTGTTTCCTTTTTGTTCGTGTTTTTTTTTTTGTATTTTTTTGCAATCAACCACTCGTCTTGTGCTCGTTCGTCGCGTGGTGGGTAAAAACAGGAGATTTTTATTATTAGGGGCCCCGAGGCCCCGCCAAAGGTTAAAATAGAGCAGATTATGAGAGGAATAAGGATGGCCCCCAGGGCCTTCGTACGGAGGGAGGTGTGCCCCATTTCATCAGGCAGAGTGTGCCGGCGGCCCGGGGCGGTCTGAGACGATTCGGATCGGGGGTCCGGCCGTACGCGGGAAGGGGCGGTGAGTTGTTGAGGCGTCGGCGCTTTGCGGCGGGCCCGGCACCATGGGCCGGGCAGGCGTGTTCCATGTGCCGATGGTGTTCGTCCAGGGAGACCCGCCTAGGGGTGCCCCACTTCAGGGCGGGCTCCTTTCTCCCGTAGAGGACGCGGTTGAAGACCACGGGTTGGGCTTCGAGGGTGCGTCCGTATAGGTAGGCAAGGGAGGCGATGACGATAGCCACTATCGTAGCCCACGCCGGGAGTGCGATGACGGTGGTAGTGTCCATTCTGTTGCGGGTGTAGGGGGATCGCTTAGATTCTGTCAGACTGCGGGTCGGGCCGTGCAAGGACTTCTCCTAAGAACGCGCGCCCGGAACAGAACAGACGGGTAGTCGGGCCCACAAGTACGGCGGGCGGGGTAGATCGAAACCGAAAGGGCCCGTGAACTCGGTCCCTTGCCGTAGTCGGTGGTCGAAGGTTCGAATCGGGTCGTGTCGGGCCCGATGAGTCGATAGCGTCTCCTCGCACAGAGTAAGGTAGTTCTTCAGACGATCTAAGCGATAGAGTACAGGGTACACTATCGCGCCTTATATACGCGGGCCCGCAAAGGGGGTGATCGGACACCCTGGCCTCTCCTCTTCCTCCTCGCTCCCGTTCCTGGCCGCAGAGGGGACGATCGTACATCCCTTGCGGGCCAGGCGCTACTCCTGACCTCCTAGCACTCCTCCCCAGTCCCCTTGTGTCGAGTTGGGCTCGGCGACGGCTCGACGCGTCGTTCTCGGTCACGTGCTTCCCACGTGTGCGTTCCTCCTACTGGGGCGCATGTTCCCCGTCGTCACGTGCTGTGTGTTGCGGGCCCGCAATGGCCCGACACCAGCGCCGGAGCGGACGGGCCGGGTCTTATCCGTGACACTCGGTTTGTGTTCCACCTTCATAGTCTGAACCACTGCTCAACCACCCCAGAGGAGCTGTTGATTGACTTTCAAGAGATTGTTGGGGAGCATTCCGGGGAGAACATGGCAGATGGTGTGTGGAATTGCTTGGAAAAGTACGGGCTGGAGAACAAGGTAATCTTCGCCGACGGTTTGTACATCTGAATATACACTGGAGACTAGATTCTCGCCTTCGTCATGGACGACGCGTCAAATAACGACACATTAATCAACGCCATCGAAACAAAATGTGCGATTCGTGGAATCCCGTTTGACGCAGCTGCAGCACGAATTCGCTGCCTACCCTGGCTGCGGTTAGGGTAGGTATATCTGCAATCCATTTACAAGTTTTGACCTGCATTTGCAGTTGCTGGAGTCAATCGGGGCGATCTCGAAATCAGATCAAAAGAAAGCGGAAGGTCGGAAAGCAGGTGCAGCATATCAAGACTCGGTCACCGCACCATTAGCTCGCGAGGCCGACAGTGAGGGAGAAGGCGATGGGGAGGACTCTGATGATGAAGAGCTCAACGACATTGGGACGTCTGCCAGAAGAGCGGCAGCACCCAAGTACCAACCTGTTCATAAGGCAAGTTTTGTCCTGATGTGAGTCCAGCCGCTCACGCTTTCTGCTTAGCTTCGTCAGATTATCCGTGCCATCCGCTCGAGTCCCCAATGCCGTCAGGAATGGCTCACCGAAGTCCGTGCCTCGGAAGATTTCAAGGAGGGGAGGCTGGGAAAGACGCCACTCCGACCTATACTTGATATCAAGACTCGATGGTTGTCGACCCATGTAATGACACATACGCAATTGGAATAATAGCTTATTTCATCCCATGCTTAACTTCTGAAGGTCGACAAATTGATTACCGCAAGTGTCAGGGGAACCCCCGCTTCGGCCTCCTTCGGACCCTCCGAACGCATCCGAGGCGCATCCGACCGGCGCCCCCTCGGACGCTCCGACCCACCCCGACCATCATCCACGGCCTCCTTCGCCCGCACAATCACCGATCCGTCAAGACCCTCCCAACGATCACCTTGGGACAGAGCCTGCGACGCCGCTCAGGCCTTCTGCGCTCTACGTCGGCAGTTACGGACGACCAGTATATAGTTGGCGCCCTAGCAGGCGGACCCTTAGAGTTTCTTCTCTTTGGATCCTCCCCTGCTAGGTCGGTCCCTCCGTGTATTTCCTGTAGTCTTATTCACGCTTTGGATCCTCCCCTGCTAGGCTTTCGTCGGAGTCTCCAGGGTTGCCCTTACAGCAAGCCTACTGATGATTTTGTGGGCAAGCACCGTGAACTGCGCCATCTCGACCTCGACGAAGATGACTGGGACGGCGTTATTATGGTAACTGGCTGGCTCAAATCGTTCCGGCGCAGCAACGATGGATATGTCTGCCACGAAGCGGCCAATGCTGTCCCATACACAGACTATCTTCCGTGGCCTACAAGACGAACTGAAAACGGCCATTCAGGACCTTCCTGTGTCCACGCCGTCTGCCTTACGAAACGGCCTCATTGCGAGCCACCGAAAACTGTCCCATTATTACTACAAGATTGATGCATCGCCATTTTACACATGGGCTGCTCGTGGGTTGTAGCCGTGCTTGTGGCCGAGGTTACTGATATTTTCACAGTCCTTGACCCTCGTATTTCGTAGCGCTCTCGGCTCAAGCCTGAAACTATCAGCACACTGATGCTGGTCAAGCAGCGCTTGCGCCTTGTGCGCGATGCAGTCATAGAGATCAGACTTTTATATTGCGCATACTAGTTACATACATGGTCCCTAATGAAACCCGTACCCGCTTTCGTGCCGTTACGACCCGTCCCGTTGACCGTCCCATTTCCATCAGGCTCCTTGACCTAGTCTTGGACGGCCGTCTTGTCAACGGCCGCTGCCGTTACGGCAACGGTCAACATCCCTAACAAGTCGATATAGCCCTACAGGCAACCTTGCGGGATGTTATAGATGGGGTACAACTGGTGGAGAAGCCGTCTCCACCAGGCGACTTATATAGACACATAGTACATCATAGATTATAATACTGCCCATGTGCTCGCTTGTCACCAAGTTAGGGCTTGGTTTATATAGGGATGTTTGTAAACCAGTTTATAAACACCCCTGTTTTATTTGTTTATGAACAGGCATTCTGGGAAGAGGGTGTTTGTAAACAATGTGACACTAGTGTGACAGTCAGCCAACGTGTGACATCTCTGCCATCAAATCCTATGCTATAAAATTTGGCTGAGATAGTAGATATTGAAGGGAAACTTCTAAGCCTCACCTGGCACCACTATTAGTAGTATTTCACCTTGACAAACATATGAAAATTATATGGCACCATTGGGCTGCTTAGCCTGAAGTGTTTATAAAACCTAAAAACTGGTCTATAAACAGGGTTTTGGGGAGATTTTTTTATAAACCATTTGTTAAGGGCAAAATTTTTATAAAACCAAGCCTTACGTCACCAGTGCAGATTTCCATGCACTAACATGAATATACATATATATATATATATATATGTAGCAAAGACAAAGAGATCCGCGACACATCTGCGTGCTGTGGCACGTCTTGGGCTTACCTGCATAGACTGTGTTTGATGTTTCAAATGCCTCTATTTCAGCAGGTCACAGGTTCACAGTCAAAATTTTTGGTCCCAAAGTGTCCCCATCAGGGAGATTTCAAATTTTCCACCCCTGCGGCGCGCCGAATTTCCTAATAGGTCATGCGAAATTTGGCCTGTGGCCGAATTGAACATTTCGGCCAAATGGTCACAGGTCACAGGCCCGCTGAATTGATTGAAACGGGTCAGTACTACAATACTATGATTATAAGGACTTGGTCCCTATTGTCTTTGCAAGCCACAACATTTCCGCTTCATCGGACATCCAGAGTCAAATTTTTACGTTTGCCCCGCATCATGATATCATGCACCCAGGGGCTTATGGAGCAAAAATAGCATAGGAAGTATATATATATATATATATAACCTACGCCTTTTCATTCCCTGACTTGCCAACTGATGCACCTTTAGTCAACAATCCTAGAGCTCCGTTGGACCCTTGCTCATTACAAAGCCTTCTGAAATACTTACGGAAATATACAGATGATACAGATATCGAAGCAAAACAACAAAATAGCGACTCGGAATGATCGAACAAGACTAACTAGCTACATGCAAGAAAAGAAAGGAAATTTCAATTGAATTGGTGTCCAGTTATAACGAGGCGAGATTTTCGTATTGCTGCTGTACGCGGTTGGTGAAGTAGTCTATGGAATAATCAGCACAACACGCAAATGCGAACAGGGCACGTACCAAGGAGAGGACAGCGCAGGGCCGAGGCACGCATGACGTTTAGAAGCGTCTCAAGCGCGCCAAGTAGGTCATCAGCGCTCCCACCCGCACCGAAGCGCAAAGCTAGTGCGAACTCTCCCAGTAGAACTTCGGCCGCGGCGCTCCACAAGACACCGAGGAACGGAAGCGCCGCAATGCCTGCATCGTCCCGGTCGGCACGCAACTGGTGAGAAATACCAACCGTGCCTAGTGCAGCATCGAGCGCTTTCCGGCGCGAGCTATCGGAGGCCGCCGCTTGCGGATGATGCAATCGAATGATCGCGCCGCGAACCAGAAGCTGCGTAAGGTTGTTATTGTCCTTGGGCGGCATACTAGTACCGAAGCGGTCAATTAACTGGTCCAAAAATACGAACGCGCTGGCAGCGTGGTCGTCTTGCGGGAAGCCTGCGCAGCAATCAGTGATTAGTAGGCCGTTCGGACAGATTGCTGTTACACACCGATATATCGCGCGGAGATGGATACAGCTTTTTCCAATAAGATGGATGCCTGGGCCACCTGCGCCAGGGAATGTGGCTGCGGCGGATCGAGTTCTCCGTCGAGGAAGCGTGATATCGGCGAGCGAGTGGACGCCGGACTGTGAGGCTGGGGCTGATATTGCGGTGCCGGGTATTCGACCATAGAAGACGGCTCGTGTAGGTTGTTGTTGCTACTGTACGCTGGGAGCGGCAGCGACGGGATATTGTCGTAGTCGCTGAATCCATTCGTCGGCGAATATAGCCAGTCATCGGCTGACGGCCTGCGCGTAAAATGGTGTTCGTCGCGTGGCCAAGGTGTGTTGACTTCGGCAGAAGACAGGGCGGATGCGCCTGCAGCAGGGCTATGTGCCACGGACCAGTGGTTGGAGACGATGAGCACGGTCCAAAAAGCCGCAATGCGTTCGCTCTCCGAAGGTAGGTCTGGATCGGGGAACGGGGACGATACGGGATGTGTGAGATCGAATGGCAACGGTGATATTGTGGCGAGATTCGAGCTTGAGCCGAGCCGATGCAGACCGGCGCTCAGAGCCAGGGAGACTGCTGCACTCGAGTGATATGTCCCTTCGACGGGCCGACCGAGTGTTAGGTAGTACAGTGCGAGTAGTACCTCCGCCTGAATCGAATCGAGCAGCACCCGGGAAGAGGCGCTGCCCTGACTGCGGCTGATATCGGTGTGAATGTGATGGAGTGCCCGCGAAAGAAAGGTCTCTTCATCGCCAGCAGAGGTGAGATGCTCGCCCCACATGAATACGGCGTTTAGTAGCGCAGGCGATGGGCGAATGGGCCCTTGGATAAGCTGTAATGCACAGCGTCGGAAGGATGCAGGTGAGAGGAAGAAGCCAAAGCCGGCCTGCGAAAACGCGGAGAGGAAAGTATCAATGCTGGGAGACATTAGCGTCGAGGACCCGGATGGGCAGGGTAACCAACGCACAGCGAAGTCGCAACCTCATGTGAGGGTTCATCTAACTTCGTTCTTGACGAGCTCGACAGCGATATTGGGCTATCTATCCGACTTGTTGCTAGAGAATCATGAGAGACCATAGAGCAGTGAATGTCGAACGCACGAGAAGTGGACCTAGGGGACGCCGACCAAGAGTCGAGGTACTTCGGCGGGCTCCCCAACGCATCGTCCAACCTCAACCTGACCACTGGCTCCTTCTCGACAACGTTGTCATACGGCTCGTGCAAGTACATACCACCCTCCGCGGCGGCTTCCAGTTCCCCAATCCTTGAATGTAGCTTCTTGATCGTCTCCTCAAGCTGTTGCGTCCGACTTCGCCCCTCGATGGGGTACTCGCAATCCTCAGACGTGCCTGGCGAGCGGCGGCATTGGCCACAGGCGGGTTTGCGCCCATCACATTTCTACGCGTCGGTCAGTAACAGCCTGAGCGCAGACAAGAAAAGGAAAACGACATACGATCTTGCGTCGTCTGGAAAGTGAGTAAAACAGCCGATCAGGGCCCCGGAATGAACGCCCGGACAAACTCACCGACACGACATACACGCCTTCCCGCGCGGCAGGTTATTCCGAAGAGCCGGACTCGTACTTGTGTAGCGGTTGGCGGGCATGGGGGCGGCGGGAGGGGGGCAGGTGGGAATGCGTCAGAAAATGGGCTCGCTCGCGGCGCCCAGCCGCCTGTTTATAAGACGCCAGTCAGTCAGCAACGCCCTGCCGCTTACACTTCACCGCTGTGAAAAGAACGCAGATCCGACTGATGGGGACGGCATCTAGAATGACAAACGCGTCGTGGGGCCGCGCCTGAGTTTTCAGCTGACGTGCTGACTGCGGAGTCGTGACGCGTGCGACGCAAATGTTGCCGCACCCAATCGTCGCCCAGCAACGCATCACCGAGGACAGCGGGAATCAACCGGTGATCGCTGTTCGATCGCAAAGGCTAACCGGTTTGTCAAAGTGGCACCGTAAAACGATCACGTGGGCGGCATCGGAAGGGTCCTGCTGGGGATAGCGCGGATGAAAGGCCCAAAGTTGGCAGACACTCTTCGACACCTGCTGCGAGGTCCCTCGCTGTTGCCAGTCCGCCTCCAGTTGATCCGTTTACCACTAGTAAGAGACTGCGTTTCGATCTGGGATCGATTGCCAGTGGGCACAAAAAGACGAAGAAGCGCGACAATGGAACGCTGGGCGCCGACGTAGGAAGGGCCAAACACCGTTGATTCCACGATGTCGGCCGCATCAAGCTTCTCAGACGCATCATGCTTCTGAAGGCTGTGGCTCAGCACTTCCTACTGCGAAGGACGAAAGTATTACTGGCAGTTTGCGAGGGAGCCCGCAGCAGTAACCCGTCGGCTGCTTCGCTCGCTGATATGTCGCGCACCGCCTCAGCGCACTCCAGGAAATCACTCGGAAGGCGGAGGTGCCGACGGACATATTGGATGACGTGGTGGCGCGACAGCGCCGGTTAAACGGCGGAACATGTTTGCCAAGGGAGGCAAGATCGTCGTACAGATCCGCTGGAACCTGAGCATCGTTGTTCACTGAAGATTGTCGTAGTGGAGACGGGGAGCCCTCGACGCTTACCAGGCGGCGCTGGAGGGTGGTAAGCAATATCTTGAAATCACAGTTTTTCTTCCTCTTCCCGTGCCGCTAGGTAATAGAGATAAGCAGCTTGGCGGGAACATTAATGAGCCGGCGCGACGCACGCATCTGATACCGCAATCTTCCAAACTCCAGAGCCAGCCTGAGATCGCTAAGTATGAGATGGGCGCTCTGTGGAAATAGCTGTGTACTTCTTAGTGGCTTGCCTCAGTTTGGATCTGCAGGCATGTTTACCGCTGGCGAAACTCTCATAAGTAACGCAGTGACGTGGCCGTCGGAGAATAAGTGGGTCACGACACGTGGCATAGTCACACGCCACTGTCACTTCCTTCTCACTGTCACCCACGCAGTCGCGTCTGACGCTCACAGTCCATATGGCTCTCATCTCTGTGTAACTGTGGGTGGAGTAGGGCTTCAGTCGTTCCTGCCACCTAACTTTCAAACTCTACCTTAAATGTATAGGCCTTGATGAAGCTACGCCTCGTGGGGGTCCAGAAGATACTTGTTTTGACGGCCTTCGACCATATATCCTGGTCTACATAACCTTGGCATCGATGCGTCCACCGATATGTCACTGCTTTCCATGAATTCGACCAAGGTACGCGACTCCCGGGCGTTGTCTTTGCTGACGCCTTCCAGCGTTACCTCCGAGTCTTGTTTTCCTTTCTACGCAACAGTCTTCGCCCCATGTTTCGGATAGTCGCCCTCAATCGTAGCATGCGCGTCGTCAGACCTATTAATGCGTCGTCGTCGCTGCAAATTTTAGCCGGGAACATCTATTCCGTCACAGAAACAGGCGTCACCGTGGACGACAACTTCTCCCGACTCCTCATTGTCGAATGTTTAGCCCGCATGTTGCACAATGCCAGTGACAATAGGTAGGGTGGGTTAGAAGTTTACTTCGACCGACTCTGCCACAGACCCTTCAATTCGAGCGGTACTTTGCCCGTCATATTCGACGACGACATCGCGACCAGAGGAACGTGGAACTTCTTCCGAGGTATGTCATATTGGCCCGCATCGGAATACGAAACTGATTCTCTTCCTCAAGGACTTCCCGTAGGAACTACACGAGGATATCCAGACGACGTCGATACGACATGCTACGCGCTCCGGGTCCTCCCCATCGACCCCATCATCGCCAACGGCGTTCTGGACCGGATTCTCGCCTTCACAGAAAGCCACCCCGACAAGATCATCCCTGTGTACTTCCCTGAACATTGCGGCGATGACAATTCGTCTCGATGCACCATCCTCGACCCCATCGTTTGCGTAAACGCGCTGCGCTGCTTCGCCCACTACGGCCGCTTCGATGAGCCCTGTCTCGCGCCGACCAAAGCGTACGTGGGGCATGTTCTTCGCGAGCCAGCGCTTATGCTAGACGGAACACGGTACTACCCGTCGCCCGATGCTCTACCGTTCTTCGCATCGTTGCTCGTGACGGAGCTTGAAGCTCGCGGGCCGGTGCATGAAACCTTCGTCCAGGCGACGACTCCCCTCCTCCAAAACTATCTTGTTGTCTCGGCGGAGGCACTTGTTGGCGCGTCAGTTGACCCGCTGTCGGTCGCGATGCACTTACTCGCGGCTTATTCCCTTGGTCTGGAGATCGACTGCAGAACTGTACAGGCACTTGAGGCGGCGCAACTCGATACCTCCGCGGGCTGGCTCTGTAGATATGGCCGGACCGGTGTCCGTATCGCGAACAGGAGTCTCACCCGGCTGCTCGTTGAAGAAGCGCTTGGCCGTCGGGAATGTTCCGTCTTAGAGGCCTTTCTATGGTAACCAGCTATCAGTTTAAGCTTCAAAACTCTGATGTATTAATACAGACGTTGAAAGTATCAGATATACTTAGGTATCGAATTGTGCATCCGTAATTGCGAAGCATCATTCCACAAATGCTTATTCCTTCCATGCTATACGCTCACCAGCCCTCCCCGGTATCCATCGCCTCTCCTCGCAGCCGAAATACCTCGCACTAGAACGACGATGACGGCGAAGGTGACCAATATCCTGGCAATCGTCTCAGGATGAGAGCAGGAATCGATCAATGCGCACCATTCTAGCCATGCGAAAGCCTCAAGGGCGTTGAGCTGGTCGCAATAGACGAAAAGCGACTGCGTCTTGCAGTTCAGCCCGCCTCCGAGCATCTCCGTCACCGCGGCGGCAGCGGCTGTCCATATCAGCCACGTCAAGCCCAGACTGACATGCGTGTTGAGTGAGCCGAATAGTGCGGAAGTGTTCAATACACACTAGAATAGATGGGCCAGAACGCTGGTGAGCACCGAGCCCGTGGCGGAGTGCGCGAAAAGAATGAGGAAGAGCGTGGAGAAAACGACCGTCCATGTCGACGCGAAGAGAGTGAAGCGCACACGGTCGCGCTCAGTGCCAGAGGAAGCGTTGTGGTGTTTATTGAACTGAGAGGTCAGCCACGCGGCAAGCGAGAGCTCGATAATTCCGAAAAAGATCATCAAGCCGAAGGTTACTGTCATCCGTCATTCACGATGCTGAGACAGCGGGAAACCGACGAACTGGGGTGCCCCCGGCGGACGTGGTGATCGATAGCCATAACGTAGATGTTGTGGTGCTTAGTCGTCGAGGTGCGTGGAGAGGTCGTGGAAGTCGAAAGCCGATTTTGAGTGACAGCTTTATACTCCACGGACCGCTGATGTCATTCATTTTACCGGGATGACGTCATGATGAGCACTGGATTATTCGATCAGGGAATGGCACTGGCATCCTTGGAAATTACTTTCTTACTTCGGCTCAGGGAACGATGGCACAATTGTAACTCGGAGTGCTTGAACTCTGCTTTGTTGCACAAGTTCAACACACTTACCGTTCCTTGCCAGCAATGTACATTGTACACTACACACTTTCGCGCAATGATTTCCAATTGCCGATTTCGGCCGCTTCGACCGGTCAACGCTGGTCACTCTGCCGAGCATAGCTACGTCGGGCGGACTCGGGCCGAGCTTCTCAATCTGATTCCCAAGCATAGGATTCCCCAACGGCGCGGCCGGATCCGGAGCCCAGGACCGGCACGGGAACAAATAAGCCCAATGTCGGGGCTCAATATATCCGTCGGAGCCTAATGATACTTACTACTTGTAGTGAGGCGATAGCAGACATCCGACGAATATGGAGTCGCATTCAGTCCTTATTCTGTTGCTATGGAGGGGCAGGGCTTTCACTATCTCATGTTCCGCCCTAATTCAAGCTTATCCTGGTCGAGTTCCGTGATGATCAACGGGCTTGTTTGTCACAGATTGATTCAAGTTCCGCCCTGATCAACCCGCCATCTAAAATGGTCATAGGGAGGGTTGAGAAGCTTGACACAACACCACGATGTCCGAGTCAGTCATGAACGGCACCCTTGACTTGCACTGGCAGCAGACAACGCAGACTTGCCCTGGACACAAGGGGGTATCAGGAAAAAAATAATGGAACATACGTTGGACTTTTTGTTTAAGCCCTTCCAGGGGACCCACCGACCGCGACTGTGACGTGACATTACCATCTTAGGAAGGTAATTCACACAGTCATGTGATCTGACAGCATCAAACTCAGTCAGTCCTCTGAATTTCCAAGAACATTAATAGAAACATAGACTTCTAGCTATATATATATCTTGTAGACAAAGTCCTGATATAGTCATTGTCTTACAAATCTCACTCCAGAGTACAGATATCCATCCCCATATGGTCTGATTTGTCACAATGTTCCATCTGATGATGAGATACTGAAAAATAACACTGGGGGCATTACCTAAGGCGTGCTGGAACACGCGGGCCGGCCGCAGAGCTCACCGCATACCTACCGCGGGCTTGCTCAGTGACAACTTTCTTTGTCCTAGGACAAAGAAATTCTTTGTTTCTGGGTCCGCGCTAGCAACGCGGCTGGCCCGCGGTAGGTACGAGGTCAGCCACGCGTTTGACCCGCGTGTTCCGGCAAGCCGTAGGCTGTGCCCCTAGTGTAACCACTTCTGAGATTGTTGATACTTAATTATAGATGTATAGTGCACCAAACAGTACTTGTAACCCATCCTAAGACAATTTTGACTTACCATTTCAGCCAAAAAGTTTCTACCAAAAAAATTTTTTAAGGCTCCGGAGGGGGGACCGACCGACCATCCCGGTTGTCACTTTTTGACACGTGACACCCCCTTGCCTGGACATGACGAAGCTGGAAACACATTGCATTTTGCGCGGGTGGACAGCTGTGGGGTACTCTTGTGTATCTATGGAGCAGCGGGGAATGTCCGACGGCGGCACTGGCATACAACGGTATGTCATGCCATGAGTGGCCGTGATATTGAAGCTAATGTGGAGTAACCAGCGCAGAACCTTTGAATGCACCGATACCAGGCATCCACATTATCATGTGTACGAACTTCATGCATACCAAGTTTCGAAGTTTAAGCTCTATCACAGCTCCTCGCTGACTCAGACATCTTCAAACATTTTTTCCACTGTAACAACTGCATCAATCTGGACTTTCAGCACCTCAAATTCCATGCAGCCCTCTCAGGCTCTGTTTAGAGCCTTCACTGGTACTAGCTCTAGACACCATCATTCTTTGGGATCTGGCTCACTGGGTTTGAGTACCTTTAATATCCCACCAACACCCAGTGGAACAGGTGATAGGCCGGACCATACTATAACGCAACCCACCCGAGGAACAACTTTGAAGACAAGTTCATCAACTGGGCAGATGTTGGACTCGGAGCCCCCAATCATTATTTCTTCCACTGTTACAACCATTGTGGTCCTGACTTCTGAGTCTATTCAAGTTCCATTCTCCTCTCCCACCGCATCTGTCTCCAACATCCAAGTCGATGGATGGACTGCCAGTGCATCTTCCCATCCCATAACTGAAATGGTTGGCCTTGCCATTGGACTCGGAAGCCTTGGCCTCTGTCTGATCTCTGTGATCCTCTGCATCAAATTTCACACCTACCGGCAGCGGAAGCATACCGCTGTCCAGTTGCCCTTCTGGGACCCTTTGTTAGCTGTAGCTACGCCGCCACCACACGCTGCCACTGCAAACAAAGGCACCCCAAGCTTCTGCTTCACTGCGAAGTATCAGACTGCATGAGCGAGTGAGGGCACTGGAGCAGATCTATCAGCGGCAATGGCAATCTGCGGAGCTACCTGGTTATACAGAACATGTTTGATAGTATGAACATGGATTTGGATTGACATTATTCTCTTTGTACATACCAATGACCTTCAGCACATTTATTACTAGTACTCACATATTTCTTTGACTTTGTATGGACACACTGTAGTGTTTTACTGAACAATTGAATGTCACATATTACATTATTTGTAAACTTTGCATTTCTCACATATCACACCGGTTAGCTAAAAATCCCACCCAAAAGAAGAGGTAATTTCCAGGCATTTTTAACATTCTCACTTTCCGGCCAGCTCCGCCAACACCTACCAGTTCTACTTATCCTTTTATGTTAGAATGAATGGCCCAGTGGCCCGGGGCTGCACATTCTAATATAAAGGGATAATCCCAAATACCCTATGCTGCAATAAATACCCCAATAATTCTACAACATCTCTAAGTTCTCAAGTCCTCTAGCGCAAAAGTTTCTTCTATGCTGCTATCACTGCAATAATTCACTGCTGTCTAAGTTAGTTTCCTAAATTAGCAGGTATGACATATGTGGTGATGATAGTCACACTTGCTCTACTAGTCACATATAAGCAAAAACTGCAAAGTATATTACTGTAGTGTTTTAATCAATCTAGTGCCCAAAAGGTGTGTGACATCGGTGCCAAATTTGAATTTTCGGCATCCACGGCCTCCCAGCATGACCACCAAGATTTTTTGGCACATTACAGCGAGGCCCGCAGGGCCGTGCTGGCTAAAAATGGCCAATTAGCTGGGCAAATTTGGCATCTGGGGCTGTTGCGTGTGACTGCCGAAAAATTTCGGCGTTGTCAAGGCAGTGTGACGCATGACCACTGAACTGATTAAAACACTACAGTATATGAGAAGGTCAGATCCTAGTGCTTTGGTCATAATGTCACATAGTATGACAAGTATGTTTTAGGAATTTTGTCAGTTAAAAATTCATCTACATTGATGCTGCAATATCTCCACTATTTCCATATAAATCCAGAAGATTGTTGTATTAGTAGCCAGTTACCTAGGCTTAAGATGCCCTGATGTGATCGTAGTTGTATATGGTGACATCATGATATTATACTGCTTTTCTGCAGTTTTCACATTTCAAATTTGATTAGGCACAATGATCCCTTGATATCTTGCTAAGGAATTCATGGATCAGCATGATCCAAGTTGCATTCTGATCTAGTACATGTTCATCATAGATGAGAGGGGATAAGGCCGCAAGCGGCAGAGAGCCGAACCGTGACCCTGCTGAACACATCATGTGATCATTGTGATGCCGTCCCAATAAGGGCAATCAAAACACAGCCACTCCCAACTTGGGAGGCTGGTTTTCATCTTTACTTATAGAGCCGAAACTTCGGTTTGGCAATAAGTCCCTTCTACGCTGCCAATACCGCAATAATTCACTGCTGTATAAGCCAGCGTCCCACATTAGCAAGTATGATGGCAATGATCAGTAATATATAAGTCAAAAATTTCAAAGTATAATGTATGAGAATGTTAGATCATATTGTCTTGGAGACAATATTGCATAGTATGAGAAGTGTGACAAGCTCCAAAAAAATGCACTTATCAGTGACATTTGATTTCCATCACCTCTGAAAGATGATCATAGATCTCCAGCTAGCCTTGGTGGATAAAGCTAGATAAGCCCATCCTACTATCCTTGAGCTTTATCAGCTATGTTTTTTTCTCATCATTACCTTCTGAATACTAAGTAGAGCAGTGTTCTGTCGATATCCTGGGACTACATGCATGGAATCTTATGATCCAAGTTGATATAAAACCATAGGATGGTCTACCACATCTCTATTCATTTGTGACCACACAGCAACTGTGAGGGTCAGTCAATTCCCTGAGACCTTGGGTGCCATATATTTTGATTTTGTGAAAATGTGTCACATTCTCTGACTGTAAATGTGCAGGAAGTGCAATAACTAAGTAGAGTTAGTAAATAAGTAACTACATAATCAATATTACATACCCTCAGTCTCCTGCTATGTGGGATCAAAGACTGAGGGGGCAAACACAACATCTGTCTGTATATATGTCAAGTAAATGTACCAGGTAACCTTCGGGAATCAGTAAGGCTTTCACAAGTGTCACAGATAAATACATGTACTCTACCTGCAGGTAATTCAGGCTTCAAAACTAATAGCTGTATTTGTGGCATCCGTGGGCAACGGGTACCTTCACAGGTTATCCATGGGTATTTCTTATCAAACATCACAATACTAAGGTATATCAACAATATAAACAGCCTGAATAGGATATAGTATCAAGTAATACACTGCTATGGGTACTGAAGGACACGAGAGGACCACAGTGACTGAAACAGATATAAGATAAAAAGATTGGGATCTTCCAAAGTCACACCTGTACTCTTAGCATCCGTGAGAAACAGATACTCATATCCATAGATGTCAAACCCACAGATGTTTTCCTGCAGGTACTGTCAAACCCTGGGTTTAAAAACCCTTTTTCTTCGCCTTTTAAACCTTTTATTTTGGCCCAGGTTGATAAGATAAGACAAGGAGGAGATAAGATGGACGATAAGATGGTGATTGGATCATCAGATGTCGATGCTGATGTTGATTGACAGTGTGAAGTTGAACATACAAGGACCGCAGGGGCAATCTTCGGAGAACCCTAGTTCGTCCAGCGCGGGGTGTGTCGTAGAAGGCCCCGGTGGATTCCTCTCACGCAACAGGTCTCTTGGACCCCCGACAACAGACTCTCCGGTCCATCCTCTGTGGCGCTCTCCGCGCTTTGATCCCTGACCTCTCGTCAGGGGCTCCTTCTGAGGAGTCTTCAAGAAATTCTACACCCCGCTCTCTCTCCCCTATCCCCTCTCCATTCAACCACTTTTACCTCGACTCTCTTCCTCCTTCCTTAATCTCCGCCCTGGCTACTCTTGCCATTACTCCTACCCCTGCAACTACCCCAACCTACACCTGCACCCGCACCCCAACAACCAACCAACATGTCTCGCGTTGTACTTGCGAACCCCCCTCCTCTCTTCTCTGGCGAGAAATCGCTTTGGGAAAATTTCTACGACTCTGTCACAACCTATATTGCAGCATACTCTGATGCACTCGACACGGATCATAAACGAATTTGGTTTTTGGTCTCGTACCTTCGATCCGCAGATGCCTCTGCATGTACGGCAGCTGACTGGGTGCGCAATTGGAAAAAGCGAACCCTTAAGAGTGGTGTGCTTGCAGCCACCTATACATTCAATGATCTCATCACGGAGCTGGAACTCTCGTTCAAGGACACGAACATCGCACAGGCGGCGCATCTGAAGTGGACGACTACTCGTCAAAATAAGATGTCGCTGACCGATTTCTTCCAGGCATTCAAATTGCTGGCAGAGCACTGGGGGCACGACCCACGGCGTGCTGGAACACGCGGACCGACCGCGTGGCCGGCCGCGTGGCTGACTTGTACCTACCACGTATTCATGGATTGACAATGATATGACAAAGTTATGATGTCATGCATCGTGGCCGGCGGCGCCCGGAGGGAAAAGTGATTCTTGCACCGCCAAAGCGGTGCTGTAGCGGAGAGCGGGTCTGGCCAGCTATGGGCTCTACAATCCCGTCTCAGTGAGCGCTGTTTCGCGCTATCTAGTGTCGCACTTTTTGCTTCTGAAAGTGCCTATTAGCACTATGATTGCGCCGCATGGCGACGGTTAACCAGGTTCCCGACGAGCGAGCGGCCCGGGTTTAGGCCAAGCTGCACGTTTCGGCACGAACGAGCCCCGTAGGCTCTCGGCCACGCGGGGGAGTGTTCTGGATGTGTTTGACGCGTCTCGGCACCGTGGTGGGCTGGATTGGATCCTGATGGGGCGCCCAGTCGGCCGTCTGCCCAATAATGGCGCGCCCGCAGGCCGAGAACAGGCCGCAGGATTGACGCCAAACTCGGGTCGATTGAGGGTGGCATATGCTGAACCCCACAGTTTATGTGACAGAGCTGGTGATGGGCGACACGTCAGGATTCACCCCACCAATACTCAGGCTCCTTCTGTTATCGCCAACTTGTAGTGCTGGCCAAATATGATTATATTATATTATGGGCATAATATATTATAATCATACCATATTCAGAGCTCCAACACAATAATATATTTGTAGTATAGTATAATCATATTCAGCTGCAAAATATGAATATGTTATGAATATATTCAACTATAATCTAGTATGCATATATGCTGCTAGAAAGAAAAAATACATAAGATACATGCTGGATTGTCAGGGCAAATTCCTTTTGGGCCTCTCTAATCCCAGCCTTGGATACATAGGACTCTCAAAATACAATCAGGGCATTGCCACTAGTATTAGGTTGACCAGTAGACACTTGATCAGGGGTTCTATACTACATTTAATAGGGTCAACCCAAAGTGATCACTCCTGACCCTTGTTCCTACTAGGAGTGATGTATGAATCACCATATATGATAGATAGTATGTGACATTTATCAGAAGTGGGGCTAACTCAGACTAAGATCAGTACTATAACTGACTACATGCAGTGAGAAAATAGCAGTGATCATCCATCTTACTATAGTTGAATATTCTGTGACTATAATATAGTATAGTCATAATATAATATAATATATTCAAACATAATCATATTCAAGTGCTCCACCAAGGGCATAATATATTCATAATATTCTGAATATATTCAATAATTAATCAAACATAATATAATTCTGGCCAGCACTATCGCCAAGCGATATCGACCAGTGAACGGACCGCGGAAAGTACCCTGGGCCTTGTGGCCACAGCAGGCGTCGCAGAGGCAGGCAAGGCCACAAGGGCGGGGGGAGACAAGTGGTGGAGGAGAAGGAAGAGATGACACGTCACGTCAGCGCCAAAACTTGTCCCGAACATCTGCCGAACACCGTCCGGGGGAATCCGCGCGTCCCTGCCGTGGGCTCCTCTTCGACGACCTCGGTGGTGGCATGTGAGACAGAGTGCTGCGTGGGAATACGCCTCGGCGCCGTGTGCTTGCCCGGTCAATGCTTTTTGTTATCAACCACCACCAAAGTACTTACTTCTTGAAAAGCTTGGAACCTCAGAACACTCAATCAAGCCCCCCCCCCGCGCGAATTCGGACACCTGTGTTGCTCTCTCTCCATGCCGCCACACGCTCCAGGTTGCCCGTTTCGCCTCGCATCTAAGTGTGAAGCCATTTATATCCATTCATGGCCCAAATTCTGCGGCAAACCGGCCACAGCCCACCACGCGTGACCGCGACCGCGGATCGGCGTGAAAATCATAACACGCACTGCGCGCCCCTCCCTCGCCATTCCTGTAGATTTGCGTGGCGATCTGCCGGGTGGATCCTCGCCAGTGAAGATACCACATTAGTCAAGCCATTTCGGTCAGGACCGGCCCCGGCGTGCGTCGGCCACGTCCAGCCAACCTGAAGGGACACAACCACACTGTGTCCTGTCAGCGCGTCTTGCCGCTCTGCCGCGCGCTTCGCCAGCCTCTCTCTCTCTGTTGACGTCGGACGATTTTCTGCGCAGGAATGGTGACTCGTTGGTGAGCGCTGGGCCCATTCAGTTTCTCGGCGCGAGCGTGCCCCGTGAGTCCCTGAAACTTTCAAGAGAAACAGGCCAGCGGATGTGTCTTTGGCGAGGGGGACGGCGGGCCGAGCTCTTATGTGTTGCGCTTCAGAGTTTCAGGGGCAGCCTGCGACCTCCTCCTCGGAGGCTCCTCCGCATCTTGAGTGTTCCGGCCCGCCGCCTGCCTGCTTCTGCAACCAAGAGTACCCAAGGATAAGGTCTTGTTTGCCAAGATGGGTGACGGCCAGTTGAACCTCTTAAGCATGGCCCTTGTAGGAGTTGCAATCGAAGCGGGGGCAGGTGTAGGGTAAAGGAATTGATTTGTCATCCAATGAAGCAAAACAATTTACGGACGCAAACAAGGGCACACCATTCACTCGTCATAGGGGACAAAATCCTCTCCAGCCATCAACTCTGCTGTCGTTTCTGGCAGGGCAGCTGTGTCCGGTGTCCGTGTAGTGGGTGATCAACTCCGCTAAAATCTTGTCACCGAGTTGAGTTGTTGGATCACCTCGTTGAGGATGTCTATTGAGTGAACGTTGGCGGGGAGGGGTAATCCCGGGCGAGATAGTTTGGGTTGCTGCACCTGAAGCAGGCGGGACGAGGGGTACCCCGAGCCCTGGTGCAATCCAACTGTCAGTGTCAATACCCGCGGATGTTTGCACAGGTACCTGTCACAAACAACACCAATTCAGAGGATGCCAGTTGGCCAGTGAAGGCAAGCAAGAAGCACTGTGAAAAGATATCGTAAAGATGATGGAATTCGAAGACTGGGGTACAAGACGATATCTACTCTACTTATATACACTACTACCATGTGTTTACCATGCCTAATACGAGAGGCAATGACGTCATACTTTAGCCATGCCTTTACGTGCTGTTTGCCTCATGTCCAACTCCACGCTGTCAATCAACATCAGCATCGACATCTGATGATCCAATCACCATCTTATCGTCCATCTTATCTCCTCCTTGTCTTATCTTATCAACCAGGGCCAAAATAAAAGGTTTAAAGGGCGATGTAAGGGCAACCCCGGAGGCCTGAGATCAAGGTCCTAGCAGGGGAGGATCCAAAGCGTGAACATTGGTAAGCGAATACAAATGAAGCTGACCTAGCAGGGGAGGATCCAAAGAGAAGAAACTCTAAGGGTCCGCCTGCTAGGTAGCTGACTATATACTGCTTGTCCGTAGCTGCCGCTGTCGGGCACAGAAGGCTTGGGCGGCGTCGCAGGCGAGGTCCCAGGGCGACCGTCAGGAGGGCGTTGACGGATCGGTGATTGTGCGGGCGAGATGGAGGGCCGGACCGGAGACGGAACCGGAGTCGGACCGGAATCGGAGGCGTCTCCGAGGGGCCGAAAGGGAGGTTCCCCTGACATCACCCCCCTTTGAATGCGGCGTCCCGGCGCATGGACCGGAACGGAATCGAGTCGAAGGTCGCGGAGGCGATGTGTCGTGGCTTGCCAGGGTACTTACGATAGAACTCCGCAATTTTCTCCGGGGCGAAGACGCGGTCGAAGCGGACCCATTGGTCGTCGCGATGCGTCGTAGCCTTTCCATCTGACGGCGAAGTTCAGCCGCTTATACCTCACCCTTGCGTCCAGGATTTCCTCTACTTCCCACTCCGGGACTCCGTCCTCGAGGTCCGGAGGGGGCTGGTCGTAGCCGGGGCGTCCGTCGAAGGGGTCGTCCTGAGCGAGCTCGAGCTTGACGACAGGGAAGACCGGGTGGAGCTTCGAGTAGCGCGGAGGGAGGTCGAGCTTGTAGGCACCTTTGCTGATCTCCGCGACTATCTTGAACGGCCCAAGGCGGCGATGGGAGAACTTTTCCGAGGGGCGAGTCGTCCTGATGTCAGAGGCATCCAGCCAAACACGGTCGCCAACCTTAAACTCCGGAGACGGAGTCCGTCTCCGGTCGTAGTAGCGCTTGTACTCCTCTTTGGCCTTAGTGAGCGCGGCCTTGGCTTCAGCAACACCAGTGGCGATCCGGTCGCGGAACTCGTTCACTGACTCCATGGCGGAACGGACTCCGGGTTCGAAGCCCATGCGGGGAGCCGTCCCGTGTCCGTCATGAAGGGGACCTGCTGCGTGGAGGAGTGAACGTGGTTGTTGTAGGCGAACTCCGCGGCCGGAATCAGCTCATCCCAGTCGTCCTGCTGGTAGTTGGTGAAGATCCGCAAGTACTGCTCCAGCTCCTGGTTGACGCGCTCTGTCTGACCGTCTGTCTGCGGGTGGTACGCGGTGGACGTGGCGGGCTTGATGCCGATTAGACGCCAAAGTTCTCGGGTGAAGTCCGCGATTAACTGCGAGCCGCGGTCGGAGACGTACTTCTCCGGAGTCCCATGGTGCCGCCAGACATTCCGGTAGTAGAGGCGGGCTGCCCCTACTGCATCGACCGTCGTATGACACTCTGAGAAGTGGGCGCTTTCCGAGGGTGTCAACGACGACCATGATCGCGTCGTACCCATGGGCTTCGGGAAGCTCTACGATGAAGTCGACGGAGACGGTATGCCAGCGTTCGGGGCGTTTCCGTGGGGTGCAGTTCTCCGTGGGGCAGTCTCCGGAGTGCCTTGGTGCGACAGCACAAGTCACAGGTCGCAACATACCGGCCGATATGGCGAGACATCTGAGGCCACCAGTAGTTCCGGGAGACCAACTCCAGGGTCTTGAAACGACCTGCGTGTCCGGCGACTCGGGTGTCATGGCAGAGCTCGATGATGCGTCTCCGGAGGTCCTTGTCCTTTGGTACGACGATCTTTCCTCGGAAATGGAGAAGACCGCCGGAGACGGCCCACTCGTCAGAACGTGAGGAGCGGGGGCCTCGAGCTTGACCTTGAACCTTAAGAAGTTGCCGGGCCGCTAGTGCGACGGGCTCCTCCAGGTCAGGCTCACCGGAGAGGGCATCACGGATGTCGCGGAGGAGTTCAGAGCCGGGACCGGAAACGGAAATGCCCTCGAGTGCGCGGACGTGGAAGAGTTCAGGCCGCAGAAGGACAACATCGGAGTTGTCGGAATCGACTCCGTGGTCGGGTCTCCGGGAGAGGGCGTCAGGCCGACCCATATCGCGGCCAGGCTTGTGGTGCAGCGTGAAGTCGAACCGGGAGAGGTACAGAGACCACCAGGCCTGTCTCCGGTTGAGGTGCTGCGTCTTCCTGAAGTACTCCAAATTCTTATGGTCAGTCCAAATCTCGACAGGGTGCGCGGCGCCCTCGAGGAAGTGTCTATACTCCTCGAGTGCGCGGATGATCGCGAGCATCTCCTTGTCGTGGATTTCGTAGTTGCGCTGGACATCATTTAAGCTTTTGGAATAGAATGCTACAGGGTGCCACTTCCCGTCCGGGGCGGATTGTGAAAGAACCGCCCCCGTCGCATAATCAGAGCTGTCCGCCTCGAGTCGGAAAGGCCGTGTGTCGTCCGGAATCGCCAGGACCGGTTCCGAGGTGACCGCGTCCTTGATCGCTTGGAACGCGGAGGCCTCCGCGTCGCCCCAAGTCCATTGCTGGTCCTTCTTGGTGAGCACGAAAAGAGGGCGTGCAAGGGTCGAGAAGTCCCGAATGAACCTGCGGTAGAAGTTAGCGAACCCGAGGAACTGCTGTATGTCCTTCTTGTTTTCCGGAGTCGGCCAAGCGGAGACGCCTGCGACCTTGACGGGGTCCATTTCGACGTGGTTATGGGAGATGATGACTCCGAGGTACTCGATTGACGATTTTTCAAAGTCGCACTTCTCCGCTCGGAGGTACAACTTGTGCTCTCGGAGTCGCCGCAAGACCTCCTGAACGATCTGCCGGTGTTTCCGGAGGTCGGAATGGGCGATCAAGATGTCGTCAAGGTAGATCATGACGTCTCCGGAGAGGATGAGGTCCTGAAAAATGTCATTCATCATCGTTTGGAACGTCGGGGAGAGTTTGTCAGGCCGAAATACATCACCAAGGGCTCGAACAGGCCTCGGTTAGTCCGGAAAGCCGCTTTCCACTCGTCACCTTCCTTGATCCGGACGTTGTTGAAGCCCCAACGGACGTCCGAGTTTGGTGAAGTAACGAGCGCCTTTGAGCCGGTTGATGAGGTCGTTGATCAGCGGAAGGGGGTACCGGTTTTTGACAGTCATCGCGTTGAGAGCACGGTAGTCCTGGACGAAGCGGAGTCCGCCGTCCTTCTTCTTGACGAAGAAGACCGGAGACGCCATCAGAGACTTGGAGGGGCGAATCCGGCCCGTCGAAAGCCCTTCCTCGATGAACGCGTCGAGCTCGCGTTGCTCGAGGGGCGAGATGGGGTACACCTTGAAGTTGGTGGGCTTAGCGTCGGGGACGAGTTCAATGGCGTGGTCCCAGGCTCTCCGCTCCAGTAGCGTGTCGAAGGACTCCTTGTTGAAGACGTCCTGGAACTCCTTAGCCCAGTCCGGGATCTCGGAGGGCGGAGGGGCGGAGTTCCTGGCGAAGGCTTCGGCCAGGCATTGCGAGACAGTACTGCCAGCGCGTATCTCCTCCGAGGGGCGGAACGAGGTGTAGAAGATGCGGTCACCATCTTCAAGTTGACCATCGTCATCGTCGTCGTCGGAGTCCGGCGTCAGATCAGGCAGGCCGGAGTCGTCACCGGAGACGGAATCGTCTCCGTCATCAGACCCAGAAAGGTCCATGGCGCAGACCGAGGGGAACGGGCCGGAGCGGAGACGCTTCTGAAGCGACCGGAGTCGCCGCAACTCGGTCCGTCCTTCGACGCGCTCTTCCTCACGGCAGGTCGAGCAATTGCGGGGGCACCGTGTCATCTTGACCTCCTTGGTTTCCCAATTGATCTCTGGGTTATGTTTCCGCAACCAGGAATACCCCAGGATGAGGTCTTGCTTGCCAAGATGGGTGACGGCCAGCTGAACTCGTTCAGCATGGCCCTTGTAGCGCAGGACCAAGTCCGCGATCTGTTTGATGGAGCCAGCGTCATTGGGGGTGCCATCGACATTGAAAACCGGAATCGGCTGATCGAGGGTGCGGACCGGAATGCCATTCCGAGCAACATAGTTCGTGTCAATGAAGTCGGAGGTGGCACCACAGTCGACAAGCCCAGAGGGTGAGAGCTTCAGCGCTGGGTGCTGGACTCGAGCTCTAACGGGAGGTGGAGGGAGTTCGCCCCAGGGGCAGCGGCAACGGTGTACTGCTTGGGCAGTTTCTTTTCCCAGGCAGTGAGGCGGCGGAGGACGATGACCGGAGTCGCGGGCGGAGTCGGAGACGGAGTCGAGACGGGGGGCAGGAGAGGGTGTGTCTTTCGTTTCGGGCTCATTGTAGGGCAAGGAACTGCATTCATCATACAAGGAGGCAAAACGATTTATAGACGCGAACGAGGGCACACCAGTCACTCGTCGCGAGGGACAAAATCCTCTCCGGCCATCGACTCCGCTGCCGTCTCCGGCAGGGCAGCTGTGTCCGTGTAGCGGGCGATCAACTCCGCTAACATCTCGTCACCGAGTTGTTGGATCACCTCGTCGAGGATGTCCATCGAGCGGACATCGGCGGGGAGGGGGGCAATCCCGGGCGAGATGGTTTGGGTCGCCGCACCTGAAGCAGGCGCGACGAGGGGCACCCCGAGCCCTGGTGCTTTTCAGCTTGGCCCGGACCAGGGCCTCGTATTGACGGAAGGCCCGGGTGCGCCAGCTAAGGTAATCCCGGAGGTCCGGGGGGTCGTTCGAGGACGTGATTCCGTTATTGATCAAGGGGTCAAGTCCGTGGCGGAACTTGGTCACCTTGACCAGCGCGTCTTCAATCCGGCGAGGTCCATCAGGTCCTCGAAGTCGTCGGTGTACTGGTAGACATCCTTTGTACCCATGTGATAGGCGGAAGTCTCCAGCTTGGAGAGAGTGTGATCTTGCTCGTTCTCCTCGACGAACCGGAGTCGAAACTCGGAAACAAACGAGCCCCAGGACGGAAACGGAAACGGGGCTTTGCTTCCGTGGCGCTCCGCCCATTGCTGAGCGGGTCCTTCTGCTATAAACGACATGGCATAGCGGACAGCCTTTTCCTCGCTCGCCTCTCCGTTGACCACGAAGGCCTCAGGGGCAAGGCGGGCGTAGGTGCGGACCGCGTAGAGGAATGCACGGCCGTGTCACCTACCAATTCCACTTATCCTTTCATATTAGAATGAACGGCCCGCTGGGCTGCACATTCTAATATGAAGGGATGACCCCAAATGCCCTATGCTGCAATAAATACTCCAATAATTCTGCAACATCTCTAAGTTCTCAAGTCCCTCAGCGCTAAGTCCCTTCTATGCTGCTAATGCTGCAATAATCCACTGCTATCTAAGTTAGTTTCCTAAATTGGCAAATATGACATAAATAGTGATGATTAGTCACATATAAGGTAAAGTTTCAAAGTATACTATATGAGAAGGTTAGATGGTACCTTAGAGACAATGTCACATAGTATGACAAGTGTGACAAACTCCAAAAAAGGAAATCTTGTCAGTTGATAGTGACATTTATTTGGTTTTGACTCTCTATATTATTCAATACATATTGGTGATCAAAGGCTGGTTTCAGCTATATATATGCTGTTATATAATGGTATAAAATGTCAGAGGTGTGACATATCTCCTAAAAAAGGATTTTTTTTTGCAGCTGAACAGCAGAATCATTAGAGAATGTCACATATTGTGACAAAATCAAAGTTGTGTATTTTGACTATATAAAAAACTTCCATGAAATAACCTACTGTGGCAGCTCAATAAATGTGTTAGCACTGACACATCACTAGGTCATATATAACTGATAGGCTGCTATCTCCATATCTGCTTGAGCCAAATGCATGAATGAAGTACTAGGAGGAGGGGTTTCAAAATTACTATTGATTGATAAGGTATTTTGATCATTATGGTTGCATATGATTACCATATTAACTATTGAGTCATTAAAAAAAGAATATCTAGTACTTAGAAAATCTAAGGTGGCTAAGTTGTGAGTTTGGCTACTCTAATGTGAGTCTCTGGTGTTTATTCACTCAACTCCCAGTGAATATGGCACTGAGAATGCACTGCATTGACCCATCAGTGTCCTTTGATCTCCATCAGCCTTGAAAGATGAGCATATATCTCTGGCTATCTTTGGTGGATAAAGCTGGGATGGAGTTCATTTGAATGGTATAGCTTCCTACTATCCTTGAGCCTCACCAGTTATATTTTATGTTGCAATTACCTTGATCTATTCACTGCTAAGCATGCCTGAATACCAAATGAAGCAGTATTTTGCTGATATCTTGGGACTAAATGCATGGAATCTCTTGATCTAAGTTTATATGATGCCATGTGATAATCCCCCACACCTCTACCCATTTCTAAGTCCACAGTAAGTTTGAGGGCCATTCAATTCCCAGAGACCTTAAGTGCTATATAACACAGGATAGAGAGATGCCAAAATGGTGGGGGCACCATTTCCTGGGAGGTGCATGATACCCTTACCAGTTGATGTACTCAAATCAACTACATTAACAAAGGTCATCATATAGTGAACTCATCATTTTAGGGAGAGATAACACTGATAATGATACTGTAAGAGATCCAGAATAGCTATGGGGTTGATTCAAGTGCTAGACAGGTTCATTTGAGGGTTTATACCATCCTACATCCAAGTTTTGGATCATACTGAAAATTATTTTCTGACCAGTTGTAATAGCGAAGAGACTCTCTTTTGCTCTATGGGTACCTACCCTCTCTTCAGCTACCTCCGGTAACACATACCAGAACTACAACTAATTATAGTTCAGGGTCCTAGTACACATCCAAACACCCCCATACATGCATCTTAATGTCTAGTACTCAGCCTCTAGACCCCACTATTCATGTAAACCAGTTCTGCACGCAACCTGTCTTGGAATCTTCACCTTAATTCATCTTCTAAGGATATATAGAGACCAATCAGAGTATGTGGGTATCTATATATGCCTCATGGACTGAACTTGATGTAGTTTGATCCATAATCAATTAGCAGATCATGGCTGTATTGCCAGTATGATGTGTAGTACTATTTATCAGTATAATAGGGAATAATAAGATTTTCAATGCATATAATGTGGTGTGAGAAATTTAATCTCATTGGGGGACCCCTCTGTATGCTTCCTACTCTTATTTCATTGGGTACCTCTCACTTCTCAGTGAGTTACTGAGAGATTGATATAATATGATATATGTTATATATACTGGTAGAAATGATACTTGAAATTATGGGGGCCACTAGATTTGAGATAGACATCTATTAGACCAGAATGCAACTTGGATCATGCTTATCCGTGGATTCCTTAGCAAGATATCAAGGGATCATTGTGCCTAGGTAAATTTAAAATATGAAACCTAGAAAAAAACTTGTATAATATTATGATCTCAACCCATGGAACTATAATTACATCAGGACATCCTATGCCTTGATAATTGGCTACCTAGTAGGACAACAATCATCTGAATTCATGTAGACTTAGTAAAGATATTGCAGCATCAATGCATGTGATGAATCATCATGAGATGATATAGGTATAGTAATAAGATTTTATTATCAAGGATAATAATCTTATCATTCAGGTACCCTTGATAGTGCTTCAATGACTTATGTAAGTTGTGTACTTCAAGAGACATTACTAGATCAGGTATGGATCAGCTAATGATTGGCTGGTGCTAGCACAATTATTCAGCTGGGACAATACATAAGTCATTTAATGAAAGTTGTTTATATAGTCAAAATACACAACTTTGATTTTGTGATGATCTGTGACATTCACTGATGATTGTACTATCAAACAGCAAAAAATTCCTTTTTGGAAGTACGTCACACTATGTGACAAATGTAGCAGGCTGACTGAGGACCTGACTTCAACCCAAGTCTGGATAGGATTATATAATGCAATCACATACCACTGTCACATCTGGTTGTTTACGTCCTACGGTACATAACTTATTCATAATCATCAACTGACAAAGTTTCATTTTGAAGGATTTTGTCACATACATTATACTTATACTATGTGACATTGTGACCAGGACAACAGGATCTGATATTCTCATACACTGCAGGAGTTCGGGAATAAATGGTGCCCCTTTCGATCCATTATACACTTAAAATCAGTGTACCAAAAAAAGAAAAATTTTTATACCTCTATTTGCACCCAAAAGAAATTGTTCCAAATTTGCCTGCTTATATAAGAAATAGATGCTATAAACAGACTCAGTTTTGTCCCCCCGGTTTGGGGGCAGATTAAACACCCTTTTCTAGACCAGCTTTTGCATCAAAATAGGGACCTAAAAATATGGTCCAGGGCCCTGATATATATCATATAAGTGAATATATGTGAATATTTTTGGTTCATGTTTTGATACAAAAACTGGTTTAGAAAAGGCTGTTTGATCTGCCCCAAAACCAGTTGACAAAACTGAGTCCGTTTATAGTATCTATTTCTCATATAAGCAGGCATATTTGGAACAATTTCTTTTGGGTGCAAATAGAGGTATAAAAAAATTCTTTTTTTGGTGCATTGATTTTAGGTGTATAATGGATCAAAAGGGGCACTGTTTATTCCCAAACTCCCGCAGTGATATAGTATACTTTCAAGTTGTTGCTTAAGTAGAGAAAGTATGACTATTATCACTATTTATGTCATATTTGCCAATTTAGGAAACTAACTTAGATAGCAGTGGATTATTGCAGCATTAGCAGCATAGAAGGGACTTAGCGCTGAGGGACTTGAGAACTTAGAGATGTTGCAGAATTATTGGAGTATTTATTGCAGCATAGGGCATTTGGGATCATCCCTTCATGGTAGAATGCGCAGCCCAGCGGGCCGTTCATTCTAATATGAAAGGATAAATGGAATTGGTAGGTGGGCCGTGTTTCCGGTCACCGTTGAAGGTGAACGGGGGGTTTGGTCGCAAGACCAATTTTGAGGCGAGGTTGATGTCGCCAAAAAGGGCTTCGGAGTCGCCCTGGACCGGAGTCGGAGTCGGAATCAACGTCTCCGGCGATGGTGTTTGGGGTCCGCCAGCATTATTAGCGGCGGCAGCGGCAGCGGAAGCCTGGTTGGTGAGTAAAGCAAGGGCCTCAGTTAGGCTATCGATTTTCGCCTCGAGTGAGTCCAGCCGGGCGTCTGCGGTAGGAGTGACTCCGGACGGCATGACGGGTGCGGGGACCACAGGAGTAGAGGAGGAGGGGACAAGTGGCAGGGGCGGTGACGAGGGCGGAACGGACTCGTACTCCGAGCCTGAGTCAGCGCCGAACCTGGCAATCTTGTCCGGTTGATCCCGTAGAGAGTTTCTTCTGCTGTAAGGGCAACCCCGGAGGCCTGAGATCAAGGTCCTAGCAGGGGAGGATCCAAAGCGTGAACATTGGTAGCGAATACAAATGAAGCTGACCTAGCAGGGGAGGATCCAAAGAGAAGAAACTCTAAGGGTCTGCCTGCTAGGTAGCTGACTATATACTGCTTGTCCGTAGCTGCCGCTGTCGGGCACAGAAGGCTTGGGCGGCGTCGCAGGCGAGGTCCTAGGGCGACCGTCGGGAGGGCGTTGACGGATCGGTGATTGTGCGGGCGAGATGGAGGGCCGGACCGGAGTCGGAACCGGAGTCGGACCGGAATTGGGCGCGTCTCCCGGCCGAAAGGGAGGTTCCCCTGACAGTAATCCCAATGACCCTGGGCAAGGACAGGCACACTACGGGTCTTGACCACTGGGTTCTTCTGGTTGAACTCGTCTAACAATTCTTGAGAGTTCTCAAGCCTTTGCGCCGTCTCCCATGTATCCTCGCTATGCGGGTATCCCTTCCACTTCACCAGATACTGCCAACCATGACCACGCTTCCGCTTCTTCATAATCTCCTCAACCTCCCACTCCTCGTGATCATCCACAATGTCCAGTGGCGGCCTTTCCTCTCGCCGGTGGGGTGGTGGCTCGTGGTAGGGTGTCAGCTCTGTCTCATTGTAGACTGGATGAGCCTGACTAGAACCTGGCATCTTGAGTTCGTATGCCGAAGGTCCAACCTTTGCCTCCACTTTGAATGGTCCCACACGTCGATCATTGAGCTTCTCTGATGGTCGATTCTGTTGCACTTTTGACCCTTCAACGTACACCTTGTCTCCGACTTTGAACTCAGGTGCTGGTACATGTTTCTGGTCATAGTACTTCTTCATCCACTCTTGGGCCTTCTTAATTGCCACCGTTGCATCCTCACGCACGCGCTGCATCTTTTTCGCGAATTCTTCTGCTGCCTCGACCTTAGAGTCATATAGTCCTTCGACGCCTTTCCAGGGATGGTACCCATGATCTAGGAAGAATGGCAAGACCTTGGTCGAAGCATGAGCTTTGTCATTGTAGGCGAACTCAGCCAACGGTAACCATTCCGACCAGTCTGATTGGTGGTGGTTGACATAGATGTGGAGATAGTGTTTGATATCTTTGTTCATCCGCTCTGTCTGACCGTCGGTTTGAGGATGGTATGCCGTGCTTGGGTTCATCTCTGTTCCCAGCAGCCGATTAAGCTCAAGCATGAAGTCGGATACATAGCGGGGGGTCTCGGTCTGAGATTATCTTCCGAGGAACCCCGTGATATCGCACAATCCGATCGCGTGTCAAGCGTGCGATTCCCTCGCTGTTGATCTTGATGCTCACGGGCTCGATATGGATCCGTTTGGTAAACAAGTCGACCCAGACTTGGATAGCTGTAAAGCCATTACTTTCTGGTAGTGGGCCGATCAAGTCCATTGACGCTGTCTCCCATAGTCCATTGAGGACACTATGGGGTTTCAGGAATCCATGAGTTCGTTGTCTCCATCGAGTCCGTTGGCATGCATCACAGGTTCGGATATACTCTTTGATTTGGTTACCCATTCTGGGCCACCAATATTTACGTTCAATGAGTTCCTGGGTCCGGTATTCTCCTGGATATCCAACAAGCAGGGTATCATGATGTAAGCGAATGATCCGTTCACGAAGAGTATCATCTCGAGGCACATAGATCTTATCTTGGTAAAGGATCAGGTCACCATCTTTTCGCCAATCAGGCAGCGACTTTTCAAGGGCCAATTTGACGCTGGTATCTAATCTTCTAGTCATTTTGATCTGACTAAGAAGATCATCTCCTGGTCCCTTGAAGTGTACTTGAGTCGCCCTGAATAATTCTGGCTTTAGGAGAATGACGTCCTTGTTATTGTCCTTTCCTTGATTATGATCAGCCCGTCGAGATAGCAGGTCAGCCTTCCAATTAAGCGCTCCGGGCCGATGGTGCAGTGTGAAGTCATATTGTGACAACTCGGTGACCCATCGGGCTTGTCGGCGATTCAGCTTCTGGGGCTTCTTGAAATATTCGAGGTTTTGATGATCAGTGAAGATCTCGAATGTCTCCTTAGCACCCATGAGGATGGCACGATATTCTTCCAGCGCAAACATGATGGCGAGCATTTCTTTGTCATAGATTTCGTAATTTCGCTCTGTCTCTGTCAGGCTATATGACAAGAACCCAACGGGATGCCATACACCATTCTGTTCTTGACTAAGAATGGCTCCAATTGCACCTTCAGAAGCATCAGCCTCAAGACGGAATTTTCCATCGTCCGTTGGCAGTGCCAGTACTGCATCCTCAGCTATTCTGACTTCAGTTCATCGAAGGCTTGTTGCTGTTCTGGTCCTCAAGTCCAACCGCCTTTGCCAGTGAACTTGGTCAAAGGTCGAGCCACTTCGCTGTAGCCTCGAATAAATCGGCGGTAGAAGTTGGTGAACCCTAAGAAAGCCTGCACATGCTTTACTGTTCTGGGCTGCGGCCATTCCATGACACCTTTGATCTTCACGTAAATTGTCAAGCTCTCTTTGTCCATCACGAGACAGAGGATAGATTTTGCAATCTACAGCCTTAGACTCTGGCTTAAGTTTGATCGCATGATCCCATGGATGACATTCAGGTAGAGAGTCAAATGATTCTTTAGCGAACACTTTAACGAACTCTCGATACTGATTGGGGATCTTCTCCTCGGTCATTCATTCTTTGTTTCGACCAGCTTCTTCTGCCATTCGCTGTGCTTGGGTCTCCTGCAGTCGGAGATCAACTGCTGGACCAAAGTCCACGAGCAAGATCGACTCTCCTTCTTCCAGATCAGGGTCGGCTTGGAACTCTTCATCACGAGCATTGCATTCAACAGGGCAGCGAGAAAACTTGATCTTTTGGGAACGCCAGTCAATTTCCGGGTTATGTTTGAGAAGCCAATCGTATCCAATGAAGACACGGGCTTTACCCAGTCCAGTGACAAGAAAACGTTGCATTTCCCAATGATCTCCAACACCCATACGTAGTTCGACATAGTGTGTTATTTTGCCATGAGTATTCTCGGTGCCGTCTGCATTGCACGCGATAATGTGAGAGTCCAGCTCTTTCAACTCAAATCCTTCTGCTTGGGCATATGCTCGGTCAATGCAGGTCGTTGTACAACCATTGTCAAGCAAAGCCTTTATTGCGCAAACCTTGCCAGTCTCGGGAACCATGAGAGTTATCAGGACCAACATCTCATAGTGTTTACATTCCCGTTGAAAGTCTTTCAGTTCCTGACTAAGACGATCTGGCTTGGCTCTAGCTTGTCGCGCAGCAGCCTCTTGCATCCGGATAGAGTCTCGAACCCTAGTGTGTGCTGGGACTGGAGGTACAGTCTCATCAGCCTCCGCCTCCTCACTTCCTCTCTCGGTCTTTGTTGATGCGGTTTTTTCTCCGCAGGCCTTTTGGAACTCAGTCCACCACTCATCTTTCTCAGCATGCTTTTGTTCCTTTAAGTTATGAAGACGATTCTGATTTTGCAAAACATGGATACAACGAGAGTTGTAAAGGAATTCATGTATGTCCTTTCGTAACGAGTCCGAGTCGGTACCATAAAAAGAGTCTGTAGCAGGCATATCGGGGATCACATTTAATTTACTGAGAGGAGAATAACATCCATATTTCGAATCAACAATTTCGGATCGCTCCATCTCCTTGGCCAGGGGAGAGGAGTGCTTTAAAAACCCGCCTCGCACAACTTCTGGATCATCTGCGCCAACGTGCTGTTGAACTTGTCACCCTCATCAACTTGAGCTATCAAGGCCCTGACGCTGAGTTTTTTCTGAGGGCGGTCTGGGCAGTTGCGACTAATGTGGCCAATTTTGCCACAGTTGAAGCAGCGCAGAGGTTTCCACTTCTGTCGAGCGCGGTCGACGTCCATGGCATCAGGGTCTTTGGCAGGCGCAGTAGCTTGTGGTACTGGAGCACGTGGGGCGGCGGGCGGAGTACGTTGGAACTGGGGAATAAATCCAAACGTCTGTCCGCGGTGGCCCAAACGTAGCTTGTTCGGAGACAAGTTGGCGTCGATCTGCATCAGACGCTCTTTCCATTCCAAACAGGTCTTGGGCAGGGCAGTGCCTCCCACGTAGATAGGACCAGCTGGATTAGGAATGCATCATATGCACAAGGCTTGGCATTGGGACTATACACTGGGGGCACAGCCTACAGCGTGCCGGAACACGTGGTCCGGCCGCGTGTCTGTCCCTAGGCTGACCCCGTACGTACGTACCTACCGCAGGCTCGCCTCTGGCTCACCTCTTACAACTGGCATCTTTGTGTTGTCCCACAAAGATTACATATGTGTCATTAGTCATGAAAGGAAAAATGACAGCCCGGCCTACAGATAATTTGCCCTGGCATGCCAGTACTTTCTTGCACGACACCCGGAAAATCTGAGTCCGTGTCTCGAGCCGTCTGCCGCTATCTGGGACCGTGTTGTGCAGAAGCACACAACTAACAAAGGTCAGGCTGGCAGAAGCACAACCCAGAGATCAACTGGGAAGCCAAGGAGGTTAAGATGTCATGGTGCCTCAGAAGCGTCTCCCCTCGGGCCCATTCCCCTCGATCTGCGCCATGGACTTCTCTGGCCCTGACGACAGAGATGATTCTGATGCTGGTCATGATTTTAGTCTGCCGGATCTGATACCAGACTTGGACTTGGACAATGATGACAACCAGCTCGAAGATGACAACCACATCTTCTACATCTCCTTCCGTCCCTCAAAGGACATATGAGCAGGCAGCACCGTCTCGCAGCGTCTGGCCGAAGCCTTTGCCAGGAGCTCCGCCCCTCTAACCTCTGACATCCCAGACTGAGCTAAAGAGTTCCAGGATGTCTTCAACAAGGAGTCCTTCGACACACTACCGGAACGGAGAGCCTGGGACCATGCCATCGAACTCGTCTTACATGGGCCCTAGCAATCTTCGTGAGTGGGCGCACGGTCAGCTTTCGTGAGCTGTCAACTTGCAATCATTGTACAATGTGTTATTTGTTGGATGCCAAGAGCGACTGTAAGGGCAACCCCGGAGGCCTGAGATCAAGGTCCTAGCAGGGGAGGATCCAAAGCGTGAACATTGGTAAGCGAATACAAATGAAGCTGACCTAGCAGGGGAGGATCCAAAGAGAAGAAACTCTAAGGGTCCGCCTGCTAGGTAGCTGACTATATACTGCTTGTCCGTAGCTGCCGCTGTCGGGCACAGAAGGCTTGGGCGGCGTCGCAGGCGAGGTCCCAGGGCGACCGTCGGGAGGGCGTTGACGGATCGGTGATTGTGCGGGCGAGATGGAGGGCCGGACCGGAGTCGGAACCGGAGTCGGACCGGAATCGGGCGCGTCTCCGGGCCGAAAGGGAGGTTCCCCTGACAGCGACAGCGGAATGGTTTGTGGGAAGGGGAGCTCAGCTCATTTGTTGCTGACTTTGATCCTATCAACTGAGTTGGAATTTCTTATTTTCAGCGCATAAGGGCCCAAAATTGAGTGTATATTAATGATCTACGCTCTACAGGTCATACTTACTGGCTACCCAACAAGCTCTTGCCGCTTAACAGGCCCTCCACCCTTTCCCACGGTCATAACCATCTTGCAGCTCCTGTCAGGGGAACCCCCACTTCGGCCCAGCCCGGTCTAGTCAATCATGATAGAGTTCTCCGAAGTTCATAGTAGTTAATCCACTCCGAGATGAGGTTACCCGGCTGTGTCGATCAACGATTCCTACGAAGATCCTGAATTCCGCGCATGATAAATTGCTCCGGGGCATCAAACTTGGATGCATACTGACGAGCACTTGTGGCTATATACGTTGAGTAGTATAGAAATACCTGAACATCCACACTCTTTCCCTTCACACAATCTTCGCCCCACTACCAGAGGCCGAGAGCATTCGCTTCCTGATGGACCTCTGCACCTGTCGGCCCGGCGCTAGCGCTGCACTGCTATGCATCGACTCATGTCTGCGACACGCTTGCATGCACCCTCCTCTAAGTTCGATGGTGGCCGGCCACTCACTCAGCTCGACCGCGGATGCCCACCCGACAGCGTCGGCCTCCCCAGTGTCCTCTGACTCGGGCTATTCGTCGATGTGAGATATGTGCATCCACTAGCATCCCTCCAGTCGCTGACTCTATGCAGCAGACCCGTGACCACACTCCCACCGGAGATAGCTGGTCCTTCCAGCACCGCTGCAATTGTGACGACCCTGGCGTCCGTCCAGTCACCATCTGCCACGCAGGCCACACTCTCCGAGTCCCTCACCAGTCTGCCACCCGCTGCGTCCAACTCTAGGTCTACAGCCAACAACTTGAATCGCTCATCCTCTGCAAAAGAGTCAGGCACATCGTCGACGGCGCCGCAATTCTCACCGCCAGTTGGCGCCCCCGCCGCCGCCGCACCTCAAAGTTTCACTGTGCATTCTCAATCTGCTCAGACGGAGATAGTAGAGACTGCAGAGGCACTACAATCACTCACAATTACGACGGCTACGCCTGCTACCAGCTCCCGCATAGTTTCGGCCGCCTTGTCGAAATCGACGATTGTGTACACAGCACACAGCGAGTCCGCGTTTCGCAGGTCGGCTAGTACGCCCAGTGAAGCGGCATTCCCATCGACCGTCTCGACAGCGAGATCGAGGCGCGTGATCATAAGCCATCTTTGACGATGGACTCACTGATATTTAGTACTTCCTTTGCCCAGGCCACACCATTAAACGCCCCGCGTGAGGGCACCGCAAGGTGTGTTGTCGCGCCGAATGACGATCATTAGTGACGCTGATTGCATCTAGTGCGACGCAGTTCCCCAGAGGCGTGCTTATCGCCATTGTCTTCGGCTCAATGGTGGCCGTCATCCTCCTGCTTGTCGCCGCCGCGTGCTTGCAGTGGCGCATTCGCCGGCCGCGTAGCCGCCGCCGCCCGGATTCGGAGTGGAATGCGGCCCCCGGGGACGAGGACGCCGTACTGATAGCAGGGACAGTGTTGTCCTCCCGCGCACCGTCCATAGTCACTGACATGTCGGCCACCGAAAGTCGGCCGCCGTCCTACCCGCACGCGGCGCGGCACAATTGGCTCGGAATGGATGTCGATGCGAAGCGCGCTTCGATGCCGGTGAAGAAGCGGCACGATCTCGTGCGGGAGATGGAGCGGGAGCTGCAGTTTGTGTTTGGGTAGCGTACACGTAGATGAGGACTGGACTTGTAACCAATAGACTGTGTTTTAACTTTGACTGAGTCTTGAAGTGCGGATTGGCGAGTGCCGAGTGTGCCCAAGAAGCGGACTAGTTGCGGAGTGGAAATATTCGTCTAGCTTTGGGCATTACTGACGGGGTTTTGGAGGTTCCTGCCCGGGATTCGCCCAGGTGACGCATCTATGATGGGCCAAGCATGGCGCGCTTGGGACCACATTCAATGGCGCATTTTAAGTTGCAGCCTTGTGTTCGCTGAACTACTGGGGTAAGTTCCAGTCTTTCTCGCTCTTGAAATGGTTGCTTACAACGTCGAGAATGACTCAGAACGCCTTGATTCGGCCAAGCCACTCCTTGCTCTTTGGTTGCGAAGGATTGATCTTGCTTCCGCCACTGCTGACCGAGCTTTCCTGGCTGGAATTCGGCCAGGCAATGCGCTCGCAATCGAAACTCTGCCGGGCGATGCGTTGGCAATGAAGTTCGCCGATTGCATGCTTAGGCCCTTGCGATATGGCGTATTCCCAGCCTGTTATCGGCAAGACTGTCGAGGTCAGTCCCAGCACTACGCGCTCTCCATGGTGTTGCTTACCGCCTTGCAGATGCATCGTTTTTGAGTCCAACGAGCTGTTGCTATGTAACGGCGACTCGCAGCCGCGGAGCTGAGGTCTTGGGTCGACTTGAGCATTTTTCAGAGTGGCTGCGCTATGGCGAGCTTCCGCCGAATGCGGTCCGGGGTTGACACGAAGCAGAGATGGGAGGAGTGGAGTAGTGACGTGGCTGATCACGTGCTACACCGGTAAGATAGCCGAGGGTACCAGGGTAGGCTGGGGTCCTTGCTTGGCGGTCGGCAGCGCTTGCCGCACAAGATGTGACTTGATCCCACCGGGCGCAATGGCACTGGCGGCTGGCAGATGGGAGGCTGATTGACAGCCCATATGGCAGACCACATGGCAGACCCAACGGGGGTTCCAATGGCGGTCAGTTTTCCTTTGTCTGAACTCTTTATGCAAGTCATAACAAAGACCTGGTATTTTATAGCAAAAACATTGTTATATACACATGATGCAGCTGCGACTCGGACCAAACTTTGTGCGTCACACACATACTCTACATGCAATTCGGTCCGAGTTGTGGCTCACTGAGAATCATCGGCTCCATCGGCCTTCTTCTCCGGTTGCACATGCCTCTTATCAACCACTCCGGATCCTTCCACCCACCCCAGATGGCATTGCAATGTCCCACCCTCGGATGATGGCACACACGTAGAACGGCAGGAATGTGGGGAGGGATGTCTAGGAGGGTGGAAGAAAGGGCTGGGGAGGGAAGGTGAGTGGTGAAAACCACCCAGTTTCAGCCAGCTCACTACATATTGTCCCCACTCTCCTGCGGTCAATTCCTGGGCATTTCCTTCCATCTTCTGAGGAGCATCCGGGACGCCCCTCCCCTTCCGACATCTCGATGACCGAGCCCTTTCAGGGCCCCGCTGCCGCTCGTCGGCTGACACAATGTCTGGGGTGGGGCTAAAATTGCCCGGGTGTGTTTCTTTGCTGAATTCAACCAAACCGCGGCGTCCTACTCGGCCATCCAGACGCTCCCATCACCAGGCAAACGGCGGTCATCGGCCCATGCGTACCTGCCCGCCCGCCACAGGCCATTTCCGACTTCCCCTGCTTACCCCGCGCCTAATCGTTTGCCGTTTGGCGCCAAACCGCAGCGTTTAACGCGCCCAAGGCGTTTCTCCAAACGCTGAAACTTGGCAGTTGTCTCCAGCCGCTTGCCGGTACCTCCCCCCTCTCGCCTTCTTTCCTCATTCTCCCCCCTTGTCGCCACCCTGATCGTCAAGCTGCGCAGTCGGCGCGAAAATGTGCGCACAGAACGTTCTCTATGTCCCTCGCTGCTGCGGGAGATCTAGCGGAGAACCAGCCACTAATCCCGACACGAGCGTACTTTGGCTCCGACTCCTTACCGGACTGCTGGCTCCCTGGCAAGCAGTACTATTCTTTTCTCAATGTCATCCACCATGTGCTGACAAGGACTCTGTGTAGAATGCCTGCCCGCCGGGGACAAGAACCCAGCAACACACATTCGCGCGGTAATCCACCATGAGGCGTGCTACGTCGCCGAATATGGGTGCTGCGGCTCTTCCCCGCCGCCCCCCCCCCCCCGTTCCGGTCTCGCATCGTCGCTGACCGCATGTTCGGCGCACACCATAACGTCTTCGCCGGCCACATGTCCGGTCCCACCCGCCGTAACTCAAACCCAAACTGGACAAATGGCAGCAGGGCATTCGACATTGTCCATCTCAGTCGCTGCGGCAACAACTGTGGCCGCGCCGGCCGCGTTTCCAGTCCCACCCGCCATAAGTCAAACCTAAACTGCACGAGAAACAACGGGCTCTTTGCTGGCGTCCACCTCGGCGACTTTGTCAGCTAGATATTCACGTGGTCGTGATTCTGGCGCCTGCCGCGTCGTCTGTGACGCCGATTGCGCCGGGCCCGGGCTGGGCTGGACGGGAGGAGCGGCAACGGGCAGCGATGCATGGCCCGTGCGCCAGCCTGGTGGAACTCGGGTCCGCGAAGGACTTTGTCGTCGCGGGAAGCTCAGGCACAACGAGCGGGGACAGCATTGGTGCTGGTTTGCGGCTGACTATTGGCTGCTCCTGCCAATGCGTACTTGGCGGAAGGCGGGGTACTGCCACAGCAGAGGCAGCGGGCGGTTTCGTAAGAGATGCGAGAGACTGCTCTCTAAGCCAGACAACATGGGCATGTGGAGGCCATCAACTGTCAATGGAATGGGGAGCGATTGTATCGCACATTGTTTACTAGTAGACAGATAATTCTTTCTTTGTTTCTTTGTGTAAGTGGCTGCCAGTGGGACCGCCAGTGGAACCGCCGTTGGGTCTGACACAATGCCTGTCTCACGGCCTGTCATCTGCCAACCGCCGTTACCATTGCATGACCGGGTTCTGTTGCAGTAGGTGCCCACATAAGGGTCCAAGTGACACGTATAATTTGCATCAATTGCATGTGCATCGCGGCGACGGTCGTCGGTCGGCTCGCCCATGGTGGCGGGAGGAAAAAAAGAGCTAAGCGGAAATCACGGGTGATGTCACTCGATTGTTATCACGATGACGCGTTTCCAGGTGAGAATCTGATCAATCAACCACTCGCGACGGCTTGCCCCTTCTCCTCCTCCTCATCCAGCGACAGCTGCATGATGACGGTGTCGACCCATCGGCCCATCTTCCAGCCGACCCGGCGCAGGTGCCCCGCCTGCACGAACCCGAAGCGCATGTACCAGTCGCGCAGGCCCCAGCCCGCGTCGCGGCCGTCCACGTCGAGCGCCATCACCGCCAGGAGCTGCTTTACGCCCGCCGGCTCCGTCACGGCTCCGCTCCCCGGGCCAGGACTGGCAGAGCCGCGCAGATCGGCGATCAACGCGCGCATCAGCTGCGTCCCGACGCCGCGCGCCCCGGGCGGCGGGCGCGAGCAGGATCGTCATCTCCGCGGTGTGGCGGTACCCGGGCCGGACGGGCGTGCGGTACCCCGCGGCGTACGCGAAGCCGAGCACGTGCGCGGCGTCGTTGTCCGCGGCGGCGGCGACGAGGAAGGGAAGGCCGGCGGCGGCGCTGGCGGCCACGGCGCTCTGCACTTCGGCCTCGGAGAGCGGCTCGGTGCGGAACGTCGTCACGGTATTGGTGATGTAGTGGTTGTGGATGGCGGTGATGTGCGGGATGTCGGCTGCGGTGGCGGGGCGGACCAGCGCAGCGGAAGGTGAGGCTGGGGATGCCATGGTGCTGGTGGTGGTTTCGGACAAGGAGTGAGTGAGTCATTTCTGCCGCTAAGCTAATTGATGGGCGATGGGCCCGGTCTAGACCTAGATGTATGTAAGTTATAATATTATATATAGCTTCTTCAAGGCCCCGTCGCTCTCTTCACCGCAGCTGCCTTCCGCCTCAGCATAGCCGTGAAGTTGTCCTCCGCCCGATATCGCCTCCTGATCGGCCCACAAGACGCCGCCGCGGTGAGCGGGCAATACACCGGCGTCGTCGCCGGCGGGAGCCACGCGCCGGGGAGCGGCTATCAACGCGTGAGTCAGCGATCCAGTAGCACCACTGACGCACATTGTACTCGCACAGCCCAGAATACGCACACCGCAGCGGACGGCCGTCATAGTAGCGCTGCACGCGGCGGAGCGCGGCCCGGCTCGCCGGCACGGGGGTGCGCGTCGTGCGTCGGGCACATGTACGGGCAGCCGTACGTCGCGGGCGTCTGCGCGGCCGCCGCGCCGTCCGCGCACCGGTCGCCGGACACTTTCGTGCCGTCCGCGAGGGCGAACGTGCAGACCGGCGTCTCGGCGGGGTCCGCGGGGTTGCGCCCCGCGCAGAAGAGCGTCCCGACGCTGGGGTCGGCGGGCGAGATGCTGTACCAGTCCTCGGAGACAGGGCTGAAGGTGGGCCCCCGCCGGACACCGGAAGGCCGGCGTGTAGTAGGACGGCGGCACGGGCGAGGACTGCGGGGCAGGGACCACCGAGGCAGAGGCGCGGAGGAGCAGCAGGGAGGGGAGGAAAAGGAGGAGCATGATGAAATCGAAAAGTGCACTCGTTGGGCTATTTAGCCAGGAGCCCGAGCCCCACGTGTGTCGAGTCGAGGAGCTGTCGCTGTCAGGGTCAGGGGCCCGCGCCACGCGGACTGCTTGGCGTTGCAGGTATGCAGCTCTTCTGTAGGAAAGAACCCATTGCCAGTGTCGTCGTTAGAAAATTTGGCGCGCAGATGGTGGGAGAAGACACCGCAACTCAGCGGCTTCCCCCGGGCCGCTCGTGACCGCATCCTCTTGGCACGCCGATGCTCGCATATCTCGTCCGATCAGCCCCCCAGGGTGCTCGATCCGATCGTGGCCGAGGACACGACAATCGGGCCGCCAGTGCTCCACTGTCATTCATTTATTCCGCTGTAGCTAGAAATACTGTGGCTCCCGGTGAGATCATATTCGTCAGATTTTGTTTTATTCCATAGTGATGATTTGACCTTAGTATGAGCTGGGATCTATTCATATAAGTACATCTTGACTAATAATTCAAGCCTAAAGTAATATATACAGGGTAGTGAAAAGGTAGTATAGTGTATATACTGTATACTGTTTCCACAGGTCTACATAGGTGGTATCTGTGCATCATACAAGGAGTTATAAAGTCAAACTTTCCCAGATGATATACTGTAGCATTTTATTCAATTTGGTGGCCACATGTCACAACGGCCTTAAAATTTTTTCTGGCGCTCACACTCAACAGCCCAGACGCCAAATTCCCTTGGCTGATCTAATACCATTTTTGGGTGGCGCAGCCCGTGATATGCCAAAAATATTTGGCAGTCCCACTTGGAGCGTACAGTAGTTTGTGGGGCTTGTTTCTCATACTATACTAATCTTACAATAACTTTAGACACTCCGTTATGCACTCACCTATGTAAAACACCCTCAACCTTGTTTTTATCACAGGGAAAATTTAAAACTTTCTTTTCCCGAATCCCATTAACAGATGAATTTAATACAAATATTTTAATACTGCTTTCTATAGAGAAGAAATATCATACATCTGCAGTAGAATGAATCAAGGGGTAGGGTTTGGTTTATATAGGGGTGTTTGTAAACAGTTTATAAACACCCTCCATTTTATATGTTTATAAACAGCCTAACTGGAAACCCCCTGTTTTATGGTTTTATATTAGTAAGCACCCAAACAAGAAAGAAGCTAGCAAACCAGACTTACTTTACACTAATATTGCTTTCATATACTGCTAGTAGGCTTGATTATGTCTTATAGGTCTATCATAATATATTGTCTCTTATCAAGTAGGATCTGAACCCACTTTCGGCTGCTATTGCGATATTGATCATGATTAATAAGTACTACTATACTATATTAACCATACAGATTAATTATTATCAAGGTCATCATGATTTTTAAGTTGTATAATGGATCCATGACAGGGGATCTAAGATCTGCTGATAAGATAACTTGAAGTAAATTGTACATGCTATATATAACTTATCCATGTTATGCAAACTTACAAGTGATAGGTGATATATCCTGGCTGTTTCAACCCCTACTGTCCATGAATCTCAAGGTCATGAAATTAAAAGACCAAGATCTCCTTAAAGGCAATTTTGATCTCTCCAGTCACATCGGCTCAGTTGGTTTATGAAACCTAAAAACCGGTTTCTAAATTGGGTTTCAGAGGTATTTTATCAAACCATTTGATAACCTTCAAAATCTTTACAAACCAAGCCCTATTAAAGGGGGGTTCAAGATCTGAATCACAGATATAGGGTTGAAAAGTCTTTTTCTAATCTTCTAGCGGCCTGTGACAGGGTGTGCTATCCCAGCTCATGGGCCTGAAAGTATATATATATAAGTATGGGGGTCATAAATGATAGACATTAAAGAACCTTTCATATCCAAAGATTTGAACTCCCCTCAGAATAGATGATTATTTTTCAAAGATATTTCCCTTGTATGGAAGGAACCTCTTTCAGAGAAAACTCAATTCTCAATTTAAAATTCATTTTTTTTGATACAGATTTGTATTTTATTTCTTTGTAGCAGAAAGAACATGTGGCATTTTTTTTCACAAAGAAAATATTTATAGTCATGTTTTCCACTCCTAGGTCTCAGAGCCATGGCTAACAGCTTAACAGAAGATTCAGACAATGAAGAGTCTGGTCCAGACTCAGATATAAGCAGCACTAATGCTGCTGAATAGCACCCTCTTGACCTATCCCAGGCACGACTCCTGCAATTCAGCAAACCAAGTTCATTGATGATCACCACATCCTCTCCTATCATCTCTTCCACTGCTCCCCACCTCTCTCTCAACATACTATCAATATTGTGATGTGGTTAAACCTTTCAAAAAAACACAATTCACTACAGATATGGGACTAGAAAGCCTTTGGTAAACATAATCTAATAGAGGGATTTGGATCAGCACTTTCTCAAACAAATGTGCCAGGAGTGGCTTGCAGGGCTTGCATGCAAGCAGATTGCTGATTGTGTTGCTCCACCTGATATCCATTTACCAAAGGACATTGGTCCACCTTGGGATGTGACTATTCTTCATCTCGTACAACTTTATGAGTTCTTCCTCAGGGGAGAAGACAGTTGGCTCATTTGTTGGGTAGATCATCTGAAAGATTTCCTGTTGCTAATTACATCATCACACACATACTTTGCAAATACAAGATTCTTAATTCACCATAGTGCTGCTTGGAAGAATGCCTTTACGGTACAGAAAGCAAAGACACCCTCCTTGAGTACCTCAACTCGGATCCCATGCTGGCTAAGGGGATCTGCAACTGCTGCAGTGCAGCCCCCTTGAATACATTCTTATACTTGCCAAGCAGGAGGGTGATGACCAAGACAAGGCTGAAATTGATGGCTCCAGCACTTAAATGAGGAAGGTTTGGAGTCAACTGGCAAGCTGGAAGATTTGATTTTGCTTGTTTCATAGGCAGTTTGGGGGTAATTGTGTTCAAGCATTTGTACGGTGTTTTTCATGTTTTTCATGCAAAAAAATATGGTTTTACTCTCAAATAAGACCTGAAAGGGGCCGACTGTTATGTGTTACCCATTGCATAATTCTGCAACAACATGGTCTCACCATTTCCCATTATGTTCCACCTCCACAGATCCTTATATATTATAATAAAATTATATCAAAATATTTCACATTATTATTATTCCAATATGGATATATTATGCATTTGGCATAACAATATCATAATAAGCCAGTGCTAATAGGGTCCTTGACAATGTCCTGCAGTTGTCGTTTGGAAAGTCCGCAAGAACTTGAAGAAGTGGAAATGGCGTGATGCTCCGCGTCACACGACCCAATGCAATCACGAGATGATGCCGTGATTGGCACCGGCTCTTTTTCTTCCCTCCCGCCACGACCCTGAGCGACGCGTGGCGAGCGCGATGAGTCGCGCAATGCAGATGAAGTTCACGACGGCGTCGAAGGGAGACTCATACGACAAGATGACGCACTGCAACAACTGCCTTATTGAACCGCCCAAGGGCCGGCCGTTCATGCGCTGTGCGGCTTGCAAGGTGTGTGAAACGTTGTCCGGGCAGGCGATGCACTCATCTTGGCGGAGGAAGCGTCGTTCTGCTCGAAAGAGTGTCAGAAGGAAGCATGGCCCACGCATAAGTATGTTGTACCCCGTACTTACTCCAAGCCTAATCGATGGTGGCAGGGGCTTTTGCCAGATGCGAAAGAACACTGTGGCATCGATGGCGCATGTGCCGTCCTCTCCCAACTTTCCGCCATTTGCGATCCGCAAGCGGCTGCTCACTGACTTCATTGAGGTGCGTGGTACCCGTTTCTCTGGCCATCATGGTGCCTCACCCCAGTTATAGGTCCACGAATGCTCGTTCCAGTCATCCTGGTACTCTGCGATCCACACTGCGGGCGGCATGGACAGCTTCCCCTACGATTCCCGCGGCCTACGTATCTACCTCAAGTACAACCCGGCCTGCCAAGAGAACCCCGCGATCGCGTACACGCTTTTGGCGCACGAATGGTTCGATGACGCGGCCGACCGCGCGGCGCTGATGGCCAAGGGATTTGCGGGGCTAGAGGAGCAGATGAAGCGTGTGTTCGCGGGGCGCCCCGGGTTCCGCGGGTGGTTCCGGGTGTACTTCCGTATCGAGGACCACCAGGTGCAGGAGTCGTACCCCCAAGAGCACGCGCTCGACCCCATGGGCCTCACGCTGGAGCGCATCAACGCCCAGCGGAAGCACCACCCGCAGTGGTTTGAGCGTGTCCAGAAGGTCGTCGCGGACGGGCTCGTCAAGCGGGCGCTGAACGAAAATGACGCGGTGATGCGGATGGGGAGGATGCGGCTCAAGAAGGACAAGTGGGTCTGGGAGCCTTTGAGCGATCGGGAGCTCGAGGCGAGTGGACAACCGAAGGATTTACTGTTCTGAAGGTATGCCTTTTCCTTCTCAGAATAAGCGCTTGTCTGATTGCAATATATACCTCTTAGCCTTGCATTAATGAAATGTTAGTTTTATAACCCTATCTTCGAAATGTTCACCGGTGCTCGTCCCATGCATCATTCACTGCCCGACATCGATCTTTCAAGTTCTCCAAAGTGGTCATCGGATGGCAACCGAATGCTAATCAGGTACGGCTATACTCCACTTGCATTCTATCTCCCGCCCCGCAATTGACTCTGCTAGGGTGGCACACCGTGCCCTTCATTCACGCCTTACCGTGCACCAGACTAGGCCCGAATGGTACGGGAATGATACTGACTGACTTATCAGTGCCACACACCTCAAAGCGGATGACCGTTGTCCTAATAAACATCGGAGGTATCGACCGCCTCCCAAACAAATTCCCTAGCGGCCTTGCTCCCCATTAGCGCTGTGGCGCTTCTGCCTGCGGTTCATCGAACAGCCTGAGCGGACATCCGGTTATGCTGCTATTGCTCAAAAGCGCTCATTCTGCCATGCATTCGCTGACTTAGTACCATGCCCTCCCATCCTCTCGTCGCTGACGGGCTCGTATCCATCACGGACACCGGCTTGCGGGTGGCAGACAACTTCTCGCGGCTGCTCTACGTTGAGTCGCTGGCGCGGCTCGCTAGGGACGGCCTGGGCCGGGACGAAGATACTGAGTGAGTGCGCGGACATTTTCAATGCATCGATCTGAACACGGCAGGCGGGCTATCGAAGCGCTGTTTCCGGCCGCGGCAACGCGAACCACATGGAACTTTTTCATAGGTACATTCATATTTCGTCACCATGCGCGCTAATACTGACCACTGAACAAATCCAGGCCCACCTGTTGGAACTACGGCGGTGTACCCCGACGATGTAGACACCACCTCTTACGCGCTGCGCGTTCTCCCTGCCTATGTCGACTCTAACGCCGCGGGATTCGTCTTAGACAACGTCCTGGCACTTGCCGCGGCCCAGCCGGCGAGTCTTGTTCCCGTGCACTTCCCGGCTGCAGCAAGCCTCGATCCAGAAACACGTCGAAGCTGTGCAACGGAAACCGCCCGCCGGGCAGCCACCGCTGACCCGATCGTGTGCATCAACGCCCTCCGCTGCTTTGCGCATCATGGGCGTTTCGGCGAGCCGCGTTTAGCGCCGACGACGGAATATGTTCTGGATGTGCTCCGTGCCGCGGCAACCGGCAATCTTGCGGGCACGCGGTATTACCCGTCCCCGGCGGCGCTTCCGTTCTTTGCGGCCCTGCTACTCAAGGAGCTGCGGGAGCGCAGACGCGGATCCGAGGGAGGAAGGTGTGCATGTGGCGGCGGGCAGGCAGTTCATTGCGGCGGGATTGCCACTCGTGCGCGCAATGCTCGACGCCGTGCCGAAGCAATCATCGCCGGACGGGCTCACGCTCGCGATGCACCTGCTGGCGAGGCATTTCCTCGGTGTGCCGATGCAGTCGGACCACGTACGCGCATTGACTGCCTGGCGCACGGACTCGAGTGTCCAGAAGGATTTCGGCTGGGTGTTCAGCTACGGGAAGAGCGGTATGCGCATGGCGAATCGCGGCGTCACAAGCCAGCTTGTTGAGGAAGCGCTTCAAGTGGCTTCCTATTATGTGCACGGCGCTTGATAGAATTACTCCCTTTTTGATGCTTTTTAAGTGATGTATGTACTCGTTTTCGATTGATGACGAAGGCGCTCTTTTGGCTGCGGACTAAATATGGCCTGAGGCAATTCTCGCCCCACTCTCCCGCCATTGACTTCGCGGTGGGCGGAGAAAAGGAGGCATTGGGTGTTTTAAGAGTGATCTCTTCTTCTTCTTCTCTGCGTTTCGCCGTCAGTTGGCCCCAGCCGCCCCACTGGGCGCCCAAGAATGGACAGACACCCATGCGACTCATGCCCGAAATGATCTTTGTATCTCATGTCTATATTTATTATTGGCTGCAGCCAATAGCAGTGCGGACGACGAAACCGTGCGATTGGACGGCTGCAAAAGTTGGGAAGTTGCCATTGGAATCTCGACGAGTCAAGTCTACAAATAGTCGAAACTCCGAGTCAGATCTTTGGCCGATGGCATTAATCAGTCACGGTCATCAATCATTCAACATCAGATCATGGGATCCACGCGGGCTTTCGTGCTTCCATGCTTCTATCATCCCAATTTACCCACCGGGTTTTGATCACTCAGCCCCGAGCTACGACAGGTGTCGATATCCATCCTTCATTTAGCTGTTCCGTGCCCTCGGTCAGCAAATCTTTAAAAGGAGCGAACGATTTTGGTCTTCATTCTGACGACTCCCACTGACTCCCATCGTTTCCGGCGCATTCTTCAGCGTCCCTCGGCCTCGGGGCTATCACTTACCTCCTCCCTGTCCTCCTTGTCTCTTTCATTGCATACAAGCAGTTCAACTAGTACCGGATGGGGACCAGGTGCGCTTGCTGGCAAGGGAATCTTAGCCCTTGGAAAATCTGCAGTGCATGGTGTTGAAAAGATTGTCATTTCACGGAGATTGGTGACTATAGCTGCCAATCTTCCTTGCCGGGACAACCATCCGGATATTAGTGATCACCCCGAATTTTGGTCCTCTCTTTTTGAAGATATGTTGGAATTATCTCGGTGTGTATGATAATTGTGGAGGTTTTGAAAAAGAGGTTTTTTCTTGACTGGTACACAGGCCAGGACTCTACAACAGCAGTGTTCACACATCAACAATGAGGATTGTTCTTGCTCAGATAGGATCATATCAGACAACTCATCTCATTGCATCCTTGTCAAGATGGCTTCTTGATGATCTAGTGCTGCTTCTAGTTGAGCTTTTATCTGTTGGTCTATTTTGTCACTCAGGGTGAGTTAAATATGGTTCATTCTGAATTCACCAACTTGAACATAATATTGAAGCTTCAGATAGTTTTCTGGAACCTCAACTGATTACTGAATACAAAACTATGCTACTGCACCCTGCACCAGACAAATATGTCAATGGCTGGAGTAACTGCATAGATTCTAGTGTGCCAATGATTTCATTCATTGGAAGCTTAATAAAGACAGGTCCTACTGCTTGTGAAGCTGCCCTCCTTAGTGGGTTCCTGGAGTTTCTTATCCTACTAGGATCTCAGAGCCTGAGTGCTATTGGACCAACTTCATCAAATCCACTGGACACTGTTTTCTGCTCCTTGGCTCAATCTTGCACAAGCATCCCAGATAACAATGAGTCTGATCTTTCAGAGTTGTGGCAGTCTCAGCTAGCAGCATATTGGCCTTATGATGTTTCTCCGGAATCCATTCATACAGTCACTGCTCATGTCAAAAAATACCAGCCTCAAGTCATTTGTACTATTGAAGCGAAATTTCTAGAACAACATGTGGAAACTCTGCTTCAACGGTCTACCCCACCAAATTGTCGATTGTATGCTGGTCGTACAATGAAAGATACTGCACCATTTCCAAAAATGTCACATATGACCCTTAACATGTCATCATCTCTTGAAATGAGCTGGTATGTCTGCCAATCAGTTTTAGAATTGATTTATCTGATAAAGAAATCAGGAAAGAGGTTATAGAGGAAGGTACAACTGCATCTCAGGCACTATGGAGTCTGATGAAATGTGTTGTTTTGGGTGGCCAAGTGCATTTACCAATGCTGATTCACCTAAAGAGTCAGAAACATCGAGAGCGGGTATCATTTTTCAGTCGAATGGCTTATCTACTTATGTCTGGCACGTATGTACAGACTTGCAAAAGCCTAACAATCTCTAACTATCAGACAGTGAAGATGCACAGACCCCAGAAATGCTCTCTGTGATTAACTGCCTCGGAAGTCGGGAAGTCTTTGAGACAAATTGGGCAACATTTCTACTTCAACTGATAGTGCCATCATGCAATCTCCATATTAAAGATGCAAGAAATAATGCATCTGCCCTGCTTGATGGAATTATCACTCTTCTAGTGCCTATTCTAAAACCTTGCTCTGCTACAAGTTCCAAAGATACTGAAATTGATTCAGCAAGTTTATTTAGCGATCTTTTCTGTCGAAGTAATTTTATCCCCTCTTCTAATCGGAGGCCAAAATATGGCAGACATACACAAAGACTATTTGCTCTTATAGGAAATGAACAACTGCAAGAAGTTGTAGATGCGGATATTGCATCTGTGTATTGTAAAATTCTGCAGGAGTGTCTCTGTAGATTGAAATAGTCCTTAGGGAAATATAAATTCAATATATGATATGTCATTCTAAGAGCTAAAGAAGTAACACATGTAAGTAATTGGCTATAACTATGTGAATAACAACTGGACTCCCCTTTGGCCACCAACCTGCAGCAATTTTAGGGGGCTGTAAGTAATTCCCAATCCTATATATTTATGTGAATAATTTCTGGCAGTCTCCAGACTCTGTTCATTAATATGTTAATCAATATTGCCATCAATTTCCATTTTAGTTTTATATGCTGGGAGTGTTCTGAGCCCTCAAAGTGTGGCTATAATGCTTGCTGAATTCTCTGGTGATAGTATATACCCATAATATTGCCCAATGTTGCTAAATTTACCACTGTCATACCCAAATCACATGATCAAGTGTGGTTTATTAAAACTAAACTCTTGTCCAGCCAATTATTTACATGGTTTATTTACACCTGTGTATTAACATATTAATTAACCAGAATATTTTGCAGCACCCTAAGCAATTTCATAGGATATACTCCAGATATATAATCTTGTCAGCATCTTCATACTGGGGTATGCTACAGATGTGGAAATTTTTGGAAATCTTCCTGAGTAAGATGGTTTGAAACCAAAAAAATTGGCTGTTACCTGTAAAATAGCAAAATGTTTCAGCTAAAAAAAAACCCATATCTGTGATAAGCATCTTGACACCCCCTTGTATTTCTCTGATCACAATGATATGTTTATGACACCAGTCACACCACAGCACAGTCACACTGGTATTCCTATAGGAAAGTCAAGGGGGTGTTATTATTCGAAAATCAGATATACTGTCAAAAAGTTTTTTAAGGGCCTTCTGGGGACCCCCCCTCCCTCCCCTACCATATCGGGTAAAATATGCCCAGGATCGCTCATCATGTGACCTGATGATGTGATCAAGAGTGGAGATAAAATTCATATTTCCTGTTAAATTCCTTAAAATACTATTACTTCTAGTTGATATATGGCATTTGAGCCCTCCTACAGTCACCAGTAGGCCATCCAAAACTATATGCAGGAATGATAAATTTATAACACCAGTCATATTGTAGTTACACTGCACCCTAAGTGAGGTGTTGAAAGCCTTCCCATAGGAAAGTAGTAGGCATTCTCACTGTGTATTACATGCTAAAATACTAGAAATGTGGTACCCAGCCAACCTCGAACCTACCAGAAGCCCCAAAAACTTTTACATATGTAGCAAAAGTTTTTCTTCACCCTCACTCTCATGTCTGTGATAAGCATCTTGACATCTCCTTGAGGAAAGTAGTAAGTATACTATATGCCCACCTAGTGCTCCATGCTAAAATACTACAAATGTACTAAAAAAGCCAACAGTGATGGCCCTAGGGGCCCTATTTAGGTACCCCGGACCATGCAGGGCCCTTACCGGCCCTATCGCCCAAGATCTAGGGCCATGGATAGGGCCCTACCATCCCAAAAAGGAAATTCAAAATAATGGCAGGGTCACAGTGTCGTCATTGATTGATTAAGATAAGATAACATGTAAGGGCCCTAGCGAATATTATCTGATATGCAGGGCCCTATCTTGGAAGGGCCCTAGAGGCCATGGGTCCATCACTGAACCTCACACCTGCCAGAACCTTCTAAACCTTTGTACAGTAAAAGTTTCTTCACCATCCCTGGGACACATGTTTATTGATCTATGGACCCAGTTTCTAGATATGAATTTATTGTTTTGGTAACACCTACCAGTTCCACTTATCCTTTGATATTAGAATGAATGGCCCAGTGGGCTGCACATTCTAATTATGAAGGGATAACCCGCAATGTCATATGCTGCAATAAATACCCTACTAAGTCTGCAACCAAGGGGGGGTTCATCATTCGAATCGCGGATATAGGGTCGGAAAGTTTTTTTCCGACCCTCTGGGGACCCCCCCTCCCCCCCCCTCCTGCCATATATAGTAATATATTCTCACGATCAGCATCATGTGACCACTGATGCGATCAAAAATAGGATTAAAAATTCAATCTTTGTGCAACTTTTTTTTTTGCAAAAAAATTTATACATGTGTATGTGTATATGTGTAGGTATGTATGTACCTGAAGCCTTCAAACACACATGGCAGGTCATATGAACCCTTCAACATGTTCATCTCTTATCAATTACCTGGTGATGGGCCTATAACAGAGTGGGCTATCCAAGCTCTTGGGCATGAAAGTATACAGATATAAGTATGGGGGGTTGTGAACTATAGAAATGAGAGTGTATACACTATATTTTCAGTGTCTTTACACCCATATAAGGCCCAAATCTTTTATATACAAAAAGTTTTTTTTACCCCCCGGGGACCCCCCCCCCCCCTACCCCATGTGCCTGATAAGGATCTTGAACCCCCTTGTCTGCAACATCTCTAAGTTCTCAAGTCCTCTAGTGCCAAGTCCCTTCTATGCTGCTAATGCTGTAATAATCCACTGCTGCCTACTAATCTCTACACCCATATCAGACTCAAATCTTTCATAGATAAAAAGTTTTTTTTACCTCCCAGCGACCTCCCCATGTGCCTGATAAGAATGTAGGCAATGGCACGGGTAAGGCTTACCCGCGTGGGTACACGGGTTTTACCCGCGCGGGTACGGGTATAGATTAGAATTTTTCAACCCGCCAACCCATGGGTAGAATGGCAAGCAACAGCACACAATAAGTAGGTACATATGAAGTTGTGGTTCTGCATTCCAGTGCTCTATCTACTAGTAGTACCTATGATAACTAATGCTAGAATACCACACAATTTGCTGCTATACGCTCCTGCCCACTTCCCCGCTCGCCATCCGAGTCCGCTGGCGCCGCCGTCGCCGGTTCAGCCTCCACAGTTTGCGTCCCACCACGGAAGTCTGCATTCCTGAGGCCCAGTGTCACCCGCTCCTTCCACAGCTTGCCTGTGCCCGCGGAGTATTCCCGCTCTACCCGCACCAGCAGGCCATACACATAGACCGTCGAGGCCGAAGGAGGGGGAGGTGGATGGCCGCTGGGCGGGGCCGGAGAGGTTGGGGACAACGCGACCGCCATTGCCTCGGCAGGGAGATAAGCCGTCGCGGCGATGATCCGGCTCCGCGGCAACGGCGCTGTACCAGCAGTGTCTGGCTGTCGCGTGGTGTCACGGTCGCGGCGCGCGCGCGGCGGCGGATAGCGTGTTTCGCGCAGGGTGATGTGGGTCATCCGCGGTACGGCGTCGATCCTGTGTGACGATTAGTGGCTGTTGCTGTATAGTGAGTAATGCGGCGCCACTGTCGTCGTCCTCCTCCCGCTTGACTCGGACGGGGTCCGCGGGGCCGTAGACCGTGGTGTGGCTGCCGAAGAACCACCGGCGCGCCGGCCGATGTTGCTCGGTGTCATGTGATGCTGGGTTGGGGCGGGACAGACGGCGACGGAGTGCAGCGAGCAGCGCCGCTTGCGAGGGGTAGGGCTTGGGGCGCCGTCGATTCGAATCGTAAGTTCGTAAGCGCTATGACGCGGCGTGTGAGTCAAGCTCAGATGCGTACCATCGGGACCGACCTTCACGACCGGCGGCGACTCGCCAGGGGGCGGGTGGGCGCGCTTGCGCTTGAGCGTGGAGGGGACGGCGGCCAGCGATGGTGGGGGATGCATGCCAAGTTAAGTATAGCGCCTGCACAGCGTTTGCGACGAGTCAGAGGCCTGTCATTGGTTCAATGGTTGTCATCATTCAGCGGATAGCACTCCGTCGTCGGCCCTCGGACCGGTTATCATCGCGCGAGGTCGCACTAGGCAGAGGAGCTCTGGAGTGCGCCGGACCGTCTATCGTCGCACTGGCAGTCCAGCTCGGAGGCTTGTGGGATGGTGGAAGAAAGCCGGTGATGGTGCCGTGGATCTGTAGCACGTGATGGACATCAAATCGTCAACACTGGTCATGTCAGCCCGATGACGTGGTCTGGGTACTCTCTCTTTTCAACTACTACGTCCTCCCTTGGTCCCGGATCCCTTTCGAGGTTGCAGGATTCCCAGCTCGGCACCACACCATCCGTGCTCAAACGCCACGTCGTCCATGTGGTGATTCGGCACTGTCGCGGTTGTTCTGGGCGTCCCGGACATTCAAGACATGTACAGGCGCCGGCTGCCGCGGGGACGCCGGGCCGCGCTGAATGTCACGCACGCGTGCGGACATGCCCTTGGGCTTGCCTTGGGCCCCTGGTCGACAGCGAGCGCGCGCCAGCTACATTCATGGTGCGCGAGAGAAGCGGTTGTTTGGCTTGGCGTTGGGTCCACGTGGGTGGCGTTCACGTCATCCGCTTACGCGATCCACGGCTTGTCTTTTCCCTCCATGTCCATGTCGGACTCGCGTCCTCGCCAGCAACAGGCGCATACGGACTGCGACGCAGAGGAGGGAGAGAGGTTTCCGCGCTCGGTAATGTGGCTGTACTTTCCGGGCTGGATAGATTGCGCTCACGCAGTGCAGTCATAATTTATATGGACTGTCGCGAGCGTCGAACGCGCATCGCTGTTGGCTAGATCAATCACACTCATGATAGCTGTCAATCTTTTTTTCGTGCTAGGTTCTTTCTTGACCACCATGTCGATGTCGGAGGCTGACGAAGTTGTGCTTCCAAGGTACGGGTGCCTTCAAGTTCCACAGCGACGGATATCAATCTGCACTGGGGGATTCCGTTCCAGTGCACCAGTTCCTATGGCTTCCTCAAGTCAGGCGGCTCAGAGGTGCGCTCGTGCGCTGGATTTTCACAGTTTGCTGATCTAATGCTAGAAGTTTCATACAACTCCGATTGCTCTTGCCACAATTACGACCAGCCACAGCCATGGCAGGACAAGTGATGCTTCCGGTCCGACATTCGCTGCCCCATTCACCAACGGCACACCCTTCCCAATCGTCGCATTCAAGCAGTCGAGCAGCGCCAGATCTGTCCCCCCCGGCAGGGGCGTGTCGCTCGTGGTGTTCTCCGCTGCGAACACCGCCGAGTTGTTGTACCCGTCAAGCGTTAGTGCTACGGACGAGGCGCGGTAGTACTGGACGACTTGCTCCGGGAAGAGCACTGATGCGTTGAATGGCGTGGGCGGCTCGGTGGTGTTGGTGGTATGCAGGTTGACAGAGCATTGCGCGGCGATGCTGGGCGTGAGGGCCCTGACGGTAGCACCGTCGGCGATGAGGTGGAAGGCTGTTGCGTTGGCGGTGGTCGACTGGAAGGCGTGAGATCCGATTGGGCCGCCAGGGCGAGAGGAGTTGGTCGGGTCGCCGTACTTTGATGGTCAGCGGTGAGCATTGGTGGCTTCTGAAAGCAAGGCAGCTGACCTCGTTAGTATGCATGTAGGCTGCATCGGCGCCATAACCGCCTCCCGTTCCCCACGAAAGCGGCCAAAAGAAGAACGGGAAGCCCCGCCCTTCGACCCCCCGAGAAGCGATTCCCGGATATCCGCTTCCATATTCCCTGCAATTCATCAAGCTTCGGTATCGACACCCGCTTTAAGATGCTCACTTCGTGCCCAATACCTCCCCTCGTGTTCCTCCGCCGGCGGTTCGGCCTGCGAATAGCTGCCCCGAAGGTATGACAACTTGCTTTCCACCCCCCGAGCTCGACGTCGATGCTGAGCTGCCAATCGATGTTGTATTGCCAGAAGGGATGTCAGCGCTACCAGAGGAGCCACTCGAGCCCCTCGATCCACTTTTGCCTCCGCTGGATGAGTTTTTTCCGGACGACGAGCTTTCCCCGGAAGACGAAGAGCTTTCTCCCGACGAACTCTCCCCAGAGGAGCTCTCCCCAGATGACGAACTCTCTCCACCCGAGCTTTCGCCAGGCCGGACTTGGACGGAGTCAATCGTGGCGCGGCGCACAGTTGTCAGCAGGTCAAGTCCGCGATACATCGTGAGTGTTTCACTCCCTGTCGAAAGCTTAGCACTTATAAGAGCAACAGGTTAGCGCCCTGCTCCACTGACGCGTCATATCATACAGCTTCGCTGCTTTCATTGGCATTGCTGTGGAAGTTACGCTTGCAACCCCCGCTTGCACTTCCACCGCATCAGTAACCCGTGCATTCATTCGTTAAGATCATAAATCACTTATTGACTTTACAGCGCTCGCCACTCCCGAAGCCGAGCTCCTCACCCAAAGTTTAACAGTAATTTTAGCAACAAGGGCCGTCAGCGATTTCGATTAACCAATGGATTCTCCAGTGGTAAGGATGCTCTCACAGCTCATATGGCCACTTCTGCAAATTTATCACTCTGCGGAGATCATTTTTCACGAAGGCCAATCCGTGGTCTAGCAATGGACAGTCCGAAAGGAACCCCATTGACTGGTAACCTTGACGATTTCGAGTTCCTGCTGTCACACTGCTCCCCCTCCGAGCATACGACACTGAGCTGCCTCTAAATCGATGGGTCAGGGCTTGACGGGCGGATGGCCAGTCGCGCAGCCCGAACTTGAAGCCGCTCTTGGCACAAGCTCCACTCTCCACAGATCTGTATCGATCAGCACCAATGGCCTCTCGCCCATCGACTGGTCCAAATCTTACCCAGCAAGGGTGCGCTAGCCAGGCTGGCAGAGGGAGAACTTGAAGACACTAGAGTCATTGGGAGCGGTGGCTCAGGCATTGTCTTCAGGTGTGTGCTGACGAACGACGGTGCGAACTTGGCGGCTGTGATTGCTTGATAGCCGCTGGTATCGGAGCCCGAACTCTGTTCCAGGGCATATCAACAGGGCATCCACACATTGCCTGTCTTCGTTCTCTATTGCGCGAGGCTTCAATATCAACTCAGGTCCGTACCTTGACCTGACACTTCTTTGTCCGTCTGCTCAAAAGGCTTCGCCACGCAATGCATCGTTGGACAAAGCCCCTCCCGAGTTCCCCACTCTTCTCGCTCTCAGAGAAATGGCGCCGATCTGCTACACCGCTGCTGTGCTTTACATCATGAACTTCCAGGGCTATGTCCTGGACCGGGCCTTCGGTGTCAACCCCGTCATTGCGCAGACTATCAACTCCCCGCCGACGTTGAACCAACAAGTGCACTTTCTCTTACCCTTCTTCAATGTCTGCTGAAGCCTTGTTACTAGTGGGACCCTATCCCCATTTCCCCCACCTCCGTTCTCTTCATCCAGCCTGCATCGTCGTCGAAGGACACCGTCTATCTCACCTACGGCGGCGCCTCCACCAACGCGTCCGCGCTCTTCTACCAGCCAACTGCGGGGACATTCTCCAGCGCGTTCGAGCTGGACTGCGTGAATACGACCGCCGGCGCGTACGCTCCACTGCTTTCCATTTGTTCGCTATCTGATGACGTCTCAGCATCAAGCTTGCAGGTCAAGGAACCGCACTTACTGCCTGGGCCGTGCAGGACGGAAGCACGATTTCTCCGGCAAGATACCCTACAATCGGGGGATATTTTTCGGACTAACTCATTTTTAGGTCACCTTTGAGACTTATACAGGGCGACCCGAGCAAATTTGGAGCTTCAAGGTTGTATAGTTGAATAGTTTCATGTTGTGTCATACAGTTCACGATTTAATCTTGTATATCCCGTGTCAAATATATGCAGCATGAATTGTCTAAGCTGATGGCACTTATGGTTGTTATTGACGGAGAGGCTGAGAAACGGGAAGGAGACGACTAGTACATTCATTATGCACACACATACCCGCTCGGGAGAGCTTCTTCTTGATAGCTTGGGGACAGCAAAGCTACTGAGTCCGAAAGTTAACAAAATATACAAAAGCGTGATAATGTTTCTATCGGGAATGACGTTCGGGAGGCCGAGCCCAAAATTCATTTTCTGAGAAATACGTTAACCCAAAGCCTGCCCGACGCCCGTGCGACTGTCGATGGCAAAATGTGAAGACGCACCAGGCACCGTGCTGTTGGCTTTCCCTCTCACCAGCTCCTCCGCCAGATCCCAGAAAGTAGACCGATACCCGCTGGTCATGCCCTCATACCACTCGTCGTACACGGAGCATACGACACGGCTATCGCGGAACGCAATGCGGAGAACCGGGTCGTCGGATCGCCTGCGCAAGTACCCGGAGAGACTCCAGACAATGACGAGCACACGCAGCCGTGGGAGGCGTGCTGCCAGGTTGTCCACGTAGTTCTCCGCAGAGAACGGCACGACGGCGAGGTGTGTCAGGGCAGGCAACTGGATGATGAATTGCCGTGCGTGTTCTTCATCGTCGTCGCTCTTATACGCTGTCAGGTCATCGAACCAATCGAGGTGGGTGACAAAGCGGAAGGCGAGCAGCGTCTCTAGATGGTGTGTTCCAACTTGAATTTGGGGCGGCGCACCATGCTCCGCAGTGTCCTGTTGGAAGAGGCCTTCAAGGTGGGTGCTCAGGCGGGGAGGGAGAGCAAGCCCGTTTGCCACAACCTCGTGGATCAGGTGACTGTGGAGCATTGCCAGTCCCCCCAGTTTGTGGCAGGAACGGAGACCGTCAAAGACCTTTGCTGTGGTTTCGGGTGGGTATCCAGTCGGCAGCACAATCTCGCGAACATGCTGCAACAGGGCCGGACACGTTTGAGCGACACCAAGGAACCCTTGAAGCTGTCGATCATATTGAAGGTTCATCTGGCGGTACAATATCGGCACTAGCCTGGGTTTACGGAACATAAGACTCAACGCGGTGCCGCAGAAACAACGCACCAGGTGTAAGCTCTGTGGGCAACGAGGAGCAGTGTTGGGATCGTGGATACATGAAAAATGGCCGCTGTTTCGAATATTTCGCGCTCCAGCTCCGGTGGGAATGTTTGCGCACCCGTCGACATGAGGGGAGAAGACAAGAGTGGTGCCACGTCATTGCATGACAGATAGCCCATCGGACCGTCCAGTGTCATAGTGTGAGTCACTGCCAGCCGCAGCTTGAGCTGTTGATCATCAGCCATTGCAGGAACGAGATGGGAGAACAAGACCATCCCAGAAGTTATCCTAGATGTCCGATGTCGCTAGTCGTTCTAGGCTTCTAGCGCTTAGTACTTAGACCACCTTCCGCAGCACAACACAAGAGTGGTGATAATGTAGGGGAGTGGTTAACTAGGTGCCGCGCAATAACAGTCCCTCTTGCGGCAGCGCGTGGACGCAAGGGAGCTCGAGCAGGCAAACGGAGATGGTGGCGAAAGCCAAGAAGAGAAAGCTGACGTTATGCGCATGACAACAACTTCGGATCAACGATGCGACACAGCCTCCCGCTTCCTTTTCGCCTCCTACTCTCATGTCGTTCTGAAGCGAGAATCGAGTGCGCCACACAAGAGGTCGCAGATTTGCCATCGGGCAGCACAATTCCCACGACCCCCGGCAAATCTGCGACCTCTTGGCGCCACAGCTAATGCGTGGATCACGCGTATTTGATGGGTGGGACGGGAGATTCGGCGACAACTCAGGAATCGACAAGCTCTCGTATAACATGTTTTTTCATTGTTTATTACTTAGAACCAGGAGCTTTTTGACCATTTTGGAGCTTGGCGACCTGAGCTTTTGTGACAAATTTGAGGTTGAGTTAGGAGCTTGGAGGTCACAGATGAGAGCTTGGAGCTTGAGTTGGGAGCTTTTCAAATGGAGCTTGGAGGTGGAAGATTGTTGATGTGCTGAATGATTTTGGGACCATTTGATTACATCAGGGCAAATTATGATTTTGTAGAGATCTGCCCTATAAATAATGAAACCAAGGGGAATAATAATAGTAATAATCAATAAAAATAAAGAATTAGAATAATATATAGAGGACCAAGTGGTGACAAGTTAGTATACAATCAAATGTCCTGTCAAGAAAATCATCTCCCAAAGCTATAGGCTGCATTGGCAGGGAGAGGCAAAAAAACATATGAGAAAAAAACTCAAGCCATGGTTATTTAGGCAGGTGATACTCCATGATTAGAGGACATGGCCCTCTTATGTCGGATATCAGAACAGTTCAATTAGTCTTTCTTGATACTATAAATGTCAGACTGCGGGTTGGGCCGTGCAAGAACCTCTCCTAAGAACGCGCGCCCGGAACAGAACAGACGGATAGTCGGGCCCGCAAGTACGGTGGGCGGGGTAGATCGAAACCGAAAGGGCCCGTGAACTCGGTCCCTTGTCGTGGTCGGTGGTCGAAGGTTCGAATCGGGTCGTGTCGGGCCCGATGAGTCGATAACGTCTCCTTGCACGGAGTAAGGTAATTCTTCAGACGATCTAAGCGATAGAGTACAGGGTACACTATCGCGCCTTATATATGCGGGCCCGCAAAGGGGGTGATCGGACACCCTGGCCTCTCCTCCTCCTCCTCGCTCCCGTTCCTGGCCACAGCAGGGACGATCGTACATCCCTTGCGGGCCAGGCGCTACTTCTAACCTCCTAGCACTCCTCCCTAGTATCTTGTGTCGAAGTTGGGCTCGGCGACGGCTCGACGCGTCGTTCTCGGTCACGTGCTTCCCACGTGTGCGTTCCTCCTACTGGGGCGCATGTTCCCCGTCGTCACGTGCTGCGTGCCACGGGCCCGCGATGGCCCGACACCAGCGCCGGAGCGGACGGGCCGGGTCTTATCCGTGACATCACCCCCTCCCCTAGGAACGACTCGTCTCGAGTCGGCGTGGCTCGGTCGCCCCGGTTTCTCGGGTTAATTTGACTCTAGCTCGTCCTTCCAATCGTAAATTCCATCCAGCCCATAAGCTTAAGCTAAGCTTCGGCTGCACGTTTTAATCTCCCGCGGCTTCTGTTGCCTCGTGGCGTCCGCAGATCGATTCTTCCTGTCCATCAAGTGTTTCACCGCGGTCACATGCGGTACTGCGTTTCGTGTCGTCAATTGATTTCGCGTCCTTTGTCCTTGTCTGGCTATTTTGGGCGCCCTCGGGGCGTCTCACTTGGTTCTCCTTTTTGTGAGGTCTTCCATATGGAATATTCCCGGTTTCGGGCCGTATATAGGCTGCGTTGGTTCCCCTTTTTCCTTCATTTTTCGTCGTTTCCCCGTTATGGCCCCCCGCTATTCCCTTGTCGACGAAACACTGCTGCCGTACTCCAGTGCTGTCCCGCCGCTACGGGTAACGCCTGGTCTCCTCCTAGAGCACTTTCTCTTTCTTGACGCTCTGGCCTTCCCGTTCTTTGCCCCGACCAGCGACCCCCACCACTCTTTGTTCTCCGTCCAACAGTCGGGCCTCGTTGACTTGGCCGACCTTCCCTCCTGTGAGGTCTCCCACCTCCCCGTGCATGGGGTCGACCTTTTGCGTGTTTTCGTCCGGACTCACTTCACGTGTCGTCCTCGTCTCCACCATTCTCGCGCCCCCCGCTTCTCCCGCGGGTACTTTCGGGATCCTGCATATCGGTTTTCCCGTCTCCATCGTCCTCCCCTCGTCCGCCCTCCCAGTACCAGTCTCTGGGATTGGGTACAGGCGTCCTTTGACGCGGCCATGGCGGCTGCCCTCTGGCGCCCTTCCGTGTTCCATCGCCCGGTTTGGAAATGTTGACCGGTCCCCCTCCCCCGATCCGCGGGGCATCGGTGATCGAGATCTCGGATGACAATGATCCACTGATCCCCGTGATCCCCAGTCGTTCCGTCGCTCCCCCGCACCTCCCCGTCGAACCGGGTATCGCGGCTTACCGTGGAGGACACGGATGGTTACGTACCATCGGCCCCTGCCTTGAGTCGCGCGGGCGCGACCGAGCGGTTCCCAGGTGAACCGTTGCGCCGTATCGGCGAGGTGGTCCGGACCATTGTGCCTCGGTGCTTCTTTTGCGTGCAGACGGGGTGGCTTTGCACCGTCTGGGGTCAGCCCGGCGACCTTGCCTTCAAGCTCCCGGCCAACGTTCGGCGTGCTTGCGACTGGTGCAGTCGCGCGCATCGTCGTTGCAATTCGTGGGGCCCGTTCGCGGCCGCTTACGAGGCTAAGAATTTGCGCGGGTCTTCGTGGCGTTTCGAGTTCTGGGAGTGTACGGACGAGGAGGGCGTGTATGCCCTGTTGGAGATGGACTCGCGGTTTGCGGACCTTCAAGCGGTGTCGGAGAATTTCCTCTACCGGCGCTTCTGCTTCCGTTTTCTGCCCCGCCCCAATACTCTTTGGGCGCAACATCGGCGTCGTTCGGAGGACAAGGGGCACTCTACCCGTCCCAATGTTCGGAACCGGCATGCGGGCCGCCAACCGTCTCCCGCGACGCCCCCGGGCTACGTCACGGGGCCCCCGAACTGGGCCGTCGCGTCGGCGCTCCCGCTCCCCTCCTCGGCGCTCAGCCTCTCCAATTCATCGGCTGGCGCCACCTCCTCGCGCACGATCTCCCGCGCCCCCCCGTCCCGCACCGGTTACCCCGATCCGTCCTCCCCCCACTGGGCCGCGTAGGGACGCGGGCCGCCCGGAAGCGGGAACCAGTTCCGGCTGTGCGGGCCCCTCAACAATGGAGGACATGCCTTTCCGCCCAGAGAGTTACCCGGACGTGCTGCTCTGGTTCGGCGAGCCGTCGCCGGTTCGGGCCACCGCCGAGGCGCACCGGTTGTTGGACGACCCGGATGTGGTCCAATCGTGCCGGTTTTCCGCCGTAGGGGTGACGCTTCTGCACCAGCTGCTAACCCGGCCCCAGGATAACCCACTGTCCCTCGGCGTCTTGCGTTCGCTCCGGTCCGAAACTCGCATGTTGATGCAGCCGGCGGATTTCGAACTGATGGATTACTTGGGGCTTCGGTTCTCCGCGGCTCAAATGGTGGAGCTGTACACTCGGGTGAGGGGCATCTTCGGGGCCGTCGACGACTCGGGATCAACCCGGCTCAACTTGTGGGAGCAAAGGGCCGCCGCGGACCGTCGCCAGGCCGGTCGCTCGGGCCCCGTTCCTGGGGGTACTCGGCCTGGGTCGGGGTCGCGCCGTTCTCCTCCATCAGGTCCTTCGGCGAGTCGGAAGGGGAAGGGCCGTGCGTAGTCGGCGGGTGTTTTTATTATTATTATTATTATTATTATTCTTTGTACTCTTTTGGACCTTTTGCAATCAATCCGTGCCGCCTCTTCGTGTGTTCTGTTGTGCGGGTGTAAGAGGATCACTTAGATTCTGTCAGACTGCGGGTCGGGCTGTAAGGGCAACCCCGGAGGCCTGAGATCAAGGTCCTAGCAGGGGAGGATCCAAAGCGTGAACATTGGTAAGCAAATACAAATGAAGCTGACCTAGCAGGGGAGGATCCAAAGAGAAGAAACTCTAAGGGTCCGCCTGCTAGGGAGCTGACTATATACTGCTTGTCCGTAGCTGCCGCTGTCGGGCACAGAAGGCTTGGGCGGCGTCGCAGGCAAGGTCCCAGGGCGACCGTTGGGAGGGAGTTGACGGATCGGTGATCGTGCGCGCGAGATGGAGGGCCGGACCGGAGACGGAACCGGAATCGGACCGGAATCGGAGACGTCTCCGAGGGGCCGAAAGGGAGGTTCCCCTGACACGGGCCGTGCAAGAACCTCTCCTAAAGAACGCGCGCCCGGAACAGAACAGACGGATAGTCGGGCCTGCAAGTATGGCGGGCGGGGTAGATCGAAACCGAAAGGGCCCGTGAACTCGGTCCCTTGTCGTGGTCGGTGGTTGAAGGTTCGAATCGGGTCGTGTTGGGCCCGATGAGTCGATAACGTCTCCTTGCACGGAGTAAGGTAGTTCTTCAGACGATCTAAGCGATAGAGTACAGGGTACACTTAGGGATGAGCACGGGCTGACCCACGCGGGTTGGCAGGTTTGAGCCGTGCGGGTATGGATCCGGGTCAGCTGCAGCTTGACCCGTGCCTACTCAGTCTAGGTGGCTTACCATGATTTCCTGTCGGCTTGCCTGTTTGACCTTCACCAACAGGTCCTGCATTCATTCCGCCTCTTGTCCCTTTTTTCCTCGGTATTATTTGCCACCAAATTCTCCCTCCACCTTGCAACCCGGCGGGTGACCCGTACCCAGAGCTGCGGGTCACAGATCAGTGGCTGTGCAGGTCTGGGTCCGAGTCAGCCTCCGGACACCCGTGGGTTGACCCGTGCTCATCCCTAGGTACACTATCGTGCCTTATATATGCGGGCCCGCAAAGGGGGTGATCGGACACCCTGGCCTCTCCTCCTCCTCCTCGCTCCCGTTCCTGGCCGCAGAGGGGACGATCGTACATCCCTTGCGGGCCAGGCGCTACTCCTAACCTCCTAGCACTCCTCCCCAGTCCCCTTGTGTCGAGTTGGGCTCGGCGACGGCTCGACGCGTCATTCTCGGTCACATGCTTCCCACGTGTGCGTTCCTCCTACTGGGGCGCATGTTCCCCGTCGTCACGTGCTGCGTGCTACGGGCCCGCGATGGCCCGACACCAGCGCCGGAGCGGACGGGCCGGGTCTTATCCGTGACAATAAACCAATTGCTACTTGATACACAAACTCACACTGGGGTCTCTGCTGAAAAAATAGGCACTCAAGTAGAATTGATTTATGACAAATAGAGGGGACAATATATAGATATATTACCAACTTGGAAAGATAACAAATCAAGCTCCAGGAAAGTAGACTTGAGTTGTTAGAAATTGGGCATATCTCAAGTCACAGATTGGACTTAACTCAAAGTCAATATCAGGTCACAATAGACAGTTTGACATGTCCTACCAGGAGCCACCCAGTGGCCAAATTATGGTGTGATCACTGGTGGCTCCTCACCAGCTAATCCATGCCAGTTCTGGCTTAAAAGTGGGGGAAATTTAAATGTTCATGGATTTGTATCTAAATATAGTGCGATTCTGTGTCTGAAGTAAGGCTCTATGACATCATGGCAGAATCACAATGATTTTGATTTTTGGTAAATCAGATACAATTTTTGCAACTTTCATTGCCTATTAATCAAAGCAGCAAAGAAGGCCATTGTTTTAGACCACTATTCCTTATATATACATTCTGCTTAGAGGACCATCTTTTAGCTGAAGCCCTAGTGTGACTATCCTTTCAAGATCTTCATATTGAAATATTAAACTCGAGAGGATAAGTAAGGACATTTATACTGATTTAGAATTATTAACAATTACTACCAGAAGCAAATTTAAGCCTTGTTGGTGGAACCCACTAACTAACATTATATCCAGTGGTACCATAATGCCTCCTCCATGCTATGTTGTACTGTCCTTTAGTTTATTATCTAGTTTGTAACCCTTTAAAGTGTGCAATAAATTTAATATTTCATTATGGTTATATGCAGCCTTGGTCTGCTGGCAGCTCTAATCCTTTTCAGTAACTTCAACTGAGATCATCAATATTATCCTTATATTACAGAGCTGTAGTAAATATGTGAATTATACGAAATCATGACATACAACAACATATTATCTCAGCCTATTACACTGGGTGCAATGGTTGTGGCAGTTGGGAAATGGGGGTCTAATGGGAGTTTGTAGGAAACAAAGAAATCTTTGTTATGAACAAAGGAAAAAACTTTCTTTTAGGTCTCCCTGCAAACTGCCATTTGCCCTCTGCCACAAGCATGGCGCCCAGTGTTATGTATATAGATAGTCAATGGTTTGAACCCTTTGGTCCTATATTAGGCTAGATATGGTAAGTCTTATGTAATGAGGAAGCACCAAGCAAGGACCAAAAAAATGCTGTCCAGCTCGGAGCTACAAGCTCCAGCTGCATACCGGAGCTCAAAGCTCCAACCTCTAAGCACCCTCAGCAAGCTCCGAGTTTCCAATGATAACAACCATCATACTCTCGCCTCAACTGGGTCTGTGGTCTCTGCGGCCACCTCATTCACGAAGAGCGATCCACTTTTGCCAGGGTTCAATGAGGGGGTTCGGAAAGGTGAAGTGCGGAAAGAGCAGCGCGAAACAAGATACGTCTCTGCTGCTGATGGGCTCGATCAGGGTGAGGGCATTTCCCAGTGGGGTGTCATTATTAAAAAATCAGATATACCATCGAAAGGTTTTTAAGGGCCTTCTGGGACCCCCTGGGACAGCATTCCAGTGCTGTTTTTATGAATATGAATATAATCGAATATATACACCACCAATGGGATGACAGCTGCTGAGAAGCTGCCGATCACATGTGTCACGGGCATCAGTGACAGCTGCCTGCCACCATGTCATCAGCTGGAATCCAGCTCTTGTCGCAAATGGACCCAGCTTGGGGCCAGTTCCGGCCGGCTATCAGGGAATGATTGCCTACCATAGCAAAAAAAAAATCGGATTTTTGCAGCGCTCACAGATAGAAAAAAACACATAAAATGTATTGTATATACAGAGATACATCATACTAATAACAGGACTACAGAAGGGGAGGAGGGAGCAGCTAAGGGAGGGAGAGGGGGGGGGGGGAAAGGACAGAAAAGAGCTTGAAAATCTTGAAGGGGTGATTTGAGGACTTGAGAGTAGGCAAGGACTTGACAGAGTGCTTGATTAATAGTGCTTGTGGTTGCTTGGAGGCATTTGAGGCTTGAGAAGGGCTTGAAAAGTGTTCGGACTTGGGGGGAAAAGAGAGAAGTGCGTTGCTGGCTGTTCCTGGCAACGGCATATATGAGCGCTGATACCGCGCGGATCTGTCAATCATCTGATTGACATCCAGCGCTCGGTGTTCCGGGAGGTTCTCAGGCCTCCGGATCGTCCAGCTGGCATTCTCATGGCAGACGGCTGCTGCCAGGTGTCATGTCAGCCAGTGCCAGCTGGAAAGGCCGGCTGCACACCAGCTAGGGGCCAATTGGTGGTGTACTTATGAATATGAATATCTTATGCAAAACATGTATTCAAAATCAAAATTGGGCAGCAGTACATGATGAATCAGGTTATGTCTGCCCTACTAAATATTCTATATTGTGTTTTCCTGCATATTTGGCTGCTTTCCAGACACTCTAGACCCGGCATGGACCCATTTGCGTCCAAACATGGATGACAGATGGGGTCGATCATGGATCCAGCCGGGTGTCACACCGGGTGCCTGCCGTGGATTTCCCAGCCATCCCGCGGCTGAAAGGTCATTGGCGGTATACTGCCCCAGGCGCTGATATCGTCGCTCGTAGACCTGCATCTGCTCAAGTGCAAAGTTTGCCGCAGCATATATCCGCATGTCCATATCGGCTTCCCTTGCAGATAATAGGTAAGTCCTGAAACTTGCCCACCAATGAAAAGTTTGACAACGTACTTGACTGCCGTCTTCAGAGACCTGACAAGGCCTGTGATGGGAAGTGATGACAGTCCGAGTCCGTGGGCGCTGCGGCTGAGCGCAAGCTCTGCAATGAACCAGTACAAAAATTCACGCCGGCAAGGAGAGTTCTCGGACTCGCCCAGGATTGCCGGAGCATGTCTGAGGACGGTGAGGGGTGTGTCTGGTGTACCTGGTGTGTCTGGAATGGCGATGGTCCGGCATAATGCATTGGCTGCACACATAAGAGCATCATGTGGGGCACTATGAGTCCGAGTCTTGCCATGAGCATTTGGGAAGGGTCTGATAATCAACGCACATAAGAGAAGACCAGGGGACGACCATCTTGCCAGGCTCGACCAGCTCCCCTGCCATGGATGCAATCGCCTGCATGCAAGTGACGCCCCCATCGAGGTGCTTGATGACACGGAGGAGAAAGTCCGCAGCATCTACAGATGTGGGCGAGGTCTCCAGCACTTCGGCTACCGCATTTGCACCAATGTCTGTCACACACAGTGCCACCATGGTTTCCAGCGTGTATCTATGTGTGAAACGGCCAGGGGGAGGGATGAGTTGACAAAGAGTGTTGGCACATTGGATGATGAATGAGCGAGACTCGGGCAACATGCGGTTTGCAAGACGGCGAACGACAGAGCAGCTACGTAAGTGGATCCCAAAGTGCGCGGATGCTAGCAGATCACACAGTATATCAGTGTGGAGCGGCTGCGCTAGACGCTGGCGAAGGAGTTCCAGGCGGTATATGAGATCCCGCAGGATGATGTTCTTCGTTGAGACGCCAACAGTTTTGACGTCACACCTGCGTCACGTAAGTGGTAAGCTTGTAAGGCAGAAAGCGGGCGCAACGCACGCCAAGAACGCCATGTACCGGTCCACGAGCTCGCCGGAGAGGGGGCTGCAGCAGGGCGCCGGGGGCGTCGACGAGCTTGCGCGCTTCGCGGGCATACAGCGCATGCGCGAGCGGGCGGGCGACGGTGTGCAGGTTGATCGTCGCCCCGCCGGGGTTGGCGTCCGACCACCAGCTGTGGACGCTGGCGGCACCAGGGGTCTCGTAGCGCGCAAGCGGGGGCATGGAGGTGCGGGGGAGGAAGCGACGAGTCGATTGCTGGTGGCCACGACAGTACACCGGGTATGGAGCTACTAGTATCATGACAGCGGCGTGTATAGCCTGACATCCGTTCGATGGTTGTCACCACTGAAAAAGCAGGCCTTCGGACCGTCCGGGCGCACTGCCGGGGAGCTCTGGAGTGGTCTGTCGTCGCAGTGACAGGAGACATGGTGACGTGGATCTGCCGCATCAAACCGTCAACACACCTCACGTCAGCGGAGAGCTCACTTTCGGGCGTGCCCGATGGGCGTGGGCCTGCGCCAACGGGCGTGGATGGGCGTGGGCGTGGGTTTTGGCTGACGATCAAAGCCCACGCCCGTCCATCAGGCGTGCCACGCCCATCGGTCGGCTTGGCACGCCCGTTTGTCCCGCTTGGCACGCTGGACAAACGGGCGTGGGCTTCCATGTACAACAAGATGTGATTCGTCTTAGAGCTCTGAAGCATCGTACGGCGCCATCATCAGTGGGCGGCGAGATGCGCCGCGGGCTGGCGGTCCACCGGAGTGACATGGTCCACGACGCCAACCAGCCCCCCGCGAAGTCCGGTGCCCGACCGCGACCGACAGAACCAGCGCCGCAGACGACGATGGCGAGGGTGAGGACACCGGGGAGCGACACGATGCCCTCCGACCTTGAACGCCAGCGCGAACGTGGCGCCGGCGGCCCGGCGCGCCCGGAGAAGGAACGGGCGGGCAGGAGGGCCTCAAGCACTCTCAGCGTGGCTAGCTCGCCGACGAGCGCTGACTCCGAGACAGGCTGAACCTGGCCTCCGTGGCCTGATTCACACTTGGCAACGTCCACTACAGGCAAGAGTGAGTTTCGCCAAGATGTCTTGGCACCGTGGCTGACGACGATCAGCACATTTTGATGTGTTCTCATTGGAGCCGTGGTGTCGCGGACAAGTGACCGCCACATAACAGTGATGAAGGCGTCGCGGTCGCCGTCATAGGACTGGGGATAGTCTCCGCGGACGGTCCCACGCCCGCCCACGCCACGCCCACGCCATCACGGGCGTGCACGCCCGTTGGCGCAGGCCCACGCCGTTTGGCCACGCCCATGTGCGAAGTCTCCACGTCAGCGCGATGACGTGGTATCACTTCTCTCTCTTCATGATATCCATCATGTCCTCCTTGGTCAGGATTCCCAACTCTGAGCAACACCCTCCTTGCTCGGAAGCCGCACGTGGGCCCACACCGGGGCCGGGCTGGCGCCAGGGCGGCGCGCGTGTTCGGCTCTGCTGCTGCTGCTCTGGGCGACGCACTAGAGTCTAGTAGCCTGTGCGTGCGGAGCGAAGACCGCGCATCCCCGCCTTCGGCGCAGTCACACGTCCGCATACTGGCCGCTGTGGCTACTATAAGTTGCGGTAACTCGCTCTGCACCCACTAGGAATCCAGGGACCGGCACGGAGACCATGCGCGTCCCCCTCCTGCTCACGCTGCTCTCCGTTCTCTACACCGCCGCCGCCCATCCGCGTGCCAGTGCCAGTGCGCATGCACGAGTCGTCCCGCCAAACCCGGACATCGCAAACACAAAGTACTCCGGAGACGGTAAGCCTCCTCCCCGCAGTGCATTCCATCGACTGCTCACGTCGCTACCCAGCGACATTCTACGACCCGGGGCTCGGCGCGTGCGGGAAGACGAACAACGGCGCGCAGATGGTCGTCGCCGTCAGCCACGCGGTGTTCGACACGTACCCGTGGGTGCACTTACTTATCTCCGCGCAGCAAAGCGCTGACGCATGCAGCGGGGCGACGTCGTCCAACCCGAACAGGTTCGCGCGTCGTCACGGTGCCTCCTAGTCTCGCTGACGAACCCGTGATGCAGGAACCCGATCTGCGGGCGCAGGCTGCGGGCGAGCTGTGAGTCCATAATCATATGTAACGCGCGAGTGCTTGACTGGCTGGCAGACAAGGGGAAGGCCGTGACGCTCGCCGTCGTGGACCGCTGTCCCGCGTGCGCCGCGGGCGACCTCGACATGACGCGCGCGGGCTTCGGCGCGCTGGCGCCGCTGCGGGCGGGCCGGATCGCGGGCGTGGTGTAGGCGTGGGTGTAGGCATGAGCGTTTGGTTTCCATACTTACTTCTATGTATACATCCAAGAGCTGAGGGGCCGATTGAGGCGGCGCGGGCGTGATCCGAGACTTCCCTGATAGTGCGATAATGTGTCAGCACCCATGTGTAACGCTTCCCACGTCATCGCATCGCCTCTCTGCGTGCGCAGCCATGAGCGACACCCTCTGCAGCGGCGTGCTGTACCTCTGCTCCTGCTGCTGTGCGTCTCTCCCCTTCCCTGCGTCCATTTAGCTTACTGCCGACCCCAGGCTGCGGCTCGCCATCGGACCCCGGCACCGACGGCTCGGGCTTCTGCGGGCGGCGGACGGGCGCGCGCGACCCGCGCGAGCGCGCGCTGAAGCGCGAGTTCATGCAGCGGGACTACCGGCGCACGGAGGACGGCCGGATCAGCGTGCAGCGCCCACCGGGGCCCGTCCTCCAGATGGTCAGTGCGCCGCAGCAGCAGGGGAAGACAGCGGAGGAGGTGATAGAGGCGATACCCCCGGGGAAGTCGAGCACGCTGGCCATGGACCTGGACGGCGGTGTACGGAGGGACGCTTGGTGCGCTGCCTGTCGCCTTCGTGTCTCCGTGCTCACACTGTGTAGATTGTCGCCCGCAATGATACCCTACCCCGAGCCACCATTCCCCCCGTTTCGTTTTCTATAACAGTCCCCGTTCCTGCCCATCGTTTCCCGCCGCGGCTCTGTGTCGCCTCGCAGTCGGCCATGGGCTGGGTCCCAGGTCCCTCCCTCCGCGATCACGTATTATTCCCGACACCTTCGGTAACCAGTTCCATGCGAAAACAAACACACATCGCTTGGCTGCAGGAACGGCTGCCCCGTTGCGTTGCTCCGACCGAAGCCGCGCCCTGCCGCGCCGTGGTGTCGTATTGCTTCGCGGGCGCTCCGCGTGTGGCGGCCTCAGACGACACGCCGATGCGATGGACCGCATTCTGCGAGTCAATCCGCTGGAACAAGCAGAAAACTGTCTAGTTCTTTGCACAACCTGTAAATTTATGCGTGCAATAGAAAATAAAAATACCGTGACATTCCCAAAAAAAAAATGCAAAGGCACAACGTGCAGGCGGCGCTGAATTCGACCAGTGATGCGCAAAGAGGTAGCTGTCTCCCCTCCGCTTCATCCCGCAAATGTGTGAACCAAGGTACTCCACGGCCCTCCAGTGATTTACAGTTGCAGACAATCCAAGCTGACAACTTGTATCACTCAAAATCAGTATGTAGGAATGAAAGACCAAGTGTACAGCTGAAAAGCGAGATTTTTTTCCTTCCAGAAAACGTCGTTTACTGCATGTGGCTGATTTTTATCACAGAGGCAACTTGAAGTCTTCTTCTCTATGATCAACAGGAGGACCCCTGATTATCGGGTCAGAGGTCATCCGGGAAAATCAATTTGTCCGAATTGTCAGACCGGAATCGTCGTCAAAATCTGTCCGAATTCGTTGCATGACCTCAAGAGTAGTCTAAATTTGTCCGAATTACTGTAAAAATACGAAAAAATCGCCAATAATAATATGTGTTGAATCCGATCAATTATTTGAGCTTTATTTTTGTCCCTGCCTTCACATAGCATCCAAACTTACAACTGCCCTTATGAATGATTATTCTAATCAGCTCTCAGTCATTTGTACGGGTTTTAGGCCTGAGTGCCGATCGGCAACCAATTGGACAGTGCTATCGTACTCTCCGACTTCCCCCGGAGGTCACGGATACAACTTTTCGGCTGGTCATATAGAGCCAAAGGCAAGGCTGGGTGTCTGTCTGGCCCGAGTCACACATCACAATGTCCGAACTTTTGGAAGGACCTGCGCACATTCGGCACCCTGATGTCCGAACTCTGGCATGACATGAGGTCCGAGGTTTCAAAATTTTGTCTGAATTTGGCGGATGACCACTGACCTAATAATCAGGGGTCCTTCAACAGGGAAATATTATTATGATGCACAAAAGATAATATATGCTTAAAGTAAAGGTGATACTTGGTGGGATACAGAGGCAGCTCCTTGCACAAGTCAAAGATGCGCTCGATATATTTGAAGCTGCTTATCCAAACTATAAGGGCAACCCTGAAGGCTCCCACAAGAGTCCTAGCAGGAGAGGATCCAAAGCGTGAATAAGAGCTACAGGAAATACACGGAGGGACCGACCTAGCAGGGGAGGATCCAAAGAGAGGAAACTCTGCGGGTCCGCCTGCTAGGGCGCCAACTATATACTGGTCATCCGTAACTGCCTGCCGATGTAGAGTGCAGAAGGCCTGAGTGGCGTCACAGGTCTGCTTGACAGATCAGTGATTATGTGGGCAAAGGAGGCTGTGGACAATGGGTCGGAGCGTCCAAGGGGGCGCCGGTCTGATGTGCCTCAGATGCACTCAGAGGCTCCAAAGGGGGCCAAAGTGGGGGTTCCCCTGACACAAACTGTCAAGCTTTGTTTGTCTTTGATCAATCGTCAGCTTATGCCTCATTAGAACTAGAGGCCTTGAAAGCTTGGGAGATGAATAAAGGTAATAGAGGAAAACAGAGGAAGCAGAAAGATACAATTATTCTAGATACCAATCCAACCAGATCGAAAAGAGGAAAATTTCAGAAAATGACTAATGACCAAAGGTTCAAAACAAACCCGAAAGGACCAGAAACTGTTCTGAGGGAAAGGAGCTTTGATGTGAAGAAGTTCAAATGGGCTAAATGCAAATCTGTGTGTTCTGTTGATAATCAGGATTGTTGCATGACCAGACTGCTTAGCCAGCAAGATGACTTCAAAAATCAACCTTCAATACTGGAGACCTTGATTACTAACAGGGGACATTTGTGCATCTTTCTCCCCCAAGTTCCACTGTGAACTGCATCCAATTGAAATGTATTGGGGATGGTGTAAATACTGCTATAAGGAGCATCCTAAAAAGACTTTTACGGAAGCTAAAGACAGGCACTTGAGTATCTGGAAACAGATATTATTTGTCGCTTTATTCAACGCTCTTGAGATTTGTAAGTGCATACTGTTTAGGATTAACAGGGAAAGCAGTAGCATGGGCAGTTAAGAAGCAGAGGTCTCACAGAGCACGTCATAGTACAATTTTAGCAGAGCTGGAAAAGGCAGGAGTACATACTGTAGCAATTTATTCAATTCGGCAGTCACGTGTCACACCGGTCCCTTCGGCCGCTAAATAGGCCGAAAAATTTCGGCTGTCACACACATCGACAGGCAGCGCCGAAAATTTAATTTCGGCGCCGATGTCACACTATTTTGGGGCGCCGAATTGAATAAATTACTACAGTACCTAGTTTTTTTTTTTTTTCCCTTATGAAAACCATTTTTGAGATGAAAAGGTGTATAAAAGTTTTGGTCAGCAGGTCCAGAATATTTGACACTGCTTATATGACATAGGAAAATTATGTAAATACTATATAGGGGTTTCAGACCCTCTGAATCTGAATATGAACTCAGATTTCAGCAGTAATAGCTGGTCCACAATTTAAGTTTTAAAGAGTTGTCAGCACTTTTATTGTCTGTAACTATATATAGCTTACTGTAATATAAAATGCCAGGCATGGTGTGTCCTTTCATACAAAAATTCACTGGAGGTGTAAGGGAGCATGTGAGGTGACAGTGGTCACTGATAATGTGACTGGTCCATGTGCAGATAACCCTGCACTAAAGTAGTTGGCCACCAGGCTGTTTTCTGGCTATCAGCATCATTCATGCAGGAGATCACTCATAATTCTTAGTATCTTCACTAAAAATGAACAGAAATAGTATCTTTGTCATATTCTACTTATGAGTTGGCCTGTTGATACATTCTGAGAGAATTGGGAAATAAACAGTTGCTGTGTCCGGATGTACTAGTTCCCCCAATCTTGCTGCCTTAATAAGGCTTAAAAACTTCCGTGTCTGTTTGCCATATGCTGGCCTTTTTTTACTTGATGGGAAATAGTTACAACGACAGAATAGATCACTGAAGAGGGCTGCTGGATCAATATCTGTTTCTGGTGACACAATTCCATTTGTGGAACAAGGCTTGAGAACAGGTATAAGCAAAGTGATGATTCCGTCAAGAAGTGCAGATTTGTTATTCTGTAACTCTTGATCAGGATCCTGGCCTCTTGATTCACAGTGATCAGATAATGGGAATGCCATATTGAGTAGGAAGTTTGTCCACTTAAGCTGGAAGAGTCCAAAGCCTCCAAGGAGGTTAATGAGTCGAAGCATTCTAGGGGTTTGAGCATCTTGCCTAGATGATCATAAGTAAATGTTCAAAATTGCTGAACAGTTCTACACACGTTCCAGGCAAAAGCAGGTATGCCATGCGGCTGAATAATGAGACCCGATCACGATATGTCTGACTCAACAAGTGGTTCAGCATTAGAATATGCACCTGCCCACCCAGAACAACACATTTCATGAAGTTCCAGAGTGCATGAGATGCCCTTGTGCCTAAGTCCATAATTTCCCGCCTGATGACTTTGATTAGTTTACCCATTGTCATGTAATGGTATTTGATAACCTACAAAGTGATTTCTGGAACAGCAGCAGTACCTAACATCACATTTGACATCTTAGGGAATGTTGCAATGTCTACAATTGTTCGGCCAGCAGACATTGGGCACTGTGCTGGGCTTGAATATTGCAGCAAAATCATGGCTTGTTTTTCAAGAAATTGGGCCTCCAGAGTGCCTGCAGTTTGTGGTCTATACTTATTGATATAATATATTATCTCCAAGATTGAATCTGGAGGTGATTCATAGGGCCAATAAGATGATAGTTGGGAGTGCAACAGCTCTGTGAGCTCCAACTCAACACCTTCTGGACTGGCACAAGATTGTAAAATAGTGTTGAAAGCAATATTTAGTTGATGTGCGGGAGGTTGTGTTGCCTTAGATCCAATAAGTAGCAATAGATCCAGAAAGCCACTGAGAAGAGCAGCCTCACATGCAATCACACTAGTCTGGACCAATGCTGTAATAAATGAGAGAACAGGCATGCTGTAATCAAGCCCTTCATACAGCTGATGAGGATCCAAATTGTGATAACTCTGTTGTGACAGGTATGCATCAGTCAATTTTGGTTCAAGAAAACTGTCTTAAGCTCAATCATTGCAATAGAACAAATATAATCAGACTAACCCAGAGCAGCAAAAAAGAGCAACAGATGTGATGTTGGTCAGAAACTGCATTAGATCATCAAGAAGCCATCCAGATAGACAGTGAATAAGATGCTTGGTCTGATAAGATCCAATTTGCGCTAGTATGATTCTCATTGCAGACAAGTGAATTTGGTCATCGTAAAGTCCTGGTCTGTATTTACTTATGAATATGGAGATACAGAATATAGTGCATTCAACTAGGCATACCGAGATAGTTCCAGCACATCATTGAACAGTTCCTGCCAAAATCCCGGGCGGGCAAGAAGGTCCGGGTAATTGTCCACCTGTGGCAGATTTGCACAGATAGTTGCCATTCGTCGTTTTATAACAACATGTTCCACACCCCTTACTGTGGATTTCCCTAGGGCCTTGATTGCTTTCCCTGCCAGAGCACCGGGGCCCCAGCTTGTGCTGTTTGAAGTGCTTGTGTAGAGCGAAAGAGATGAAAGTGAGGAAGTAAGGGAGGAGGCCGAGGGACTCTGGAGAATGCGCCGGAAGCGATGAGTGTCATGAGGAGGCATTTGTAGGAAGAGTGGGATTGCGCGTTGCTTTTAAGTCCGTTATCCCCTAGCTAGCTCCATCGCAGCTCAATTCCCGCTCCAAGATCAGTGATTGGTGATTGAAACCCGCTGAGCGATGATAGACTGAATGCAGGGATGAGAGAATCACAGATCGACTATGATGAAACGCTTCTTGACTTATGACTCCGGGGGCTCGAAGGAAGTCCAATACCAACACTGCCAGTGGTCTACCAGCTCCCAAGCAATGAGTTGGCGTCCGTGATGCATATCAACTGAAGGGAGGCTCCCGAGGACGAGCCGACCGGGAACTTGATCGTCCAGGGATGCGAGAGCCAGACTCGTGTGAACGCCCGAGGATGGGTAGGTTCTTAGATTGAGACAAAAGAAGCAAGAGAAGCTCCTCGGAGCCGATTTCCGGCGCTGTTCGGGACAGGCGACATACACTGCCATACCATAATTATAAACCAGATAAAAATGTGGAAATCATCATGTGTCGAATCTTGAAGAACATCTAGACGTTCACGCCCAGTCCACGCGCACGAGCGGCTGCGTGTACACATCCCCGTTGCTCGACTTCGCCGTCTTGGTCCACGTCTAAACACGCTTATTCCGGACCATCTTGAAGTGGACACAAGACGTACGATGAAAATATAGTTCCCCGTCCCATCCGTGAGCGCCGGGTGCGCGACGGCGGAGTACGCGGCCAGCGAGCCGGTGCCAACCGCGCCAGAGTAGAATAGCTGTGTGGAGGTCAGGGCATGCAAGCCACACCGGATACGGGTCTCGCACCGTCGGGACCGTCCACGGGCCTTCCGGCGCGGGCGCAGTGGACACGTAGAAGTTGGCGTTGGGGAAACCATCACCGCCGATCCAGACGAAGCTCTATAGCCTGTAAGTTGCAATCGAACGGGAACACCTGTTGACACACGTTCCACTTGGCGGAAAAGTACACCGTCCCTTGTACGTTTCCGCGCGTGTTGGCGAGTGCAATCCCGGCCGTCGACGTTGTAGGTGCCGACGCAGTCCATCCACCATTGACGTAGTATTGGTAGGTGCTCTTGCTGTTCAATGCCCCAAGAAAGCCCGTTAGCGCAGAGCGCGCCACGGCGAGCTGACCATTGGGTGTCGAGCCGTACAAATAAACCTTATTTGCGTCAGGCAAACGGAGGAATAGATGAGATGACGCACATAGGACCCGTTCAGCACCGTCGCTGCCGTTCCATACCCCACCTGATTCGACGCCCAGAACTTGCTCGTGTCGACAGTGGCCTGCGGCATGGCGTTGGTATTGACAGGGTTCTGCGAGACATGGTAGAGGGTCGTGTCTGGCGTGTTGATGAGGCTGAGTCCGCTGAGGTGTTGTCTCTTGATGAACCCATCATTGTCGAAGCTGAACACGACCGCCGGGCCCGTGTCTGGCCAGCCCACCCATCTCGCATCTCCTCAGCAGCGGAAAAGGGAAAGAGGTAATGACCACGCACCTCGTCCCGTCGCTGCAGGCGCCATTCGTCGGGCATTCATCGCCCTCCAGCGGGTAGAACAGCGGGCCATACCCTTGTGGGGTCCGCAGTGTCAGCGTCCCCGCTGATGTCCCCGATGGCTTTCCGCTCCATGCTCCGGTATTCACGACGAGTCCATTGCCCGGGACGCCCGCTGTGCTGAGTGTCTGGGTGTCGCGGCAGGTCCACAACACGTTGTCCCCATACCACGCCGTCGACGTGCAGGAATCTCGATTGTACCCAGTGTCGGCGAGGTTGCCGTAGGACGTCGTTGCCCGCACGACCGGAGTGACGGCGCGGGAAGAGAGAAGAGCGGCGTGGGAATGCGATGACGTGTTTGATGCCCTGGCGTCGACAACGCCTACGGCAGTGAGCAAGGTGAGGGGAAGGTAAAGTCGTGCGAGGGGCATGGCGGTATTGGAGAAAGAGGCGGGAAGTGACCCTTGGACTTCAAATTTGAAGATCAATCATCACCTGACTAGCTCATAATAACAATCAGCAGATCCACATGCTCATATTCCACAGTGATGCCCTTAGAGTACTGATACTTAAGTATTTCGAATGTTGATACCTTGTTCCGCCTGCTTCTACCCTCTACTCGGCGCCCATACCGGTTTTGTAAACTGTCTTGGAAGTTGGGGTCGGTGTGCACAGGCTTGGATTTGGTCCTAATCCAGCTCTGGACCACTCACTGAGCCGTTCTCCACAATTTCCTGTGAAAAGAAAATTTGAAACTTTTTACATAAATTTTTTGTCAGTCAAAATTTGAACTTTTTTTTGGCAACTTTTGCCTGAAAAATGTCAGAAAAAAAACTTGAAGTTTTTTACCTAATTATTACTAAGAAAAAATGTCAGACTATATGTAGAGAAGAAAACTAGGACATAAATTTCGAGTTTTTTCCAAGAAAAAATAGAAAAAAAAAATTCAAGATTTTTGCTAGGGAAATATTTCAATTGAAAATCTTGCTGATTTCCTGATTGGGACACTTTGGGACCAAAAAATTTGGGTGTGACCTGTGACCCACCAAAATGTTTTGGCCAAAAAATCTGATGTGACGACTCTGACCAATTGAATGAAATGGGTCAGTATATTCTTCAATGTACACTATTATTATACTTGAGTACAGAAGAAAAACTGTCACAAACAACACCAATTCAGAGGATACCAGTTGGCCAGTGAAGGCAAGCAAGAAGCACTGTGAAAAGATATGGTAAAGATGATGCAATTCGAAGACTGGGGTACAAGATGAAATCTACTCTACTTCTATACACTACTACCATGTGTTTACCATGCCTAATAGGAGAGACAATGACGTCATACTTTAGCCATGCCTTTACGTGCTGTTTGCCTCAACTCCACGCTGTCAATCAACATCAGCATCGACATCTGATGATCCAATCACCATCTTATCGTCCATCTTATCTCCTCCTTGTCTTATCTTATCAACCAGGGCCAAAATAAAAGGTTTAAAGGGCGAAGAAAAAGGGTTTTTGAACCCAGGGTTTGACAAAAACTTGAGCAACATTGTTAAGGTAGAGAGTGCGGGAACCCCACACCTTTACAAATCAATTAATTAATGGCATCAGCGACAAAAGTTAGGGTTTATGAACCAAAAGAATATTTTTTCAGTGAAGTTCAAGGTTTCTGAGGATGATATCCATGACTTTAAATGTATTTACACTAGCTACATATTACAATGATGCTTCAAACCCCAAGTTGACTGTAGATACCATTTTGGGCACATGTAACAGACAGAGTGTGACATCCTTCTAAATCTGGTAGTAACTTCAATTACACTTTCTTTTGCCTTCAATATATGCCCAGTGTAGTCAGATATATGCTCAAAATAGGTGTAGTGCTGGCCAAATATGATTATATTATTTTATGGGCATAATATATTATAATCATATCATATTCAGAGCTCCAACCCAATAATATATTTGTAGTATAATATAATCATATTCAGCTGCAAAAATATGAATATGTTATGAATATATTCAACTATAATCTAGTATGCATATCTCTTGATATGTTTGACATATTTGCTAATCAAAAACATAAAATACATACTGGATTGTCAGGGCGACTTCCTTTTGGGCCTCTCTAATTCCAGCCTGGGTTACATAGGACTCTCAAAATACAATCAGGGGCATTGCCACTAGTATTAGGTTAGCCAGTAGACACTTGATCAGAGGTCCTACACTATCTTTAATAGGGTCAACCCAAAGTGATCACTCCTGACACCTGTTCCTACTAAGAGTAATGTATGAATCACCATATATAACAGATAATATGTGACATTTATCAGAAGTAGGGCTAACTTAGACTAAGATTAGTACAATGACTGAGTACATGGACTGAGAAAATAGCTGTAATCATCCACCTTACTATAGTTGAATATTCTGTGACTATAATATAGTATAGTCATAATATAATATAATATATTCAAACATAATCATATTCAAGTGATCCACGAAGGGCATAATATATTCATAATATTCTGAATATATTCAATATTTAATCAAGCATAATATAATTCTGGCCAGCACTAAATAGGTGTGACATGTATGCTTTATGATCCATGCCCATATTCTATGGCCTGACGACATCAGCGCAACCGGACTGCACAGCTGTGTACAGCCCATCTGTCATCTCCCCTTCTTCGCCATTTGCTACGCTGAAACGCAGGAAATGCGAGCAATGCTGAATGCGGAAACAACTCCACAAACAAACAAAACACACAAATCATGGTTGATGTGTTCAGGGCTCCATGGAAAGTATATCCATGCTGCAACCCATAAGAGCAACATGAGGGTGATGACAATGTTGGATAAGAAGTGTGGGTGTAGGTGTGGTTGTGGTAATGATGGGATCAATGATGATGTTGATGGTAGATGGTATGAAGAAGGTGGTGGTGGTGGGGTTGTTGAGTTGGGTGGAGAGGAAGGGGGTGTGGATGTAGAGGAGAGCAGGTATGACACATAGAGTATGCCTCTTGTAGCCAAACATACTCCCAACAACAAACCACTCCAAAATGAACACAACCCAAAACCAACACTAAAACCCAAAACAGTAGTGGTCACAGTCACAGTCACATCTGATATGTTTTTGATATTTGATATGTTTTCTCTTGTTTTTGTTGCATTTTCTGTTATTGTGCACAGCCAAACCACCAGCATCAAGAGCATCAACTGCCACACCAAGAATGGCATAAACAGCTCCAACATGGGTCGCTCAATCCAAAGAGGGCGACGTTCCATGAAGGTAAGCGCATCTGAGCATAGTGGAGTCTTCATCTAATCACATAGACCACAGGTTCAGTATGTCCAAGTGTTGACGGAAAGTCTCTGTCTTCATATGTTGTTCCAATATATCGTTTGTTGCCAAGTCCAAGGTCCGAGATCGCTTATCTAATCGTTATCTTATCGTTATCTTATCGTTATCTTATCGTGTTGTTGCCATCAGAGAGGTGAGCCAAATCTAACCCAAAGGTGGGGCTACGATTCACTGTCTTCTAGGTACAAAAGCTGCTAATTATATACCTTTTCCCCTTGCTTACATCAGCAGGGTCCTCGGCCTCCGCAGCGCTCCCCGCACCCTCGAATCTGGGGTTGTCCGCACTGCCCAACAGTGCCTCCACTTTCTGAAACGTGCCCTGCCGCAGCCACCTTGTTTCATCTTCGTGTTTGAGGGTTTGCACCCCAGAACCCTGTTTTTGAGGGCTCGTCCCTCTTTCCTTCGCGTTTGAGGGCGCTCTGTGCTTGCCAGTGTGTCTAGTCGCGCCCAGTCGCGTTTCGGATCACTCCTCCGTGATCGGCCATCATCGGCCGATGATCAGGTCATCGGACTTCAACCCAGTGCAATAATCCGGCCTGAATAGGGTCTGTTGAGGCCTTTTCAGCACAATTCCATGTGTGAACGCGTGTCCCGCTTCGTCATCTCCCCCTTTTTGAAATCTGAGTGTCCTCACTCAGCCGAATCATATCCTTCTGATTATCACCAAAATGTCGGATCACCGGTGACTCAGCGGATTTGCACATCTTCTCTTCTCCACCACATTGAGTATCATGTCCGGTGCATAGCTCCCACCATCCTTCCAATCTTCCTGGACCTTCTGACACACAAAGCTCAGTCCAAAACCTGAGTTCAATGTCTGCTTCGCGGATGGCTTGCTTGTGACGTGGCATCTCTCACACTCCAAATTCGACTCCCCAGCACTATTCTTCTGGTCTTGTCAACCAACATATCCTTCGACTTGTCATCTCTTTCACTGAAGCTGTGCGAGTCGATGCCTAGCAAGTCTCCATCGGTGTGGATCCGTAATCCTCCGGTTTTGCCTGGTGAGTTATTTGTTTTCGTTTGCCTCGCCGTGTTTTGGGACCATTGTGCATAGATTTCGACTTCACATGCTCCGCACGCTCAAGAGCTCGTCGTTGCTTCTTCGTCAGCAATGGTGTAAATGCTCGGGGATGGTCTGTTGCCTCTTTCCGGCCACCAAACCACTCTTCTCGTAACCAATTCATCAACAGTGTATCTTCAACATCCACCAGCAGCTGACTCGCCTCTCTCGGCCCTTCATTCTCTGATGTTTGTGGCCTTGACCGCTGCAAATTGCCGCCCCTTGTCTCCTCATTAAAGTCTTGTCGGACCGGTAGTCCTTGTTTCTTCAGTGTTTTGGCCAGCGCCCCAAACCAGCGCTCAAGATTATTGATTCGTTGCGCCATTTGCTTGGCCTGGCTATCGGAGATAGTGCTGCGCTCGCCTTCATGTTTGTCCAACATCTCAAGCTTGTCGACTTCCTTGCGCAGGTCATCGACCACATCCTGAAGCCTGGAGTGGGAATCTTCGAGATATCCTAAGGCCGCTGTTGATTCTGCATCAACGGCCATCTGTGCGTCCATTTTACCGCTCTCCAGTCGTCTGAAGACGTTCCAGAGCGACTTTAACTGGTCGTGAATGCTCCTGAGATCGTCTCGCAGGTCGTCATTGTTCGCCTTGCACATCTCAAATGGCTTTTCGCTGTGCATTCCCTTCATACAGCGTTCTACATTGTCCATGAGCGGCGTTGGTTGCTTTGGTTTATCCTCAACAACCACGCAATTTCGCCGTTCTTCGATTCCTTCCAGCCAATTCACTCGTTCCTGCAAATCCTCCTTGGCATCTCGCATCCGCGCATGCGAATCTTCAAGGAAACCAAGTGCGGCGTTGGTGCTGTCATCTAGGCTCCTTGGTACAGAGAATCCTTCATTTTGAAGCCGCTTAACCGTTATCCAGAGCGACTTCAGCTCATCGCGGACGCTTCCAAGGTAGTCCATGATCTTCGTCCCATGCAGTCGATTCTTCCATACCTCCAGCACTTATCACTTCACAGGCCAGCGCAGTCTTCAGCGGCATAATTCGTCCTTCTCCCAGCTCATCTTGGGTCAAATCCGGCCCAATTCGATTTTCGTAAGCCCAGCATGATATCGTCTCGTCTTCCTGGCCGTTTTCTGGTGAGTACACGTTGACAGGATCCTCGCCTTCTGCCTGGAACCATGTGCGGACCTTCGCAAGACGCTGCGGCAACTGGCCGCCACCGTTCTCCCAGTCAAATCCAATGCTAGTTTGTGCGTGTGACTGTTGCTCCTTCGGGAGGCTCGTTTGACCAATGTGTCCACTGGCAATGAAAGGTCTCGTTCTCGTTGGCATGTTAATGATGTGTCCGATTCTTTCGCGCTCACGAGCACCAAGTCCAGGCCGCTGACTCTTCTGTTTTTCAGTATGGTGCTCAACCTTCACAGCTTCACTTCTCTGACCGCCGGCCCGGGGTGACCCTGGATTGGCATTGACTGGTTCTCGCTGTTGTTCTCGGTACACCGGTGGCTTCTCCTCTGTGTCATTGACGTTGATATTCGATGTTGGCAGTGCTGGACCCACTCCCCGAACATCGTGAAGCTTGGAACGCGATCGTGCTCGTCCGTGGTGCGTCGGTACCACCGGGGTGTAGTTGCGAGTCGTGCCCGGAGGTGGTCTGAACGCTGACTCACTGCTGCTTGCGTCTTTTCCGCTGACTTTAACATCCATTTGAAGCTGCCTGCGATCTTCATCCTTCGGCTTTGATTCGTAAAACTCCGCTGGGGAGATCTCTTTGTTAATGTTCGTGATATCCAGTAAGTCTCCCATTGCTGCCAGCCGCTCGGCAACCTGAATTACTTCCTCCAACAAATATGGATCTTCTCGTCGCCTGTCTGGTGGTGCGACATGGACACCGAGCTCTTCTTGGACAAATCGACTGACTTGTTGGTCTTGTAACCCCTGACGGACTTGGTTGGCAGATGCTGCAGGCAGCGTACACAGGTATTGCTGACATGCTTCACGATTTGTCAAAACTGACGGTGCCCTTTGTAGTTTCTTTGCTAAAACCTGGAACTGTCAGCCGAACCGTCGTAGACGCCCTTCCTCCTTGAGCGTCACTCCGGCATATTCAATACACAACTCATTCAAGTCCTCCAGCTGGCCATTGCGCCGCCGCGTTAATTCGGGGTATAATTCTTGAACCTCCGCTTCAAAGGCATTGTATGGATAGGCCAGTGCGTAAGTCCGTAGTTCACGCCAAAACTCGCGTTTCCGTGTTGGCAAATAACTAGTCATCAAGACCTTCCGCTCTTGGTGTCCAGCAAGGCTGCCGAGTTCGAAAATTGTTCCCATATTCTCGAGGAAATCAGCAAGATCATCAATCGAATCTGATTTGAATGTTGGCCGATGAGACTCCCAGGGTCTCGGAATGCGAAATGGTGGCATTAGCATGGGAGTTCGCGTGTTGGAACCAGGCCCTGCGTGGACTGGCGGCTGTTTCGGACGGGGTATTCGGGAGTGGCCTGCCATAAATACGGAGATAGAATTGTCCTGCAACCCTTCAGAAAATAATAATTTATCAGAGGCAAAGAGTTTGGAATATTTTTCTGATATTTCATTCAAATATTTTTCTGGATGTTTTTCGGGTCTTTGTGGGTTTTCCAATTTTTGTGTATGTTTTTCAGAATATTTCAAGAGAAATTCAGAGAGGTTGAAAAGTGAGTAGGGAGGATGACTGCCAGAGTCTTGGGGTTGAAAAGTGTTGGAGAGGGTGTATGGAGGAGGTTTCAACTTGTGATCATCATTATTGTTCTTGTAGATGAGCCCCTCGCGGTGGGCTCCATATGAAACGCAGGAAATGCGAGCAATGCTGAATGCGGAAACAACTCCACAAACAAACAAAACACACAAATCATGGTTGATGTGTTCAGGGCTCCATGGAAAGTATATCCATGCTGCAACCCATAAGAGCAACATGAGGGTGATGACAATGTTGGATAAGAAGTGTGGGTGTAGGTGTGGTTGTGGTAATGATGGGATCAATGATGATGTTGATGGTAGATGGTATGAAGAAGGTGGTGGTGGTGGGGTTGTTGAGTTGGGTGGAGAGGAAGGGGGTGTGGATGTAGAGGAGAGCAGGTATGACACATAGAGTATGCCTCTTGTAGCCAAACATACTCCCAACAACAAACCACTCCAAAATGAACACAACCCAAAACCAACACTAAAACCCAAAACAGTAGTGGTCACAGTCACAGTCACATCTGATATGTTTTTGATATTTGATATGTTTTCTCTTGTTTTTGTTGCATTTTCTGTTATTGTGCACAGCCAAACCACCAGCATCAAGAGCATCAACTGCCACACCAAGAATGGCATAAACAGCTCCAACATGGGTCGCTCAATCCAAAGAGGGCGACGTTCCATGAAGGTAAGCGCATCTGAGCATAGTGGAGTCTTCATCTAATCACATAGACCACAGGTTCAGTATGTCCAAGTGTTGACGGAAAGTCTCTGTCTTCATATGTTGTTCCAATATATCGTTTGTTGCCAAGTCCAAGGTCCGAGATCGCTTATCTAATCGTTATCTTATCGTTATCTTATCGTTATCTTATCGTGTTGTTGCCATCAGAGAGGTGAGCCAAATCTAACCCAAAGGTGGGGCTACGATTCACTGTCTTCTAGGTACAAAAGCTGCTAATTATATACCTTTTCCCCTTGCTTACATCAGCAGGGTCCTCGGCCTCCGCAGCGCTCCCCACCCCTCGAATCTGGGGTTGTCCGCACTGCCCAACAGTGCCTCCACTTTCTGAAACGTGCCCTGCCGCAGCCACCTTGTTTCATCTTCGTGTTTGAGGGTTTGCACCCCAGAACCCTGTTTTTGAGGGCTCGTCCCTCTTTCCTTCGCGTTTGAGGGCGCTCTGTGCTTGCCAGTGTGTCTAGTCGCGCCCAGTCGCGTTTCGGATCACTCCTCCGTGATCGGCCATCATCGGCCGATGATCAGGTCATCGGACTTCAACCCAGTGCAATAATCCGGCCTGAATAGGGTCTGTTGAGGCCTTTTCAGCACAATTCCATGTGTGAACGCGTGTCCCGCTCGTCAACGCCATAACCCACTCCGATCCCAAACCCGGCACACACCACCACCAAGTGGCCAGACGGAACCGGCGTCCCGGCCACCGCATCTTAGAAGTTAGTGTACTGTTTGCGGTATATAAATGCAGAAACAAGAAAAAAAAAAAAAGTGTGACATGTGACATGTGAATTGAGTAAAACACTACAGTACATTGCACACTGGATCCTTTCAATTTGCTTTCAATAAAAGAATTTGAATCATGGATATAAGGTCAGAAAGTTTTTTCCGACCCACTGGGGACCTCTATATAGGGTAATATTTTCCCACAATCAGCATCATGTAACTACTGATGCAATCAAAAGTGGTGCATACTGCTTTTGACAAGCTTGAGGTACTTAGGTTAAGGCTTTCTGGAATCTGAAGTTACTTAGTGGACATCATTCAACATTGATCTGGCCAAGTAGCTAATTGACTCCGACTTGAAAGTATTGCCAGTGTTCCTCGCTGGAAAGCTCGATTCTCGAATGTCTGTCATAACAATCGTATGAATTTCGTACGAGTCTAATGCGTCAATACTGTACATCCGTTCCGTATGTTCACTCCCAATGCGTACATGTCACAAGCCTCCAGGCCTTACAACCCGACCGCGGTCTTCAGCTTCGCGAAGTTGGGCGTGCCCAGGCCGGTGACCGGGTCCCACCCAGCGCGAGCGGCGAAGCCGTTGGTGTTGCACCCCGGGTTGCTGCCGCTTGTGATGTCGTTGAGCGCCGCACGGCCGGTGGCGCTATAGATGAAGGGATTGAGGAAGCCGAGAGGCGATTTGCCAGCGGCTACGAGCCCGTCGTTCAAGAGTGCAATAACTGACGCAAGGGACGGCGAGGAGCAGCTAGTACCGTCCACGGTGCCTAAGGAGGGAAAAAAGTTAGAAAATTCAACATCGCGCGCGACGACTTGCCTTCCTCTCCGGTCCACGCGATCTCGAAGGCCACGCCCTGGAAGGCAATATCGGGGAAGCCACGTCCGGTCTGGCAACAACGGTGTGAATTGGGACGATAAGACTGGATACTATCATGTTGCCTACCTTGTTGAACTTGCCGCTGTTAGTCGTGCCAATAGCGGACAGATAAGAGGCGACGTCGGCCGACTGGTACGAAGGGATTGCGAAGTAGTTCGAGAACCCACCGGACGAGAAGGAAGCAGCTGTCTCGGTGATGCCCTGGGTGGCGCCGACGGAAGTGACGAATGGGCAGCCGGAGGGAGCAGTGGGAATAAATGTTGTGCTATGCGTCCAGCAGCGGTCAGCATCTAAGGACTTGGTGCGCAGCGGAGTGGCTTACCAAGACTGGGATTGCGAGCCCGACACGCCTCCGTCTCCGGAACTGAACAAGATGCTGGTTCCGAGAGCCCCGAGCTGCATGTATGCGTTGCACATGCTCGTTGCCTGCGCGAGAGACAGATCGCTCTCGTCGAAGCCGTAGGATGTCGTCAGCACGTGAGGGCGAGCACTCTGGGAGATAAGAGAGTTGATAATGTCGATAAAGCCGTCAACACCATCGGGGTTATTCTCGCCGACGGAGATGAAGGTGATGGGGACCCCCGTTGCCAGACCAACTGTGTATTCGATATCGAGGTTCGCCTCGATACCGGCCTGGGAGCGGGTTTGACTGCAAGGAGTGTTTAGTAACACCGCTCGGTGTGAAATTACGAGCACACGAACGAGTTGGTTCCGCCGTCGAGCGTCTGGAGAGTGAAGGTCGTGGACGAGCTGACGTCCTTGCGGAAGTCGGTCAAGAATTGCTGTCCATACATTAACCAAGTCTTCTCTAGATAGAAAAACGCACCTTGAGGTCTGCCTGGTTCGCGAATTGTTCAATGAAGCCGGAGACACCGAGCTTATTGCTGGTCTGCTTGGCAGCGGTAGTTGGGATACCGTAGATGGCCTGGAGACAGGCGGGAGTGATGGTTGTCGCGCAGCTGGCGGGAACGGCCCGACCCTGAAGTTCGACGGTGCGGGTGTCCAGCTCAATCTCACGCTTGCTCTTCGTTTTGACAGCCGTGAACTTGGGAATGGCATGTGGGCGAGTGAATGAAGTTGTGGGGTAGAACAGGTCGATATGGCCCTGGAGGGCGGCGGGAATGGAATACTCGAGGGTGCGGATGGACGTCTTGCCGGAATCGACATGGGTGAAGACGGAGAAGTCTGTGAGGAGGAGCTCGTTGGCCTTGGAGACGGGAATAGAAATCTGCAAAGTATCTCCGGCCGGAGAGACCGCAGACGCGGAGATATCGTTCTCCTGGAGCCATTCGTTGACCGCTGCCAGTGTTTCTGACGAGGGCTTCACGAATTCAGCTACCTGATCAGGGATTAGTAGTGCAAAGGATGACGAGGGATCCAGCGTACCTCTTCGGCCGTAAGATGTTGTCCATACAGAGCACTGTCGGGGTTGGAGACGGAATATAGCGCCTTTTCAAGACCAGCGATATTGTTGTTCTTCAACTGGATTCGCAATTTCAGTTCTTTATCGGCTGGCGCTGGCCCAGAGTTGACGAAGCCATGGGCCGGCGTCGTGCGTGACTCGTGGACTGCCATCGCGCGGCGGGTGGGACCCGCGGCGGCGGAAAGCGCGAGCGCAACGAGGAAAAAGGCCCGAGCGAAGACCATAGCTGGTGAGGCAGGAGGGTGGGCACGACAGAAAGCAGGGTATTCGTGAAGCTTTTATAGCTGTTGCCCTCCCATGGTGAAGTCACCAGTTAGCCTTTGAGGCGCGTGTTGTCGTGCTCAAGAGAGCTTCTCCATCTTCGGGGGGAATGGACAGTTATTTTTAGGACGGTGGAGTTGCTATCCGGGCTTGGCAGGCGAAGCATGTTTTGGCATTGACGGGCACGATAACCCGAATGCTGTTGAGCGATACACGCGACTGTAGAGATCATCTGGTCGTGGACGACAGCGATATGCCCACATTGCCTGTGCAACCGTCAAAAGCTGAAGAAGGTTTGACAGTTCTCAGATATAGTCTGTGTGCTATTTGGGGCGCACCTTGTGCTGGCACTCGCACGCGATAAGCAGGAAGCAGGAGACCCGCCGCAAGCTAAAGATAGACCAATTTGACTTATATGTCGCCATCTCCTCGGCGTCCCGCTGGTATTGACACGGGCCGGAACGGTGTCTGTTGGCTTCTTGACTCTTCCTTTCAGCTTGGCCTGTGGAGCGAAATATCCTGAGGCGACAATATGCATTGCGCTCCGCCGAAGTAAAGGCGAAGCAACGATTTTCGCGGTGCGAGTACGGGACCAGAACGAAAGTCGGAGCAAGTGGAGTCGTGGAGTAATGCGCCGTCGAAGTTTCGAAGATGGAGTCAAGGAGAGAGATGGCATGATTCAGAAGTCGTGACGTGGCTTCTCGCACGTCACGCGGGTGATCACATCAATCGGCAAAGATGAACACCGGGTCCGGCTCCGGCGGGTCGTGGGTTAATTGTTGAAAGGAACAGTTATCCTGAGTTCCTCTGGATCAATACTACTGACAATGCCAATTCAGACCAACTGCAGTGCCACCGCAGCAGTGGTCTAACTTCCAAGTCAAATATACTGACCTGCAGAGCATTGGCAGAGCACTACTAGTATGCAGTGGTCCCTTTACTTTTATAAAATACCTTTCTCACACTGGGTGCAAACCCAATGGCAGTTTGCTAATGGGAGACCCAATGGGGAGTGGAAAGAAACACAAAGCTTTCTTTATTTCTTACAAACTTGAAGGAAAAATATTTTAACTTGAAGGAAAAATATTTTGCTTTCAAACTCCTGTTGGACCCCCCTTAGCCAACTGCCATTGCCTTTGCTACCAGTGTCATAGGTATCACACTGTAAATTGTATCTTTCAGTATGGCTGAAGATGATGCTATTTGTTAAATTGTTATATATCTTCAGAGAGTACTGAAATTAGCACTGAAAACAATACTACTATTAGTGTAAGGGCAACCCCCAGAGGCTCTGACAAGAGTCCTAGCAGGGGAGGATACAAAGTATGAATAGGACTACAGGAAATACATAGAGGGACTGATCTAGCAGGGGGGGATGCAAAGAGAAGACACTCTAAGGGTCTGGCTGCTAGGGTGCTAACTATATACTGGCCATCAATAACTGCTGATGTAGAGTGGAGAAGGCCTGAGCAGCATCGTAGGCTCTGTCCCAAGGTGATCATTGGGAGGGTCTTGACAGATCAGTGATTGTGCAGACAAAGGAGGCTGTGGGCAACGGGTCTGAGGGGGTGCTGGTTGGATGGGCCTTGGAGGGAGACTTCACATATGGGTGTGGCTAAATGGTGTGGGTGTGATGTGGGTGGGCGTGGGCACTCCTTCAGGCTCCATCTTGGGATTCAAATCACTCAATGGCTGTTGGCTTACCAGCCCCTGCTCAATGCTATGTATTGACTACAGTCAGCATCTGTGAAATCTGTCTGATCATCATGCGGGATGATGCCAAGATTGGTGAAGCAGGTTCAGGCTCAGGGGGTGTCAAAGGTGGTGCTTGCCACTGCTAGGGTGGTGCTCAGCACTCCAATGCTATGGTTAGTTGGCCACTCCAAGAGTACTTAAGGGGAAGCATAGGCAACTGATCCCTCCCCTGCCCACGTCTCTGTGCCAGGCCGGCCAGTGTCCACCACAGCTTGCTCTCCTGCCTGTCATGGATAAGACCCGCTCCGGCACTGGTGTTGGGCCATCGCGGGCCCACAACACGCAGCACGTGACAACAGGGAACATGCGCCCCAGTAGGAGGAACACACACGTGGGAAGCATGTGACCGAGAACGATGCGTCGAGCCATTGCTGAGCTCAACTCGACACCAGGGGACTGGGGAGGAGTGCTAGGAGGTTATGAGTAGCGCCTGGCCTGCGAGGGATGTACGATCATCCCCTTTGTGGCCAGGAATGGGGGCGAGGAGGAGCAGGAGAGGCCAGGGTGTCCGATCACCCCCTTGCGGACCCATGTATATAATGCACGATAGCATACCATACTGACCCATTTTGATCAATTCAGCGGGCCTGTGACCCGTGACCGTTTGGCCGAAATGTCCAATTCGGCCGCAGGCCGAATTTCGCGTGACCTACTACCCGATTAGGAAGTTCAGCGCGCAAAATCTTCCCGATTGGGACAGTTTGGGACCAAAAGATTTGGCTGTGACCTGTGACCCGCCGAAATATTTCGGCCAAAAAATCCGATGTGACCGTGACCTGCCTAATTGAATGAAATAGGTCAGTATACTCTATTGCTTAGATCATCTGAAGAACTACTTCTCTCCATGCAAGGAGGAAAACACTGACTTATCGGTCCCGACACGACCCGATTCAAACCCTCGACTACCGACAGTGACAAGGGACCGCCCGACCCGCAGTCTGACACTGCCCTGTGTTCTCTTTACCAGTGCACCGGTAACATGTGCGTGCTGGTGCTCAGAGGTTCACAGGCAGGGCCCGACTGGCCTATATCGGTGGCCGCACGGTTGGCGGATCTCATTGCCGATTGAGGATGCTATGCCTTGGCCACACCCCTCCATCTGGTGTGCCTAGGGATGCCAGCCATTGCCGTAACGGCAATGGCCGTCAATGTGACAGGTGGGCTATGGCGACGGCCGTTGAAATCACGGCCGTCAGAGCCCATAACAGAGAGCCCGACGGTACGGGACAGGCAACGGGACGGCCGTAACAGTTACGGGATGGCCGCCGGCTCTGATTGCATCAATTGACCACAATATCACTGTTTTTAGACCCGATATGGCTGATAAATGACCCGCTGTCATGAATGCAGCTCCAGATTAGGCTCGACAACACATGCTGACCTTCGGCCAGGCCGGGCTAGGGCCCGGCGTGATGCGACAAGGTTACATCATCTCTTTCGATGGGACTGCGGAGGGGGTCGGGAAGTTGGTATGCACCTGGCACATTGTCCATTTGTTGCTGCCTGCAAAGTTATTGCAGATCGGCGGCAAATCACTGTTTCAATGGTGAGTAAACAGATGATTTGCTCTATGATACCCATTGACCCGTACCAAGGGCCGTCGCGGCCGTAATTCGACGGCTGTTACAGCCTACACCCGAACCGTAACCGTCCTGTCCGGGACTTCACCAGAAGCCCCGACGGTACGGTAACGGCTACCCGTTGATGGGTCCCGTCGACCCGGGGCTACGGCCACAGGCGGCATCCCTAGTATGGGTTTTAATTATGAGTACTGTCAATTCTAAACCCCAAAAGACTTATATATTTGCTCATTATGTTTGTAATCTATACCCATATCCGTGTGGGTAAAACCCATATACCCGTGCGCACTGATCGACTAAGGGCCCCTTTTTTCGGGCCGTGTGGGTATGCCTGACCCGTTCTATTACCTACATATAAGTGAATATTCTTTGGTGCAAATAGGGTCCGGATACAGAAAAAAATCTCTTTTTTGGCTTTCTCAACATACTATAGTAATTAGACCTTAAGTTCATACCATCTTACATACATATTTATTTCAGCTACAATTAAGTTCATCAATGATGATCAGCGCATCAATTTCCTTATTTGGTATGCCGGCAATAGCCAGCGGCAAAATTTTGATGATATCTGTGAAATTTGATAGATTTTGATGCATAATTTCTATGTTTACACATTACACATTTGCACAAGTTCAGTTTGGGGAGGTCTCTCACACATTACTCGAACTTAAGGTCTAATTACTACAGTAGAATATCATGATCCAAGATTCCAAGTTGCTATAGTATGATAGCATAGTCCAGCATAGTTCTACCCATTTATGATCACAAACTAAATACTGGGACCAGTCAATTCTCAGAGACCTGAGTGCTCATAGCTTTTGCCTCCCACTGGCAGATAATCTTGTGCTCTCCAAGTCTGCCTTTGTTCCTCACATGGAACAGTGATTCTGACAGATTTTCATTGCATGTACCAGTACTCAAATTGAACTTTGCTATCAACAGAAGGATTTTTTTTTTGCCAGTAAACCTCTTTGCACCCCCAAGGGCCCAAATTCAGGTCCTGTTCGAATCTCATGAGAGTGTCTGGTGTCGTGAGAGGCTGTGTACCAAGACTATTGCCAAGCTTTACAACACTGCCGGACGAGAAGACCAAAGCCGATTACAGCCGATTACGTGTCCGATCGGCGAATCGAGCTCCTACACAGAGGGCGGCGAATCAACCATCAGCAATATATTATGTTCTGAGTTTTGAGATGCAAGACCGACGCATTTCCTCAGTCAAGCGTAAGGACTTTGACTTCGTGCGTTAGGAAGAACGCCCTTATGGCTGATGTAAATAGTCTTGGCCTCAGCGACGCGGACATGCGGAGTTGGCTGGTAAGGATCGGTGTCGATTTCCCGGTTTCCGTCCCGGCGATGTGCACAATGGCGTTCCCAGGGGGGGGGAACAAGCAGCCGTGGGCCGTCCGTTTAAATAGCAGACTGGGTGCCACTGTCAATTCCCACCCGCGCAGTATGCATTTCTCCCTCACCACCGCCCTCTCCGCGCTCTTCCTCGCCTCGTCCGCCTACGGAGTCGCCCAGATCCATTGGCACATCGGGGCCGACTGCACCGGCGAGCTCCTCGGGACGCACCACTCCATCCTCCCCGGCGACTGCCTCTCCTTCGACCAGGGCCGCAGCGCGCGCAGCGTCTCGTGGGAAGAGTTCTACGGCGAGGAGAAGATCCAGGGCCTCCGCCTCTTCCAGTCGGGCGGCGCGAACGACGGCTGCGCGGGCGACTTCCAGCTCGAGAGCAACTCGACGTCGGGCTGCGTGACGGCGCCACCAGGGTGAGTGTCGTGCCGCTCGTGCTTCCGCCATCGACTGACAAAAAAATGTGTGTAGCGTCAACTGGCAGAGTGTCAAGCTTACCTGAGGGAAGTCGCACTACTCTGAGCCCCGCAATTAGATGACCGTGCATGAGCGTAATTACATACCACACAACTAGATCATCTTGGGAATTCACAAGTCATTCGTTCGGCAGATAACAAGGCATTTTGGGCTGCTCGCGGGCTGAATATTTAAGGAACTATGCGGTAAATCCAAGCCATGTTGACTGTTACTAGTACATTTTGCTCGCTGGATTAAAGATTAGTGTAGAGACTTCTACAGGCGGTGCAAATACACACCTATTTCGACTTCTTTGCGATCACTCGACCCAGAGCCCCTCCTTCTTGTGCCAGCTCTCCAAACTCTCCGGCCCATACACGTCGTACACGTCCTTCGGGCCCTCCGGAAGGCGCACATACGCGGGCTTCCCCGCCGCGCACGCCACCGCCATGCGCTCGGGGACAACCAGCTCCGGGTCGTCGATCGCGGACGCAAACGGGTGGATGAGGTCCGGCCTGCAACGATATCAAGTCGGTCACCCGACAGCAACGAATGGCCCACCATTCCGGCGACCAAAGCCACAGCATGCTCGAGCACCTCCCGCAGAAGCTGCGCTCGGACGTCGCGGTGCGCTCCTCCGGCGTATCGCGGTCCATCACCGCCCTGTACACCCTGCCCCGGCGACGTCAGCTCTGCCCGGGCCAGGACGGCAAATTGGCAAGCGCACCGGATGTCCTCCTTCCCCTGCTCGATCTGCAGCGTGGCGTTGTGCCCGCCGAGGTTCACCGACCCGCCGTAGCCGCCGACCTTGCGGCAGATCGAGCACACACAGAGCTGCCCTATCGATTAGCTACCTGCACTTGAAGACGGTAAGCGCACCTGGTACGGCACAGCGCTGCTGCTGTCGACGGCGAAGCGCACCGCGCCGCAGTGGCACGAGCCTTTCAGGTGGACGGGCATCGTCAGTAGGTTCCGAAATGTGCGATGTGGTGGGAGGCAAGAAGGGCCAGTGGCGGTGCTAGCATGTGATCATGCGATTATGTCAACTCTTATGACTGAACTTCGATTGGGGCGCCGGAGACGATGCCACGGCCCGTGCAACGTTGCGCCAGGAGAGTCAATGGTCTACGAATGGATGCGCGTCGTCGGAGGTCGGACGTGGGTAACATCAAATTGTCAACAAGAATGGTCATTGACAATGACAGAACAGTGACGTGGCAGGCCGCCGCCTTTCTCGCGAGCCGTCATGTTGGCTCCCTACAGACACTCGTCGTCGGCCTCTCCTCCGCATCCAACTGGTCACCAGCCAAGGCAGTTGGGACTGAAAACTGTACCTCGAAATGCCGCGGCCCATCTGTGCGTCTGATTCCTTGAATCCGAATCTCCTTTATTCCAAATCGGCTGACTCTTCTTTGCCAATGGACGCTCCCGATCAGGACAAGAAGCCCCAGCGACAATATCATTCGGCACCCCCCACCCACGGCCCGGGGGCCAAGAACAACTCGCGACACATGTGTGCCAGTGTCTTCGATTGACCGCGGAAGATGCCTCTCCCTGGACCCGACATCGCGAATATCTGCCACGGGCTGCCATTCGTGCAATTCCCAGCCTGAGCCACGTATATATTCGATGCGCGTCGGGGTGCACCGCTCATGGCTCCCTCCCGACTCTCCCTCCTCGTCCTGCTGGCGGCTGGATCGATTGCAAGCTCGCTCGCTGAGACAGAATGGTACACTCGGAACCGAAACACCATCGAATCTATCTACAACCGTGCGTTGCTGAAAAGACGCGTCATTGCCTGACTGATTCTTCCAGTCACCGTGTACCCGCACAACCTCGCTGTCCTGAATGGGAGCATCCCGCCGGGCCTCTTTGACGACAACGCGAACGGGCGGATCACGCCGGTGGGCGAGTTCTTCGGGTTCCAGGACTCCGTCGAGTACTTCTGGGGCCTCGCGCCGGTCCCCTCCGGCCACCCGCCCAACGCCGTCTTCGCCAGCGCCGATGTCGTCCACTTCGTCTCCGGCTGCCCCGAGGTCGCCGCCAGCACGGTATACTTCACATACAAGACCCTCAATCCCGATAACACACCCGGCGCCTTCGTCACCAAACTGAAACAGGTCGCCTTCTGGCACTTCGACGCGGCTGGCGCGGTGCTTGCGTACGATGCATGGATTCCAAACATCCAGAAGACCGTCGGACACACACAGCCTGGTGGGGCCACCCCCGCTGGGCGGAACGCTACTATCTCAACTCTCTGCACAGCGCAAGCTACGACCTGCGTGGGCGACAACGAGGTATATGCTGATGCAGACGAGTGCGTCCACATCCTCGGCCAACGTGACTTCGGCGACTGGGACGACGTCTGGGGGGACAACGTCGTGTGCCGGCTGATCCATGCCCGCCTCGCGATACTCCGACCCGAGGTACGCAGTGCATTGTGTGCAGTAACACTGCCAGATCCCTCACACTGACACACATCTCAGGTGCACTGTGTTCATGTCGGGCCCACGGGTGGCGGTAAGTGTGTTGACGTAGAGTATAACGACGTGCGTGCTGTATGAGTGTTCTATTGTGGCTGACCTTATAATACCATAGGTCTACTACAACGACGAGCTCGTCTTCGGAGAGCATGGCGCGGCAACATTCGATTGCGGGACTTACCGTGACTAGCATTATATACCAAGATTGTAAAATTCATCAATTTTCACTGGGGGTCTGGACAACAAGAAATATTTGAGTCTACCCTTAGCGTATTTTACACATTGCATATGACAAAAGTCACGAAACTCCACATGATTTCCAGGTGGCGATCACCAAACCTGGGTGAAATTATGCCAGTAGAAGTTGGGATTAGAGATCATCGTCTTGTGGTTTTGTGACAGAATACTTGCTGGTTTTAGATCACATTATCTTGCCTTGATACTCTTTTTGGAAGTTTTGGCCAAAAGTCTGATTATTTCTTTGATTATTATTTTGTATAAAATCTTTTATTAATACCGGTCAGTTTGGTCACCACCTTGGTCACTCTGTTTAACATGATGTCACCAAGAGGCTTTATCCTTTGTGATGCACCCTTTGTAGTATGTGATATTGTCTCTTTATTTTGTCGCACCACCCAACACTGACCTACCCAATGCCCGTAGTCCTTCATGTGCATTGAGACATACAAATGAGTGGCAATTGCTAACTACATACATTTTCAATAGTCCTTCTGTGGCCTTTATGAACAAGGGTGTGTCATTATTCGAAAAAAAAACGGATATACTGTCGAAAGACCCCCTCCCTTACCATATTGGGTAATATATTCCCATGATCGCTCATCATGTGACCTAATGATGCGATCAAAAGTGGCGATAAATTCATATTTCCAGTTAAATTCATTAAAATACCATTACTTATTGATATATAGGACTTGAGCCTTCACAGAGTCCCGACTCCCTAGTAGACCATCTATATGTAAGCAGCAGGGATTTTGTATATCCACCTTGCAAAAATAGTACAAAAGTAGTGCAAAGCCAACATCAGACCTACCAAATCCCCCCTCCCCCCTAAAAAACATTTATATAGCAAAAGTTTTTCAAGGGCCTTCACCCCGATCCCATGTTCGTAATAAGCATCTTAACAACATCCCCTTGTTTATGAATGGATGCTAAACAATACCAGTGCTTTTTGTGTTCGTAATAAGCATCTTAACAACATCCCCTTGTTTATGAATGGATGCTAACCAATACCAGTGCTTTTTGTACTTTCTACAGTTCGAGATGGCCAATCCTCCAGCTCAATCTTCTTCTCTTGGAGCTGTAGCACCATCTGAAACACCCCCTGCCACCTTAGTACCCTCCTTTGCTCCACCTAATTGTGAAATAGGTAGAGACGAGCAGGCTGATGATGATCATTTGGAGGTGGATATAATAGAGGTTAAAGAAATAGTTATTGATGTCAATGCTTTCTCTTTCTCCTTTGCTTCAAATAACAATTGAACAAATAATTATTGCCAACTCTATCAACACTTAGTCTAACTGAGAGGCTACAACAACATTGACCTTCAGGACCTTAGGATGTAATAATCTAGTTATTCTTACTCCTTATAATACTTTCAAACGAGTTCTGACGGATACTCAGTAGGAATTTTCGACTTCTCAACCCAAGCAGCTATAGGAGCAATATGAACTATTGACATCACATCCAGTTTATTGCAACACAGAATGGAGTCTAACCTATATCTTTGTCTTAAGCTATCCCAGAGTGCAACCTGACTATATGCCAGAAGGTGTACTGCACTTGAATATTGCTGCTTTTAAAGATCAACTTATCAATTGCCTACTCAATACAATTCAGAAATGTACATCACCAAATAAGTGTTGATGGCATAAGACTCTTGTGACGTGATTGTTACGTCTATCATCTGTTAGAAGTTGCTCGAACGTGTAGATGGGGTTATAAATGACTTATAAGGAGATCTCGAAGTTGGTAATATCTTGTAAGCTTTCTATAAGGCTTGGAAAGCCTTGGACCATCCTATAGTCGCTTTCTTAGGTTATAATCACAGACAACCCTCACGATTTTGCGTACTATAAGCTTATAAAAATGTTTTTTGTTGCCTACTATATTTTTCTCAAGAAACCTTACTGTCCCATTTCGATCAAGTGTCCGGCACTTTTTCGAAATTTGGGACCAAAAATTTTTCTTTTAATTTATGGTAATTTTCACGAGGACTTTTTTGGTCAATGTAACGCGTAACGCGGACAGTTGACCTAAATAGGACAGTACCCTCTATTTTAGAGGCTTTTCATACTGCGAACCATTATAGGCCGTTGAGAAGCTAGATATGCCTTATGCTACTTATATGTTATTGTATGTTGAAGCCACTTCTTCTGATTGAAACTCGCAACACACATATGATCATTATAAAGTCCAAGTGATAGACAGGTAGGTAGCAGTATTGTATATTACAGGCAGTTAATTGTAAGGGCAACCCCAGAGGCCTGAGATCAAGGTCCTAGCAGGGGAGGATCCAAAGCGTGAACATTGGTAAGCGAATACAAATGAAGCTGACCTAGCAGGGGAGGATCCAAAGAGAAGAAACTCTAAGGGTCCGCCTGCTAGGGAGCTGACTATATCCTGCTTGTCCGTAGCTGCCGCTGTCAGGCACAGAAGGCTTGGGGCGGCGTCGCAGGCGAGGTCCCAGGGCGACCGTTGGGAGGGCGTTGACGGATCGGTGATTGTACGGGCGAGATGGAGGGCCGGACTGGAGTCGGAACCGGAATCGGACCGGAGTCGGACGCGTCTCCGAGGGGCCGAAAGGGGGGTTCCCTGACATTAATGAATGTCATCAATCAATCAAGGGCATGAAAGTAGGGAGAGTGATAAAAGAATGGGGGATCGTGTCTGGTTAATCTGTTCGACAGTGACTTCGACAGGAACCCTCCACCAAGGGTATTCTACTATGACGCCAGCCGCTATCCCGTTGATGGTCGATATGCATTCTTGTTTAATGTCGGGGTCCCGGATATTGTTAATGGAAGAGGTCGCCTCAGGTGTGCTCGATGAGGTGGTCAGATTTGCTGGAGGCTGAATCAATGTGATATCCTCGCTATGAGGGGTCGAAGCGACACTGGTAGAGGCAATGCTGGAGCCATTGCTTCGCCGCCCACAAGATTTGACCATCCGGTAGGCCCCTCCATGGCCAGGTCCACGAGCATGTGCCAGTGCCTGCAACACAATATATTGAGATGATGTAGACTGAGAAAACAACACACTCACTGTAGTTGGATGGTAAAATCCATGTTGAACATTTGTCATCGTCGGAAGGAAGCTCTGCGGCGAACTGACGGGTGAGTAGAACCTCTGAACAGTGGTGTTGCTGGTGGCCTATGCTGGTTCAGCATTGGGTTTGCCATTGGGAGCGATGTGTAAAACGCTGTTGCCAGCTTGCCCTGGACCATGTAAAGGCACTTGATTGAGTTCGACGCTAAATCCATTGTTGAGTGTGTGGTTGGTACCGTAGTAATTGGCCAAGGAGGGAAAGAAGGTGTGCTCCGGGTCAAAGCCAATCAGATAGTCATTGAGAGAGATAGTATGGTCATTTTCATGCAGCAGTTGACCACCGTGAAGGTCGTAGTCTGAATCGTCGTACATGAGAGGAAAGAACAGGAAGAAGTCACCGTCAGGGACTCGGGCTCGAAGTAGGTAAATCATTGGCATCGCACAGCGTCCACCATCACTTTCGTAAATCATCCATTTCTCGAGAAAGTAGAAGAATTTGCAGACATTGACGTGTTCCATTAATAGTTGCACTGCTTGGCTTGATCTTATCAATCATCATCATGTCTCTCTCTCAATGTGATTTGAGCTCGAGTTCTTCATCCATGAACTCAGAGTCTACTCTGTCTCACTCATCATACCTACCATCATTACTGATCCCGACTATCATAGTGTGCCAGACTAAATTTATAACTTTTGCTTGAATGAGAACAGAAACTCAACTATGACAATTGGACGGTTCGAGCACCTGCCATAATAGCAGAAGCCTATGATATAATGCATATTCTTCAAGCTCATCGCCAGAGTTGTATTACGGAGAAAGCTGCCGCTGAACAACGACTTCACGAATTGATTCTCTCCGTCAATTATCTGTGGACTCAGGTCGACCAAGGTGATTAATGAATTAAGGAGGTGGACATTGACACAGGACACATCCATTGGGTTATAGCCTTGAAGGGGTTGTCTGGAACTATATCTTGTCGTGAATATGTAGCTATCTCGTCCGAATAATAAGTACTTCCTGTGTAACAGTATTCCCAGGATGTGCACTCAGTTTTACTAATAAAACTGTGGCTACTGGTGAAGGGCTGTACTCATAAAACCCGGGGGAGCTCATGACAGCCATGGCCGGAGTACTGTGACAAAAAATGTGACATTCAATCAGTTGTGAATATCTCAATGAGTTTGACAGCTATGACTAAGATATTACCAGATATAGAAAGGCAAATCACCATTGTTTCAGGCCGAAGACCCGGATAAACATCTAGGTAGGCCTGTGATCTAGGGCAAAGGTATACATCCTAATTAGGCTAAAATTGATGTATCCTGATATAGCCGTCAATGGTACTGATGTCCATCAAAAATCGTTCCACATTGATCACTTTATCTTGATGTCATCAATCCCACCATCAATACTATGATCTAACACCCAAAAATGAATAAAATGGTCTTTTAAAAAGTGTGACATTTGTGACCCTTGAGCCCTTCCCCAGGTTTTATGAGTACGGCCCTTCACCAGTAGCCACGTTTTTATTAGTATTCCTGAGTGAATGAGCTGGTATTCCAAGTCTTTTCCTCCTTATACAGGTTTCACTTCGTTGTGTGTGCACAATGAGAGAGTCGGACGATAAGATTGCGATTAAAATGGAAAGATTTATTCTCGCAGCAATGAAAAAAAAAAAAACATGCAAAAGTTGTGAATCAGAAAGCCATTGATTGTCTATTCTAGGAGTTTGAATTAGATCTGTTTTGAAGGCCATCAAGAATACGGTAATACCTAAGAGGTACTTTTCCATATCTGTGATCTTGCATCTACCTAGCGCTTCCTTGTGCAACTTGTCCACCTCAGCCTCCAAGCTTTCAACCTGATTAGAGAGCTGGATATTCAAACCTCTTAGTTGCTGTTAACCAAGTGAGCTCAGATCGTCAGAAGATTACGGACGCACATTGATTCTGGTTCTCTGCTGTTTGACGGTCTCCCGACAATTCACCCATCCAAAATTGGCCCAAGACAGCTCCAGTTGCAACCTTACTTGGTCCAGTACGCTGGTGCTGAGTTGCGTCTGATAGCGGTCGCGGTCACGGGCAACACTTTCATTGGCTTGGTAAAGTCATTCGTTTTGTGCGCGAAGTTCATCCAATTTAATCTGAACCAAAGAATGCTCGCTCCTAAGGGACTCGAAAAGAACTTGAAGCTGAACAGAGGGAGCATCTGGGACAATGGTGAGTGATACCCCTCGCGCGCTGGCAACACAAACCTGGAGTTGGACTTGCCATAATTTTGACTCCTCTCAACTTGAATATCTAGGTTACGGTAAAAGTGCATGCCCAGTACCTGCGCACGGCTGGAAACCCACATTCTGGAGATGGCACAGGGTACATCTACCTATTGGTCATTCAGGACGAATGGAGGCGGAAATAGTTGCTCAAAATCGGGCACTCCAAGAATTGGAACCACCAACTGCAGTAGCATCGGTCAAAATGCAGGGGGCCAGACATTCCACCTCATGCTGGTGTTTCATGGCTGAGCACCATGTATGGTGTGGTCCTGTCTTATGCCAATTTTGTGAGTGCCGTCATGTTAAGTATTTCGATGCTCTGCATTGTGAGATGGTCAAAGAGATCAAGAAGATCTTAGAAAGATTTATTTTATCACTTGGTTGGGAAGTAGAACGGGTTCGGTTGTAGATAAAAGAAAATAATACAGTTATAAGAGCACTTGAAAGGTTTTTTATTCTATTGTCAGGGGTTATAAGCGTTTCACTAAATCAGAAGCTGTTACAATCGCTTGACGAATTTGGTGATGTGTGTTAGAAGTTGACTTTACATATCTTTTATCTCTGCACTAGGAGTTTAGCTAGTAAGTTATATACATTTCTAAGTTTACCTAACTTACTTGTTTATTTAGAATAGATTTAAGCAACATTATCAACTTAAGCGGTTAAGGTCTTAAAGAACAAACAATAACAGATGCTATGTTATACTTTCTAGGCTGATCACTGATGAAAGTGGCACATTTGATCCCATCATCAATTTCTGATGATATCATCAACATCTACCACATCACACCAACCAACCCCAAACGAAGGCTAGCACAGCCTTACCATATTTGGTTAGATGATATCATCCATCAATCCATCAATGACTTAGACTGAGTCATATCAATCCGAGTCAGAGTGAGTCATGACGTGAGTCAGGGTGAGTCGGTATGAGTCAGAGTGAGTTAGTATTAGTCAGCCTGGAATTAGTATATAAGTAGGACGCTGGTGGCCTTCTGCCCCCAGCGCTTTTATTCTCTTTTCCCTTCTACCTTCTGGGAAATAGTCATCCAGTTGTATCATACCTATCAATATAACTTGATCTCATCATCAACTACTACGAAGTTAGATCATTTGATCATCTATTAAGTTGGCCCATCATCTGATCCGGCTTTGTTTGTGACATGCTATTATACAAAATAGACAATAGCACATCTTGAAGGGCAGAACATCAACTCTCATTTAACTGCTATATCAAGCTTAAGTTATTTAGTGCTCTTGTAGGCCTCTCTCTTATCTATATATGCATTCCTAAAGCTATTTTACCTTACATCCTTTAATACTTCCTAAACAACTGCAATTTGTAAGCTATCTCCCGAGGCTGTGTTCTTAAATGGGACCCTAAGTTTTTATAAGATGCAGATAATGCGTCTATTTTTTGTAACTTTATTAGTAGCCATCTTAGAATTCAAGTGAGCAGACCTGTTACCACTTTTACTTTACTTCTTCTATAACATATTATCTTAGCTTCAGCTTAATGTACTTTGCAGACTAACTCCAGAAGAATGTAATATATTATGTATTAGAATCTTACAACACACCTTAATCAGACCTTTTACTAGCAAACACTTCAAAAACAAACTATTCTACTCTAATATGTAACTATAGTATAAAAATAGCTTTTCCTGTGATTGTGTCAGTAGACTTTACATTAATAGTTATATCTAACAAAGGCGCCCAGCGTTCCTCGGTCAAGCCGCCTGTGCTACTCGTAGCTGCAAGCTACTGTAGCATTCTGTGGGGGTGAAACACCTCCCAGAGCGTTACGCTTACATAATGTACTGAAACAGGAAACAGGCTCGGCATTATGCGTTATGCGATGAGAAACATTGAAACAGTGTGCATGGGTTGGTCAAAGCACAGAGATGCATTGTTCAAATTTAGACGCGAGTTCCGAAGCTATTTAAACAGGATATGTATGAATGTAATTCCCTTGTTCCATTTCTCAAATCTGTCGTCAAACAGCTCAAGCCCAATGAGCGGGAGCCATGGATCGATGCATGGCTTCCTCGGCTACTTCAAGCAGCCAAGGAGGCGGGAGCAGGATACCAAAGAAGGCTGCCATCGTGTCCAAGCCAGCACTTTCGTCTGCTCCCCATTCATCTCCGGCCATTCCCTCGCCCTCAACTGCAACCACTCGTGCTACCTCTCCCATCGACATTTCTGATGACGAGTTTGACCGGCCTAAAAAAAGGCAGAGGACCACACTTGTCATCGACTCCAATTCAGAAGACGAACCTGATCTTCCCGCACGGCTCTTGCCAACGCCAGCGACAATTCCTGTCCATGCTCAAGGACGAAATCCTGAGCCTTCACCATCAACACAAAACATCCCACTGATTAGCAACCACCAAGGCTCGTTGCTTCAGTTTGGGTTCCGCAAGAGATGAGACTCCGAGGAAGCGAAGACCCATTTCATGAGCAAAGCAAGGAGTCGGTGGGCTGAAAGCCGTGAAGATCGACTGGCGGAAGAGCAGCAAAAGAAGGCAGACGCCAAGGAGCGAAAGCAAGCGCTTGCTGCCATTCGCCAGAAGAAGTTCCGTGAATGGCGAAAGGAGGAGAAGGCCAACTGTAAGGGCAACCCCGGAGGCCTGAGATCAAGGTCCTAGCAGGGGAGGATCCAAAGCGTGAACATTGGTAAGCGAATACAAATGAAGCTGACCTAGCAGGGGAGGATCCAAAGAGAAGAAACTCTAAGGGTCCGCCTGCTAGGAAGCTGACTATATACTGCTTGTCCGTAGCTGCCACTGTCGGGCACAGAAGGCTTGGGCGGCGTCGCAGGCGAGGTCCCAGGGCGACCGTCGGGAGGGTGTTGACGGATCGGTGATTGTGCGGGCGAGATGGAGGGCCGGACCGGAGTCGGAACCGGAATCGGACCGGAATCGGACGCGTCTCCGGGCCGAAAGGGAGGTTCCCCTGACACCAACCACATGCCAGACAATGGAGAGACCGTTAATCAGGCACTCATTGCTGCGGCGAGAGCTGCTGCTGTTGTTCTGACTCCCATCGATTCTGCTGTTGTCTTGTGCGTGATGACCCGTACTCGTTGGTGTGCAGAAAGGGATGGAACACGGGGCGGGGTGATAAAAAATGCATTGCCAGTCAAGAGAATGACATTGACCGCTACATGCCGCAGTGCAACTGGGAAGTGCGTCCAGCAATTCGCAAGCTTCAGAATGCCTATCCAGATGGCCGGTTTGCAAAACTTCAGCCAGGGACGATCTCGCGGTATTGAGTGAAGGGGGAGAATCGATGGGCAGATGATACTCTGAGAAAGGTGGCTGCGCAGCGGGTGATTCAGGGCACAGGATGAACAGCAATTCTCGCACCTTATCCCAGCATTTCGGACTCTGTGGCCACGACCGTTCGCACATTCCGCATTGCTGGCACCCCAGTTACGCCGTCTATCGTCCGTGCTCTCTTTCGTGCCCAGGTAGAAGCGGTGGCTCCACAGCTCCTCGAGAAAGGCTTCAAAATCTCTGAAAAATATGTCCGCGACTGGTTAGCAAGTGTTATGAACTATTCATCGCGCGCAGGAACTCGAGTGGCACAGCACATACCCAAGGATGCACCAGAACAGCTTTGTCGGACCTTCTTCCGCATCCGCTACGCCATAAAAGCCCACAAGATTCCACCAGAGGTCGGTCCGAATTGTTGCAATGTTGCTGTTCTGACTCGTCTTCACTAGCTTGTGATTAACGCGGACCAGACTGGGGTTCTTCTTGTCCCATCCAGCAATCGCACTTTTCACGAGGTTGGCGCAAAGCAAGTCGACATCACCAGTAAAGATGAAAAGCGCTCTTACACAGCACTGATCGCTGTCACGCTCGCTGGTGACTTTCTACCCCAGCAGCTTGTTTTCAACAGGAGCACGGACCGCTCCCTTCCACGCAGCATCGCGCCTGGTATGGACAAGGCCATTGCCCATGGTCTGACCTTCGCTTCTGCCAAAAGCAAGAAACAAAGCAGCCACTTCTTGACCTTTCACACAATGAAACGTTGGGTCGTTACTCACCTTGAGCCACACCGGACCGATGTCATTCAACGCTTAAACCTTCCAAGCGACCAAAAGATGATTGTGTATATCGACATTTACCCTGTCCATACAGGCACCGAATTTCGCACCTTCGTTTTCGCCGATGCACCATTCATTATCCTCATCCATGTCCCTGGTGGATGCACACCAATCGCCCAACCATGTGATGTCGGGCTAAATCGAATCCTCAAGCACTTCTTGAAGCAACGCGCTCAGTCATGGCTGGCAGATCATGTCCGTGAACAGATTGCCAAAGACATCGCACCACCAGACATTACTTTTCCAACTCAAGTCAAAGAGCTTCGCGACACGGTTGTTCAGCCACATGTCGACCTGTATGAACACATGAACACTGCCGAGGGACGGAGGATTGTGCAGAAGGCCTGGGCCAAATGCAAAATTCCCAACTCTCCGTGGTCCCTTTCTGAAGATTGCTTGTATGGCGACGCTAGCGAGAGCGCGCTGCTGGAATATCTCGGCTCGGATCCCACTCTGGCTAATGAGATTCGCAACCGTTGCGGCGCTGCCAAACTGGATCGTATCTTGACAAACGCGGGAGCGTGAAGGAGCCGACGAAGCCACTGCTAATCATGGATGTGATGATGATGACGATGTGCCGCTGGAAGAGGTTGTGAATGCTGCTTTGGATGGTGCAACAAGCACGGAGTATCGTGTAGCAGATGATGCTGATGGACTGGAGTCCGCAAGTATTCTGGAGGACATTTTGGCCTATGGGGAGACAGTGTATTGAGATGGCGACTTAAGCATGTATTTATTTATTCATTTTAGCAGATCTAGATTTTTATAGGTAAAAAAATGGATTTTTTTGTACAATATGAAGACTGAAACAGCTGCTGCGTTACGGGTTATGTGCTTCAGAACTTGGAAACGAAACAGTGGGGGTGTTATGTGTTATGTTTCACCCCCCACAGAATGCTACAGTAGGTTAGGTGGGTTACGTTTACAGCTGAGAGGCGTAGACGGTAGCCCTGTGTCAAGCGGGCCGGCGGAGTGCTCGGCCTGCCTTATGCGGCTACATATGCTAGCAACTGCGGCGCCTCCTTGATAGATGGTCGGATTTCCTGGCGGTGGTGTTCGGCCGGGGCCAAGCCGGGGCCGGGCTTGAGGAACCTGCTTGTGATGCGCGCATCAAATTGCGTCACCGTCCGGAGGAGGCCACAGCGATGGGTCAAGGGAATGTGGTGAAACGATCGTGTGGCGCGTAAGTAGTTCTGAGGACTAGTTGGACGATCTACACGCCAGTCATCGCTTCGAGCAAGTCTGTGCTATACAAGCAGCTACATACACCAAGAGAATGTAAGTATACTGACCCATTTCCTTCAATTAGGCCGGTCACGGTCACATGGGATTTTTTGGCCGAAATATTTCGGCGGGTCACGGGTCACAGCCAAATCTTTTGGTCCCAAAGTGTCCCAATTAGGATGATTTTCAAATTTTCCGCGCCTGCGCGAATGTCCTAATCAGGTAACAAGTCACGCGAAATTCGGCCTGCGGCCGAATTGAACATTTCGGCCAAACGGTCACGGGTCACAGGCCCGCTGAATTGATCGAAATAGGTCAGTATATGTAAATTTAGATTATGTCCGACATTGTCGAGGTATCATATACAGTCATCTCCAGCTCATAGTAGCCTCATACGCCGCCGCGCAGCCCTGGCGTTTGGGTGCCCCAGTCCTGCACGTGGTTATTCGCGCCAGAGGCAGGCCCGTCCTCATCCGGCTCGCCCTCTGCATCCTCCTCGCCACCGGCTCCGTTTTCATAGCCACCGCTCGCGACGCTCGGCCCGCTCGACGCGGACGCCGACCGGCGGAGTGGCGACGAATGGGACGAGGCAGCGGAGCTCGGGAAGCTCGCCGACTGCGAGGAGGGATAACCGTGGGAGGGCGCCGCGAAGGTGGAGATCGGCGGCAGGCGCACATAGGGCGGGTATTCACCGCGGTTGCATGGCCCGGGCATCTTGCTGTAGTCTCCCGTCGAATTCGGGGGTGGGTACGGACTGTGGCGGCCCGGGTGGGGACTGTGGCGGCCTCCGACCATCGGCGACGCGAACCCCGTGTCCCACGCCCACCCGAGCTCCCCGCCTCGGGGGAACTGCTCGCATGCGTATGGGCCCGGCGGCTGCGGGGGAAGCGCTCCGTAGAGCGGCGAGGCATATCTGAGGCTGTTCATGTCGCGCGAGAATGAGTGGGTCGGGGCGCTGACAGGCGCATGCCGACTGGCAGCGGCAGGAGAACGGGGTCGGTCGGGGGTGTAGGTTGCCACAGTAGGGTATGGATGACCATACGGCGAGGCAGCACGCTGCCTCTCTGCTGTTGTCATCGGCGTTGTAGGCACTGGCGGCGTTACAGGCTTCACAGAAGTCTTGTTAATGGTAGCCCCGGGTTTCCTTCCGCGCCTTTTCGGTTCCGCGCCAGCCGCAAACGCGCCTTGCATGTGATGTTGTTCGGGGTTGGTGTGAGAAAATGTGAGGGAACCAGCGGCAGCCGCAAGCGCTGCATGGGTCCGGAAGTGGCGTCGCATGTTAGAGTTGACGTTAAACGCGCGGCCGCAGCCTGGGTGGGGACAAACAAATGCTAGAATCCGTTGTTTTCAGTACGAGAGAAAGATATGAGGGGTTGATAACGCACGCATGGCCCCCGTGTGGACGTTCATATGAATACGCAAGCTGCTTGGTCGATTGAAGCGCTTGTGGCACTCTGGGCATGGGTAGCGCTGCCGCTCGTCCCGCGGGCCATCACCCTCACCATCGTCATCGTCGCCCTCGTCTGCGCCGACCACATCGACATGCTGACCAACGTTGCTTGGCCTCCCACGTCCCCGCCCCCTCCCCCGTGTCCCACGGCCGGGGCCAGAAGCAGAAGAGTGGTGGCCATTGCCTGTCTGAGGCGGCGGCGAGACCCCGTGAGTCGGTGGCGAGACCCCGTACCCAGCGATATCCGCGGCCGCATTGTCGTACATCGAGAAGCCCATCCCTGTCGCCGAAGTCGACGGCGCGGGCGAAGAATGAGAGTGAGATTGTGCCGTCCACCTATGCGGGTCGGAATAGACGTAGTCGTCCCCCCTTGGACCATAAGCAGGGGGCATGTAGTGCATCGTGGCTTTTCGCGCAGCACGTCGCGGCGGGTGTGGGTGGGGGGCAGAGGGAAACAGCGCTCGCCACCCGCCGAATGGTGACGACAAATTTCGTCGCCGTGATGGCGACGCGTGACGCGTGTCCATGATTCGCATTGCCTTATCGGGCCACGCGCACACACATGTGTTTCATCTCCACGCTAGAAGCGGCCGCCTGGCCGCGGCGCCGTCCTGCGCGCTGCCCCCGTCGCTCATACTTAGGGCAGGGCAGCGCAGACGTGAAGTGGGTCCAGGGATTCGCGCCGCGATCTGCAGAAAATCCACCGGGCATCGGTGTCGCTCGGGCCTCGGGGATTGGCGGCGCGCCAATCCTCCCTGGGCCCTTCCCTGTCACGGCGCCGGTCTTTTGACTTCAGGGGTCGCGACGCCGCGTGGGAGCGCTCCGTCGGATCGCAGGGTCGAGGCCTGGTATTGAAAATGCAAAATATTGATGCCGATGAAACACGGGGATTTATGAAAAGTGCCGGGAGTGCTCAGGCTTGGCTCAGGCACACATCCCCGCAACGCTGGGAACATGTCGAGGAGCGGCGCGAGTGGGGTCTGACGACGACGATGAACGTGGCGGAAGAGCAGTAGCCACATGACGCGGGGAAGGAAAGGCCAACGGCCCCGAGAGAAGGCTTTGACGTCACCGTCTTGGCTCGTTATGCAATTGATAGATTGCGCCGGCCGAATTTCACATCTACCTCCGGGCATATCCGATGACTTCCGGCGAACTTGTTTGGTGATGCAAGCACAACCATCATCCAAAAATGTGCACACTGGGCTACACTGGGCTGATTTAAAATCAGATTCCATTCACCCAAAATTAAATCAATAGGCTGAGTTAATAAAACCAGATTTTTCATGTCTATTAGGAGTGTCAGTCTATCATATTTTTATAGGGAGTAAAAATTCTTCTAACATGTTTAGTCTGTGGGCAAAGTCAGTGTTTGGTAACCTCCCTGAGCATAATTGTATTAAAACAATATATGGCACTACCCAAAACTTAAGCAACGTTCTTGAAATGTACTTAATGAAAGATGACAAATCAGAATCAGAATGTGTTAAAGGAAACCTATGGTCCCTCTGAGTCCAGCCTAGGTATCACTTGACACTACTAGGGCATACCATTCTAGTCACAATAAGTGCTGCATATCCTGCACTATCATATTATTATATCTCCAATTTTTGGCAAGTGTGGTATGCTACTATGATTAGAGAATGATTATGTTGGAACCTGCCCTTCTTTTGGCTTTGTAGATACTTATGCAGGCATGTGTGTGTGTGTGTGTGTGTGTGTGTGTGTGTGTTTTGGGCTGTATCTAAATCCTTTTTGTAATTCTCCAAAAAAAATGATTGGAGTTCAGGAGTTGAAGTGGGTGGATTGGCTTTGACTTTATCAAATAGCTTAGGGTTGGGCCCGGGACTAGTGCTCACATAAGGGTAGAAGTCACAAATTATGGTTCCTAAAGTTCAGTATTAGAAAATATGGTGAGTTAGGTATGACCAAGAGCTGTAGAACACATATTAATATTTGTAAGGGGAGCATGTGATGTGACAGCTGTGACTGATCACGTGATGGTCCGTGCGCAGATAGCCCTGTACTTAAGTAGTTGGCTGTGGGGCTGTTCCCCCGGCTTTGGTATCAACTAGGCACCTGGACCCTCATCCCCTGACAATATTCTGGAACAAGATTATATGTAAAGGCAAAGCCTCTTTTCTAAATATATTTAAGCAGCATGCTAGAAGTTACTAAAGAAGAGTGGGTAATAAGACAGTATAGTAAATTATGATTTGCTTTATCAGCTTTAAGGGGTATATCATAGTTATTTTTAACAGAAGTCAGATGAGTAAGCTTATAACATGTAAATGGGGATTATGGGGGTGTTTATGTATACTTTAATTTGTACAAATAATAAATCAAGAAGCAACACCACTGTTTTATCTAACTTAATTATTTGCTAGCTACCTAAGGTTCTTTTATTTGACTTTAATTACTCTTATATTAAGCAGATGTCATGTGAATTTATGCACATGTTTGGCACTGGCCTTAGCAATTCATTTGCTCCACATTTCCATTTTTGGGGTAACTGTTGTTAAAGCCACAAATGGGCAAGAAAAGCTGTCAAATTTGACTAATCCTAATCAGGATACAAAGCTGTAAATCGTTTATCTTACTTATATAGGCTCTAATATTTGAACTTTTTGCTTTTGAACAAACAGCTTTTGCTATACCGCTTTTACATACATTCTCCTCCTACCTCCGTCATCTAAAAAGCATTTTCTGGCATTTAATGGTTGTATATTACCCTTTCAGTAGCATGGCATAAGTCTTATATTTTAATAGTCGGCTTGCTTTAACTCTGCTGGACATTAACTCTGATAAAGTTATTAAAGTTACTTTCTTTACAAGTCATCAGCTAATAACTTAAATCTTGCTAGTACCAGAAACATTCTTTATTAGCAAGTCAAGTGTGTATTCAACTCACTTCTAGAGCTTAATATAAGTCATAGGTTACCTAAAATTCTCTCTAAGTTCAAATTACAGGCAATAACTGTGTGTATTAGCTTTAGTTGGTTACTTAACTGAGGATGAGAATCTATATTATTACTAGTATTGTTCTAAGTCATCAGTGTGCATCAGTTCTTAATATAAATAGCTAATTGACCTTGGCCTTATAAAACTATAAAAACATATACCTCTGATAGGTAGAGCTTTCAAAATATACTTATAACTGTCGCTAATTGATTTTTTAGGTCGAAGCCTGTCTTGTCACTTAAAGCTTTTATGTTATTTGCAGATCTTATGTCCTCACTTGCTGTCTGTAGCATTCTGTATTACTTGTCGGAAATTTTTTTTTTTCCTTAACAGGCTTGATCAGGCGTGACCAGGCTGTCAGGCGCTTCGGCCTTGGTCAGGCTCCGGCCAGATCAAAGCTTCTGGCCCGGTTTCGGGCTCTCTGGTCCGGTTTCGGGGTCTCTGGTCCGGTTTCGGGCTCTGGCCCGGTTTCGGGCTCTGGCCATTGTCGGCGTCCTGACCAGCTCACCGATATCTTATCAGAAACTTTGGCCTGGCCAGTTGGCAGTCACTGAGTCAGATGAACAGGGCTGATCAGATAAGAAGAGCGTGATCTAAACGAGATAAGGCCGGACAGCTCTTGATCTTTCTTTTCGGACTGAAGCCATTTATTTAATCCTCAGTAACTTTACTGGTACGCTAGTATTAGATTACTTACTACATGATCACTTGTATTAGATTATTTACTACATGGTCAATTAGCTTGTTCAGTTTCAGTTATTAATTAAAGGTTAAGTTAACATGGTCAGGCGTGGTCAGTCAAGGAGTTACAATTTTACAATGAATTAACTAAATGCTTACAAGGGGGTTTGAACCGGTGGCTGCTACGCGCGTAAAGTACAAAATAACCATTAAACTAAACTTCCATAACAAAAGGTGTAATATGATGGCTATGATATGATCCCCCCCCCCTCAATAGCCATTGACAATTAAATTGAAATGGGTTTTTATTACAAGCATCTGACCTGACAAAAGGGAAAAACATATCAATACACAACTCAGTCAGTCCAATGAAAGACAAGAATGTATGTTTTTTTTCGGCTACAACGCGCTAACTAAGGATATGACGACTTGGATGGTTGCTACGGACATTTCGAATACGACGACGCTTAGAGATTTGGAAGTACTGACCCTATTAAGAATCTGACGCATGACCAGCAGACGCCAGCTCAGAGAGGGGGGAGGAGTCTGAATCCGAATCAGCAACGTCGAGAACAACTTGACGACGACGGCCCGCAGAAGGCGGAGCCGCTGCATGCTCATTTCCGACCACCGTTGACATCGCACGTTGACCACGTTGATTCACGGTGTCCACATTTCCACGCTGGCTGCGTCGTTTGGCAGGCTGGATATTCACAGGCTCCGAATCATCTTCAGCAATGTGTTGGCTCACAACCTGAGGCGCATCTGCGACTGCTCCACCACGTCCTCCGCCGCGTCCTCCACCGCGTCCTCCACCGCGTCCTCGACCACGTGCTCGACCACGCCCAGCGGGTGCCCCCGGGCCGGTGCCGGCGGCAAGATCAGCTGCCTCGGAGTCTGGCCCACTGGCAAAGCGTACAGGCTCAGGTACACCACTTGCAAGACCAGCCCCAGCGGTTGGTTGATTTAGATCTTTTTGGCTGGCCTTGCCCTTACCCTTGAGTTTGGGTTTGGGCTTGGGTTTGGGCTTGGGGGCTACCTTGGTCGTTGCTGGTCTGCGTGAGGCCACGATCGGTGGATGGCCATCCAATACGTTTTCAAGCTCCTCGACATCAACGATGGTAGCAGGCACTGGTACGACACCATGATTTTGAGCATCGCCTACAATGATTGCGTCTGAATCAACAGCGTCAAGTCTAATTCAATCAACGTCGAAAACCACGCACCGTCTGCTTCATCCAAATCAAGGGGTTGGCTGAAGCCGATTGTGCCCATTTCCTCGTTGTACTCGTAGGGATTCCCCTCCCCATCAGACTCCTGCGAGCCTTGAGTCTTTCCCGCCAGCTCTCTAGTCTCCTCCTCAAGCTCCTCCGAGTCGTTGACCGTAAGTCCGCCCATCAGCATTGCCACGATTTCGTCATCCTTGGAGGCGACAAGGGCCGACTCCATCGCATTGTTGCGCGATGTTGAGGGGTCAGCAGCAAACGAAACACCCTTGAAGACTATAGCATCCATGAATGGCCCAACGGTGCTACCGTCCACGGTGACCATCGTTCACCATTGTGGCAAAACAGAGCTTGAGGTGGCGCTCGAAAACACCGAGGTAATTGACGCCGGAGACGGTGCCCTTCTCTTCAAAACTATCTTTGGGCTTGTCGAGCAGAACGTGGATAAGCTAGCGAATACAGTAGATGAGCTTGAGTGGTTGCGGAACGCGCAGAAGGTACTAACCGCAGCAATGATAAACCCAACTGATGGGGCTGTGGTTTTTTTAACGGCCCACCGTAGTCCATACGTGCCGGGCAGCCGGTGCGGCGGATGCCTCATTCTTCAGGCTCCCAGGGCTAAACAAAACAAGCCGTATAGCCTGGAGGGTTGGGATAACAGCGATCAGCGCACGGAATTCCCATGGAAGACAAATTTCGACTTCGACTCACCAAGGGAAGAAGCTTGTTGAGGTATATGTCCTTGGTGTTGCCTGATAGGTTTCGGAAGATGAAGGGAGGGAGGTCTGAGGGGACGTTTGACTGGTCTTCGCCCGGGAAGTAGAGGAGCTCCGACGCCGGAACCGCTTTCAGGCCGGCTAAGTCGAGCAGCAGCAGAATATGATGCTTGAGTTTTTTGATCGCCTGAGAGCGTGAATCGCTATGGTAATAGAGGAACTGTGCCAAGGATTGTCAGCTTCAATGCAGCGGCAATATCTATTAAGAAACGACTCACTCTGTTGCTGAGGCGTGGGTTCGAGGCCACGTTGACCATGCTGTGGTACTCTTCGGGGATGAGCACATAGAGGCGCTCGATCATATACTGGTGAAGCAGCGCACGATTCGCAAAGAGTTGCTTGATTTCGTTGGCCGTCGCGTGGGGAGGAGCCCCGTTGGTTGGACGAGCAGTAAATGTTGCGATACGCAAGAACGGGTGCTCCATTATGGCGTGGCACCTGGCGATGTGGCTGATAGGTTCCTCCCACTCGGGTTTTTTTTTGACGCCTGGATCTTGGCCTGCGTCGTTGCTGCCGCTGGAGGTGGTGCCTGTGGCGGTATTTCCAGATGCAGAGCCCTCCGAATCCTGGGCTGGCAACAGCGACGGGAGGTTGCGACCCAGTTCTGCCTCCCTTAGAGCCTACATCGATCGGCAGCCGTCAGCCATAGCGAGCAACAGCGCACATAATTTGATGTTGAAGCTCACCCGTTGATAGTCTGCCGCCGCTGGGATGACAGGAACAACTTGAAAGCCATACTGGGTGGCTGGGGCTCGATTCAGGTTCGGATGAGCCATGAGACTGTAGCGCTGGTCAAGGTGGTGGTTGTGGGCAAGCAAGGTTTACGGACGCTAATAATTCAGATCTAAATCATTGACACACCGTCGCACAACGGCGTTTATTATCGACAACGTGCATAGTCTAAATTTGATTAACATTACCGGCCCTGAGGCTGCAGCTGCTGCATCTAGTCCGAATCTGAATCGATAGCGAGTTAAAGATGGTAATTGTAGTGGAGTGAAAAGGCTCTCCGACATAATCTTCTGTATATGGGTCGTTCTGAATCTATTAGGCCTGATTCAGATGAATCTTGTCGGCACATATTTTGCAAGGGCGTCGGTCACTGGCACGGCCCGGGCAGCGGAACTCGACGACGTTACAGCCTGAGTGCTGGCCATTGATTCAGACATCACAGCTGATTCAGACCCATCGGCGGACAGGACCGGCGGTCGCTCGTTGACGGGGGGTCGAAATCGTGGATCTAGAAAGCCACGTTCCTCGTAGTCGGCCACGAACTGCATCTGCATCGGCTGCCAGTTGGCCAGTATTTGTTCGATGGCGTCCGAAAAGCTGTTGTTGGGGCTGGAGATGAGACGAAGAGCACTATTATGGTGGGTCCAATTAGTTAATCAACAATCTTTTTGTTGAATCTTCAATGCGTACCCGGTTCGTTCGCAGATGGTCCAAACGCTCCAGAATGCTCTCCAAATCAGCCATAAGCGAAGCTATGAGTCGGTGTCTGGGAATTGCATGGTAAGCTGTACTGAGACCACCACAGATTCAGGGTGTAAATGAAGAACATCTGCAGCTCGAGCCCCAGCGTAGACGATTCAGACAACGGCGCCGTCAGTCCGTCGTTACAGTTGCAAGTCACCGCGTCAGTTGGCCATGGACAGAATCTGATTCAATGAACTCAATTAAAGGCAACGCACCTTTCTGCGAACAGTGCTTCCTCCGAGGCATCGACACCAGGCTGAGCTGTCGGCATGTGGAGGTGTTGGACAAAGGTAGCTAATTGACAGATCAGAGTCAGGCCACGCACGTCATCGCTGATCATTATGTCAGCATCTGGATCGTCACGTTTTGCCAATCCCAATCTGCAGCTCAAAGGCCTTTCGCGCGACGCGCGCGCCTTTATCTTCAGCCCCGCATTGACATAACGCGGCCATCCCAGTCCCAAAGTCAAGGTGTGTCAATGCCGTTGGCGCTGCCGCATTGACGCGCCGCCTTAACACACCGCCCTCACTCACTCTAATACTGTAGCTAATCAAAGCTACTGGATAAAACTGGCCTCCCTCGCGGCAACACTCGCCCCGCAGGTTTCAGCACCGACTCCTAAGTCGCCAGCTCGGTGCTCCGGCCGCTACAGCTGCCGCCGAGTCCTTGCTATCAAACGGCGAGCTCAAGTTTATGTGTTTGGCAGCCGTCTGACCACCATGCAGGCCCGCGCCAACTCCTGCTCGCCGAACGCGCAGCTTTCATCGGCTCCTCAGTCCTGGCCAGCAACGGCGAGCGCTTGTCAGGCGGCAAGCTCTCCCTCCCCAGAACCAAGTCCCATCGTCATTTCTCGCCAAACGAAGCCGGTTGACCCGCCACAAGTGGCTGAGCGGCTGCCGCCGCCTCCAAGATACCCTCCCGCCGAATTGCTGGCGCTGTCTTGCGACGGGCGAGCTTTACGTGCCGACAACTCGGATACAAGCTGCTGTAAGCAAGTCAGCATGGATGAACAGCGACTGGAGAGCAAGAACGCGCTTCTGCGGCCAGTTCTTTCGCGGCGACTCCTAGCCCCCTTCCCCGTGCCAAACGACGCCACTTAACCGGCAAGAATTGGCCGAATCGACCCAGCGCGAACAACCCCATCTCCCGCTGAACAAGCGCCAGCTCCACATTGACATGCGCCAAATTCGATAAATCTGCTGTAAACAAGTTCAAATTCGATCGGTGGTGTTAAAGCAGCAAGAACGCGCACCTGCACGGCCCCCTCAACAATGGCGGTTGCCCTCTCGCCACCCAAATTCGGTCTCCGTTTTACACAGGCTGTGTAACAACGTGGGAGTCAGGCCTCGGGACATCGCCTCCCCACATTGAGACCATTGGCGAGGGCTGCAGCTCCACACCGGTTTGCAAGCGCGCCGGATGCTGATAGCGGCTGCAGCAGGGTCTTACTGGCTGCGCGCGCCGAGCCAAAAGCTATGGCCCAGCAACGCTAACCCCTACCTTAATAAGCTGATTCAGATGGAGATGCGTTAGCCTAGGACTCTGTCTAACGCGCGGCTGTCCGCCCGGGCGACCCCGACTCCGCTCGCGACGCACAAGCGTGCAGCCATAACCGTGGCCCGACTGCCGCATGGGCCCCTGTCGCGACTCGCAAGTGAGGGGGCAGCGGGTGGGCTGGTAACATGCAGCGCCGGCGCCTCTGTCGCGACTCGCAAGTGAAGGGGCGCTGGCGCTGGCTGTGAATGAGAGGCTCGCGACTCGCAAGTGGCTCTGGGCCACAGCCAGTCCTCCTCCCTCCTTTTTAACAGGCACGCGCTGGCACCTTGTGATCCAGAGCCATCTGAATCACGATCGCAATCTGAGACAGCCCCTGGGCCCTTATCAACGCTCCAAACAATTCAGATCGACCACTCACCTTTCCACACGCCATGATGCTCTCTCCAGCGTTCCAACGCCTTCAGGCAATCTTGCGCATCGTATGCGCCATGGTCATACGGGTACCCGGACCCACTATCTGGGTGCGTGTATTCGCTCTTTCCTTCAGCTGTCAATGGCTAATAGCCTATGAAGGTCAAGAACATCGACTCCTTCGAGGAGGTCGAAGTTGCTTTGTTCTTGCAGGAGGGGAACATTGACGCCAATCCAGAGCATGCGGCGGGCGATTCGGATTCGGATGCGCCACTGCTCTGTCCGGGGGACCCTATCCCTCCCAACGCCACCTTCATCACCCCACTCCCCATGTCGGCCGCCTTTACAGATACCGCGTTCACCCGGCCCGTGCCAGCAGATGAGACCAATCGAGCCCGGCGCAGCCGTGAGCGTTCAGCCGCCTACGTAGACCGAATGTCGTGGCTGACATTGCGTTATCGTGCACCATCGACCTTTGCGCAGCGTCTCGCTGCTGCCCGCAACTTCACGGGCGCAAGAAGTCGGGGGAGGTGCCAAAGCAGATTACACACGTTCCTGTTGGCAGTGGGTGCGTGAACACCCATTCTTCACCGCTCTTTGCTCCCAACATTTATTGCCGACAGCATCCCCGTCTCCATATACACACACGACGGCGTCAAGTGCGTGCATCGTGGGGCCCTACCCCGCAACACGCACATCAACGACGCTCTTGTCAAAGCAGCGCAGCTATCCTCGACGCTCAAATCTGGGCCCAACTTTCGAGGTAGTTATAAGGCCGACACCTTCTCTCTGCACCGAGGAAGCAGCAAGGTGCGTCAGTACCAACAATAGGGTACTGCTTGTTAACCACCATTTCAGCATCCGCGCATGAGCAAGACCGTGGTCGACAATCGAGAACTTTTTAACGAGATATGCACCGTTCTTGAGCCTGTCCGTATAGCCGCCTATGGTGAGTGCCAGCAAGCTATTCCATCTGCAGGACATTCGCTCATGCATATCACCCTGAACCTATAGATGTCTTCAAGACTGAATTCCCTGCATTGGCGGCGAAATATGCAACCGCGATGAAGATCATCGCCGACAAACACCCTGATTGCAAGGCAGCATTCTTCCCATGGGCTGCGTTTTCCATCAACCAGCCAAGCGAGACGCAAGGCGTTGTTACCATCCCTCACATCGATGGGGAGAACTACGCAGTTGGTCTCTGCGTCGTGTATCCATTTGGCCCATTCGACCACACAGAAGACTGCTTCCTTGTCGTCCTCGAACTCGGATTTGTGTTCCAAATCGCGCCGGGAATGCCCATCCTTTTCCCCTCCGCGCTCTACACCCATTACAACACCCAGTTGAGGTCCAAAGGCGTGCGAGGGTCGTTCGTTGCCTGGACTGGGGGCCAACTCTTCCAATATGTCGCACTGGGATGCCGGGCTGTTATTGATCTGGGTGATGATGAGAAGGCCGTGTATAGGGAGTGGATCAAGAATGTCATGGAGGAGGAGGCGAAGTGCCTCCCAAGGCTCGTCGAGCGTGAGGCGGAATCGTATTGATAGACAGACTGGACTGTAACATCTGAATCTATCCAGACTTTTCAATCTGACATGTACACTCATTCGAGAATCGTATCGACCGCACGTGTTTGGAGTCTGAATCGTTCACAGTTCAGACTGTATTTGAAGCCTATATAACATACAACTTGAAGCGTCATTGGTGCGGTTCTCTCTGTCAAGCACTAAGTAATATTCAAGCCAAAGCAGCGACTGTAGCAAAAGCCTCCTTAATCCAGGCTCACGAATTCGTGAGCATATTCAATCACTTGTCTTCTGAACCACAAGTCGCTCAGTTATTACTGCAGCAACGGACCTTCTGAGCCCCTGCACAAGCTGCTCTTGGATCTCGGCAAGGCTGCAGCCGTGCTCTGGCTGACAAACACGTTGTGGATTACCAACAAAGGAGCTCCGATCTTTGTGTCGAATCGGGGATTTGGGCTGATGATCACAAGCTTGTCGAGGAGTTCCTTTCCGATATGGGCCTTCAAGAACGACTGGCGAAAATAACTGTTGCAGCCTATTCGACTTGAACTTAGCTAGAGGTTGAACATGGGTAGGAAATAACACGCACGGCCGGCAAAGAAGATTTGAAGAGTCTGAGGCAATCGAATGAATGCGTTGATGTAGGCTTCAATGCATGGTTTTAAGCAATACGTTGAACACATATGAGAACGGGACTGACCGCTGATCTTAGTTTCTGTAAGCTCAAGGCCACTAACATCGACAAAGGAGAAGCCCTCATGGGAGACGCTGAATCCCTGATGTTCAATATCAGCTCAATGATGACTCAAACCTGATTCAAATGGAATCGACGTACCGTCAAAAACTGGTCGAATTGCTGGAATGTGCAAATCCTTCTGGCTCTCAGTCGTTCTAGGAGCTGCCGGCGGTTATAGAATACCGTCATGAAGTGAGAAACTGCGCTGTGAGCTTCAGGGCAATTTTGCTCGAGGTAGGTCATGATGTTTCCCATCAGAGTAGCCGCTGTATCGATACCACCGTTGAAAGCACGGCTTAAATGACGAAATAACAGCATGTCGCCGTTGATCACAGTGAAGATCAACGGGAGCTACAGAAACATCAGCCAAGCCTGAAATGTTTACAGAACATTTTGACGCACCGACATTTTATATAGCCCTGTCAATGAACGGGTCAATAGTTGCTGGTTGAGGAAGTTGAGGTGCTGTTGGCATATGGCTTCGCGCTTTTGGACGCTGGAATCTCAGGTCAGCAACCAATCGTCAATGGGATGATATGGCTGAATTCACTAACCTCTCCATCTCCATCTCATTCCTGGCCTGAACCTCTTTTAGCTGCAGCGTCAGTAGAGCAACCTGCTCCTCCAAAGCATGGTTACGATTCAGAGCTTCCGAGTTGAGATCTTGCAGGTAGCGCTCTGGGCCTGTGAATAGCGGCTTATTAGGAGAAACAAGTGGGGATAGAGCAGGCTATCGCACTGTATTCAGGTCCAAAATCTGCCAGTGGTTTAGACAGCTTGAGAACTGCTGCATCTAAATCGTCGGTGGTTTGAGGCACAAAAGGTGAGAATTTAATAAGAGAAAGAGCCTCTGGCAGTTGAGTGCCATCTTTTGCAAGCATGGTTTGTGATCCAGAGGGGTTGGCCATGGAAGCCAGCCAAAAGCCTGTTGAGCGACTGAACGATTCAGATTCAAAGTGTCAATGATCACGTGCTGTTTAATCTTAACGTTCTCTGATTTCGCCGTCACGTCCATTCACGCGCATCTCTGGCCCGTCGACAATGCCTGCGGCAACTGCTGCAGCAACGCTGGATGTTATCGACTTTACTCGACGCCCCTGCTCCATTTGTGGCAAGTACTTCCATATCAAGGGATTCCATCGACATGAAGACGCATGCCGACGAAAAAAGGCAGAGGATGCTCAGAGCGCTGCCTTTGATACTGCTCTTCTTATGGCTACTCGCCCTCTGGCTGCTTTGCCTCTTGTTCCTCCTCACCAAATGGCTGGTATGCTCTGAATCATTTACGACTGTGAACACCATATTAATAATACCTGGACCGTAATAACAGAACTTGAACCTCAACTAAACATCGCTGCCGAGATGCTGCCTGAGTTGAGCAACGATGTGGGGATAATTCTCGGTCCGGAAACTCAGGCCTACAGGCCGTAGATGGCGAATGTTCGTTCAACAACTTTAAATTCAGCTCTGGCTGTTCTGAATAATCGACAACTGACCATCGATTCTCTAGCAACTCAACCATCTGATTCCGAAGAGCTACCTGGGCCTGATTTTGTGGTCGACTGCCAGCCATCACAGCCTACTCGGAGACTCGCAGGGGTGGCACTTGGTTGTGGTCAGTCTCACTTTAAATTCGATGCTCATTAACACCGCTAACCTATGGATTCCGATGCAGATGTTGATAATAGCAGCGAACATGGGTTGGAAGCCAATGATGTCAATAACGAGCTGAATCCAGGACCAGAGGTGTTGCCAAACAACGACGATCTGCCGATAGTTGGGGATGTTCGTCGGCAGTTCCACCCCCACAGCAAGCGCAGCCCCCAAAAGATGTCGCTACAGGAATACCTCTCAGAAACGGAGCCTTCTAAGCGACCTTTGCCCAACGAAACACCCTGGAGGCCAGCATTCAACAGCCGCATCGATTTCGAGGTGGCTGAGTTTGCCACCGTGAACATGCTCGACACCAACGCCATCAATACCCTAATCTCTTTAATCCGGCGAACCTCCAGCTGCATCGACACCTTCACACTTCGCAACGCCAAGCAGATGAATAAATGCTGGGAGCAAGCAAGCAAGAAATGTACCAACGTGAGGATTAGTCGTTTCGAGACTCAGAATTCTCATGTTTTGATTCAGTTTGAAGAACGCACAATCGATGTCCAGTACAAGAAGAAAGACCATGAATTCACCATGTTCGTGCGACCGTTATGGCAGTGGAGCCTCGACCTCATTCGAGACCCACGTGTTGCTTCCTTTATCTCTTGGGATGCGGAGAGGCTCTTCCGATTCGATGGCCAACAGTGGGTTCCTTTCTACACCGAACCTTGGACAGGATCTGCGTGTTGGAATATTCAGGTATATTTCTATCAATGCCACTGACCGCCAATCCTCTAACTTGATCACAACATTCCAGTCCTGTCTTCCAAATGATCCATGAGGCCAAATTATTTCCCTACATCATATACGCAGACAAATCCAAGCTGTCACCTTTTGGTACACAAAAGGGCTACCCAATCATTGCTCGCCTGGGATGTCTGCCAGTCCATATTCGTAACGGCACAAAATGGGGTGGAGGGCAGATTGTTGGATGGCTTCCTGTTGTTCGTATCTTGTTTTGACGTATGTGCAGTCCCCAAGATCTGACATCCGAGTCCATAGATTGATGAAGACTCTAAGGAGTCGGGCAAACCTCAATATACAAACTTCAAAAATGCTGTGTGGCACGAGGCCTTTTACGAGCTGATTGAATCGATCGAAGCGTACTCCAAGACTGGAATTTGGGTCCGTTGTGGGGATGGACAAAGTCGCTGGCTTCATCCGCTGGTTCTTATGCTCGTGGCCGACTATGAAGAGGCGTAAGCAGTTTGTGTTTCCATGTTCTCTCGAACTAACACCAATTAGAACCGTTATGACACTTACTCGAGGGGTGAAGGCACTATTTCCCTGTCCAATCTGTCTTGTCAAAACCAGCGACTTATCTGATTTTGAAGTGATGGCAACACTTCGGACAGCAGCCGACTCCGAGAACCTAGTAGTTGCAGCTCAGCAGCCTGGAGCTTTGCAGGGAGAGCACGAAAAAATTCTCCGAGATGTAGGACTGCGAAAGGTCAATGTAAGCCAGACATTCCTCGCCTCCGAGTCATGGAGCTAGATTCAGAATTTACTAATTTCCCGTTCAAGAATGTTTTTTGGAAGCTCGCTTACTCAGACCCTCACCACGCCTACTCTTTTGATCGGCTCCATACAAATCACAGCGGAATATGGGGCCATCACCTCTTTCCCCAGCTGAAGCTTCATCTTGAAAAAGCAGGAAGTCGGCACTTGTCAAAATTGGATGAACAGTGTGTATCCCATCCATCCCATACATTGACTGAGATAACGGATGCTATTAGGTTCGATGCGCTGCCACGCTGGCGTAATCTCAACCACTTTAGCAGTGTTTCGAACATTGCTTTCAACGATGGCGGTAAACATTGTGACATTGCGAAGATGACGCTCTACGCAGCCCATAATTTGCTACCAGGCGATCGTCGGTTCCAACTGCTGCTGCGATGTATTCGCAGCTTTGTTGTCATCGACACCTATCTTGCATTGAAAATTCAAACTGCGAACACAATCCAGCAGGGGAGAGAGGAAGTCAAGCGATTTGGAAGGCTTATTCAGGTGCGTTGCTTAGCTGTCAATCCAATATCTGAGTAACCGGATGGTAATAGGAGTATTCTCAAGCTTGTATTGGGACAGAATTCGCAAAAAACTGGAATTTCCCAAAAATTCACCTGCTTTTGCACGCATTTGACGATATTATTCGTAAAGGGGCATCACGAAACTTCAGCACAAACATTGACGAGTCTATGCATGGACCCATTCGCGACGCTTATCTCAATCTTACCAACAAAAAGAATGTGGGTCCTCAGGTGTGTGTATTTCATGATTTCAGGTCAGTGTCCAACCCGGGCGTTACAATTTGGATAGATCTTGAAGTTTGTTCATCGAAGCACTGTCGCCACTCTGATACGAGAGCAAATCGACGACATTGATGAATCTGTTGCGTTGTCAAAAAGAAAGGAAGATGTGTCGAAGGACGGCAACAACTGTAACGTTGCCGACTCAGAGCAAGTTGGCAATAGCGAAATAGGTGGTAAACGTGATAAAGTCTCATTTCTTAGCCTTGAAACCAAAATGGCTCAAGACGCTGGTTTTAAAAACTTCAGGACCCGCTTTACGTCGTTTTTCAACAATTTTCTTCTTGCTTTCGACTACGTTTCCCAAGATCACCCTCGGACAACTTTACAGCCGACAGATGAGGTATGCCGGCTTCCTTGCTCTGATTCTGGCTGAACGCTTTGAAAGATCCAACCCTATAGCTTTCTCAAGGTCCACTTCCCCTCCCTTGATAGTTGGGCGGGAGAAGCAGATTATCTTCGATGCTCCCCTCAATTCCATGGCAGACCTCGCTACGATGCCGCATTCGTGCAGACAACGGATGGCATTATCGTGGCACGCCTGATATTTATCTTTTCCTGCAAATTCAAGGACAAAATATTGCCATTTGCGCTGGTCCAACCGTACGACGCACCGATACCAAGACCGGCATCTCAAAAAGATCAAGATCTTGGCCTCATTCGCTTCAGGTCCAAGCCACGACGACAAACCGAATTCATATCTGTTCACTCGATTATCCGTGGCGTGTATTTGGCGCCAGATTTTGGGAGGAACGACGGGTTGGAGTACTTGGCAGCGGACATCGTAGACACTGATATGTTTTTTCGGCTTAAATCACTATGATAGCCCTGTAGCGCACTATGCCATCGTTGCGGTTGCTTAGCTAACGAAGAATATACATATTAATAGCTACCAGACCAGGGGTGGCCAGCGACACAACTATTTGGCCAGCCGCTAGTCAGCGACGCAAGCATCTGGCCAGCCGCTGGTCAGTGACGTGGCGTCTGATCGGTGGTTGGTCAGCCGCTGACCCGATCAGTCTCAGGCACGTGCCTGATCATGATCAAAAAAAGTTTCCGACACTTGTAGATACTTGAAAGAACTAGACATCTAACAGTGAGTTTATATTTGTGGTGTGTTGTTGTCTGATACCAGTCTTTGACCTCTGGTTAGTTTTGGGCCAGAATTCTGGTCATACTATACACCATCTTGTCCAAAAAATCCTATAGCTATCAGGCTTTGGGTGGGGCTATGCAAGATTCTCCTCAGAAACATGGGCCTAGAACAGAACAGAACCTAACAGGGTCCAGATGGTTACCAGCTGATATCCAGCAGATCTGCTTAGCTGGAAATTCCAGCTGGAGTCTATATAAGATGTCTGTCTGTATCCCAGCACTCTTACCATGCAGACTAAATAAAATTATTTTGTTTTTAAAATCTGGTAAAATATATCTAATTCTGGTAATTTCTGGATTTGCCAACAAGATAGCCACTACATACAAGAAATCAACAACAAACACAGGATCTAGACATACATACTAGATTACAGATAGATCTAGTTAGCTAAGACACAACTTTAGGGCTAGTTCAGTAGCACGGAACTTATGTTGAGCACTGGTGAGCAACTTGACAGTTGCAATCAGCAATTCAGCACCTAATGTTAGAATTTGATTCAGCTCCCATATTGAGTGATGAAAAATTGTCGTTATGCAAAACCTTTTTCTTCTTTTCCCTTCACCCTTGCTTCACTCCACTCCACTCCAGTGTAAAGTCATACATATTCTGTGTGCTCCCACTGTTACTGACCATGCCACAGCACTCCTAAGCTTGTGAAGTTCCACAAGGAAGAGTTGCGAAAGTGTTGCAGGTGCAGAGGCACTATTACTTCGCTGTCTAAAGCTGATTATAACCTTCCAGTCCCCAATGCTGTAGTAGGGTAGATCAGTAGAACATCGATATGTTACCCGAGCTACTAACTCTGTCTGCCCGACCCATTCTAATGTCAGCGCACAGGGCTGGAGTTAATACATAGCCCATATCCTTTACTCTGCTATTGTTCGACCTGTTCTAGCCTACCTCTTCAGATATTAGCAAGGCTCAGTCATCGTGTTCGTCAGCTTAGACATTGTTGCTGACTTTGAGTCGTGGTTGCCCAGAGAAACATATTGGGCAAAGGTAAGTCCAGTTGATTTATTATTGTGGTCTTGCTCAGTCTCGTTGGTGCTAGTATTGTGGTTGACAGCAAGTAAATGCCCGAAGTCATCTTGTAAATGGGTGTAACGGATGGCAAAGGTAAGCCAGTATCTTTATACTGTATCATTTCGATCAACTGTCCGGGTTACGCGTTACGCGGGCCTCCAGACAGAACCCATTTGGGGAGTGTTACGTGTTACAGCCATGTCCGGACAGTAACGGATTTGGTCAAAAGTGGGATAGAATCTCAAAAATTTTCCCAAGTCTTCAAATTGGCCATTTTAGCTTAAAATTATGTCTAAATGTCTGATTAGAGGCAAAAAAAATGCACAAAATCTTATCATTTATCACTGCGGACACGGTCAGATTTTGACGTGTTATGCGTTCCTTTGGGCTCCGGACACCTGTTTCTCCGGACAGAGTGTGTTACATGTTACACCCCCCAGACACTTGATCGAAATAGAACAGTATTCTTGGCATCTTGCTCATTGGTTGTGTTTGCCAGTTTGGGCGTTCATGACTGCCTTGCACATGGAAGGTTGCCCCCAGTTCTTCAGCGAGCATCGATTCGGGCTAGAAACTTCTACATACAACAGCTGTTTGCACTTAAGAGGAACTTGGGTTAGGGTTGGACTTGGTTATGTAAAAAGGTTGTATTTGTTAGGCTAATATTATCTATTCTCTAGGCTAAACACCTATCTCTTCGTGCTCCTCAGAACCTCTCAAAGTTGGCCCTCCCGATGAATCAAGATGAACCAAGCTTGATGCTGACAATCAGCTCCACAACCTTTAACATACAATAGAGAGTGTCTGACTGCAGGTCGGGCCCCTCCTAAGAACGCACGCCCGGAACAGAACAGACAGATTGTCAGGCTCGCAAGTATGGCAAGCGGGGTAGATTGAAACCAAAAGTGTCACAGTTAGGGTCAGGCCATTGGGCCCTATACGGCCCACCGCGCCCTCACCACCCTTAGAGCCCTAGGGCTTGACAAGCTCTCATATATTCACAAGCTCAAAGCACTGAGCAATAACACTAATATTTTAGAGAAGGGACATAATCACGGATCGCGCTTTAGTCAGCCATCAAGCCATCATGACCCGCCATCAGGAATCATGATGCGCCGCCGGACGCCCTTGATAGCGGGCCCAATCGGCCCCAGACAACCACAGGGATCAGGAGGGAGATCCTTACTGTTGCATTGCCAAACACTCCTTAGTGTCGACTTTAGCATAGCTTCTTTTCAGAGGAATAGTCCCTGGGCTCCTAGTAGAGCGACCAGGGACGACAAGAGACATCCCCTGCTCCATTATGATTGACCCTCAGCGGGCCTGATCGGCCCCTAGCGCTTACAGTATATAAAGACTAGAGTATTACTCCTGTACCTTAGGTTTAGCATTGAAGTCTCTTTCTTTAAACCCTACTCCGGCCTGGTCCCCTCTAGCGGGGTTGCTGCAACTATACCCTAGGAAAGAGGCGTCTAGACGACTTCCAATGCTCCAGGCTAGTTTGCCTCATTGACCTGAGCCCTTGGTTGGGCTGGACAGCTCCGGCTCTTGTCTCTTATGTTCACCCTTGTCCTAGCCACTTCTTCTTGCTCTCTAGCCTCAAGCTCTAGGTTCCCCTGGTAAGGGGCGATGGAAGGGTGCGGGCCCGATCGGGCCCCGCATGTCACGCGTCACACCGCGCCGTCACGCGGTGTCTAGGAGCCACAGCGATTCATTTCTCCAGGAAAGGAGATATGTCACCCCTTGGACTGGCAACCCTCTTTAGGCCCCTCAGGGGCGTCGGGCCTGCAGCCCATGTTGCAGGGCTGCTCCCCTCAACCCCCTCGACCGTCGGGCGTCACCGCCCCGCCCAAACGGCTTGTTCAACTGGCTCAGTCTATGCCTTGCTCTATACCTTGAACACCGACTCTACTAGGCAGCACTCTTTGGCTATGGACTCATTCCCTTCAGCAGGGGTAGGACACTCTAGGCGATTACTCGTATCCTGTGACACTGCCGTCACACAACGTGACAGCAGGGCGTCTCGAGTCGCCCCGAGTTGTTTCTACCCTGCTCTCTATTGCAGCAGTGGCACCATCTGCTTTGCCTGGTTGCCAACCACCCAGCTATGGGGGTTGAACCATCTTTCCCACACTTGTCAGACTGGCAGGAGAACGTTACGTGCGCCCGGGCCGGCCCCGTTCCTGAGACTTTACACCATTTACAATGCTGCTTGTGGCTGCCAATGTCAATATACTCGCATTGGGGTTGGGGGTGGGCACCACAAGAGGCGTTCCGTTTTTCAAATGGTGGACCTGGTCAGTGGGTGGAGGAGAAGTATTCGAGGCGGCAACACGCACCAATAGACCCAATTTCTCGAATGCAACAATCAAACCAACCTCTCAATATCGCAAAATATAGGTTTTTTTTCTAACTCACTCATCGTTCTGGAATCTAACGACTACTACTTAGGACATTTTAAAAGCTATTCGAAAAACATAAACGTGTTTGAGGGTTGTTGCAGGAGAGGCTTATGGTTTTGTAATCAAGTTTATAGAGTTGAAGTACAGACAGTCTTTTTCAAGTTATTTGAGTTTTCTATTCACAAAGTAGAATGTGACAGCATGAGGTTTCGTACAAAGCCATGTAGATATCAGTTCTTTTTGTATTCTCACAACACATATCTAGTGAACGAGCTTTCCAGCATATACCTAACCACTTCCCTCATTTCCACCATAAACCTCGGCCTGACTGATAGTTTTTTGGCAGCGACAATCACCCCATAGGAGTGAGGCTAGATACATTGGGCGTGGTAAGGAAGAGTTATTGTTTTCTGAAGAGAATAAGGCCTTCAGTTGGTTAGAGACAAAGAAACATGCAAGATTGGTCCAATTCGGTATATGATACTCTAGGGCTTTCTTGATTGTTTCTCCCAGCGAGGGAGGAATTATTACCGCCAGACCGAGACCAGGGATAAAAGTAATCCAAGTTGGTGGGGTGTGAATGGTCCCGGAGAATTAAAGTCATAGAATTTATGTAGGCGAAACCTGAGCAGAGGGCCGCCACGTCCGCGCTCAACTGCAAGTCCAAGTCCAGCTCTAGAGTCCGGAGGTTGCGACAGAGCTCCAGCATCTTTCCAATGTAGGGTCCTCCGCCAGCTATAACTCCAAGGTATCGAACATAACTTCCTCGTCCTGTTTCTTCCAACGAGTGAATCAATAAATCGTGGTTCCCTGATCGAAGGAAAAACTGCATGTAAAGCCATCTCACACCCACCAATGCCCAGTGTTTCTTGACCAGCATAGCATTCAGTAGCGGTTGTGAAACTCCACAATTTCATTTGGGGTACGTTCTGCAGCTGAAAGAAACACAAATCTCGTGTTAGCACCGGCAATCTGCACAGTCCGTCAGACATCGAGGCAGCCTTGTACTGCAATATACCATTGTGAGCGACATTAAACGAGGTTTGTCAAAGCACGTGACCCATATATGCCTTTTCCTTTTGAAACGCACTCTGCATTTCCTCATTTCCGGACACTTATTTACCCTACTGTGATTGGCATGTGATAAAATCAAAGAATTGACAGGTGATACTCATGTCACGGTAAATTGAGTAGTTACCACATCTTGCCTCTGCCCTTCGTCATGTCACAGACTGGCAAACGATGTGCACTTGATCTTGAAGATCTTGAGGAGAATGTCTCAACATTCAGGAATCCAAACAATTGAGAAATACAATTTAGTGCTACTAATGTCACTGAAGCTTCAACCAATGTTTCTACATTCACAACTGTACGCAAGAGGCTATCAATGAAACTTCCACTACTGCCTTCATTCCTGTTGTTTAATAATCAAGATAGTATAGAGCAATCTCCTTAGGGTTCCTTGATGGATATTGATCCTCCCCCTAAACGGGTATGTGTCATAATTTGCAACTTGTTGTCAATTTATTTTACACTCTTCAAACTATAGAGAGCACAAATACTACAAGACTTTGAAGATCATTTTGAAGAAATAGGGAATATTTTGCTTAAACAAGAAGCAGACTTGCACACTGGGCTATCCTGTTCTTGTGGCCAACCTAACTCATTGGCTACAGTTAAATGCAATGACTGCATAGGATATCATATCTCTTGCATGAACTGTTTTATCAGGTGGCATCAACACAATCCCTTTCACTGGGCTGAAGTCTGGAATGCTGACAGGGGCTTTTTTATCAGGCATGATATTTCAAATCTTGGCTTTGTCTTGCAGCTAGGACACAAAAGTGACAGATGCACCTCACCAATGGGTCAACGTTTGATGACAGTGATGGACACAAATGGTGTTCACTCAGTGAAGGTTATGTACTGTGGATGTCAAGAACAACCACCAAATCGAGTATGCTAACTCCTTCGTCAAACTATTTCTTCTATCAGCATTTCTAACACCAGGAGAGCGTTTGCAGCTTGAACTTGATGACTTAGCTCATGAAGAGTCTCAGTGGAGAGAGGGTTAAGCATTTGATGCACTAAGAGCACTTCAAAATAATGTTAAAGCAATCAATGCTCTTCGGGCTGATAAGTCTAAGAATGATCGAGGCCAAAAACAGAATACTAGATCACAGGATCAAATCAGAGAGGGCTTACAACAACGAGAACATCATAAAGCTTCACTTAATGCTGCTAGACTGGCCCAAATTATTCTTACAGGGTCCTCAAAATTTCCAGAATTGACTAATGCAGATCTGTATATGAAGCCTATCATAGACAAGCGTCGGGTTGGGGACTCAAAACTTACAGATGGTGCTTTGTGGAGAGCACTTGCACCAGAGCCTATAGAAGACATAGATATGAATGAACTTGGAGCTAGTCAGTAATATCTGCTATTTGTGAACTGATATATTTAGATGTACAACCAGCTGCATCTTCCCATGAGATTGGCACACAAATGCAAAAGAGACAAATAGGTCAGACATATAATAGACTAATAGTCCAGAGAGCTGGTTCAAGCCTTGTATATAGGTCCCCGTATTAAAAGTGGAGCATCAAATAAGGATACTGCAAAAACATCATCTCTTTAGGAGGAACGTCCAAATGGCTGGATTTGGCAGTTAGGAAAGCTGACAAAGATGTCTGAGAATGAAATGGAAGAGTGGTCACAAGAGGGTCAGTCATATTTTATAGGAAGATGAAATTCATTAGAAAAAATCTCATAGGTGATCGAGTTCAGTGGTTCCGCGCTGAAGCTGAAATGTTACACTGGCGTGAACAAAAAGAACAGAAAATTTCAGAGCTTCTCCGTGTCAGAAGAAGCTTTTTTAAGATGAATGAGATCTGGACTTTACTTGCCTCAACAGAAATAGATCCCAACCGCATTGGAGCCAAGGCCTATGCAATACAAAAGGCTGTCATGTACTGCAGAATGGCAAATGATACTGCTCAATATATTGAAGCTGCAGGACATAAACAGCTTCTTCAGGAAGATTTTAATCTAGTTGAGTGGATCAAAGAGCAAAGACATAAGGAGGACCAAGAGTTTAATTTAGCACTTAGAACTATTTAGTGTAACTCAATGTACAGAAGAGTGTGTGCTGCAATGACTTCTGTTCATTATGTTCAATTGTTACTGTACAAGCAGATATGGGTAACATGTTTAACAGTTGTACTGGTAGTGGTCCTCCAGTATACAATGACTTATGTTCACTGTGTTCAGCATGTTCAATTGTCCTTGACAGGTCTAAGTTGCTTACAGGCAGATCTGGTTAACATGTTTAACAGCTCTCATAGCTGCTCTACTTATAGTTGTAGTGGTCCTCTGATATACCATACTCAGTTGTTTAACAGAACCTGATCAACAGGATTGGGTATCCATATACTGATCCGTTAAGCAAAGTTGGTAGGATTTATCCGCAGGCCCGCAAAGGGGTGATTGGACACCCTGGTCTCTCCTGCTCCTCCTCGCCCCCATTCCTGGCCGGAGAGGGGACGATCGTACATCCCTTGCATGCCAGGCGCTACTCCTAACCTCCTAGCACTCCTCCCCAGTCCCCTGGTGTTGAGTTGGGCTCGGCAACGGCTTGACGTGTTGTTCTCGGTCACGTGCTTCCCACGTGTGCGTTCCTCCTACTGGGGCGCATGTTCCCCGTCATCACGTGCTGCATGTTACGGGCCCGCGGTGGCTCAACACCAGCGCCAGAGCAGACGGGCCGGGTCTTATCCGTGACAGAGAGTTTGTGATGAGCCACCACAGCCACTAGGTGGCTGTGGTTTCTCAGTAACAAGCATTTATAGCTTGTATACTCCTATTTTGGGCAAGTTTCATAATCTTTCATTCAGACCTGATTGAGAACATACTGAATTACTGAGCCACCAAAGAATAAATTGTTACAGGATAAGTATTCAAAGTTAGAGCCACATCGAATTTTACTATCATTGATCAATTCAGAGGGGCGAATTTAATTGACATCATTGATATGGCGGGGGTCTTCGTATCTATTAATCCTACACATCCATCCATCCCCACCACTAGCAACTTCAACTTCAATAGGTGCTTAACAACAATACAACAAGTATTTGGAGTAACTACGTAGTTTCAACATGTTTTTTTTACAAGTTCAACCCTGAGTAAGGCTCGTGAGGCGAGCGCTGCTCCAGGTTTGTCTATCGGGACATCATCAATCTCCATTACCATGCACAACAAAAGCAAGACTCACCCAGCTGGCGCAGTGCGACAGTCGGATGCGGCTGCGCTGCGGAGAGAGACGGCGCCCCCACAGCCGCCGTTGGCGTAGAGCTCAATGCCGTGGATGCTCTCGGCGCCGTAGAAGCCGTACCACGTAACGCTTTGCGCGGCGCCGTTCGGCGCGATGCACTGGTTCGCCCGGATGGTGGACTGCGTGCCGAGCGACGCGCCAGAGCAGTTCGGGCCCGCGTACCACGTAACGAAAGCTTGCGCGTTCGCGGACGCGGCGAGGGCGAGGGTGGCGAAGACGGTGGAGAGTTGCATCGTCTAAAACAGAAAGGTGTCAGTTCGCGGCTCAGAAAGGGGAGAAGGCTTTGGCGTCGAACCTGCGGTGGTTGAAGAACCGGTAGCTGGGAGTTGTACTGCGGAGGTCAGAGCGCTTTTAACATGCACGGTGCGGAACGGCTCCGCAATCGAGTAAGCATGTACACGCCGATGTACACAGGCGATCGACGGCCCAGTCTGTCGATTCCGTGCACCCCAGCGCCCAGAGTCCAGCCATGGCGCGACACGTCCCGTGAAGCCCGGACGGGGTCTTCGTGCGAGGGTCGCGGGAGGGCTACTACTAGTAGTAGGCTGGCAGCCTTCCAAAGACTGTTTTGTCCACCAGGGGTTCATAGCGCGGAAAATAGCTTCGTAAATTGCTCGGGTTCCAGCACACACTCCCTCGGTACCGCCAAGCACGGCTTCACGCCGCGTAAAGACACGGTCCTTGAAACGCGAGCGTTGTGCGCGTGGTGCAGAAGAGTGACGCGGCGCTGAAGTCATCTCGTGTGATGATGATGATGATGGCCCACGCGGCGTAATATGTTGCACGTAAGCACATCCCACGATCCTCTTCCGAGCGGGGTTCGCCCGCCCCGCCCCGCGCCGCTCCACCGCGCACCTCCCGCGCACCTTCGCTCCGCCAGGTATCTGCGCACAACTGCGAACCACCGCACCCATGACAAGGAAGCTGGCATATGGCGCATGGGGATTCTTGGGGAATCTCGGGCCCCAGTAATTGTTAATACTATATTGAAATTGGCACAACCACAACAGCGAATTTCACTTATTGTTGTGAAAAAATTGTGCAAAAACGAGACTTCGCACATGGGCGTGGCGGGCCACCATAAATTGGCGATTCACCGCTTCTAGCGCTTCTTTTGGCGCTGCATCGACGCATTATCTCCGCGGTTGGCGCTGCATTACGACATCTTGGCGCACCCATCAGATTGATGTCACGCGTGGATTTTTTTTTGACTCTGGACCACCATCATCAACTGGTTCCCTACTTCATCGACACTCTAGTCTCTGGACAATCACCATTCTTGACTGGACAACTACCATCTCGCCTCCGCTGGCGCCGACTCCGACGGCTCTACTCGCAGGCTCCGCTTTGAGAGTTTCCTCACGGCTTGTTACGGCTCATGGTCTTGCGGCAGCTTGACCGCCACGACTGTTGTGTCTGGGGACTTTGCGCAGGCTGTCTACAAACAAACACCAGTGCGATACGTACAGGGCCCCGTGGAGCACTCTTGTTCTGTGTTCGAATCGCCGTGGTTCACCGTTCGGCTACGGCTCGGGGATATATACAGCATCTAAACGTTGAGGCAACGTTGGCCTGAATGGGCGCTATGCACAGTCATGACCCGGTACTGCGTTGCAAGCTTGTGCAGCTGGTGGACCGGCGGGGGTGGTACACCATCCAGTCGGGAAACTTCTGCCCGCGGCTTCTCAGCAGTGCGAACACATCCATAGCCTATTTTGCGCTGACTGCTGGCTCCGCGCAGACGGGATCACACTGTCCGACTTCCGCAACTCAACCGGCAGGTCAATGACGCGTGCACGAATCTATTTACCGGGTGTGTCATCCCTAGTACTGCCCAGTCGGCCGTCCAGCCCCGACATCCCACAGGCTGCGCGCCAACGACAGTACTCCACGTGCCACGCCGAGCCCGCCGATGTACCCCGCGGCATCGCAGAAACACGTACACTGTTCTGACGATCACGCCTGCGAAGACGGCCCACGGGCCCGCGCTGCGCTGGGAGGACGACCATGAGGCGGAATCAGAGCCGGACATGCACCCGATCTCGCTGTTGTCGCAGTGGCCGTTGGGCCGGCACTAGGGCTTGGTTTGTAAAGATTTTGGAGGTTATCAAACGGTTTGATAAAAATAGCCTCTGAAACCCTGTTTATAAACCGGTTTTTAGGTTTTATAAACCAACTGAGCCGATATGAGCGGAGAGATCAAAATTGCGTTTTTAGGAAACTTTTTGCAGCAAATTTTGGTGTTTTAACTTCATGACTTTGAGATTTATAGACATTAGGGGTTGAAACAGCAAGGTTATATCAACTATCACTTGTAAGTTTGCATAACATGAATTAGTTATATATAATATGTATAATTTACTTATCAGCAGATTTTAGAACCCCTGTCATGAATTCTTTAGAACACTTAAAAATCATGATAACCTTGATAATAATTAATCTGTATGGTTAGTATAGTATAGTCACACACCCAAGCTCCCAATAGTTACTAGGATTAATCATGATCAATATGGCAATATTAGCCGAAAATGGGTTGAGATCCTACTTGATAAGAAACAATATATTATAATAGACCTATAAGATATGATCAAACCTACTAGCAGTATATACAAGCAATATTGGTGTAAAGTAAGTCTGGTTTGCTAGCTTCTTTCCTTTTTGGGTGCTTACGAATATAAAACCTGTAAGGGCAACCCTGGAGACTCCGACGAAAAGCCTAGCAGGGGAGGATCCAAAGCGTGAATAAAAGCTACGGGAAATACACGGAGGGACCGACCTAGCAGGGGAGGATCCAAAGAGAAGAAACTCTAAGGGTCCGCCTGCTAGGGTGCCAACTATATACTGGTCGTCCGTAACTGCCGACGTAGAGCGCAGAAGGCCTGAGCGGCGTCGCAGGCTCTGTCCCAAGGTGATCGTTGGGAGGGTCTTGACGGATCGGTGATTGTGCGGGCGAAGGAGGCCGTGGACGATGGTCGGGGTGGGTCGGAGCGTCCGAGGGGGCGCCGGTCGGATGCGCCTCGGATGCGTTCGGAGGGTCCGAAGGAGGCCGAAGCGGGGGTTCCCCTGACATCACCCCCCCTTTGAATGCGGCGTCCCGGCGCATATATCTGGAAGGGCAGCGAGTCGAAGGTTGCTGAGGCGATGTGCCGTGGTTTACCCGGGTATCTCCGATAGAAGTCCGCAATCTTGTCTGGCGCAAAGACACGGTCGAACCGAACCCACGAGTCGTGTGAAGCATCGTAGCCTTTCCACCTGACGAAATAGTTAAGACGCTTATACCTTATCCTGGCATCCAAGATTTCCTCGACTTCCCATTCGGGAACTCCGTCCTCTAGTTCGGGGGCGGTTCGTCGTAGCCGGGTCGTCCGTCGAAGGGGTCGTCCTGAGCGGGCTCGAGCTTAACAACGGGGAAGACGGGGTGGAGCTTGGAGTAACGCGGGGGGGAGGTCTAGCTTGTAGGCACCTTTGCTAACCTCTGCGAGCACCTTGAACGGTCCAAGGCGCTTGTGGGAGAACTTCTCGGAGGGCCGAGTCGTTCTAATGTCAGAGGCGTCCAACCAAACCTTATCACCAACTTGAATCTTCGGAGCGTCCGAACGTTTCCGATCGTAGTACCGTTTATACTCGTCTTTGGCTTTAACGAGTGCGGCCTTTGCCTCGGAGACGCCGTTAGCTATCCGATCGCGAAACTCGTTTACCGACTCCAACTCTGAGCGGGCGCCTGGCTCGAAACCCATTCGGGGAAGCCGGCCAGTGTCCGTCATAAAGGGTACCTGTTGAGTGGAGGAGTGAACGTGGTTGTTATAGGCGAACTCAGCGGCAGGGATAAGCTCGTCCCAGTCGTCTTGTTGGTAGTTGGTGAAGATCCGGATGTACTGCTCGAGCTCTTGGTTAACGCGCTCGGTTTGTCCGTCGGTTTGCGGGTGGTAAGCCGTGGAGGTAGCCGGTTTGACGCCAATTAAGCGCCAGAGTTCGCGTGAAGTCAGCGATGAACTGCGAGCCACGGTCCGAAATGTACTTCTCGGGGGTTCCGTGGTGCCTCCAGACGTTCCGATAGTACAAGCGGGCAGCTCCGACCGCGTCTATTGTCGTATGGCACTCAGTGAAGTGGGCGCTTTCCGAGGGCGTCGACCACTACCATAACCGCGTCATACCCATGGGCCTCGGGCAGCTCGACAATGAAGTCTACAGTGACAGTGTGCCAACGTTCGGGCGGGACTTCGGTCGGATGGAGCTCTCCATGCGGAAGCCTTCGGAGGGCCTTCGTGCGGCAGCATAAGTCGCAGGTCGCGACGTAGGCGTCCGATATGGCGAGACATCTGCGGCCACCAGTAGTTGCGCGAAACCAACTCTAAGGTCTTGAACCGCCCGGCGTGTCCGGCGACTCGCGTATCGTGGCAGAGCTCGATGATGCGCCTCCTTAGGTCCTTGTCTTTAGGGACTACAACCTTGCCGCGGAAGTACAGGAGGTCGCCGGAGACGGCCCACTCGTCCGAACGTGATGAGCGGGGGCCCCGAACTTGACCTCGGACCTTCAAGAGTTGCCGGGCCGCAAGCGCGACGGGCTCCTCTAGGTCAGGCTCACCGGATAGCGCTTCCTTGATGTCGCGGACAAGTTCGGAGCCAGGCCCAGAGACGGTGACGGCCTCAAGCGCGAACGTGGAACAGTTCGGGGCGTAAGAGGGTGACATCCGAGTTGTCGTCGGAGATACCGTGGTCGGGCCGGCGAGAGAGAGCATCGGGACGGCCCATCTGGCGACCTGGGACGTGGTGCAGCGTAAAGTCAAACCTGGAAAGGTACAACGACCATCGGGCTTGCCGACGGTTAAGGTGCTGTGCCTTTCGGAAATACTCCAAATTCTTATGGTCAGTCCAGATCTCGACCGGATGCGCGCGCCCTCGAGGAAATGCCGATACTCCTCGAGTGCGCGGATGATCGCGAGCATCTCCTTGTCGTGAATCTCGTAGTTGCGCTGGACATCATTTAAGCTTTTGGAATAGAACGCTACAGGGTGCCACTTCCCGTCCGGGGCGGATTGTTGTGAAAGAACCGCCCCCGTCGCATAATCTGAGCTGTCTGCTTCAAGTCGGAAAGGCCGGGAGTCGTCCGGGGATCGCTAAGACGGGCTCTGAGACGACCGCGTCTTTGATAGCTTGAAAGGCGGCGGCTTCGGCGTCTCCCCAGGTCCATTTCTGGTCTTTCTTGGTGAGCGAAGAGGGGTTGCGCTAGGGCCGAGAAATCCCGAATGAACCTGCGGTAGAAATTAGCAAACCCCAGGAACTGCTGGACGTCCTTCTTGTTCTCGGGCGGAGGCCATGCGGAGACTCCGGCAACCTTAACGGGATCCATTTCGACGTGGTTGTGAGAGATGATAACCCCCAGGTACTCGATTGACGATTTCTCGAAGTCGCACTTCTCCTTGCGAAGGTACAGCTTGTGCATTCGGAGTCGCCGAAGGACTTCGCGGACGATCTCGCGGTGCTTACGGAGGTCCGAATGCGCGATAAGGATATCGTCGAGGTAGATCATGACGCTCTCCTGAGAGAATGAGATCCTGGAAAATGTCATTCATCATCGTTTGGAAAGTCGCGGGGGAGTTCGTCAGGCCAAAATACATCACCAAAGGTTCGAACAACCCTCGGTTGGTCCGAAAGGCCGCCTTCCACTCGTCTCCTTCTTTAATCCGGACGTTATTAAAGCCCCAGCGAACGTCGAGTTTGGTGAAGTAACGGGCGCCCTTAAGCCTGTTGATAAGGTCATTAATCAACGGGAGGGGGTACCGGTTCTTAATCGTCATTGCGTTGAGGGCGCGGTAGTCCTGGACAAACCGAAGTCCTCCGTCCTTTTTCTTAACGAAGAAGACGGGGGAAGCCATCGGAGATTTCGAAGGGCGGATACGGCCTGTGGCAAGTCCCTCCTCGATGAACTCGTCAAGTTCGCCTGTTCAAGGGGGGAGATCGGATACACCTTGCAATTAGCGGGCTTCGCGTCGGGGACGAGTTCGATAGCGTGGTCCCAAGCCCTCCGCTCTGGTAACGTGTCGAAGGACTCCTTGTCAAAGACGTCTTGGAACTCCTTGGCCCAGTCCGGAATCTCCGAAGGCGGGGGGGCCGAGTTACGGGCGAAGGCCTCTGCAAGGCGTTGGGACACGGTGCTCCCAGCGAATCTCCTCGATTGGGCGAAAGGAGGTGTAGAAGATGCGGTCGCCGTCTTCAAGATGCTCGTCGTCGTCAAGGTCTGGTGAGCGCTCCGGAGGGTCCGAAGGAGCTCCGAGTTCGTCGTCGGCATCGTCTGGGCCAGCGATATCGATAGCGCAAACGGTGGGGAAGGCGCCCGCAAGTAAGCGCGATTTAAGGAGTCGGAGGCGGCGAACCTCAGCGCTCGGTCCGTTCCTCGTCGCGGCAGGTGGAGCAGCTTCGGGGGCAGCGGCTCATTTTCACCTCCTTTGTTTCCCAGTTGATCTCGGGGTTATGCTTTTGAGCCAGGAGTACCCGAGTATCAAGTCCTGTTTCCCAAGGTGGGTTACAGCCAGCTGAACGCGTTCGGAGTGTCCGTTGTATCGTAGGACCAGGTCCGCGATTTGGCGAATAGACCCAGCATCATTGGGGGTGCCGTCGACATTGTAGACCGGTATGGGTACTGAGAGATTTCGGACTGGCACGTTGTTTCGGTTGACGTATTCTGTGTCGATAAAGTCCGGGTGGCTCCGCAGTCGACCAGACCCGAGAGGGAGAGCTTGAGCGCGTTCGCGGTGGACTCAAGTTCAAGGGGGAGGTGCAGCGAGTTAACGCCAGGAGCGGCAGAGATGGTATAACTGCCAGGTAGCTTTTTCTCCCAGGCAAGTCGGCGTATCCGAACGGGGGCTTCGGAGGGGGCAGGGGGTGCGTCTTTCGTTTCAGGCTCGTTGTAAGGCAAGGGAGTTGATTCATCATACAAACAAGTGAAACGATTTATGGACGCGAACGAGGGCACACCAGTCACTCGTCGCGGGGACAAAATCCTCTGCCGGAGCCTCCGAATGCGCTTCTGCTAAGGCCGCGGTGTCGGACAACCGCGCAAGTAGCTCTCCTAGCATCTCATCGCCAAGTTGCTGGATCACCTCGTCGAGGATGTCCATATGGCGAACATCGGCGGGGAGCAGACAGTCCCGAGCCAGGTGATTGGGGTCGCCGCATCTGAAGCAGGCTCGACGAGGGGCCCCCGAGCCCTAGTACGATCCAACTCCATAGGGACGGGAGCCGGAGGTACCGGGACGGGGCGCGGGCCGCGGGTGGCGCAGGTGCGGCCACCGGGCGGATGGGGAACGGAGTTGCCGAACGAGTGATGGGGAAGGCGCCGCGGGAGCTCCCGGCGGTCCGCGGGGTAGCCGTTCCCTTAATGAGCTTCGCTCGCACCAGGGCTTCATATTGTCGGAAAGCCCGAGTGCGCCAGCCTAGATAGTCACGGAGGTCTGGGGGTCGTTCGAAGAGGTGATGCCGTTGTTGATCAAGGGGTCAAGTCCGTGGCGGTACTTGGTTACCTTAACCAACGCGTCTTCGAAGCCAGCGAGGTCCATCAAGTCCTCGAAGTCGTCGGTATATCCGTAGACATCCCGCGTTCCCATGTGATAACCCGCGCTTTCCAACTTAGCGAGCGCGAGGTCCTGTTCGTTCTCTCCTCGACGAACCGAAGGCGAAACTCGGAGAGGAACTGGCTCCACCGAGGGAAGGGGAAGGGGTTTTTGCTCCCATGACGCTCTGCCCATTGCTGAGCAGGTCCCTCCGCCATATAGGACATGGCGTAGCGGACGGCCTTTTCTTCGCTCGGCTCTCCGTTAACTACGAAGGCCTCCGGGGCAAGCCGAGCGTAGGTTTTGACCGCGTATAGGAAGGCGCGGCCGCGTTTGCGATCTCCGTTAAACGCAAACGGGGGGTTTGGTCGTAAGACCAGTTTTGAGGCGACAGTAATGTCACCAAATAACGCATCCGCGTCGGGGGCATTCGGAGATGCCGGCGGCGGTTCGGGAGCTGCCGGAGGTGGTGCGGCAGCGGAAGCCTGGGAAGCAAGGTGGGTGAGGAGATTGGTGAGGTTGTCTAGTTTCGCCTCAAGTGCGTCCATGCGCGTCAGCGTCCGGAGCAGCTCCGGTAGACATAGCGGGCGTAAAGACGACAAGAGCAGAGGAGGAGGGGTCAAGTGGCAGGGGCGGTGACGAGGGGGGTACGGACTCGTACTCCGAGCCTGAGTCAGCACCAAACCTGGCAATCTTGACCGGTTAATCCCGTAGAGAGTTTCTTCTGCTGTAAGGGCAACCCTGGAGACTCCGACGAAAGCCTAGCAGGGGAGGATCCAAAGCGTGAATAAAAGCTACGGGAAATACACGGAGGGACCGACCTAGCAGGGGAGGATCCAAAGAGAAGAAACTCTAAGGGTCCGCCTGCTAGGGTGCCAACTATATACTGGTCGTCCGTAACTGCCGACGTAGCGCAGAAGGCCTGAGCGGCGTCGCAGGCTCTGTCCCAAGGTGATCGTTGGGAGGGTCTTGACGGATCGGTGATTGTGCGGGCGAAGGAGGCCGTGGACGATGGTCGGGGTGGGTCGGAGCGTCCGAGGGGGCGCCGGTCGGATGCGCCTCGGATGCGTTCGGAGGGTCCGAAGGAGGCCGAAGCGGGGGTTCCCCTGACAAAACCATAAAACAAGGGGTTTCCAGCCAGGCTGTTTATAAACATATAAAACAGGGGTGTTTATAAACCGGTTTACAAACACCCCTATATAAACCAAGCCCTAGCCGGCACAGCGGGCACTCGTCCCGCTCGTCGTCAATACGCCGGCACGCGCGCTGGCTGAGCTACAGTTCCATGTGCGGCTCGCCGGCGCTTCCGTGCAGCCCGCTGCCGCGGGCGGGCTATGGCGCTGGGTTCGACCCGGGGTTGGCTGATGCAGAGGACGATGGCAGCGATGCGGGGCCCTTCTTGCCGCCGATGGCGCTGATGACAATGCGGACGCGCATACTGCGGTATATCTCCCTCTTGTGAGCCTTACTAGTAGCGGGTGCTGACCTGCGCTTGGACCAGGACCATTAATCTTTCAAGCAGCGCGTTTGACCGCGCCTCGTCTTTCTTCCCCATGCCCATGACCTTCGCCACTCTCCGACGTCTTTGCTTTCTGTCTCACATTCCAGCCCGACCTCCATACATCCCTGCACAGCAGCCCCCGCCAAACGCGCGTGACAGCGCATCCCTTCGTCAGATCGCCTCCGCTCTCTGGCGAGTATCCGAAGAAACAGGCTCACAGGAAGGGACACAGGATTCCTCCTAAATGTGCGTCGCGTGAACATCGGCGCCATTCTACATCGCCGCCGTCCGGCTGCCGGTGCTCTCGATAACGCTCTGAGCGTACGTCGGCAGGCATGGAGGTGGGATGGGGATCCGGGCAGTCTGGACTCTGCAGGGACTGGACCCGGGCCAGCGCAGCATTCGGGTCCACCAGATCCGAGGACGCGATAGCGTGAGCTGTCGGCGTTCCGCGTTTAGCGGCCAGCAGGCCTCCGGTGGCGCCATCGTCGTCCGCAACAATCGACTGGTAATAGGCATCATACTGCTGGTGGGATTGGGCAGGCACCCAACCTGTCAACGTTGCTTCGAAGTTCGCAGGCTCCCCACATGAAATTCAGAGTTAGAACTCCATGTAACTACCGAAAATTCCACAATAGTATTTACTGTCATTGATCAATTGCAGCATTCAGGTTTTCCAGTAGAGCCAACTTGAAGTTAGCGCCATGCACAGTGATGCACTGCCGGAATGTTGGCGCTGCGCCATGGAATATTGGCGCAGCAACATCTGATACTAGCGCTTCAGTCATGTCATGCTGGCGCTGCTGTTCCGTCGTACTGACGCTGCTGTGACGCCGCATTGGCGCTGCACGTCACACACTTGACGCTGCATGTCACAAATCTGGCGCTGCAGGGTGACATGTAAGTCACACTTTGGCGCTGCAGCGTGACAATTGCATGAAGTCAAAAAAAATTAGGATTGGAATAAATAAGCTCCCAAGATCCCTACTGTACTAATACATGTAGCCCAGATGAAATTTTACGGAAATCTTCAGCCCTTTGCACAGAAAATAACATCTAAGTCAACTCCAAACACTCGGTATCGGTTGATTATTAGACGATTTTTTACCCAATTATTGATAAAACACCTCACATTACTGGCACTCATATATATGTTTGTCTCCAGCATTCCCCTAAGGCAAAAGAACTCCGATCTCACAAGTTGTTCACTGGTTTTTGTTCTATCAGTTCATATTGATGTGTGTGTGAAAAAATGTGTCACGACTTTGGCGCTTCAGATGTCACAGTGTGGCGCTTCCAGCGTGACAAATTGGCGCTTCCAGGGGCGAAGCGCCAATTTCTGGTGGCCCGGGCGTGGCCAAACGGCGTGGGCCTGCGCCAACGGGCGTGCACGCCCGTGATGGCGTGGGCGTGGCGTGGGCGGGCGTGGGACCGTCCGCGGAGACTATCCCCAGTCCTATGACGGCGACCGCGACGCCTTCATCACTGTTATGTGGCGGTCACTTGTCCGCGACACCACGGCTCCAATGAGAACACATCAAAATGTGCTGATCGTCGTCAGCCACGGTGCCAAGACATCTTGGCGAAACTCACTCTTGCCTGTAGTGGACGTTGCCAAGTGTGAATCAGGCCACGGAGGCCAGGTTCAGCCTGTCTCGGAGTCAGCGCTCGTCGGCGAGCTAGCCACGCTGAGAGTGCTTGAGGCCCTCCTGCCCGCCCGTTCCTTCTCCGGGCGCGCCGGGCCGCCGGCGCCACGTTCGCGCTGGCGTTCAAGGTCGGAGGGCATCGTGTCGCTCCCCGGTGTCCTCACCCTCGCCATCGTCGTCTGCGGCGCTGGTTCTGTCGGTCGCGGTCGGGCACCGGACTTCGCGGGGGGCTGGTTGGCGTCGTGGACCATGTCACTCCGGTGGACCGCCAGCCCGCGGCGCATCTCGCCGCCCACTGATGATGGCGCCGTACGATGCTTCAGAGCTCTAAGACGAATCACATCTTGTTGTACATGGAAGCCCACGCCCGTTTGTCCAGCGTGCCAAGCGGGACAAACGGGCGTGCCAAGCCGACCGATGGGCGTGGCACGCCTGGTGGACGGGCGTGGGCTTTGATCGTCAGCCAAAACCCACGCCCACGCCCATCCACGCCCGTTGGCGCAGGCCCACGCCCATCGGGCACGCCCGAAAGTGAGCTCTCAAAAAAACAACTTCAACAGGGATTACATACAAATTCACAACGTGATTGTACTAAATCCAGGATTCATAACAACTTCCAATAGCCCCTAAACAGAGCATGCGCTGGCCTGGCGCGTCAACTGCACGACGCGCGCGTTGAGCTCAAGGTCCTGCGGGCTGACGTCGTTGTCGCCGAGGGTGCTGAATATGGAGTTCAGCAGACTGTCGATCTGCACCGCCTTGGCGTTGGCCTCGGCGAACTGGTCGACCGACACGGCGTCCGCGGCGTCGAGTGCAGCACGGATGATGCGGTTGAATCGCGCGCGGTTCGGGATGTCACGACGGAGCGGGTCCGGCTCGGCGTCGCCGATCGCACGAATCACGGCGGCCTGCTCGGAGACTGCCTGGATGGCGCTGACGAGGCCTGGCACGTTGCAGCCTGGGCCCTGTCGCGTTGCGACGAGGTTTGCGCTCGGGGCTGGGCGAACATTAATATCCGTTGCAGGAAAGGCGACGAAGGAAACGCACCGGCGAGACTACCCGATGCGACGAGCGCGCAGACGAGGAAGAGCGACTTCTTGAACATAAACATGGTAAAAGGGTGGTGGTGAAAAGAGACAAAAACGAGTAGAGCTTGAAGCGAGAAGATGAAAAGCAAAGCTTCAGGTACCGGGCACTGGCAAATTGCATGGGCTTATATATGGGACGCCAAGTGCTGTGAGAGGCTCCAGAAACCAACCAGAAACACACTAGGCACTTCCGTAACGTGTCGGGCTGCGGCAACCAGTGTAGCGCCGCGGGCTGTGGCTTCACAGCCGCGACAAATTTCAATCTCCCCGGGCCCCTATCTGAGGTCCGATTCCGATCGGCATGACACAGCGTGGATGACCATCAGACCAGGTTTCGCCTTCGGAGTCATGCACTGCCCGTGGTACTGAAGCAAGCTGAAAGAGCGAGGGAACGCACTGGGTCCACAGTAAGTACCTAGAAACCTGGCAGCTGCCGCAGAACATAAGTGATAATTCTGGTCAGGCAACGAATCTCGCTTTCGGGACATCATCTCGAAGGGGCAAAAACCAACAAGCGGCAGGTGCGCGGCTCTGCCCAACTTGTGTGGACAAGGCGGCAAAACTGTGTTGTAGTCAGTGGCATTTGAGTCGCATAGCATAAATAGATATACCTGCGCGATGAACTCACTCTGGCCTCCCCGTAGACCATTCCAGACACGTATTTCCCCTACGATCCTCCTTCTGCTCGCGTATTCCGCACGTGGCGTCGTGCTTTTCTGGCACGCCAGTGCCAACTGCACGGGCGGCTCGTCGGGACACACCACGCCTTCTCCGTGGATGAGTGCCTGTCGCTCTCCGGGACGGCGCGCAGCATTTTATGGGAGGGCTTCGACGGTGTTGAGGGCATACACGGCCTGCGCGCCTTCAAAACGGACAGTAGCCACAATAACGGACCGGGACTTCCATTTCCGCAGCCGAAACGCCTCCAGAGTCGATGCAAAAGCTGAACAAGCGGCAGGCACACCGGGCAGAGCGTCAGGGCTACCCGCAGGATCCAGCCCTACTACCGCTGGGAGGGCTGACGAGGGAGTCGCCCGGAGTCCAACCATTCGTCTCCTATACCATGCTCGTCATTGTCATGGAATGTACTGTAGTAACCTTCTCCGCTATTCACATGGTCGTTGATTTGGTGTCCCAGCACGCTAAGAGGGTCGAACTTGTGTAACATTGAGTGAGCCCTGCAAACATGAAAACATCGATGATGCACTTACTGCCACTGCCACTGCCACTCCCGGGGGCGAAGACGGCCGAAGTTGAGCCATGAGCGGTAGGTGCAAGATAGATGACCTATGTGTGTGTGTCGTTCGCAGGGGTCGTCGGAGCCATAGACACAGACACTCGAGTAAAAAAAGCAGGTCGTCGTTGCTTGAGAAAAGGAAGCAACGCGTGACAGACAGATCGTAATCAGATCCACTGGCGATCAATTGATCACTTCAAGCGTCGATTGGTCCCACTGGCAGCCCCAAATATTGATTTTAGCATTCGTTATAATGGTTGGAAGCTTAAGAGACGATAACGCGAAATCGAAACAGAGTCAGGCAGAAGCCAAGCATAAGTCTTGGCATAAGTAGTTGGAGGGTTTCGGTGCGATGACGTGAGACACCCACGTGCGGCATCAAATCAATGATTAGCGAGTCTGAGCAAGATGACGTGGCTGCTCTTGTCTCTCTCTTCCACTTTGTCCACTTGCCAGCCTCGTTCTGGCGCCTTCTCTCAGGGCCATTCGCCCGAGGTGCCCGCGAGAAGTGCTTCAAGAAGCATTTGACTGAACCAGGGCCTCCTGTGCGCGTGTCCGTCAAGTTTCGCCCTTATGGATGCACCCTCGACATGGAGTCTGTTTTGTCTGGACTGGCTTTCGCGGTGTAGTACGGGAACACACCCACCGCTCGGCAAGGGCTTGTGCGGTGCATCACGCAGGATCGTCGCGGCGCAGCCGTGGCCACACCGCCTTTGTGGAGTGCATGACCTCGTACATAAGACAGCGGCCAGCCTCTGTCGCTCTGCATTGACCTGGTGTCGTTCCATTTTCTTCGTTTCCTGCCTTTGTTCAGTCGTCTCTTTCTGCATTCCTCCGCTTTCCGCCCTGCAATTACCATGTTACACAAACGGCTTCTCCTTGTCTGCGCACTCGCTGCCTCCAGTGTACTCTCCGGTGAGTGTTTCCCCCACTCTTTACGGTGGCAGAAGCTGATGCTGCTCAGCACCGATATACGCGCGGCAGGATCTGACCGCCGCTGTCCAGCCAGAGGACTTTGTCGAGCCTGGCACTTCGGTAGCTGCGCCGGGCAACGTCGCTGCGACCGTACAACCAGAGGACTTCATCGAGCCTGATGTCGTCGCTGCTGTCCAGCCCGAGGACTTTGTTGAGCCCGACATTGTTGACGCCGTTGATACTACAGGCGAGGAGGAGATCATTGGGGAGGGCGACTCGATTCCCGACCCGGACGACGTCCTCGCCGTGGCGAAACAAGCCGCAGAGGACGCGGCAGCTGCGGCGGCCGCGGAGTTGCCTGATGAGGAAATCGTTGGGGAGGACGACTCGATAACCAAACCCGACGACCTCGCGGCCGAGGCGAAACAAGCTGCAGAGGACGCGGCCGCGGCGCTGGGCGATGAGGAAATCGTCGGGGAGGATGACTCAACAACCGACAATGACGATCTCTTGGCCGCGGAGGCGAAAAAAGCCGCAGAGGACGCAGCAGCCGCAGCGCAGGCCGCCCTTAACCCTCCGAAGGCAACATGTGACGTCCAAGGCCTCAGCAGCGCACTCGGCGCCGTCTCCGAGCAGGCCGGCGTGATCCGTGGGATCGGCACCTTCACCGGCCAGCCCGACCCCGTGCGGCGCACGTCCGAGAAGCGCGACAAGTTCGAGCAGCTGGTCGAGGCCGCCACCGACGCTGCTGCCGCTGTCAAAACCGGAAACTTTGCCCCCGCGAAGGTGAAGGTAACAGAGGTGGACCGCTTGCTGGAGGCGCTCGTCAGCGACGTGGTGGCTGCGGCGCAGTTGACCGATGCGGACCTGGAGATGCTCGCGCGCGTCGCGAATGCCGTAGACAAGGCAAGCGCGTGCTAACCTTGCTGGATTGGTTTGGCGTGTATTATTGGAGGCTTAATAGTGCATTCAATACATTGTTGTCTTAGCAATGAAGGTTCCAACCTCCAAGAATGTGCGCGCGCGTTGATACAGCATGTTTTTTCAATGACGGTTGACGCTTGTGAGCGATGCGCTTGCTCCAGGTGCCAAATATATTATGATAGTAGTAGTCTAATGTTCACATACTCATAATAGCCCCATCTATGATTGCAAGTATATCACTTATTTTGGGTGACATGAATTTAACTCAAGACATGTATATGTAGTACTAGACAGAGCTGGGGCTACGCCCCAGCTGTGAAAAATGCCACTAAATACAGAATAGCACACAGATGAAGCATGCCCAGTGGCCTTCTTAACTATCTGGCCTACTATTGTTCATATAGATTGCAACCCAAGGAAGTAAATTTTTATGTACTTATTTAGCAATTTGTCAGAAAATTAAAGTACGCTGTACACCATTAGATATTAGCATAGTAAGTAACCCATAAGATGTGTCCATGCTACTGGGGGCAAGGTCATGATGTCATATGCAGCTTTATATCCCAATGAGGATTGGTCACATTTTACAGCTTTTCTTATCAATTCAGGGCTTTAACAGCAGTGATCCCAAAAATAGAAGTGTGGGGCAAATGAATTGCTAAGGCCAGTGCCAAACATGTGCATACATTCACACAACATCTGCTTAATATAAGAGTAATTATGTACCCCGGGCCGATCTCCACGTCTTAGAACTCTGCTTCGCGGGAAGGCCGGAGTATCCTTGATTCGATCCGGATACGGATATAGAAGGGATGTTCTCTTGTTCGGTCGTTCAACAGGAAGTAGGCACGAACTCGGAACTTGAATCTGTCGAATAAGCCATTCCCCGGAAATGATTCGGTGACATACGGTTGCGGGAGCCACTGAAGTTGCTGGGCGGTATGCTGTTCAAAGTGAGCATAAATTCCCCGCACATAAGTTTTGGTTGAATTGATCGAGTTTGCCTATGGTCGTTCGAAATTTGAACACTTCAACAATTTTGTGAGAGAGTTCGAAATAGCCACGTTCGAAGATTGAAATCTGAGATGATGTAATCAAGCGCCACGTCCTTTCCATCCTCCCATCCTCCACCTTCCACCTTGCTGACACCCATGTTAGGGTGAATCAGAAGCACAGAGCAGGTGTTACTGTTGCCCCGAGGTGTTGTGGCTATCTTCTGCGGCGTTTCTGCCAGCGACTTAGCCTTCCAACTCTCTTTGCAGCGCTCCCTCTCCTCTCCCTCCTACCCACTACTGCAATTCGTCAGACTGCCATGGGATTAGGGGTCATACGCTTGGATTAAACCCCTACATAGTGCGTCCCTTTTGTTTTCTGTCACCAGTGGCTAAAATTCACTCAACAGTTTTATGTTCACATAGTATAGAATGCTTTTTCTCTTCTACCACTTCTCCATCGTCATTTCTGGACTATTAAACCATGCTGTGATTTCACGAAAAACACCCTGGATAATTCTCTCTTCTGCGGGGAAGACCTCGATGTTACCCGACTCCATCCCTTGAATCATGTCGCTGAGGCAAATGGCCGACAAGTCCAAGTCTACCAGCTTCTTGAGTGCATTTGGAATGGCTTCAATGCCCAGTGGCTTTTCGGGGTTGAGTAACTGCGGTGCAATCTTGGCCCACCATACATGCTGCCAGGCTGACAGGCATTTCTGATGGGTGGTACAAGTCCAGTTTGGGTCCTTCGGCATTTCCGGTGCCAATAAGGCAAGACCTTGACGCTCTACGAGGCGCTGCTCCAAGCCATGTGCAATGATGGTGTACGATCGGTAATCAAAAGCCGAAGTTCACATGTATGGTTGATGTCCTGGAGCCGGTGGCGGTTTGCGAAAAGCTCACAGACAATAGGGTCGATCCATTCAATGATGGTGAACATGCAAGCAAGCTCCAGCCTGCGAAAAACCGGTAGGTCTGCAATTCGCTCCAGATATATGATGACATAGTAGCGAGCTTGGTCGATTTGCCACAGCGATGCAAGCTTGAGAAGGTTTATATGAGAGCGCTCAGCTGCCTGGCAACCAGCATCGGGATGATCAGTTCCAAGACTTGACAAACAATAAGCCTTTCCATGATGAAGAAGAAACCCCAGACTCACTGTCGATAGATGTAGAATAGAAAATCCTCTATCTCTTGTGTTGTGATACCGTCAAGAAAGATCAGGTATGCTGCACTACCTTCACGGTCCTGATCAGCGATAGATTTGCCTGCTGGGAGCTCCAGAATGGCCTTCCAAACCGGTGAGAGCACACTCAAGAGACCAACCTGCACCGAGTAGACTGTAAATTTGACCTAAATGCCTTGAGTCAGTATGAAGACTATCAGTAATGGCGGAATACTTACACACAACACTACAGATGCGTCAGGAAACTCAAACTGTGGAGGCATTTTGTAAGGGCCATAGTAGTCCTTCCAAGGGCCTGTGTGGTCAGCCCAGGGTTCACCCTCAGAATAGTTGTTCAGAGCTTCCATAATCGTTAAGAGCAAGAAATTTTATAATGCTTCCGTGTGGTAACAAATAACTAGAGTATACGTTAGAAAGTGATTAGCTTTTTTGGATTCAACGACCACAATGTCTGACATATTTTCCCTGTCTCCGCTGCCTGGATCCTCAACAATTGGTGAAGTATGGACACCCAATGTCCAAAGCGCCTATCGTTCACTCAAGGAACATTACCAGCATGCCTGCAATATATGATACCACCTGTTAATCCCAATTATCTCTTCTAATTAGAATGGACCACCCATGCGGGTGACCATTCTAATTAGAAGAGATGATATAAAAAGCCCTATGCTGCAATAAAAGGGGCTATAAAACTGCAATAGCTCTGGGACCCCAGGCTCTAAGTCATTTTGTGCATTAAGGTCAGTGTGACATTTTGTGACTGGTAGATACTAAGGTATAGTAACTTAACAATAATCTTATATTGACCACTATAACCCATGTCCTGCCCTTTGTACAGGTTTACCCCAACAACAAGATTTGATACTGGTATGTGACATGACATCCAAGGTTTCTTGTATATCTCTATGTTATACTATATATATTGATGATCAATAGCTGGTTTCAACTCTGTATACTTGTGCTGTGTCATAGGAGGTCACAGGCATGACATATCTCCTAAAAAGGAATTTTTTGCGGTTCAACAGTGGAATCATCAGAGAATGTCACACATCATCACAAAATCGGAGTTGTGTCTTTTGACTATATAAACAACTTTCATTAAGAAACATATAGTGGCAGCTCAATAAATGTGTTAGCACTAACCCATCACTAATTCATATATAACTGATGGACCTCTATCTTCATAGCTGCTTGAGCTAAGAGTATGAATTGAGAACTAGCAGGAAGGGTCTCAAAAGGACCATTGATTGATCAGGTATTTTGATTACTATCATATGATAGGATTACCATATTAACTATTTAGTTATTGAAAAGAGCATATTTGGTACTTTACAGCTAATTGCAAAATAGTAGGCCAAATCGATTTCTCGTCACACTAGTCGGCTAGTCACGCATGACGCAGTGGACGACAATGCCAGCGATAATCCACACTTTTGCTCTACACCATGTCCAACTATCGCTACATTCACCCTGAGCGCAAGCGCGTCCTACCAGTTCTCAAACGGACCGTTCCTCGCAACCCCCATGTGGCCACTCTTGCTGGTATGGGTACTCGGACAGTGCGGCGCGCTTTGGAGAACGAGAGAAGATATGGGGATGTTATACCACCTCCCAAAGCCCAAGTTGGGCGGCCACGAGCAGCAACCAGCTTGGACGAGTTTGTGAGTCTGTTTCCGACACCGCTCACAGCACACTGACTTGAATACAGTATTTGGAATGCCTTATCGACCACAAACCCGACTCGATGCTTTCAGAGCTGCGCGATGGACTGTGGGAGGGTATGGGGATCGATTTGGACGAGTCTACCATCAGTCGGATGCTTCATCGTCGGGGTTTCACCTTCAAATCAGTGGGCCCAGGCACTTTTCAGGCTGTTGTCATTCTCAAACTGTGCTAGGTCTCGCGAACTGCAAGAGAACGAAATGAGGACAAGCGCAGCGAGTATCAGGCCCTTATTGGCGACCTCTACCCAGCAGAAACCCTCGTTTTTCTTGATGAGTCTCATTGCGATCGAAGGACCACACAGAGGAAAGGAGGTTGGGCACCAACAGGACAGAGAGCTCGACGTCGAGATTTCTTCATTCGGGGCAGCAAGTGCGTCATCAGGCTTCGTGCCATGCTCAGAACTCTTACATGTTTCAGATACTCCGTTTTGCCTGCTATTTCGCTAGACGGCGTTCTCTATCTTGATATTATCACTCGCTCGTGGACTGCCATCGAGTTTGAGCAGTATATTCGTGGCCTATTGGACCAGATGAACCCATACCCACAACCAAACTCAGTTCTCGTTATGGACAATGCCAGTAGCCATCACGCGGACAACCTACGTGATATCGTTGAGGCCCGGTCAGTCTCATCTCAAACCCGTAAACCTGGAGTGCTTATTCATGATCTTTAATTAGTGGTATGCGACTTGTCTACCTCCCACCCTACTCTCCCGACCTCAACCCCATCGAAGAAGGTTTCTCAGCAATGAAAGCATGGCTACGACGCAACAGAGACTACGCTCTCTTCGAGTTGACTGGCAATGGAAATGTAGATCCATTTGGAGTACTTTGGGAGGCTGTTTTCGATGCAATGACTCCGGAGAACATCTATGGATGGTACAAGGACTGCGGGTATGTTGTCTGAGTTGAAAATTTGATTGTTGTCTATGTACAGTAGTTGTAAGTATGTACGGTAAAATAAAGCGCTATTACAAGTAATTATACATTGTGTCGTCAAATTGGAGGAACGAATGACGGCTTAAACTTGGTTCTCGTTTTCCTTGTCTTCAATACGGCTCTTCTTTGCCTTACGCAGCGCTCTGTGTGCCCCTCGAGTCAAGTCCTTCACTACCCCGCGGTCAATCCCCATCTCCATCAATTCATCCTTCGTGAAGTCGAGCAACTGGTGACAGTAGTTGATCTTCTTTGGCTGGAGCTTTACTTGATATTGCATGAAGTCGGTCTCGGGCATCTTCGCGTGAAGCTCTCGAAGCAAGTCAGCAACGGGAACGATCTCGCTGTCATCGTCATCGTCATCTTCGTCATCACGAGCTCGTTTGTTGGAAGATCGACCGTGGTTTGTGTATGAGGGACCAAGGGGACCGTCGGCAAGATGAATATGAATATCAGGTTTGACTTCGACGTTCGTGGTGGCCCCGGGGCGAGAGCTACGTTGCTGACGACGGTCCTTCTGATCTAGTAACCCATCGAATTTGATGCTATTGGGTGGGACGCTGCAGTCGCGAGGAACAGCGGGGTTGTTTTTCTGTGGAAGCCCTGAGTGACAAACATACTTGTATGGCAAAGGGAACCATAAGACGAGCCCAGAGTGTGATCATCTCCCAGTTAGTAGGCATGTGCGGCCCAATTTTATCTCCATTCGGTCCACGACGTCGATAGCAGTAGTCATTAGGACAATCCTTGTCGTTGCAAACCAAATTGTCCTTCACTATCCCCATCTCCTCTCGATATGCAACCTCTGTTTCCTTCGGCTCCTTCTTGTCCTTGTCGTCCTGAGCATATGAGTGAGAGCTCGAGGGTACGGAACAGACACACCTTGGGGGGAGGAGGACGGTTGTCGACAATCCGAAGGATGACAGGATTGACACGCCGGGGCGAGTCAATCATCTCAGTAATGGTTGCGATCGCCATTTTAGCATCCTCCACCGTCGAAAACCGCTGGCCTGCAACTGTCTTCCCCTCTCTAGTCGTCTTCCAGCTCAGCGGTGCATCTTCGGGAACACCCATGATAGCACGAACACGGGATAGGAAGTCGGCAGCATTGATAGTCCGACTAAACGGGGTTGGGACCTCAATTGCAGTACCATTGGCCCCGGGACTCGGAGTTGGGATGCCAGCTTTGAAGTGTGCCGATCGAGCAGCTATGGGAGACTATCTGAAGAAGGAGTATGCGGATGGTAGAGACGTACCTGGTCTGCCGCCAACCGAGTTTCTTCCTCCTCCTCCCTGAGGCAGCCCATTACCAACACCCGTGGCTTGAGGAGCCTCGGGGTGCTCAAAGGCTCCGTTGTCGAGGGCGCGATTCATATGCGCCATGGCCAGGTCCTGCTGAGACAAAGGCGGCATCTCGTTCGTCATCCCAAGCAAGTACTGGGCTGTTGCATAGGGTCGACGTTGATTCTGTTCATACCCCCGTGGATGTCGTTGGAGTTGTTGCGGAAGCTGCTGGGGCGGAATTCCATATGGATAGAATGGTTGCATGGTGGTTGAGAGTAAGCACACATGAGCGCGTTGTGGAGGCTGGAGCACATACTTACTTATACCATGTTGATGACATCATATGCTTCGGCTTACACGGCATTGCATCATAACTGTCATCGCTCCAATGAGTAGAATTTTTTTTTTGGCCTACTATTTTGCAAGTAGCTGTAAAAATGTAAGGTGGCCAACTTGTGAGTTTGGCTACTCCAACATAAGGCTCTGGTATGTATCCTCCTAAGTACCACTGAATGTGGCACCAAGAATGCAATGCATTCACTCATCAGTGGCCTTTGATCTCCATCACCTCTGAAAGATAACCTCATAGCTCTAGCTAGCCTTAGTGGATAAAGCTGGGAAAAGGTTCATTTGAAAGGTATATCATCCTACTATCCTTGAGCCCTATCAGCCATGTTTTCTGTTATCATTACCTATTCACTGCCAAGAATGCCTAAATACTTAGTAGAGCAGTGTTTTGCTGATATCCTGGGACTGCATGAAATGTCATGATCCAAGTTAATCTGGAGCAATAGGATGGTCTACCACATCTCTACCTATTTGTGACCACACAGCAACTGTGAGGGTCAGTCAATTCCTTGAGACCTTAGGTGCTATATATTCTAGAATGGAGATAACCTAACAGGGTGAGGGCACCATTTTCTGGGAGGTGCATAATACCCCCCTACCTGTAGATGTACTCAAATCAATGAGATTCACCAAGGCCATACTATGGTGAACTCATTATTTTTGGGATAGATAACACTGATAATGGTACTGTGAAAGATCCACAATAGCTATGAAGTTGATTCAAGTACTGGACAGGTTCATTTAGGGGTCCATACAATCCTGCATTCATGTCTTAGATCATACTTGAAATTAATTTCTGACCAGTTGTAATAGCGAAGACACTCTCTTTTGCTCTATGGGTACCTACCTCTCTTCAGCTACCTTTTGTAACACATGCCAGAACCACAAAAGATTATAGTATGGGGTCCTACTAGACATCTAAATATCCTCATACATGCATCTTAATGTCCAGTACTCAGTCTATAGACCCCACAATTCATGTAAACTAGTTCTGCACTCAACTCATCTTGCAATGTTCACCCCAATGCATCCTCTAACGGTATATAGAGATCAATCGGAGTATGTGGGTAGATTTATACACCTTATTTGCCAACTTTCACATATTTGATCTATAATCAACTAGCAGATTACAGCTGTATTGCTAATATGATGTGCAGTACTATTCATTATTAGAACAGGGAATAACAAGATTTTTCATGCATATAATATGGTGTGAAAAGTGTAATACTATAGGAGGACCCTTCTCATGCTTTCTACCCTTATACCATTGGGGATCCCTCACTTCTAATTCAGTCATTAGAAGATTGGTGTGTTAGGATATATGTCATATATAAAGGTAAATATAATGTGTAAAATCATAAGGAGCTCCTATATCTTCGATGGCCATCTATTGGAACAGAGCACACCTTGCATTACGCTTATCCGTGGATTTTCCAGTGAGATATCAAGTGATCATTAAGTCTGATCAAATTTGAAACATGAAAAACTAAAGAAACACAGTATAATATCATAGTCTCAAGATATAGGACCATGATTAGATCAGAGCATATGAGCACTAGGTCATGACCTACCTACCAGTACAAGAATCATCTGACTTAATGCAGGATTGGTAGAGATATTGCAGCATCAATGTAGGTGATGAATCATCATGAGATGATATAGCTATACTAATAACATTTGATTGTCCAGGATATTGATCTTATCATTTAGGCACCCCTGGTATTGCTTCAATTACCTATAAAAGTCATCTACTGAGTGAGATATCACTGGATTCGATATAGATCAGCTATTAATTAGCCAGTGCTAGCACAATTATTCAGCTGTAAGTATAGGTCACTTGATGAAAGTTGTTTGTATAGTCAAAATATACAACTTGGATTTCGTGACGATCTGTGACATCCTCAGATGATCATACAGTCAAACAGTGAAAATTTCCCTTTTAGGAAATTTGTCACACTAGGTCACATATATCATAAGTGTTGTGTCCTGGAGGTTTGATATTATTATTATTCATACCAGAATATGCTTATATGATAGCTTCTTTGTAATGTGACATACCAGTGTCACATCTTATTGTCTCAGTAAACCTGGCAGTTCATAGTGGATACCAGGCTACACAGATGTTATTAATAGTATCATGCCAGTTACAAATGTCACAAAATGTCACAAAATGTCACACTGACCTTGTGCGATAACACATGAAATGACTTAGAGTCTGGGGTCCTAGAGATATTGCAGTTTTATAGCCCCCTTTATTGCAGCATAGGGCTTTTTATATCATCTCTTCTAATTAGAATGGTCACCCGCATGTAATTGGAAGAGATAATTGGGATTAACAGGTGCGTGACACCAAGATGCTGATGCTCATCGTCTTGAATATGTGGTGCAAAATATGACCTGAGAGATGGTGGCCATACTTGAGGCATTCGAGGAACATTCTGCTGAAGAGTATATTTCAATAACTTGGATCCATTCTTGTGCAAAAGCTGTTGGACACCTGGTTCATGCGATATGTGAAAGGCAAGAGACGGGTTCAGCATGGTAAGCATTTGTAGTCTGGCTCCTATATGTTAGCTGAACTATACTTCAGCAAGGAGACTAATGTGGCAAGTGCTAACCCTGTCACTGTGGTTTATACAGGCAAACGTGGTCACCCTCGCAAAATCATCAATAAAGCTTTCGTTGTTGAGGCTATGGCACCTCATCGCGGTATCTCAATCAGCGCACTGGCCCGAGTTATGAACATCAGCCGCTGTAAACTCACCACATTTCTGAAAGAATGCAATATTCTTCATCGCTATTCAGACTTGACCAAAGCTGAGCTGGATGCATTGGTACGATCTTATCGACAGGAAAAGCCGGGGTCTGGTGTGCAATATCTCCGTGGCCATCTCCAAGTATAGGGTATTCAAGTTTAGAAGCGCCAGGTACATGCTTCTCTCCGACGTGTTGATGGCCTTAGGTGGGTGTTGCGCCAGCGACGGACTATTGAGCAATGCAAGTACAAGGTTGCACGCCCCAACGCACTCTGGCATGTTGACAGACACCACAAGTCAATCTTATAGGGTGTTGTCATCTATGGATTTGTTGACGGATATTCACGCATAGTATGTTCTTCTATTACTTGTAAGCTCTGAATTCACTTATTACAGGTCACATCGTCTGCTGATATCTTGGCCAGCAGCTCTCCCAATGCGACGAACGGCGGGTTTCCTGTTCACCCCTACTGATGACAATACTTCATGCGTGCTTAATTCTACACTGTAAGGGCAACCCCGGAGGCCTGAGATCAAGGTCCTAGCAGGGGAGGATCCAAAGAGTGAATAGAAGTAAGCAAATACAAGTGAGGCTGACCTAGCAGGGGAGGATCCAAAGAGAAGAAACTCTAAGGGTCCGCCTGCTAGGTAGCGGAACTATATACTGCGCTCTTGACGCGCCAAGGTTGATCGTTGCTCCGTGCAGTATGCCTGCGCCATGTCGCAGGCCAGGTCCCAGGGGGATCGCCAGGCGGGGGCGGCGATGCGCCTGACGGAGGCGGTGATGCGATCACCGGAGTCGGAACCGGAGTCGGACCGGAATCGGGATCGTCTCCGAGGGGCCGAAAGGGAGGTTCCCCTGACATCACCCCCCTTTGAATGCGGCGTCCCGACGCATAGACCGGAACGGAATCGAGTCGAAGGTTGCGGAGGCGATGTGCCGTGGTTTGCCAGGGTACTTACGGTAGAACTCCGCGATTTTGTCCGGGGCGAAGACGCGGTCGAAGCGGACCCACTGGTCGTGCGACGCGTCGTAGCCTTTCCATCTGACGGTAATTCAGCCGTTTATACCTCACCCTTGCGTCCAAGATCTCCTCTACTTCCCACTCCGGGACTCCGTCCTCGAGGTCCGGAGGGGGCTGGTCGTAGCCGGGGCGTCCGTCGAAGGGGTCGTCTTGGGCGAGCTCAAGCTTGACGACGGGAAGACCGGGTGGAGCTTCGAGTAGCGCGGAGGGAGGTCGAGCTTGTAGGCACCTTTGCTGATCTCCGCGACTATCTTGAACGGACCGAGGCGGCGGTGGGAGAACTTCTCCGAGGGGCGAGTCGTCCTGATGTCAGAGGCATCCAGCCAAACACGGTCGCCAACCTTGAACTCCGGAGACGGAGTGCGTCTCCGGTCGTAGTAGCGCTTATACTCTTCCTTGGCCTTAGTGAGCGCGGCCTTGGCTTCGGCAACCCCAGTGGCAATTCGGTCGCGGAACTCGTTCACAGACTCCATAGCGGAACGGGCTCCGGGTTCAAAGCCCATGCGCGGAAGCCGTCCCGTGTCCGTCATGAAGGGGACTTGCTGCGTGGATGAGTGGACATGGTTGTTGTAAGCGAACTCCAGGGCCGGAATCAGCTCATCCCAGTCGTCCTGCTGATAGTTGGTGAAGATCCGCAGGTACTGCTCCAACTCCTGGTTGACGCGCTCTGTCTGACCGTCCGTTTGCGGATGATACGCGGTGGACGTGGCTGGCTTGATGCCGATTAGACGCCAGAGTTCTCGGGTGAAGTCCGCGATGAACTGTGAGCCACGGTCGGAGACGTACTTCTCCGGAGTCCCGTGATGGCGCCAGACATTCCGGTAGTAGAGGCGGGCTGCTCCTACTGCGTCGACCGTGGTATGGCACTCGGAGAAGTGGGCTCGCTTCCCAAGGGTGTCCACGACGACCATGATCGCGTCGTACCCATGGGCCTCGGGAGCTCGACAATGAAGTCGACGGAGACGGTATGCCAGCGCTCCGGGGGTGTTTCCGTCGGGTGTAGCTCTCCGTGGGGCAGTCTCCGGAGCGCCTTGGTGCGACAGCACAAGTCGCAGGTCGCGACGTACCGGCCGATATGGCGAGACATCTGAGGCCACCAGTAGTTCCGGGAGACCAACTCCAAGGTCTTGAAGCGACCGGCATGTCCGGCGACTCGAGTGTCATGGCAGAGCTCGATGATGTGCCTCCGGAGGTCCTTGTCCTTGGGCACGACAATCTTCCCACGGAAGTGGAGAAGACCACCGGAGACGGCCCACTCGTCGGAGCGTGAGGAGCGGGGGGCCTCGAGCTTGACCTTGGACCTTTAGGAGTTGCCGGGCCGCTAGTGCGACGGGCTCCTCCAGGTCAGGCTCACCGGAGAGGGCATCGCGAATGTCGCGAAGAAGTTCGGAACCGGGACCGGAAACGGAAACACCCTCGAGGCGCCGGACGTGGAAGAGTTCGGGCCGCAGAAGGACGACGTCGGAGTTGTCGGAATCGATTCCGTGGTCGGGTCTCCGAGAGAGGGCGTCAGGTCGGCCCATGTCGCGACCGGGCTTGTGGTGCAGCGTGAAGTCGAACCGGGAGAGGTAGAGGGACCAGCGGGCCTGTCTCCGGTTGAGGTGCTGCGTCTTCCTGAAGTACTCCAAATTCTTATGGTCAGTCCAAATCTCGACGGGATGCGCGGCACCCTCGAGGAAGTGTCTATACTCCTCGAGTGCGCGGATGATCGCGAGCATCTCCTTGTCGTGGATTTCGTAGTTGCGCTGGACATCATTTAAGCTTTTGGAATAGAATGCTACAGGGTGCCACTTCCCGTCCGGGGCGGATTGTGAAAGAACCGCCCCCGTCGTAATCAGAGCTGTCCGCCTCGAGTCGGAAAGGCCGTGCGTCGTCCGGAATCGCCAGGACCGGTTCCGAGGTGACCGCGTCCTTGATCGCTTGGAACGCGGAGGCCTCCGCGTCGCCCCAAGTCCATTGCTGGTCCTTCTTGGTGAGCGCAAAGAGAGGACGCGCGAGGGCCGAGAAGTCGCGAATGAACCTGCGGTAGAAATTAGCGAACCCAAGGAACTGCTGAACATCCTTCTTGTTTTCCGGAGTCGGCCAGGCGGAGACGCCTGCGACCTTGACGGGGTCCATTTCGACGTGGTTGTGGGAGATGATGACTCCGAGGTATTCGATTGACGATTTTTCAAGTCGCACTTCTCCGCTCGGAGGTACAACTTATGCTCTCGGAGTCGGCGCAAGACCTCCTGGACGATCTGTCGGTGTTTCCGGAGGTCGGAATGGGCGATCAGGATGTCGTCCAGGTAGATCATGACGTCTCCGGAAAGGATGAGGTCCTGGAAAATGTCATTCATCATCGTTTGGAACGTCGCGGGAGAGTTCGTCAGGCCAAGTACATCACCAAGGGCTCGAACAGGCCTCGGTTAGTCCGGAAAGCTGCCTTCCACTCATCACCTTCTTTGATCCGGACGGTTGTTGAAGCCCCAACGAACGTCGAGTTTGGTGAAGTAACGAGCGCCTTTGAGCCGGTTGATGAGGTCGTTGATCAGTGGAAGGGGGTACCGGTTTTTGACGGTCATCGCGTTGAGGGCCCGATAGTCCTGGACAAAGCGGAGTCCGCCGTCCTTCTTCTTGACGAAGAAGACCGGAGACGCCATCGGAGACTTGGAGGGGCGAATCCGGCCCGTCGACAGCCCTTCCTCGATGAACGCGTCGAGCTCGCGTTGCTCAAGGGGCGAGATGGGGTACACCTTGCAGTTGGCCGGCTTAGCGTCGGGGACGAGTTCGATGGCGTGGTCCCAGGTTCTCCGTTCCGGGAGCGTGTCAAAAGACTCCTTGTTGAAGACGTCCTGGAACTCTTTAGCCCAGTCCGGGATCTCGGAGGGCGGGGGAGCGGAGTTCCTGGCGAAGGCTTCAGCCAGGCGCTGCGAGACAGTACTGCCAGCGCGTATCTCCTCCGAGGGACGGAACGAGGTGTAGAAGATGCGGTCACCATCTTCAAGCTGACCATCTTCATCGTCGTCGTCAGAGTCCGGCGTCAGATCAGGCAGGCCGGAGTCGTCGCCGGAGACGGAATCGTCTCCGTCATCAGACCCAGAAAGGTCCATGGCGCAGACCGAGGGGAACGGGCCGGAGCGGAGTCGCTTCTGGAGCAGCCGGAGTCGCCGTAGCTCAGTCCGTTCAACGCGTTCTTCCTCGCGGCAAGTGGAGCAGCCGCGGGGGCACCGCGTCATCTTGACCTCCTTGGTTTCCCAATCGATCTCTGGGTTATGCTTCCGCAGCCAAGAGTACCCCAGGATGAGGTCTTGTTTACCGAGATGGGTGACGGCGAGTTGAACGCGCTCGGAATGGCCTTTGTAGCGTAGGACCAAGTCCGCGATCTGGTTGATGGAGCCAGCATCATTCGGAGTGCCATCGACGTTGAAGACCGGAATCGGCTGCGCCAGGGTGCGGACTGGAATGCCATTCCGAGCGCCGTAGTTCGTGTCGATGAAGTCGGAGGTGGCACCACAGTCAACAAGCCCAGAAAGGGAGAGCTTCAACGCACTGGTGGTGGACTCTAGCTCCAACGGGAGGTGGAGGGAGTTTACTCCAGGGGAGGCAGCGACAGTGTACTGCTTGGGCAATTTCTTTTCCCAGGCAGTGAGGCGGCGAAGGACGACAACCGGAGTCGCGGGCGGAGTCGGAGACGGAGTCGAAATGGGGGCAGGGGAGGGTATGTCTTTCGTTTCAGGCTCGTTGTAGGGCAAAGGAATTGATTCGTCATACAAACAAGCGAAACGATTTATGGACGCGAACGAGGGCACACCAGTCACTCGTCGCGGGGGACAAAATCCTCTCCGGCCATCGACTCCGCAGCTGTCTCCGGCAGCGCAGCTGTGTCCGAGTAGCGGGCGATCAACTCCGCTAACATCTCGTCACCGAGTTGTTGGATCACCTCGTCGAGGATGTCCATTGAGCGGACGTCCGCGGGGAGGGGGCAATCCCGGGCGAGATGGTTTGGGTCGCCGCACCTGAAGCAGGCGCGACGAGGGGCGCCCCGAGCCCTAGTGCGATCCAACTCCATGGGGACGGGAGCTGGAGGCGCCGGAGCGGGGGCGCGGGCCGCGGGTGGCACGACCGGAGCCACCGGGCGGAAAGGGGCCGGAGCCGGGATGCGGTTGACCGGAAACGGAGTCCGAATCAAACCGCCAGGCGTCTTGGGGGCGGCTGACTTGATCAGCTTGGCCCGGACCAGGGCCTCGTATTGACGGAAGGCCCGGGTGCGCCAGCTAAGGTAGTCCCGGAGGTCCGGGGGGTCGTTCGAGGACGTGATTCCGTTGTTGATCAAGGGGTCAAGTCCGTGGCGGAACTTGGTCACCTTGACCAACGCGTCTTCGAATCCGGCGAGGTCCATCAGGTCCTCGAAGTCGCCGGTGTACTGGTAGACATCCTTTGTGCCCATGTGATAGGCGGAAGTCTCCAGTTTGGAGAGAGCATGATCTTGCTCGTTCTCCTCGACGAACCGGAGTCGAAACTCGGAAACGAACGAGCCCCAGGACGGAAACGGAAACGGGGCTTTGCTTCCGTGGCGCTCCGCCCATTGCTGAGCGGGTCCTTCTGCCATAAACGACATGGCATAGCGGACGGCCTTTTCCTCACTCGCCTCTCCGTTGACCACAAAGGCCTCAGGGGCAAGGCGGGCGTAGGTGCGGACCGCGTAAAGGAACGCGCGGCCGTTTCCCGATCGCCGTTGAAGGTGAACGGAGGGTTTGGTCGCAAGACCAATTTTGAGGCGAGGTTGATGTCGCCAAAGAGGGCTTCGAATCGCCCTGAACCGGAGTCGGAGTCGGAATCGACGTCTCCGGGGGTGGTGTTGTTTGGGGTCCGCCAGCAGTATTAGCGGCGGCAGTGGCAGCGGAAGCCTGGGTGGTGAGAAGAGTAAGGGCCTCAGTTAGGCGGTCGATTTTCGCCTCGAGTGCATCCAGCCGAGTGTCAGCGTCAGGAGTAGCTCCGGAAGGCATGACAGGTGCGGGGACGACAGGAGTGACAGAGGAGGAGGGGACAAGTGGTAGGGGCGGTGACGAGGGCGGAACGGACTCGTATTCCGAGCCTGAGTCAGCGCCGAACCTAGCAATCTTGTCCGGTTGATCCCGTAGAGAGTTTCTTCTGCTGTAAGGGCAACCCCGGAGGCCTGAGATCAAGGTCCTAGCAGGGGAGGATCCAAAGAGTGAATAGAAGTAAGCAAATACAAGTGAGGCTGACCTAGCAGGGGAGGATCCAAAGAGAAGAAACTCTAAGGGTCCGCCTGCTAGGTAGCGGAACTATATACTGCGCTCTTGACGCGCCAAGGTTGATCGTTGCTCCGTGCAGTATGCCTGCGCCATGTCGCAGGCCAGGTCCCAGGGGGATCGCCAGGCGGGGGCGGCGATGCGCCTGACGGAGGCGGTGATGCGATCACCGGAGTCGGAACCGGAGTCGGACCGGAATCGGGATCGTCTCCGAGGGGCCGAAAGGGAGGTTCCCCTGACATACACTTTTAAACTTTTAAATATCTAATACACGCTCTCAAATCCAGTGGGCCTCGCGTTGAACAAATATTCAATGTGCTAGCACCAGTAATAAAGCATCGACTGTCCTCCATTTATTCCTTGAGGCTATTGGTAAATACGGACAACTATCAAGACTACGAGGGGATTGTGGTGGGGAGAATAAGAAGATCTCACTATATATGATCCTAATGCGCAGTTTGGGTAGAGCATCTTTCATTTGGGGATCAACAAATGATACATGTATTAAGAGGCTCTGGGTCGAGTTGTAAGAGCCTGGCGGGCATTCTTCTACCGCCTTGAGGATCAGCACAAGTTAGAGTGCAAGAATCCTGAACATCTATAGCTTCTGCATTACTTGTTCCTCAACATAATCAATAACGACTACGAAAGGTTCCAAAAAATCTGGAACTATAAGCCAATCTCAGGTGAAGGACACGATCAGAGCCCTCAAGTTTGCTTTTTTTATTATGCTTAAAAATCATATGTATTCAGATTTTGAATAGGACATGTTTCTTCTCAGATCAGTACAACACAGTGTCTAATGGTGCAGAAGGTCTTGCTTGCTAGCGCATAAACAGCAAAGGTTCCAAGCACACAACTGGCCATCCTGCATGGGCTTGCGGTGGTTGATACAAAAAGGATTAGTATTGATTGTTCAGCTAACCATGATGATGTTATTGAGCTGTTAACTGGACTCTTGCCTCTTCCGCTCACCTATAGTGCGAGGAACGACACACCAGCCTGGGTTCTTCTATCTGTTTCCTAACAGAACTGGCAGATGTTCCCTGTTTGCCGACCTTCCGGTGGAGATCTTGAGTTTGCAAGAGGCAATCCGACTCAAGGCTGGAAAAGCCACCGTATTTTCCTTGGTTCACCTTCTCTTTCTTGTTGTAATTAGCTAATAAATCTACAGCATCTCGTGATCCTATTCCATCTGCTTACCTTGAGCAATGGGTTAACCCTGAGGTGGCCAAGATGATGAACACAAACATATCCAAGTTAGTTAGTGCATTTCCTTGTTCTCTATATCTACATTGTCTTTGACATACTTAATAGATGATAAGTATAGCAACAACAATAGCAACAAGTCCGATAAAAATGATCAGGACAACAACTCAGCTGATGACAGTAATGGGAGTTCTATCCTCTTGACCCCTTGCCTTGTCAAGTGTGGATTGCTAAAAGTGTGGATTGCCAAGTGACGATAAAGCAGACTTTCTAGTCAAGAAGGATGCAAAAAGTGTGTTGCCTATGCTGCACTCTAGGTTAACTTACCTATGTCTAAACCTTAACAGCTAAATCATCTATCCATCGCTTATCATGCCTTGGGAACAAGAAGACTATCAACCTTACTAAGAAAGACACCCCCGGGCCGCCACATGTGCCTGTCCCTATGTTCCCTCGTGTCTCAAAACCAGAATTTATGCATGGTGGTAGGCCTGCTGCAGGTTCTTCTCTCAGTAACCTGTCGCCAACACGCTCTGAGATCGAGGCCGTGGTTAGGTATTAAAAAGACAAAGAGTTGAATTTCTTTTGAAAATATAGCGACATACTGTATATATACATGCACAATCACTTCTTAGACATTACAAGCATGTAACCCTGTTGTCAATCCTACCTAACATCTTGCTTCTGTCGAGACGAACCACCTGTTAATCCTAGATATTCTTACATATTAGAAGGCTCGACCCATCTGGTTAAGCCTTCTAACATGAAGAGAAGAGCTTCTGGGTCTATGCTAGGATATTTGCTTAGATAATTCTCCAATAATTTGGAGACTTAGAGTATTTTTTAGCGTATATGTCATGTGTGGTGACGAATCAACATAATCTGATGTGATCAATCCTGTTTCCAGATATGGTAACTTTTCCTGAAGGATACAAGTCAATATCTAAGATGAGGTATAAATAATTATAAACAATTTTGATGTGGTAAGACTTGAAAAACAGGATGTAACACTGGTATGTGACGTTAAAGGGTTTATTATTCTTATTAATGTGATACTATACATATTGATTAGTTCTAGCTCCAGACATGCTGTTACACAATATTATATAAGGTAATAGGTGTGACATATGTTCCAAAAAGGAAATTTCCGCATGTTTGAATGTATAATTATTAGAGAATGTCACACAGCGTCACAAAATCAAAGTTGTGTATTTTGACCAGACAAACAACTTTCATTAAGTGACCTATAGTAACAGCTCAATAAAACATCGCTCCTCCTTGCGGCCTGAATGATGGAAGTGGCAAACTGTTGCGCGTACCGCCAAAGGCCTATTGCTGCAACGATCTTGAGTCCTTGATGCAGTTCGATGTCTCTCGTCTCCTGGAGGGGCCCTGGCTTTGGTTTTGGCGAGAACGTAATGGTTTCTGTCACATGCTCCGGCGCGCCCGAGCTCCACATTGTCTGGGGGCAAAAGAAACTCCTGTTGCTTAACTGTTTGTATCTCAGCAGCAGAGGGAATGTGGCGCAGTGGCGGATGCTGAGGAGATACCAGCGCAGGTAAATGATCTATGGGCGAACTGGAAGGAGGGAGCTAAGAAGTCGTCGCTTGAACAAGAGTTTAAGAGCTATTAGCACTAAGCGAGACTTTTACACACCTATATCATCCTGGTAGACAGCTTCCGAATGGACGGATGCTGTGCTGAGGCCTACATCATGTGCAGCCAAAGTAATGTCGTCCATAGAGTGAACGTGGCACAGTGGCAGTGGAGAAAAGTGGTCGATAGAATGTGTTAGCACTGACCCATCACTAACTTATATATAACTGATGAGCCTCTATCTCCATAGCTGCTTAAGCTAGCAGTATACACTAGAAGGAAGGGTCTCAAAGATCCTATTGATTGATAATATATTTTGATTATTATCATCTAATATGATTATCATATTGACCATTTAGTCATTAAAAAGAGAATATCTAGTACTTAGAAATATAAGGTGGCTAAGTTGTGAGTTTGGCTGCTCTAACATGAGGCTCTGGTGTGTATCCTCCTAGCTCTTAGTGAATAGGGCACTAAGAATACAATGCATTTACTCATCAGTGGCCTTTGATCTCCATCACCTTTGAAAGATGAGCACAGATCTCTACCTATCCTTAGTGGATAAAGCTAGAAGGGAGTACATTTGAAAGGTATACCATCCTACTATCCCTGAGACCTATCAGTGAAATTTTCCGTTACTATTGCCTTGATCTATTTACTGCCAAGCATGCCTGAATACTAAATTGAGCAGTATTTTGCTGATATCCTGGGACTACATGCACGGAATCTTAGGATCTAAGTTGATATAATATTATAGGATAGGCCAGCACACCTCCACCCATTTGCTCCCATAGAATAAGTGTTAAAGCTAGTCAATTCCTAAAGACCTTAGGTGCTGTATATACCAGGATAGAGATATGCTAGAGGGGTAAGGGCACCAGTTTCTGGGAGGTAGATCATACTCCTACTATTGTATATACCCAGATTTCTTAGACTGGTACAGGTCATGCTATGGTGAACTCATCATTATTGGAATAGATAACACTGATAATGCTACTATGAGAGATCTAGAATAGCTATGAGGCTGATTCAAGTGCTGGACAGGCTCATTCGAAGGTCTATACCATTGTATATTCAAGTCTTGGATCATACTTGAAATTATTTTCTGACCAGTTGTAATATCGAAGGCACTCTCTTTTGCTCTATGGGTACCTACCCTCTCTTCAGGTACCTTTAGTAACACATGGCAGAACCATGACTGATTATGGTTCAGGGTTCTAGTAGACATCCAAATATCCTCATACACCCACCTCAAGGTCCAACACTCAGTCTATAGACCTTACTATTCATGTAAACCAGTACTGCATGTACATGTCTTCGAATGTTCACCCCAATTCATCCTCCAAGAATATACAGATATCAATCTAAGTATGCTGGTAGGTGTATACACCTCATTTGCCAAGTTTGACATATTGGATATATAATCAACTAGCAGATTACATCTATATTACCAATATGATATATAGTACTATTCATTATTATAATGGTGAATAACAAGATTTTCCATGCATATATGGTGATATGAGAGATCTAATCTCATAGGGGGACTCGTCTCCATGCTTCCTACCCTGATTCCACTAGGGACTCCTTACTTCTAAGTGAGTTATTAGGAGATTTGTGGTATAGGATATATGTCATATGTACAGGTAGACCTGATGCTTAAAATTATAGGGAGCCCTCACATTAATGGTAACATGGATTAGACCAGGCGGCAACTTGAATCATGCTTATCCATGGAATTCCCAGTGAGATATCAAGTGATCATCGGCTCTAATCAAATTTGGAATATAGAAACTAGAGAAGATTGGAATAATATCATAATATGGAATAATATTATAATCTCAAGATATAGGACCATAATCACAATAAACCATATCAACATTAGGCTATTACCTACCTACCGGTACAAAAATTATTTGCCTTAAGTGTAAGGGGAGCATGTGATGTGACAGCTGTGACAGCTGTGACTGATCACGTGACTGGTCCATGCGCAGATAGGAATATAGCATTGTTCTGGTGCCCCAAGTGGAGAACCATGATATCATACCAAAATTGCATGAAATCAACACAAAGCGAGGTGATTACAAGAATGTGAGCCACCGGTGATCGCAAGGGATTTTGGCCACCGGGTGGCTCCCGGTGGTGTGTCGCAAAAGTCTCTAATGATTGGCCAATGCTGACACAATTATTCACCTGTGACCATAGGTCCCTTAATGAAAGTTGTTTGTATAGTCAAAATATGGGGGTGGGCACAGATGAAATATTGATGTGCATCAACTGATCTCGCATAGTCTCAGCTATCACACATCTCAAAGCTTCAGATGGTTTGGCAAAGTGTGTACGCTCTGAGCATAGTAGGGCGTCGAATGCAAGTAGAACACATAGCTGTATATCTAGGCTAACGAGGAGTATACAAATTATACGAAAAATATAATTAAACAAGGTCAAAAATTCACATTTACTCCATCTCTGCATCCTCCTCATCCCAGTAGTCAACGTCCAATACCTCTGTATCTGTTTCACTGTCCAAACCATCTCCAAACAATCCATCAATGCTCTCGTCACCAACCTCATCTGCCAGAAGTGCCAGATGTGCTGAAAATGCATCCTCCAGCGCCTTCTGCTTGTCAGCCAGCTTAGGAATATGCGACTTACAAGGAATTGTAATCCGCTGTGATTTTTTCTTGTCAGGGTTCCATAACCGCCGTAGCTTCTCAAGCTGGTCGTCCAAACGCTCCCGCGTCATCCATGGGACCCGGATGTCGTTGATTGACTTGATTAGAGGGATGGAATCAAGACGCGAACGGATGGCATCTGCCTTTGCAAGCTTCTTCGCATTGGCGGCCTCTTTCTTGTCAAGCATCCGCGCGTCGTACTCCCTCTGCTCTTGTCGCCGCTTCTTCTCTAGGCCCTCTGATTCCAACCGACGCGCTGCAGCAATAACAAAATGATAATCTTCAGCATTGAAAAATGTTGCCGCAAATTTCTCAGTGCTGTTGCGCTGGCACATTTTGAGAGCATTGTGAGTGTGCAGAGCGCCAGTGGGATTATCGTGTGCCCAGACAACATAGGACCCCAACGCACCCTCATTCACATCATTAGTTGCCGGCCGCCAGACTCTTGCCTTCATTTTGTCGGTGAGGCCGTCAATGATTCCGCCGGGCGCATATTATGATGAGAACCGGATCGAGGTTGCCATCACTCCCTCAAGAAAGGCGACAAGCATTGGTTCAAGGTGAGGCAGATCTCCAGCTTCATGCAGAGTCTTCACGCGTTCCAACAGTCTCATTCCGTCCTCATCCGGAGATGCGCCATCAAGACTTGCGAGAGAATACAGCTCAGAGTCGAACGCTAGCACTAAGTCGGGTTCTGAGATGAGCAGCTCGCACTGCTCACAAACTTGTGCATGAAAGGGCCCGAGAGAAACACCGTTGAGCGCTGTGTCACCATCTTGATGGACGAATCGCATGTACGGTGTGGTGATCAAGATATGGTAAATCGCCAGAACCGCGAGGCTCGGTGAGTGTTGGCTTGTCGTGCAGGCCAGCATTGACATTTTTCTCGATATTGGTGTAGGTCTGGTTGACCTTTCGGATGCGGATAACCTCCATGAAGCGTCGATATACATCAAGGTGGGTTATCAGCTCGACGGCTGCCTCTCCGTGGCTCCTGAATCGCGTGTTGTTCGTCTGCGGGAAGCGCCTGAGACGTTCCTCGTTCAGTGCAAACTCCAGAAATAGCTCGTGAGCATCACCCTGTCCTCGTTTGTCCAGTGCATTATGAAATATCGCACCCCGCGAGGTGCCGTTAACTTTGCCCCGCCAAATGCAATATCTTCGAGTTTCTTGATATCGTCGTCTGTCACTGGTGCGTCACCCTTTTCTGGCTGGAGGACCTTGCGAACAGCTGCGGCGTTGTCCTTGTTCGCAAGTGGGATAGGCCCGACGGCGCCTATTGCTTTCCAATGTGCCGTCATTGCCGCGTTTCCGCCCTTGAAGGAATTCTGATCCTTATGCATACAGCATCCCGTCCACACCCACACTGTCAAGAGGTTCCTTTCGCCCTCATCCATTGACGCTAGCTCCTCCACCCCCAGTCCTTGGACCATCGCTGTCGTCGTGGCCAGATCACAAGCAGCACGCTCAGCAGCGGGCAATGCATTCCACTTCTCAATTCCACCTGCATCTGCAATTTTCTTCGCACTCCACTCCCGCATTCTGCCCTCCAACTCACCCATATCGTCCTCAATCATCTTCATCCGCTCCTCGCCAAGCTCAGTCAGCAGCAAGTCATACTTAGTCTGCCGCATTGAGTCGGAGAGGGCCTTTTCGTTATTTGCATGGTCGCCGCACTGAAACGCGTGAAATGAGAGCAATGGTGAATGCAGAAACAACTCCACAAACAACCAAAACACCCAAATCAAGGTCTGTGTGTTCGGGGCTCCATGGAAAGTATATCCATGCTGCAACCCATAAGAGCAAGATGATGATGCCTAAGTTGAGGTGGTGTGTGTGTGATGGCATCACTGATGACAGTGATGATGTTGATGGCTTGTAAGCTAGTGGTGGTGGTGGTGGTGGTGCAGATGTTAGGTTGGGTGGAGAGGAAGGAGGTGTTGATGTAGGATAGGACAGATATGACATACAGAGTATGCCTCTTGTGGCCAAACATCCCCACAACAACAACCCACTCCACAATGATCCCAACCCAAAACCAACACCAAAACCCAAAATGGTAGTGGTCACAGGCACAGTCACAGTCACAGCCAGTATGTTGTTGATGAAAGTAGATATGTTACCTGTCCCTTGTGTTGTCTTCATCCTTGAGAGTAGAATAGCTAGCATCAAGAGCATCAGTTGCCACACCATAAATGGCATAAACAACTCCAATATGGGTCGCTCCATCCAAAGAGGGCGACGTTCCATAAAGGGAAGCACATCTGAGCATAGTTTCCCATCTTCATGTCTTCACATCAACCTAGCACTTCAATGTCCAAAATTTGACGATAGTTCCAGTATATCAGACAATTTGGCGATAGTTTCGGCGTTCTCGGGTAGTCTCGGTGTTGTCGGATAGCGTTCTCGGGTTCGGATCACGTAATCACAGTGTTCGTCATCGTCGTCGTCAATGTCAAAGACCTTTCCACTATGGGGAGCAAGACAACCGCTATGGGGGCATTGAATTCTGGGGTATCTAGCACAAACTCGGGCTCAATATATACTACTCGCTTATCTAATTTTGATGGCCCCGGCCGCCCGGCCACGGTCACGTGCTGTTTCACTGTAATGTTTCGCCCACTTGCGACGCCTCTCACCTCACGCGTTTGGTTTCACCTCGCGTTTTATCCACCTCCCCGCGTTTGGGTGTGCGTTTGAACCATCTGCGACATGTTTGAGCCCAAACGCGTCCGCTATTGGCTCATTTTGTGTTTCCGGCTCAGCCGGCCGCCGGCCCGGTCCGTATCACGTGTCGGCCGATGTCCGACCGGTCAAAAATGGCCCAGATGGCCGTTCCAGCAGGTTTCCAGCGCTCTACGCATCCCGCGCTCGACATCTCCCCCCTTTTGAAATCTGAGTGTCCTCACTCAGCGTCATCTTTATCCCGATCATCGCCAAATTATCGGATCACCGGTAAGTCAGCCGATTTTCGCATCTTCTCTTCTGCCACATCGGTCTGTTCTGTTCTTTCATGCAACTCCCACCAATCCTTCCTGCCTCACTGCTTGTCTTCCCGGACCTTCCAACACATCCAAGACTGCTTCACAATCCTTTCAAGTCTTGACTGGCGGATAGCTCGCTTGTGACGTGGCATCCCAGGATCGTCAAATTTGACTTGTTGACTCTGGTTCTCTGGCTTCTGTGGGTTCTCATGCATTGTCTGCACCTCCAATCAACTCCCTAGCAATCACTGGCGGTGAAATCAACCAGTCTGCTAGTTTCTGGCAATTGCTCTCGGTAGGTTGGTTGGTTGCGCTTCCCTCGCCGTGTTTTGAAACCTTTCTTCACAGATTTCGACTTGGCACTTTCCGCGCGTGCGAGAGCTCTTCGCTGCTTCATTGTGAGCAGCGGTACAAATGCTCGGGGATTCTCTGTTGCTTCTTGATTGCCTTTCGGGCCGCCGAACCACTCATCCCGTAGCCAATTCATCAGCAATGCATCTTCAACATTGAGCGGTATTCGTTCCAAATTCGCCGGGCCGCGCCTCTTGTGCTCGTCGTAAATCACCCTCGCTCTGGGGTTGTCCACACGCCTGGTTGAGGTCTTCTCTGACCAATAGTCCTTGTTTCTGCACTGTCTCGGCCGGTCCTTCAACACAGCGTTCGAGATTACTGATTCGTTGCACCATCTGCTCGGTCTGGCTGTCGGGGAGAACACTGGGCTCTCTGTTTCGTCCTTCCGACGTCTTGAACGTTAACATGCGCAGTTGCTCACGCAACTCTTCGACCGCATCCTGAAGTTTCGAGTGGGAGTTTCTGAAATATTCCAACCCTGCTGTCATTCCTGCGTCGACAGCTACTGGTGCGTGGATTCTACCACTCTCCAAACGTCTCACAACATTCCAAAGCGACTTCAACTCATCTCGGATGCTCCCGAGATCGTCTCGCAGGTCGTCGTCGTTGTCGGCCTTAGACATTGTAAACTGCTTTTCACTGTATAGGTGCGTCTTCTTTGGATCTAATGGCTCCTTTTTGTAGCGCTTGTAATCGTCCACGAGTGGCATCTGTAGCTTTCGCTCGCCTTCTACAGTCTCCACGGCTCGAGTTCGTCGCTGTTCGGGCGCTTCCAGCCGTCTCAACCGCTCCTGATCATCCTCCATCGCATCTCGCATTCGCAAATGTGAATCTTCCAGAAATCCAATCGCTGCGTTGGTGCTTTTGTCTATGCCTCTTGGTGCCGCGAATTGGCCATTCTGAAGCTGTTTTATCGTTTTCCAGGATGACTCTTCCGCATCCTGCGTATTTCTGAGATACACCTGCAATTCCTCGATCTCCTCTTGGAGGCGGCCAATCCTGTCTTGACGGCCCTCATTCCGTGCAGCACTTGTCGCCGTACGACCTAGTCCATTCTCCTGCAGGCTCAATCGTCCTTCTCCGGGCTCAACTCTGGTCAGATCCGATCCATTTCGGCTTTCGAAACCCCAATACGCTATCGCTTCATTTCCCTGGCCGTCCTGGCTCCATGTCCGGACCTTTGCGAGACGTTGCGGAAGCTGGCCGCCACCTTCCTCCCAATCAAACCCAACGTTGGTTTCCGTGCGTGACTGTTGCTCCCGCGGGAGGCTCGTTTGACTGTCGTGTCCATTGGCAATAGAAGGTCTCGTTCTTGTTGGCACATGGATGGTGCATCCCGTTCTTTCCTGACCGTGAGCCCCAAATCCTGCCCGACAATTCTGTTTCTCAGAATGCTGCTCGAGCTTCACGGCTTCACTTCTTCGGTCGTCAGATATGCCCGGATTGGCAACAACAGGCTCTCGCGGCCGTACTTGATAAACTGGTGGCTTCTTGCCTGCGTCCTCCACTTCGACATGTGAAACTGGCAATGTTCGGCCAACTCTTCGAACATTGCGAATCCCAGAATGTGATCCCGCTTGTCTGTGGTGCGTCGGTACTGTCCTGCTTGTGTCTGTTCCGCTGATTTCAGCATCCATTTGGAGCTGCCTGTGATCTTCATCCTTCTGGTTTGATTCATGAAACTCTGCTGGGGAGTTCTTTTCGTTGATGATGTTGGTGATATCCGGTAAGTCTCCCATCGCTGCTAGGCGCTCGGCAACGTTGATCACTTCCTCCAACAAATGTGGATCTTCTCGACGCCTGTCTGGTGCTGCGACACGAACACCGAGTTCCTCTTGGACAAATCGACCAACCTGTCGGTCCAGTAATCCCCGCCGAACTTGGTCTGCAGATGGAGCAGCTAGTGTTTTCAGGTAATGTTGACACGCTTCGCGATTTGTCAAAACTGACGGTGCCATTTGTAGTTTCTTCACCAAAACCAGCAACTGCCGTCCAAATCGCCGTAGCTGCCCTTCTTCTGCAAGCGACACACCCGCATATTCTACACATAAGTCGGTCAAATCCTCGAGTTGTCCAGTTCGTCTCCTTGCTAACTCAGGATATAGTTCGCGAACCTCCTTCTCGAACTCATTGTACGAATAGACAGGTGCGTACATCTTGAGCTCGCGCCAAAATTCACGTTTCCTTGTTGGCAGATAACTGGTCATCAAGACCTTCCGTTCCTGCTGTCCGGCAAGGCTGCCGAGTTCGAAAATTGTTGCCATGTTTTCGAGGAAATCGGCAAGATCATCAATTGATTCCGATTCGAATGTTGGCCGGTGAGCCTCCCAGGGTCTCGGAATGCGGAACGGAGGGACTGGTTTAGGAGCTGGAGCTGCAGCACCATGCCCTGCATGGCCTGGTTGCTGTCTTGGTCGGGGTATTCGGGAGTGGCCTGACATAAATACAGAGATAGAATTGTCCTGCAACCCATTGGAAAATAATAATTTATCAGAAGCAAGAAGTTCGGAATATTTTTCTGATATTTTAACATATTTTTCTGAGTGTTTTTCTGATTTTTGTGGTTTTTCTAATTTTTGTGGATATTTTTGTGAATATTTTAAGAGAAATTCAGAGAGGGCAGAAACTGAGCGGGAAGGGTGACTGCCAGAGTCTTGAGGTTGAAAAGAGTTGGAGGGGGTGTTTGGGAGAGATTTCAACTGGGGATCATCATGATTGTTCTTGTGGATGAGCCCCTTGCGGTGGGCTCCATATGAAACGCGTGAAATGAGAGCAATGGTGAATGCAGAAACAACTCCACAAACAACCAAAACACCCAAATCAAGGTCTGTGTGTTCGGGGCTCCATGGAAAGTATATCCATGCTGCAACCCATAAGAGCAAGATGATGATGCCTAAGTTGAGGTGGTGTGTGTGTGATGGCATCACTGATGACAGTGATGATGTTGATGGCTTGTAAGCTAGTGGTGGTGGTGGTGGTGGTGCAGATGTTAGGTTGGGTGGAGAGGAAGGAGGTGTTGATGTAGGATAGGACAGATATGACATACAGAGTATGCCTCTTGTGGCCAAACATCCCCACAACAACAACCCACTCCACAATGATCCCAACCCAAAACCAACACCAAAACCCAAAATGGTAGTGGTCACAGTCACAGTCACAGTCACAGCCAGTATGTTGTTGATGAAAGTAGATATGTTACCTGTCCCTTGTGTTGTCTTCATCCTTGAGAGTAGAACAGCTAGCATCAAGAGCATCAGTTGCCACACCATAAATGGCATAAACAACTCCAATATGGGTCGCTCCATCCAAAGAGGGCGACGTTCCATAAAGGGAAGCACATCTGAGCATAGTTTCCCATCTTCATGTCTTCACATCAACCTAGCACTTCAATGTCCAAAATTTGACGATAGTTCCAGTATATCAGACAATTTGGCGATAGTTTCGGCGTTCTCGGGTAGTCTCGGTGTTGTCGGATAGCGTTCTCGGGTTCGGATCACGTAATCACAGTGTTCGTCATCGTCGTCGTCAATGTCAAAGACCTTTCCACTATGGGGAGCAAGACAACCGCTATGGGGGGCGCATTGAATTCTGGGGTATCTAGCACAAACTCGGGCTCAATATATACTACTCGCTTATCTAATTTTGATGGCCCCGGCCGCCCCGGCCACGGTCACGTGCTGTTTCACTGTAATGTTTCGCCCACTTGCGACGCGTCTCACCTCACGCGTTTGGTTTCACCTCGCGTTTTATCCACCTCCCCGCGTTTGGGTGTGCGTTTGAACCATCTGCGACATGTTTGAGCCCAAACGCGTCCGCTATTGGCTCATTTTGTGTTTCCGGCTCAGCCGGCCGCCGGCCCGGTCCGTATCACGTGTCGGCCGATGTCCGACCGGTCAAAAATGGCCCAGATGGCCGTTCCAGCAGGTTTCCAGCGCTCTACGCATCCCGCGCGCTCGACAGCACATCCCTCGAAGACGCCGACAAATTCCCCGCAAGTCCAAGCTCCCGGTACGTTTAGCAAGAGGGCTCTCGTTAAAGGTTGTCATAACATCATCGTAGACCTTCATCCATGTTGCATGCGAGGTCGTTGTGCTATGATCTGTTGTCGAATGGACGCAAATCTCATTGTTGGTGACTCTGCAAAGACGACCTGACCGCTGGCGTCATACCCGACAGGAACCTTCAAATGGATATGGTGCGACTGGTAGTTTTGGTGGCGCCGCCCGGTGCTGTCGCTGCTCATTGTGAAATCTAGAGGTCCGTCGTCAGTTTCTTTTGCGAACGACTGTGACTGTCGCTAACCTTGGGTCTATTTTAGCTCGAAGCCAATCTGCATGCGGGCCATGACAAGGCCTTCCAAGGCAATCCGGCCCACCGTTCGTCGACTCAGTACCCAATCCAGCTGTATCCCGAATGCAGCCGCCACTTCCCGCACCACCTGGCCAATACGGTCTTGCTTGCAGCCACAGCTAAGCAGCATGCGGACCATTGCCCGTATCTCCTGCTTGAAGGTTGCGGCCTTTCTTTAACTGTGTCCTGGCGCGCTTTCTTCTCCTCAGCTGATCCCACACGCAGCTTGTCCTTCAAAGCATCATAGCGCCGAGCCCTTGCCTCCAACGCCCGTAATCTTGCTTTCAGATAGCACACATCAGCACTTGTAGATGCAGTTCCGTCCGCGGCATCTATGGCTTGCTTTTGCGCCATGTCCAAGCGGGTATGCGCCTCTGCAATCATGGCGCGGAACCTGGTGTCACGCTCAAAGCCGTCTTGCAGGGTCTTGTACAGCATTGCCTGAGCTTCCTGCGTGGCAGCTTCAAGCTCAGCCTTTGCTGTCGCTATCTCCTTGTCCTTGGCCACCAAGTTTTGCCGGAGTCGCGTCTCGCGTCGCAATGCCAGATGGTACTTGTGGATGAGTTTTTGGTAAGCTAAGTCAGTGGCACGAAGTTTCTTCTCATAGCTTTGAATCAGTTTTTTTCTTTGAGGGCTTGGAGGTGGAGATGGGGCTGAGTGGGTGGGTCGCTGATTCTCCTTATTGTCAAGTTGCGCAAATTTCTTCTGTACATTTTGCCGCCCTGCCGCCCGCTTGGCTTTTGAGGGATTCTTTTTGGTTCTTTTGCCCATACTGACCTATAGTCTGTTTGTAGTTGATTTTTAATGCATTGAGGAACGTACACAGTGTCCGATATAGCGTGCATGTGCTTCTCGCACCGGTCTGAATAGCCGAGACACGCTGAGTCACGTCGTGACAGTGTCAATCAAGGCAGTTGGCAGGCAAATCAGTTGGGGACATTTTCTGTCAGATACAACACGTTCCAGGCTCTGATTTTTGACCAAACTGTGTCTTTGGGTCCATTCTACATTTATTACTTCTGGCTAAGATTTTGGTCCGTTCCCCGCGTTCGAGTTGGCATCAAACACGCGACATGATAAACCATTTCCGTCGCTGGAAGTAACAATTATGCATGTACATGGACATGACATATTTCTGCAATGAACTACATCTGAGGCCCTGTACATGGCCTTTAAAATGACCTCCCATATCTGCCCCTTGGCTCCCTGCAAAACTAGCCGAGTGATCGTGATGGCATTTCCATCATGATGTGCTCGGTGCCCACCCCTACAAAATACACAACTTTGATTTGTGACAATGTGTGACATTCTCTCATAATGGACAGTCAAATGGCGAAAATTTCCTTTTTGGGAAGTTTATCACATTGTGACACACATGTAACAGCGTGACCCTGGGCGGTAAGTCTAAGCTAAGTCTCTGGAGACTTGGATTATTCATTATTATTCATAACATTAGAGATTCCAATGATAATATCTTTGTGACATCACATACCAGTGTCACATCTTATTGTCTGAGTCTTACCACATCAAAATTATTTATAATTATTTATATCTGATCTTAGATATTGACTTGTATCCTTCAGGAAAAGTTACCATATCTGGAAACAGCATCGATCACATCAGATTATGTTGATTCGTCACCACACATGTCATATACACCAAAAAATACTCTAAGTCTCAGAATTATTGGAGAATTATCTGAGCAAATATCACAGCATAGGCCCAGAAGCTCTTCTCTCCATGTTAGAAGGCTCGACCAGATGGGTCGAGCCTTCATCTGGTCGAGCCTTCTAATATGTGAGGATATCTGAGATTAACAGGTGAGACGAACATAATCCTGTTTCATATGTACGCTCCGAGTCTATGGCATAAGTAAATGATCATTAGGAATCGGACCAGCTGCAGGTGACTTGAATGATTAGACACACCAGCACAGTCAATGGAAATATATTCAGAATTATACATGCAGTCCTCTAAGTAAAAAAAAGTCCCAGCCAACGCCTTCCCGGAAGTCATGTGACCGGGAAGACGTCGACTGGGACTTTTCTCGTCTGACTTCGCTGCACTGTTCTATGAAGATGGCCAATATTGAATAGTAAGATTCTGAGTAAGGTTGAGTTTCGAATTGTCTTCCAAAATTTGTCGAAGTGCTCAAATTTCGAACGAGAACAGGCTAACTCGATTGATTCTCCCAAATATTATGTGCGGGGAATTTATGCGCACTTTGAACAGCATAGGGCGGAGGCCAACCAGAGTGTCGACATGACCGAGTTGTATGATAGGTTCCACCGTAGATGGGACCCCGAATGGACAGACATTCTATTTGTGTTTTGTCAGCCTGACACCAGGACTGTCAGAGTGTAAGTAATTTACTTGCCATCCAGCAAAACGAAGGTCGCGGGATGGTTATATCATCGCCCGCGGAGCTATCCTTAATCTTCAAGGAGGCCGACCTGACCTGGAAGTGGGCCCCAAGGTGGCGGGATCAGAAAAGAAAATGGGTCTTCCCAAAAAGGAAATCGCCTCTTCTCTTTTCTCCGCCATCTCCCATGCGGGCATACTACTTCGACAACGTCCCTTGCGACCAGCGACTCGCGCACGAGCCCGTCCCCAGCCGCCCGGTGTCCGCCGACACTCTGGCACAGATGGGCGTGCTGACGTGGCACATCCCCGTCGCTGGCTATGAAGACAAGGTCGATGAGGTTGCGCGGGAGCGGGGTTACAAGAACAGGGACACGATTAACGTGTCGAGGGAGGGCATGGGCGAGGCCTACGAGGCGAAGATTAGGGGGTTCTTCGAAGAGTGCGTGGCCATCTCCTCATCCCTTTTGTTGTTGACGAATGCTCCCCCGCCACAGACACATGCACGAGGACGAAGAGATCCGATACATACTGAGCGGGAGCGGCTTCTTCGATGTCCGCGGTGCGTCACTGCAGCCTTTTCGCCCTCACTCTTGCTGACGATGCTTCAACAGAAACACCGTCTGACGCTTGGATTCGGGTGGCTGTTCAGCCCGGCGACCTACTTGTCCTGCCTGCTGGCATCTACCATCGCTTTACTCTGGACGAGCGGGACAACATCAAGGCCCTGCGGCTATTCCAAGACGAGCCAAAGTGGATTCCCCACGCGCGAAGCAGTGCGACTGATATCAACGACCATCGCGTGGGCTACCTGCGAGCCATAGGAGTCGGCGCTTGAGTATAGCGAGGCGGGAAGAGGAAAACCAGCCGTGTAACATGGTGTACAACAGCAACAGCATACGATGGATCTATGTTCATTCGATTCGCTCCGGAAGCCATCATGCCAATGTCCTACGACCAAATCCACGCCTCGTATTTCTACGCTCCGAGGACCCGATGCGCGCTACTTTGCGATTGAGTGACATTCAATACGACCAGAGCTAAACAATTAACTACGGCCACGGCCAGCATCTCCATTTACTCGATTGCGATTCCGAGCCGCTGATTTCAGGAAATCCCTATCACTCCACCCTCTTGCGCAGTAACACCTGCCCCCGCGTGTTCGGATTTATGCGAATGCCATAGACCTCGTCAGGAGGCCGCACGCCATCGACGACGGCTTTCACATCGTAGTTCAGCACGAGGTGTGCGAGCATAGCCTTGAGCTCGGTTGCGGCGAAGAAGCGGCCCTGGTTCCATTATCAAAAGTAGAGCGCAAGAAAGAAGTGCTCACGGGACAGGCGTGCTTGCCGGTGCCGAAGGGCAGGTGGTCCGGAGCGGTGGTGATCATTTGCCGCCCCAACGCATGCTTCTCGACACTGGGCTCCGCCTCCTCTTTCGCTATCTGGGCGTCTCGCTCGCGTGCGAAGCGGAAACCATCAAACTCCTTCGCGTTCTCGTAGTTGGCTGGTTCCACTGCTCAGGGTGAAATTCGGGCCGGGAAGAATGGGGCTCACCGTCGTCGACGTGTGCAGGCATTGCAGCAACGCAGATGAATGCACCGTGGGGCAAATATGTCCCGTCCGATAGCGTCACGCCGTCGCGTGCAACCACACGGCGGGTCATGCCAACCGGGCCGTTCCCATGCATGCGCTGCGACTCGCGGAGGAAGCTGTCGATCAAGTGCATGTTCCCCAGCGCGGCCTTGCTCCACCCCTCGTCTGCGATCACCGCCTCGACCTCGGCGCGCATGGGCAGCAGATATTTCGCGGGCTCGAACGACGCGAGCGAGTACAGCATGTGGGTGAAAGCCTGGGTACGGCATCGGATTCGCATAGAAGAACAGAAAGACAAAGGGCGCACCATAGAGGTCGTGTGGATGGCCGCCATATTGACCGCCAGGATGCGCATGACAATGCCCTCCACAGTTCGGTTGTCCCCGTGTGCAATTTCGAGGATCCACGAGATCAAGTCGTTCTGTTGAATCGGTGTTCTGTTCAGCACAAAGTGAAGCAGTAAACGGAGACGCACGGGCTTGCCCGACCAATCCGGCCCGTACTCGTCTTCCTGCCGCATCCGCTCTGCCACGACCGGCCCTAGTAACCGCATGGCCGTGTCGAACGACTTGTTCCGCTTGGTGATCAAGGGGCCGAGCATCCTGTCCAATTATCAATGTGGATGCAAATTGCGAGGACAAGCCACTGACGGGCGCAGGAACGGCGGCAACAGGCCGATGTTCTTGGAGCTAGCCATGACGTCGATGGTGTACTGCACATTATTGTCGAGGTATGCCTTATTTAGACCTGCAAATGGATATTAATGCATCCAAGAACTTGTTGGGGCACGTACAGAGCGGCAAGCCAACAAACAGGCGATTGCTAACCCGCGCGACGATATCCATAATCGTCGGCAGGACATAGACGGACTTCCACTCCGTGCGCAGGCCAACTATCTCGTCGAAGCCACAGACGATCTCGTCGCGGACATCAGGGAAGCGAGCGTGAAGGTTGCGCGTCAGGGTTGTGCGCACGACAGCGAGGTGGTATGGGTTGTCGATCACCTCGTGCCCCATGGTTATCCGCGCTGAAGGGACCGCTATCAGGAAATTGCGCGAGACGCTGGAGAATACACACATTGTACGATCTGCAGCAGACAAGTCAGCGCAATTCAAACGGCGAAGAAAGAGACATACCTCCTCGACGCCCTCGGTGAATGACACGACGTTCTCGGGCAGCCCACCGATCTCCTTGACGAGGCGCGTCCCACAGGCGACGTATTCCCAGTACCACATGCGCGCGACACGGAACACTGCGTTGGGGTAGAGCCCTCCTGTCCTCCCGCGTGGAAGGTCTGATTCGCGCGCCCTGGATCGAAGATGCCGCGGGTCGAGGTGGGCATTTGGCGACGCAACCTCCCGCGTGGCTCGGTCAGCTCAAAGCGCAGCGGCGTGTTTGGTGTCTAGAAGAAGGTGGTGCCGAAATATATTGATTCTCGTGTATGCAAGTCGACTCTACGACGGATGCTTGTTTGAAAGTCAATCTCGCAGGAGCACGCACCTCAAACCTCGCACGACAATACGCTCTCTACCGTCTCGACGTCTCGCCCCGGCTCCAGAGCCTCATCCGTGCTCCAAACGCCCCGTCTTCGCGTCCCGCAATGAGCTCTGTGGGAAGCTTGCTTCATGTCAGGCCCGCACTGTAGAAGAACAGCATCAAGACTCACCTCTACTCTGCCCCCGATACACACGATGAGGAAAAAGCGTGGGCCAGCGACCGGCTCCATCCGTAGAGCCGTGTCCCGCTCACACCCAGCCATGTCACGCTTGTCGCGCACCGGCTGGCAATCCAACGGCGGGCGGCAGTGGCCGGACAAGGGGCGGGGGATGGTCGTGAGGGTGAGGGAGGAAAAAACGTGGGATGGCAACCGGCCTGATCGGGCCTGACTCACCCGTCGCCGGGCACGTGCCCCTTATCAACCACTCTTCTCCCGTCTCTTTCCCCGCGCCTGCTGCCCCGCCCCGCCCGCCTACCGCATGCCCCGGGCACAGCAGAGGTGTTCCGCGTCTCAACGGACCACAACAGCCGCAGCGCTTGCCGTAGACGGCATTCTCGCCAGCCGCGGCCCCTCAGTGCTCACTCAGCAGCAACAGCGCCGAATCTGTCTACTACGGCGCTCACTACTCGCTCAAGTCCACTCTTCCGCCCTCATTGCTACCCACGACGACCAGTGCCCCACCACAAGCGACCTCCCCCGCAATTCCTTGCCGCGAATGCCTCCGGAACCGCCGAATCGATGCTAAGCAAGAATCTGGTCAATGTCCTGGGCGACGACAACGAAGAGACTCATACCTGCGGGCCCAACGCGCAGCGCCAGCTCTCACTCTCAACGTGTCATCACGTTCACAGTCGGCGATAACTACCGGGCGCCTCGGAACCCGCCGAATGCACGCTAAGAGTCAGTCAGCAAGCTCGGCAGCAATGAAGACCAGACCTACACAACGAGCTCGCAAAGCCTTTTGCGCAAGCGTCCGCTGGGGTCGTTGACAACAGCAGCGCAAGAACTACGGCGAGGTAAGCACAGGGAATGAGCCGATAAGCGACTACTCACTCATGATAGAGGTGATGAGGATGGTAGACACAACGACGAGCATAGTGGCTGCGGCGTCAACGATGGTCTACTGATATGTGAGCAAGCGGACCAATAACGTGAAGAGTACTCACCAAGCGCAAGGTCCCCGGCAGACACGAGGGCAACGGTGGCCTGTCGAACCAGCAGCATGGCGCTCGACTTCAAGTTGGACAGTAAGCGTAACGCGGGAGGGAACCTACTGCGGGGTAAGCCCAGGCAAACGAGCGGATAGATGTTGTTTACACTCACCAGTTTCAGGCCCGACGACAACGTCAACCCGTGTTCCCATCAAGGCAACGCCCTTGTCATCAGAAGATACTGCGAAAACGACCATAAGTCGCAAAGTCAAGACGACGACGACAACTCACTTGGATCCGCTCCAGCAACAACGGCCACCATCGGCATCCCAGAGCCATGACCTGTCGACAACGGTGAGCGACGCAACGGACCAGAGAGCGCGGATGGTGACCCACAGGCCAACTCGGGCGTTGTCGGCACCAGTAGGAGAACCACCGGCGGCGTCGTTGAGAGCAACGACGACTGCGACATGACGGTGAGTGTGAAGTCAGCGAGGCAGTGCGGGAGACTCACATGCATTGTCGCAGCCTACAACGCAACGTTGAAGACGACGAGGAGCGAGCACAAAGGGGGGAGAATGGGGGAAAGAGAAAGAGAGACACGCGCGATGGTTGAACGGCGTGGGTTCTTATAGGGCTGGCGCTTCGCGTAAGCGACGGGCATGTCGTTACCACCGAGAACTTCTTCAAAATGGAGACATGTTGGTTTCAACGCCGTAAGCGAGCGGGCAGTGGGAGTACCGGATATCTCGCGCGAGTGCGTCTCAAGCATTCTTGCCAATTACCTCAAGCTCAAAGGTGGGGACTATATTCTTTCAGCCAGCGTTGGATAAGCAGAGGAACCAAGCACAAAGTCCGCGAGACGGAGATACTTTGCTCCACAAACGGCGACAGCTGTCCATCTGTCAAATGGACGTTGTGCGGAAATTTGCGCGGCAACACGGCCTTCATGAAATGGAAACCAGGGTGAGCCCCGGAATTAATTCATGAAGATCGTACGATTGAGGGTCGTTCTGAGGCATGTTCTGGGTAGGGCTTGTCTATTAATATATATCTGTAGACTTAATCGGCCAGCTCGGCGCCCGCTTGGTCAATGGAGGCGCAAAATGAAAGAAAATGGTTTTTGTTGAAAGGAGCAGGATCGTGTTCTGCGATAAGTCTCGGGCAAGCCTCGGGGATTGACAGTCGTGATATAAATAACTTTCCTGAATGAAGTCCGCCGGTAGGTGGAGCGGCGCGAGAATCCGAGCCATACCGGATGAATTACTGGATTTGGGTAAGGGTAGTACTTAGTGATGGCGCACCAATATCGCGCATCGGGCACTGGGAGTGGGGCAGTGGAAAATAGAGCAATATCTACAGAAGAAACGCGTCATTTTGCGGTGAACTCCGAACAAAATGACGCGAAAAAAGGGATGATTGGCTGAAACTCGGAAACAAAAGGAATGGAACGTTAGCAGGAGAAAATGGGGCAGGAGCGGAGCCAGCAGAGCGAGGAGGACGATACAGAGAGCCTCGCTCAGGGTTACATCAGGGTCGCCTCGGCCGGCCTGTCATGGCATTCCCGATCATTAATATTACTCTGTCGGCGGCTTCTTTCTTCCGTGATAACGAAAGCAACCCTGAATCGCCTCGCCGTCGGTCATTTGCTGCTCCCCGAGGCTCGCGACGCGACGGGTGCGCGGTAACTACTGAGGCAACTAAATATAGTCGTCGGCCGGCAATACCCGGTGTGCCCACGATAAGGACTTGGCCTGCTAAAATGCAATTTTCTCTGAATACTATCTAAACTTCTATTGCTTCCACCAGTCCTCCATCCTGTCTATTGGCAGACAGCCAGCTTGCTTGCGCAGACTCTAAAAATAATTCACGTAACAACTACGTCATGGGCCGTTCTCGACCGCCGGGCATGGATACCGTCGCCCGGAATAATTTTAACCCCGGCTCAGTCATACTCCGTGATAAAAATATCGCCGTCGCTCGTGAGTCATGCGAGTGATCAGCATCAATCCAGGCTTGACCATCGCCATCGCCATCGCCCTCCGCAACGCCCCCTTTCGTTTATCATCCAGCCGCTGGCCACATGCGCCTCCCACAACGCTATTCGCCACCGCTGGGCCGACTCCGCGTTGCATGGTCGCCTGCTGGAGGCAGTGGGCGCTGGGGCTATGACTGGGGTTACTCTGCGTCTGTGCGCGTGCCGATGCATGGGTGGCCACTGGCGCACTACAGCGGGCAGCCCCCGCTGGGCATAACCATTGACTCGTGAGTGCTTTGCCATCACCTCCGTTCACCGACCCTGACTCGGTGACAGCGAAAATGCCGCAACGTGATGCCCGTCATCACGAATCAAATCATCAACAAGGTCACGCAAACCCTTCTTGTCTTCACTCCACCACCATTGCCTCATTCTTCCTCCCTCTGCGCGCACTCGACCCTCACCACGACGAGCTCGTCTCACCGCTGTACGTCGTTCTCCCTTCCTTTGTGCCCGTTTGTCGCTTACTAGCCCACAGATTTGGACGACACTATGGATGCTAACCACTGCTGTCAGCTGCGCTACCCTCAATCTCACCACGCAACATTCAGCCTTCGTGGCACTGTGCACCAGGGAGCTACTGCCCACTACCGCCTTCAACACCGCGTGGCAGTCGGCTTCACCGCCTTGTCGAACTTGGACGGGGTTCATGCCGGTACGTTGTCAGATCACTTTATTGTGACTCTGCGCTTACATTGCGGTGCCAGGTGCATCCCATAACGGTCGTCTGAGGGGGAACTTATGCTCAGAGGATGAATCTATGCCGGTACGAGCTTCTCGTCACTATTGACATAAATTCTTCTGATGTATAAGCTAGATTCGCTGTTCAAGCTGGGAGGGGGGGACCTCTGTCGGTACACTATGCCGCACGAAGGCGTCGGAGATGATCTACGCGCCACGGTGAACCTCTATCGGGAGGGTGAACCTTTGCTGGTGCGAACCTCTGTTCTATTTACCTGACTCTTTACTAAGATCTGAGCTAGATTTATTGCGAGCCACTGCCTGGATTGTCCATACTTGTTTGCGCGCTGCTTGACGGCATCCATGGGCATCACCAAATAATCTCGTAAGCACTCGCCGGTCTTCCGTTCGAGCGCCAAGATGCTGATCCTTTCCACAGGATTTTGACCTCTCGGAGCCTTGTTCACCCGCAGCCAAATTCTTCTGCCAAGAGCCTCCGCATCGACACTGCCCATCAACAGCTGTGTCCGCATCAGGGCCATCACGTCGCATCAAGCGCATCAGCTGTGTATGGCGTTGATGGTTTTATGCTGGTATGCCTCTCCTATATTTGCTATCTGACAATCTGCTGACATTCACGATAGATCTATGCTGGCAGCCTCTTGAACCTAGCCTTTCCCTGCCGTTTGATGGCCATCACGGGCATCACCGAATGATTACGTAAGCACTTTCCAGCGCATCTTTTGAGCAACAAAATGCTCATTTTTTACGCAGGCCGGAGGCACATCCTGCTCTGACTCAGTGTTGCGTTGCCAGGGTGGCTTCCCTGGCACACAACTTTGCATCACGCGGCACATCACCGCCATCACCGCATCAATGTGATGCACCATCACCGCATCACTCTCACATCAATGCCCATGGCATCGGGGGTTTATGGAGCGGGACTCCATGCTAGTATGACTTTCTCCTGCTGTCTGACCATCTGTTGACAATCAACCCAGAGCTGTGCTGTCCAACTCGTCCTTTCCTCCTGATTTGATGGCCATCACGGGCATCACCGGATCATTACGTAAGCACTGTCTGGCTCCTTTTTTGAGCGGCAAATGTTGACTTTTTGCCCAGGATTTTGACCCGCCAGAGGCACGTTCTGCCCCGACTCAGTATTGCGGCGCCAGGGTTCTTCCCCTGGCCCTGTCCCTTGACCTTGCCTGTTCAAGTGCTGTGAGTTGTCTCTCACGTTCTTTTTTCGGCTTGCTTTGATGCCATCAATGCCATCTGATGGTATTTTGGCCCCCATTTTGGGCCTTCTCATGCCGAATTCAAGGCTCATTTTTTTGCAGGTCCGGGCCGCCGGAGGCACATACCGCCTCGGCTGCAACTGGGTCGTCTGTGCCTGGTCGGCACCTGGTGTGCGACTGTCCTTCGGTGAGTCTTTCGGATTGATGCCCGCTGACCCGTGACTGACTTCTCCTCAGTTGTCTCTCGGCAACCATCCCATGGCTGCCTTCTGCACTGTTTGGCTGCACTCCCTTCGCTATCTTTGATGATATCCCAGGTATGTTGTGACCTTCTTTCCGTGATCCACGACTTACTGTTTGACAGCTCAGCGCTTGATTTGATCTCGGCGACCTGCCTGTCGAGCCACCCACTTGCTGCCGCGTCGCCGTCCTCCAGCCTCGCATTGCGCCATCCCCTGCTGTCATCTCTTTCACCCGCTCTCCCAGCCGGGCCGACATGCAGACCGCTGCCGCGTTGCACCACGGCCGTTGCTTTCCAGGTCAATTCTTCACGTGTTCATACTCTGGTCACGCTCTCGGCTGGGTTCGCCTTGTCTCAGCCCCGCCGCCGTTTCCGGGCCGGTTGCGCGTCTCCCGACAGGCTGCACCACTTTGGCTGTCGCGGTCGTTTTGATGGTATTCCTAAGGTCATTTTTGCCGTCCTAGTGCATCATTCAAGGCTCACTTTTTTCTAGGTCTGGGCCGCCGGAGGCCAACGAAGCTGTCGGCTGTGTGCTGCCGCACATGGTGTGTCATTCTCCTCAGTCTATCCTGTTGCCGACTTACTCTCGTCAGCCGCAGCGGCGCCGATTAACCGGGCATGTGAAGATGGAGCTTGGGTCGATAACGCGTCCGGGCACCTCTCTCACTTTCTCTGCCGTGCTTTTCGGCCCGCCGCCCTCAAATTGATGGTATTTTTTGCTGTCATTCTCTTCGTCCTTATGCGTCAGTCAAGACTCATATTTTTACAGGTGCCGCCGGAGGCCAACGCCAACGCGGGCCTGCAACGCTGTCGGCTGTGCGTTGTGGTGTGTCATTTCTCTCGGTCTGTCGTTCTGCTGACTTAGTGTTAGATGTGGACGGCGCGGTACGACTTATTGCGGGAGCGAAATGGCGGGGCCATGGGGCAAGAGGGTGGATAGAGCGCTGTTTGTTGGGCTGCACGATGGAGCAGGAGACGGTGCTTATGGTGTTAGGGCGGATGGCGCGAAAGGACGCGTCAAAACGGACTGTAACGCGATCAAACGCGTCGCGTCGCGTGGTTAATTAGCGTGTCTCGTCGTACTTAGCAAATACATCACTTTTTGCACTCCTCTATGCCTGCCCGATAAGCCCGAGTCAGACTCTGCCCAAAAGACCCTCCATGCATGCCCGAGATGGCCCGAAATAGCTGTCATAATCCATTTTTTTCTCCCCTACTAGATTTAACCCGTGACTTTTGAGAGGTCCGTGCGCCAGCCAAAGTTGTATTTTAGAGGGGGCTCTCGCTCGCGCGACTTGGCGAGCGAGCGCGACTTAGCGTTGGAGCGAGCCGTGCAAGGGGGGGTATGGTCTGACATGTGAATATATCAAATTAATCAATCAATCGCCTTGCGCAGCAACACCATGCGGGCATACTAAGTACTTCGACAACGTCCCTGGCGACCAGCAGGGCTGACGTGGCACATCCCCGTCGCTGGCTATGAAGACAAGGTCGATGAGGTTGCGCGGGAGCGGGGTTACAAGAACAGGGACACGATTAACGTGTCGAGGGAGGGCATGGGCGAGGCCTACGAGGCGAAGATTAGGGGGTTCTTCGAAGAGTGCGTGGCCATCTCCTCATCCCTTTTGTTGTTGACGAATGCTCCCCCGCCACAGACACATGCACGAGGACGAAGAGATCCGATACATACTGAGCGGGAGCGGCTTCTTCGATGTCCGCGGTGCGTCACTGCAGCCTTTTCGCCCTCACTCTTGCTGACGATGCTTCAACAGAAACACCGTCTGACGCTTGGATTCGGGTGGCTGTTCAGCCCGGCGACCTACTTGTCCTGCCTGCTGGCATCTACCATCGCTTTACTCTGGACGAGCGGGACAACATCAAGGCCCTGCGGCTATTCCAAGACGAGCCAAAGTGGATTCCCCACGCGCGAAGCAGTGCGACTGATATCAACGACCATCGCGTGGGCTACCTGCGAGCCATAGGAGTCGGCGCTTGAGTATAGCGAGGCGGGAAGAGGAAAACCAGCCGTGTAACATGGTGTACAACAGCAACAGCATACGATGGATCTATGTTCATTCGATTCGCTCCGGAAGCCATCATGCCAATGTCCTACGACCAAATCCACGCCTCGTATTTCTACGCTCCGAGGACCCGATGCGCGCTACTTTGCGATTGAGTGACATTCAATACGACCAGAGCTAAACAATTAACTACGGCCACGGCCAGCATCTCCATTTACTCGATTGCGATTCCGAGCCGCTGATTTCAGGAAATCCCTATCACTCCACCCTCTTGCGCAGTAACACCTGCCCCCGCGTGTTCGGATTTATGCGAATGCCATAGACCTCGTCAGGAGGCCGCACGCCATCGACGACGGCTTTCACATCGTAGTTCAGCACGAGGTGTGCGAGCATAGCCTTGAGCTCGGTTGCGGCGAAGAAGCGGCCCTGGTTCCATTATCAAAAGTAGAGCGCAAGAAAGAAGTGCTCACGGGACAGGCGTGCTTGCCGGTGCCGAAGGGCAGGTGGTCCGGAGCGGTGGTGATCATTTGCCGCCCCAACGCATGCTTCTCGACACTGGGCTCCGCCTCCTCTTTCGCTATCTGGGCGTCTCGCTCGCGTGCGAAGCGGAAACCATCAAACTCCTTCGCGTTCTCGTAGTTGGCTGGTTCCACTGCTCAGGGTGAAATTCGGGCCGGGAAGAATGGGGCTCACCGTCGTCGACGTGTGCAGGCATTGCAGCAACGCAGATGAATGCACCGTGGGGCAAATATGTCCCGTCCGATAGCGTCACGCCGTCGCGTGCAACCACACGGCGGGTCATGCCAACCGGGCCGTTCCCATGCATGCGCTGCGACTCGCGGAGGAAGCTGTCGATCAAGTGCATGTTCCCCAGCGCGGCCTTGCTCCACCCCTCGTCTGCGATCACCGCCTCGACCTCGGCGCGCATGGGCAGCAGATATTTCGCGGGCTCGAACGACGCGAGCGAGTACAGCATGTGGGTGAAAGCCTGGGTACGGCATCGGATTCGCATAGAAGAACAGAAAGACAAAGGGCGCACCATAGAGGTCGTGTGGATGGCCGCCATATTGACCGCCAGGATGCGCATGACAATGCCCTCCACAGTTCGGTTGTCCCCGTGTGCAATTTCGAGGATCCACGAGATCAAGTCGTTCTGTTGAATCGGTGTTCTGTTCAGCACAAAGTGAAGCAGTAAACGGAGACGCACGGGCTTGCCCGACCAATCCGGCCCGTACTCGTCTTCCTGCCGCATCCGCTCTGCCACGACCGGCCCTAGTAACCGCATGGCCGTGTCGAACGACTTGTTCCGCTTGGTGATCAAGGGGCCGAGCATCCTGTCCAATTATCAATGTGGATGCAAATTGCGAGGACAAGCCACTGACGGGCGCAGGAACGGCGGCAACAGGCCGATGTTCTTGGAGCTAGCCATGACGTCGATGGTGTACTGCACATTATTGTCGAGGTATGCCTTATTTAGACCTGCAAATGGATATTAATGCATCCAAGAACTTGTTGGGGCACGTACAGAGCGGCAAGCCAACAAACAGGCGATTGCTAACCCGCGCGACGATATCCATAATCGTCGGCAGGACATAGACGGACTTCCACTCCGTGCGCAGGCCAACTATCTCGTCGAAGCCACAGACGATCTCGTCGCGGACATCAGGGAAGCGAGCGTGAAGGTTGCGCGTCAGGGTTGTGCGCACGACAGCGAGGTGGTATGGGTTGTCGATCACCTCGTGCCCCATGGTTATCCGCGCTGAAGGGACCGCTATCAGGAAATTGCGCGAGACGCTGGAGAATACACACATTGTACGATCTGCAGCAGACAAGTCAGCGCAATTCAAACGGCGAAGAAAGAGACATACCTCCTCGACGCCCTCGGTGAATGACACGACGTTCTCGGGCAGCCCACCGATCTCCTTGACGAGGCGCGTCCCACAGGCGACGTATTCCCAGTACCACATGCGCGCGACACGGAACACTGCGTTGGGGTAGAGCCCTCCTGTCCTCCCGCGTGGAAGGTCTGATTCGCGCGCCCTGGATCGAAGATGCCGCGGGTCGAGGTGGGCATTTGGCGACGCAACCTCCCGCGTGGCTCGGTCAGCTCAAAGCGCAGCGGCGTGTTTGGTGTCTAGAAGAAGGTGGTGCCGAAATATATTGATTCTCGTGTATGCAAGTCGACTCTACGACGGATGCTTGTTTGAAAGTCAATCTCGCAGGAGCACGCACCTCAAACCTCGCACGACAATACGCTCTCTACCGTCTCGACGTCTCGCCCCGGCTCCAGAGCCTCATCCGTGCTCCAAACGCCCCGTCTTCGCGTCCCGCAATGAGCTCTGTGGGAAGCTTGCTTCATGTCAGGCCCGCACTGTAGAAGAACAGCATCAAGACTCACCTCTACTCTGCCCCCGATACACACGATGAGGAAAAAGCGTGGGCCAGCGACCGGCTCCATCCGTAGAGCCGTGTCCCGCTCACACCCAGCCATGTCACGCTTGTCGCGCACCGGCTGGCAATCCAACGGCGGGCGGCAGTGGCCGGACAAGGGGCGGGGGATGGTCGTGAGGGTGAGGGAGGAAAAAACGTGGGATGGCAACCGGCCTGATCGGGCCTGACTCACCCGTCGCCGGGCACGTGCCCCTTATCAACCACTCTTCTCCCGTCTCTTTCCCCGCGCCTGCTGCCCCGCCCCGCCCGCCTACCGCATGCCCCGGGCACAGCAGAGGTGTTCCGCGTCTCAACGGACCACAACAGCCGCAGCGCTTGCCGTAGACGGCATTCTCGCCAGCCGCGGCCCCTCAGTGCTCACTCAGCAGCAACAGCGCCGAATCTGTCTACTACGGCGCTCACTACTCGCTCAAGTCCACTCTTCCGCCCTCATTGCTACCCACGACGACCAGTGCCCCACCACAAGCGACCTCCCCCCGCAATTCCTTGCCGCGAATGCCTCCGGAACCGCCGAATCGATGCTAAGCAAGAATCTGGTCAATGTCCTGGGCGACGACAACGAAGAGACTCATACCTGCGGGCCCAACGCGCAGCGCCAGCTCTCACTCTCAACGTGTCATCACGTTCACAGTCGGCGATAACTACCGGGCGCCTCGGAACCCGCCGAATGCACGCTAAGAGTCAGTCAGCAAGCTCGGCAGCAATGAAGACCAGACCTACACAACGAGCTCGCAAAGCCTTTTGCGCAAGCGTCCGCTGGGGTCGTTGACAACAGCAGCGCAAGAACTACGGCGAGGTAAGCACAGGGAATGAGCCGATAAGCGACTACTCACTCATGATAGAGGTGATGAGGATGGTAGACACAACGACGAGCATAGTGGCTGCGGCGTCAACGATGGTCTACTGATATGTGAGCAAGCGGACCAATAACGTGAAGAGTACTCACCAAGCGCAAGGTCCCCGGCAGACACGAGGGCAACGGTGGCCTGTCGAACCAGCAGCATGGCGCTCGACTTCAAGTTGGACAGTAAGCGTAACGCGGGAGGGAACCTACTGCGGGGTAAGCCCAGGCAAACGAGCGGATAGATGTTGTTTACACTCACCAGTTTCAGGCCCGACGACAACGTCAACCCGTGTTCCCATCAAGGCAACGCCCTTGTCATCAGAAGATACTGCGAAAACGACCATAAGTCGCAAAGTCAAGACGACGACGACAACTCACTTGGATCCGCTCCAGCAACAACGGCCACCATCGGCATCCCAGAGCCATGACCTGTCGACAACGGTGAGCGACGCAACGGACCAGAGAGCGCGGATGGTGACCCACAGGCCAACTCGGGCGTTGTCGGCACCAGTAGGAGAACCACCGGCGGCGTCGTTGAGAGCAACGACGACTGCGACATGACGGTGAGTGTGAAGTCAGCGAGGCAGTGCGGGAGACTCACATGCATTGTCGCAGCCTACAACGCAACGTTGAAGACGACGAGGAGCGAGCACAAAGGGGGGGAGAATGGGGGGAAAGAGAAAGAGAGACACGCGCGATGGTTGAACGGCGTGGGTTCTTATAGGGCTGGCGCTTCGCGTAAGCGACGGGCATGTCGTTACCACCGAGAACTTCTTCAAAATGGAGACATGTTGGTTTCAACGCCGTAAGCGAGCGGGCAGTGGGAGTACCGGATATCTCGCGCGAGTGCGTCTCAAGCATTCTTGCCAATTACCTCAAGCTCAAAGGTGGGGACTATATTCTTTCAGCCAGCGTTGGATAAGCAGAGGAACCAAGCACAAAGTCCGCGAGACGGAGATACTTTGCTCCACAAACGGCGACAGCTGTCCATCTGTCAAATGGACGTTGTGCGGAAATTTGCGCGGCAACACGGCCTTCATGAAATGGAAACCAGGGTGAGCCCCGGAATTAATTCATGAAGATCGTACGATTGAGGGTCGTTCTGAGGCATGTTCTGGGTAGGGCTTGTCTATTAATATATATCTGTAGACTTAATCGGCCAGCTCGGCGCCCGCTTGGTCAATGGAGGCGCAAAATGAAAGAAAATGGTTTTTGTTGAAAGGAGCAGGATCGTGTTCTGCGATAAGTCTCGGGCAAGCCTCGGGGGATTGACAGTCGTGATATAAATAACTTTCCTGAATGAAGTCCGCCGGTAGGTGGAGCGGCGCGAGAATCCGAGCCATACCGGATGAATTACTGGATTTGGGTAAGGGTAGTACTTAGTGATGGCGCACCAATATCGCGCATCGGGCACTGGGAGTGGGGCAGTGGAAAATAGAGCAATATCTACAGAAGAAACGCGTCATTTTGCGGTGAACTCCGAACAAAATGACGCGAAAAAAGGGATGATTGGCTGAAACTCGGAAACAAAAGGAATGGAACGTTAGCAGGAGAAAATGGGGCAGGAGCGGAGCCAGCAGAGCGAGGAGGACGATACAGAGAGCCTCGCTCAGGGTTACATCAGGGTCGCCTCGGCCGGCCTGTCATGGCATTCCCGATCATTAATATTACTCTGTCGGCGGCTTCTTTCTTCCGTGATAACGAAAGCAACCCTGAATCGCCTCGCCGTCGGTCATTTGCTGCTCCCCGAGGCTCGCGACGCGACGGGTGCGCGGTAACTACTGAGGCAACTAAATATAGTCGTCGGCCGGCAATACCCGGTGTGCCCACGATAAGGACTTGGCCTGCTAAAATGCAATTTTCTCTGAATACTATCTAAACTTCTATTGCTTCCACCAGTCCTCCATCCTGTCTATTGGCAGACAGCCAGCTTGCTTGCGCAGACTCTAAAAATAATTCACGTAACAACTACGTCATGGGCCGTTCTCGACCGCCGGGCATGGATACCGTCGCCCGGAATAATTTTAACCCCGGCTCAGTCATACTCCGTGATAAAAATATCGCCGTCGCTCGTGAGTCATGCGAGTGATCAGCATCAATCCAGGCTTGACCATCGCCATCGCCATCGCCCTCCGCAACGCCCCCTTTCGTTTATCATCCAGCCGCTGGCCACATGCGCCTCCCACAACGCTATTCGCCACCGCTGGGCCGACTCCGCGTTGCATGGTCGCCTGCTGGAGGCAGTGGGCGCTGGGGCTATGACTGGGGTTACTCTGCGTCTGTGCGCGTGCCGATGCATGGGTGGCCACTGGCGCACTACAGCGGGCAGCCCCCGCTGGGCATAACCATTGACTCGTGAGTGCTTTGCCATCACCTCCGTTCACCGACCCTGACTCGGTGACAGCGAAAATGCCGCAACGTGATGCCCGTCATCACGAATCAAATCATCAACAAGGTCACGCAAACCCTTCTTGTCTTCACTCCACCACCATTGCCTCATTCTTCCTCCCTCTGCGCGCACTCGACCCTCACCACGACGAGCTCGTCTCACCGCTGTACGTCGTTCTCCCTTCCTTTGTGCCCGTTTGTCGCTTACTAGCCCACAGATTTGGACGACACTATGGATGCTAACCACTGCTGTCAGCTGCGCTACCCTCAATCTCACCACGCAACATTCAGCCTTCGTGGCACTGTGCACCAGGGAGCTACTGCCCACTACCGCCTTCAACACCGCGTGGCAGTCGGCTTCACCGCCTTGTCGAACTTGGACGGGGTTCATGCCGGTACGTTGTCAGATCACTTTATTGTGACTCTGCGCTTACATTGCGGTGCCAGGTGCATCCCATAACGGTCGTCTGAGGGGGAACTTATGCTCAGAGGATGAATCTATGCCGGTACGAGCTTCTCGTCACTATTGACATAAATTCTTCTGATGTATAAGCTAGATTCGCTGTTCAAGCTGGGAGGGGGGGACCTCTGTCGGTACACTATGCCGCACGAAGGCGTCGGAGATGATCTACGCGCCACGGTGAACCTCTATCGGGAGGGTGAACCTTTGCTGGTGCGAACCTCTGTTCTATTTACCTGACTCTTTACTAAGATCTGAGCTAGATTTATTGCGAGCCACTGCCTGGATTGTCCATACTTGTTTGCGCGCTGCTTGACGGCATCCATGGGCATCACCAAATAATCTCGTAAGCACTCGCCGGTCTTCCGTTCGAGCGCCAAGATGCTGATCCTTTCCACAGGATTTTGACCTCTCGGAGCCTTGTTCACCCGCAGCCAAATTCTTCTGCCAAGAGCCTCCGCATCGACACTGCCCATCAACAGCTGTGTCCGCATCAGGGCCATCACGTCGCATCAAGCGCATCAGCTGTGTATGGCGTTGATGGTTTTATGCTGGTATGCCTCTCCTATATTTGCTATCTGACAATCTGCTGACATTCACGATAGATCTATGCTGGCAGCCTCTTGAACCTAGCCTTTCCCTGCCGTTTGATGGCCATCACGGGCATCACCGAATGATTACGTAAGCACTTTCCAGCGCATCTTTTGAGCAACAAAATGCTCATTTTTTACGCAGGCCGGAGGCACATCCTGCTCTGACTCAGTGTTGCGTTGCCAGGGTGGCTTCCCTGGCACACAACTTTGCATCACGCGGCACATCACCGCCATCACCGCATCAATGTGATGCACCATCACCGCATCACTCTCACATCAATGCCCATGGCATCGGGGGTTTATGGAGCGGGACTCCATGCTAGTATGACTTTCTCCTGCTGTCTGACCATCTGTTGACAATCAACCCAGAGCTGTGCTGTCCAACTCGTCCTTTCCTCCTGATTTGATGGCCATCACGGGCATCACCGGATCATTACGTAAGCACTGTCTGGCTCCTTTTTTGAGCGGCAAATGTTGACTTTTTGCCCAGGATTTTGACCCGCCAGAGGCACGTTCTGCCCCGACTCAGTATTGCGGCGCCAGGGTTCTTCCCCTGGCCCTGTCCCTTGACCTTGCCTGTTCAAGTGCTGTGAGTTGTCTCTCACGTTCTTTTTTCGGCTTGCTTTGATGCCATCAATGCCATCTGATGGTATTTTGGCCCCCATTTTGGGCCTTCTCATGCCGAATTCAAGGCTCATTTTTTTGCAGGTCCGGGCCGCCGGAGGCACACATACCGCCTCGGCTGCAACTGGGTCGTCTGTGCCTGGTCGGCACCTGGTGTGCGACTGTCCTTCGGTGAGTCTTTCGGATTGATGCCCGCTGACCCGTGACTGACTTCTCCTCAGTTGTCTCTCGGCAACCATCCCATGGCTGCCTTCTGCACTGTTTGGCTGCACTCCCTTCGCTATCTTTGATGATATCCCAGGTATGTTGTGACCTTCTTTCCGTGATCCACGACTTACTGTTTGACAGCTCAGCGCTTGATTTGATCTCGGCGACCTGCCTGTCGAGCCACCCACTTGCTGCCGCGTCGCCGTCCTCCAGCCTCGCATTGCGCCATCCCCTGCTGTCATCTCTTTCACCCGCTCTCCCAGCCGGGCCGACATGCAGACCGCTGCCGCGTTGCACCACGGCCGTTGCTTTCCAGGTCAATTCTTCACGTGTTCATACTCTGGTCACGCTCTCGGCTGGGTTCGCCTTGTCTCAGCCCCGCCGCCGTTTCCGGGCCGGTTGCGCGTCTCCCGACAGGCTGCACCACTTTGGCTGTCGCGGTCGTTTTGATGGTATTCCTAAGGTCATTTTTGCCGTCCTAGTGCATCATTCAAGGCTCACTTTTTTCTAGGTCTGGGCCGCCGGAGGCCAACGAAGCTGTCGGCTGTGTGCTGCCGCACATGGTGTGTCATTCTCCTCAGTCTATCCTGTTGCCGACTTACTCTCGTCAGCCGCAGCGGCGCCGATTAACCGGGCATGTGAAGATGGAGCTTGGGTCGATAACGCGTCCGGGCACCTCTCTCACTTTCTCTGCCGTGCTTTTCGGCCCGCCGCCCTCAAATTGATGGTATTTTTTGCTGTCATTCTCTTCGTCCTTATGCGTCAGTCAAGACTCATATTTTTACAGGTGCCGCCGGAGGCCAACGCCAACGCGGGCCTGCAACGCTGTCGGCTGTGCGTTGTGGTGTGTCATTTCTCTCGGTCTGTCGTTCTGCTGACTTAGTGTTAGATGTGGACGGCGCGGTACGACTTATTGCGGGAGCGAAATGGCGGGGCCATGGGGCAAGAGGGTGGATAGAGCGCTGTTTGTTGGGCTGCACGATGGAGCAGGAGACGGTGCTTATGGTGTTAGGGCGGATGGCGCGAAAGGACGCGTCAAAACGGACTGTAACGCGATCAAACGCGTCGCGTCGCGTGGTTAATTAGCGTGTCTCGTCGTACTTAGCAAATACATCACTTTTTGCACTCCTCTATGCCTGCCCGATAAGCCCGAGTCAGACTCTGCCCAAAAGACCCTCCATGCATGCCCGAGATGGCCCGAAATAGCTGTCATAATCCATTTTTTTCTCCCCTACTAGATTTAACCCGTGACTTTTGAGAGGTCCGTGCGCCAGCCAAAGTTGTATTTTAGAGGGGGCTCTCGCTCGCGCGACTTGGCGAGCGAGCGCGACTTAGCGTTGGAGCGAGCCGTGCAAGGGGGGGTATGGTCTGACATGTGAATATATCAAATTAATCAATCAATCGCCTTGCGCAGCAACACCATGCGGGCATACTAAGTACTTCGACAACGTCCCTGGCGACCAGCAGGGCTGACGTGGCACATCCCCGTCGCTGGCTATGAAGACAAGGTCGATGAGGTTGCGCGGGAGCGGGGTTACAAGAACAGGGACACGATTAACGTGTCGAGGGAGGGCATGGGCGAGGCCTACGAGGCGAAGATTAGGGGGTTCTTCGAAGAGTGCGTGGCCATCTCCTCATCCCTTTTGTCGCTGACGAATGCTCCCCCGCCACAGACACATGCACGAGGACGAAGAGATCCGATACATACTGAGCGGGAGCGGCTTCTTCGATGTCCGCGGTGCGTCACTGCAGCCTTTTCGCCCTCACTCTTGCTGACGATGCTTCAACAGAAACACCGTCTGACGCTTGGATTCGGGTGGCTGTTCAGCCCGGCGACCTACTTGTCCTGCCTGCTGGCATCTACCATCGCTTTACTCTGGACGAGCGGGACAACATCAAGGCCCTGCGGCTATTCCAAGACGAGCCAAAGTGGATTCCCCACGCGCGAAGCAGTGCGACTGATATCAACGACCATCGCGTGGGCTACCTGCGAGCCATAGGAGTCGGCGCTTGAGTATAGCGAGGCGGGAAGAGGAAAACCAGCCGTGTAACATGGTGTACAACGGCAACAGCATACGATGGATCTATGTTCATTCGATTCGCTCCGGAAGCCATCATGCCAATGTCCTACGACCAAATCCACGCCTCGTATTTCTACGCTCCGAGGACCCGATGCGCGCTACTTTGCGATTGAGTGACATTCAATACGACAAGAGCTAAACAATTAACTACGGCCACGGCCAGCATCTCCATTTCGATTCCGAGCTGCTGATTTCAGGAAATCCATCATCTATCACTCCACCCTCTTGCGCAGCAACACCTGCCCCCGCGTGTTCGGATTTATGCGAATGCCATAGACCTCGTCAGGAGGCCGCACGCCATCCACGACGGCCTTGACATCGTAGTTCAACACGAGGTGCGCGAGCATAGCCTTGAGCTCGGTTGCGGCGAAGAAGCGGCCCTGGTTCCATTATCAAAAGTAGAGCGCAAGAAAGAAGTGCTCACGGGACAGGCGTGCTTGCCGGTGCCGAAGGGCAGGTGGTCCGGAGCGGTGGTGATCATTTGCCGCCCCAACGCATGCTTCTCGACACTAGGCTCCGCCTCCTCTTTCGCTATCTGGGCGTCTCGCTCGCGTGCGAAGCGGAAACCATCAAACTCCTTCGCGTTCTCGTAGTTGGCTGGTTCCACTGCTCAGGGTGAAATTCGGTCCGGGAAGAATGGGGCTCACCGTCGTCAACGTGCGCAGGCATTGCAGCAACACAGATGAATGCACCGTGGGGCAAATATGTCCCGTCCGATAGCGTCACGCCGTCGCGTGCAACCACACGGCGGGTCATTCCAACCGGGCCGTTCCCATGCATGCGCTGCGACTCGCGGAGGAAGCTGTCGATCAAGTGCATATTCCCCAGCGCGGCCTTGCTCCACCCCTCGTCTGCGATCACCGCCTCGACCTCGGCGCGCATGGGCAGCAGATATTTCGCGGGCTCGAACGACGCGAGCGAGTACAGCATGTGGGTGAAAGCCTGGGTACGGCATCGGATTCGCATAGAAGAACAGAAAGACAAAGGGCGCACCATAGAGGTCGTGTGGATGGCCGCCATATTGACCGCCAGGATGCGCATGACAATGCCCTCCACAGTTCGGTTGTCCCCGTGTGCAATTTCGAGGATCCACGAGATCAAGTCGTTCTGTTGAATCGGTGTTCTGTTCAGCACAAAGTGAAGCAGTAAACGGAGACGCACGGGCTTGCCCGACCAATCCGGCCCGTACTCGTCTTCCTGCCGCATCCGCTCTGCCACGACCGGCCCTAGTAACCGCATGGCCGTGTCGAACGACTTGTTCCGCTTGGTGATCAAGGGGCCGAGCATCCTGTCCAATTATCAATGTGGATGCAAATTGCGAGGACAAGCCACTGACGGGCGCAGGAACGGCGGCAACAGGCCGATGTTCTTGGAGCTAGCCATGACGTCGATGGTGTACTGCACATTATTGTCGAGGTACGCCTTATTTCGGCCTGCAAACGAATATTAATGCATCCAAGAACTTGTTGGGGCACGTACAGAGCGGCAAGCCAACAAACAGGCGATTGCTAACCCGCGCGACGATATCCATAATCGTCGGCAGGACATAGACGGACTTCCACTCCGTGCGCAGGCCAACTATCTCGTCGAAGCCACAGACGATCTCGTCGCGGACATCAGGGAAGCGAGCGTGAAGGTTGCGCGTCAGGGTTGTGCGCACGACAGCGAGGTGGTATGGGTTGTCGATCACCTCGTGGCCCATGGTTATCCGCGCTGAAGGGACCGCTATCAGGAAATTGCGCGAGACGATGGAGAATACCCACATTGTACGATCTGCAGCAGCCAAGTCAGCGCAATTGAAACGGCGAAGAAACAGACATACCTCCTCGACGCCCTCGGTGAACGACACGACATTCTCGGGCAGCCCACCGATCTCCTTGACGAGGCGCGTCCCACAGGCGACGTATTCCCAGTACCACATTCGCGCGACACGGAACACTGCGTTGGGGTGGAGCTCGTACCCGCGGTTGATCATGGCGGGCGCATGCTCGATGAAAGAAAGAGCGTCGCGGTAGCTGGTAAGCGGGCCGAACGACGGTGTCGGAGGGCGGACAATGGGGACCTGGGACACAAGTCCATGTTTGTTGAGACGAAGTCAGATGGGATGACGGATCATCGTACCCGGCTTGCTTTGCGGGAGCGCTTCGCGAGTGCGACGAGGAGCCCAGTGAGAAGGAGCAGAAAGAGAAGAATGCGGTCGTCCATGGGAGCCTGGCACCAGTCACTCGCTGCGGGGCGCCCTTTTAACACTCACGGCAGAAATTTCCCAGGGATTGTCGTCTATTATCGTCCCACTTCGAGACGCCAGATCGCAGGCTATTTTGGCTCTCGAGGCCATGGCCGGAAATCGTACAGTACACGCTGTTCAGCGTTCGTGTGAGTCGTTCCCTCCAGCGCCTTCATCCTACATCAGCTGCAGTCCGTGGCCAGCGTCGCATGCATCCTCCTGCGGGGCGGAGAGTTACGGAGAGGGTACGGCGAACTGAAAACTCCGGAAGGAAGAAGAAGAGCTGCCAGCCTGCCACGTCGCTGACGGCGCCGCTGCATAATCATCCTGACCACTTTTGCCGAGCGTGATGTTGCCAGCCTTGATCGAGTGGCTTGGCCGCGCCTTCGCAGGCTGCATCCGTGGCCTTTTTGGATACAAAAATAACTAAATATTTGGTGTGGCACAATAGGATTATTTAGTGAAGATTTACCAAGTAAAATTGAGGTATCTCATCTTAATTTCTTCATAATCTTACTATAGCTAATCATCATCAATCTTCAACTGCCGAACATCGTCATCATGCTTATGGTCGAGCAATGGCCGGCGCCAAGCCAGCGCGGTGGATCTGCTTCCATGGCAAATCGGTGTGGGTAAAAGAGGTGAAAGAAGCAGAATCTCGGTCTTCCGCGCCGCGGTTACCAGGGACATCCGAAGAACAGCCCGTTTTCCGCCTATCCACCATTAACCCCTCGATCGACGTATTACACTGTCAATATCTGTCGCAGAAACCTTATTCTCGAAGGGCAGCGTCATGCTGAGGTCAGTAAGGACCCCTGATAATACAGTCCCATTAGTGATACTAATTCGGACAGGATTGGGTCCAAAAGTGCGAAACGCTTTGATGACTGGTTCGGACGAAAATCCAGAACACTTTGAGGCCTATGACGGACATATTTGGCTGCCCTGCCTGGCCTATCACCCCGGCCTATGTCTGTTGACTTCTTGGACCAGCGGTTTTGAGCGTCGTGTGTGGGCATTGCTGACTTGGCAGTATTTTCTGTTGATCCTCGTTTCAGGGTTCTGCAAAATTTCTCTTTGATGTGCCATCAAAATTTGATCCCCCAGGCACTCGGAAACTTATTCGGACAAATTTTGTCCAATTTTGGCCGCTTGTTTGATTCACCTTAGGTCTTCCCAGTTGCAAGAACTTGGCCTCATCTAGGGAATGGCACGGATAGGTGCAATCTGTACAGATACACAGATTTTATCCGTACGGATATGGATATGGATACAAATAGAACTTTCCATATCCATGATACCCAAGGATAAGTGAACACTTGAAGGTATGAGTGTCAATAGGGGGGATAATATGCTCCAGCAGGCTAAAACAGATATTATTACATATTGGTTTGATGGTACATAGGCATAGAGACATTTTTGTACTACCTTGATAAAACTTCTATATAAATATCTTCTCCAATCCATGGGTAAATCTGTATCTGTATCCATGGATATGGGTACACAGCCACCATAGATACGGATACCGATAGAGTCCCACATATCCAAGGGTATATCTGTGCCACTCCCTAGCCTCATCCATTTGAATGCATTGAAGGATGGGCATATTGACAGGCCATCAGGCAATTTCCTGATGAGCCTCGCCACTCCCCAGCTGTGTGCGCCGGGACAGGCTGGAGACGGCGACCAATGGTCATAGGCCAATGATGTGGAAGGGTTTGCTGCCTGCTAGGTAGCTGACTGTAATGTACTATTTCAATTAATTGTCTGTGTTACACATTACCGGTCCCTGCGCAGACACCTGGGCCCGCCGTTATGTGTTCCAGTCCGGTTTGCCAACAAATAAAGGCCTAAAGATGTAATTTTTTGTGACATTTAAGGTAATCCAGACACCTTGTTTGGCGGACAGGGACAATTAATCGAAATAGTATAGTATATTGTTTGTAGCTGCTGCTGCGAACTTGATAAACTTTTACATTGTTAGATTTCTCTGGCATTTATTGGTGGTTTGCCTTTTTAGAAGAGTGTAATTGGCAGTTGCAAAGAAGAAGAAGCAGAACTTGAAAAAGAAGATGGTTTCTAGATCCAATGCTATAGAGAGAAAATCTACTGATTATATACAAGCTCTTGCACCTCAATCATTGTAGCCAGGTTCCTGAACATATATGAGTAAAAGAAAATAGGAATGTCCTTATTGGAGAAAACAAAGGGAGTAAAATAACAGAAGATAATTCCAATAGGTTCTGGTTTCCATCTAGATGAATAGAAGGGTGTTCATGTGGCATATAGTAGGTCACAGGTGCTTAAGATGGGTGAGCATAGAATAAGAAATATTCATTTCATGCATTATCTGAAAGCTAGCTAGAATAATTGAAATCAGGGTATGATTAAGTAGTGATTTTCACTGGCATATTGAGTGTAGACAACTATTTCTTCTTCTTCTTCTCTACAACTAAATACTTTCAAAAAAAAAATGAAAATGAAAAAAAAAAGCAATCACCAACAAGTTCCAGAAAAATCCAAATTTACATTTTATACTTATAGCATGGATAATTAGGTATTGTTCTGGTTGGTTCCAGCCAAATTCAGCAAGAAATTGCAGTGTAAATATCTGTCTATAAATGTTGAATTTTATAGTAATTTTGCAAACTCTCTATTTACAGGTTGTGATGTCTATCCTAATGGAGGGTGTTCATAAGGGATATGGTGAGTTAGATAGAAATGCTCAAAGTAGGTAAGTACAGAGAAGAAACATTTCTTTCCAAATTTTTCACTACTATGATTGAAGTGTAAGAGTTAGTGGATGATTCATAGATTTCACCTCCATAGTAGACCTAGAAACAACTTGTTGTTCTTCTCTGCAACTACATTCTTCCAAAAAAGGGAATCCCAATAAATAATAGAAAATCCAAGAATGTAAGTAATTTTTTTCAAGTTGGAAACAGTCTGTTTATTATCATTTTCTATAAGTACTGGTAGCAGGAATAATCATGTCTTGTTCTGGTTTTTTGCAGCCAAATTCATTGAGAAATGCAGCGTAAATATCAGTCTATAAATGATAGTTTTTTTTTATAAAAAAAACTGCTAATACTTTTCAAAGTCAGTGAAGATAATTATACATTATGCCCTTCATTTATTGCCAGATCTTGTCAGGGGAACCCCCGCTTCGGCCTCCTTCGGACCGTCCGAATGCATCCGAGGCACATCTGACCGGCGCCCCCTCGGACACTCCGACCCACCCCAACCCTTGTCCTCAGCCTCCTTCGCCTGCACAATTACTGCACCTGTGTAGCCCATAGTTGACTACCAGTTATCAGGTGGGATGCGCTAAGTCGACACTGACAAGCCAGGGCTCTATCCAGGGTTCCCATATAAATGAATAATTATCGAAAACAGGAATGAATAATATGGACTTCTCAAAACCTCTCAGACCTTTTTTTGCCCAAGTCAACAATATTGACACTTGTCACTGTGGATACAGGTATGAATAGTAATCAATATATATCTGTAATTTATACACATAAGTAACTGATGTAAATGACAAGACCTAGGAAATGAAGCACAATGAATAATTTGAACTACAGGTAGTGCTGTGTAACATACTGTCCCAAAAAGGGAATTTTAGTTGGTCCTACTGCCTGTATATAGTGTCATATTCAGTGACTAGCATGATAAATTTCCTAAAAAGGAACTTTCCTAGTATAATCATCAAAAGATGTCACAGATTGTCACAAAATCAAAGTTCTATATTTTGACTATATAAACAACTTTCATTAAGTGATTTGTAGTGGCAGCTAAATAGTTGTGGCAGCACTGGCTAATCACTAACTGATATACAACTGATGAGCCTCTATCTTTATAACTACTCAAGATAAATGCATGATTGAAGTACCATTAGGAAGGTTATCAAGGGGTATCATTGATTTACTATGGTAGTTGATCAACATCATATGATATAATCACAATATTGACTATTTATTTATATAAACAGGAATATCTGGTACTTAAATAATGTAAGGTGACTGACTTGTAACTTTATGTACTCCAATCTAGTGATCTAGCATGTCCAGCTCTAGCCCAAAGTGAATATAGTACTGAAAATGGTTTCATCAGTGGTATTTGATCTTCATTAACTCTCTAAACTAGTACTGCATGCACGTGTCTTAGAATGTTCCAAGGGGGTTCAAGATCCTTATCAGGCACATGGGGTAGGGGGAAGGGGGGGAGGGTCCCAGGGGGGTAAAAAAAACTTTTTGTATATGAAGGATTTGGGCCTTATATGGGTGTAAAGACACTGAAAATATAGTGTATACACTCCAATTTCTATAGTTCACAACCCTCATACTTATATCTATATACTTTCAGGCCCATAAGCTTGGATAGCCCACTCTGTTATAGGTCCATGGACAGGTAATTGATGAGAGGTGAACATGTTAAAGAGTTGATATGGCCTGCCATGTGTGTTTGAAGGTTCCAGGTACATATATACATACACATATATTAAAAAAATTGCAAAAAAAAAGTTTCACAAAGATGAAATTTTTTATCCCACTTTTTGATTGGAATGTTCACCCCAATTCATTGTCAGGGGATGAGGGTCCAGGTGCCTAGTTGATACCAAAGCCGGGGGAACAACCCCACGGCCAACTACTTAAGTGTGAGATAAGTTGGCGACCGATGAGGTAGCAGCCGCTGCGATGTAGCTGTAATACGTGATTTATGGATGCTTTTGTGTGACCTGGCGTGACATCTCACGTATATTCGCGTCTTCGACTTCTCTAGCTTTTCGCAGCTATTTCTCACCTCCCAGCCTTCTTCGCGCGATGCAGCTCTACAAAGCAGGAGAAATGTTGCCCACCGCCGGTGTTCAGGTCCCATATCCCGCGAATTTCGACTTCGAGGCCAAGATGACGGCTCCCAAAGCAGTCATCTCTTTTTTCCTCTCTTCGCAAGACCGCAATTGCTATAACTGCGAGGTCGAGGAGTCAAACCGGAAATCGTTGATGCAAACAGAGAGGGCGAGGCAGGCAGCTTTGGCCAAAGACGCGACCGTGCCCGACATTGGGGGTCCATTGCGTGCGCTCCAAGGTTTCACGGAGGAAGAGATCGAGGCTTGCGCAACCAACGATAAGATTTACAAATCCCACGAACCACTCTCGATCGCGTTGCTTACCCTCATCTCTGACCACCAGTCCAAGAACAAGCCGACAGTGCCAACGATGTCGTTTGAAGGCGGCTTGGAACCCACAAAGTCGGGCCTGACAACCAAGTATGGAATCCTCATTCCGAGTATATACGAGTGTGGTGGGAGTGGGACTCGTGCCAGTCCCACTCCCAGTGCTGTTTGACAGCGGTTAAGTCAATTTGGTGGGACTTATCCCATCAGAGTGGAACTCAATGCAAATCATATGCATGATATCATAATCGTCGGGTCATCGGGTTGGGGGTTTTCCACCCCGGACCCCGACCAGGGCCTTGCCCTGGACCCACCCTGCCGGGAGCAGCCGCTCGCCGCGGGGCCCGCTGCGCGGAGCAGGCTCTCCCCCCCCCTTTTCACATGGTTTTCATTGATATCAACTTGTTTTGCACTTAGTTGCGCGACGGCCGGGGTTTTCCACCCCGGACCCCGACCAGGGCTTCGCCCCGGACCCCACGCTGCCGTGGGCTGCCGCTCGCCGCGGAGGCTCGCGGCGCGACGCCGGCTAAGTCCCTCCTCTGATTTTGCATCAGCTTGCCTTGGAGACAATCACAGCAATCAGCCATGAATCCCACTTTGATGGCGGGAGTCCCACCGATTAGAAGGGAGTGGGACTGGCACGAGTCCCACTCCCACCATTCTCGTGTACCCTCCCTCATTCCTGACCCCATCATTGCGGCCTTTTCCCTCCGCAAACCGGTCCCTCTCCCAGCCCTCACTACGGCGCGTCTGCGCGCCTTTAACAAGCAGGACAAGATTCCCACAAAGTTGATGCCTGTCGCGTCCTTTGGCGGGAAGTCCGTCCCGGTTTTCGACATCCCCGCTTTCAATGCATCGATTGGCGAGGACACTTTGCGGCCCTTCCCTCGCGGTGTCACTGACGTTTTAGACGCACACGAGACTTTCGCGGCCGTCACCTCTTTTGTCACGGGCAAAAACGCGTCGCCGGGCTCTAATTTGGGTTCCCACATCGCCACTCATGTTGATTTCGTTCGCAACCAACTCAGTTTGTCGAAAATCCCGCTTGAATTCTGGATGCGTTGGAGCTGGCGCAATATGATGGTAATGTTTTCGACGAAACAAGGCTTCGACATATACCATGCGAGACGTTACCTTTCCGACACAGAAGACGCATTGGAGCTTGGCGACAAGAGGCCGGCACCCACAGTCTCGGAGGCAGAGGAGCGGCCTCGGCAGCATCGCCGTCTGGAAGGTAGGGAGGGTAGAGTCTCGCCGTTGGCGCCACGAGCGGAACGTGATTTCTGGCCCCAGCCCGCGGCCCCGATGCCCACGCCGGCAGCGGCGCCACTTGCTTTCCAGAATCCCTACACGGGTTGGCAGGCCCCGCCTCAGTCCTTTTCGCAGCAGCCGCAGGATGGGTTTTTTTCGGCAGCCGCAACCCGCTTTTGTTCCCGGAGCAACCGCGGGCGCAACCAACCCACAAGCAGCTCCTTTTCGCAACCTTAACACCCACCCCCTCTGCCTTATCTGCCTCGGCCCCCACACGTACAAACAACACACCATGCCCACCGATGCCCAGGGCAAGCCCTTTTTCTCTCGAATCTACAACGACACCCTTTGTACCTTTGACGGGAAACCTATTTGCATCACCTTCAACCTCACCGGCCACTGCCAGCGCCCAGCCTCCCACCAAACTGATATCCTCCACGTGTGCTCCTTCTGTGGCCGAAACGACCCCGGCCACTCGTGTCGGTCCCACGTCTGATTTGTCAGAACACATACGCCTACCCTCCACTCTTTTCAACCACACTCCTTTGGCATTCCACAACCTACATCACACGCTCTTTACTTTCCCCACCTCCGACACTACCAGCGACGAGCAGCTTGAAATCCGAAACCGTGTCGTCACTCCTTATAACGCAAACGCTTTCAAGGCCGCTCTGACAGGGCTTGGCCTCGTTAACGAGTTTCCTTTCTTGGTTGAGAACCTCCGCAAGGGGTTTCCGGTAGGCGAGATGCCGGTGCTTGCGGCCAGCGTGATCATGGAAAATCCTCCGGGCGTGGATGACAACCCTAAGACGCATGAATACGTGGAGACGGAGCTAGGAGCGGGTCGAATTTCGGGGCCTTTTGAGTCGGCGGGGGAGGTCGAGCTTATCCTTGGCGGCCCATTTGTTTGCTCGCCCCTGATCATCGCGGAGAGTGAACAAGGCCCTGGCAAGCCACCGAAGGAGCGGGTTTGTAGGCATCTTTCGAAGCCTCATAACCCTTCGCGATTTCCTTCGGTGAATCATTTCATCGACAAGGACTTGTTCCCGACTGCCTTTGATTTTCCGAGCCGAATTGCGGACACGGTGAGATTTTCTTCCTTGACCTCAAGACATTTCCCCGTCCTTGTGACACTTCCCTTCTTTTCACGTCCTCGGGACACATCCTTGGGATGACCTTTATTTTACGTATATTTCTTCAGTCCTCGAGACTGGTCCTCGCGACAATTTTCTGGGTCCTCGCGACATTCTTTTTTGTCCTCGTGACACTCCCCTGCCCTCGTCTTTGCGACGATCCCATTCCTTGTCCTCGAGACACTTACCCTATGTCCTCGAGACACTTCCCTCTCCATCCTCGTGACAATGCCCCCGTTCCATGTCCTCGAGACATTATTTTCTCGGTCCTTGAGACATTCTTTTTTCGGTCCTCGTGACCCTTCCTTTTCCATGCAATGACTCATTTCTCATAACGCTTACCCACAGATTGCCAACGCCCCGCAGGGCACAACGGCGTGGCGCATTCGATATCCAAGCATTCCACCGCACTATCCCGATCCACCCATCGCACAAGCGTTTTGTTGTCTTCAAGTTCTGTGGCGGCTTCTTTATTGACCATTGCCACCCTTTCGGCCTCGCTTCCGCCAGCAGTAACGCCGGCCAAGTTGGCTCTGCTCTAGTTTGGATTTGGTCCGCCCGCCTGGGATGTGCTGGTCTTCCCTTGAGTTACGAGGATGACATCCCCGCTTATCGCATCTCACTCACCGACAATTTTTGGCCCTCACGGAGGACTTGAGGGTTCCATGGAACATGAAGAAATCGGGGACAGCATTCGAGCCAGTTTTCGTCTCTCTTGGCTTTGTTTGGGACATCCCGAACAGAACAGTGTCGCTGCCGAAGGAAAAGCGGGAAAAATATTTGGCGCGGGTGGAGTCCTTGTTGGGTGCGCAAATGGTCTCCCTCAAAGACTTACAGAAGGTCCACGGTACCCTTTCCTACTCGACCTTTGTCTACCGTGACGGATCATCCCGGCTTCCTGCCATCTCGAATGCCTTTCGCTTTTACCCAAATGACAACGCGCTTCGCCATATCCTTCGGACAACCCGCAGGGCTTTGCTTTGGTGGAAGCATCGCCTCACGCCACCAGACTTTTCCCGCCAACTTGTTGCGACAGCCCCATTGCAGGACGTAGGCCTCTTCGTGGACGCGTCAACATCATGGGGTCTGGGCATCATTATCGGAGAGAAGTGGTTTGCGTTGAAGCTGGTAGAAGGTTGGGAATGTGCGGGCACAAGAGACATCTGTTGGTTAGAGGCGGTCGCTTTGGAGGTGCTGCTTATGTGGCTGATCGAGCTTGGCCATCACGACTGCACTTTGTTGGTCCATTCGGACAATACTGGTGCAATCGGTGCTCTCTCCAAGGGCCGCAGTAGTAACGCGGAGCTCAATCGAGTCGCTCGGCGTTTTTGCAACCTCTCCGCGTCTCATAACGTCTCCATTTCTTTCTCTTATATCGCCTCCGCTTCGAACCCGGCTGATCCAATCTCTCGTGGCATTCTCCCTCGCTCCTTTCCTTTGTACCTATCTTTTGACCTCCCCTCTGACATCACTCAGTCTTTATCGTGTATAGACTACAATCATAAGAAATTCCTTTGATCTCACCCCTGTCTGACTCACCCATGTCCCGCGCCCTCATCTTCGACGCGCCTCGCGGCGCGAGGGCGGACCCTGCATCCCTGATTTTCCCATCGCAGCCAGCTATTGCCCTCCACTCTCCTCCTTTGGTCGTCTCTGGCACTCCAGTGGTCAAACCGCAGAGCAACTGTCTGGTATTTCCCTCCCAGCCCCCAGCGCCTTGCCCACCAAAGATATCAAGCCCGCCGTCCTTCCATATCCCCCGTGTCTCGCCCTCACGCCAGCCTTAGACGACTCCGTTTTTGCGTCTGACATCGCGGCAGCAGCACTGACCCGTGCCTTCCCATCGCGCGGCAAACCACCTCCTGAGCCCAGTGCAATGCGCAGCACAAGGGTTATAACCCAAAAGTGCAATGCACACTTTATGGGTTATCACCACATCAATTTGAGGGGGCATTCGGCTCTGTCGGCAAATCACTAGGATTTGATGTCCGTGTCTTCATTTGATGGCTGATTCTCGGCACTTCGGCATCAAATTTGATGGCATTATATCCACGTTTACGCCGCCGAACAATCTATGTAATCACAGCCGACGCGCGGACACCGCACTTCCCCCGCCAGCACCCGTCACCCCTCCCGGCTCCACCCTACCCCCGCCAGCTGTTCGGTCGGCCATCCCGGCCATCCCGCCCGCCGGCTCGCTGCCCGCCCCCCGTTGCCCACCCGCCCGTTGCCCGCCCCCCCGTTGCCCGCCCGCCCGCCCGCTGCCCACTTCCCTCCGCACGCCACTCTCCGACCGCCCGTGGCCCGCTGCCCGCTCCGTGCTGTGCGCCGCGCGCTGCCCAGCCCTGGCCATTCAGTTGCCCGTGCCACGCCACCCGCCGATGACACGTACACCAATGCTCGACATGATGCCACCCCGGCACGCCGGACTCCCACAGCCTCCACCGCGCTGCATCAAGCCCGCCCCCCGTTGATCAACCACGCCACTCTGGCCCCGCCTTGTACGCTGCCCGCCGGTCGGAGGGTGCTGAGCCCGTAATCATGCTGGCCCAGTTCCGGCAAGCTCGCAGCTGCTCTCCCCTTGGCCGTTCCCTTGGCCGTTGCGCCGGCCCTACCTTGCCTCCACTCCTCGCCAACAACGCGTAGGCCAATGCTTGACACTGACGCAATTGGCATTGCCCGCCCGCCTCATTCGCATTGTAGGGCCCCCGACGACACCTGGTGCACCGGCCCGCCGCGTCCAGGCTGCAAACATCCGTCCCGGGCCACATTCTCCAGCTGTATCGCGCCCGGCAATGCGGGCCTCCTTTGACCAACCGCGCTGTGCACTGCGCGCTGCCCACCAGTCGAAGCGTGCATGCGGCGCGAGCTGGGCCCGTAATCCTGCCAGTGCGGGCCCATGCTTGGTTGTTAGTTCCAGCTCCGGTTCCTCCCGTTGGACTCACCCAGCACATACTCAATTCCGCAGCGGCTTGTTTTTTGTGGTTTCGCGCTGAGCAGCCCGGGCCAGGGTTGCGGGTCTTTGGCCTGCGAGGTAGTGGCGCTGGCCCACAATACGGCTCGCGCGTCGCCAGTGTCCAGTTTGGGCTGCGGGGAGCTCGAGGAAGGTGGTGGTGGGTGAAGAAAGAAGAGGATAAGTAGTCTGCCACGTAGCGTGACATCGGCATTCGGCGTTTGGCCCGGAGTCCGATCAAAACTCTCGGAGCGAGAGTTTCTTGGATTATAGGCAGCATGCTGGCTTGTGGAAGCTTTGAGGCATGCAGCAATGACTCTATGAGCTATACTAATAAATTACCAGGCCTAGCTTGCTGATAAACCTTGACAACAATTGTTTGCACGCTGAACAAATGTCACACACAGCCAATTATAAATCTGGGATTTTGTATTTTCTATGTTTTGTGGTGAATTTTGCAGCAATAATTGTATTGAAAATGGCTATGGATTGTCATTACTTGCCCCATTCTGACAATATATACATCTGTGGGAGATACAGATGAGAATGTTTCATGAGGACATTGAAAGTTGCAGAGTGCGAAGGCAGTTTAGCACTGGCACTCAGTTCACAACTGGGTATATTCAAGTTCTACTGTAATGACAAATCTAACTGTGGACTTGTAAGTTTTGGTACATGTTCTGGGGCATATATCCCCTCTCGAAAACTGTCTTTATCTACTCTAATAGTGCTTTATATTCCATAAAATCTGCAAGAAACTGAATCCCAGATTTTCAGTCACACTATTATAAGGGCTTCATACCTGTAACTGGTGTGCTAGCTATGGCTGCCAAGATTAAGGTGAAGGAGAACTCACTGGAAATCTGCCAGTCATTGCCATGCGGGTGGGGCAAGGCCCGGGACCGTGCCGCAGAGCTAGACGGCACTGTCACGTGATCGTGACCAGGACCAAATCCCATCGAACCGGTGTACCATATGCTGGCGCGTGGCGCGCGCTGATGCTCCACTGCACGATCGTGTGGCGCGGTGTCAATATGCAGATCTAACAGCCGGCCGAGGCCGGGCGCTGCGGGACCCGGCACGTCGGCGGGCCTGGGATCAACAACAACCCCGTTGTTTGTAACCCAAAGGTCTCCGTCCAGCTAAGAGCGCGGCAAACCACGGAATGTGGTTTATTCCGGAGCCGGAATGGCCGCGAGCTATGGTCAGGACCGGAGTCGGGGTGGCCGTGTGGCGCCGTGCGGCGTGCGCGCATACGTTGTGGAGGGCCGCGGAGGCCGCTGGAGGCTTTCCAGAGTGCACACACACCCATCGTGCAGCAGCGCAACGCGAGGGCGGGGACCGGGGGTGGGAACGGGGGCTACCGGGCAGGACCGGGAACCACCGGGTGCCAGGTGGGGTGGCCACAAGCGGCCGGTGATTCCGCGCACGCACCGGGCGGGGGTGTCGTGTAGTCCGTGGGGTATCAACTGCGCCTCCAAAATGCGGTCCAGGCTGCAGCCGGAATGGGGGGCCACGAGCTGCGGTCGGGGTGGCGGTGTGGCGCCCGTGCGGATGTCCACATGCGTCGTGGAAGGCCGCGGAGGTTGCTGGGTGCCTCCCAGAGCCCGCACACACCCATCGTGCAGCAGCGCGACGTGAGGGCGGGAATGACGGCTGCCGCGTAGTACCGGGCAGCACCTGCAGGGTGGCCACAGGCGGCCTGCTACGCCCCGCATGCACCGGCGCGGGGCCTGCTAGTGGGGAGGGGGACATGTAGACCCTGTGCACTCTTCAGAAGCTCCGCGCCACTGCAAGCAGCAGGGGGCGGGCAACGGCGGCCAACCAGCGGCCGGGCGGGGGAAGTCTCCGTTGATCGGAATTGCGGATGACGTTGACGGGGTGACACATGATCGAGATGGCCGCAGGAGCGATCCCGGGGCCATCAGGCATCAATATTGATGCTCCCCGGCGCCGGTGACATCAATATTGATGGCCTGAGCCTCCCTGGGCCCTGCTGGGTTATATCCCATAAAGTGTGCATTGCACTCTTGGGTTATAACCCATATGCAGCTCATATAGCTGTATCTTTGCAAAAGATGAGGGCTGAGCTGCAAGGCTATAATGCAAAAGATGAGGGCAAGTGCCCAAAGAAAAACTTATAAGCAATAAAATAATTACTTATAAGCCCTCTGGCGGGCTTTGATTGATGGGATCAGTGCATTTAGATAATATTACGTAATGTGGAACGATTTTTGATTGCCATCACTAGATCTAATGACCAGGTGATGCCACATCAGTCTTACTTAATCTCTGAATTTATTTTCTTATTTCTGCCACATAAGTCCAAAGTATTACCCTACGAGTATTCGGCCTGAAGAAAAGGTGATTTATATGACTATATCAATTTTTAGCTTAGTCATATCTTTCAATTCCATTGAGAAATTCAATAATTAAACCCTGTTTCACATCTTTTGCATTAGAGTCTTGCAGCTCAGCCCACATCTTTTGCAAAGAATGAGCTATATAGGGTGCCATATGGTGTGCATTGCAGTAGGGGTATCAGCTGTTTCTCCACACCATGCTCCGCCGCTCGAATCGCAACACCGGCGCGCCAGCGTCCAAGGGGCCGCCCCAGCCTATCCCCGACCCGCCACGTATTAGCCGCAAGCCCAAAAAAGAAGCCAGCTGTGCGTCCCGCGTTGACTTCCTCTCCACCATATCAGTCTAACGTAACCCACAGCCCGAAACTCCACCTCGTTCACCATCGCCTGCAGTGACCGAGGTGCCACGAGAGCCGTCACCCGTGCTGGCGAACGTGCCACCTGATGCAACTGCCCGTGAACCCGCGGCCTCGCCAGCACCGCAAACGGTGCCAGCCGAGCCAGCGGCCCGTGAGCCGCTGGCCTCGCCCACTGCTGCATCGCTTCCAGCCGAGCCTGCGGCCCGTGGCGCGGCCTCCCGCGGTACCCCGTCGCGTCGCACCCACCCTCTACTGAACTTGAAAGCGATGGTCAGTTGATCTAATCTTTATACCATGCCTGAATTAATATTTCTTAGCTATTGTCGCCCCTTCAGCGCTCTCCTCGTCGTGCCTCCGGTCTGACCTCCTCTGCTCTTCCTTCTGGCTCGTTGACGACCCCGACAAAACCTCCTGTGCCGGCTCCCGACTACGGTTCTCCGCCGTCCCCTTTGCAGGAGCTTGATTTCCCCTCCTCGCCGGTCGCTGGGCCTTCGCGTCTCCGCTCCTCGCCAATCGCTGGTCCTTCGCACCGCAAGTCCAACCCCTTCCTCGTTGACGCCAACGAGTCCGACTCGGACGACGACGCGCCATCTAAACGCGCTAAACGTGTCAAGACCAAGAGCTACCGCCTGCCCGACACGTACGAGGACGACGATGACAGTGACCGCGACGAAGACTTCACCGTGGCACCCATAGCTGTAAGAATTAGCCTCCTGGCTTAGGTGCACCTAGGAAATGCATTGCCTAGGATACTAAATGTACCTAGCCTAGGTGTACCCAGTGATCAAGGCTAGAATCACCTCAGGGTGTCTAGATCAATATAGCATCAGTGATGGAATAAATGGTTATATAATACCTATAATATTAATATTAATACATATATAATACTTTAAACTCCTTTTCTTCAGGCCGATGACCCGGTATATAGTTGGGAAGGCCTGTGTCAATAATAATCCTAATTTGGACAAAAATGATGTATTGTAATATAGCCATCAAAAGTACTGATGGCAATCAAAAATGGTTCCACATTAAAAACATTATATAAATGGGTGCACTAGCTTAGGTAATAGAATATCAGATAAAGAGTAATAATATATATCCCTATTAAAATAATGCTTTGGCCTAGGGAGAATTGCTAGGCTAAAGTTCTAGGTGTACATAGTCTCTGGCTGTACCTAGTATTCTAGGCAATGCATTTCCTAGGTACACCTACTGGATTTAGGCTAAATACTACCACTACGGCTCACCGTGGTGCGCGCTCGTGAAGCCGCTGCCAAGATCCACCGCAACACTTTGGCGAAGCGGGAGGATCGCGTTCCCATTGATGACGACGAGATGGAAGAGCAGGATTACGCGGACTATCTCGAGGACAGTGTGCCCAAGCCCGGCATGCACAAGCCGCGTCGCAAACCACAGCCAGCTGGTGCGCTGATGAGGGTGGATGACGGGTGGGGAGACCGGAGATGAGACCGACACTACACAACTAAAACCCAACCCGCGTTCCAATACTGTCAGGGACTGATCTGTTCGAAGCCTGGTTGAACCTTTGTCGGAGCGTTCTGAGTTCGAGCCCCAGCGCGTGCCAGACCGAATATGCCTTTTGGTTTACACTCCCTTTTGGTATATATATAAAGGATTGGATGGATCCTCTATGTTGGTTGGGCTCTGCTGTTGTTTTTGGTTGTTGTAAGAGTCGTTCTGAACGGCCAGTTGCTATCAACAACGGTCGAATCGAAACGCCTCCTCGCAGATATCTCCCTAACTGGCCATTCGGGACTCATGCCAGTTCTTAGACGTGCGCTGTACCCATGAAACGAACAAAAACGGTGGTTTTCTATGTGTGTTCCAAAATGCGGCTTATCAGCGCGTCAGCCACGTCCCCAGTCCGCTGCCGCTGCCTCTCCCGTCAGCAAATTCATGCAACACGCTGCCTCGCGCGAGGATGATGGGGAAGATGACGAGGTTACGGACGAGGATACGGGGGACATCGACTCAGACGAGGAGAAAGGTGCCTGCGTCAAGTCCGGTCCCCCGCCTGATGAGGCCGTCGAGGCCGTCAAGGAACTAAGCTCTAAGCTCTTCGAGGAGATCAAGGCCATTGCCAAACAATTCAACTGCAATGTGGCCACCTTTACTCAAAAGGCGGGCATCATGACCAAACTCTCCCGCTCCACCAGCACTTGGAACGCATGGCAGTTTTGGTGTCGTTTGCACTTCCCTCGGGGTGATAGTGAGTTTTCTTCAGGTTTTGTTCATGGATTGGCAATAACCTGTCATAATAGTGACGGTCAAGGAATGGCAGGTCGCCTGTCGGACTGGATACGACGAGCGAATTGCAACGCTCCCAGAAGACCAACGCAATGACCCTGTCACGCGCCGACCTTTTTCAAGAACAACTCGACCACTATCTTCAAGTCCTGCTCGAGGACACCGCACACCGCAAAAAAGGCACGCATGCCAACGCAATGATGAAGGCGGTCCGTTCCTTGAACTCGCAGGTTCGACACAGCCGTCCCGGTTCTTTCTATTGGTATTGACTTTCACATAGACAAAGGTTCTTAGCGAAGCCCAAGCTCTCGAGACCGCGGAATTCATGGTGGACATCGGGGGCTACGATTTCCTTGCCCCTCAGCGCCAATATGAGGAGCTTAGCAAGATTGCGGCTCAATTAGTTGTCATTCTCAAGTTAGTGCTTCTCCTTTCCTCCTTCGCCTCCACTGACGTTGCCCAGGAGTGCCGAGAATGATCTCGCCCAGGAAGCGAATGCCACCAACGAACCCGGCAACCTTATCATCGTGGACGACCGTCGCAAGGGAGAGTCCACCCGTGACCTTATCCGCCGACAACTAGGAAATTACTCCCTTAACTGTGTTTGTATGTGGTATTTCTTGTTGGATCTTGGCAATTACTGACGGTAAAGCAGATATCGTTCTTCATTATCGCGATCACACGCCACTTAGCGTCCTGCGCGTCAAGTTCAACAAGGCTCAATGGAAGCAATGGGCGGACTTCGCGACAACGAACCACTTGCGCTGGGTCAACTGGCCCGAGTATTGCAAGGGCCTCTTCCCGGGCCATGGCTTTGAGCCAAACCGAATGCGGAATAAGAAGAAGGGCAAAGGCAAAGCGCCTCAGCATGACGACGACGACGACGAGGAAGAGGAGGAGGAGGAGGATGATGATGAGACCAATGCCGCTCCCCTTGCCACTGACGATGCTCCGACCATGTCTCTGAAGCGCATTTGGGAAGCAATGCGCCACGCTTACCTCGTCAAAGACGGCTACGAGGAAGATCCTGACCGGGAGCCTATAGAAAGCGCGCCTTACGTGGAATCGTAGACTGAGAGTATGTTTTCCCTTACTTGGCAATTGTACGTGGGCTAATTTTCCTCATTCACAGACGAAAAAAAATTGGCTGATGCTAGTGATGTCCCCATTGTCGTGTGCTCCGACGGCACAGTTTTGTCTTGCGCTAGGTCATCAAACAAGTACCTGAAGCAACTCGAGGAGGACGAGCGAAAACGCCAGGCGGAGCTCGAAAAGGAAGCGCGCAGGCAAGCCAAAGCCCAGCTCGACAACCACCACCGCGAATAAGTCCGCTCAGGTCAAGTCTTCTGTCGCAGGTGCGGCACCGCCCGCGCGGCGCGCAGCGGCACCCGAACCACCGCGCAAGAAGCCGGAGCCAGCAGCATCCGCAGGCCTCAAGCGCCGACGCGAGGACACGGAGGAGCGCGCTGTGGCCGTTGGTCTGTCCGCTTGTGGTGGCTAGAAGTGATGCTAATGATGATCTATCTACGTGACATGATCCGAGTGGTCCGGTGCTGATCCCCCATCACAGGTGCCCCCTTTTTAAAATGGCGGCGTCCCCGCCGCCCTGCGCGCCCTCGATACTCCTCAACTCTGCCTCTGCTTCTGCTACCCTTTTCCGCTCGGCCATCTCGCCTTCTCTCTCTTTCTGCACGCCATCCGCCTCCTCCTTCGCTTCAGCTGGCCGCCGCTTCCTGAGTTCTTCTATGAAGGTCTTCTGCTCTGTGTCGAGTTTTGTGCCGGGTCGCGTCACAAATCTTCGTAGCCTCCTGGCGCTGTAATATCCAGTCGTTGTCGCTCCATCCAATGTATCGAGCTCATAGGAATTTAATCTTCTTGTCCTTACCCTATATGGTTCGCTCCATGGTCCCTGGATCTTCCGGTCCGCCGATAGGGTCTTCATCCTCGCCGAGTCATAAACCTGGACTAGCTCGCCTTCTGCAAATTCCACTCGCCCCGCTTTCGAGTTTTCGACTTTTTTGTCGAATGCTGCCTTGCGTTTGCTCGCGTATGCCAAACGATTGTCGTACGCATCTAGGCGTTGTTGTTCTGCATAGCGCATGTGCGTGTGTATGTCGGCTTCTGAGATGCTCGTTGTGGCTATGAGCGCCGGCGTCTTCGGGGTGTTTACCGCCTTTGCGAACAGTATTTCCTTGGGTGTAAACCTGATAGACGGTAGTATCCGTTCATTAAGTATGTGAAGTGCTTGCCTGAAGTGCCGCGACCACGTGGCTGGTAGATCTTCTAGTCTCGTGTTCTTCCAGCCATCCTCGCCTAACTTCGGTGCGCATAGCCTTGCTAGCACGTATACCAGCAGTTTGTTAGTACCCTCCACTAGACCATTGACCCACGGTGAATACTTCGGCACCGGGATGAACTCCGTTCCCCACTTGTCGCATGTTTTCTTCACCGCCTTGTTCACAAAGTGGGTCCCGTTGTCGACCATTAGCGCCTCTGCCGGCATGAAGTCACGAAATATGTTGTCCAGTACTTCCACTGTGGCCGCGCCCGTTCCCGCACCCCCGTATATTTCACCCCAGACGTATTGCGATGCCACATCGATGTAAAGCCCCGTTGTTTTGAATCCGTCTTCACTTAGTGGTAGTGTCATGTAGTCTGCCGCAATTAATTCGAACGGGTGCCGCCTCGTTATAGGTTTTAGGAGTGCGTGCGTTGATGTGGGTCCAAAGTTCTTGCATTCCGCGCATTCACGTATGGCTGCCATGATTGAATCGTCCATTTTCGGGCTGTGAAATTTGTCCATCAGTGCGATTTTTATGTGGTCTCGATGAAAGTGGCCTCCTTTCGCATGCGCTTCCGCCGCTTCGCGTTTGGCCTCCTCTTTCGTGATGCATTCTCTTCGCGACCTTGCTCTTCCGCCGCTCGCTCCTCCCAACCTCCATAACTTCCCATCCTCGATGAAGTATTGAGACGCCCTGTGTCGCGCGCGCTTCCTTTCCCTGACGCTTGTTCCGAAGTCGAGCTCCGTGATCGCGTTTATCACCTCGAGGTATATGGGCTCTTTCGGAACCTTTCCCATAGCGCAGCTGTTCCTTGGGGGTACGGGCATTACCAAGTAGTTTCCGTCTGTTGTGCTCACCGTGAATACATCATTGACGATGCCCGCGTGCGTCTCCCAGTCTGGCGATACCGTCCATTCGCTCCCATCGTCCTTGTTCCTTGGCTTCCCTTCATCCGCCCTTGACAGTGCGTCCGCCACGACGTTGTTCTTTCCTTTGATGTGCTCTGCCCCCACTATGTTATACCCCATGATTCCGTCTCTCCATCTTGTGTGGGTGACATTGAGTTTCTCGTTAACCATAATGTCGCGTAGAGCTTGACAGTCCGTTTCGAGCTTAATTGGCTGCCCCCAGATAATGTCCGAGAACTTATCTAATGCAAACTTCAGTGCAGCGAATTCCAGCAAATGGGGCTGATACCGTTGTTCCGAGGACGATGTCCTTTTTGACGCGAACGCGATAGGGTGCCTTCTGATCACTTCGTTTGCCTCCCGGTAGTGTTGTCGTCATTCTCTGGGATAACATTCCCGCGAAAGCTTCCTTGCTGCCGTCTGTGGTTACAATGAATGGGTTTTTGTCCACTGATTCGTAGTCTGGAGCCCTCAAGACTGGCTCGGATAGTAGCGTGTCCTTCAGCTTGATGAAACTTCTGGTGTGCTGCTCCGTCCAGACCGGGGCTAGTTTGAATGCTTTCATCGCTGCCTGGTATACCGGCTTCTTTGCTCCCGCAGGTATTTGCACTTTGCCCAGTAAGTCGCGTAACGGTTTCTCCACCTTCGCATAGTTCTTGATGAGGTCACGGAAGTAGCCTGTCAGTCCGAGGAAAGCGCTGAGGTTTGCTGCGTCTTCTGGCTTTTCCCACCTGACTATCGCCGTGAGCTTCGCCGGGTCAGGTGACACGCCGTTCGGTCCGACCCGCGCGCCCGCAAATACTGCCTCCGTCATGAATAGCTTGGTTTTTGCTGCTGATAGTGACAGGTTCTCCTCTCTGATCCTGGTGAATATTAGCCGTAATTTGTCCATCATCTCCTCAAAACTGTCCGCCGCTGAACCGCTGTCGTCAACGAACAACTCCAGTATTCTTTTCACAAGCAAGTCATTCAGCTTGCCTGCTACCATGTGGGAATATTCCGTTGGCGCATCCGTTAATCCAAATGGCATACGCATATACACGTAATATCCTTGCCCAGGCACGAACATTACGATGTAGGGCTGTACGTCCTCCGCGATCTGGATTGCGAAGAACCCCGAGGCAAAATCAAACACTGACACGTACCTGTGTCCCGACAATCTTCTTTGTTTCTCGCGTATGTCCCCCTGCGGCATCGGTACCACCTTCAACAGCTCGTTTAACTCGTGGAAGTTCTGGCATATTCGCCACTTGGGTTCTTTCTTGGCTGCGGTTTTCGGTTTATCTTGTTCTGCCTTCTGCGGTAAGTCGTATAACGGGGGTAGTCCTTCCTTGATGCATTCGTCGTTTAGCGTGTGCTGTAACTCCTCCAACGTCATTCCGCCACCGTCGTGTTCCTTCTGTGCCAACTTGATGGGTGAGACACACTTGACGTCTCTTGGGTGTATCGCGCGTATTATTCCGGCCTCTTCCAAAATCTTCACTTGCTCGCGCAAGTACTCTCTGCTTGCGGTTGTGACAACGGCTTTTGGTGGACTTTGGTGTTGAACTTGTGGTCGGGCGGTATGTGCGGTGCGTATTCGGCTCCTGTTACCGCGTGGACTTCGCTTACTGCAAGTGCGAAAATGTCTGCGAACTCGACCACGAGTCCTTCGACTTCCTTTTTCTGCGCCTCGGTAAGGTCTGTTCCTATTTTGACCGCTCTCAGTATCTGCTCAACTCGCTCCGGGTTGTACGGATCGTTTTTGCGCGTGAATATATTCTTCTTCGTGCTTGGTGGGTCTTCCTTTATCTCCGCGCTGAGATTATGGATCGCTTCCACCTGTTCCCCTTCCATTCCCAACACGCGCATCGCCTCTTTTGCGATTTCCCTCGCCTTCTGCACCTCTCCACCTTCTGTTTCTCTCTGCTCCTCTTGTGTTCCTGGTTCCGATTCCTCCCCATCCGACCATTCCTCTTGGTTGGCTCCCTCCTCTTCGTCTTCTGTTTCCGTGTCCCATTCGTGTTCCTGCAGTGCGTTATCCACGAAATGCAACTCTTCTGGCACTTGCCTTGGGTCTTGTTCTTCCCTTCTTTTGATCTCTCTACCCTCGCTTGCTGTCCTTGCCTGATTCTTGATGGTTGCTGACGCCTCTCCGACTTGCAGTTCGATTGTGTCGTGTTTATAGTCGTGTATTACTCCAAATAGCGCCTGTAACGGTTTGCCGAATAATACTTGCCATCCACCTCCGCTGTCGAATATCTCGAGCGTGATTGGGGCCTTGACCCCCGCTATGTCGACAACGCCTGACCACCTTCTTATTGCTGGGACCAGTTGCCCGCTCGCCATCCTCAACGTCGTGTTCGAAGGTCTTCCTTCTCCCAATGTTGCCTTATTTGCTTCCCAGACTTTCCTATCCATCGCTCCTACCAGCACCCCTCCATCGAATAACAAGCTTACGTTGATTTCGCCCCGTGGTCCCCTTAATTTCGCCATATGCTCAAATGGTTTGCACTTAGGTTCTCCGCTGACGCCCGCCCCGTACATCTGAACAATGTTGATTTGCGATGATGCTCTACATGTTTCGTGTACTTTGGCGGGACCGAGGCATTTCTTTGGCCGCGTTTCCCGGGTTGATTGCTGGCCTACTCTGCAGTCAACCCTCCTCCAAAACCCTGCTCGTCCGTTGTCGAAGTCTTCTAGTTTGTATGCGAGATAATTGATGTTTGCCACGTCTGGTTTCGCCGGTGCCGCTACTCGGGGTCTTGCTAGGTAACGGTTGCATATGGCTCGGAACTGCCGTTCTTCTTTTGGGAGTGGGCCCGTAACGCATCGCCCTTCGTTTGCCCGGTGGCTTGGTATCGTGAGCTGGCCGCATTGGAAACACTCACCCGAGCCCAGGGCTGCTGTCCCCGGGCTTAACGGGTACCCTATCTCCTCGAGTGGGGGCCGGGTTTGTCCGCCGTATTGGTTCTTCCATGCCTCGACCATTGCTTTGTGGTACTTCCTCCCTCCTTCTGTGTCTGGCGGCACTCTTGCTTTTCTGACGATCTCTTTTAGCGTACGTATTCCTTCTTCGGATAGTTGGCCGAATAGGTTTCCTCGTCCTCCCCCGCCTGCCTCGAATACGTCGTTGTTCACACGGCTTGTCACCTGTCTCGGGCCCGGCGTGTTAATGCTCGTTGTGTTGAGCCTTGCCGCCATCTTGGACACTGGTGTGAGCTGGTTTGCTGCCGCTTTGCGCTGGAGTTCCGCTATTTTCTCGTCCCTGTCATGGTCCTTCTGCTGCTTTTCCTTTGCTTCCTTCACGTCCTCGCGGAGCTTGGCCCGATCGACATCCTTGATTGCCTTGACGAAATCTTTCCAGTTATTGGGCTCTCTTGGCAGATGTTTCCGAAGGGGTTCCGGTATCGCATCGCGGACTTGATAGATGTAGCTGGATGTACTTTCCACGCCGGCCTTCCGTGCTAATTCCAGCAGTTTCTGTGCGAACTTGATGTGTGTCGCGACTTCTTGGCCCGCCACCTCGACCGTTCCTCCCAACTCCGCCAGTGTGAGCTTCGTTGTAACCAGCTTCTCCTGGTACTCTTGTTTCGTTGGCTCTGCCTCCTCGTCAGTTGGGAACTGGATTAGGAATTCTTTGATGAAGTCCGCGAATGTGGCGATTGGGTTGCGCTTCTGGCGCTCGTTCCACCACTTTGCTGCAGGTGTTCGTGTTGGGAAGTGGTCGCCAACTGCGTCTAGACGTTCCTTGTCTGAGTCCCTCGTGAGATCTCGACTGCGTATTTTGAATTTTCATATGAATTCTTCGGAGTTGACCGCATTTTTCTCATCTCGTTCGTCCCCATAAAACGTTGGCACCGTGTTGGCTTCCGTCATCGCCGCGGTGTTTCGGGTCTTCTGTTGTGTTGTTTTACTAGCAGATACTGCTGCCGCTGACGTGGCTGATGTGGTTACTTGGCTGAAGAAATGTTGTGATGTCGGGCGAGCTAGACGGTGAGCCGGGGGTTACGGTGTCGTCCGAGTCTGATCCCGAGTCCTCGTCGTAGTATGTCTTCAACCCGCGTAGTTCTGCTACTCTGTTGAGTATGGGTGACGACGACTTGGTGTATCGCCCTCTGCTGTCTCTGTTTCTCTGCTTATTCTGCTCTGCCAGCTTCTGCTATTCTTCGCTCTGTCTGCTGCTTGTGGTCTTCGAATCTCGCTCTCGTCACCACGCTGTGGCCGTTGGTCTGTCCGCTTGTGGTGGCTAGAAGTGATGCTAATGATGATCTATCTACGTGACATGATCCGAGGTGGTCCGGTGCTGATCCCCCATCACAGCACGGACCAAGAGGCGGAAGATCCGACGACAGAGCCTCCGGCCAAGCGCCAGGCCAAGCCCACCCAGCAGACGAGTGATACGGAGGCGGAGTTCACCAAGATTGCGAACCTGCCTTGCCGGATTACTTGTCGGGAACCAGATCTCTGGGACCTTTTACGCCAGCGGACTCCAGCCGTACGACATGACCAACGACGACGTGCATCCTCGCCATCGCGTGACACAGTTCCGCATGAACAACGAATGGGTGGCCATGGAGGGGTTCAAGCCTGCGCTAATGCAATCTCAGTGACAGCTTGCCTTGTTTTTGTTGAGGGACATTCCACAGTTATCGTAGTGTATCGTAGTTTGTCATGTATCATATCATGTGTATTTGGACGCGCCTTATTGTATATTTGCACGAGTATTACGTCGAAGAATGCCATTGTTTTCTGTGACCTCATGGTCAGGCGCGCGCGTTAAGTGACGCGTCAAATGCGTAAGCACGTGAGGGCGCGTGTGTGTACTTTGTTTGTGGAAATAGTTAAGTTTGTGGAAATAGTTAAGTGACGTGTCAAAGCACGTGAGCGCGCAGGCTGACTACGATGATATATACTAAGTGTGTGGAAATAGATAAATTGAGGCCTGTTGGGGGGCGAATGACGCGTCAACACGCGTCAAACGCGTGAGCACGTGAGCGTGCATGTTGACAAGGATGGTGGACGCGTCAACACGCGTCGAACACGCGTCGAACACGTAAGTACGTGAGCGCGCATGTTGACAAGGGTATGGCAAGTGAGCGACGCGTCAATACGCGTCAAATGGGTGAAAATGTGAGCGCGGTAAGGCTTCTCACGAGTGTCACGGATAAATACCTGTACTCTACCTGCAGGTAATTTAGGCTTCAAAACCAATACCTGCATTTGCAGCATCCGTGGGAAACGGGTACCTGTACTCACGGATACAGGTACCTGCACGGGTTATCCACAGGTATTTTGAATAAAATATTAGGATACTGAGGTATATTGACAATATTAAGAGCTTATATAGGATATAGTATCCAGTAATATACTGATATGGACACCACAGGGCATAAGAAGACTGTAGTGACTGGAATATATGGAAGATAATGAAAATTGAGATCTTCAAGAGTCATACCTGTACTCTTGGCATCCGTGGGAAACGGATACCTGTATCCGCGGATGTCAAACCTGCGGATGTTTTCCTGCAGGTACCTGTGCAAACATCCGCGGGTGTTGACACTCGTGCGGAGCTTTAGAGCGCGGGTTGGTATATGGTGAGTCTGGGGAACTAGATAGGTGTTGGCGCGTCAAACGCGTGAGGCGCGTTGGCGTGTGCTAGGGAGGCACGTGGGCATGCCCATCCGCCTGACCGAGAGGCACGTGGGTGTACCCGGCAGGTTCCGAGGGAAGGCGGGGGGAGGACCCACGGTGGGCGGGTGCTCCACATGCCCTGTCGGGAAGCACGCTGGGTGTAGCCACCTGCGGGGGGTGCTACCTTGCCTTTTTGGGCAGGTGTGGGCATGACCACATGCCCTGATGATGGGATCACCCATGGGCGCTGCCCGGAAACCGTCCGGGTGATCCCATCACATATGGGTGATGCCCTCTGCTTCGGTTGGGCATTCCGGGGTGATCCCACATTGATGGGTGGATACACCTGGACCTGTCCGTCAGGCATGATTGGGTACACCACGGGGGGGTTCAAAGGAGGCGTTCGGGTGTACCCAATCAAGCCTTGGGTGTTGCCCAGGTTGAACATGCCGTCGGCATGGCGCGGCATGTGTGCCGACGCTCGGCATCTGTACCCGGTGTAATCAGTAGTTTCTGGACCTTCATAGGATACCTTGTTGGCTGCATAGCGTGATATAAGGGCACTGACTGTGGGCAACAAGGGCCTGCAGACCTTTTTTTATTATTATTTGATGTGGTCGACCGGGAGGCAGACTCGGATCCTCTAGCTGTGCCCAGCACAATGCTTTGTTGACCGAATTGGTTCTATTCTCCGGTCCTGTGATGCTATCACTTCAGGTTTGACTCTCCCTTAAAACCTTTTTCCTTTGCCTCCTTTCTCTCTCTTTTTACTATTTTTATCCCAAAAAAATATATAAAAATAGAGACCTACCTTTGGTGTTTTTCCTTGCCCTAGATAGCCTGATATACCAGCGAATATCCTTCCACCTGTCTAGACTACTTACTTTATAGACTCAGACTTATTCTCTTCATCCTTTTCTATTATTCTTTTGCATAAATATCTAATATGATATCATGTATAGAAGCCCTGCAAGCCAACCCACATACCTGTAGTTTTTTTCCTTGCCCTAGATACTATTATATAGCAGAGAATATCTTTCTATCTACCTATGCTGGTCACTCTATAGTCATCTAGACCCCCCCAGCCCAGAGCCCAGAGCCCTATACCCCCCTACATACCATACCCCCACATACTATTCAAAGTCCTTTTCCCGTCCCCTAATTACCATAATATACTGTAGCATTATATTCGATTCGATTCCACTTGTGACCTGTGACCCGGAAAATCGAAGTTGAGCCCTCGAAAATGGGCCAAAAATAGTGTGACCACCTCAAAGATTTCGAAAAAGGTGTATAATTTGCCAGGAACCACTAGGCATCATGCTATTAGAAGGCAAAATTGAGTCAAATCAGATATTTGTGTGCAGAATTGACTAAGAATTACGCATACACCCCCAAAATGGAAACAGCTACGTAACTTTTTTCCCTTCCTACATCCGACATGGCATCGCTCGAAGCATCAAGGGAGATTCCTTCAACAATCCGCCACGCAGTGCTTCCTGCACCCACCCTTTCCATCACAGAACTCATCACATTTCCCCTTCCGAATCAGCGGGCCTCGACTATATATATCGACGCCACCGAGTACCTTTCGGATGCCAATGCTACCCAGCTCACCTGCGATGTGGCCCAACTGCTACTTCCACCGCAAAAGGTCCTCGACAACCTTATTCTGCTCGTGCAGCAGAACCCAAGCATGCGCTCCATCCGTCTGCTACATCTCGAAAAGCAGGAGTTGTTTCCAATCTGGCTTGTTTCGTTGTGGTCAGAGGTCCAGAAGGCGAGGGAAGCAAGGAACAGGTGGAAGAAGGCCGTGTCAGACCTACAAGAACGTCGGGAATACATGGGCAGAGGTGATGAGATCGGACTACGAGTCGACGAGACACTCGGCATTTTGGAGCGGTTAGAATGGGGTGGAAAGCTGCGTGGTTTCAAAGACGAGGACCCTATCACGGACTTGAGCCGTTGGCTGGACAACTCTTGGCTCAAGACAGGCCACGAGCATGCTTTGCTTGAGATGCTGGCCGAAGATATCGAGCTTAATGAGTCTGACGGCGATCGGCTTGAGATCACATATTTCACTCCCAGCCTTTTGCGCGCATATGAGGACCGTGGCTCGTATCGGGAGGCAACCAGTCACCACTCTTGGGTTCGGAAAGTGGGGCAGAAGCTGGCGCTCGGGTTACTAAACCGAATAGGAACGATTGCCAACATCCACGACAACCACTGGGTTGCGCTTATGGTTGACGCTGGCGAAGATACTGTGCATTACGGAGATTCGATGGGAGATCCAGCCCCACAACGGGTCCGGAAGGCATACGACTGGTGGCTGCATGAGCATTTGGGACGTCGTTTCAAATGGAAAGATGTACCCGTTCCACACCAGGGCGACAACCATTCATGCGGCCTACTCGCAGCCTTCACGCTCAAGCACTGCTTCGATGCTGAGCGCTTTCCATTCCCAAAAGTCACCCCAAGTGCTATGGCAGATGAGCGCTTGAAAGCGTTCTTGCGGATCGTGCGGACACACTGGCGTCAGGTAGCTCCATGCATCCAAAGCAAGTGCATCTGTTTTAACATTTGATTAGACCACGCAGTTCAACGAGGATGCAAAAGATTTTCAATTCACCTTCTCTTCCCAAACGAGCCCTGCAAATGAATTGGACGATGATACACCAACAACTGGCGGACCACTCAAGGCACTAATGTACTCGTCCTCAGCAGCGCTTCATGACGAGATTGAAGACGATGAAGAAAATGACACTCGCTCAAGTGTCAGCGATGGAGATGCCAGCGAGAGCTGCTACCATTCGAGCTCTCCAACTCCACGTCCCACTCGTCCTCTCCCTATGCGAAAAGCTCAATTCCGCGTGGTTCTCTCACCCTCACGATCTCCGTCGCCTGCATCAATGCAATCATATTCATCAATCTCACTTCCTTCTCGTCCAGCTACACCACCCGCGCAAACCGGAAAACGGTCTCATTCGGAGAGGACGACTGGAACACCAAGTAAAAGCCCACTCAAAAAACGCCTGCGTGAGAGTGGGAAGACAGCCACGCAAGCAGCGCTCGCCGCGCTGGCCAAGGGAAAGGAGGCGATGGAAAAGGGAACAACGACAGCAGCAGAGGCGATTCCAATTCTATTCCGAATGAAGGGGTGGACAAATGTCAAGGTTCTGACGGCAGGAGAGAAGAGAGCGGTTTCTGAGAAGCAGGCTGAACAGCGGAAAGAGATGGCTGAGGAGTGTGCGAGATTGGAACGGTGGAAAAAGGTAGAGGCTGATGCAGAGAGAAAGGCAAATCAAAACGCTCGAAAGCGAAAGTCGAGGGCTAGAAAGCGAGAGGAGGAAGAAAGATTGAATCCTGATAGAAAACGGCAGAAGGTTAGTGTATGCTCAAACGAGAAAACATGAACTGACCCTGACCAGACCGCACATCTGCAAGATCGAACTGGACCGTCACGTAACGATGTCGCAGAAGCCTCTCGTATTGATCGCAAGATCAAGAAGCAAGCGAAAGAGAAGAATCGCAAGCCTGCTGGTGCAAAGAAGAAGAAGGTCGAGCGTCGACCCAAGAACATCTTCTGGCAAACACCGTTTACCTGGTCCGCAATCATGTCTGCTCAGAAAAAGGTCGGCTGGAGCCCAACACAAATATGCAACTACCTTTGTGGCCAAAACTACGATTTCTTCCAGTACCTGAAGCCGAATACCGTGTTTGGATGGATTGAAGATGGTGTTTGGGGTAAACAATGGACGAAAGCCATCCTCGATAGAGCGGCAGCCGCAGTGCCCGGTCATGACAAGGGTGGACGGAAAGGAATCTTGGTATGCTATCAATGCGATGAGTAAACCTCTCTCTAACAGATTGCAGTCTCCATACCCAGAAATTGTCGACGAAATCAACGAGCAACTCACAGCCCTTCGCGAGGCTGGTGCTGCCCTCAGTCTTGCTTCGGTTCGCTGCATCATCATCGCTGTCATTCGTCTTCGGAAACCGGAGCTTTTCGAGAGACGCTTCAAAGACGGATCGTTCTTCCGAGCTTCAGACGAAGTTCTGCCGGAAATATCTCCATCGTAATCTGCAGTGGTCGAGTAGGAAGGGGACGAAGGCTGCGCAGAAACTGCCAAAGGACTGGGAAGAGCAGTGTCATACCGCCTTTCTTCGGCGTGCTTACACCATCAAGGAGCACGAGATTCCTGCGGAACTAATCATTAACTCAGACCAAACGGGAGTGATTTTCTTACCGGGCTCGCGAATGACGTGGGCACCGCAAGGGTCGAAGCAGGTTGCGGTGCTGGGCAACGAGGAGAAGCGTGCATTTACAGCACTGCTCTCAGTGACAGCGGCTGGCACTACACTGGGGATCCAATGCATCTACGGCGGCAGTTCCGATGGTGTTACTCCAGAAAACGATGCACCCCATCGACAAGACTGTGACGAGGCCGGATTTCGCTTCGTTCCGTCTGGCAAGAAAGGAAATCACTGGTCAAGTCAGAAGACGATGCGGGAATATGTCGAAGACGTACTGGTGCCGTACCTGGCAAAGAAGAAGAGCGAGATGAAGCTAGACGACCGACAAAAAGCACTATGGCTGATTGACGTCTGGTCCGTTCATCGTTCTGCGGAGTTTTTGGGCTACATGCGGGCAAACCACCCTAACATCCTCATCGACTTCATTCCAGGTGGCTGCACAGGCGTCGGACAACCGCTGGACGTTGGGATCAACAGACCATTCAAGCACGCGTTGAAGCTGGCTTACCATGAATGGCTTATCGAGTCTTTGCTGGAGAAGAAGGCAGCGGGGAAGGCGATGGCACTCGATAAGTCAATTAAGACTCTGAGAAATGCGAGTGTTGGGTGGATCTGGAAAGGATATCAGGCAATCCAGCGCGAAGACTTGATAAAAAAGGTACGCACCTTCGTTTGCCAGCTAACTCGTCTCTCATTCCATCCAGGCTTGGGCCATGTGTACTGTTCGTGGCCAGAACCTCTCCTTCGACTGTCTCACATCCTTTGAGACACGCGAGCTCCTGTGAAACCTTCGAACGACCAATCCCCAGCTATGGAATGACTTCCAAACCAAGTCTACACACGATTTTCGACCCAGCAACGATGAGAAAGTCGAGGAAGATGAGGCCGCATACGATGATCCAGAGCTTGGTGACGACGACTCTGAGATTCCGATTCGGGAGGTTGTCGAGCATGTGGTCAGCCGAAAGACGAAAGGGCTCCGACGCGTCAGAGCAAAAGCAGAGGGTGGTGGGCTGGCGTCATCAGGTCAGGCAGAAGACCCTGATATCGAGCTTCCCGGAGCCATCGATGGAGAAGAAGCGGAGGGAGATGGCGAGAAGGAGATGGGACATGGTAAACGCGTGCGGCACTCCACAGCCAGTCGATACCAGCACTTCTGGCGCCATGCGAATGATCATGATGAAGACCTGCCCGAGGTCTAGTAAGTAAAGTAAGTAAACTACTATCTACGCCCGTTTGAGCAATGGACCAGACGTACCTGTTGACCCAGCACCCTCGTTTCCCTCAGCGCCAGCATGGTCGTTGTGTCGAAGGCTGAATGACATGACATCGCGTGAATCGGCCGAGTAAACGCCGCCCCCGCGGAATCAAAAGCACGCCATTGAAGAATTTCGCCATTTTCGTGCTAAATCTGGGTAAATTTCGTGACTTTTTGAGGAGCTTTGGGGTGCTCGAAAATCTCGCCGGTGACCTGTGACCGATTCGAAGTTGCTCGATTATCTTTGGCCTTGTGACCCGTGACAATCGAACTGAATATAATGCTACAGTATTTCCCTAGACTAGTCTGACCATTCACACAATTTTTTTATAATTTTCCCACGAGTATACAGCTTAAAATGAATTTAATACTATTTGCCCAGAATGGGTGAACCACAGGCACCAAACAGCTGGTGTGATGTGACAGGGGGTGGAGACACCCATGGTGATGGAAACAGCCATAGCCTGTGGGTTGAACCCATCCAGGGGAACCTCTTAGGTTAGAAGTCAGGGGGGGGTATTTAACCCTAACAGGTCTAGGGGGGGGGGGGTAGCCTGAGGTGTTGGGACGGAGCCTGTGACGCCGCTCAGGCCTTCTGCACTCTATGTCGGCAGTTACGGACAACCAGTATATAGTTGGTGCCCTAGCAGGCGGACCCTAGCAGGCGGACCCTTAGAGTTTCTTCTCTTTGGATCCTCCCCTGCTAGGTCGGTCCCTCCGTGTATTTCCTGTAGCTTTTATTCACGCTTTGGATCCTCTCCTGCGCTGCTAGGCTTTTGTCGGAGTCTCCTGGGTTGCCCTTACAGATCTATGGAGAAATGCCATCATCTACTGAGTTGCTCATATTTCATGATGTTCTTTCTGTGAGCATGAAAAATATACTGTTTTCATTGACTGCAAACCTGAACATAAGTATTGTTTGCATGAATACAAGTACTCGTGTTTATAGAGTATGGACTGGGACCTTTATAGACGGAGTAACATCGCTCGAGACAATTGCTCCCATGCCAGAATGCAACATTCAATCCCATAATTGTAAGTGCTTTCAAGGTCTGGCACAGTGTTCTCAGGGCCGGGCTTAAGCCCTCATGCCGGGCCCGGCCCAAATCCTGCACCCCCTGATAACTGGCATGACTTGACCATCATATGGGCTCCTGGTAATCACTTCCGGATGCCTTTTGTGCTTGTTCCAGTTGCTGATCTTGCCACAATTATCAATGGGAACAGTGACCTGCGACAGAGGTAATGCTAGCTGTACACTAACCGTTTGACTAAACTGGTATGTCCAATCGCATTAGCTTGACACATCATTAATTGAGCATGAATCAGGAATGAAACAAAAATACAGCACTTAGCGCTGGATCAAGGGCCATATACGCCGTTTCTCGGGCGGGGTGCTTCTTCCGCACTACGAGCTCCAATGGGCCTAGCACCCGTCCCTACCCTGCGCTACCTGCGTACTGATCTCAGCGTACTGATCGGAGTGGCGGCGGGTTAAGTAGCGCCCACTCGGGCCCGGCTCACTCTTCCTCCCCTTTCCATCCTCCTCCCTTTTATTTGCGCTGCGAATCTTGATGACGACAATCGCAGACATTTCCGGCAAGCAGTTCCTGCCCTCCTCCACGGGGTACCGCGTGCAGAACTGGCAATATGCAACCACGAGTCACGGTTCGGACCACGATATGCACCCTGGCTTGATAGTGGAGGCGGCGAACATGGCAGACGTGCAGCGGACAGTGCGCTTCGCTGCCGCGAGTAAACGACCTCTCGCGATCCGCACGGGCGGCCACCAGTACAGCGGCGCATCGTCCACGGGCGACGCCGGAATCTTATTGGACCTCCGCGGGACATTCCGGTCGCCCGACGACTTGACGTTTGTCGACAGTGGTGCACGGGACGGGGCAAGGGTGCGCGCTAGTGTAAGCCACAGCCTTGCGGAGTTCAACGCCTTCTTGGGGAAGAACAGAGTGTTTGCGCCACACGGGCAGTGTGAGGCGGTGCACCTCGGGGGCCATGTGCAGACAGGCGGGTACGGCCAGCTCGGCCGAAGCTTCGGTCTTCTCGGTGACCATGTGCTCGCGCTGGAAATCGTCGATGCTGAGGGGGGCGTCCGCGAGATTACGCGGGCCGCGGACCCGGAGCTCTTCTTCGCGTGGCTCGGCGGGAGCCCCGGCAACCTCGGGGTGCTGACACATGTCGTCCTCCGCGTACACCGCGACGCAGACTATTCGGGCGCCCTGGGCCTTCGCGCAGTGCATCTCTACAGCAAAGAGAAAGCACGTGCTCTTCTCAGGGTGCTTGCGGAGATGAGCGACGACGGAACGGCTGCGCGGAACTACGACCTGTGTATTAGCGTGCTGAGCGCGTCGTTCGATGTGCTCGGGCTTCTCGGAGGCGAGGATGACCGAATCAAGGAAGAGCACCCCGAGATCTGGGGGCACGATGGCACGCCTGCGTGGCCACGCATGATCGTGGTGTACGCCCAGTGGGTCCCCTTCACGCCTACAGACAAGCCCGACATGCGCTTCTTCGATGGGCTGCGCACTGATGCATGGTTTCAGAGCGAGCCACAGCAGAAGCCGATGAACGAACTGACGGCGCAATGGATATTCCGCAATCGGCGGGAGTTCGACTTGCCGTATGTGAAGCGGACGTATGTGACGAATTCGACGAGCCTCGTGAGGGATGGCTGGGTGGACTGGGTGGTGGAGCAGATGGACACAGTTATTGCCCCGGTGGACAACGGCCAGTGGCTCTCCTCCCAGTTCCAGTACTTCGGCGGGGAGCACTCGATGTTTTCCCGCAACAGAGATAACGGGACGGCGTTCAGCGTGAGCCATACTCCATGTGATCTTGCCATGTGCTGACGATTTCAAAAGTGGCGCGACACCACAATCTGCATGACGCTCGACAATTTCCACAAGCCCGAGAAGAAAGCCGCCGCGGAGGCCTGGGCCGCGCGCAATGACGCTGAGGCTATTGGCCCCGAGGGTGTGTTCAGCAAGACCGATCGCCGCGTGCTGTGGGGAAGCTACGGTGCATTCGATCTTGACTCCGTGTGGCACGCGTACTTTGAGGACCAGCAAAAGTACGAGCGATTGAGCAAGATCCGCAAGGTGGCGGACCCGCATGGGACGTTTACACCCAATGCATTCTCTGTGAAGCGGGCTCAATAAGTGGGTGAGGCAGAGCGAGGATTTTGCTGTACCTAGTAGTACCTGTATTAATGTGTTTGAATATCAATCCGTGTGGCAGCGTACTCGTAGGCCAAAGGCGAGCGTCCACCCTAGTCCACCCTCCCGCCCCGTTGCGCTCAATTCCTGCTGCCCACACCATCCTGACACATTCCTCGCGAGAACGAGAGTAGATGACACTGTTTTCAAGCCCGCAAAGCTGCCATAGACGCCAACGCGATCCACGCGCACTTGCATCCAACGCGCGTTCGCTTGCGGCGTGGAGTTGGAGGGAAGACCCAAGTTGTAAGTTGTGCGTGCGAACGAGGCACGCGCGACCGGACAAGGCAAGAGATCGGAATGTTGCCACGCTCTTCATCCGCAAGCTCTGGAACTGTAGTTCAGTCCCGTCCGCGCGCAAATAATGAAGCGCGTCGCAGCCCACGACAGGAGGTCAGCGGCAGGTGACGAGCAGAAGCCGCGGCTGGTGGACGGTCGACACCATGGGAGGAAGATGGTGCTTGTGATCATGGTGAACGCGCAGCCAGAGATAGCCACCTTGAGGAGCTGACACATGGAATCAGGCCATCTAAGCGCCTCCAAGGGGTGTATTGAGAGCAGGATGTGACCAGAAAAAGCTGGGCTAGCTGAGAGAACTCAGAGAAGAGACTTGCTGAGCGACGAGAACTGCAGCCACAACAGGAAGGATCATTGCATTTGGGGTAAGTATGGGAGCACATGCGACAAATGCCCATGCATGTATCTGTACGCTTGTCTGCCACTGAGATGTGAGAAGGGCTTAGGGAGCAAATGCGGCATGTGAACACGCACCAGCGACGGCCGGCGGAAGGCGCCCCCTCCTTTCCACTCCACTCCGCTCATGCTTCCATGCTTGATGCACACGGGCCTGGGTGGACGAGCGGCACATCGTCGTCGTGGAGCGGAAGAGAGAAGGGCGATGATGGCATCATTGGCATGTGGCAGAGATTGATGTCACGGCTTCCGGTCCGGTGCGATCACCGGTGCCACGTAAGCAGGTACGGCTTGCCTTCTCCCTTCATGTGCGTGCAGGGTTAGTGGGGGTAAGTGATGCGTCGGAGGGTGCGGTACTGCGGCGTACGCGATGCTATCCTGAGCTAGTAATAATCTAATTCAGTTGCCGACTCCGCCTAGGGTTTGATTTCTCGTCGACGCCCCTTTTACATGCTGCCGTCCGTCAGTAGCTCCCGCCCGCTCGAATACTCCGGCAGCGTTGTCTCTGACCTCGCATCCTCGCCCTGCCCCTCCTGCTCCCTCTCCCTCCCCATCGCATTCACATTCGCTACCACATTCGCTACCCTCAGCTGCGCCTCGAGAAACGACATCCGCTCCGCCATCGCCTGCATCTGCTGCACCAATTCGCTGCTGTCTGTCTCCCCCATCACCGCCGAGCTCTCCCGAATCCCGCCGTCAGCCGGCCCCTCCGCTGGCCGCCGCGCATCCACGAGCTTGCGCAACATCTCCTCCTGTGACCGGCCCACCGCCCGTGCAAGCACCTCCGTCACGCGCGTCGGGGCTGCGAGGATGCGCGTGCCCTGCGGCGTTATGCGCATGTTCTCCACCGGCCGCTGCTTGGCCAGAGCCTGCTGTCGCTGTTGTCGCCGTCGGCGGAGGCAGAGCAGAAGAATACCAAGCACCAGTGCGATTACAGCGGCACCGGCAGTGGCACCGGCGATCAGGCCGATCTTGCGGAGCTGCGACGCCGCCGCGTCGTCGGATTGTGGGATCGTTGGAGAGGGCATCGGGAGTGCACTCAAGCGGGATGTTGAGAGCGGCTCGATAATACTGGACAGTCCGCTGGTTGAGCCCGCGCTGGAGCTGGCCGTGCCGCTCGGAGTCGTGGAGTCAGACCGCGAGGAGGAGGGACCGTTTGACGTTGAGGGCGGCGCGCTTCGGGTGGGTATGGGAATGAGCGTGCCGGACGCCAACACTGGCGGCAGGCGGCCGAGCATTGTGGTCGGGGTCGGGGCAGTGCGGATCGGCGGCACGGGTGAACGCGGGCCCCCATACGTTCGTGAACCCAACAAGGCTGAATGGCGGGCTGGCGTACTGCATGATCACCAGCTGCGTGGTGGTCTGCGCGAGGACGCTGTATGCGGCTTAGGGACACGGTTGCAGCGGTGGGAGGACATACGGGAAGGGCGTTGGCAGGCCCGCGCTCTGCCAGCTCGCGAGAAAGATCTGCCAGGCCGGCGTGTTGGCCGCGTCGGGGACGAACATCGTCGTCGTCACCGTTGTCTGTGGCGCGGCGGACATTCGGACGATGAACTGGGGATCTGCAGGTGGGTCGCGCGGCTTTTGTCCCGGGATCAGGCGGGAGATGAACGACAGCTGCGAGGGATCAGCACGCTGGCGCAGCGTGGAAAGCACACAGGGCGGCGATAAAGGCGGTAGGGTATAGCACCTATCCGCCCTTGGGCCCAGTATATCTGATGGGTGCATCACTATCAAGATTAGGACTCTGATTGCGCTCAGTATGGTAGACCAAATGTGTTGAGGTGCATCACCAACACCGAAACTTGTCCTCTTTCTGATTAACTCACATGCTGCCTCGATGATCAATGTAAAACTGAATGATGATAAAAAGGAAAAACTACTGGACAGCAAACAAGACGCTGATCGGAATTTTGACTACAATTTCCCCTCATTTGCGTCTGTCAGCCTCGCTCGCCTCCTTATCATTAGCATGCTTATCTGGAAATACTACTTACGTCCTGTTGTAATTATGCTTACTCTAGCGAACTCCGGGCGGATCATTCAGCCCGATGCTGACTGATCCCAGTCAGAGACATTGTAGAATATAGTAGAATATTCATAGGTAGTATAAATCCTGTATGCTACTCTGCAGAATGGCATTGGATTCTCTATCCTCTCACTCTTATTTCTTCCACATGTCCGACTCACCATCGGCGTGGGTCTCGCTGTACTCATTCTGCCATCTGGAGGACATGCATTGAGTATATAACAGATAATATACTGTTTTGGATTATTATCTTATATATTGAAATTTCCATAGTTATCACCTATCTGGCCCTCTGCCATATGCTCATGTTAAGAATAACATCTTGGTCACAGTTCCTGAGAGTCTTAGGGCTGCCAGAACCGTAAGGGCAACCCTGGAGATAGGGTGCAGTTTTTAAAGATTTGAGTGTTAAAAAACGGTTTATAATTTTCGGTGTCCCAGACTGATGTTTATAAACCGGTTTGTAAACCAGGCAACCAAGCACGTGATGTCATAAGATAATTTTTTTCAGCCCTAAATTCTGGCTCAAGGCGTTACCTTCATACCTCTGTTCTCTCAGTTGCGGGTGGACCAGTGGTACAGGTCATAATGTCAGAGTCTCCAGGCTGGAGACTCTGACAAAAGCCTAGCAGGGGAGGATCAAAAGAGAAGAAACTCTAAGGTTCCGCCTGCTAGGGCGCCAACTATATACTGGTTGTCCGTAACTGCCAACATAGAGCGCAGAAGGCCTGAGCAGCGTCGCAGGCTCTGTCCCAAGGTAATCATTGGGAGGGTCTTGATGGATCAGTGGGCAAAGGAGGCTAAGGATGAGGGATAGGTGCACAATAACCCTCTTGAATATCTGATTACTCTTATATTAAGTGGATATTATGTCTACTATTATCTACATACCCCAAGTCAGTAAACTTTATATACTTGCTTCTTGATTTGTAGGAAAATTGGGAGTACTTAGTCACTTAGGTGTCAGCATGGGAAATAATGCTAGATATAATGCTCTTATGGTACTGGGTACAGCTTTATATTCCCATTGGAATTGGTCACATTTTACAGCTTTTGATACCAATTTGGGGCTTTAACAGCAGTGACCCCCAAAATGGAAATACTTATGGAGCAAATGAATTGCTGAGGCCAGCACCAAACATGTGCATACTATTCATACAACATCTGCTTAATATAAGAGTAATGTTCATCTCAAGTGATTACTATTGAACTACTAGGAGTAATGTATTGTTTGATAGAATCATAGATAATTTACAAGAATTAAGTCATCAATGCACATGACGCCGGTTGGTTGGTCCCCCCAGTGGGCTCTAAATTTTTTTCTCATAGTGAATTATTTTTCAAGCATTAGGCATTAATCAATAAGTGTAAGGAGATGTTTCCATAGGTTCTCAGTGTAATGTGAGGCTATACATACAATTCTCTGCATCTCCATCAGTAAACCTACAGGTTGGTCTTGGAGATCTTTGGTCTCTGAAACAAATCTTTAGCAGTCTTGGTCTTGGGTAGGGCTGTAGACCGTTGCCATCATATACGGCGTACGGCCGGCCGTAATACAGCGCCATAACCGTACCGTATGGCCCCTTGGGGACCGAGTTGACGGTACGGCGACGGGACGTCGGTGATGCCGTAAGGGCTGTCCCATATACGGGGAGGGTAGCCGTACATACAGCCTACCTCGGCTATCGCGGGATTTGATCCGGACTGTCAGGGGAAACCCTGATGCCGTCACTTGATCCCATCAAGTGCCGCGTCTCCGCGTCTCTGCACCCTGATGCTCTCTCTCCACTGCCTGCACCACATCCTACATCCAGTGATCCCCAGTCTTTGATTCCCCTGGCCACTCCCCTCCGGAGGTCTCTCCGGAGTCACCATCAGGGATCACTAATGCCATCGGAGACCTCTCCGGATGTGAACACACCACTTCCCTCTGAGACCTTGAGCCTATGGCCTTCTAGCCTCTCCGGGCTGTTACTTATCAAGGTCTCCTTACAATCTCTACCCGCTGGACCTCTTGGGTGTCCCCAACCTATGTCAGCATTCGGGCTTACGTTCGGATGGCTGAGCCTCGCCATGGCTCCGCTCTCCACCCCACCACTACGGCCCCTGTCATCGGGTCTTCCCCTGGGTGAGGCCTACTGCGGTTAAGGCTCGTGCCTACTGCAGCACCCCAGGCTGCACGCCCTCACACCTCCACCTCTCTGGAGACGTCCGGGGACGTCTCCGAGTGACCCCCTGTCGCTACCCTCCAGTAGTCATGGCTGGCCGCCATTCCCATTGGTCCTCTTCGACACTCCCGGCCCTTGGGCTAGACCAGACTCCTTCCCTTTCCGCTCCACGCCTTCCCTCTCCGTTTCCGGCCGTCACGTCACGGTCACACACCCGGAGTCGATTCCGATTCCGATTCCGATTCCGGTTGTGACGGTCACGGTCACAAGCGGAGACGCCCAGAGGCAGCCTGGACCTCCCGAAGCCCTTCTTAGGCCTTCTAAGGATGCCTGGGCTCCTCCCTTGGCATCACGGTCCCAAACCTGCCTCTCCAGAGCTTCGAGGGCTACTCGACACTCACCTAGGGTCCATTAGCGACACCTAACTTCTCCCATGTGTTGTTCGTCGCTATGCAGTCACTCTATCATTACTCCGGTCACTAGTATATAGTAGTGCACCTGAGCAGAGGGCTCCTTGGCTTGTTCTCTAAGGATTCCCCCTCTGCTTAGGTGAGTCTGTAGTGTCCCTTCCTGTTGTAGTAGTTCACTAAGGATTCCCCCTCTGCTCAGGACTCTGATTTCGAGCCTTGCGAGGTTGCCCTTACACGGACATCGTCGATCCGTCCAGTATCGGACCCCCGGGCACCCGTTGCTAGGGCCCAGCCGGTCAGCCAACATGGCCAGGACATCACTCAGGCAGCCCTGCACCGCGGGCAGATGCTTGGCACCGCCGCCCAACCCGGCCTGGTCGCTCAGAGCCTGACTTTGGCTCAGGTCACACCGTGTGACCTGAGCGGCCGTACCGTCACCATAATACGGCGTGACAGCGCCATCCCGTACCGTAAGCACCTTGAACTCGAGGGCTTACGGTACGGCGTGGGGCCGTCCCGCCGCCGTCAGAGGCCGTACCGTACACGGCCGTAGCCGTATACGGTACGGTCTACAGCCCTAGTCTTGGGGAAGATTATCTTTGGTCTTGGGACATGGTCTTTGGAAATGTTTTGGTCTTATAGAAGTTTCATAAGAAAAAATGAATTGATATTGAGATAAAGTTGGCTATTTCATCAGTACATTGGAGAGCATTCTTTAATGGTTTCTCTAAAAGTAGTATGGACAAAAAAATGCTAATTGTCATGCTGAATGGCTCTCTAGTAAAGTGTTGCATTGGAGCAATAGAGGGGATAGTGGGCTGTTTCACCACTCCCAAGAGCTGTATTAGTTTTGTCACTATTGCCAACCAAGGGAGTGCCTGAAGATTTTGAATCACTTGTAGTGGTAGTATTGCCCTATAGAACAGGTTAGACTAAGGTGACCAAGAGAAAAGGACATGCAGCTTGATGCCAGGCCCACTGGCATGGGCCCAACACAAGGTTCTTGCCAATATGTTCGTTGGTTTTGCTGTGGTCACTGGTGGAGGACATGATGAGAGTTCGAGGGGGAAAGAAATCCCAAGTCATTCTGGGGATATGCGGCTATTACGGGCATCCAAGCCATGGCCTAGCGTAACGACTTGGACAGAGCTTCTGCTGATCATCAGCACATGGTGGCGTGACGTCCGTGACGAGTTTTTTTCGTCGCCCGTTCCTCTCTCCCACCACTTCCCTCTTATTCCCCCCCCCCTACACAGTCTCGCTGCACGACGATGGCTGCGACAAGATGCTGCTATGCTGAAGGACACAGCCACTGGCTGTGCATCTAGCCCATTGCGGCCATTTCTCAGGTGCGGCACTGGTTGCTCTTCCCTCCGAATCAAGTTGCTGACTGGCTATTAGCAGTTCTCCTCCCCTGCACCACAGATGTCCGGTATGTTGGCAAAACACTGCGTAGACGCCCACTCATGCTCCTTACTGCAGCTGCTGCATTCCCCGCCATTTACCCAATGCTCATCACCCTATCACAGCATCCACTCTGCACCAAGATCTTCGAGTCAGGTATGTGTTCCCTGGCACGTTGGGAATGGTTCTGACTGTTAACGGTAGCGGTTGCCCCCAACCTGGCCATTGACAACTGCGCTGGCTGTAATATGCCGGGGTCGCCAACACGACATCCCCAACTGTCCCTGGAGGCCTTTTGTTGGAAACTGACGCACGTGCCAAATAAGCTGGCTCAGATATCTAATCTACTTACTGATCGGACACCTCATCTGGAACCTGGGCGACGAGAGAGCCCCTACCGCTTCTCTCGTCACACCAGACCAAATATAACATAATCTGTACATTCATTGACAGGTTATGGGCCCCGGCTGAAGTCTGTGCAACACAAACTCGACTCAGCCTCGTAAACTCCTAACATCAACTCGCCACCGATAAATCTTCCTTGTTCTCACACAACCACCCAATCCATACACAAAGCAACCACGTTTCCATACCAGCATCTATTCATGTCGTCAGCAGACAGTGAGAAAGAGTGGCGAGCCCTCAAGCTCACCCCTATAACTGAGAGCAGCGATGGCTCCAACAACTACGCAGAGTTCCGAACAAAGTCCAAATGCAAACTAGATGCTGCTGGTTACTGGAAGTATATTGACGGCGAAGAATACAACCCACCAGTTATTCCGAATCTTGTTCCTAGCCAAACATTCACTGGTCTTGATGCAAACGGAGACGAGACCACCATAACGACTCGTGGCAACGAGGTCGAAGTAAATGTCGCAAAGAAGGCGGCTGAAGCTTGGTTGGTCCAAGACAAAAGGGCACTTTCCATCATCGTCGAAGCAACTCCTATGGCGAAACTCTATGCTGTAGAAGACTGCAAGTCAGCAAGAGAAGCTTGGATCGCACTGAAAGAGGTGTACAAACCCACCAACACGCTCACGGCAATCACATTGAAAGGCGAAATATCCTTGTATACGTGTGGTTCGAAGAATTCAATCGCTTGGAGAGTTACAATGCAAGAGAAGTACTTGCAGCTTCGACGAGCTGACCCCGATATGATGCCCGACCACGAGTTCGCTGAATGCTTGGTGACGAATATGTTGCAAGACGAGAAATGGCAATATTGTCGCGACTCTCTCTTGCAAGAGATGACAACTAGCGAGAAGTTGGGGAAACCGATGAGTTCAGCATCAGTTGTCACTCGCTTGCGACAGGAGGAGAGCAACAAGAAGGTTCCAATTCCGACATCAGGGTCTAGCGTGGAGTCCGAGAGCAGCGCTGTACCAAGCGCCTCATTAGCACAACCAGCAAACCAAGCACAACGAAGGTTTGACCGCACGCACCAACGAAACGATCGTCCACCTGCACCTTATGACCGTCGTCGAGGTCCAGCTGGCCCAACTGCTCCATACTCCCACAATCGCCCTTTTTGCGAAAATACTGAGTGTGCAAACCCGAGTGGCCACTCACAGGCCGATTGCGTCGCTTATAAAGGAGGGAAGGAGGGTCAGTACCCACCAAATTACCGCGGCAGCAAGGATATCCACCTTCCGCCCGACCAGAGAATAGCTGAATGAAGACGACAAGCCCAAATGGCTCATCAGACGAAACAGCAAGGAGGCGGAGGAGATCGCTTTGCAGGCATGGTTGAATCGACAATCGACAGTGAAGACGAGACGAAGAAGGTGACATCTGGGTGAATGCTGTCAGTGTGGACTCGGCAGGCGACGAACAGTCAAAACGCACCAACAGCGTATACCATGATACAGGCGCCTCCCGACACGTCTTCAACAACAAGTTGTCTTTTTGAGGATACAGAAGTTTTCGCAATCCGGTGAACGTTTATGGCTTCGGCACGAATCTGACTACACAAGCTTTAGGCAAAGGAGGCATTGTCTTAGAAGGTACTCATGTTGGCAACAAAAGGTTTTCCATCAGCAATGTCTTGCACATCCTCACGGCACGTTGCAACCTCATTTCCGGGGCGCAACTGGACTTGAAAGGTGTCCAAACCGAAACAGGGGGAGGGCGAATCCAATACTTCAATGCTGAAGAAGAGTTTCCGTTTGCCGCTGGGGAGATAGTCGGCGGTCTGTACAAGATGAATGTAAGAATTGAAGATCCTGGCGAAAACCCCGCGGAGGCAAATCCGGTCAAAAACGTGATTAATTCGGCAACAACTCCCGCGGAACCTGATTTGGTCCAAGACCTTATCAACTCGACAACACCGTCTGTCATGGCCGTGCTTGGCATGGAGAACGATGAAGACGCCAAACGCTCGGTTTTTTTCCATCGTCTAATGGGCCATCTCCCCCTGTTTAGCCCACAACACACTGTACATTATCAGTGGCAACGACGCAGGTTGCCACTGATAAGCCCCAGCATTATCAGCAATTCCCCAAGTGGCGAATAATTGTTGGTGAAGGGGGTGAATAATTGTGAAATCCAAGGCAATTTTTCGCTAAGTCCAGCATGTAGGGGTGAATAAAGGTGAATAATACGACATGGGCTATCGAAACCAAGTCCACTCTGTCACATGTGACAGAGTGTCCTAAAAAGGAACTTTTGGTCCATAACCACTATTCGGTATCTGTGCTGTGCTGTTATATACCGTAATATGGAGTGATAAGCATGACAACTTTCCAAAAAAGGAATTTTTCACCATTTGACGGTATAATCATCAGACTATGTCACAGATTGTCACAAAACCAAAGTTGTATATTTTGACTATATGAACAACTTTCATTCAGTAACCTATAGTGGCAGCTGAATAGTTGTGGCAGTACTAGCCAATCATTCGCTGATTTAAAACTGATAAGCCTCTATCTCCGTAAGTACTTGATGGAAATACATAATTTCAGTATTGTCAGGAAGGTTTTAAAGAGTATTATTAATAAAACATGATATCTCATTACTATCATATGATATAATCACTGTAGTTGCTATTCCATCATATAAAAGAGAATATCTGGTACTCCGACATTATAAGGAAGATGACTTATATGGCCAGAGACTCCAAGCTGAGGCTCTAGTGTGTCCATCCTTAGTGAAAAATTGCCTTGGATTTCACAATTATTCACCCCCTTCACCAACAATTATTCGCCACTTGGGGAATTGCTGATAACGCTGGGGCTTATCAGTGGCAACCTGCGTCGTTGCCACTGATAATGTACAATGTGTTGTGGGCTAAACAGGTGGCCATCTCGACGTAAAAGGGCTCCAAGCAGCAACACATGGACTTCCAATCGACACAGTCCAACTCAAGGAATGCCAAGTGTGTGCTCTAGCAAATATTAAACGACTGAAGTTCCCTGCCAAGGCTACAAACTGCGCCGAACGCGTCCTATTTCGCATACACTCCGACATCTGTGGCCCTTTTCCCACCGGCTACGGCGGATTCAAATATTTCATCACCTTCACTGACGACTACCCTATTTACATACGACGTCGAGATTCAACGCTCACAATCATCACAACAAGTGTCGACGACATGCTCATTGCCTCATCTTCCCAGGCCGAGTCCGACGCAGTAGTTGCAGCATGCAGGGCTCAATTCGAGATAACCGACAATGGGGAACCCAATCTGCACTTGGGCTGCATGGTTGAACGAGATCGGGCAAACAAAGTGATTCGCTTGCATCAGAAATCATTCACCGAAAGCATTCTGCGCGACTTTGGGTTTGACAAGAGCAACTCGGTTCGAACACCGATGGACCCAAGCACTTGACTTGTGGCCGCAACCGACGAAGAAGTCGCGAAGGCGAAGGATTTTCCTTACGCAGCGGTAGTGGGCAGGTGCATGTACTTATCGACATGCACCCGACCGGACATTTCTTACACCGTGCGCGAGTTAGCACGGTTTATGGCACGATACGGTCCGGCCCACGTGACGGCAGCCAAGCATCTTCTCAGATATCTTCGAGGGACAACGGCGCATGGGATCCGACTAGGCGGTTCGGAGCAACGTGCACCGACAATCACTGCCCTCAGCGATTCGGATTGGGGCATGGGAGATGACAGAAAGTCAATCTCAGGCTTTGTGATTTTCGTAGGTGACTCACCCGTGTCCTGGAGCTCAAAGCAGCAGGCAGTTGTAGCGTTATCCTCATGCGAAGCCGAATACTTGGCAACAACACACTGTGCCAAAGACATCCTCTGGTTCCGAAACATCTTCGAGGAGCTTGGTTATCGACAGGACCAGCCGATATCACTATTCTGCGACAATCAAGGGACGGTGGCATGTACACACAACCCACACGCTCATTCGAAGATGAAGCACATCGCCATACGCGAACACTTCATTCGCGACTGCGTCATGAACCGATGAATCGACATGATACACATTGCTGGGAACGACAACATTGCAGATCTATATACCAAACCATTACATCGATTGATGCACTCACGTTGGGTCAAAATGCTACGACTAGACGCACGTCAAGGGGGGGGTGTTGGAAACTGACGCACGTGCCAGATAAGCTGGCTCAGATATCTAATCTACTTACTGATCGGACACCTCATCTGGAACCTGGGCGACGAGAGAGCCCCTACCGCTTCTCTCGTCGCACCAGGTATGACTCCTATCCCATTTACTCAACCATGTATTAACCTACCGCTTCTCTCGTCGCACCAGACCAAATATAACATAATCTGTACATTCATTGACACCTTTATTAACAATACACCTAGCAACGGTTAACCCTGCTCCCGAATGTCTCAGGCACAGCACACCATGGCTGTTGCAGCTTGTCTGTTGCAGAGCACAGCGAGGGTGAACTTGCGGATGGTAGAGGTACAAAGTACAAAGTACAAAGTCAGCTGGGTTATCTACTAGATTACATCCTTTGTGTAGTAGCATGCAATGAAATGAGCTTTATTGATCTACATTTGGTCTTTGAGTACATCTTGTGCAAAGTATTACCATCTTTATAAGACCAGATCTCCAAGACAAATGAATCTGCTTAGCCCAAGACCATGGTCTTAAGCATCTTAGGCATCATATCTGGGTTCTGAACTGTGGACACAAGTCCAATCCTATGGCTATTCTTTCCTTATAGCAGCCATAATGAGTGGCTAGACATAGTACAACAGTTTGTGAGCATTATTTCCAAATGAGTCAATCACAGGATCCTGTGAAATACCTGCCTAAATATGCAATTGTCACGCATGTCAAGGTGTCAGACGTCGGGCCGTGCAAGGTCTTCTTCTAAGAATGCGCGCCCCGGAACAGAACAGACGGATCATCAGGCCCGTGAGTACGGCGAGCAGGGTAGATCAAAACCGAAAGGGCCCGTTAACTCGGTCCCTTGTCGCTGTCGGTAGTCGAGGGTTTAAATCGGGTCGTGTCAGGCCCGATAAGTCGGTGGTTCCTCCTTGCGCAGAGAGAAGTAGTTCTTCAGATGATCTAAGTGATAGAGTACATGGTACACTATCGCGCATCATATACACAGGCCCGCACAGGGGTGATCGGACACCCTGGCCTCTCCTATTCCTCCTCGCCCCCTGTTCCTGGCCGCAGAGGGGATGATCGTACATCCCTTGCGAGCCAGGCGCTACTCCTAACCTCCTAGCACTCCTCCAGTCCGCATGTTTCCTGTCGTCATGTGCTGCGTGTTGCGGGCCCGCAATGGCCTGACACCAGCACTGGAGCGGATGGGCCGGGTCTTATCTGTGACACAAGGTCGGTCGGTCCAGCTGTGAGCCCACATGTGTCACAGGTCACGGGCCTAGGGCTTGGTTTTATAAAGATTTTGGCCTTAACAAACAGTATGTAAAAAAATCTCCCCAAAACCCTGTTTATAAACCGGTTTTTAGGTTTTATAAACACTTCAGGCTAAGCAGCCCAACGCCGCCTCATGCCACATAATTTTCATATATTTTAAGGTGAAATACTAATAATGGTGGTCCCAGGTGAGGCCCAGAAGTTTCCCTTCAATATCTACTATCTCAGCTAAATTTTATAGTGTAGGATACTTTTGATGGCAGAGATGTCACACTTTGGCTGACTGTCACACTAGTCTCACATTGTTTACAAACACCCTCTTCCCAGAATGCCTGTTCATAAACAAATAAAACAGGGGTGTTTATAAACCGGTTTACAAACATCCCTATATAAAAACCAATTCTGCGGGCCCGTGACGGGCCCGCAGAATTGAATGAAATAGTACAGGTCTCTATCTTTACACACAACTGTCAGCACCCCTAATCATCAGACATCTCCACTCCTAGAAGATTTTGAGTGCCTAGATAGCATATACACCTATGTGGGCTGTTCGACACAGCGCTAGGCACTATAACTTGCCGAAAGGTTGTCTTTTTATGAATCTCCGCGCCTCTCTTTCTGCCGCCGTCCGCGCTCTGTCTGGCGGCCGAAGAGCTATAGCACCAGGGCAAGTTGAAACCGAGGGTGGAGTGGAATAATGGGGAAGCAAGCGTCAAATCCCCCCAGCGGCGCAAATTACAAAAAGGCGACACCGCTTACAAAGCGATTGGTAAGCGACCGCGGAGCGGTCGCCTCGCTGACAAGCGTGAGCTTCCCTCCAGTATGTGGCTGTCAAGCTGCATCTAGATATCATATTGATTGCCGCCAGGACACGTCTTACGACGATCATGATCACGACGCCCGCGGCGCCGACAACAGCGCGCGCTCAGGCTCCCCGCGCGTATAAGAAGACCGGCGCTCGCAGGTCTTGCCTGAATGGAGCACCTCCCATTCCCCGCAGACGACACGCTCTGGCTGACGCCGAGGGACCGGGCTGCCGGTGCGTCGTCTCGTTTCAGGCCGTCCACGCGCTGACGGTACAGCGGTCAACGCCAATGCGCTGATGACGTGGGTGTCGCTGCGCAGATCCGCGCCCAAGTCGGTCTTCGCCGCCCCGGCCCCTGCCGACAGCCTCACGGTCTTGCCCCCCGAACTGCTCCTCGAGGCGCGTCTCTCCTCCCCCCCGCTGTCCTGCGCTGACCGCCTCCCCGCAGATTGCCGCGCATCTCCACCCGCTGGAGCTGACGCACCTCACGCGCGTGGCGAAGACGCTGCACGAGCTGCTGACGTCGCCCGGCGCCGATATCACGTGGCGACGGGCCTTTGCCCACGACGACGCGCTCCCGCGGTGCCCAGCGGGCGTCTCGGGCCGCCGCCTGGCGAGCCTGCTCTTCGGCCGCTGGATTTGTCAGGTGCGCCCACCTCCTTCAGCTGCGCACGCCGCCTGAGCACGACTAGCGCTGTGCCTCGCGGCCGGCAGCGCGGGCGGACTACGCCCGTCTGCGCCGGCTGTGTGCGGTATGTCTTCCAGTTCCGGCGGGGGACGATTCGCGGGCAAGCCCCCAGGATCTCGTGACGCAGTGTGTGGCGTGGGAGCGGCGCCAGACGGCGGCCCGGGCGCGCAATGCGCAGGCCCAGCGCGAGTTTATCTCCGCCACGTGAGCCCCCCGTGCACACTGATGCGTGCTGACAGCTCTTAGTGCGCCGAAACGGCTCTCCGGCAGCGCATGCGACCTCCGCAGCGTCAGCGTCGCCAACGCGATCGCGGCGTGCCCCGCGCTCGATGGGTGGCCCCGTGCGAAGTCCAACCGTAGGTCGTCCTTCTTATAAGTTCCTCTGTTCTGACAGGCCGCAGTCTGGCGTCGGGCGGCCCCGCACATCCGCCCCGCCGCCCGGCACGCACGGGACGTCCGGGAGGCGGCCGAGCGGGCCGCGCTGCTGAGCGCGCGCCTGGGCGTCATCCGGGCGGCCAGCCTCGTGGCCCTGCGTGTCCCGCTCGACGGGCCGCCGCCGCTCTTCGTCCCACCGCCACGCAGCTTTGCCGTGATATACCCCCCACTAGTCGCGCTGCGGAACGACCTCTCGGCGCACGCCCTCGCCCCCGACGACGCACGCCTGCGGGCCACCCTGCGCGCCCCCGGAGCGCACGCATGCGTCCGCGGCCTCTGGGCGGACCTCCGCCGGCGCCTCGCCCGCGCGCTCCCGGAGCAAGACGCCGACGTGGACGCGGTCACGAGCGTGTTCCTGATCGCGCAGGGCAGCGTGCACCCGGGCGCGTTCCACCCGGCCATTGGCTGGGACGAGGCGCGCGCGCGGCTGCACTGGTTTGGGCCGTCGGCGCTGTCGAGCGACGCGGCGGCGGACCCGTACGCCGCGCGCATCCGGTTCTCGGCGCGCGGCCGCGCGACGGCGCAGACGCTCGCCGCGCTCGTCGGACGCGGCGCGCGGGGAGACGTGCTGGTACGCGACATGGACGCGGCCGCGCGCGCCGCCCGGTTCGTGTGCTGCGGCTGCGCGGGGCCGGCGAGGGCGGCGCTGACGTGGCGCGAGGGCGTGCGTGCTGCCTCGCTCTATGCGCACTGAGTCTAACCGCCGCCAGATCCTGCACGACATCGCCGCGCACGGGCGCGATCCCCGATCGCACGCCACGCCCGCCTGGCGCCGCCTCAGCGCGCCCGTGTGCGCCAGCCTCGCCGTCGCGGGGCGCGACGGCGCGGATGACTACGCCGCGCTCCCGATGTGGGCGTGCGCGCTGTGCGCCGCGATGTCGCCCCTGCTCGCCCCACGCAGCGCCGTGCATGCGCACATCGCGCACACGTACACCTTCTTTCCCGCGCCCCGCCGATCCGCTGACCCAGTCCACTGTCCAGGCACCCCGCGGCGCCCGCCGGCGCCAGCATCCTCGCATTCGCCCTCCCCGCGCGGGCCCCCCGCCGCCGCGCCGTGCTCCGGCGCTTCCACGGGCCGGACGCCGCGCTCTTCCGGTGCGCGCGGTGCGTGCACGCCCGGAAGCTCCGCCCGTGGCGCGCGGTGGAGGCGCATCTCCGCGACCGACACGGGATCACGACGCCAGAGGCTGGTGATTGGATGGAGGTGGGCATGTGGTGGGGCGAGCAGTGATTGTATTCGTTGTAGTCGTGTCCGCAAAGAGTGCTGGTTCCATGCACAGTAGATGGCGATCATAATGATGGCGGGGGTTTTGCTCCGTGTCGTCGAGCAGAGCAGATCCAGACGACACGCAGCATAGTAAGCAGTTGTCAGGCTCACAGCTCAGTCCTTTCCATCGCGGTATATTCACAAATCAAGAGAAACCAAAGTGCCTACGACTATGACTATGCATGCACGTCTACTGGATCAGCTCGCCCTCCGTCTCGGGCTGCGGCTCGTTGCCCTGCATACATTCGCGTCAGCGGCGGGGTCGGAAACAGTCAAAGCGGGACTTACAGCAGGGGCGGGCGCGGCGGCGGCGGCGGGGTTCTCGGCGGCGGCGGCGGCGGGTGGTGGGGTAGCACCCTCAGCGCCAGCGGCTGCGGGGTTGGCGGCTTCTCCGGCGGCGCCCTGGGGATGTGTCAGCGAGGAGGGAGGAAGGGGAAGGGGAAACGGGACGAACAGCAGCGCCAGCGGCTCCGGCTCCAGCAGCGTTGTTGGCGGCACCTTCAGCACCGGCGGCGGCACCTTCAGCACCAGCGGCGGCACCTTCAGCGCCCGCAGCTCCGGCACCAGCAGCGTTGTTAGCAGCACCCTCGGCCTGCGTCGTCATCAGCAACGCTGTCCAGAAAGAGAATAAGAACACGTACACCAGCGGCAGCACCAGCGTTGTTGTTGTTGTTGTTGTTCTGGTTCTGGTTCTGGTTGGCGCCCGCAGCGTTGTTGTTGTTCACGGCACCAGCACCAGCGGCGGCGGCAGCGTTCGCGGCGTCAGCGGCTCCGGCGTTGGCGTTGGCGTTACCGGCATTGGCATTGGCATTACCGGCCTGCTTGCGGCCCTTGCCCTTGCCCTTCTTGCCGCCCTTCTTGCCCTTCTTGCCGCCCTTCTTGCCCTTCTTGCCGCCCTTCTTGCCCTTCTTGCCGCTCTTACCCTTCTTGCCGCCTTTGCCCTTGCCCTTGCCGCCCTTGCCCTTGCCCTTCTTTCCGCCCTGGGGTCGTGGTTAGCCGGGAGAGAGAGAGCGGGGAACGACGCACTTTGGCACCCTTGGCAGCAGCGGCGACGCCGTTCCCGGCCTCGGCGGCGCCGGCGTCGGCGCCGGCGGCCTCGACACCGGTAGCGCCAGCCGCAGCGACGGCGCCCTCGGCAGCGCCAGCGGCGGGGGCAGCGCCTTCAGCGGCAGCGGCGCCCTGAGCAGCGGCACCAGCGCCGGCCTCCTCAGCAGCGGGGGCGGCGGCGCCGTTGTTACCGCGCGCGGCTACGGCGGCCTTGCCTTTGCCTTTGCCCTTCTTGGCGCCCTTGCCCTTCTTGCCCTTGCCCTTGCCCTTCTTGGCGGCGGCCTTGCCCTTCTTCGCCTGGGTACGTGTCAGAACAGAGAGAGAGAGAGAGAGGGAGGGAGAGGAGGGGGGGGCACGCACGGCTTTGCCCTTGCCCTTTTTGGCGCCCTTGCCCTTCTTGCCGCCTTTCTTGCCGCCCTTCTTGGCGCCCTTGGCCTGGCGCGCGACGAAGGTCTCGCCGGCCGCGACGCCGGCCGCGGCGACGGGGGCCCGCGCGGCGACGTCGGCGGCGGCGTTGGCGGAGCCGCGGACGGCGAGCTCCTGGGGAGTTATTAGTCAGCGGGGAGCGGGAAGGGGGGCGGGGCGCACGTCGCTGAGCTCGGGGGAGATGTACGCGACGGGCGCGGCGAGGCCCTGCAGCGCGAAGAGCATCGTGCAGATGAATGTTACGGAGACGCGCATGTCGCTCGGCGGGTGGCGAAACGTAGAGGAGAGAAAAAGTGGATGGAGTGAACCAAGGCGCGGCCTCGTTGAGTGGAGAAAGAACGGTGGGGAACGAAAGTGGGTGGCGCAGCCGGTGGACGAGAGAAGCGCGGGTGGGGGGTATTTATGGTGCGTTGCAAACACGGACGGGAGGGCTTCGATCAGGCGTGATGGGCCGCTAGGGGCATAGTGATAAGCGCAGGTGGCGACCGGGTGATTGGCGGTTGCCGTTTTCCCGCGTCGTGTCAGCAGCAGCGGCACGCACCTCTCCCTTCGTCCCCCACGAGCTGTGGGGTGGGCGAGGGGAGTGCGTCGTCTTGTGTCGCTCGCCCGCGCGGTACCGGGTCCGCTGGGGGCGGACGACGGGCGACGGGGAGGACTGATGACATCGATCGCGGGCACGACCATCAGCGGCCCTTTACGTCGTCGCTTCGCTGCCAGGCATTTAATAAATTGCCTCGCAACTCGCAATGTATCCATGGCACGGATGCGCACGCGGCTGCGAAGCAGGCGCATTGAACAAGGGGAAGGATCTATTTTCGTCCAGCTCACCGTCGATGGTGCGTGCCCAACACCCGCCGTTTCAGGTTGCTTGTTCGATGCGGACGCTGGGAAGACACGACTCTGCGTTGCGTTTCAGGAAGCGCACGCCACTGCTTCCTGGGATTTCGCGGTCGTCGCCTGGAAGATGGGTTACTTACGACTGTCGCCACTCCGATCGCGAGTGGCGAAGACAATTCGCGTGCAGATACAGGGCCCCGGGCCCTGGCAGTCGCACTCCGGATTTCCGCGCATCGCCCGCGGAGCCCTCGTCCAGGCGTGAGTCGGGCGAACTCGGGTCGATGTCGTTCTTTTTTTGCCTTCAAGCTCCCCCAGCCCTCAGGAGACGCCCCGGTCTATTTCGTGTACCCGCTGCCCAGGTCACGGTCTCCGCTCGCCACTACTATCTGTTTGCCCTTTCACGAGCCAATGTACTTTCTGTGTCCCCGAAGCACGCGTTTCCCCTCCCCACTTAGAAGAGACCGAAACCTGCCTGGGGCCAGCCTATGAAATCATTGTCTGTTCCTTGTGTCAGGACATCCAATATATTGATTTGCGCCCGTCGAGTGTGACCGTGATCCTGTCAATCACGCCACGTAAGCCGACCTTCCTTCTCAGAAACCACCATGTCGCAGTCGCAGTCGGTTCCGCCCGAAATGTGGCTCGAAGTCTTCGTCGACTCTTCGAACTTGCTGCCCTGGCGCGGCCTCTGCGTTTTGCTGCCTTCCGCTTTGCGCCGTACGGCTTCTTGTTGCCCAACGAGCTGCCGCCCGGTGTGAACACGGAATCCGACGAGTATAACCGGCTTAGGAGTCAAAAACAAGCGGAGAACCTCGCGTGTCTCGACTTCTGGACCTCTGACGACATCGCGCCGTTCGCCATGCGTGTGTGCCGCATTGAGCCCTGGAGTGCAAAGGGCTCGCGGCCGCTCGACGCTGTGGATTCCACCGATGAACAGACGATCTCTTTACTGGTCGACACGCTGTTCTCTTGTCTTGCGCGATTCACGCAGCTCAGCGCGGTTGTACTCGTCAACGCCAGTCTGGCCGGAGACGCGCTGTCAATGATTTTCGGCGTCCCCAGTTTGAAGGAGCTATCTTTATTAGGCTGGAAATCGGATCCATCGCCCCTGGCTATACCACGGACTTTCCCTGTCGCGACGCTGGAGGTGCTGGTGATAGAACGGAACAAGTATATGTCAGGCAACGACTTAAAGCCGTTTTTGCCCTTCCTTAACCGCTCAACGCTCCGCGACGTCACTCTCCAATGCTCATTGATTCCCATTCTTGACTTGGCGGACATGGTGCTACCGTTCTCTGCTGTCACCCGGTTAAACATCTCATCTACTCACCTGGGCCCTTCCCCCGGTCGCGTGCTCACGATGTTCCCCAATGTTGAGGAGCTTAACGTAACCATGGTTGACTCAGACCAAACGGCCGACTTTGTTGTGGGTCTGAGGGACATGGGCCTGCTCACGACACTCTCCACATCCTCTTTTTCCGCTACCCTTGGCGGATCCGCCATGACAAAGTGCAGCACGCGGCCATCAACCTCCCAACGGTCCGGCAGGCAATCACAGAGCGCTACCCCCGCACTCACTACCTTCGGTGTCGACGCCGACACGATTGCGCTGCATTGGCGCTGTCGGGCCTACGATCACCATGTTCTTATTGAGGAGTACAGCAGAGGGTCAGAGCATGGTGGTGAGTCTGTTGACAGTATTGAGCATTTAGCCAGTTGATTGAACAGTCCAATAGAGAGGCACAAGGCCGTCCGGGAGAGGGTGCACAATATGTGGAATGAGTCGCAGGCTAGTGACATATACTGCTGCCCATCATGAACTCAAAATGGTCATAAATTAGCATTGTCACAGCGGAACAGTAATAAGCCCAGTCCAGCAAAAGAGAGCTGCCTGCCAGTACAATGTTCATATGATATCATATATATTATTACTCTTATATTAAGCAGATGCTGTGTGAATGTATGCACATGTTTGGCACTGGCCTCAGCAATTCATTTGCTCCTCTTGGGGGTTATTGCTGTTAACACCCAAATTGGTATCAAAAGCTGTAAGATGTGACCAGTCCTAATTGCCATTATATCTAGGGCTATTTACCATGCTGACACCTATAAGTATGTACTAAGTACTCTCAATTTTCCCACAAATTAATAATCAAGTATATAAAGTTTAACAAGAACAAAAATAATAATAATAACCAGAGTTGACACATTCCGTGGAACGTATCTGCCATGTATTGAACATGCATAAACAAGTATTGGGTACTGCAATGAGTACAGTACTGCAGAGCAATGTTGGTGGAGACGTCAAGCAAGTGCTTGGCCATTGTGCTGGTGGTCTGCGCCGGTGAGTTTTCAAGTCAACCGCAAGAAGTGCGGTCCACTGAAATATAAGTCAGATGTGCAAATGGGGCCAGGTTATTCAAAGCATTGCATGTGCAAGTCTCAGGGAGCCCTGACTGACTAACAAGATCTTACTATGACACAACTATGGTGATGGTTGAGGGGAATTCACTGTTCACCTTGAAGGCTGACAACAATGAGCTAGGGCAAGCTAGTGACCATGACCACACACTGAAAGAAGTTGTGCAGAAGGCTATCTTGGAATTGGAGTACGGCGGTTATGATAGTGATGTCATGGATCCACTTTTGTGTGTATTCACAAGCACAACTTGGCAAAGTATCTGGGTGTGGTGTGGCTAGAGCAAAATGGGTATAAGAGCACTGCTAAGAGCACTGCTGCAGAATCATAGGGTCCAACTCTTTCTATTTATAAATATCTACAAATAGTGATAAACATTTTGTTTGTAACAAATGTGGCTATATGCTGGGAGCGCAATCAGTTCCTCCTGCGGCTGCTGACTGAAGATGGGTGATCGTTTGGCCAATCTACACAGTTATCAAAGTTAAGTAATACCATTGATGCACAGTGGTCCAGATACCTCTACCAGCAAGCACACAGAGCTACCTGTGGCCTGCTAACTAGAGTGCACCACCATTGCAGGCCTGGGTCATTGGGGAGCAAAAGCAGTACTTTCCTTTTGAGTTTCTTGCAGGAAGAAAGAACATCTTTGTGCAACAACAAAAGACAGAAAGAAAGAACATCTTTCTGTGCACCTTTCTGCATCATTGAAATGAGTTCTTTGTGTGGCCCAAAAAGGAAGTTTGACATAGGGAATTTCCAGGGAGCTTTCCATTGGCTCAAAAAGGTCACCTTTTTTTAGTAGACAGAAGGACATGCAGAAAGGCCATACTGTAGCAATTTATTCAATTCGGCAGTCACGTGTCACACCGGCCCACCGGCGCCGAAATATTTCGGCGTGTCACGGGCCCACAGCCAGATGCCGAATGTCAAATGCCCATCAAAGCATCAAAAAGATTTTGGCGGCCCTCTGGGCCGCTAAATAGGCCGAAAAAATTTCGGCTGTCACACACATCGACAGGTGGCGCCAAAAATTTGATTTCGGCCGCCAATGTCACACCATTTTGGGGCGCCGAATTGAATAAATTACTACAGTATTTTAGATGACCTTTCATGAGCAGAGAAAGATGACTTTTATTTGCAGCTGAAAGGGATGCAAAAAGTAACTATTTTTGTTTCTGCTTTCATTCAAATGAAATATATTATTTTGTTTATGAGAAAATATAGATCTAAATAGGTAATTTCCATTCACCTTTCTGTTGGAAAGGAAATTTTTGAATTTGCCATGTGTATTTGTGGTGTGGCAACTGATGCTCTGGATGTGAGTTGTTTTACACTCAATGATAGAGTAGTGATTGTCACAGGCTATGTGACCCATGACGGGCCATGAGGACAGGCCTCTGCGCGAACAGGTGTGGGCCTGGTGCCCGACGCCCAGCCAGGTGCTCGGTTCCAGCCAAGCTCTGATGCCTTGAAACGGTTGTCGACTTGGCTCGGATGGCCACAATGGCTGTTGCTGGGGACTCTCCACCCACAACAGCCAAGCCACAGCGATCACATTGATGAGATGGTGGTCTCAGCCTAGGTGCCACGGTCTATGGGCCTGTGAAAAGTGCCTGAGGCCACTTGTGGCCTGGTAGCCAAAATGCGGGTCCCTGCGGCCATCAGCAGGAACGGCCGGTAGCCCGTGACAAACACTATGATGGAGACAACAAAGGGGACATGTATATACACTGCCAAAGTGTCGACAGCTGTCATCCAGCTAGACATTCCAGCTGGTTCCCATATAACCCAACATCTGGTCCAGCTGATTTCCAGCTGAATTCCAGCAGTTCTGCTCAGCTGGAAATTCCAGCTGGAATCCAGGTGATACAATTGTCTACATCCTAGCATTTCTACCATATAGACTTATTTTTTCCCCTTACTCTAGAATCTATGAAGAAATTGAGCAAATTTAATCAATTTTCTTATCAATATACCAACAAAATAGCTAATACATCCAATACATCAACCACAAACACAATACCCATAGAACAAGCTATTCTTTAGGGCCGGCATTCAGCACTGAACTTGAGGTGTCGAATGACTTGTTGTGATCAACAATCGAGCGCCCAACACCACCTGCCAACTAGCATTTGATCCGGTTTCCAATTTGAGTGGTGAAAATTTTCAATCGTCACACTCGACACCCTTTTCCTTCGCCCCCCCTTGTCCCCTTCCCCCTTGTCCCCCATGGTGAGTGCTTTATGTCTTTGGCTCACGCCCTTGCTGATGACCGCACAGCACCACCGCACTGGCAGCTCATTCACAAGATGGCGTGAAATTGCAGGTGAGTCGCTGACACTCAGCTCCCAGCTCCAATTAGTCGACACCTTCCTCAGTGGGCCTCCCTCCCTCCCCTTCTAACTGCTGCTGACAGACGCAGTTAGTTTTTGCCCTCAGTGCCTGTAACCTCACAACGACTGGCCAGTGCTATCCCAGTGGTGAGCTCAATTCTTTGCTGACCGCCCCCTTCTTCTCAACACCTTCTGGGACAGCCCTCCCCTTCTCTTGTCTCGAAGTCTGAAGCGACAGGGCATGTCGTTCCCGCTTGCTACCCGATACAGTGCCCAGGGTGGGCCGAAATTGCCTCGGCCACCCCGGCCCATTTGTCGGCCGAATCGCCCCAAACTCCACCATCCTACACGGCCCCCAGGTGCTTCAAATACCGCGTAAATGTCGACCGACAACCGGCATGTTCCCGCCTGCCGCGCCCTCCCACTTCCGACTGGCCTTTACTTCCCCGACTTACGTTTGCGCGAAATTGACGTGTTTCACGCGAATAGTGCCCCGATCATCTCGGCAGTAAGCTCTGCAACTTTGCTCGCTTGAGGAACTTGCTAACTCACCGCCGCAGCATCAACTCTATTGGCCTCGCGCTCAACTTCGACAACGGGTGTCGATGCTACCTCGTCGGCCAATGTGGACCACAACAGCCATGGCCTCAGCAGCAAGTTAGAGTGCCCATGTACATATGTAGTACCCCCGCAATAATATCTAATTTTTGTTCATTTGCATTCAGCTAATTAAATCAGACCATCAGGTGGCTTGTGTCTATCCTACCAAATATGCTACATGGTGATTTCCTGGATGTCCAGCTGGTTTCCAAACACTCTGGACCCAGAGTGGCTCCATTTGCGACCAAACATGGTAACCATATGGCGCTGATCCGGGAACCAACTGGGCATCAGATGTATCCACTGGGAGTTTTCCGGCTGTGTGACAGCTGGAAACCCGTTAGCGGTGTATCTACTTTCAACAACAATATACCAAATGTGACTATGACTGTGACCAATACCATTTTGGGTTTTGGTGTTGATTTTGGGTTGGGATCATTGTGGAGTGGGTTGTTGTTGTGGGGATGTTTGTCGTACATCAACACCTCCTTTCTCTCCACCCAACCTAACATCTTCATCACTACCACTACCACCACTACCAGCTTGTAAACCATCAATATCATCACTGTCATCAGTAATCCCATTACACTCACACCACTTACCCCTTCTCAACTTGTTTATCATCCTCTTGCTCTTATGGGTTGCAGCATGGATATACTGTAGCATTTTATTCAATTCGGCGCCTGAAATCGGTGTGACATCGGCGCCAAAATGAAAATTTCGGCGTCCGGCAGCTCCAAGTGTGACCGCCAAAAATTTTGGTCACACCAGCCAAAAATGGTACATCAGCCGAGGGAATTCGGCGTCTAGGCTGTCGAGTGTGACCGCCGAAAAAATTTCGGCATTTTATGGCCGGTGTGATGCGTGACCGCTGAATTGAATAAAATGCTACAGTACTTTCCATAGAGCCTAGTGATCGTCACGGGTGCCGTGACACGTGACGGGCCGCGAGGACAGGCTGGTGCGGGTATGGGTGTGGGCCTGGTGCCCTGAACCCGCTGGCCTGCAGCTTGGCCCGCCGGGCCCGGCTGACTGGTTTGCCAGCGGTTGGCGGTCAAGACTGGAGGCTGTCGCGGCCGTTTACAGAACCAAATGTACATCTCGCCAACGTCCAACGTTCCTAGACGCGTTGTTGGGCAAGAACCTGACATTAACACATATTTGGCGGTGCATCCAGACAGATCCGCTTAAGATTCGCCCCTGGTTAGCTGGCATGGGCCTTGGGTAAGTAGGCTACCCTCGACCCGCCAGTGAAAATGTGGGTACCCGTACCCATGGCCACGGGCCTGGGCCGTCAGCGGGACGGGTGCAGGTCACCCCAGATTTACCCACAGGTGGCCTGTGACGAACACTAATAGAGCCTGAACACACAGACCTTGATTTGGGTGTTTTGGTGGTTTGTGGAGTTGTTTCTGAATTCATCTGTACACTCATTTCATGTGTTTTACTGGGCACCAGCGCCAGAGAGCCTAAGCCGGGTCTTACTGTCCCATTTCGATCAAGGATCTGCCACTTTTCCAAAGATTTGGGACTAAAAAATTTTCTTTTGATTTATGGTGATTTTTCACAAGGACTTTTTTTGGCAATGTAACATGCAATGCAGACAGTTCATCGAGGTGTGGAGATAATTAAGGTGCTGGCTGTTGGGTGTAAAGATTCAGATACATCATGTATGGCCAACAGGTCCTGTATTGGATAAGGTATCTGAAACATTGCTGTAGACACTGCTGAATAATCAATAGAAAGTCTGTTTTTGATATCTATACTGCATTGAAGGAAGGCTTTTAGATATCTATATTATGTTGAAGGAAGGCTTTTACCGCTTACTGACAAATAGAAATGAGAAAAGAGAAGTTGTGGTTCTAGTGCCCAGTGCTGTGTTGAACAGCCCACATAGGTGTATCTCATCCCATAGAGGCACTCAAAATCATCTAGGTGTGGAGATGGTAGTACACGTCCTGGATTAAATATGTAGGGTATCTGATGGATTTTGGTGTGTCTCAGACTCTCAGTACAAAAATGCTCAGTGGCAAACAGAAATCTCATATAGCAGGAAAAAAAATTAATTTGGTACATGAATGGTGTCCAAATAAGTATATGGAAAAGAATAAAAAAGTCATCAGTGCCATTTGTGCTGCCACGGCTCAGTGCTGTGTCGACCAGCGATCCCAAGTAGGAGAAGGGCGGGACTGGATGGGTCGGGATGCTGAGCTGAGTGTGATGCATCACTGGCAAACGGCGTCGTCATGGCCCCTGTGTCAGCGCTGACACACGCCGATCACATGGTGACGTGACGGGCAAGAATCGTGCCACATCGCTTCTTTCCTTTTCCCCCCACCCAACGACGCCCGCCCACCCGCCCGCGACGAGCTGCACACACGATGCGCTCCCGGATGACCATCCCGAAGTGCGTGGCCATTTTCCCTTGGTCTCCCCCCGCTGACGCCGTGTCGCAGATTTGCGACCCTGCTGATAACCCTATCTGGCGCTTTGCTGCACTCGTTCCTGGCGCTGAAGCTCGCCGTGTCGTGGCCGGGCGTGGGCTCGCTGGAAGCAGAGACGGAGTACGACAACGCGTGGCGCTCTGACGGGCTGAGGAAGCTGTACCTGCTGCTCACGCTGTACTTTGTCGGCGCGGCCTTCGTGTCGCTCGTCGGGCTACTCGGCGCGGTCCGCGGTCGGCCGACGCACGTGAAGCTGTACCGCGACGCCGCGTCGGCCGACCTCCTCTTCACGCTCTTCATCGCGCTGGTGGCCGGCGTCGCCGGGGCCCGGACCAGCTCGCGGGCCACGTGCGACGCCCCCGAGCTGGCCCCCCTCCTCCCGCTCATCGGCGCCGTCCTCGCGCCGTTCCTCCCCAGCCAGCTCGCCCCCGACGAGGCCTGCGAGCGCTACCTCTCGACGCTCGGCATCGGCGCCGCCAGCGCGCTCCTCGTCCTCGGCGTCGTCCGCGTCCACTTCCTCCTCGCGGTCAACACCCACTACGCCGCCCTCGTCGCCGCGGAGAGCTACCCCGACGCCGCGGCCGACGGCGTACAGCGCATCCGGCTCCTCCCGCTCCCGCGCGGGGTCGCGCCGAGTGATATCGTCTATGCGCCCGTCCACATACCCCCTCACGCGACCGCAGCGGCCGAGACCTGGATCCGGGCGCCCGACGCCGAGGCTGCGCTGGCCGGTGACGATGCGGGGCTCCTCGACGTCAGCGTCGTCCGCACGAAACGCGAGTGGATCTAGGTTATTTTGTATGTATCCCGACCGACTACGTCTCTCCTTCTATCATAGCGACTGTTTGCTGGACGCTTTTTCGTACCGAATGATGAGTTTTTCACGTTGAGTAGAAGAGCCAACAAAAACACAGTGTAGCAGATGCACACGAATGCCCCCAGCCCCGATTGAACGGGCTCTATGGATAACTATCGAGTAAACACAAGGGCGCGCGTGAGGTTCGACGGTACCTTCTCTTGCTCCGAAATTTCTCCAAGGGAAGAACGGGGACCGGTCTACGAGAAAAAGTGTGTTTCGCTGAGATCAAATACACTGGCCCCCGATTGAACGTGCAATTGCAGTGCGACATGTACTGTAAGGAAAGGCGGTGCAGCAGCTTAGTGCTGGCCAATATAGTATAGTATTCGGGGGACATAATATAACTATATAAGTATCATATTCAGAGCGTCAGCCTAATAATATATGTGGTGTACAGTATAAGCATATCCAGCTGCAAGATATGATCATGTTATGAATATATTCAACTAGGTATGATCAAGTATCATATCCTTGGATGTATTTGACATAGTTTCTGCAGGAAAAAACTGAAAGCATAAGAGACATGCTAGACTGTATGGGCAACGTCCCTTCAGGGCTTTCTAACTTCAGCCTTGGACCCGTGAGACTATCAGGGGCATCACTGCTAGCATTGGGATGGCTGGTAGACACTTGATCAAAGGTTTTATACTATGTCAAGGGGTGTGTGCCTGAGCAGATGTCAACAGCAACTCTACGTGGGAGAATATGTGCCCTATGTGACAATCGGTGACCAAATGAATTGAATGTCACTAATTGTCACATAGGGAGGGGGTCAAAACCAAAAATATATTTTTGAAAGTTGCCCAGAATCGTCTGTTTTGCTATGAGGTGGTTTCCTTTTTGGGCTGCTAAGCACTCTCACGGGGGGTCAATGTAGCCGACAGGCGCACATCTGTATGTAGTCGGTCGGTGACTTTCCCAAATCCCCACAGGCAGAACAGGCACCTATAAGTATTATCAAAAAGTGTTTTTCTGCGGAATGGAATATCAATACACTGGCTCCCGATTGAACGGGCTGTTGCAGTGCAACAAGTGCTGTCATGAAAGGTGGTGCAGCAGCTCAGTGCTGGCCAAATAGAATTGTATTAGAGACGTTGCGCCACAGCCATTGAATGGCTCCAATGGCTGCAATTTTTCGCCTTTTTGGAACCAGATTTTGGGGAAGAATACATTACTCTATTATCTAGTCAACCTCAAATTTTGGTCAAGAAATAATCTCTATAAATACTGTAAGTGGCGATTTAATGAGCCATTGGAGCCATTGAATGGCTCCAATGGCCATGGCGCAACGTCTCTATTATTCTGGTGATGTAAGGTATTATAAGTATATCACAGTGCTCAGAGCATCACTGGCAACCCAATGATATACTTGTTGTATAATATAATCATATTCAGCTGCAAAATATGAACATGTTATGAATATATTCAACCATAACCAAGTATACATATCCCTGGATGTATTTGACATACTTACTGCAGGAAAAAACTAAAAGCACAAGATACATGCTTGACTGTGAGGGTAACTTCCCTTCCAGGCTTTTGAACTTCAGCCTTGGACCCATGAGACCATCAGGGGCATCACTGCTAGCATTAGGTTGGCTGGTAGACACTTGATCAAAGGCTTTATACTATGTTCATCCTAAGTGATGACTATTGAACTAATAGGCAATATGTGTTGTAAGTAATCCCCAATCCTAGATATTCAGGTGAATGATTTCTGGCAGTCTCCGGACCCTGTCTGGTGACATGTTAATTAACATGGCCATCAGATTGCTTTTTTCGGAAGACACTTATACATAAAATATTTTTTAGCTGCAGTGCAGCTTCACATTTTTATATGCTGAAAGTGTTCTAAGCCCTAGGTCTAAATCAGACTAAGATCAGCACTATTGGTAGGCCCACTGATGGGAAATAGACATACACCACCAATTGGCCCCTAGCTGGTGTGCAGCCGGCCTTTCCAGCTGGCACTGGCTGACATGACACCTGACAGCAGCCGTCTGCCATGAGAATGCCAGCTGGATGATCCGGAGGCCTGAGAACCTCCTGGAACACCGAGCGCTGGATGTCAATCAGATGATTGACAGTTCCGCGCAGTATCAGCGCTCATATCCTGACCCATTTCGATCAATTCAGTGGGCCTGTGACCTGTGACCGTTTGGCCGAAATGTCCAATTCGGCCGCAGGCTGAATTTCGCGTGACCTATTACCCGATTAGGAAGTTCGGCCCGAAAATTTGAAAATCTTCCCGATTAGGACAGTTTGGGACCAAAAGATTTGGCTGTGACCTGTGACCCGCCGAAATATTTCGGCCAAAAAATCCGATGTGACCGTGACCCGCCTAATTGAATGAAATAGGTCAGTATGGCGTTGCCAGGAACAGCCAGCAAAGCACTTCTCTCTTTTCCCCCCCAAGTCCAAACGCTTTTCAAGCCCTTCTCAAGCCTCAAATGCCTCCAAGCAACCACAAGCACTGTTAATCAAGCACTCTGTCAAGTCCTTGCCTATTCTCAAGTCCTCAAATCACCCCTTCAAGATTTTCAAGCTGTTTTCTGTCCTGTTCCCCCCCCTCTCCCTCCCTTAGCCACTCCCTCCTCCCCTTCCATAGTCCTGCTATTAGTATGATGTATCTCTGGTTTTCTTTTCTATCTGTGAGTGCTGTAAAAATCCGATTTTTTTTTCTATAGTAGGCAATCATTCCCTGATAGCTGGCCGGAACTGGCCCCAAGCTGGGTCCATTTGCGACAAGAGCTGGATTCCAGCTGATGACGTGGTGGCAGGCAGCTGTCACTGATGCCTGCGACACATGTGATCGGCAGCTTCTCAGCAGCTGTCATCCCATTGGTGGTGTATGACTATATTTGAATATTCTGTGACTATAATATAGTATAGTCATAATATAACATAATATATTCCAATATAATCATACACAAGTGGGGTTCCACACCTAGGCCAAATTGAACATTTCAGCCAAATGATGAATGAAATGGGTCAGTGTTAGGGATGCCGCCTGCGCCCGTTGCAATGGCCCGTAATAGCTGGAGGATTACGGCCGTGACGGCCGTTGCTACGGGTCGCCGGGTGATGGGCGATCAACATGGCTTTCGTGCCAATAGTTCTCCATACGGAGTAAGATATTGCCATAAATCCACGGAATGTGAGGTAAAGACAGGTTTTCCACGAATCATTGGGCTCAAATGGTTCGAATGAGCCCGGACTGGGAATGATGGGGCCGCGTGCTGATCTCTGTCGACCATCTTGGAAGGCCAAAGGGCTTGATTGGCGATGCTCCAACCATCACCAAGCTGCCCCAAAACGATGTGTTGAGGCTTAGGCTGCCACTGGCAGCCGCTGAGCTGCCTTGAGGCATTGACCGCTACAAATGACCGTCGGCCGTTACAGCCGTCCCGTAACCGGACCCGTGCCGTCGGAGCTGTGGGAAAGTCCTTCGACGGCTGTTCCTTCGACGGCCGTTGCCGTGGAATGCCCGTTAAATCGACGGCCATTACCGTTACGGTAACGGGCGGCATCCCTAGTCAGTGTTCATATTCTGAACTCAATTATGATTATGAATAGGAATATGATTATAATATGCTCTGGCAGGGAGAATATATTTTATGACTATGAATAATATATTATGAAAATTTTGTATTCATAATCATAATTGGCACTAGTGCTGCCAGGCCAGACAGTGACAATCATAGCCTGTTTTCCCCAACGACGCTCATCGGACTAGGGTGGAGGATTACATTTACATCCTGTTTTCAATACCTGGGGTATTTAAGCACCAGTTTCAAAACAGGGATGCATTAAATTACCTAAACAGGCAATTTTGAGCTCTGAACCTAGTTTTTAGCCTAAAGTTGCTGATATTAACGATTAATAATATTGCATAACCCTCATTAGTACATCCAACTATTTAAATTTGCACATTTAGTTAGTTTTCACCTATCATGGATATATTTTCCCCTTTTGAATGTCTGCACACTGACTTTTCCCACTCCCTTGCTGTTTTAAAACAAGTGTTTTTGCCTGAAGCATTGAATCCCTGTTTCAAAACAGCTGAACAGGGATTCAATCCAGAGTTAAATCCTGCACCATAGGGTCCCATCCATTATCCGACCATTGATTCTCGTAATCGTCTCAGCCAATCCAAGTTTCGTAATAAGAGTTGACATAATCGCCGGATCACATGCTAGCACCGCCTTCTTGCCACATCACACATTGCACGATGCCCGTCCTCCTGAATGGCTCGGGCTACTGCGGCGCGGTGCGCTTCACCGTCGACAGCAACAGCGATGGGCCTACCAAGTGCACTTACCGTCCGTAAGTTGCGCGAGTCGGCGATGGGCAGCTCGGTAGGTGCTCGATCTGCCGCAAGGTTGGCGGCTACGGCGGGTCGGTGACCCTCGGTGGGCACAGCGAAACGCTGAAGATTGGGCAGGGGAAGGCGGACATCCGGTGAGCTTACCAGCTTGCTGTCCGCCGCTAGGCAGAGCTGACGTCACTCCAGGGTGGACAGGGCGGTGATGGACCGCGATACGCTGGAACTTGAAGAGCGCGCCGCGACGTCCGAGCGCGGCTTCTGCGGGAAGTAAGGACGCGAGCATGCTGTGGCTGTGGTCGCCGGATTGGTGTGTGGCCGTCCTTTCACTGTCGGCGCAGCTCATTCACCGGTTTGTGTCCATCGAGCGTATGTGGATGGGCAGGAGAGTTCGGAGAGCTTGCACAAGGAGGGGCTCTGGGTCACTCCACCGCCAAGAAGTTGAAGTAAGTACGTCTTTCATTGAACTAATCTATTAATGATGAAACAGTCAACCCATCCCCAACGGCATAGTTCGCTGAAAGTTCATGGCAATTCGATTCGCAAAATGCCCTTTCTTTGGGTTTGCCAAAATGAACGATGTACAAGAGGTTAAAGTAATTACGCTCATACAAGACGTTATGTCGTGACGCTCATGCGGGGTTTAGGCAAGCCGGACACTCTGCCAGTCGAAGCTATACACATTCCGCGTCAGCCGATAGCGCAAGCAGAGCGACACGACACTCACCCATCTGGCGCAGTGATGCAGCCCGACGTGTCATTGCTCCCCGTCTGGATGTTGCCCGAACAGTTGTCGTTCGCGCCGCCCGACGGGAAGAAGAGGATGCTCTGGATGTTTTCCGCGCCACGGAAGCCATCCCACGAGATGCTTTTCGCGTTGCGGCCCTGGTCGGCGGAGAGGCAGTCGCCGGCCAAGACGCAGGTGTGCGTGCCGAGCAGCTCGCCCGTGCAGCCTGCCCCAAGGTGCCAGTTGACAACTGCGGCTCCGTAGGCGGAGGAGGCGAGGAGGAGCGCGGAGAGAGTGGTGGTGAGAGAGAAATGCATGTTTCGTGATTGGGAAGAGCCACTGGCACCCCGGTTCTGCTATTTAAACTGCTACGGCCCACGGTGAACGACATTGCGCACTTCTCCGGATCGCAAATCGCAGCACTGGGTCGCCAGCAATTGCGACTGCCGTCGCAACATACCGCAACAACTATTGTGCTCAGTTCGCGACGAAGCGGAGCCCGGTAGCAATGATCGGAGGATCTGCTTGTTGCACTGCACTCGCAAGGAACCAGATAATGCCGGCATGGGCACGACGGCGGACTCGGGGTGCGCCGTTTCTCTATGATCTCGGCGACTCGTCTTTCGCGAACACGACGGACTGTGCTAAGTCGGGCAGGAACATCATCATTGATACTTCAACATCATCATTGATACTTCACGCCCCAGCCCCAGGGCTCGAGCGGAGGCGGGCCTGGACAATAATGCGTACAGCGCTTCGTGCGAAAGAATATTGATGCCAAGAACGAAAGCGAAAGGTTAAAAGTCAAAACTGTGGTGAAACTGACGCGCTGTCGTTGATCCGGAGGAGGGCGGACGCAACGCTGCGCGGACCGCGGGTGCTTTTGCTCCATTTTCCGGCGCGCGCATGCCCACTGTGGTGCGCTCCATGACACATCGTCGCCATCACCCAATGAGTTTGGGCGTCCGATCCGATGATGCCGGCATGCGCCCGACGGCGGACGCGGGGCGGAAGCGGTGCCGCTTGATTTGCAAATTCTTGCAAATTGCGCTCTCACCCTCTGATCCGACCATAGCAACAACTACAATGCCCGCCCGAAACGCCCCCCAGCTTGATTCTGCCAAGCCGCGTGAGCTCCTCCGCGACTTTCGGAGAATCGGGCCTCGAGTCCGGCCATCAGTCTAGCGCGGGACAGGCCGTGATCGCATTGACGACTGACGCTGTAAAGGTCGCATTCGCGCACAGTTCTTGCAGCGTCTTGGACACCCCCGACAGGTGCATCAGTTCGAGGGCCGAGGACCTGTGGTGGAAACCATCACTGGGAAGGACGGCGGGGCAGGACAGACGTGCTTTGAGGAGCGATTCCCGAGGCCAGCTCGTGAGGCTGTCTAGGTGAGCGGCAAGGGCAGGGGCAGACTTTGGGGTGAATTTGCGCAGCGATACCCACGCCAATGAGCGCATTGACCGTCTGGTGAGCCCGTGAACCAGCCGGAAACTGTAAACGCACCGTGCTCGACGTGGAACGGCAGCTGCTCCATGAAAGGCCGTCCCCACATAAGACATTGTCCCATTCACCCTGAGGATTTGGAACAAAAGTGGGTTTTTTTAAAAAATTTTATTGAGGGAAATGAAGCTATCAATAATGTTTACCGTTTTTGTCACCTAGATATCCATGCAAAAAAAAAAAGTCCCAGATTTCTGGGCATATTTGAGGGAAATAAAAGTGGAAAAAAGGGCCCAGATTGGATGACAATTGAGCCTTTTTGAACATAAAAAAAGATCCAAAAAATGCTTTCAGATTTCAACCTAGTCTAAGAGGGTTGAGCACGGGTCCGGGTCTCAGAAGGCTGACCCTGACCCTGTTGAAATAACAGGAGAGAAGTTCAAGAATATTCTGTAAAGTAGTACACAGTTTTATACTACCAATGAATATTCTAGAATGTTCTACTGAAGTCTGATTGGGATCAGTCAGTGTCGGGCTGAATGATCCACCCGGAGTTTGCTAGAGTAAGTAATATTACAACACATCCACATCCGGAGAGGTCTCTGATGGCATTGGTGATCCCTGATGTTGACTTCAGAGAGAGACTCCCAGAAATGGGTGGCTATAGAAGTCAACAACTTGGGACCACTAGATACGGTGATGAGGGTGGATGACGGGTGGGGAGACCGGAGATGTGACCGACACTACACAACTAAAACCCAACAACAAAACAACAATTAGTCGTTCTGTCTGAGTGATAATTGTATAACACCGTTCCAAATGTCCAACAACCACCAATAACCGTCTCCTAATACGAGTGCAGAACCCTGGGAACAGAGCCTGTACACGGGTGTGCAAGGTTGTAGGGTAGATCGAATGAAATCTTGTTAAAGATTCGTTTTGTGGTTGTCCTTAAGCGTACTATCGACGAAAACCCGCAATAGGAAAGCGCCAATACGATGCCCATAACCGTTTATACTCGTTTGGATCAGGAACTAACTGCCTTAAACCCAAGGAGTCGTCTCAAGTCAGGAACTAACTGCTTTAAACTCTCGACCGCCAACCGAAACCAAGTGTACGCCAACCGAAACCCTTTTATACGGCAACCGGAACCCTCAACTCTTCGATCACAATGCCTTTTTACTTGAATGAAAGAGCTAGCAGGATGATATTGACAAGCTAGATCCCCAGATGCACCTAGTAACGCGGGGCAATCCGTGAATCGCTCAAATACAGGACAGAGATATAAATACTAAAACAGAAAATGATAAGATCAGGTAAATCGCCACAACAGAATGATGGTCCATGTGCATAATTTGTAAGGTATCGTTTCGCTGTCAGGGGAACCCCCGCTTCGGCCTCCTTCGGACCCTCCGAACGCATCTGAGGCGCATCCGACCGGCGCCCCCTCGGATGCTCCGACCCACCCCGACCATCATCCATGGCCTCCTTTGCCTGCACAATCACCGATCCGTCAAGACCCTCCCAACGATCACCTTGGGACAGAGGCTGTGACGCCGCTCAGACCTTCTGCGCTCTACGTCGGCAGTTACGGACGACCAGTATATAGTTGGCGCCCTAGCAGGCGGACCCTTAGAGTTTCTTCTCTTTGGATCCTCCCCTGCTAGGTCGGTCCCTCCGTGTATTTCCGTAGCTTTTATTCACGCTTTGGATCCTCCCCTGCTAGGCTTTCGTCGGAGTCTCCAGGGTTGCCCTTACAGCAGAAGAAACTCTCTACGGGATTAACCGGTCAAGATTGCCAGATTTGGCGCTGATTCAGGCTTGGAGTACGAGTCCGTACCCCCCTCGTCACCGCCCCTGCCACTTGACCCCTCCTCCTCTGCTCTTGTCGTCTTTACGCCCGCTATGTCTACCGGAGCTGCTCCGGACGCTGACGCGCGCATGGACGCACTTGAGGCGAAACTAGACAACCTCACCAATATCCTCACCCACCTTGCTTCCCAGGCTTCCGCTGCCGCACCACCTTCGGCAGCTCCTGAACCGCCTTCGGCATCTCCGAATGCCCCCGACGCGGATGCGTTATTTGGCGATATTACTGTCGCCTCAAAACTGGTCTTACGACCAAACCCCCCGTTTGCGTTTAACGGAGATCGCAAACGCGGCTGCGCCTTCCTATACGCGGTCAAGACTTACGCCCGGCTTGCCCCGGAAGCCTTCGTGGTCAACGGAGAGCCGAGCGAAGAAAAGGCCGTCCGCTACGCCATGTCCTATATGGCGGAGGGACCTGCTCAGCAGTGGGCAGAGCGTCATGGGAGCAAAACCCCCTTCCCCTTCCCTCGGTGGAACCTATTCCTCTCCGAGTTTCGCCTTCGGTTCGTTGAGGAGAACGGGCAGGACCTTGCACTTGCCAAGTTGGAGAGCGCGGGTTATCATATGGGAACGCGGGACGTCTACGGATACACCGACGACTTCGAGGACCTAATGGACCTTGCCGGATTCGAAGACGCGTTGGTTAAGGTGACCAAGTACCGCCATGGACTTGACCCCCTGATCAACAACGGCATCACGTCTTCGAACGACCCCCCAGACCTCCGTGACTACCTGGGCTGGCGCACTCAGGCTTTCCGCCAATACAAAGCCTTGGTGCGGGCAAAGCTCATCAAAGGGACCACCCCGCGGACGTCTTCGGGGGCTCCGCGTGGTGAAATAAAATTAGCTTATCTTAAGTTCTACTGGTCATACCAAAGATCCTCTTAAGTCTGGCTTGTGAACTTAAGTTCCATCCTTATATTCTGATTTTCACTATATGTTGGCATGTATGTTGTATATGATGAATTTTCTTGCATTAAAATAATAAATAAATAAAAGAATAAATAGAAAATAATAAATAAACAAATATATCGAGGCTTTGCACCCTCTTCTCAATCTCAAACTGCTGGAAACATTTGAAGACCGTATTGGCCAGATTCTCGCCGCTATGATGCATGTTCAGTCTATTCCAATATCAAAGCTAGTGACTGTGAGGAGGAAGGGATCATGTTGGGCAGAAGTGAATGCTGCTTGTTGTTCTTCACAAACTGAACAAGCAGTCCAACCATGGCGAGGGCATTTGGAGATGTCCAACCGTCGAGCATGGCATGGAAGACACCAGGGGCTGTCTGAAAGAGTTTGAGCTCGAATTCACAGGGGGAAAGCAACCGACATACTGCCAGATACCATTTTACTTCGGGCTGCATGATGGCAAATATGATGTGGATATTGTGTGTGAGTGTGTCGGGTGAGTGCACATGCATATTCGGCTGCAGTGTCTTGAAGGCATTGATGAGTGGCCGGTCTCCAATGATAGCAAAGGGTGGTTGCATGTTGCTGTAAGGGCAACCCTTGGAGACTCCGACGAAAGCCTAGCAGGGGAGGATCCAAAGCGTGAATAGAAGCTACGGAAATACACGGAGGGACCGACCTAGCAGGGGAGGATCCAAAGAGAAGAAACTCTAAGGATCCGCCTGCTAGGGTGCCAACTATATACTGGTCGTCCGTAACTGCCGACGTAGAGCGCAGAAGGCCTGAGCGGCGTCGCAGGCTCTGTCCCAAGGTGATCGTTGGGAGGGTCTTGACGGATCGGTGATTGTGCGGGCGAAGGAGGCCGAGGACGATGGTCGGGGTGGGTCGGAGCGTCCGAGGGGGCGCCGATCGGATGCGCCTCGGATGCGTTCGGAGGGTCCGAAGGAGGCCGAAGCGGGGGTTCCCCTGACATCACCCCCCCCTTTGAATGCGGCGTCCCGACGCATAGTTCGAAAGGGCAAGGAGTCGAAGGTTGCTGAGGCGATGTGCCGTGGTTTACCCGGGTATCTCCGATAGAAGTCCGCAATCTTGTCTGGCGCAAAGACACGGTCGAACCGAACCCACGAGTCGTGTGAAGCATCGTAGCCTTTCTACCTGACGAAATAGTTAAGACACTTATACCTTATCCTGGCATCCAAGATTTCCTCGACTTCCCATTCGGGGACTCCGTCCTCTAGTTCGGGGGGCGGTTCGTCGTAGCCGGGTCGTCCATCGAAGGGGTCGTCCTGAGCGGGCTCGAGCTTAACAATGGGGAAGACGGGGTGGAGCTTGGAGTAACGCGGGGGGAGGTCGAGCTTGTAGGCACCTTTGCTAACCTCTGCGAGCACCTTGAATGGTCCAAGGCGCTTGTGGGAGAACTTCTCGGAGGGCCGAGTCGTTCTGATGTCAGAAGCGTCCAGCCAAACCTTATCACCAACTTGAATATTCGGAGCGTCCGAACGTTTCCGATCGTAGTACCGTTTATACTCGTCTTTGGCTTTAACGAGTGCGGCCTTTGCCTCGGAGACGCCGTTAGCTATCCGATCGCGAAACTCGTTTACCGACTCCAACTCTGAGCGGGCGCCTGGCTCGAAACCCATTCGGGGGAGCCGGCCAGTGTCCGTCATAAAGGGTACCTGTTGAGTGGAGGAGTGAACGTGGTTGTTATAGGCGAACTCAGCGGCAGGGATAAGCTCGTCCCAGTCGTCTTGTTGGTAGTTGGTGAAGATCCGGATGTACTGCTCGAGCTCTTGGTTAACGCGTTCGGTTTGTCCGTCGGTTTGCGGGTGGTAAGCCGTAGAGGTAGCCGGCTTGACGCCAATTAAGCGCCAGAGTTCGCGCGTGAAGTCAGCGATGAACTGCGAGCCACGGTCCGAAATGTACTTCTCGGGGGTTCCGTGATGCCTCCAGACATTCCGATAGTACAACCGGGCGGCTCCGACCGCATCTATGGTCGTATGGCACTCAGTGAAGTGAGCGCGTTTGCCAAGAGCGTCGACGACTACCATGACCGCGTCGTACCCATGGGCCTCGGGGAGCTCGACAATGAAGTCCACCGTGACGGTGTGCCAGCGTTCGGGGGGGACTTCGGTTGGGTGCAGCTCTCCGTGCGGGAGCCTTCGGAGGGCCTTCGTGCGGCAGCACAAGTCGCAGGTCGCGACGTAGCGTCCGATATGGCGGGACATCTGTGGCCACCAGTAGTTGCGCGAAACCAGCTCTAGGGTTTTGAACCGACCGGGCGTGTCCGGCGACTCGCGTGTCGTGGCAGAGCTCGATGATGCGCCTCCTTAGGTCCTTGTCTTTGGGGACTACGACCTTGCCGCGGAAGTACAAGAGATCGCCCGAGACAGCCCACTCGTCCGAACGTGATGAGCGGGGCCCCGAACTTGACCTCGGACCTTCAAGAGTTGCCGGGCCGCAAGTGCGACGGGCTCCTCCAGGTCAGGCTCACCGGATAGCGCTTCCTTGATGTCGCGGACAAGCTCGGACCCAGGCCCAGAGACAGTGACGGCCTCAAGCGCGAACGTGGAAAAGCTCAGGGCGCAAGAGGGTGACGTCCGAGTTGTCTTCGGAGATGCCGTGGTCAGGCCGGGCGGGAGAGAGCGTCGGGCGGCCCATCTGGCGACCTGGGACGTGGTGCAGCGTGAAGTCAAACCTAGAAAGGTACAACGACCATCGGGCTTGCCGACGGTTAAGGTGCTGTGCCTTTCGGAAATACTCCAAATTCTTATGGTCAGTCCAGATCTCGACCGGATGCGCGGCGCCCTCAAGGAAATGCCGATACTCCTCGAGTGCGCGAATGATCGCGAGCATCTCCTTGTCGTGGATCTCGTAGTTGCGCTGGACATCATTTAAGCTTTTGGAATAGAACGCTACAGGGTGCCACTTCCCGTCCGGGGCGGATTGTTGTGAAAGAACCGCCCCGTCGCATAATCTGAGCTGTCTGCTTCAAGTCGGAAAGGCCGAGAGTCGTCCGGGATCGCTAAGACGGGCTCTGAGACGACCGCGTCTTTGATAGCTTGAAAGGCGGCGGCCGGCGTCCCCCAGGTCCATTTCTGGTCTTTCTTGGTGAGCGCAAAGAGAGGCTGCGCAAGGGGCCGAGAAATCCCGAATGAACCTGCGGTAGAAATTAGCAAACCCCAGAAACTGCTGGACATCCTTCTTGTTTTCGGGCGGAGGCCATGCGGAGACTCCGGCGACCTTAACGGGATCCATTTCGACGTGGTTGTGAGAGATGATAACCCCCAGGTACTCGATTGACGATTTCTCGAAGTCGCACTTCTCCTTGCGAAGGTACAGCTTGTGCATTCGGAGTCTCCGAAGGACTTCGCGGACGATCTCGCGGTGCTTACGGAGGTCCGAATGTGCGATAAGGATGTCGTCGAGGTAGATCATAACGTCTCCTGAAAGAATGAGGTCCTGGAAAATGTCATTCATCATCGTTTGGAAAGTCGCGGGGGAGTTCGTCAGGCCAAAATACATCACCAAAGGTTCGAACAACCCTCGGTTAGTCCGAAAGGCCGCCTTCCACTCGTCTCCTTCTTTAATCCGGACGTTATTGAAGCCCCAACGAACGTCGAGTTTAGTGAAATAACGGGCACCCTTGAGCCTGTTGATAAGGTCATTAATCAACGGGAGGGGGTACCGGTTCTTAATCGTCATTGCGTTGAGGGCGCGGTAGTCCTGGACAAACCGAAGTCCTCCGTCCTTTTTCTTAACGAAGAAGACGGGGGAAGCCATCGGAGATTTCGAAGGGCGGATACGACCGGTGGCAAGTCCCTCCTCGATGAACTCGTCAAGTTCGCGCTGTTCGAGGGGGGAGATCGGATACACCTTGCAATTAGCGGGCTTCGCGTCGGGAACAAGTTCGATAGCGTGGTCCCAAGCCCTCCGCTCTGGTAACGTGTCGAAGGACTCCTTGTCGAAGACGTCTTGGAACTCCTTGGCCCAGTCCGGAATTTCCGAAGGCGGGGGGGGCCGAGTTATGGGCGAAGGCCTCTGCAAGGCGTTGGGACACGGTGCTCCCGGCGCGAATCTCTTCGATTGGGCGAAAGGAGGTGTAGAAGATGCGGTCGCCGTCTTCGAGATGCTCGTCATCGTCGAGGTCTGGCGAGGGACTCGGAGGGTCCGAAGTAGCTCCGGGTTCGTCGTCAGCATCGTCTGGGCCGGCAATATCGATAGCGCAAACGGTGGGGAAGGCGCCCGAGAGCAAGCGCGATTTAAGGAGTCGGAGGCGCCGAACCTCAGCGCGCTCGGTTCGCTCCTCGTCGCGGCAAGTGGAGCAGCTTCGGGGGCAGCGACTCATTTTCACCTCTTTCGTTTCCCAGTTGATCTCGGGGTTGTGTTTCTTGAGCCAGGAGTATCCGAGTATCAAATCCTGTTTCCCAAGGTGGGTTACAGCTAGCTGAACGCGTTCGGAGTGTCCGTTGTACCGTAGAACGAGGTCCGCGATTTGGCGAATAGACCCAGCATCATTGGGGGTGCCGTCGACATTGTAGACCGGTATGGGTACTGAGAGATTTCGGACTGGCACGTTGTTTCGGTTGACGTATTCTGTGTCAATAAAGTCCGAAGTGGCTCCGCAGTCGACCAGACCTGAGAGGGAGAGCTTGAGCGCGTTCGTGGTGGACTCAAGTTCGAGGGGAAGGTGGAGCGAGTTAACCCCAGGAGCGGCAGAGATGGTATAGCTGCCAGGTAGCTTTTTCTCCCAGGCAAGTCGGCGAATCCGAACGGGGGCTTCGGAGGGGGCAGGGGGTGCGTCTTTCGTTTCAGGCTCGTTGTAGGGCAAGGGTGTCAGGGGAACCTCCCTTTCGGCCCGTAATCGACCCGATTCCGACTCCGGTGATCGCATCACCGCCATCAATCGCATCACCGCCCCCGCCTGGCGATCCCCCTGGGACCTGGCCTGCGACATGGCGCAGGCATACTGCACGGAGCAACGATCAACCTTGGCGCGTCAAGAGCGCAGTATATAGTTCAGCTACCTAGCAGGCGGACCCTTAGAGTTTCTTCTCTTTGGATCCTCCCCTGCTAGGTCAGCTTCCTTTGTATTTGCTTACTGTTATTCACTCTTTGGATCCTCCCCTGCTAGGACCTTGATCTCAGGCCTCCGGGGTTGCCCTTACAGCAGAAGAAACTCTCTACGGGATCAACCGGACAAGATTGCTAGGTTCGGCGCTGACTCAGGCTCGGAATACGAGTCCGTTCCGCCCTCGTCACCGCCCCTACCACTTGTCCCCTCCTCCTCTGTCACTCCTGTCGTCCCCGCACCTGTCATGCCTTCCGGAGCTACTCCTGACGCTGACACTCGGCTGGATGCACTCGAGGCGAAAATCGACCGCCTAACTGAGGCCCTTACTCTTCTCACCACCCAGGCTTCCGCTGCCGCTGCCGCCGCTAATACTGCTGGCGGACTCCAAACAACACCACCCCCGGAGACATCGATTCCGACTCCGACTCCGGTTCAGGGCGATTCCGAGGCCCTCTTTGGCGACATCAACCTCGCCTCAAAATTGGTCTTACGACCAAACCCTCCGTTCACCTTCAACGGCGATCGGAAACGCGGCCGCGTTCCTCTATGCGGTCCGCACCTCGCCCGCCTTGCCCCTGAGGCCTTTGTGGTCAACGGAGAGGCGAGTGAGGAAAAGGCCGTCCGCTATGCCATGTCGTTTATGGCAGAAGGACCCGCTCAGCAATGGGCGGAGCGCCACGGAAGCAAAGCCCCGTTTCCGTTTCCGTCCTGGGGCTCGTTCGTTTCCGAGTTTCGACTCCGGTTCGTCGAGGAGAACGAGCAAGATCATGCTCTCTCCAAACTGGAGACTTCCGCCTATCACATGGGCACAAAGGATGTCTACCAGTACACCGACGACTTCGAGGACCTGATGGACCTCGCCGGATTCGAAGACGCGTTGGTCAAGGTGACCAAGTTCCGCCACGGACTTGACCCCCTGATCAACAACGGAATCACGTCCTCGAACGACCCCCGGACCTCCGGGACTACCTTAGCTGGCGCACCCGGGCCCTTCCGTCAATACGAGGCCCTGGTCCGGGCCAAGCTGATCAAGTCAGCCGCCCCCAAGACGCCTGGCGGTTTGATTCGGACTCCGTTTCCGGTCAACCGCATCCCGGCTCTGGCCCCTTTCCGCCCGGTGGCTCCGGTCGTGCCACCCGCGGCCCGCGCCCCGCTCCGGTGCCTCCAGCTCCCGTCCCCATGGAGTTGGATCGCACTAGGGCTCGGGGTGCCCCTCGTCGCGCCTGCTTCAGGTGCGGCGACCCAAACCATCTCGCCCGGGATTGCCCCTCCCCGCGGACGTCCGCTCAATGGACATCCTCGATGAGGTGATCCAACAACTCGGTGACGAGATGTTAGCGGAGTTGATCGCCCGCTACTCCGACACAGCTGCCCTGCCGGAATCAACAGCGGAGTTGATGGCTGGGGAGGATTTTGTCCCCCGCGACGAGTGACCGGTGTGCCCTCGTTTGCGTCCATAAATCGTTTCGCCCCCTTGTATGATGAATGCACTCATTTGCCCTACAACGAGCCAGAAACGAAAGACATACCCTCCCCATCAATTTCCGATAAGGCCCCATCAATTTCCGATAAGGCTGCATCAATTTCCGATAAAGCCCATCAATTTCCGATAAGGCCTGTCACCCACCTCCGTCGCCTCACTGCCTGGGAAAAGAAATTACCCAAGCAGTACACTGTTGCTGCTGCCCCTGGAGTGAACTCCCTCCACCTCCCGTTGGAGCTAGAGTCCACTACCAGCGCACTCAAGCTCTCGCTTTCCGGTCTGGTTGACTGTGGTGCCACCTCTGATTTCATCGACACCCGTTGGAGCTAGAGTCCACTACCAGCGCACTCAAGCTCTCGCTTTCCGGTCTGGTTGACTGTGGTGCCACCTCTGATTTCATCGACACAAACTATGTCACTAGGAATGGCATTCCAGTCCGCACTCTGGCGCAACCGATTCCGGTCTTCAACGTCGATGGCACTCCAAATGATGCTGGCTCTATCAACCAGATCGCGGACTTGGTCCTACGCTACAAAGGCCATTCCGAGCGTGTTCAACTCGCCGTCACTCATCTTGGTAAACAAGACCTCATCCTGGGGTACTCCTGGCTGCGGAAGCACAACCCAGAGATCGATTGGGAAACCAAGGAGGTCAAGATGACACGGTGCCCCCGTGGTTGCTCCACCTGCCGCGAGGAAGAACGCGTTGAACGGACCGAGTTGCGGCGACTCCGGTCGCTTCAGAAGCGTCTCCGCTCCGGCCCGTTCCCCTCGGTCTGCGCCATGGACCTTTCTGGGTCTGATGACGGAGACGATTCCGTCTCCGGTGACGACTCCGGCCTGCCTGATCTGACGCCGGGACTCCGGCGACGACGATGACGATGGTCAGCTTGAAGATGGTGACCGCATCTTCTACACCTCGTTCCGCCCCTCGGAGGAGATACGCGCTGGCAGTACTGTCTCGCAACGCCTGGCCGAAGCCTTCACCAGGAACTCCGCCCCTCCGCCCTCCGAGATCCCGGACTGGGCTAAGGAGTTCCAGGATGTCTTCAACAAGGAGTCCTTCGACACGCTACCAGAGCGGAGAGCCTGGGACCACGCCATTGAACTCGTCCCCGACGCTAAGCCCACCAACTGCAAGGTGTACCCCATCTCGCCCCTCGAGCAACGCGAGCTCGACGCGTTCATCGAGGAAGGGCTTTCGACGGGCCGGATTCGCCCCTCCAAGTCTCCGATGGCGTCTCCGGTCTTCTTCGTCAAGAAGAAGGACGGAGGACTCCGCTTCGTCCAGGACTACCGTGCTCTCAACGCGATGACTGTCAAAAACCGGTACCCCCTTCCGCTGATCAACGACCTCATCAACCGGCTCAAAGGCGCTCGTTACTTCACCAAACTCGACGTCCGTTGGGGCTTCAACAACGTCCGGATCAAGGAAGGTGATGAGTGGAAAGCGGCTTTCCGGACTAACCGAGGCCTGTTCGAGCCCTTGGTGATGTATTTCGGCCTGACAAACTCTCCCGCGACGTTCCAAACGATGATGAATGACATTTTCCAGGATCTCATCCTCTCCGGAGACGTCATGATCTACCTTGACGACATCCTGATCGCCCATTCCGACCTCCGGAAACACCGGCAGATTGTCCAGGAGGTCTTACGGCGACTCCAGGAGCACAAGTTGTACCTTCGAGCGGAGAAGTGCGACTTTGAAAAATCGTCGATCGAGTACCTCGGAGTCATCATCTCCCACAACCACGTCGAAATGGACCCCGTCAAGGTCGCAGGCGTCTCCGCTTGGCCGACTCCGGAAAACAAGAAGGACATTCAGCAGTTCCTTGGGTTCGCTAATTTCTACCGCAGGTTCATTCGGGACTTCTCGACCCTCGCGCCCCTCTCTTCGTGCTCACCAAGAAGGACCAGCAGTGGACTTGGGGCGACGCGGAGGCCTCCGCGTTCCAAGCGATCAAGGACGCAGTCACCTCGGAACCGGTCCTGGCGATTCCGGACGACGCACGGCCTTTCCGACTTGAGGCGGACAGCTCTGATTATGCGACGGGGGCGGTTCTTTCACAATCCGCCCCGGACGGGAAGTGGCACCCTGTAGCATTCTATTCCAAAAGCTTAAATGATGTCCAGCGCAACTACGAAATCCACGACAAGGAGATGCTCGCGATCATCCGCGCACTCGAGGAGTATAGACACTTCCTCGAGGGCGCCGCGCATCCCGTCGAGATTTGGACTGACCATAAGAATCTGGAGTACTTCAGGAAGACGCAGCACCTCAACCGGAGACAGGCCCGCTGGTCCCTCTACCTCTCCCGGTTCGACTTCACGCTGCACCACAAGCCCGGCCGCGACATGGGCCGACCTGACGCCCTCTCTCGGAGACCAGACCACGGAATCGATTCCGACAACTCCGACGTCGTCCTTCTGCGGCCCGAACTCTTCCATGTCCGCGCTCTCGAAGGCGTTTCCGTTTCCGGCCCTGGTTCTGAACTCCTTCGCGACATCCGCGATGCCCTCTCCGGTGAGCCTGACCTGGAGGAGCCCGTCGCACTAGCGGCCCGGCAACTTCTTAAGGTTCAAGGTCAAGCTCGAGGCCCCCGCTCCTCACGTTCTGACGAGTGGGCCGTCTCCGGCGGTCTTCTCCATTTCCGAGGAAAGATCGTCGTACCAAAGGACAAGGACCTCCGGAGACGCATCATCGAGCTCTGCCATGACACTCGAGTCGCCGGACACGCAGGTCGCTTCAAGACCTTGGAGTTGGTCTCCCGGAACTACTGGTGGCCCCAGATGTCTCGCCATATCGGCCGGTATGTCGCGACCTGTGACTTGTGCTGTCGCACCAAGGCACTCCGGAGACTTCCCCACGGAGAGCTGCACCCGACGGAAACACCCCCAGAGCGTTGGCACACCGTCTCCGTCGACTTCATCGTCGAGCTCCCTGAGGCCCATGGGTACGACGCGATCATGGTCGTCGTGGACACCCTCGGAAAGCGAGCCCACTTCTCGGAGTGCCACACCACGGTCGACGCAGTAGGAGCAGCTCGCCTCTACTACCGGAACGTCTGGCGGCACCATGGGACTCCGAAAAGTACGTCTCCGACCGCGGCTCGCAGTTCATCGCGGACTTCACCCGAGAACTATGGCGTCTAATCGGCATCAAGCCTGCCACATCCACCGCGTACCACCCGCAGACGGATGGCCAGACGGAGCGCGTCAACCAGGAATTGGAACAGTACCTGCGGATCTTCACCAACTATCAGCAGGACGACTGGGACGAGCTGATTCCGGCCGCGGAGTTCGCTTACAACAACCACGTTCACTCCTCCACCCAACAAGTTCCTTTCATGACGGACACGGGACGACTCCCGCATGGGCTTTGAACCCGGAGTCCATTCCGCCATAGAGTCAGTGAACGAGTTCCGCGACCGAATCGCCACTGGGGTTGCCGAAGCCAAGGCCGCGCTTACTAAGGCCAAGGAGGAGTACAAACGCTACTACGACCAGAGACGCACTCCGTCTCCGGAGTTTAAGGTTGGCGACCGTGTCTGGCTGGATGCTTCTGACATCAGGACGACTCGCCCCTCGGAGAAGTTCTCCCACCGCCGTCTGGGACCATTCAAGATAGTCGCGGAGATCAGCAAAGGTGCCTACAAACTCGACCTCCCTCCACGCTACTCGAAGCTCCACCCGGTCTTCCCCGTCGTCAAGCTCGAGCTCGCTCAAGACGACCCCTTTGATGGACGCCCTGGCTACGACCAGCCCCCTCCGGACCTCGAGGACGGAGTCCCGGAGTGGGAAGTAGACGAAATCTTGGACGCTAGGATCAGGTATAGGCGGCTGAACTACTTCGTCAGGTGGAAAGGCTACGACGCGTCGCACGACCAGTGGGTCCGCTTCGACCGCGTCTTCGCCCCAGACAAAGTCGCGGAGTTCTATCGTAGGTACCCCGGCAAACCACGGCACATCGCCTCCGCGACCTTCGACACAATTCCTTTCCGATCTATGCGTCGGGGCGCCGCATTCAAAGGGGGGGGTGATGTCAGGGGAACCTCCCTTTCGGCCCGTAATCGACCCGATTCCGACTCCGGTGATCGCATCACCGCCATCAATCGCATCACCGCCCCCGCCTGGCGATCCCCCTGGGACCTGGCCTGCGACATGGCGCAGGCATACTGCACGGAGCAACGATCAACCTTGGCGCGTCAAGAGCGCAGTATATAGTTCAGCTACCTAGCAGGCGGACCCTTAGAGTTTCTTCTCTTTGGATCCTCCCCTGCTAGGTCAGCTTCCTTTGTATTTGCTTACTGTTATTCACTCTTTGGATCCTCCCCTGCTAGGACCTTGATCTCAGGCCTCCGGGGTTGCCCTTACAAAGGGAGTTGATTCATCATACAAACAAGTGAAACGATTTATGGACGCGAACGAGGGCACACCAGTCACTCGTCGCGGGGGACAAAATCCTCTGCCGGAACCTCCGAATGCGCCTCTGCTAAGGCCGCGGTATCGGACAACCGCGCGAGCAGCTCTCCTAGCATTTCGTCGCCAAGTTGCTGGATTACCTCGTCAAGGATGTCCACATGGCGAACATCGGCGGGGAGCGGGCAATCCCGGGCCAAGTGGTTGGGGTCGCCACATCTGAAGCAGGCTCGACGAGGGGCGCCCCGAGCCCTAGTACGATCCAACTCCATAGGGACGGGAGCCGGAGGTACCGAGACGGGGGCGCGGGCCGCGGGTGGCGCAGGTGCGGCCACCGGGCGGATAGGGAACGGAGTTGCCGAACGAGCGATAGGGAATGCGCCACGCGGAGCCCCCGAAGGCGTCCGCGGGGTGGTCCCTTTGATGAGCTTCGCCCGCACCAAGGCTTCGTATTGGCGGAAAGCCCGAGTGCGCCAGCCCAGATAGTCACGGAGGTCTGGGGGGTCGTTCGAGGACGTGATGCCATTGTTGATCAGGGGGTCAAGTCCATGGCGGTACTTGGTCAACTTAACCAACGTGTCTTCGAATCCGGCGAGGTCCATTAGGTCCTCGAAGTCGTCGGTGTATCCGTAGACGTCCCGCGTTCCCATGTGGTAACCCGCACTCTCCAACTTGGCAAGCGCAAGGTCCTGCTCGTTCTCCTCAACGAACCGAAGGCGGAACTCGGAGAGGAATAGGTTCCACCGAGGGAAGGGGAAGGGGGTTTTGCTCCCATGACGCTCTGCCCACTGCTGAGCAGGTCCCTCCGCCATATAGGACATGGCATAGCGGACGGCCTTTTCTTCGCTCGGCTCTCCGTTGACCACGAAGGCTTCCGGGGCAAGCCGGGCGTAAGTCTTGACCGCGTATAGGAAGGCGCGGCCGCGTTTGCGATCTCCGTTAAACGCAAACGGGGGGTTTGGTCGTAAGACCAGTTTTGAGGCGACAGTAATATCGCCAAATAACGCATCCGCGTCGGGGGCATTCGGAGATGCCGGAAGGCGGTTCAGGAGCTGCCGAAGGTGGTGCGGCAGCGGAAGCCTGGGAAGCAAGGTGGGTGAGGATATTGGTGAGGTTGTCTAGTTTCGCCTCAAGTGCGTCCATGCGCGCGTCAGCGTCCGGAGCAGCTCCGGTAGACATAGCGGGCGTAAAGACGACAAGAGCAGAGGAGGAGGGGTCAAGTGGCAGGGGCGGTGACGAGGGGGGTACGGACTCGTACTCCAAGCCTGAATCAGCGCCAAATCTGGCAATCTTGACCGGTTAATCCCGTAGAGAGTTTCTTCTGCTGTAAGGGCAACCCTGGAGACTCCGACGAAAGCCTAGCAGGGGAGGATCCAAAGCGTGAATAGAAGCTACGGAAATACACGGAGGGACCGACCTAGCAGGGGAGGATCCAAAGAGAAGAAACTCTAAGGATCCGCCTGCTAGGGCGCCAACTATATACTGGTCGTCCGTAACTGCCGACGTAGAGCGCAGAAGGCCTGAGCGGCGTCGCAGGCTCTGTCCCAAGGTGATCGTTGGGAGGGTCTTGACGGATCGGTGATTGTGCGGGCGAAGGAGGCCGAGGACGATGGTCGGGGTGGGTCGGAGCGTCCGAGGGGGCGCCGATCGGATGCGCCTCGGATGCGTTCGGAGGGTCCGAAGGAGGCCGAAGCGGGGGTTCCTCTGACAGTTGCAGCCCAGATTGCAGCCCACCTGCGGAAGGCACCAGCTTGCGACTCTCCAAATCGACAAGCTCCCCTTGTTATAATCACCACCTTTTGTGTATTTTGTGATCATGTTCACATTCAATTCGGGATTGCATGTCCTGATATGGTCGTTGAGGTTGCTCGTCGATGCATCATAGCAGGCATGGGTTACGAATGATAAAGCATTTCCGTCAAAGTCAGAGAAAGTGGGCAAAATACGTAAACATGCACTTTTTACAATGAAACTCATACTGGATGATAGTTCCACTACACTTTATAGTCGGGGGCAGTACGTAGTGCTTGTAGCAGGTGGTATCACTAGCTGACCATGCCTTCACTTGAATTACTATAAACACAGTCAGTGCTTATAGAGTGATATCATAAGCCTGTCAGGGGAAGCCCCCTTTCGGCCCATTGGACGCGTCCGATTCCGGTCTGATTCCAGTTCTGACTCCGGTCCGGCCCTCCATCTCGCCCGCACAATCACTGATCCGTTGACGCCCTCCTGACGGTCGCCCTGGGACCTCGCCTGCGACGCTGCCCCCAAGCCTTCTGTGCCCGACAGCGGCAGCTACGGACAAGCAGTATATAGTCAGCTACCTAGCAGGCGGACCCTCAGAGTTTCTTCTCTTTGGATCCTCCCCTGCTCGTCTCCCAGAATCCCGACCTCTCGCCTTCGGACCGGTGAATGGCCAGAAGGATGGCGCCCAGGTAGCGGCACACGTCGGGCAACTTCCCGCGATGCGGTCAGGGACTCTAGCGAGTTCACCAGCCGGAGGTCTGAGTCCAGAGAGCGCATCGACGACAACTCCGCAAGTGCGCGGGTCCGAGCATCCGGGAAATCCCCGTCGGACGAATGAACCGCCGATTGCTGCAACAGCAGCACGCCTAACGGTGACAAGCGCTAACAGTGACAAGCTCTGATCGGCAGGCACAGACAGATCCCCATGCAACCGGCGAGACTCGGCAATAGCCCGATCCAAATCCCACTCTTTCCCGAACCACAGGGAGACTCGAGGAAACGACGGTACCTGGAAACCCATGGTGGGATAAGAAGGGGGGCGGGTCTTACCCGCAGGAACGTGCGGCCGGGACGACACTCCTCCTAACGGGCGATCGGCGACAGGAGAGATCGGTCGGCGGAAGTTGGGGCGAGGTTTCGGAGGGAGCCGTCCTCGCGACGCCAGATGAAAGAGGAGGGGAACGCATCGAATAAAACACCGAAGTAGAGGTGCTGGAGCCCGAAGACAATTGGCTGCCATAGGCCGGCTTTCATCAAGCGGTCGAACTCGCCTTGCCACAAAATTTGTCGAGAAGACGATGATGGTGGAGGTACCACAGACAAGGCTACGGGAGGCGGGAGCTCGATGCGAGCGGACTAAGGGGGCCAGACGGGGGAGTAGCTTGGAAGAGTGCTTGGCGGCGAGAGACGGAGGCAAGTCATCCAACGAACGAAGGGGCTTGAACGACTCCCGGTACGACGGGTCTCGCCCCTACGCAACAGGCCAAAACAAAGGAAACTCGACGAGCGACATCGAGGCAAAACGCACGAACAAACGACCAGGCTCCGAAGACGGGGGAATAAATAGATACTGCTTGTCCATAGCTGCTGCTGTCAGGCACAGAAGGCTTGGGCGGTATTGCAGGCCAGGTCCCAGGCCAACCGTTGGGAGGGCATTGATGGATCTGTGATTGGCGCAGACTTAAGCGGGGGTTGGACCAGAAACACAATCGTCTCTGGAGGCCGAAAGGAAGGTTCCCCTGACATCCCGTCACAATGCCAGATTGCCTGCAGGTGAAAATTTATCTTAAAATTACCTATGTCATTTTCCGGAAGATATTGTTTATTAATGTTACAGTATATATTGCCCACATACAGTATACTGCCCATAACATGTCAAAACACAAAAGGAAAGAAAATGACATTTTGCAACAATTTTGCAGTACCCAATGCTCTGTGTGGATAAGGAGTGACTCATGGGATGGGATAAGGAGTGACTAGTGACCGTGACCGTCGCATCATTTCTCCCCATCCTTCATCTTCTGCTCGCCACTGCCAAATGAGCGCCAACTTGTGTCGTTCAGTCCTATTGTGCTGTGCGTCGGCCGTCTGCGCCGCATTCATTTCCTCGCTAAGCGGTCCTAGGCTTCCTCTCGCCACCCGCCACCGACTCCGACCATGAGCCGCTCTCGCGCAGCATGACACACAGCGAGGCGCCTGGATGGTGCCGGCGCCGCAAGCGCTATCGTGACCCGCGGGAGAAGGCGCTGGACGCGGAGTTCGCCGCGCGTGAGTACGTGCGCGACGCGAAGACGGGCCGTTTCGCGGTGCGCAACCCGCCCGGGCCGGTATTGCAGATGCTGTATGCCCCGCTGCCGGCGAGCTCGGAGAAGCCACTTGCGGAGCAGGGCGAGGAGGAGCATGAACATGAGGAACCGGGGCACGATGTCGGGATGGAGGACAGCACAGGTGGGGAGTCGGAGTCGGAGCAGCGATTGGAGTCGGTGTACTTTTCGTGCGAGCTTTGAGGTGCGTGCTTACGATTGGGTCTTCCTGCGAGACTGACTTTCCACCAGGCATTCCAACGGATCGCGCCAGCTAATACTTCATTGTTTGGTGCGTCGATCAAAGTCTCTATCATCTGGCTCTTGCTGAATCTTGCGCCAGAGACGGCCAGGCTAGTTATTAGAAATCAATATATTTCGCCTCGCCAGGGCACAACCTTCTTATAAACACCAAACACGCCGTCTGCATCCGCATCCGCTTCCACGTCGCCCCAGCGTCGCTTGCCGTCGCTGCGCTTGGAACTGACCGAGCCACTCTTGCGCGGGAGGTCATGCACGTGACGGTTGCGTCGCCAGATGCCCACCTCGACCCGCGCAGTGTTGGCGTCCTCGATCCAAAGTGCGCGGATCAGACCTTCCGCGCGGGACGACCCGCTCCCAGCGAGCCTCGCAGGAGAGCCGAGGAGGGCGGCGATCGGGGCGAATGGGGAGGTGAGTTGGGCGTGCGCAAGCGTCAGGGCAGTGGGTCCATCCCGTGCTGCTGTTGGAAGACCAGGGGGAGGATTAGCAGATGGTGCGGTGTTGACGCATGGGCGGCTCTCCACAGCTTCGGAAAGCTCATGCTTTCGGTCTGCGAAAACGATGCGCCGCGTGCGTAGGCAGGCGACGTGGACTGTGAGGCCCAGCGCCAAGAAGGAGTGGAGTGACAGCAGTGTTATAAAGGTAAGCGTCGGTGCGAGAGGGTAATATGCGTGCAGTCGCCTGCCGGGCAGAAGCACAACACGGGCCGTAGCTTGGAGCCACATGTTTGCGAGACTGATGAGATAAGATGACACGAGGACCAAACCAGCGAGAACAACGCCGCTCCCAAAGAACCTGGGTGCCTGTACACGCTTGCGGCTACGAGCGAGGTAGATTGTCGCTTGGGAGACGGACGCCGGACCGGGGGAGGAAAAGACGCGGAAAAGAATGGCGAATCTGGAAAGCTGATCAGCGCGGCATGACAAAACGAAGGCAAGACAGACTGCAGCGGTGTCAGAAGAGCGGGTCGTAGAGAATGCCGTCCGTGCTGTTCTGATAGCCATGACGCTGCCACGGAGTAGGCACACAGCGACAAGAGGATTGGGAAGCTGACCAGCCATGTGATATTCGTCTGTGCGACAATTTCAGTCAGCGGGTGGAAGCGAAAGATTGGCCACGCACGATAGCGGTGCTGCCGAAAAGTCCCCACAATCTCAGGCTGTCTGAATCCCGCAGCGTCTCCGTCCCCCCAAGGCCGAGGATGTACAGCGCGAACGTCGTTGTCATCCCGACACTCAACAGCGCATTCATCACGCCCGGAATCAAGACGCTGAAGCCCAGCCATGCTCGCTGTGGCTCCTCCTCTCTCCTGCTCCGGCGCTTCGGGGGGTTGACGCCCAGCGACACAAGGAAGTCCTGTTTCCGCAGGGGCTGGAGGACGGGCGGGGGGAGCGGGAGTGATTTGACATCATGGCTGTCGTCGATATATACGGCGGGAGCGTTGGGGAGCAAGGGGACGGGCTCAGACGGAAGCTGAACGGGTGGCGGGGCAGCGGGGGTCGGGCATGCCGTCGTTGTCCTTGTCGGCTGTGCGGTAGTCAGGGGCGTGGCCGTGCCGGAGGACCCTGAGCCAGATGCGGACCGACTACCCGCGGAAGACGAGGCTGTCGAGTGAGATGTGGAGGACGACGTTGATCGGCGCGGCACCAGCGGTGTTATGGGCGTAAGCGGGACGATGGCGGGGAGGGCATACTGGGCAGTCGAATCACCAGGCATGGCGAGGGACACCACTCATCGTCGTGCGGGGCTCGATATAAGTGTACAGGCGCGGGCACTGTCAAACGAGATAACTTGATATGATTCACGGAGAAGGGGAAGGGGGCGTGATGATCAGTGTTTCTGACGGATGGCGCGGGGATGAGGGTGGGAAGGTGAACGGAAATAGGCCAACGGACAGCCATGACGGTGTTCCCAAAAGCCGTCGCCTGTCGAAAAGGCGCTGGCTCGTTGCTCGCAACGGGCTTGACGCGGAATCAGAATGGAGCTGGAAGATTGCCCACAGCCGATCGTGGAGATCCCGCGTATATGCAGTGTCGTGGCTGTGAGCAAAGTAAGTGGTTACTTTAAGGTAAAGAGAAGTAAGTACTCGCGAAAAGTTCGAACGGTTTCATGGGGCTTGAATGGAAAAGCATCAAACGCCACTACCGATGACTCAAACTCGATTCCGGAGAAGGAGTTCACGCAAGCTATCGCGAAAACGAGGGCTGAGGCTGTGCGCACAGCCTAATCCGGCGCTTGTCGCAATGATGGGGATTGGGCGGACGTGCGGTCGAGCAGTTCTGAACAGTTATGAGTCTCTGGCAGCAGGAAGCAAGGAAGCTGGCAGACTGCAATGAGTCGGTCGTCGTGGCAGCTTCCAAGAGGCTGAGTCATGACATGGCGCCGACCGACGCAATTGATGCGATTGATATCACTCCAAGCTTCTTTTTTCTCATCGGCACAGCATTGGAATGGCGGGCCGAACAACAAGCAGTGCGAAAACCGAACGAAAACCACTCAGCGGTCCTGCCCCCCTCGTCAGTGTGACCCGGTAAACCTTGCTCAGCGACGACTCCTGAACACAACTAGTGAACTACCTAGCGGCCGGCCAGGCGGGTGGACTCCGCGAATCTGCGCCGGCTGTGCGCGATATCCCGCAAAACATCATTACGCTTGGGAGCGTCGCCAGACGGCGGCCCTCGCGCGTAACGACTGCGCGAATGCGACCGTTGCAGGATCAGTGCCATTGTAGTAATGCGATCACGGCCTGTCCCGCGCTAACGCGCGAAAGTCCGGTCGCCTCGGGCGGCTATTGGAATTGTTGCTATGACCGGATCAGAGGGCTAGGAGGGCGTCTTGGCCTCCAAAAAGAGCAATTTGTAAATCAGGCAGCGCCACAAACGCCTAAATCTCGTGATCTGGTTCCTTCAAAGTGTTGCGCAGATCCTTCGATCATTGGTACTGGGCTCCGCTTCGTCACGAACTCAGCACAATGTTGATAGTTATTGCGGTACGTCGCGACGGCAGTCGCAATTAATATTCATTGGAGTCGCTGGGGTTTGCGATCCGGCGATGTGCGCAATATCGTTCCCAGCGGAGCCGTGGGCCGTCGCCGGCGCCGTTTAAAAGGCAGACCGGGTTTCACGGCCTCTTCCCAACCTCTCAGCATGCATTTCTCCCTCACTACCCTCTCCGTGCTCTTCCTCGCCTCATCCGCCTACGAAGCCCGGGCCGCACAGGTCGACTGGTACCTTGGGGCGGAATGCACGGGCGAGCTACTCGCGACGCACAGCTTCGTTGGCATGAAAGGCACGTGCCTCTCCAACGACGTGGCCGCCCGCACCGCGAAAAGCATCTCGTGGGCGGGGCTCCACGGCGAGGAAAATATCGAGACGATCCTCTTCTTCCCGACCGGCGGCGCGAACGACAACTGTTCTGGCAGCGTCCTGACGGGGAGCAATGAGACGTCGGGCTGCGTGACCGCGCCACCAGGGTGAGTGTCGTGTCGCTCGTGCTTGCGCCGTCGGCTGACGCGGAATGTGTATAGCTTCGACTGGCAGAGCGTCAGCCTTGTCTAAGCATAATTAAATATGAACTAACGTCTTGTATATTGTTCATGTTGGCCCAGAAAGAAGTCATTTTGTTGCGCTGCTCTCAGGACGAAAGTTTGAGGGCCTATGCCGTTGGGGACGGGGAATCGGACGCACCACACACGCGCGGGCCGGAAAATCGATCAAAAGCAGCCGCGGTATGCGCAGCCCTCCTCCAGCCCGGGATCAACGACGGCGCGGCAGTTTCACTTTCACAGTTTTAACTTTTAGCCTTTCGCTTCCGCTCTTGGCATTCTTTCGCACGACGCACGAAGCGGTGTGCGAGGGCAGCCGCGCCTGCTGATGGCGAGAAGAAGAAACCGCATTATGGTCCAGGCCCACCTCCGCTCTTGCCCTGGGGCGTGCAGGATGGATTAGTATGTTCGTGCTCGACTTGGCACAGTCCGTCGTGCTCCCTCGTGTTCGCGAAAGATGAGTCGCCGAGATTATAGCGAAACGCCGCCCCCCGAGTCCGCCGTCGCGCACATGCCGGCGTTGTCCGGTTCCTTGCGAGCGCAATACAACAGGTGTGCAGATCCTTCGATCATTGGTACCGGGCCTCGCTTCGTCACGAACTCAGCACAGTGTTAATAGTTGTTGCGGTCCGTCGCGACGGCAGTCGCACTTGCTAGCGGCCCATAGCGGTTTGCGATCCGGCGATGTGCGCAATGTCGTTCCCAACATACGCGTGGGCCGTAGCCTTTAAAAGGCAGACTGGTTCCCGCTGCCCCTTCCCAATCGCACAGCATGCATTTCTCCCTCACCACCACCCTCTCCGCGCTCTTCCTCGCCTCCTCTGCCTTCGGCGCCGCACAGGTCAATTGGCACCTTGGGGCGGAGTGCACCGGCGAGCTACTCGGGACGCACACCACCGGTGTCTTGCCAGGCAACTGCCTCTCCAACGCCCTGGCCCGCACCGCGAAAAGCATCTCGTGGGCAGGGCTCCACGGCGAGGAAAACATCCAGTTGATCCTCTTCTTCCCGACCGGCGGCCAGCACGACAACTGTAATGGGGAAGTCTTCACGGGGAGCAATCAGACGTCGGGCTGCGTGACCGCGCCACCAGGGTGAGTGTCGTGTTGCTCGTGCTTGCGCCGTCGGCTGACGCGGCATGTGTATAGCTTCGACTGGCAGAGTGTCAGCCTTGTCTAAGCGTAATTAAATATCAACTAACGTCTTGTATATCGTTCATTTTGGCCAAGAAACAAGGCATTTTGTTGCGCTGCTCTCAGGACGAAAGTTTGAGCGACTATGCCGTCGGGGACGGGTGTGCCAGCTCTCCAAACCCTTCGGCCCATACGCGTCGGACATATCCTTCGCCGGAGTAGACGGATTCGGCGTTGTTGCCGTTGAGTGGGGCCGCGGCTAGCGAGAATGCCGTCTGGCTGCCGCTGTGGTCTATTTGGATGCGAGACACCGCGGCTGTGCCCGGGGCAGGCTGTAGGCGGGCAGGACGGGGAATGAGGGGAGAATGGTGGGTGGTTGATAAGGGGCACGTGCGTGGCGACCGGTGACATCGCCCGATCAGGCCGGTTGCCATGCCATGCCACGTTTTTTGCCTTCGTCCCCCACGAGCCCTGCCCCGACGGGTCGGTAAGCAGCCCAAGTGCGCCAACGGCGGGCTGCTAGTCACTTGTACTACTGGGCCTGGGCGCTGTCGAGCGATGCGGAGGCGGACCCGTATTCTGCGCGCATCAGGCTTTCGGCGCATTCGAGTCAGGAAACCCAATTTTTCCTATGAGAAGCTCAGCCAAAGCTACGCAAGGTCCCGTAGCCATCTTTTCTGATGGTCAACCATTAGCTAATGGGTCATTGATCGCAGCTGATGGGGCCTCCTGGTTACCAATACCAGTTCATGATAGTTGATGGTAGCTGATGGCTTAGTGATGGGTCTGCTTAGAATACTGATGGCTACTGATCTTTAAATAATAAAGCTCACTACTGTCCAATCTTGTACTCGATAAAATTGATGATGTTAGACTTGAGTATTGATGGTAGCTGATCTGTCAGTGATGTGGATGTTTGAGAGTAAATGTGTACTTAACCAATGGTCTAATACTGAGATTGTGAAATAAAATTATATCAGTGCTGATCAATCATAGACTTGGCCCCTAATCTCTCAATGTTATCTGGATATGTATATCAGGTAGGTATCACCTCTGGTACCACCCTCAGTATTACCCTCAGTATCACCCCCGGCCCCCTATCACTATTATTATCGAGGGGGGTTCAAGATCCTTATCAGGCACATAAGGTGGGAGAGGGGGGGTCCCTAGGGGTAGCAAAAAAAACTTTTTGTATAAAGATTCTTTATTAAAAATATATAACACTCACTGTATAGCATATCCATAGTGTTAAAGAGCTCAAAGTGAGTCTATAAAGATATATATATATATGTCTTCATGCGAAGTTTGTCCAAAACGTCAATTTCTGCGCCGCTTTTGATCCCATCATTGGTCACCTGATTCAAGATCTTATCTTATCATGGGAATATTGTCAGAAATCGGCGCTTATTAACCAGGCCGCACGCCTCCGATCAAGTTCCACAGACAAGTAGCTTAACCACTACCCGAGGGTACAAAGGAGACGAAGGGGAGATAAAAGCGTGGCTACCAGCCACGCGGACGCCACTACTTAAGCACTCCTCCGGCACAGCCCTAACCCGAGCTCCGGCCGGCCGCGATCACATGCGGGACCGCGCATCACCGCACGTCCGGCACTCCCGATACCGTTAACAAATATATTACCTGATATAGTAAGGGAGGGGGGGAGGGGGGGTCCTGGAGGGTTGGAAAAAAAGAAATCTGACCCTATATCCGGGATTCGAATGTTGAACCCCCCTTGATTATTATTGATTATTTATAATAAAACAAATATTGGCAAAGTTATTATTTGATAGTAGGAAAGTAATAATTTATTATATTTAGTCTAACAAAACTAATCATTAACTTGAATAACTTCCTTATACACCATTGCCGCTGCTCCTGGGGCAAACTCCCTCCACCTCCCGTTGGAGCTAGAGTTGCGCTTAGACACTTGCTTTCCGGTCTAGTTGACTGTGGGGCCACCTCTGACTTCATCGACACGAACTACGTCGCTTGGAATGGCATTCCCGTCTGCACCCTGGCACAACCGATTCTGGTCTTCAATGTCGATGGCACGCCAAATGACGCTGGCTCCACCAATCAGATTGCGGACTTGGTCTTATGCTACAAAGGCCACTCCGAGCGTGTTCAACTCGCCGTCACTCACCTTGGCAAACAGGACCTCATCTTAGGTTACTCCTGGCTGCAGAAGCATAACCCAGAGATCAATTGGGAAACCAAGGAGGTCAAGATGACACGGTGCCCCTGCGGCTGCTCCACTTGCCACGAGGAAGAACACGCTGAACGGACCGAGCTGCAGCGACTCCGGTTACTTCAGAAGCGACTCCGCTCCGGCCTGTTCCCCTCGATCTGCGCCATGGACCTGTTGGGCCCCGACAACGGAGACGATTCCGATTCCGGTCTCGACTCCGGCCTGCCAGAACTGACACCGGACTCGGACTTGGACGACAATGATGATGAACTTGAAGATGGTGACCGTATCTTCTACACCTCGTTTTGCCCCTCAGAGGAGATACGTGGCCGAAGCCTTTGCTACTGCCCTCCAACATCCGGGACTGGGCTAAAGAGTTACGGGATGTCTTCAACAAGGAGTCCTTCAACACGCTACCGGAGCGGAGGACCTGGGACCATGCCATCGAACTCGTTCCGGACGCTAAGCCCACCAACTGCGAGGTGTACCCCATCTCGCCCCTCGAGCAATGCAAGCTCGACGTGTTCATTGAGGAAGGGCTGTCGACGGGCTGGATTTGCCCCTCCAAGTCTCCCATGGCGTCTCCGGTCTTCTTCGTCAAGAAGAAGGATGGCGGACTCCGCTTCGTCCAGGACTATCGCGCCCTCAACGCAATAACGATTACGAACCGGTACCCCCTCCCGTTGATTAATGACCTTATCAACAGGCTCAAGGCCGCCCGCTACTTCACTAAGCTTGACGTTCATTGGGGCTTTAATAACGTCCGGATTAAAGAAGGAGACAAGTGGAAGGCGGCCTTTTGGACTAACCGAGGCCTGTTCGAGCCCTTGGTGATGTATTTCGACCTGACAAACTCTCCAGCGACGTTCCAAACAATGATGAATGACATTTTCCAGGACCTCATCCTCTCAGGAGACGTTATGATCTACCTTGACGACATCCTTATCGCGCATTTGGACCTCCGTAAGCATCGCGAAATTGTCAGGGAGGTCCTTCGGCGACTCCGAATGCACAAGTTGTACCTTCGCAGGGAGAAGTGCAACTTCGAGAAATCGTCAATCGAGTACCTCAGGATGTGCACTCAGTTTTACTAATAAAACTGTGGCTACTGGTGAAGGGCTGTACTCATAAACTCCGTGGTTGGTGTAAGGGCAACCCCGGAGGCCTGAGATCAAGGTCCTAGCAGGGGAGGATCCAAAGAGAAGAAACTCTAAGGGTCCGCCTGCTAGGTAGCTGACTATATACTGCTTGTCCGTAGCTGCCGCTGTCGGGCACAGAAGGCTTGGGCGGCGTCGCAGGCGAGGTCCCAGGCGCGACCGTCGGGAGGGCGTTGACGGATCGGTGATTGTGCGGGCGAGATGGAGGGCCGGACCGGAGTCGGAACCGAGTCGGACCGGAATCGGAGGCGTCTCCGAGGGGCCGAAAGGGAGGTTCCCCTGACATCACCCCCCTTTGAATGCGGCGTCCCGGCGCATAGACCGGAACGGAATCGAGTCGAAGGTCGCAGAGGCGATGTGTCGTGGCTTGCCAGGGTACTTACGATAGAACTCCGCAATTTTCTCCGGGCGAAGACGCGGTCGAAGCGGACCCACTGGTCGTGCGGACGCGTCGTAGCCTTTCCATCTGACGAAGTAATTCAGCCGTTTATACCTCACCCTTGCGTCCAAGATTTCCTCTACTTCCCACTCCGGGACTCCGTCCTCGAGGTCCGGAGGGGGCTGGTCGTAGCCGGGGCGTCCGTCGAAGGGGTCGTCCTGGGCGACCTCGAGGCTTGACGACGGGGAAGACCGGGTGGAGCTTCGAGTAGCGCGGAGGGAGGTCGAGCTTGTAGGCACCTTTGCTGATCTCCGCGACTATCTTGAACGGTCCGAGGCGGCGATGGGAGAACTTTTCCGAGGGGCGAGTCGTCCTGATGTCAGAGGCATCCAGCCAAACACGGTCGCCAACCTTAAACTCCGGAGACGGAGTCCGTCTCCGGTCGTAGTAGCGCTTGTACTCCTCTTTGGCCTTAGTGAGCGCGGCCTTGGCTTCAGCAACACCGGTGGCGATCCGGTCACGGAACTCGTTCACTGACTCCATGGCGGAACGGACTCCGGGTTTGAAGCCCATGCGGGGAGCCGTCCCTGTGTCCGTCATGAAGGGGACCTGCTGCGTGGAGGAGTGAACATGGTTGTTGTAGGCGAACTCCGCGGCCGGAATCAGCTCATCCCAGTCGTCCTGCTGGTAGTTGGTGAAGATCCGCAAGTACTGCTCCAGCTCCTGGTTGACGCGCTCTGTCTGGCCGTCCGTCTGTGGATGATACGCGGTGGACGTGGCGGGCTTGATGCCGATTAGACGCCAAAGTTCTCGGGTGAAGTCCGCGATGAACTGCGAGCCACGGTCGGAGACGTACTTCTCCGGAGTCCCATGGTGCCGCCAGACATTCCGGTAGTAGAGGCGGGCTGCCCCTACTGCATCGACCGTCGTATGACACTCCGAGAAGTGGGCGCGTTCCGAGGGTGTCAACGACGACCATGATCGCGTCGTACCCATGGGCTTCGGGAAGCTCTACGATGAAGTCGACGGAGACGGTATGCCAGCGTTCCGGGGGCGTTTCCGTGGGGTGCAGCTCTCCGTGGGGCAGTCTCCGGAGTGCCTTGGTGCGACAGCACAAGTCACAGGTCGCGACATACCGGCCGATATGGCGAGACATCTGAGGCCACCAGTAGTTCTGGGAGACCAACTCCAGGGTCTTGAAACGACCTGCGTGTCCGGCGACTCGGGTGTCATGGCAGAGCTCGATGATGCGTCGAGAGCTGCACCCCACGGAAACGCCCCCGGAATGCTGGCATACCGTCTCCGTCGACTTCATCGTAGAGCTCCCCGAAGCCTATGGGTACGATGCAATCATGGTCGCCGTTGACACCCTTGGAAAGCGCGCCCACTTCTCGGAGTGTCATACGACGGTCGATGCAGTAGGGGCAGCCCGCCTCTACTACCGGAACGTCTGGCAGCACCATGGGACTTCGGAGAAGACATCTCCAACCGCAGCTCGCAGTTCATCGCGGACTTCACCCGAGATTTTGGCGTCTAATCGGCATCAAGCCTGCCACATCCACCGTGTATCACCCGCAGATGGACGGGCAGACAGAATGGGTCAACCAGGAGTTGGAGCAATACCTGCGGATCTTCACCAACTATCAGCAGGATGACTGGGACGAGCTGATTCCGGCCGTGGAGTTTGCTTACAACAACCACGTTTACTCCTCTACACAACAAGTTCCATTCATGACGGACTCGGGCCGGCTCCCGCACATGGGCTTCGAACCCGGAGCCCACTCCGCTATGGAGTCTGTGAACGAGTTCCACGACCGGATCGCCACTGGTGTTGCTGAAGCCAAGGCTGCGCTCACAAAGGCCAAAGAGGAGTACAAGCGCTACCACGACCAGAGATGCACTCCGTCTCCGGAGTTCAAGGTTGGCGACCGTGTTTGGCTGGATGCCTCTGACATAAGGACGACTCGCCCCTCGGAAAAGTTCTCCCACTGCCGCCTCAGACCTTTCAAGATAGTCGCGGAGACCAGCGGAGTGGGAAGTAGAGGAAATCTTGGACGCAAGGGTGAGGTATAAATGGCTGAATTACTTTATCAGATGGAAAGACTACAATGCGTCGCACAACCAGTGGGTCCGCTTCGACCGCGTCTTTGCCCTGGAGGAAGTTGCGGAGTTCTATCGAAAGTACCCTGGCAAACCACGGCACATCGCTTCTGTGACCTTCGACTCGATTCCATTCTGGTCTATCCGTCGAGACGCCGCATTCAAAGGGGGGGTGATGTCAGGGGAACCCCCCCTTTTGACCCCTCAGAGACGCGTCCGACTCCGGTCCGACTCCGGTTCCGGTCCGGCCCTCCATCTCGCCCGCACAATCACCGATCCGTCAACGCCCTCCCGACGGTCGCCCTGGGACCTCGCCTGCGACGCCGCCCAAGCCTTCTGTGCCCGACAGCGGCAGCTACGAACAAGCAGTATATAGTCAGCTACCTAGCAGGCGGACCCTCAGAGTTTCTTCTTTTTAGATCCTCCCCTGCTAGACCTTAATCTCAGGCCTCTGGGGTTGCCCTTACAAAAACCAGCCAAAATAGGCACTCTTCTATGTATAAATGTCATTGATCAGGTATTGAACAGACTGTTGTTAGATCATGATATATCATTACTGTCTGATGATAATCCTTGTCAAAAACTCCAACCTCAAACCACAGATCACCCATATCCCACTCAGAGACCACCAATCATATGCCCTGACAAATATTACAACACAAGTCTCATTTTTGAAAAACACGGTCCAGTAATCTCAAAACTGGTACAAACCACCTACCAACAACCTCATGAATGGCAGAAAACCTCATTCACTATTAAACAATGAAAAATGATGTTATAGGTGGGTCGTCTCGTTTCAGCTCGTCTACGGTTGGTTTACAGGCAGTAGCACATTAGCGTGGGTATCGCTGCGCAAGTCCTGCCCCTACTGCTCGCCCAGACAGCCTCACGAGCCGGATCCGCCAGAATCGGACGTCCGACGCACCACAAACTCATTGCGTAATAGCGATGTGTCACGGAACCGCGCCACATGCCGCATGCATGCGCGCCGGAAAAATCGATCAAAAGCAGCCACGGTATGCGCAGCCCTCCTCCGGATCAACAACGGCGCGTCCGTTTCACAGTTTTGACTTTTAGCCTTTCGCTTCCGCGCTTGGCGTTCTTTCGCACGAAGCGTTGTGCGCATTGTGGTCCAGGCCCGCCTCCGCTCGTGCCCTGGGGCGTGCAGGGTCAATTATTATGATGTTCGTGCCCGACTTGGCAAAGTCCGTCCTGCTCCCTCGTTAGGGCTTGGTTTTTAAAGATTTTGAAGGTTATCAAACAGTTTGATAAAAATGGCCTCTGAGACCCTGTTTATAAACCGGTTTTTAGGTTTTATAAACCAACTGAGCTGATATGACCAGAGCGACCAATTTTTTTATTTTGGAAATTTCTGATATAAATTTTGGCCTTTTGACTTGATGTCTGAAAGTTTCATAGGCTGTAGGGGGTTTGAGAGAGAGCTAGAGCCCATCAACTCTCACTTGTAAGTTAGTATAATATGTTTAAGTTATATATACCATATGCAATTTACTTGAAGGTATTAGAGGATTTAAGATAAACCCCTTATCAGGAATCCTTAGGCAATGGCACGGGTAAGGTATACCTGCGCGGGTACGCGGGTTTTACCCGCGCGGGTACGGGTATAGATCGGAAAATCCTTACCCGCCGACCCATGGGTGCATAACCCATGGGTAGATCAGATAAGATGTGATATATCCATTGATCGCCGCATGCCACAATTGAGATCGATCGCCACATGCAATCGATCTCTCCATCTTAGCTCTCGCTCTCATGTCTGCGTCCAAGCGAAAGCATTCTGTGGGTGCCACAGCCGCCAATTCAGCGGCATCTACAACGCACATCTGTCTCTGTTGAAAGACTCTTCAGTCGGGGACGCCTGATCTTGAACTATACCCACAGCCGGCTTTCATCACAGTCAATTCGTGCCCTAATGTGTCTGGGTCAGTGGAGTCGCCTTGATCTGGTGAAATCAGAGGATGTGTTGAATATGGTTGATGATGAGGATGTACCAGAGGGTGAGGATGAGCCTGAGTTAGCAGATGGATGAGATAAAATTGAGTTGAACTAGGAACTATATCAGTCTTTTGGGGTTCAGAATGGACAATACCTATGAGTAAAACCCATACCCATACTCATGACTACTCATACCCATACCCATGGGTATGGGTATGGTGGCTGTGCAGGTACGAGTATGAGTAAGGCTTTGGATACCCAGGGGTTTACTCATGCCATTGCCTAGGAATCCTCTATATGACCTAAAAATCATAATGACAGCAATACTTAATAAGTAATCTGCATAGTTAGTACTTATAGTCACAACCCAGCCCTCAGTACTAGTACTAATCATAGCTAATGTCAGCCAAAGTAGGTAAAGATTCTACTTGATAAGAGACTAGATGTTATAATAGACCTATAAGATATGGTCAAGCCTACTAGTAGTATATAGAAGCAATATTAGTGTGAAGTAAGTCTAGTTTACCAGCTTCTTTCCTTTTTGGGTGCTTATTAATATAAAACCATAAAACAGGGCGTTTCCAGCCAGGCTGTTCAAGGGGGGTTCAACGTTCGAATCACGGATATAGGGTCGGAAAGTTTTTTTCCGACCCCCCCGGGACCCCCCCCTCCCCCCCTCCTGCCATATATAGTAATATATTCTCACGATCAGCGTCATGTGACCACTGATGCGATCAAAAAGTGGGATAAAAAATTCAATCTTTGTGAAACTTTTTTTGGAAAAAATTTATACATGTGTATGTGTATATGTGTAGGTATGTATGTACCTAGAGCCTTCCAACACACACATGGCAGGCCATATCAACACTCCAACATGTTCACCTCTCATCAATTACCTGATGCATGGGCCTCTGACAGAGTGGGCTATCCAAGTGCATGGGCCTGAAGGTATATAGATATAAGTAATGAGAGTGCTGAAGGATAGAAATTAGAAGGTATACACTATATTTTCAGTGTCTTTATACCCATATAAGGCCCAAATCTTTTATATACAAAAAGTTTTTTTCACCCCCCAGGGACCCCCCCCCTCCCCCCTACCCTATGTGCCTGATAAGGATCTTGAACCCCCCTTGAGGCTGTTTATAAACATATAAAACAGGGGTGTTTATAAACCGGTTTACAAACACCCCTATATAAACCAAGCCCTATCCCTCGTGTTCGCGAAAGATGAGCTGCCGAGATTATAGCGAAACGCCGCCCCCCGAGTCCGCCGTCGCGCACATGCCGGCACTGTCCGGTTCCTTGCGAGCGCAGTACAAAGATCCTTCGATTATTGGTACCGGGCCTTGCTTCGTCACGAACTCAGCACAGTGTTAATAGTTGTTCGGTCCGTCGCGACGGCAGTCGCACTTGCTGGCCGGTTTGCGATCCGGCGATGTGCGCAATGTCGTTCACAGGGGGGATAGAATAAGCAGCCGTGGGCCGTAGCCTTTAAAAAGCAGACCGGGTCCCGCTGCGTCTTTCCCATCGCGCAGCATGCATTTCTCATTCACCACCACCCTCTCCGCGCTCTTCCTCGCCTCCTCCGCCTACGGCGCCGCACAGGTCAACTGGCACCTTGGGGCGGAATGCACGGGCGAGCTACTCGGGACGCACACCACCGGTGTCTTGCCAGGCAACTGCCTCACCAACGCCCTGGCCCGCACCGCGAAAAGCATCTCGTGGGCAGGGCTCCACGGCGAGGAAAATATCCAGTTAATCCTCTTCTTCCCGACCGGCGGCCGGAACGACAACTGTAATGGGGAAGTCTTCACGGGGAGCAATCAGACGTCGGGCTGCGTGACTGCGCCACCAGGGTGAGTGTCGTGTCGCCCCTGCTTGCGCCATCGGCTGACGCGCAATGTGTGTAGCTTCGACTGGCAGAGTGTCAGCCTTGTCTAAGCATAATTGAATATTAACTAACGTCTTGTCTATCGTTCATTTTTGCCAAGAAACAAGGCCTTTTGTTGCGCTGCTCTCAGGATGAACGTTGAAGGAATTATGATGGGTCCTTGTTGTGCCAGCTGTCCAAACCATTCGGCCCATACACGGCGTACACATCCTTCGGGCCCTCCTGGAGGCGCACGTACGCCGGAGTAGACTAAGTCGGCGTTGTAGACAGATTTGGCGTTGTTGCCGCTGCCGTCTGGCTGCTGCTGTGGTCCGTTGGGATGGGGGAACACTACGGCTATGCCGAGGGCAGGCTGTAGGCGGGCAGGGCGGCGCAGCAGGCGTGGGGAATATAACGGGAGAGGATTGATAGATAGCATTCACGCTGCGGAGGTCGCATTCGCGCAGTCCGCTTCCAGAGAGCCGTTAAGGCGCACTAAGAGTTGTCAGCACTCGACGGGGCTCACATGATGGAAATAAACTCGCGCTGGACCGTGACATTACGCGCCCACGCGCCAGAGCCTAAGTCAGCAGGTTGTGCAGCGTGTGCGAGACCCCCGCGAGCTGCATCAGCTCCATCGGGTGCACATACGCGAAAATCTGCGGTAGAATCAGTCAGACTCAGGGCAGGACAGCGGGGCGGGGCAGGACAGACATGCCTCGAGGAGCAGCTTCCGGGGCAGGCGCGTGAGGCTGGCAGGGGCATTGGAAACCAGCGCCTGGGGAGTGGCTTTGCGCAGCGCCACCCACGCCATCAGCACATTGCCGCTGACCACTGTCGTGAGCGCGTGGACGACCTGAAACTAAACAAGACGACGCACCGGAGGCTCTGTCCCTCATTGTCGTCGTCTCGTGCGTGTCATTTGCGTGGAAAGGCAGCGGCTCCATGGAAGACCGTCCTGAGTCCTGACATGTCCAGCGCCGGTGGTCTTATACGCGGAGGGTGACTGTTGTTGGCGCCGCGGAACTTGAAGTAGCTCAATGGCGGGTCCCCGGCGGTGACAAGGACGCGATGACAGCCTGTGTAATGTGTAAAATTGTCTCCAACGTGCACAGACCGTCCCTCCGCCCGACGTTGGCGTGTTTGGCGCATTTGGCAGCGGAGGCGGAGGAAGAAGAAGGCAAAAAACGTGGCATGGCAACCGGTCTGATCGGGCGGTGTCCCCGGTCGCCACGCACGTGCACCTTATCAACCACTCTTGTTATCAACCACTCTTGTCACCCCGAGGATTTGGAACAAAAGTGGGGCATTTTTAAGAATTTTAATGAGGGAAATAAAGTTGCCAATAATGTCTACCACTTTTGTTGCCTAGATATCCCTCCAAAAATGGTCCATATTTGATGATATTTCTGACCAGATTTATGGATAATAAAAGTAAAAAAAAAAGGTCCCAGATGTGATCACAATCTAGGTCTCAATAAGGTGGCATTGTTGGAGACAAAAATGGTTTAAAAAAATGGTATCTTTTTTTTCAGTCCAGATGAAAAATTGTTATAAAAATAAAACCAGTTCATTCAATAAAAAGGATAACAAAAAGGTCAGTGTAAGGGCAACCCCGGAGGCCTGAGATCAAGGTCCTAGCAGGGGAGGATCCAAAGAGAAGAAACTCCAAGGGTCCGCCTGCTAGGTAGCTGACTATATACTGCTTGTCCGTAGCTGCTGCTGTCGGGCACAGAAGGCTTGGGTCGCAGGCGAGGTCCCAGGGCGACCGTCGGGAGGGCATTGACAGATCAGTGATTGTGCGGGCGAGATGGAGGGCCGGACCGGAACCGGAGTCGGACCGGAGTCGGACGCGTCTCCGAGGGGTCAAAAGGGGGGGTTCCCCTGACATCACCCCCCCTTTGAATGCGGGGTTGCAACATACCGGCCGATATGGCGAGACATTTGGGGCCACCAGTAATTCCGGGAGACCAACTCCAAGGTCTTGAAGCAACCTGCGTGTCCGGCGACTCGAGTGTCATGGCAGAGCTCAATGATGCGTCTCCAAGGTCCTTGTCCTTTGGTACGACGATCTTTCCTCGGAAATGAAGAAGACCACCGGAGACAGCCCACTCGTCAGAACGCAAGAAGTGGGGGCCTCGAGCTTGACCTTGAACCTTAAGAAGTTGCCGGGCCGCTAGTGCGACAGACTCCTCCTGGTCAGGCTCACCGGAGAGGGCATCGCGGATGTCGCGGAGGCGTTCAGAGCCGGGACCAGAAACGGAAACGCCCTCGAGTGCGCGGATGTGGAAGAGTTCAGGCCGCAGAAGGACAACATTGGAGTTGTCGGAATCGACTCCGTGATCGGGTCTCCAAGAGAGGGCGTCAGGTCGACCCATGTCGCAGCCAGGCTTGTGGTGCAGCGTGAAATCGAACCACGAGAGGTACAGGGACCACCGGGCCTGTCTCCAGTTGAGGTGCTGCGTCTTCCTGAAGTACTCCAAATTCTTATGGTCAGTCCAAATCTCGACAGGGTGCGCGGCACCCTCAAGGAAGTGTCTATACTCCTCGAGTGCGCGGATGATCGCGAGCATCTCCTTGTCGTGGATTTCGTAGTTGCGCTGGACATCATTTAAGCTTTTGGAATAGAATGCTACAGGGTGCCACTTCCCGTCCGGGGCGGATTGTGAAAGAACCGCCCCCGTCGCATAATCAGAGCTGTCCGCCTCGAGTCGGAAAGGCCGTGCGTCGTCCGGAATCGCTAGGACCGGTTCAGAGGTGACCGCGTCCTTGATCGCTTGGAATGCGGAGGCCTCCGCATTGCCCCAAGTCCATTGCTGGTCCTTCTTGGTGAGCACGAAAAGAGGGCGCGCAAGGGTCGAGAAGTCCCGAATGAACCTGCGGTAGAAGTTAGCGAACCCAAGGAACTGCTGAATGTCCTTCTTGTTTTCCGGAGTCGGCCAAGCGGAGACGCCTGCGACCTTGACGGGGTCCATTTCGACGTGGTTGTGGGAGATGATGACTCCGAGGTACTCGATTGACGATTTTTCAAAGTCGCACTTCTCCGCTCGAAGGTACAACTTGTGCTCCCGGAGTCGCCGTAAGACCTCCTGGACAATCTGCCGGTGTTTCCGGAGGTCGGAATGGGCGATCAGGATGTCGTCAAGGTAGATCATGACGTCTCCGGAGAGGATGAGGTCCTGGAAAATGTCATTCATCATCGTTTGGAACGTTGCAGGAGAGTTTGTCAGGCCGTAATATATCACCAAGGGCTCGAACAGGCCTCAGTTGGTCCAGAAAGCCGCTTTCCATTCGTCACCTTCCTTGATCCAGACATTGTTGAAGCCCCAACGGACATCGAGTTTGGTGAAGTAACAAGCGCCTTTGAGCCGGTTGATGAGGTCGTTGATCAGCGGGAGGGGGTACCGGTTTTTGACGGTCATCGCATTGAGAGCACGGTAGTCCTGGACGAAGCAGAGTCCGCCATGTATCTTCTTGACGAAGAAGACCGGAGATGCCATCGGAGACTTGGAGGGGCGAATCCGACCCATCGACAGCCCTTCCTCGATGAACGCGTCGAGCTCGTATTGCTTGAGGGGTGGGATGGGATACATCTTGCAGTTGGTGGGCTTAGCGTCAGGGACAAGTTCAATGGCTCATCACTATCAACAGTGATACCATCACACACACACCACCTCAACTGAGTCATCATCATCTTACTCTTATGGGTTGCAGCATGGATATACTTTCCATCGAGCCCCAAACACACAGACCTTGATTTGGGTGTTTTGGTTGTTTGTGGAGTTGTTTCTGCATTCACCATTGCTCTCATTTCACGTGTTTCAATATGGTCTACTACCATACTTGTATATTTTCTGCATCATTGATGACAACTTGATCCTATTTGCTGAGTCCTACCCAGCGGCTCATCCTTGCTCATCATCTCCCACCCATCACCACCCAGTCCCACAAATCACGCCTTGCCGATGTCAAAACCGCATTTCAGTGGGACCGACTCTGACCGACTCCCACCAAACGTGTATATAGAATGCGACCTTTGCAGGATCAGTGTCATCAATGCGATCACGGCCTGTCCCGCGCTAGCGCCAAGCTAGCAAAGTCACAGAAGCGCGGGTGGAGTGGAACTCAAGGTCCGATTCTCCGAAAAGGAGCGGAGGTGCTCACTCACGCTTGGCGGAATCAAACTCGGGGCGTTCCGGCAAGTTGTTCTTGGCCTCCAAAAAGAGCAATTTGTAAATCAGGCCGCCACAAAAGCCGACGTGGGCCGCGCCCCGGGTCCGGCGTCGTGCGCATGCCGGCATTATCTGGTTCCTTGCGAGTGCAGTGCAACAGGTGTTGCAAATCCTTCGATCATTGGTTCGCTTCTTCACGAACTCAGCACAATGTTATGTAACTTTAGTTGTCGCGGTACGTCGCGACGGCAGTCGCACTTGCTGGCAACCCATTGCAGTAGGCGAGCGGTTCAATTGCGATCCGGCGATGTGCGCAATGTGGTTCCCAGGGGGGAATAGAATAAGCAGCTGTCGGCCGTCGCCATTTAAAACGCAGGCCGGGTTTCACGGGCTCTTTCCAACCTCTCAAGATGCATTTCTCATTCACCACCACCCTCTCCGTGCTCTTCCTCGCCTCCTCCGCCTACGGCGCCGCACAGGTCAACTGGCACCTTGGGGCGGAATGCACGGGCGAGCTACTCGGGACGCACACCTTCGCTGGCGTGCCAGGCGACTGCATCTCCAACGAGCTGACCCGCACCGCGAAAAGCATCTCGTGGGAAGGGCTCCATGACCAGGACAATATCCAACTGATCCTCTTCTTCCCGACGGGCGGCGCGCACGACAACTGCATCAGTAAAACTACATGTCCATCTTGGGCATCTTTGGTCTTTGAACCTGGTCTTTGGTCTTGGGAAGGCATCTTTCGGCGTCTTGGGCTTGGAAACGGTGATCTTTGGTCTAGGGCTGTAGGCCGTCGCCGTATATTACGGCGTACGGCACGCCGTAATACGGCGCCGTAACCGTACCGTATGGCACCCTGGTGCGCAAGTGTACGGGACGGCGACGGGACGGCCGTGACGCCGTAATGACCGTCCCGTATACGGTGACGGTCGCCGTATACGGCGAAGGCTCGGCTAGCGCGCGATTTGATCCGGAGATCGTCGATCCGCCGGGTATCGGACCTCCGGATGCCCGTTGCTAGGGCCCAGCCGCTGTCGGTGGTCAGCCAACACGGCCTGGCTAGCCTCCGAGGCAGCCTAGCACTCCAGGCGGGCGCTTGGCACTGCCACCCGTCCCGGCCCGGTCGCTCGGAGGCACCTTTAGCCTAGGTCACACCCAGTGACCTAGCTGGCCGTCACCGTCACCGTAATACGGCGTGACGGCGCCGTCCCGTACCGTAAGCGCCTCGAGCTCGAGGGCTTACGGTACGGCGTAGGGCCGTCCCGGCGCCGTCAGAGGCCGTACCGTACACGGCCGTAGCCGTATACGGTACGGTCTACAGCCCTACTTTGGTCTTTGACACACCATCTTTGATCTTTGGATCAGCGTCTTGGCAAGAGGAAATTCACTAGTAGAATTTTTGGCCTTGTAAGCCATTGAAGGCATCTGAAAGCAACCTAGAACCTTGTGAACAAGTTGTGCACTCATATAGATGGGCATTTGCTGGAAGTTCAGCACATTGCTGGACCCGAGCCGTTGAAATGTGCTAAGTCCCTAGCCGGCGCACGTGCATCTGTCACTGTCACATCACATCAGTGCCACGTCGCAAAAAATGATACCACTTTTTGCGATTCTTCCTTCCCTTCCCCCACCATCTCCCTGCAGCGTCTCACTGAGATCTTTCGCCCATCCCAATCCTGGCGAGTCCTCCTTACAGTGCTATCTTCAAGTACTAACCAGCCTTCCACCGTGCTTCCGCCATCGTGCCCGTGCTGACGCGCAATGTGTATAGCTTCGACTGGCAGAGTGTCAGGCTTATCTAACTCCCCCATGAGCAACATTAAATATCAATCGACGTCTTGTATATCGTTCATTTTAGCCAAGAAACAAGGCATTTTGTTGCGCTGCTCTCAGGATGAAAGTTTAAGGAACTGTGCCGTTGGGGATTGTGCCCACTCTCCGAACCATTCGGCGCATACACGTAGTACACATCCTTCGGGCCCTCCGGGAGGCGCACGTACGCCAGAGTGCGTTGTTGCCGCTGAGTTAGGGGCCGCGGCTGGCGAGAATGCCGTCTGGTTGCTGCTGTGGTCCGTTGGGATGCAGAACAGCCCGGAGGCGGGCAGGGCGGCGCAGCAGGCATTAGGAACATGACGGGGAGAAGAGTGGTTGATAAGGTGCACGAGGGTGGCGACCGCCCTGGATGGATGGCCGCGCGCGAAATCCAACGGTAGTCTTTCCCTCAGCCAAGTTCCTCTGTTGAACTTCTGACATGTTCCGGTTTGGCCTGCCGCCCTGCAGGCGAGCGAGGTGCGCCAGGCGGTCGAACGGGCTGCATGCGTGGATGTCATCAGGGCTGTAAGCCTTGTTGCATTGTGCGTTGACGTTCCGGTGTGCGCGGTGCGTGTTCGCCGATGCTGGCCATGGCGTCCGGGCGTGAAACTCGGCCCGTGGCGCGCATCTCCGGCACCAACATGGGATTCCAACGCCAGCGGCGGGTGATTGAATGTAGGTGGGAATGTGGTGGGCTGAGCAGTGATTATATTTGTTGTCGTGGAACGGGAGCTGCTCCACGCAAGACCGTCCTGAGCGCTCGCCGGTGGTCTGATACCTAGTGGTGAGACGATTTTAATCGCTGCACGTACAGTACATGTTATTTCAATACTGTAGTATTTTACTCAGTTCGCATGTCACGCGTCACACTTGCTATAAAATTCGAATTTTTCTCGCATGTCACACTGTTTTGCTCAAATTTGTGTCCCAAAATAGCAATTTATGACGTTTCCAGGCGCCTCCGGCGCCAAGAACTTCCTAATTAGGCAATAATTCGAATTCAAATTTTCGTATCAAATGTCACGCCATTTTTGGCATTCGAATTGAGTAAAATACTACAGTATATGCCCCAGCAGGGCCAACCAACCCCGCAGCGCACCGGAGCCCGACACAGGACGACAGACGGGGGCGGGGCAACGACCGGCTCCGTCGGGAGAGAACCTGTGGCTCAGCCTCGCTCGTGCCCAATCCCCGGCGGGCGGCGGGTGGAAAAGTGGGGTGGGGGATGGGAAGAAGGTAAAAAAACGTGGGATGGCAACCGGCCTGATCGGGGGTGTCACCGGTCGCCACGCACGTGCACCTTATCAACCACTCTTTTCCCGTAATGCGCCCTGCCCGCCCACAGTATTCTTGCTAGCCGCGGCTCCTCACTCAGCGGCAACAGCGGCGAATCTGTCTACTTCGGCACTTACTACACTACACGCCCAAGTCCACCCTTCCGCCCTTATCGCTACCTACGACCAGCGCCCCACCACAAGCGACCTCACCCACAATGCCTTCCCGCAGACGCCTCCGGAACCGCCGAATAAACGCTAAGCATGAATCTGGTCAACCTGCTCGGCGACGACAACGCAGATACTCACAGATGGTGGACACGACGACGACGTCAACGACCAGCATGGTCCGGGGATGGCGTCAAGTTGGTTTCGGCAATGGGCGACGGGCGTATCGCTGCACAAATCCACCCGAATTGCACGCACCTCAAACTCATTGGGTAATGGCGATGTGTCATCAAAAGCACCCGCGGTACTCGTCCGCCCTCCTCCGGATCAAAGACACTGTGTTTCACTTTCACAGTTTTAACTTTCAACCTTCTGCTTTCGTTCTTGGCATTCTTCAAGTTTCGCACGAAGGTGCCGAAGCGTGGTGCGCATTATTGTCCAGGCCCGCCTCCGCTCGAGCCCTGGGGCGTGCAGGATCAAATATGATGTCCCTGCCCGACTGGGCACAGTCCGTCGTGTCCCCGAACGATGGGTCGCTGAGATTATAGCGCACGCCGCCCCCCGAATGCGCCATCATTGCCAGTGCAGGATAGTTGTTGCGGTACGTCGCGACGGCAGTCGCAATTAATATTCATTGGAGTCGACTGTCGCTGGGGTTTGCGATCCGGCGATGTGCGCGATGTTGTTCCCAGGGGGAGCCGTGGGCCGTAGCCGTTTAAAAGGCAGACCGGGTTTCACGGCCTCTTCCCAACCGCTCAGCATGCATTTCTCCATCACTACCGCCCTCTCCGCGCTCTTCCTCGCCTCATCCGCCTACGGAGCCGCCCAGATCAACTGGCACCTTGGGGCGGAATGCACCGGCGAGCTGCTCGGAACGCACACGTTCGGTGTCTTGCCAGGCAACTGCCTTTCCTCCGCACCGACCCCCGACCAGGGCCGCACCGCGAAAAGCATCTCGTGGGAAGGGTTCCGCGGCGTGGAAAATGTCCAGAGCATCCTCTTCTTCCCGACCGGCGGTGCGAACGACAACTGTTCTGGCAACGTCCGGACGGGGAGCAACGAGACGTCGGGCTGCATGACTGCGCCAGATGGGTGAGTGTCGGGTCGCTCGTGCTTGCGCCATAAGCTGACGCGGAATGTGTATAGCTTCGACTGGCAGAGTGTCCTCCTTGCGTAAACCCCGCATGACATAACGTCTTGCATGAACGTATTTCGTCTTGTATGATCGTAAGAAAATGCATTTTGTGAATCGAATGTTCAATGAACTTTGCGGATGGATTCTGGATTGACGGATCAGTCCACCGACTTCTACGTACTAGTACTGGGACCACTCGTCAAGCCAGATTGTGCAACAGATATAGATTCGAGAGGCACTATCAAAAACAAAATGTCAACTGGGTCTACAAGAACATGCGCAGCGCGGCCATGCCCGTGACGGCCCCCACGACGAACTGCGCGACCGGCGCGGCGAGGCGCTCACCGGCCGACGGCTGCGAGGACGAGCTCGAGCCGGCCCCGGTGTTGGGTGAGTTGATACCGGCGCTGGCGGCGACACTGGCGGGGCTGCTAACCGCGAGACTGGCGCTCGCGGAAACTATGGGCGCCACGCTCGCACCGCTGGCAACTGATGAAACAATGGGGGCTGGAAACATGCCTTAGTGAAAATATAGACGCAGAGGAAGCAAGTTCCCTTACCCACGGCGCACGCGGCTTGTTGGACGGCGGCGGCAGCAAGGGCCTCTGCCGCAGTGCACTCGTTTTGCACACAGGTCATGGAGGACATTTGGAAGCTGGGGTTCGTACACGTGCACGCGTAGTTCGTGCTAAGCGCGATTCAGCCAGTAAAATCAGGGGGAAAGCGGTGAAACATACAAGGTTCCACATGAGCTCGACACAGCCGCAGCGTTGAGGCAGCTTGTGACACAGGGGGACAGGGTCCCGCTTGGCGCGGGGACAGCAGCGCTGGCGTCTTTGCTCGGGACCAGGGCGGAGCTTGGGACAGCGCCAGAGGGTGCGACGGGCATGTCGAGCACGCTACCGGAAACGGCCGCGACCTGGGCCGCGACAGACGGAATAATGCGCGCGGGGGCGCCGCCACCATAGACGAATGGCGCTGGGGCTGGGACCGGGACCGGGATGATGGCGGAGACGAGCCCAGCGTTGGCAACGAGGAGTGGCAGGGCAAGGGCGTACATCGTTAGGAGTTGAAGTCGTTAAGGGTGAGTGTGGGTGATGTCTTGGAGAGGCACGGAGGACTGCTGCAAGTGGTGCCGAGATTTTATAGCCGTTCTTCGTGTTTCGGCACGGGTCTGCGTTCCGCGAGACATTGGTGGAGTAACGGAGGTGTTAGACGGCCGCGGTCAGTCATAACGGAAGCCTTGTGTGCTGAGACAACGGGTGCGGCAAGGCGAAGGCGAAGGTAGTCGGGTGGTCTCACCAGCCTAGCCAGAACCATCGTCGTTGGGAAGAAGAGGAATGACGTGGGAACCTGGTAACCAATCTTGATACCATCATTTTGTCAACGACTCTTCTTCTTGACAGTCATCTGCAAATTGGTCCTCGCTATACCCAGCAACTAGGATCCACTATCGATGTGATACGGTACCGCCACGCGTCATTGGGATGTGTCTGCCGATCGGGTTATCTGTACGTGATTCACTTGCATTGCATTGTCTTGATGCTTTTCCAGCGGTCCTCCCCCTGAATCACTACCTGCCACCGAGGCCTGGGGAACGCTAGTCTCTAGTGTGCAAGGTCCGACCATGAACTCTGACTCGGAATTTGATGTGGGAATTTCGAATTCATCGTTGCAAGGCCTTTACCACTAGTACTTCAAGTTTACTGTAACTTACTCATCATATCTCATCAGGACTCCCAATCCCAATCCTGCTCTCCCTCCTGGAGCACAGTGATTCCGCTGTACCGGATGCACAGCACCGGCGGCTCGCATGACCATTTCTACACTTGCGCGCGCGTCGTCTCCGCTTCCGCCTGCTAAAGACTTAAATGCGCATCTTCAGTGTTAATACGTCGGAGGTCCATAGGCCAGCCTTCTCTGCGTATGGCCTCGAGGGCGCCACGGCACGCAGCAAGGCGCATCCCAGCCGCTGCTCCGGCCGTGCGACGTCACGAACTGATGTCATGTCTACACGTAGGGTCTACACACAAACTACCGGCTCAGCGAAGTCAGCTCCGGCATCTCCTCAGAATGGAGGCTCTGGCAGGTCGATCTCCGGGAGCGACGGGTCGGGGTTGCTCACGAAGAGGCGGACGCTTTTCCACTCGCCACTGCGGACGGGTCAGGCGGGGTCTAATCAGCATTACAGGGGCAGCACGCACCCGTTCGGCGCGTTGCGGCAGGTGCCTTCGGGGATATTCTCGCCGTGCCCGGTGCAGCCCGTCCCGGTGAACAGCACGGACCCGACGGTCGTGAGCTCGTGCCATCCGACGCTCCGGATGCCGCTCCCGAGGTTCACGCACTCCTGCTGGGGGCCGGGCTCCCGGTAGATCGACCGAACGCGGTCCCGGCAATCTGGGCTTAGGTTCCCGACGATCTCGAAGGCGTCCGCGGACGCCGCAAGGCAGAGCACGAGCAGCGCGGAGAGGGCTCGTCAACTTGGTAGGCATCGCTGGGTCGGTTCTGTGCAAGGTAAGCATGGGCGTGGGAAAGTATGGTGCACTACCCTGTTGCGTAGAGTGGAAAACTGGCGATCAAGTGGCCGCCGTTGCCCAGTATGTATTTATATGTACACGAAACTGCCCCAGTGAGCTGCCACGCCAGTGTATCCACGGCAAGGGCGAGACCCTGCGCACAATATCGGGTAAACTTGAACAACACTGCACTCGTGACAAGCCAAGCCGCACGGAGGACACTGAGCTAAGGTGACCCTGCTCTGTGTCAAGTCTCCACGCCGCCCGGCCGACGATTCCGGAGGCCAATAATTTACGTCGCCGTGAGCGCATCAGAGCCCGGGCCGCCCCGAAATGCTGTATACGGATCAAGGGTAACCCCGAGGTTACTGCCGCACAGTACCGGGAACAAGAACGCCGCACATTTTCAAGTTTGTAGTATTTGCAACCGGAGCTCTACCGTCTCAACCGACCCTTCGTTAAAGCAAGCCCCAAGGGCCCAAGCGGATAATCTGATCATTCAGCCCCAAGTTGAAACGAGATGTTTCAAACACACGTCCGACGGACCGACGGTATTTACAGCCTCGAGAAGCTCTGAAAACAACTAATACTTATTCGTGAATGCCTAACAGTTGGAAATTTAAAAAGATAACAAGTGCTAGCTAAATAAATATAACTTGAATATGAATTCCAGATACTATACTGACCTATTTTATTCAATCTGACAGTCACATGTCACACCCCTCTAATCTGACGAAATTTTTTTGTCAGTCACACCAAGATGCTGAAATTTTGCCCAAAACACGGCCAAAATGGTAATTTTCACATTTTCTGTACCCCATTGTATATAGAGCTTGGTGAACTATTGAGCGTAACTTGTGCATGATATCTAATATGAGTGGTATCAGGTATCGGTTCTTGATGCAGTGTTGGCTCTAAGCTCTAAGGCTTAGAGGGTGTCTATACCCTAAGGCCTTAGACTAAGGCTTGGGCTAAGGCTTAGATATTGGCCGAAAATCTTCGGAGGGCTTAGAGGGCTTAGAGATCGCGTAATATGTATGACATATGACCGACGCGGCTGACAAAAATTCATCGATTATTATCGGCCCATCTTCCCTTCACCACCAACCCGTTGACACAACGAGCCGATGTCACCCCAAGATGTCAAGGCAATGGCGGCGCCAATCTCGGGTTGATAGTTACCCAATATCATATTACTGTCAAACAGAAAATGTCAGATCAACGTTCTAGAGCTGTATTTGGGATGTTATAACCTACATCGTGCCAACATCTCGCTTGATGTCCACCAGATGGGCGCGGAGCAAGCGCGGAACATGCATCAGCCCATCAAGATGTAACATTATTTCATCGTGTGACAATAAAAGATGGCGCCACTTGTGGCTTTTTCTTTCCTCCGCCCACATCCCCCTCCCACTTTCCCCTCAGTGGCACTCGCCCCCACTCTTCCCTCCCGCGCCAAGACAATAGCGCTCCGCCCGCTCCGCCATGGCATATAAGGAAGAGCTGGCTGGAGTTGGGAGGCCGCCGTTGGTGCCATGCTGTGGGCCTGGGCTAGGTGCGACACCTTCGTCTCTCCGGGTTGTGTTTGGCTGACGCGACGCCGGGTAGCCCAGCCATGATTCACGTTGTCAGTCCTTTTGGACAGCGTCCAGACTCCCCACACCCACGGTCGCAACGCAGTCTTGTGTTTGCTGTTAACGGTGTGTCTCCCTTTCCCCAGGCCCACTTTTCTTTCCAACGCTGATATTGCTCATAGTGGCGCTTGTGTTTCTGGCACGGTCGTCCAGCGCATCCCCGCGGGCACCCAGTTCATCACCGCTCGTCCAAGGCGGACTGTGCCTTGCGCTACTGCACCGAGAACGGTTTGTCCCCCTCCCTATCGTCCCCCTTCTTCCCCGCTGACCTCCCCCCAGCTGGCAAATGCGGTGCCCGTGGAGTCGCTGAGGGCCGGCAGTGCTGCTGCGGCCCACCCTTCAATCCTTTGGGCGCAACCAGCTTCAGCAACGGTGCGGGCAAGCAATTGATCGGCGGGTAGTGTCTGAGCGAGAAGGATGCGCCGGCTCGTTGGGCAACTGCTGCGCCCCGGTGCGGCCTCGGTGTACATCCATAGCGCACACATAGGGTTGCAATTAGTCAGTATATATTATGTATGTAGTTACTACAGCACAATATACATTATTGCCTGTCTTTTTGAGTGTTCTGTACCATTCAGTAGGCATCCCCCATTTGTCACAGCCTTGTCTGGCGCTGGTCCACCTCAGGATGTCTGTATGATATCCCTTGTCAAACAGATGTCAGGAAGATATGCGCATTCAATTTCGTCCTGACATCACGGATATCCGATCTTGATGTCACAACCTGATGTCAGGCGACGTTTTGGCATGACATCGGCCAAGTGTCATGCCGGGTTGGTGGTGTTCTTCTGCTCGTCTTCCGTCGATTCCACAATGCCTCCAAGCTGTGGGACCACTTCCACCCGCTCGACTCGATCCAGGAGAAGAAGAGCCACAAACGGGCGGCATGTAAAGGCTGTGTGAAGCATTTCAAGGATAATCCGCCTGGAGACTGGCAAGACTTGATGATAATCCCATTCAGCTTCTGATGGTCCTGTACGGGAAATAGCTTCCTGTCCTTCTTCTTTACGAAGAAGAATGGGGACATGTAAGGGGACTTGGAGGGTCGAATCGATTATCCGCCCAGTGGCCAGGTGTTCATTTATAAATGTGTTGAGCTCCTTCTGCTCCTCACCCCACAGCGGGATGCAACAGCCCTTTACGGGCTCGGCATCTGGGTGAAGCTCAATGGCGTGATCTTTTCCCTTTGGTCTTTGCATGATAAACTCTGAAAAGATTGTGCGGATCTGGTTGGCCGATGTGGCCCGGTTTGGGCACATATGACTAATATGTCCTTCTTAGTTGTAGCAGCAAGTGCTGCGGGTACCCACCGGTTAGGCGCGGGCCTCGGGTAGCCCGTGATCCCGCAGGCCCGTCGACATGGTTGGCGCTTTGATAAACCGCCACGCTGCCTTTAACACATCAAAGATGTGGCGATGGACACTGCAGATCTCCCTGTTGTCGTCCAGCTGCACCCCGGCGCGGGCGTCGGTGGGCCGGCCGGCTCCGGCACCTCAATGGCCGAGGCCTGCGGGCCCAAGCCCAGGCCTGCAATTTACAAGGGGCAGGCCCATACCTGCACCCGAGGTGGCCCGTACCCGCAGCCCATGGCAGGCCACCTCACCCGTGACAATCACTAGATGGCACGTTGGCGCAGTTGATCCAGAAGTTGCACGAGGCGGGTTTTTAAAGCGCTCCTCTCCCTTAGGGTGCTGTGAGTAATTCCTCAGGAATTACTCACAGCTGTTTCGAAACTGTTTCAAAACACCCCCCGTTTCGAAACTGTTTCGAAACCGGCCGCTTACCGGGGCCGGACCACCCGGCGCTCGTAGCCGGCGATGGTTCCAGTCGGTCCGAATCCAGGCCAACTGAGCTTGGCGACAGGAACTCCGCGGAAGTCAGGAGAGTCTCCCTTGGCCAAGAAGACAGAGCAATCTGACAATGTTGATTCAAAATATGGACATTATTCTCCTCTCAGTAAATTAAATGTGACTCCTGATATGCCTACTACGGACTCTTTTTATGGTACCAACTCGGACTCGTTACGAAAGGACATACATGAATTCCTTTACAACTCTCGTTGTATCCATGTTTTGCAAAATCAGAATTGTCTTCATAACTTAAAGGAACAAAAGTGTGCTCTCATATTATCGCCCGCAATGCAGATGGCACCGAGAATACTCATGGCAAAATAACACACTATGTCGAACTACACATGGGTCTTGGAGATCATTGGGAAATGCAACACTAAATCCATGGGTTTATATAACTAAAAAAAATAGACCAAGCAGTTAATAAATGCACTGGCAAAGCACTATCAACAAGTCAAAATATCATGACAAGACAAGTATCAGGACAATTTACTGATTGATTATAAGCTATTTCATTTTTTTTATTGATTGATTAGTTGAATCATGTGACCTTTGCAAAGGCCTTTGCCCTTTTAAAGGTCTTAAGCTGGGCACCAACTGATTTCAAAGGCCTTTGGGTAAACACTGAATTATTATATATATGGCATTGTATCTTGTGGCATAATTGGTGCATTTGTTTGCTTCAAATCATAGGCAGAACAGTGTCAGCTGATATTGGCTTTGAGTTAAGACCAATCTGATGACTTAATATATACCCTAATTTCTTATGAATCAAGTCAACTTTCCTGAAGTTTTATTTGTTATCTTTCCAAGTTGTTAAAATATACATCTTTTCATTTTGTCCACTATATTTCATAAATAAATCCTCATTTTTTGACAGAAACCCGGTGTGAGTTGGCATGTTAGGCCGAATTCTCATCAAGGAATCACAACGATGCTGATTATTGGCTGGATACCTCACTACAACAAGTGGTAAAGTCATCGATGATTATTGTGTTAAGGTTGCAAGTCAACCAATTCAGGACTGATAGATTTCAGTGGTCAACGGAAAGTCACCATGTGAGGTGGAACTCCAAGCGCGCTGAGGTCTCATCAGGCAAAGCTTCAAAGCATAATCGCCAACGCACCCAGAAATGCTTGCTCCTCCGTGTCATGGGCCAATAGCTGCTGACAGTCCTCCCTCATCTTGACATCCAGCCCTCGATTTGGCGACTTATGGTGATTTTGCGCTATAGTCTCCAATCCCGTCACCAGCTGCCCGCAGGATCGTAGCAGGAAGAGATGTTGACCCCCGGAGGCTGGAAACGTGACGCGCCAGCCATCGTTGCCCTCCGCATTCAAAGCGTCGTTTCCGGGGATCTCCATGGCCCTCCGCGGGAGACCCAGGTCCAGGAGGTGAGGAACAATACGGCCCTCCGCACAGGCTGCGAAAAGGTCCCCATTCGTCCGGACACAAGCCAGTACATCGTTCTGCCGGCCATCTTTTACGACGGGCATAAGCTGCAAGACGTTGTTGAGACGGGAGCCATCGGGTTCCTTCGTTGGCATGTAGGACCAGCTGACGAATGGCTGTGCTGCTGCATCGTTGCACAGAAGAATCAATATCTGCTCAGCAATCGCCTGTTTGTGGGTGATGCATGCGTGCATGAGGACCGCGGAAACGAAATGGCGGTCTTGATAATGCAAAAGAGGCCAGGTACTCACCTGAGCTGTCAGCACGTCGTTGACAGAGCTCCCGATGACCTCCGGCCTTCCAGTGGACCTTTTGACATTCTCGAGAGCAGTAGGAGGCAGATCCACAGTCCATGCACCGCTTAAGCAGGTGTCTTTCCATGATTCGAGGGCACTGTGTAAAATTGAGTATTCTTTGACAGGCATATCTGGGTCTTACCCGGATGTTAGAACAAGCTTGTTTTCTGAGAGCAGAGGAATCCGCGCGATCATGATACTTGTGTTATACGGACACTCGTTCTACAGCCATGGCAAGAAACCCCTGCCAAACCGGTGCAGCATAGTCCGGCAACGATTGTGCGGCCGGATCCTTGACGGCGGCCGCAATCGCATTTCCTAACGCAGCAGCGACCGCGGGGAAAATTGTAAACGGAGGTAACACAACGCGCAGGAAATGCTCGATCTCTGCAGACGCCATCGTGCGTCCACTGCTAGAGGATGTCATCAGGAAAATAACAAATCCTTGTGGGAGCCTTGTACAAGGACCTATGAGCCTTGTCAGAACTTGTAGGCCTTGTAGATACTTGTAGATACTTGTAGCACCTTGTGAGCAGTACTTGTAGAAGAGCCTTGTACAAGATCATCTACAAGGATGTACAAGGACATCCTACAAGCACTCAAGTATCATAACTCTAAACAGGTACCTCAACAATTCTAGTATAGCATCTATCATTAATCAATAACCAGCTCAGTTTCTGGAGCTGACTTATATTTAATAACAAACTGTCACAAACATTAATAGTACTGCTGCAAGAAGTCAATTATAGGAAGTAGCCTCACCTATATCTTTGAAGTCTTGAACCAAGAATCATTACAGACAGCTACACAATCTGTAAATGAGCCTCATTGGTCTGGAATAACAGCGAAATTTGGCTAAGTCTAGCCGAGGGTGATGACACAATTGGGCTGACGAAGCGGTCGGCCATGGTCCGTAAGATCACGGACAATTACTCTGGAGTGACGGGGACGTCACATTCTTCTTTTTTCTTCCTCTCCCCCCCACTTTCGCCTCTCCGCAGCACTCACAAACGCGGTGCGCCTTTTACTCTTGCTCTCCGTTCCTTGCTCACCGCTCATGCGTTTCCTTTTCAGCTGAGCTGCCTGGACCGCAAACACGCCGCGGGTACGTGGCCGACCAGGTCTTGTCGCGTTTGGTGCGTGCTCGTTCTTCCTTCTACCGCTCAGTTCTGACAAACTCTGAGTTGGCACCATAACTACTTGGTTTTCGCCTCCATATCTGATCCCAGTGGTTGCCCGCAGCATTGCGCTCGCCATTCTCGTTGGTTGGGGCTCGTTATGGCCGGGTTTGTTCTTTTTACCGCTGAATTTGGTGACTCACTACTTCCCAGCCACGCGCCTTCGATCCTGCCCTTGCCAGATGGATGACGAACGTGTCGGTCTTCAAATGTCGTGTGTCATACATCTTCTGCTCATTCGACAACTGATTCATTGGTACAGCTTGACACGGCCGTCTGGAGACATCGCAGGGGCGGACTGGCCCATTCTTCGAAGTCAGTGGGCTGTGCAGAGGATGGAGCGCGGCTTTCGCACAGGACAGCCGATCTCGCTCATCCATCGGCCGTGACGCAGCGCTCCTTGGCGTGCCTCTGATGCTTTCCGCCATGGCACTCGTTGTGCGCTTTTTGCGTAGCCGTGCACATGCTCGCGACGGGATTGGTGGCATACCGACCTTTCGACGGGATTGGTGACATGTTTGGAGCTGGTTGTGGCTGTGGAAGTGGAAGGTTTGGCAGTTGACGCATACACACTGTACTGTAGCATAGCTTCCATCAATGAATCTTTTTTTCCTGTTTCTTTGCCCATCCTGAGTGCCTGCAGGGTCCTTGTACATGTCCTTGTGAAGAGGCCTTGTATGGCCTTGTATGACCTTGTAAGCCTTGTAGGCCTTGTACAAGGAGGGGACATAGCTTGTACAAGGCCTTCTACAAGGCCGACCTTGTGGGGCCTTGTAGACCTTGTAGACCTTGTACAAGGCCTACAAGGCCTCTACAAGGATTTGTGATTTTCCTGATGGTGAAGTAAAGCGTGAGCAAACCAGCGCGAAGTGCCTCTGCGATGTATACCTGCGGCCGCCGCGACTGCGAAGCACTGCCAAAGCGTATGCATGATGGGGAGCAGGACCATCTGCAAGTGCGTCGCGTTTGCCGGCGTCGACCGCATCCTGGTGATCGCCACACACACCCTCATCAGCGGCGTGACAATCCCCGCCTCGTTGAGTTCCGGCCCAATGATATCGGCGGTGATCGTCAAAAGAGCCGATGGGCCCGAAACTTCCTCGAATTCGGCTGCCGTCGGTATCCGCTGGGAGCTTGGGAACCGGCGCGTGAGGTGGTCGACAAGCACTTTAGCAAGGGCCTTCCGCCCACCTACTCCGTCCAGCAGTTCAGCAAGGATCTGTTGCGTAGAGAACGTGGGATTGCCCGCCGGTGTTGCCAGGATTGCCAAAGTTCCTGAAAGCGTCGCTAGAGAACCCGCAGGGTCAATGGGAGCAGTGACATAGTAGGTCCACCACTCTGCGAGCGTGCGGAGAAGCCCCTGTGTGCCAGGTATGCTCGTTTTCTGCGCCAAGATGCCCCGTTGCCAGTGATCGCCCAAGGTGCCAAGGCCCTTTGATGGCAGAGGCCTCTGGGGCCCTTGGCCAGGGCCCTTGGGCTCCCAGCTGCCAGACTCGAGGGCCTTGCAAGGCCCTTGTGATTGGATCATGATCCCATCATTCCATATACCTAATCTGTATCACATCAACAGGTCAATTCAATACAATTCCATCATCCCAGATCAGAAAATTTTCTCACTTTTCACGTTATTCAACCGCTGCCCACGTCCCACTATCCTGCAATGCAGGGAGGGCTCAGGCAGTAAATACTTCTACTACCCTGGGACCTTGGCCGGTCGCATCACTTTCTAAAGTGTCACTTTGAACTGACTTTCCAGTACTTATTATTTCACTTTGTACTACACCATTCACTGTAATTATACCGTGTATCCAAGTGAAAGTGAAGGGAAATGAGAATGAAAGGAATGAGAATGAAGGTGACTGCAGTAGATCAAGCCATTGGCACACAAAATTGAGTGAGAATGCCGAGGACGGAAAGTGAAGTGGAAGTGACGAGGTGAAAGCATAAGGTGAAAGTGAGAAAGGTGGAATTGCGGTGGAGTGAAAGTTGAGTGAAGTCGGAGGTGAAATGGCAGTGAAGTGAAAAATGGGGAGTGAAAGTGAACAGAAGAATGAGATGGTGCTCGGAGTGGGAGAGAATGAAGGTGAGAGTGAGGAAGTGGAAGTGACGGCCTGTCGCCGTGTGCGCGAGAGCACTTTAGGGTGCGCGAGAGTTGGGGCTTGCCTCCAGAAGCTTGTACAGCTTTTATACGTCTGGAAGAGGCTTGGCACAGACAATGGCGCCATCCAGCACAATGAACAACCATAGCCGTTGTGCCCAAGCGGTACCACTAGCTCAAAGCGTTGATCTGCATGGCCATCGTTGAGCAGTCTGTCACACGTGACAGCAGGACCAAGCACTGTCTTCGATCTTTGCTGGCTCCTTCCACATTGCCCCGACCTCCAAACTCTGCCCATCAGTCTCCCAAATGCAAATACCACGCTGCCTTGAACTTCAAAGTGCTTGCCTACAATGGCAGTGTGACTGAGTTGGGCTCGGAAAAGTTGAATGGCCCCAGTCAGCATTGTTGCCTTCGCGACTCACGCTCGCACACTCACTCAGACATTATTCGAATACATTGAACAGGACTGCCACTTCCACTATGTTGTGTGCAAGTCTCGGACTAACTCGACCTCAAACAACTCCTCGTCGCCCTTCTCTATATCGTGCTTGGCTTCCTGTTCGTCTTTGGCGGCTTGCTCTGCGTCCCGCTTCTCCTGACGCTTCAAGGCACTCGCATATACCTCATCTAACGAAGACCACGCTCCCGTGATACGATCTGCAAACTTCGCGAACATTCGTGCTTGCTTTGTGGCGTAAGCAGACTTCCCCATTTCCCCGTCCTTATGGGTTTTCGCCAATGTTGCCCATATGTCTGTGTACCGCGTGAATGCTCGTTTGCAACGCTTGAATTCGGCGTCCAGTATGTGGGTCTCCTCCGTAGCACGGTCAACTGATGCCCGTAAGCGGAAGTATCGCATCCGGTCCACTATAAATATCGATAAGCAGCGGACTGTCTGGCGAAAATCAATGGCCTACTTTCAATTTGCCATTCTTCTTTCTGTGTTTCTGACATCCCCTGTGGACGCCCGACCCTCCAAATCCATGATTCGACTTCCCGTGATTGTCCAGCTTTGAGCGCTTGGCCGTCTTTCCCCCCGCAGATGTTTCTTCAGCAAGGGTTGGAGCACCGGGTCATTGGCAGGAAGCCCTAGCTTCATCAGTGCCTCGCGTTGGACCTTATATCCTGTGGCAAGAATCCGAATGTCGTTGTACTGTACCATTGCATATGTTTGTGCTCGAGTATTTGCGCCAGTACCGTGGATGTTGGCTTTTTTGAAGGCGATGGTGATATTGAAGGCGCAGATGGCGTTACGAATGTCCTGTAGTAGATCATGAGCCATTCCCTCTCTCAATGCGTATTCGGTGAATGCCAAAGCCGATAAATCGTATTCATCTTGTTGAATACAAGAGAACTCGGACGGTAGGAACAGACGTGCTGTCTCTGGCTTCTGGGCTATTACGCTCTCCAGTAGGGACTTGAGTAGTGGAACGCGTTCACAAAGGATTTGACGGAAGTCATTCAGCTTGGCAACAAGTTGATTTCGTCTGGTTGAAATGAGTTCCTCTTGGTCCATGTGTTTGGCAGCAACTAGTCGAGCCACAGAGCATCTAAAAAAACGAGTCACTGTCAGTCGTAAACAGCCTAAATGCAACCACATACTGGTCTTTTTCAATCGCAAGACCGACAGCGATAATTGCTGAGTCACCCTCGAAGGAGCCAAGTCGTCGCTTTTCGTTGGATATTTCTTCCTCAATCAACTTCTTGTATGCGGCCTGGTGAGTCGGTGGCCCTACAAGAGACAATCAGTTTGGTATCGCTTCGATCAGACTAAGCAGTGTCGATACCATTCTTCAGCTTAAGCTCAAAGGGACAGTCAACCACCTTTCCGTTGGCATCAAAGGTGTTCTTCACAGCAAGTGCATCCCATTCTGCTAACTTCTTGGCAGAAATCGTGCTCCGATGGCCGTTGTAATCGTCCTCACGTTTTCGTAGCTGGAGCCTTGCATCGCAGTACAGTCGTGAAAGGGTTTCGGCTGGCCAGATTGCAACATATTAGCCATTGCTTAGTGGTAGATGAAGCGCATACCGAGGCGAATGAACTTATCCCAGTTCCAATTGTTGCAGGCTTCGTCAAGAGAATCATGCCGATTCCCATGATTTTGCTCCTTAGTACTGCCCGCTGTTAGATTCAACTCCGCCCACGACGATTCTATCATTTCCCCCGTTATCAAACCCATACCAACAAGCCAATTAAGATTGAAGATTAGCTCGCAAAATTCGCGGTGGTTGTGGATATGCATTTTTGGAATCGCACCGAAAAAGAAGTTTCGCCACCGGTGAGAGTGTTCGAAAGAATTTTTCAACACGTTTGGGGAGATTAATCCCATATTGACACCAGATATCGTACGTGACGACAATGTTCTTGTTCCTATGATTTTCGGCAATGACTCCACAGAGAGTGAAGTCAGTATTTGCATACCTGTAATTCGAGTGAGCGTGACACAGAGACCAGATAAAACGTACGCCTCTCCCTTTGTGAGATCAACCATAGCACCAGGAAGGAAAAATCCATGTCGAGCACACTGAATAGCGACAACACCAGAGATGACAACATTCTTGAATTTTGCCATGTTCTGCAGCGTTTTTGCGTTGAAATGGTTGCAGATAATGCCTTCAGGCTCTGGATTTGGATCTCGGGCCTTGGCGGACGTGGCGGCCTTGAGATATTCTCCAAAAAGCTTGTCGTCCGGGAAGAATGCATGTCCACCATTGAGTGCGACATCGGCAGAGTCTTCCTTGGTCTTCTTGTTTTTACGCTGTGCTTTGAAATTCGCGTCTGCAGATAGAACAAGACGGCTCGTATACCTCCAGTACAGTCAGTCTAGAGCCATGGAAGCACCGGACAGATTCACGTACTTGAGTTCATCTGGAAGTGCTTCGATCTCTTGTTCCGAGATATTGAACTCAATTTCTGGGCAAGCTGGACAGCGAACCGCAAGACCACCACCTGTTCGGTGGGGAACATGTTCATCGATTCCATGTTCCTGGCCTGAGCGTCGTTCTAGAGTCAAGAATCGCCATATTCGGAATGATCTCGCAAATTCTCGATACCGGTCCTGACAAAATTCAGCCTAATAAAACACAGAGCCAGATATATACACATACGGTGACATCATGAGGAAATGCCACATCAGTAAGCTTTTCGAGTGAGCGAATGTAGTCGTAGGCAGTGATTTTAGAGGTGAGCGACTGGACATGGAACTGCTCCAGAGCATCGAAGTCGAATGCCGTTCTGGGGAGTGCAAATGTCGCCGGAAATAAGCGTAGTTGAATAAGCTGTTCCCATCGCTCATACAGCTTCTCCGAATCAGGTTTTCGACAGCCACAAAAACGTACGGCGACAAGATGAAGGCCATTGACAGCAGCGACGGTTAGTTTCGAGGGGGGTATATGATCATCTGGCGCATAAGGACACGGAGAAAATCCATTCATACAGGCGCTCCAGACAAGCCCAAGGTCAATAAGAGAGACGGGACTGAATGCAGCACCATATGTGTCCTGTTTCCATTCGAAGATGCGATGAAATGGGTGACGGATATGTTGGTGTACAACACACGCCTTGCAGAGCATCTGCCGACCCACACATTGCGTACATGTAAAGAGACCGGGCTCTCCGCATTGGCATAGGCGACCGATACACGGATTTCCATGCAAGCTTTGGGTGAGTTGTTTGCGAAGGCTCGGAAGCCGCTCCATTGCATCATGAAGCTTTGCGGATGCACCCTAATTTGTTGAGGCCTGGTTCTCGGAGCTAGGACATGAAAAACATACCTGACTACGCTTGGGCTTGCTGGGAATAGATGGTGCTGGCTCATCGACATCTGAGATTGATTCGGTGGCCAAGTCAAGAAGCTCGCCAGAAGCTGTGCGGACTGCTGGGATGGCTTGGTCGTACATTTCGTCGTCAGAGTTGTTGGGTATACTCTGCTCTTGAACATTGATCTTCCGAGGTCTTCCTCGTTTTCGCACTGCAACTTGCTGATATTGCGACATGACGGAAATAAGAAAGATCAATCTCGGATTTTGACGTCATGACAGACTTATTGTTAACCAGATTGAGACAACAGATACACTACTTTCGTCTGAGTAAATAGGAAACATGAGAGTGAGTATCAGTATGAACAGTTTCCAATGGTGGAGGGCCTTCATCATCGTCATCGTCTTGCGCCGGTTCTTCGACTGGGTGGATATCTGGCGCTGGTTCTTCGACTGGAAGGACTGTGACGGGCTTTGAGCCTTCGACGCTGCTGAGACTGGTCATGTCCGATACCCGATGGTTCCGAAAGAAGGACGCACACAGATTTCAACCAGGCGGTCTCGACGGCTTCACCTTGCCAGTTTCCGCTACAAGAAACGTCGTAAGACATCCTGAATTGGGTCAATATTGGATACTTTGCCAATGTTAGATTCAACTTACGTGCTGACAGTGTGCATAATCATCCAGGATGCTCCGAAGAATTGCTCTCCCTTCTGGAGATTGTGGGTGCTCTTTTCCGGGGGCGACATGGCAAGAGAAAGAGGAGCGCGGCACGTGGCTCTCGGGAGCATCACATCAGCAGTATGCCAGAGCGACTGCGCTTGTCGACTGACCATGTCAACGCTCAAACCTGGCCTCAGCATTAACAATAATGCTGGTGGTATCTTATTGTGTCGATAGGGTATAAGAGTCGGTACGACACTCTGCTACCTAACCAATTCATACTCACAATGTCTCGTCACGACTCCCTTTCACCGATGGCTGCTCTTCACCATCAACTATTCCCTCCCAATGCCGAACATGGCCCAGGAGAATGTCCTAATGGCTATATTCACCAAACAACAATCAATCAAGCAACAGATGGGCGACTCGAAAGACTTGGTCAGCAAACTCACAAGGTTCGCGAGACTGTTGATACTTTCCTGACACTTATAATACCTAGTGTATCGCTCCAAAGGGCAAGACTAATGATACCTGCTCTGTCCTACCATCGGGACCGCTCCACCCAGAATCGGTTGTGATGGCTGCATGGGAGAAGATATTCGTGTATGGGATGGAGCTGAAGAGTACTCCGAAGGGGAAATCATCGATTAAGCGACAAGGTGCGTAGTTGACTGCTTATGAATTGCCTCCATTACTCAAAGCTCAAATCTAGTGAAAGCGCAGAGCCATTTGCATGAACTTATTCAAGCACTTGAGCGAGGTTTAGCTACGGCACATCCAGCTGGTATACCACGAAAATTTCCCATCAGTAAATCTCGCTTTGAAAATCGAGTTGTCCACTCACGATTTGTAGCAATGGCTGAGAAGCTATACTTTCACAAGCTTATGACGCAGCTCGCAGCATATACTGGTATTGCCCCTCAAGAAATAAACAGTCACGGTGCGACATACACAGGGAAGATGAAACGGCAAACCTCTCCAGGTAGATGCTCACACAGATTATTGGCATTAATACTGACTCCAGCCACCTCAGGCTACCCCTACCTGGTACCTCTTAGGCTTAATCGAACCCACGGAACCCTGGGCCTAAGAGGTACCAAATCCATGGTATCACCCATGGGGGTGGTACTATCCACAAATTGTGGATGGTACCATGGGTGTCACACAACCCATGACCATGGTTCCATCCATACAGCCTTGGGTGCATCCATGGCTGTGTGGATGGTACCATGGTGCTTTGCCTGATTTGGATGGTGGGGTGAATGCCTTGTAGCTCGCTCAAATCTGGCTCAAAAAATAAGCGCTTTGGTGCAGCCGGTAGGTCTCCCCCCGGGCTCTTTGATCCAATCACCTAGTGACGGGAAAGTCACTGGTTTGGCTGGAAGGTGCTTCTGGCATATTTTAGGAAAAATACCCTTGCAATGCTATTGCCTTGGCTTTTGGGTTGTCTGATTTGCACTAGAAAAATGAGATATTTTTGCTCTTCAAGACAGGCCAAGTCCCATGAGATTTGCTTGGCAGACTATGGAGTTTTGAATATTTTTTGATTTTTCTGGCTTTTGATTAGTTGGCAGTTCGGGCATCATAAATGGGTAGTAGGCAGGCTAGAGTACATGGAAAGTGATGTACAGTATGTCTAGAGTATGTACTACATGCTCCCACCCAGTTGGCCATGCCCCCACTCCTTGGCCTTTGCAGGGTATTGGGCGCTGGGGGAGCCGATCGGCCATCACTGATGGCATCAATCCGACCGGCATGTTTGATTTGGATGCATCCATGGTGCCAGGCAGATGGGGCCATGGATGCATCCATGGCTGGGCTTGATACCATGCATGGATGCATCCATAGGTAGTTTTGAAATTATCTGTGGTACCGGTGGCTCTGGTGGCTTAGACTAAATTGAAGTCATGCTACCATAAGATATTATAATCATCACATCATTCTCTTCTACTAACTATCAACAGTAATCCAGATATGCTGACAGAAATGTACAGAAGGTATTATAACCCCCACTCCACCTTACACGCTATTGACAGAGTCTGTAAGCCAACAAAAGGACAGTAGTATGAGTTACTCCATAGCTATAGCAGGCAAGATGGAATATAATATAAGACTTGTCAGCCTGAGAGCCACCACAGCCACCAGAGCCACATGGCAGCACACAGCGAAAATGTCACCAGGTGGCCTCTGGTGGCTCTGCACAAACTCTCTATTCAAGTCTTGCATTTTACTTAAAATTGAACAATGACTAGTTTTAATAGCTAAGATCTCTCTTTCATCCTCTGTTCAGCTACCTTTGCTATGGTGAACTTATTATTGAATGGATGGATAATACTGATAATAGTACTAGGAGAGATTCCTAGGTTCAAGTGTGGAATCACACTTGAAATTAAACAATCACTAGTTATAACAGCTAAGACCTCTCTTTCACCCTATTCAGCTACCTTTTATAATACATTTTAGGTGTTGAATTGATTACAGGAGAGAGTTCTACTAGAAATTTAGAGCTCCTCTGAAGGTCTGATACTCAGTCTATCAACCTCATCATTCATATAAACCAGTTCACACTCAATCTGTCTTTTACTGTTCCCCAGTTCATCCCAGAAATCAATTCAAGTATGTGTGTGTGTGTGTGTGTGTGTGTGTGTGTGTGTGTGTGTGGCAGATTACAGCTAGACTGCATATATCATGAGTTATAGTATTCATAGGTCTAGTGGGGAATCACTAGAGATTACATACCTGAAAGATATGGTATGAGAGATGTGAACTGTGAGTGTCCTAATAGAAGCAACCCTCTGTATATAGTTCCAACTTTAACTTTAGTGAGAACTCCCTATCTATGAGTGAGTTATTGACAGATTGATATTAAAATACTAGGTATGATAGCCAAACTTACATATGGTTAGTAATGAAATCAGTAGACAATAAGTGCACCTTATTTGAACCCAATAAGTTGTCAAAACATGGTGTCACATTATTATGACTCAATTGCATTTTATCACTTATTTCAGATATATCACGTACACTTTGGTCCTGTCTCTGATTTTTAATATATATAGTCTTATATCTTATGGCATATTTAGCCCATTTAAAAATTGTTAGCTGATATCAGCTTTAAGTTGAGTCCAATATGATAACTTAATATAAGTATTCCCCAATTTCTTAAAAAATCAAGTCTACTTTCGTAGAGTTTTATTGCTATTTTTCCAAGTCATTTGAAATATATATCTTTTTGTCCATCATTTATTGCGAATCAATCCTACTTAAGCACCCATTTTTGGGTGGAAATCCCAGTATGAATAATAATTATTAATGACATTATCAGAGGAACCTCCCCTTCGGCCCGCCAATTCCGAGTCTGATTCTGACTCTAGTGAGCATATCACCACCTCCATCAGGCACATCGCTGCCCTGCCATAGAGATTCCCCTAGGACCTGGCCTGCGACATGGCACAGGCATACTGCTTGGAGCAATGATCACACTTGGTGTATCAAGAGCATAGTATATAGTTCAGCTACCTAGCAGGCGGACCCTTAGGGTTTCTTCTCTTTGGATCCTTCCTGCTAGGTCAGCTTCCTGTGTATTTGCCTGCCACTGGATCCTCCCCTGCTAGGACCCTGATTTCGGGCCTCCAGGGTTGCCTTACAGACATTCCATTGTCAAAAGATAGAAATACTGTTATTAAGGTACTTGTGGTTATGAGTTCTCCAATTAGTGAGATGACACCTCATTAGTACTGGTATAACAATAAAGCTACTACTCAAGGTTACTGAAAAAGTTATCCAAGTACTTGGAATAGCCAGCTTTGATGTAATAGCAGGACCTGGTGACATTTTGTCATCTTGAAATAATCCCTTATGAAAACTCTAATTTTCTTGCATATATAGTATGTTTGCATAGTATATTTGTTTTGTCATGCCATAACTACTATATTAACTGATGTCCTTTGACAGAACTTGATTATATCGGATCATACCAAGGTTACTTAGTATTACCAGGGACATAGAGGACCATATGGGCCTTGGATAGTACCACTAGTGTATGGATGTATCTATACAGGAAGTGTGGATGCAACCATGTGCTATGGTACCATCCATATGTGGATGCAACCATGTCCATATGGATGTACCCACAGTTTGATCCAAGTTGCCCGTGGCTGCATCCACATATGCCAGTGGTTGCATCCATTATGGTATTAACCATGACTGTGGTACCATCCATGTGAGATGGATGGTACCACAGATAATTTCAAAACTACCTATGGATGCATCCATGCATGGTATCAAGCCCAGCCATGGATGCATCCATGGCCCCATCTGCCTGGCACCATGGATGCATCCAAATCAAACATGCCGGTCGGATTGATGCCATCAGTGATGGCCGATCGGCTCCCCCAGCGCCCAATACCCTGCAAAGGCCAAGGAGTGGGGGCATGGCCAACTGGGTGGGAGCATGTAGTACATACTCTAGACATACTGTACATCACTTTCCATGTACTCTAGCCTGCCTACTACCCATTTATGATGCCCGAACTGCCAACTAATCAAAAGCCAGAAAAATCAAAAAATATTCAAAACTCCATAGTCTGCCAAGCAAATCTCATGGGACTTGGCCTGTCTTGAAGAGCAAAAATATCTCATTTTTCTAGTGCAAATCAGACAACCCAAAAGCCAAGGCAATAGCATTGCAAGGGTATTTTTCCTAAAATATGCCAGAAGCACCTTCCAGCCAAACCAGTGACTTTCCCGTCACTAGGTGATTGGATCAAAGAGCCCGGGGGGAGACCTACCGGCTGCACCAAAGCGCTTATTTTTTGAGCCAGATTTGAGCGAGCTACAAGGCATTCACCCCACCATCCAAATCAGGCAAAGCACCATGGTACCATCCACACAGCCATGGATGCACCCAAGGCTGTATGGATGGAACCATGGTCATGGGTTGTGTGACACCCATGGTACCATCCACAATTTGTGGATAGTACCACCCCCATGGGTGATACCATGGATTTGGTACCTCTTAGGCCCAGGGTTCCGTGGGTTCGATTAAGCCTAAGAGGTACCAGGTAGGGGTAGCCTGAGGTGCTCCAGCGAAGATGAGGTTGAAGAAATACCATCTGAATGTGACGCATATGACCCAGACGAATATATGGTAGATACCGCAGCAGGCAGGCTTTCTTTATTCTTGCGTTGGGCAGCACTGACACGTAGTCAGCCCTGCAACTACAAGTTTGTGTATGGACTGACCGTGAGCCACCGATGAAGCAAAAGCTCAATATTCGCCTTCCGGAATGCTTCGATATCACGCATTTCAACATCGCAACCATCGCAAACATCGCTGCCGAGTCCCCGATCACATTTGAACGCTATTCTCCTCGCCGCAAGAACTGGACTCAAGAACGGGTCCTCGACAGCTTTAATCTCAAAGGAAACGGCAGCATAGTCCTGTATCGAGCGAGGGGTTTACAGGACAAGACATGTGTTGGGATGCAGACGTGGATTTTACGAGCTGATGCTGCATATGACCGTGCAAATATGCACCATCATGGTGTGTACTCTTTCAAATCGCCGTCCACTTCTTCATAACACTTTCTGATAGGTAAGCGCAAGGCGGACACTATCTTACCATCTCCGAGCCCGAAAAAGCGACAGAGAAAAGACCATACGACCGGTCCAATTGCCGGTCCATCACGCTTCTCACTTGGACCAATTGACTTCGAGGAAGACACGCGCATGTTCGCCGATGCAGATGTGGAAGACGAGCTGCAGCGTCGCAGTTTGTATGGGGCTCAGGATAATAGTATTGTTGTCGTCTCGTCCGAGGAGGAAGACTCCGAATAGATCTGTTTTGAGCGTGCAATCAGACTTCGAGCTTTGGCTATCACTGCATTGACCTAGGCCGACACTTTGACCAAAGCTTATGGTACAAATACTCCAGGCTCTGTTGGCCAATGCTTTAAGTTGCAATTGAACATGCGCGAGCAAAATCAGACTGCCCGTACGCCACTCAAAGTAGGTGGGCTCATTTAGTGTGGAAGTGTTTCTGAGCACTTGTTTAGCGAAATCGCCGCTCTCTTTCACCTCCCTCTCTTGCACCAAGGAAAAAACAACATGTTTGCATAGTCTCTCACCAAGCATATATTTCGCTGATCCTAATTCAGGTTGAACCAAACCGCTCGAGCACACCTCCGCCAATTCACCCAACTCGCAAGACACCCTTAGCCGCACAGCCTGTCATACCTGGTTCTCCTTGCAACCGACTAATTATTGCGTGGACAAGTGTAATAGTCTGTTTATCGACTTGTGCAATACTTACGGGGGGCTTTCAGAATCATTCCATTCCGAGCAGTATTGCGATCCCAACTAACGGAGGAAAGTTTGATTTTGCGGCATTGAGGATGCTACTCGGTGAGATTGGACTAGAGGGAGGGAAGATTGAACGCTTTTCCCATTTATTGGGCCAATGGGAAGCACAACACTGGGCAAGTGCATATGGGACGTATCGTAAACCCATCTTGATACGTGTGAAGGGAGTAACGACGCTCCGAGACTGGGACTACTGGTCAGCTGTTGAGTTCAAGGCTCCAATGTAGAATATTTATCGACCGTTCCAAATGTATAATATTTTGCAAGTCGTTTTGTCATATTATCTGAAATCTGTGACAGTGTGTCACATCAACTGCTTTTACCTCTTCCAAGAGAGCGCTCTAACCAACGGATGGGACGTCGCTTGGAATGGTGCTTGAGACGATGGCAAAAGCGGTGGTTGGCGTCGCATTGACTATCTGCAGTATAATATGGCTTGTTGGTGCGTCAGGAGACCCACCTACACCCGCAATGGCTACTAACACCACCCCAGCCCCAAGCACTCTTCGGGACTTCGCTCTATCCAATAAGAATGACAAGATTATCCAGGAGATGGGACGCTATATGAAGGATATACTACAGCCCTTGTACAACCAACATCAGGCAGAGGAAACCGGGAAAAAGGACGGCAAAGAATATGCAAACAACGAACTTTTTGCGATGCTGAAGAAGAAGTTTGCAAACGAGGTACCCTTGTATCGGGAGTCTCAGCTACTTGCAGTATGTTTTCACGGTTCCGTTTCATTGTGTCGCTAACAATTGCGCAGGCGATGTACAACAAACTCAACAACGCTGCTGGCCACCAAGCCCGTAAAGGACGTAAAGCTGCAGCGTTGCCGCCTCTTGTCCCCCCACCCAAGCCCGTTCCACGCACCAACGGACACGACTTCTTCAAGTTGAGTCATACAGACCAAATCAAGGCGGAGCGGGACGAATTGCGTGCCAAGATGTCAGGAGATTCGACAACGGGGGAACTACTTCGTCTGTGGCATGAAATTGGAGATGCAAAGTGGAAGGAGTTGAATGAGAACGAGAAGGAGGAATGGGAAGCCAAAGCAAAGGTGGAGAATGCCCGACGTGCTGAAGGCCCATCTCAGGAAGAAATTGCTCAGTCGGTGAAAGAGTAAGCCTCAGTCTTGTCTTATCCGAACGTGTCACTGAAAACATGTGTAGTAATCAAGCGCGCTCTGGAGAGATAGTCACTGCGGTACTTCAATCGCTTATTGGGTCTGGCCATAATCAACTTGGCGATGCGTCCTTTATTGTTCTCAGCAACATACGTGATTACGAAGGGAATATCAACCACAAAGTGTTCGGAGCTACCTATCCTTGCGTCGTATCCACTAATCGTTTCTAATTCAGAGTCCTGGTTACCAACACCACTATTTCGGCTCCAGCGTTCAACCTCACCGACGCGGAAGCTCGCAATGTGCGTAAATGGGCACGCAAATCACTATTTCGTACATTCCTTTCCTGTTTCCTTCGGTTTGACATTGACTTCTTGAAATAGGTTATCCGACACAAAGTCAAGACGGTGCATTGTCACTAGTGTCCCTTGACATCAAGACACTCAGTACAATGGAGGGTATTGCTATTCTGGAGTCCTACTTTGGTGAGTTTCTTCCATAGATTGTTTAGAAGTGAATTAACAAGCGCTAGAGCAAGAATTGGAGTCGAACAAGCTGGAGATTATCATCTCAGCTGAGGACAACACAGAGCCTATTCCACTTGCCGAAGCCGACCAGCAAGCTGTACGAAATCTCTACCATGCTGCACTAGAGGCCCAAGGCAAAGGCGAACGATTGGCTATCGAAACAAGGCCTCGCAAAGGCAAGAGTAACCTTGCTGTTCTCCCATCTCCTACACCATCTTCTCCATCGAAAAAGCAACAGCAAGATGTTGATTTCTCGCGGCCTATTGCTCGACAAGGGGGGAAGAAGGAGGGCGAGACGGTTTCTGCTGACAAAGAGGCCGGCCCGGGGACAACGGGAAAACTGCCTTTGCTCCAAACTCCCATTCGTCCTGCACATTCTTCGGCACCTTCCTCTCCGCTGACACCACCACCTCCCACGCCCAAGACCAAGAAACCTGTAAAGACTGCAACTCGCAAACCCCGTGGAAGCACGAAGCGTAAAAATGAGCAAGAACCAAATATTCCTCCGACAAAGCGCGCACATCAGAACGACAACGAGGAAGAGGAAGCTCCACCGAAGAAGCGTCTGCGTCGAGGGCAGCACAATACGGACAACGACAATTCGGATTTGGTTCCTGGGCGTATCATTCGCCTGAACCGGGGGAGCTACTTCGTTGCTCATGGAAAGCCATTGCCTGATGGTTTCAGCTGGGATGATCAATATGAAGTTGCATATGAACCAGTAAGCAGAGTTCCTCACTCGCAATCTTGGTCTGACCAAATTTACTTCCAGAAGGCTCGATTATTGTGTGGTGGAGGCTATTGATTCAATGAGTACATATATCCGGTGCTTCAGTATACGGTGCTGTACAATTTATGACCTTTTCATGACCACCTTGCATTGTCGCACTGTCCCTTTGACCGACGACTTTCACTTTCATCTCACTTCACCTCAGTGTCACTTCGACACTTGCTACCGGACACAAAAGATACTGGAGGGCTGTTGTGTCACTTCATCTCACTTCACTTTCATTGCCCTCTCGGGACTATGGCGGTGGGAATGAGAATTCTCGACCTTGGAGTGTCATCTCACTTCACTTCATGTTATTTCACTTTGTGTCACTCTATGGACGATGATATAGGCAGAGAGTGAAGTGAAAAGGGTAGTACAAAGTGAAAAATTAAATACTGCGAAGTCAGTCTAAAGTGTCACTTTGGGTGGTGAGAGTGTTGCCTTGGCCAACAAAGAGCAGTATTGTAACTACTGCATATAAGTACACTGTGCATGCCTATGAATGCAAGAACCAAGTCAACACAGAGGGAATGGAGGATCAAAAATTGATGATCATGATCAAAAGGGCCCCAAGGGCCTCCTGAAAAGAGGCCTCTGGCCCTTCCAAGGCCCCTGTGTTCCTGCCGCCAGCCAAAGAGGCCTCTTGGGCAATCACTGCCCGTTGCACAAGCTGATAGATGAGGGATATCAACAAGCTGGTAAGCTCGGCGTATCGTTCTACGGGGCGCCAGTTTCGATTATACATCTCCAGAAACTGGACCCAAGCCCAGCAACGCAGCCATACGGGTTCCAATGCATCGAGAGGAATGTCTTGCGTGTTAGAGAGCATAAATAAACCTTCGAATGCTTGTTTAACGCGTGAAAGAATGGCGCAGAGGCTGGAAGCGTCCTGCAGGAATTCATCGTTCAAGAGCGAAGGCATAAAGCTGTCGTCGATATTTGCATAAAAGACGGGGAGCAGCAAGATACGCTGTGGACCAGCGACTTGGTGCAGAGTGCGCAGCAGGGGATTCATATCGAAGGGTTTCCGGACGGCGCGCTCTGACAGAATCTGGAGAATGTTGCGGGAAAGGCAGACAGATGAGGTAGAAGAACTTTACCCTAAGACGGACCGGCAGTCGCTGCACATTGGACAGGCGCAGAGATTCGTGCATGGTGGTCAAGAGCAAAAAGGCTTCGATTACGGCAGCACCTGTCAGCAGGACACGTGACGATCCGGATTCGGGGCTTGACGCCGTGGCGGCGTGGGAGGATGATGGGGTTTTCTTCCCAAACTGTCATCTTCACTGACTGGGAAACCTCGCTCTGCCTATAAAGCTCTACCTGACGGGCGCTTATCCAGCCTCCCTCCCCCATGCATGCCGCCCTGCGCGTTCCAGAACTGCTGGACTTCATCTGCGAAAGCTTACATCGACCACTTCCGCCACTGAGCGAGGTGTACGAGTACCAGCCGGGGAGCGAGCTTGTACGCCTTGCTTGCACGTGTCGGGCTTTCTACGGATCTGCTTTACGCCAGCTGTGGCGTACTGTCCCTCTCAGCGCCGTCCTTCGTCTTTGGCCTGACGATGCATGGGACACACGGTCTCTCGGATCTCCTCCGAGGATGACGATGGTGCGCCTTCCTCCATGTCTCATTATTGCGCTACATGCCGTTTGTTAGGTCCTCAAGTATGCTCGACGCCTTCGTGACAGCGATTGGGACCGCATCCGTGCCTACGAAGCTCATATTCGCGAACTCATTGTCGTTGGGAGTAACCCCTCACTCGACGTAGTGCTCCCTACCCTTGCATCCCATCTCCCGATCACCATGTTCAGAAACCTCAACACACTCGTTTGGGACCGTAATGCCGATTATATCGACCTGTTCCTACGCACGTCCGTCTCTCACATCGTCGTCGAGGCATACAAGCTTGGAACGCGGCTTCCCCTGCTCCTCGAAAGAATCTCCGACTCCCCATGTCGGCTGCGTTCCCTCACGCTCACTGAAGGAGCAACCCGGACACCCCCATCCACGTCTCATTCAGTTTTCCCCAACACCCCGCAGGTCCACCATGTCTTTCTGGAGCCCATCTCCCGCTTCATCATCACACTTACTCTCTGCAGCGCCCCCTTGACTAATCTACATGTACCGACGTTGAGTATGGCCGGGCTCAGCTGCCTTTCACGACTCGCCTCGCTACATTCGCTTGCGTTGGATGTCCTCCCGAGAGCATTGGCACTCGACTCGTCGGAAGTATGGCCCTTCCCTGAGTTGCAAGAACTTTCCATTACCCATGAGGATACGCCGCTTGTCGCTCGTTTCCTGCAGCGCCTCCGTCCCGGCGTGCCGCTACGCTCGTTCCAGGTTGAATTTCAGCCGTACCCCACTGCGGATGGACAACACGACCTCTTCGGGGCTCTCGCAGCGTGTTTGGGCAACGCAACGCTCGAGGTACTGTCGCTCGCTGTCCAGGACATCTACGACGAGGACTCCATCAGACTGCTGGACGACCCAGAGCTATATGTCCTCCCGGCCGAAACATTGCGTCTACTTCTCTCCCCCGCCTTCAAATCGTTACGCCACGTGACGGTCGCATCCGCGCTGGGCTTTGGCGGTGACATTGACGATGACTTCCTTGAAGACCTGGCCCGCGCCTGGCCAGCCGCCGAAACGATCACGTTGCTCGGTCCCGCCGCTGTCCATCGCCCTGCGTGTTCGCTGAAAAGCCTGGCCAGCCTCCAGCGCGAATGTCCCGCGTTGCAGGCGCTCACTTTGCGCTTTGCCGTCGAGTCAGTGGAGTTATCAGTGCCAGCAAGAGAGCATCCGCTCACGCGGCTCGACGTCCAGAACTCGCCGTTTCTGGTAGACAACTTGAAGCCGCGGCGCGTGGCGCGTTACCTTGCGGCGCTGTTCCCGCACTTGCGCGCGATTGCGACCGCGGGGGAGTACAGCGAAGGTTTTGACTCGGACTCGGATGAAGACGAGGAGGAATTCGACTACGGGGTGAACGAGCTGCCGGACCACTGGCTGCGGTATGACCGCGAGAAGCGGTGGCATAAATTGTGGAAAGCGGTCGAGGCAAGGCTAAATTGAAGTCTGCGTGCCTATGTAGTCGCCCTCGGGGCAAAGTACCCGGCGGCGCCCACCACCGCGGACGTTCTCTACTCCCCAACTACCCCCGCTTCTTTAGACTGTTTGATCCCGAACCCATCGGACATTACTTAGCGAGTCCTCGGGCCGATTCGTGGGGCTGTCATTGGCCCTGCGTCACTGGTACATACATACATCGAAAGTGGATCACCTACTCTCGCATGCTCGCAGCGAGCTCGTTGAAACCTGCAGGCTATATAAATATAGCAACCCACTATATTCGTTCGACAGTTTCTCCGCGATCGACGCGTCATCTTGTTTTCACTATGACCAATCTTCCTTACGTGCGCACATTTCCCTGAGCCTCTGGCAACTGCGTCCCTACGCCTACAAGCTGGCTAGCCAGCGATTTTCCAACCTGCAACTCTTCGCTACGTATGTCCTACTTCACGGACCGAAATATCCGAGTGCCAAGCGTTTCGGGGGGTTTTCTGCGCTGGGCCGCCAGCTGAGGCCGATTACCCGTCACGTCATCAGGCGTGCGTGAATCTCTCACGAATTGGCGGATGCGGCACTGAGGAGGACGTGGCGTCGCTCCGCGCTGCTTTCTCATTCTCTCACTGGGAGCCGCTTTAAAAACTGTGACCTGAGCCCTCCGCGGCATCACTAGCGCTCAGACCATGGCGGACGTAGACACCCAGCGCTCCTCTGACGACCACACGATGACCGACACCAAGCCAGAGGCTGCTTCTCCTTCCGCTGCCCCTGCCCCTCAGGTGGATGCGGACACGATTTTGACGGGGTCTAAGCTTGCGGTGGTGTTCATTGCCATGTACGTGGCCTTCTCACTCTTTTCGCTACCTGACTCTCCGCCAAGGCTGCTCTCCGTCCTCTTGGTGGCCCTCGATCAGACGTGCGTGCTCTACACTATGTTTTCCCCCTGCTCACACCAACTAGCATCCTCGCCACTGCCCTCCCCCCGCATCGCCTCCGACTTTGACTCGTTCTCCCTCCAGGGCTGGGTGGCGACCTCCTTCGTCCTCGCCCAGACCGTTTTCCTGCTCTTCTACGGCCAGCTGCTCCGGATATTCCCCGCGAAGTACACGCTCCTTGCGGCGATAACAATCTTCGAGGTCGGGTCATTGGTGTGCGGCCTTGCCCAAGTGAGTAGTCGTCCTGACTCTCAATATTTGCTGACCACGTTCGCAGGGCGTTGATTCCCTCATCGCGGGGCGGACGGTGTCGGGTATCGGAGCAGCAGGCATCTGTATGTCTTTCCTTTCCCTTCTCGCTGAGTTACTTACTTGCCTAATAGTTGTCTCCATGATCCAAATCATCTCACAGGTAACCCGGCTCGAAGACCGTCCGCGGCTGTTTGGCCTATTCGGCGCTGTATTCGGCCTGTCGAGTATTGTCGGGCCATTAATTGGAGGGGCCTTCACCGACCATGTGCGTGCTCAGAAACAACTTTTGTTTTTGCGCTAACAACAAAATACAGGTCAGCTGGCGATGGTGCTTCTATATCAACCTTCCCTTTGGCGGCGTCTCCCTCACCGTCGTCACCTTCCTGCTTAAGGCTTCGCCCCCGCTCGGATCTGACCCAGCCCAACGTACATGGCGCCACCTTCGCGACCAGGTGCTGCGGATGGACTATCTCGGCATGCTGCTCGCCTCCGCCTTTGTCACATGCCTCATCCTCGCGCTGCAGTGGGGCGGGAACACGAAACCGTGGAACGACGCGGCGGTTATCGTGACCTTTGTGCTCTTTGGCGTCTTGGCGATCGGCTTTGTCGGCTGGGAGGTGTGGCTCGGCGAGCGCGCGATGGTCCCCACGGCAATCTTCAAGAGCCGCTCGATATACGCCATTATATCGTATGCGTTCCTCACGCGCTTCTCGCTCCTGCTCTTCTCGTATTACATCCCCATCTTCTACCAGGCGGCGCGCCACCACTCTGCCACGAAATCGGGCATCGACTTGTTGCCGTTTATGCTCGGCACAGTATTGTCTGTTATCGGAAGTGGACAGGTGCGGCGCAATTTTGTGTAATTTGTTTTGTTATCAGTGACTTTGACCAGATTGTTGGACGATTTGGGCGGTATTACCCGTTCTTGGTGGCGGCGCCAATCTTCCTCGCCATTGGGTCTGGGCTGCTGTACACGATCTCCGCGTCAACGTCGTCTGCCAAAATCATCGGCTTTCAAATTCTTGCGGGTGTTGGAACCGGCATGGGCATGCAGAACTCGCTGCTCGCGATCCAGGTCGAGTTCAAGTCCAAGGCGGAGGCGCGGCTGCTTGGGCAGGCGACCTCCATGGCGTCGTTCGGCCAGTTCTTGGGCGGCACGGTTGGCCTCGGCGTTGCGGAGCCCGTCTTCGCGTCCGAGCTGACTAAGTTCCTCGCCAAGTACGCACCCGAGGCGCCGTCTGTGATCGTCAAGGAGAGCCCGACGGCGATATACGAGGCGCTGCCCCCGGCCATGATCCCCGGCGTCGTGCGGAGCTACACGGAGGCGCTAAGGATCGTGTTTGTTGTGGGTGTTCCTGTGGCGGGGCTTGCGCTGCTCGCGTCGCTGTTCATCAAGAACCTGAAGATCGAGAAAACTGGTCCAGCGCAGGAGAAGGGCGACGTGGAGAAGGGCAAAACGGGGGAAGAAAATAACGCTTAATCGCACGTGGTTGTATTATAGTACCTAGATAGTTGATAGTTTCACCTCCGCTCGTTCAGGATACATTACGCAGAATGGATAATTAGTTTATTGAGGTTAACTAAGACTTTACATAGTCAAATGTAAAGCAGCCAATCACCCCGAGGACTCAGGACAAAACTCAAGGATTTTTTTAAAATTTTAATGAAGGTAATAATGGGTGCAAAAATGGTGACTTTTATAGGGTAGAAAAAAAGGTTTAAGAAATGTCAACTAGATAGGAAAGGAATTTAAAGAGAAAAATGCTTCTCAGATTGTAGTATAAAAAGGGTGCCTATGTGGGAAAAATGGAGTATATCTGGGCATAAGAGGCTTTTTTTTTGTATTACAATGTTGATTGCTTTTTTTGTTATAAGATTGTTGTTCTACTTATCATGTCTTCCTTTGATCCATTTTCTCCAACAAATAAAGGTGGCCCTTTTTTGTTTCATTATTACATTATTACCTTAATTAGAATTTTTTTTTAAAAATCCTCCTTTTTTCAATTCCTCGGCTGAATACACAGATACTTATTAGATCAAGAGGGAACTCAGGCTGGGTAAGGAGATGAATGTCTTGCTGACATTTCGCATGATGCGCAAATGGAGATCAAGAAGTGGTAACTACCCCAATCTTGCAGGAATGCAGCTGCATCGTTTGCAGTCGTAAATGGTACCCTATTGATATCACGATCAGGATTACTTACCAAAGCTGTGTTCCAACGCAACTTGAGCCCAACCGTCTTGCATCCAAACCAAGTCAGCGCGAATGATTGAAACGGGTTCTATGTGCTAATCATAATCAAGCTTCCAACAGAAACCCAGCGGTGACTATAAATACATTCAAACCATTTTCAAGACACCCCATTCAACTGATTGATCGCCGCCATCCCCGTTCCTAAGTTGACGAAATCAAGCAGCACAAAATTCGGGAGGCGGTTCGCCTGGGACAGTGGCACACAGCCGTGCGCGTCCGCAACAATTCTAGAAGTGCATTGATGTTTCGGTCCGAGATAAAGGAGCCTGGCAACTTACGAAGATACTCCGTTCGTCGTCCCCGCCTCTTCGGGGTCGCTGAGCAGGATCCCGAATATGTCGATGTCGAGGAAATGGTTGATGATGTACATGTGGTCCGCAACGGAGAGCTTGCTGGTGTCGATGCGGTCGACGGAGCACGGGAAGGCCGCGTTGGTGCTGTCAAAGGGTGTCTCCCAGATCTAAGCGAACGAAAGGTCGGAGAATGAAGCAGTGCAAAGTGAGCGTACGTACTTGAGTAAACTCCGGGAGGATGTAATTGACGGGTGTGCCGTCGCTGCCATCCGCTCCCGCATCGAGGAATATGACGACGCGCTTGCCCGAATCAATCATGCTGCCCAACGTCGGCCAGGCAGACTGAGGCATCGGGTTCTGTGGCGGTACGAAGGCAATGCTCGCAATACCTACAGTTCCTAGATGAGCGATTAGCTAAGAATGACCATGGATACGCACCTGACTGGACAAACGCCGGCGCCCATACGTTGGGAATCGACAGCCCCTCGGGGTTTGTGAAGAGGAGAGTGAGCACCTCGTTGGGATTCGCGTCGAGCCAAGACTTGACTGTTTGTAGGTATGCAAGCACTGTGCCTCCGTCGAACAGCGCACAGCCTGTCGTTGCAAGTTACCGTCAGTCATATTACAAGATCTCACGCACTGGTGTGGCAGAAATGGATTACACCACCGTTCATGTGCGCCTGAGATTGCAGCATGCGCACCCCCAGCCCCAGCTGCGTGGGGATGTCGACCTCCTGGTCGCGGGCAACTATGGGAACTGTGAGCCCGTCCACCAGGGAGGAAACCGAGGGACATACGCGCAAACGGGTCGCTGCTGAAAAAAGCCGAGTCATGGGAGCCCATGAAGGTGACATTCCCGTAGCTTCGCCCGCAGAGCTGGGCATGCCCATTGCAGACCGTGGCGCGTGGCACCGCCCGATTGCACGACGGTTGTGCAGCACCACCGCATCTCTCCTGCGGGCTGGGGACACTTGCGGCGTATGTCGAGGCCAGCAGCGCCGCGACAGCGAAAGCGCGAAGAACCATGGCTGAATATGAGTGGCGGCGCAAAGAGTGAAGGAGAAAGACGCTTACTGGCAAACGTGCGGCCATATATAGCCTCCCCAGTGGTCATGAGGCACCGCATGCCAGTGCCAGTGCATCGTGCGTCACGAGCTAATTTAATTCGGTGACAGATTCCGCGCGTGGACGTGGCAGAAGCTATCGCGTCCGAGTGGCGACGACTCCAAAAACGAAAATAGCCAATGTATCGATGAAGGTCCTGCCATGATGGTTGTCGGGAAGAAAGATGGGAAAGCTGTGCTCGTCGTGTCACATACGCGTTCTGTGTTACGTGATCACCCGAGTACAGTACTCGTAAATTTGAAATTGGCGCAGCCGTTTTGACATTTGTCTCCTGCCGCCATGTCTCACTCTCACTCAACCACCCACCTGTCGCCAGAGGATGACAAGCCCTATGCACACATACCAGACCACTTCCAAAGCTCAGGTTTGCGTAGGAACCAAGTTGGCAATTTCTTTTCAGGCGCAAGAAACTTTTCTATTTCTCACAGCACCTTCTTGACACATCTTCATCCCGAAGAAGCAGTTCAAGCCCACATCTATCAGGAACCTGGTGAGCCAAACGGAAACTCCCTGGATGGACTAGGACTCACATCATGGGTTGAGATTTCAATTTTTGACGTATCCGGCTGGGTGACATTTTGTTGAAATCTGAACTAGTGGTGACTAGCATTCCATATTTCAGACAGAAGAGAAGGACATATACTGCAATGGTTCAGGCTCAAGATATGACTGTGGGCATTTATAAACCAGGAGGCAAACAGGTAGCTGAATATTTTGAAAAACCTTAGTTCTGATCAACAACAATGATAGGACTGGGCAAAGGAAGTCAACCTGATGAAAGGACTGAGGTTATTGTGGTTCTATCAATATGTCTGTTATTATCATTGATTCGGTTATTCAGGCATCCAAACATGCAACAACTCTATGGGACTGCATATAATGATCAAATATATATGGTGATTTATCACCAAGGTATATGGACTTCCCCCCTGAACTATTGAGTAAAGAACTGTTTGACAGAGATGGTGCGATTGGAGCAGCTACCTGAAATTGCACAATGTGAAGAACGAGTCAAGATGTTGATACACAGTGTGAGTGATTCTACACATGATGACTCATAAGTTATTGAGTCTAATGTGACTCCCAGCACTGTGCATTTCCTGTGAGAGTGATTAGTTATCATGGGCTTGCGCTAATCAAAGACAGTCTGCTCAACAAATCATTAAACAAGAGCAATCAAATATGCAGTCATTTGCTGTCAGTGTCTGCTGTTGTACTAAGCTGCAGAATTTCTTACTGTATCATCTTATTTTAGCATATTATGATTTGGTTCTCTCTTTCAACCAGGCAGCTATGTTTGGGAATCAACCTTAACTCCCACTTTTCTGAAGAATTCACTGACTATGACAAGCACATTAATATTGATCCTCAGTGGAGATCTAGAGTGCTACCAGGAAGTTTATATGCTCTTTGCCAGGGAATACCTGTAGAATGGCTTTTAAGCACCTTGACTCATAACAAGGTCTACTTAACAATGTCCTCATTTAGAGACTTTCATCCAAGGGCACAGATGATAGTGAAGTTTGACCGAAAAATTGAACAAGCAAATTCCTATATCCCACAGCATAAAGCTCCTCACGAGTGGCTGGACCTGAGGATGGTTCAACAGGTACCTGAGACCTCTATCCGCAGGTGTAGCCATCCGCGGATGGAGGTACCCTTTTTCCCACGGATGGCAGGGAGTGGAGGTCTTGGATTTAGTTCTTGAAGGTACCTGTAAATTCATTAAAATATCCTCAGAACTGGCCTATAATAGATCATACAGCCTCAGATAGTGCAAGTTATACTTGTGGTTTGCATATCAATTTAAAACATAATTCTACTGCTCTGTATTTCCTTTGTTTATACCTAATCCACCTTTGTACCATCTGCAGGTACCCTTAAAGGTACCTGTATCCATGGATAGAGGTACCTGACAAGCATAAATACTCAAGGATGGAGGTATGGCTGAATTGCCTGAAAAAACCTGCAGGTGAGTGGAGGTACCTTACCTGTGCCAGTCGTGAGGTGCTTTACCACAGCACATTCCTTGTCAGCTGTGGGCCTCTCATCCTCAACCGAGCCCTTCAAGTAAATGGTTCTCTGCAGAGATCAATCTTACCAGACTCTCAAATGGATGGTGCTAGTATGATAAAATCCATTTTTTCCCTAATTTTCTTTTCTCAATCTCTTCTAAACAGTTTTGCTGTCAAAAAGAAGACCCTCAGACAAACATACTGGATGACTGTAACAGATAGTGATATTCCACTTTCTGTAATACGCAAATTGTGGATGAGTTAAGCACTCAATCTATTGGAAACTTTTTCTGAGACCAATCCACCAGATAGATATGGTAAGCAATATCTCTATGGAACATGCCTAATCTCAGCCAGACACTAATATCTATCCTGGGAATTATCAACTTTCATGTGGTTGAAATTAGTATCGAAATAGATGATCCCAATCTTGAAGGGTACTTGTTCTTGTGTCCTGGAGACTCTGCACTTTATAGTTCAGAACAGCCTGAAGCTATTGCCTATTGGTCACTTGATCACCTTGGCCAAGAGAGGCTGATATGTGAGGAGGCAATCAATCTAGGATTTCCACATATTAACATATTTTGTTGGGTTAAAGTCTTGTATTTTCCTGCCTCTTTTTATGAGGAGTTGCGTGCAATACAAATTGCAAAAGGATTTGATCCTATCAGCGAAAGCCTTGCAGAATATTTCAAGTTACCATTACTGAAGATAGAATATGAGGAGAGAAGAAACGGTGAGGATCTTACACATTCATATTAGATGAGGGGGTTGACTACTTGTGTTTCAGAAAACAGAGATAATGAACTTAACCTGCAGCACCTTGTTGAGAATCCAAAATTAGAAATCAAGGTACCGTATTTTGGGTACTATCTAAACATACTCATGATCCACAGAAAGCATCACAAAAAAAGTACAATTCATGGAAACTCTTTTATAAAGCCAAATGTTTGATCATCTTAGTGATACTTATTTCATTCCATGCTCTTCCCACATTATAAAGTTCCAATTCAACCCCAGTTAAAAAAATCTTCAACCATTGATACACTACTATATTCAAATGTGGTTTTAGGTAAATATCTGCAAGACAATATCTGTTTAAGAATTTGGAAGAAGACCTTTGGTTTCTGTTCTCTCAAAACCTCTTCTGAAAACAGTAATTTCCTCACTCAGAAATTTCACTCAAAAAGCTATTGTTTCGTTGCTAATTTCCCCCTTGCAGAACCTATTTGTTTTCAGTAAAAAAGATTTGTACAAAAACTACTTTTTTAATCAACTTTCAGGAGCCAAATTCACTGTAAACTCAGGATTAACTACAGGGGTAGCTTATACCCTCAAGGTTACATAGCACATTGGGGTTTTGGGGGAAAAGGCGGCCTGAAGCTTGACTTTTTTGTGGCAGTCTGCAGATGCAGGCCCAAATGATTGGGGTTGATCTTTACATAAATCAGGGGCCCCCCGCTCACGTGATGCAGAAATTACCTTATCTGGTAATTCTGTAGGAAAATCTGCAGTCTTGATTTGAATATCATCAGCTGACCCCATTTGGCACCAGTTTTCCCACAAAAAGCTCCTGCTTCAGGTCTCCATTTTTGTTCGAATCCCCAGTCATGTGCGTGGGTTGATCAGCCTCGCCTCTCACACATGATACATTGTCACACTTAGTCATCCATCACCGTGCTGCCCAGGTTGGTTTCCTTCCTTTATTTTTCATAGTTTCTATTTTTAGGTTAGTCTCCCCTAGTTGTCATCCCCTAGTTGGCCTGACCTATAGGCCCTTGTTGCTCATTCCATATTTCATTTTAGTCTTTATTTTACTTATCCCTCATTTATTTTGGCTGTAAAAGCTTGTCTGTAGTTAGCCAAATGCAAATTTCCTCTACTGTTTTGCTTCTCTCCTTCTCTGAGTTCCTTTGAGTTGTGAGCTTGGCTTTGAGTTACCAAGTGTTAGCCTCCCAGGAGTTGATTAGCTTGAAGAAGCTTCCTCCTGTCCTTGTTTGTCAGTTTGGCAAGCAAGATAGTACACATGATATTCATGGATGGGCTTGTTGCTACAGTTGCCTAGTAAAGCTGATGGGAGCCAAAGATATGAGGGTCTAACAGCATACATTATAAGGTATTTAATACATATATTGAATCACCTATTTGCTGGATATGTGACCTACAAACTGGCTGTCACAAGGGGGAGCATGATGGCATCACACATGATGCTGGCTGGTTGAGTCCCTCAGCCAGCCTTACAATGTGAGGAGTGATGAGAGTAGTGGGACTGGGACTTGCACAATGGGACCCAGTCCCACTTTGATGGGTGAGTCCCACTCTCGCGGCCCTGAGAACCCTTAGCCAGGGACTAATGAGACAATTAAAAAAGATAGACAACATACCACGCAGGGCGAGCAGCGATGTGGCGGCAGCGTAGGGTCTGGGGCGAAGGCCTAGTCAGGGTCTGGGGTGGAAAACCCCGGCTGTCGCGGCCGGGCGCTGCCACCCTGTTGAAATCTGCATGCTTACCATCCAAAAGAGGATGAAACACGCCGGAAGTGGATCCCATGCTCTGTGCAGTAGGCCACGCGGTGAGCGGAAGCCCCTAGCAGGGTGAGTTTAGGGCAAGGCCCTGGTCAGGGTCCGGGGTGGAAAACCCCAGCCGTCGCAACTTGATGTGATATGTGTTGATCCATCAACACATATGACATTGATTCACCAAGTCCCATTTCTGGGCCTCAGGAATGGGACTGGGACCAGGAAAAGTGGGACTAGAGTCCCATTATCCCAGTCCCAGTCCCACTACTCTCCTATATACTCTTACAATGTCTTCTATAATTGTGTTTCTTTTGATATCTTAGATAGCCATAGATAGGCAATAGCACGGGTAAGGCATACCCGCATGGGTACATGGGTTTTACCCATACGGGTACGGGTATAGATTAGAAATTTCTAACCCGCCAACCCATGGGTAGATTAGATAAGATACATCATGTCAATATTGATTACCAGTGCAATCAATCATTCCCTCTTGGTTCTTTCTAAAAGTGCAAGCACTGGGTGGGTGCCACAGCAGAAAAATTGAGTTAAACTAGCAAATATATCACTTGAGGTTTAGAATTGACAGTACCCATGAGTAAAACCCGTACCCATACCCATGACTACTCATACCCATACCTATGGGTATGGGTATGGTGGCTGTGCAGGTATGAGTATGAGTAAGGCTCTGGGGTTTACTCACGCCATTGCCTAGCCATAGATATTATATGAAGTTGTACTCCTAGTCTCAGCCTTCCCATCAGTAAATTTACTACTAACCTACCATATCTGGCCACTTTGGTGACAAATTAGAAGAATTGAGAAAAAACCGGAAGATTTTTTCCGTTTTAAATTAATGAAAGTAATGATCACCCCAAAAAAAGGGACACCTTTATTTGTTAGGAAAAATAGATGAAAAAAGACCCAATAAGTAGAACAGCAACCTTATAAGAAAAAAGGAATCAACATTGTCAGACAAAAAAAGCCTTCTGTACCCATATATGCCCAGTTTTTCCACATGGGCACCCTATTTCTACTACAATCTTGAGAATTTTTTTCTGTTTAAATTGCTTTCTTATCTAGTTGACTTTATTTAAACCTTCTGTCTGATCAATAAAGGTCAGTCACTATTTCTCGGCCATTATTACCTCCATTAATTTTCTTTTTTAAATCCTTCTGAGTCCTCAGGGTGACCCCAAGCGAAACACGTCATTATGTGACGGCGTGACTCGGCGTGACTCGAAACTCTTTCCTTTTCCGCACTCACGGCTTCGACGCGTTTCGGACTTTCGCCACCACGGAGGAAGTACACCCGCCACTACCCCTCGCCCAAGGCCCCATATGGCACCGCCACTGCCGCTCCCTCGCCTAGCCGCCGTTGCGCGCGTCACTCGCTCGCGCAGCGCGGATATCGTTCCTCAGCTGGAAACCAGCACGTATGACCGTTCTCGGAGTCTCGCCCTGCCATCTGACACGTATGCAGCCGAGCGACTCGCGGCAGGGAGGTCTTCACCGTGCAGCAGGATCACCTGCTCGTTGAGCATCTCGCGACGATCCCCCGAGAGTCCAGATCCACCATAAGCAGCTTTAAGCGCTTTGCCGAGGTGTGTGGCATGACTCTACCGGCCTCCGCTGGACCTCCGTAGGCTGACTGAGTGCAGGACCCACGTTGCAGCAATCATTCGGCCAAGAGCTGGCATGACCACTACCGGAGGCTGGCCGTCATATTCGACGCTCGTTGCGACGAGCTGACAAGGAGTCTCTCGACATCAAGCGTCAACGCTGTGAATCCGGAGGGGGAGCAGACTCGGAGCAACAGCATATCCAGCCATATTCGGTGCGACGACAGTGCCCTTAATGACCGTGTACTAACATGAGTTAGTCGCGAACCCCAGACCTCCATTCCCCATCCTACACTTCATCTCAAGCCCCCTCCAGCCCCTACCCCATTCGAAAAAGCGATTTTTGGAGACCTCCTTGCCCATACTACGCGATACCTCACCAAGCCCCGCCCGCTTTCCGAAGAAGACAAGGTGATTGGCCTCAGTCTCGCAATAGATCGTCTCGCTCAAGTGCACGGGGTCTCTGCGGATGCTGCATACGATGCCTGGGCTAATGCCGGAGTCGGAGGCCTTCGCGCTGCCGATCAAATGCTCCGACTACGTGCTAAGGCTTCCGATCCATTCGCCCAGATGTCTGCACCGTTGTCGCGCCATGAAGCAGCACTGCCTACTCCAGAAGCCTCCGATGACGACGAAGACCCGATCATGATGGCGGCGCAAGTTGTCGTGAATACGCCTGCTGAACCGTCCGTTGCTCCAGCGAAGCCCACACTCAAGCGTAAACGCGACCAAGGATCGGAAGCCTCTACTCACTCGTATGGTACACGAGCGCAGAGCAAACACCGGAAACGAACTATGGGCGTAGAGGTTACCCACGAACTTTCGCCACACAAGGGTGCGCTCTCGTTTGACTTGCGTGCAAATATTCGTTGAACCTGGGCTTTGCCATCTCCGATCACAGAAGCTGCTGAAAAGCCCTCGAATTTGTTGCTTAAGTCGCAGGTCAAGTTTAGAGGTGACTGTCGGCTGCTCATCCTCCAACATTCCCTGATATCGGTGCAGTTCCCGTGCGGGATGCCGCCGATATTTCTCCCTCGTGGCATCACTTCCGCCTTGACTCGCAAACTGTGCCGCTTCACGGTCCGCCGCCCGCTGAGACCGGCCCCATATCTTGTTCTCCCGTCAAAGGTAATTTCGGCGTTTTTATGGGTTAGACCGCTGAGGCAGTCTCCAGTGTCAACTCCAACGCTCGACCAGGTCGCTTCAGCCCGTTCTCAACGAATTTCCCCAAAGCATGTCCAGGCTCATCAGCACCGTCCTCATACCAATCCCGCAAGTCCGAAAGATTTCTCCACCATGCACACGAACCGCAATGCGCGCCACCACGTCCCGTTTTCTCCGTCGGCGCATCGCGGCCTGATGTCGCGTGTCCTCGACGGTGGACCTGCCGCACGCAGGGCTCGTGCTCCGAGCGTTGATTCGGATGATGATGAAGACTACGGCATCGCTACGCTGCTGCAGCTGAAGCAGGAGACGCGGGCGGCGCGGCTTCCTGGCTCGCACGCTCGCCTGCATTATACCTTTGATCGGACGCCGCCAACTGTGGGGCTGGCGTCGGCGTCGACAACCGCCCAGGTTCGGTGATAGCGAGGGGATTCTGTACGAATATTTTCTTGGTTTGGAGAGTGTAAGTTGTCGCGAGAGCGCCAATACCGACTGTCATGATTAGAGATTATTTTTTTCTTGTTTTTGTTAATGTGTAGCGAAACCCTCGAGGATTGGATAGATTGTAACATATGTAATCAGCTGCAGCAGCTGCAAGGCCAAAACTGTCGCTTGTATCCCGCCCCAGTGTCATATTTGTATGTGATTCCAACAATATTGTACTTACGATATATGGTTCCCCATCCAACGAGGTCTAGACCTGATTACGATCGTGATGCCACGTCACAGCAAGTAAGTATCTTTTCTTCTGCACCACCATCGATCGTGGCACATCCACCGGGATGGAAAGCGCCGGCGGGTATACGGGTGTGCTGCTTTTGGATTCGCGACAGGTCTCACGATAACTAATCCTGTCTCGCAGTAACAACTCCCCGATCGCGTCTCTCTGGGAGCAATACACTCGTTGTCGAGCCCGTGGTTATTCATAGCACACTCTTCTGTCGTTCTCACAGCACTCTCAACACCCGATGATGCACTGCGACCCGCCGCTGAGGCTATTGACACTTCTACTGCCGCACAGTTGGTGAGCAATCAAGTTCCGAGCAGTCTCTATGGAAATCAACATCATTCAAGTTCCCGAAGGGCAGGAAGCATCACGGTTTGTGCGAAGTACATAATAGGAGGCGCCTTCCACCACGGAATCTCTCCGTTTCTACCTTCCCTCCTGCGCATTCTTCGTCTTTGCTGGGCCCGGTGCTCTTCCTTCCAACTTTTTCTCCTATTTCAAGTCCGCCATGGCCCCATTCGTCGCGTTTTTCGTGTCTTTCGCGCTTGCGCTGGCCGCTGGCTCTGGTGCGTCATATTTACTTCCCTCAATTCGGTCCTTACTCGTATCCCGCTTATTGACAACTTTAACAGCCCCAACACCCTCGAAGCGCCAGATCGGCAACCTGCAATGCAACCTCGCGCGGCTGACGATCATCAACTCCGTCACTACCGCGAAGGACCTCATCACATCCATGCAGCAAGCCAACTCGACGTGCGTTTCCCGATTTCCGTTGGGCTTAGCTCGTGAATCATTTGTGCAGCATTAAGGACATCCCGACCAACTCGGCATTCTCGGTCGCGCAGACGGGGCTGACAGGAGTGCAGGCCGCGATCCAGGACATCCTCGATGCAGTGCTCGTCGACGATCCTGCGCCGGAGGTAACCCGTGGGGAGGTCGTCGGCGGAATCGAGGCCGCGCTGACGGCGCTCAAGAGCGCACAGGGAACAATGAAAGAGTGCGTAGTGCGCGGTTCTCAGTCTCTGGCATCAATTCATGCTTTATTGCAGCGGAAGCCTCAATGCAACGCTGAGCAAGACTCTGGACGTGGTCAACAAGAGCCGCAAGGACGCGAAGAACGTCATCGTGAACTGCACCGTGCCAGCAACTGGCAGAGATGAATGAAGTGCGACTCCGAGCCTGAGCAGTAACCTATAGTCATAGGTCGGGGTATATACGAAAACGGAGCAAAGTATCCCCACTATGTTGAGTATACAGTTTTGCTGAGGTGAAGCAAGCAGCATGATGCAGAATAACTGGTCCGAGCCGCCAGGAGCCTGAGTAAGTAGCCTGAGTGCGCTATTGCGAGTGATGAGTGACGCTACTAGAGCTCTGAGGGCTCACAGCTGCTCAAAAAGAACAAAATTAGTATTACAAACAGGAATGAATGTACTACTAGTATGAAATCCTGTAAATAATAATAATAATGGCATATTCCCTTGGTGGATCAGTCAAATATAATTATACTTGAATACATTACAAAAAAAATCAATTTCTGTCTGATTACGCACAGGATTTAAGTATGGCATAATTATGAGCAATTTTTGTAAGAAAAATATATTTATAGGACTTAATTGTGGCTAGATCAGAAACAAATTGGATTATCTACCATATACTCAATATATTGGGTTGTAACTCAATACTATCCATATCCCAATACAATGCAGCCTTGGAGTGTATATGGATAGTAATTAGTTGGAGCCTTCAGCTGCAGGTCACATAAATTATGACAGTACTATCTTCTATTATGGTCCCAGAATAATTATTTAATTATCCCATAGATAATGATAATGATTGCATGATACTACAACTTCAGCTGATATTCTAAAACTCTTTGAAATACTAGTAGTCTGATGTGATTCTAAATCTTTGTTCTGGCGTCATTCCAGTCCACCTCCTCCTCCAATTGCCGCACGATACCAGCAGTCTGAGTCTGGGATGGTGCCCGCGGAGCATGCGGAATGGTAATTAGATCTTGAACGGCGAGTATCTCATTCAGCGACTTCCGGAGGTTGAGGTTAGCCAGCTGTACCGGCTGTTAGACACTGATAATTTCAATATGAGTATATCACCATAGTGAGCATGTAGACGCGTCCAAGCGAGTACGCGATGCTGAGCGCAACTACCGGACATAAGTCAAATCTAGTATTAGCAATGAGTCTTAAGACGACACACTGTTATTTTCCTGGTCGATGGAGAAGGCGATGAGACACGCGACCGCGACCAAGGCACTGGCCCCGCCCGTTGTCAGTGTATGCATCATGAGTCGGTGAAGCAAGCTGTAGAGCCATGAGCAAAAAAGAGTTTGTTTGATATCCAGATCACCTGCGGGTTCGATCGAAAGCGTTCGGGCTGCTCCACCGGTGTAGCTCCCAGAGCAGCGCACTCGCGATCAGCAGATCTGTGGCTGCTTGAGAAATGAGCCAGGCGCTGTGCGTTCATCAGTAAAGGTACGTTGAAATAGATGACTAGCTGGATACCGGACGGGGATCATGGATTTGTGTCGGTCGGCGTAGTTTGGGAAGAGAACGGTGTATATCCCTGCAGCAAAACATGCACCAAGCTAGCAACCAATCAGTAAAAAAAGACATTGTCGTCGCGGAAGCAACGTACCGTCGTACCAATCAAAAGGAATAACACGATTGTAAGCGGGGTGTTGTGTGTGCTGTGGATTATATCTCAGGCCTGGCGGCGAGGAACAAGGATGGGCTCAACAATCTCCAGAAGCGGAATGTGAGGAAAGATTGAACGAGAACGGCGACGAGACCGGTGGAAATGGCTAAGACGGGGAATGTCTACGGGCCCGATGATATGATGAATTCCATGGCAAGGAAGAATTGAAGGCATACCCATATCTGCACGCGCAGGTATGCCACATCGCCTGCATGTCGGATCGTGTATAGATAAACGGCGGTATAGTTCGACAGCCCCGCGGTCGTGTCGAGGGCAAACGCCACCACAACGAGCACTTTGATGCGCGAGTCGTCGGAGGGGAAAGAGCGGAAGTAAGAGAACATCTGCAAGAGTTCGATGCTGTATAGAAGCTGGGATACTAGATAAGCACTGGTTTTGGTGCGAGCAGAGATGGAGCGCACGGAGTTCAGCCAGGTGCCGACGAGGAGAGCCCTAGATATGCGACTGGGTTAGGCAAGCAAACCAGGGAGGCAACGGACGCACCCGGTAATCGGGTCGAGTGGAGGGATGCTCTCTCCCATGTATGTGTTTGGCGAGAATGGAGCGATAGCGGCTCTGGGTGTCAGTTAGAGCAAACTCGAAGGAGTGGGAGGGTGAAAAGCTGCGCTCTCCAGGCTGTCGTGGAGCATGTCGGCAATCCGCCGGTATCGGGCGGCGAGAAGCTTCAAGGACGCCGCCATGCATAAATGAGCGCAAATCCCGACGACGTATCCACGATTGCCCTGTCGACCGACTCAATGCATTGTTGGCATGCGACTGCGGGTCTACTGCATTGGCGAGAGGCAAGTCGTATGCAAATGACGTGGCTGTTACCTGTCACATCTGATACCGTGTGATGGCATGGTCGCCGCGGCGTGAGTGAGACAGGATCCGAAAAGAGGCTACGGACAGCAGTATGCTGCATGCCGAGGACTCGGAGTGCCCCGTAGTGCTATTCAAACTGCTATGTACTTGTAGACAAGCCCACGAGGGCTGGATGAGGAAGAGATCGTTGAGAGATCGATTGACTGCGGCTCGAGCGATTGTTGGCCGTAACGCCAAGGGTGCGGCCCAGTCCGACGTCGCCGGACTCGGAGTCGTAGCTGATATCGGAATAGGACGGCGCCAAGTTGACGGCGCCCAGGCCATGGCTGGCGGCGATGGCTTGTGTGAGCCCGCTTGCTGCAGTGAGGCGTGTCGGGCTTGGTTTGCAAAGATTTTGGAGGTTATCAACTGGTTTGATAAAAATAGCCTCTGAAACCCTGTTTACAGTTTTTAGGTTTTATAAACCAACTGAGCCGATATGACCGGAGAGATCAAAATTGCCTTTTTAGGAAATTTTTTGCAGCAAATTTTGGTGTTTTAACTTCATGACTTTGACATTCATAGACATTAGGGGTTGAAACAGCAAGGTTATATCAACTATCACTTGTAAGTTTGCATAACATGAATTAGTTATATATAACATGTATAATTTACTTATCAGCAGATTTTAGAACCCCTGTCATGAATCCTTTAGAACACTTGAAAATCATGATAACCATGATAATAATTAATCTGTATGGTTAGTATAGTATAGTCACACACACCCAAGCTCCCAATCACTTCACGTAACCCTCCGGTACTCCCCTCATCCTCATGTCGTGCTTGAGGCGCTTCAGGTCGACACTGGGAACGCTCCCTTGATGTCCATGAGATCCTACTTGATAAGAAACAATATATTACAATAGACCTATAAGATATGATCAAACCTACTAGCAGTATATAGAAGCAATATTAGTGTAAAGCAAGTCTGGTTTGCTAGCTTCTTTCCTTTTTGGGTGCTTACTAATATAAAACCATAAAACAGGGGGTTTCCAGCCAGGCTGTTTATAAACATATAAAACAGGGGTGTTTATAAACCGGTTTATAAACACCCCTATATAAACCAAGCCCTAGCGGCGTGCCGCCATGTGCCCGGGCCCAGGTCGGACTGCCACACTAAAAATGAGCATTATGCGGGTAGCGCTGCCTGGCAGTGCCTGCGTAATGTACCTCGGTAACGCTAAGCAAGTTGGGCCCAGGCTGGGCCCGGCTGCCTGTGATGGGAGAAGAAGACCAGGAAGGCAGCTGAAGAACTTGAAGTGACGTGGCACTTCATAATTAAGGACATCCTATTGGCTAAGAGCATGGTTTTTGCACAGAAGTAAGATTTTTAGCCTGATTCCGACTCAACCATCCAGGACTAGGCTGTGGCGTTTAACCTGCCTGAAGTGATTAGACAAGGATCAAGACACATGTTGCGCTTGCTTCCTCCCCTCGTGTGGCATGGTATCCACACCTCCCTCCACTCCCTCCACTGAAACCGTGGACTCGAATGCGGTGCCAAATGGCCCGGAAGTCGAAAACATAATGGTTCAAGACACTCAATTGGGAAACATCTTCTCTGGCACAAGCGACTTCAGTATCTCACACAGTACTTTCACTTCATACATCCATCCACCTGCACCACTGCTCCAGAGCAGTGTAGATGATGAGTCATGACTTTTACATCATTCCACTGGGTGATGTCTATCTGCAAAATGAAATAGTGCCTACTCTCAAGAGGGACAGGTGGCAGTCAAGGAGAAAAGTTTATACTGCAATTTTACAGGGCAGGAAGATGACTGTCACCATGTATTCTAATGAACAACAACCCACAAAAGTTATATCAACATTTACAGAAATGCTCAACCTAATTATCATTATCTGTGATTGCAGAAATGGACTGAGGAAATTGAAATACTTAAGAAGATTAGGTAATTGAGATATACTGTACTATTTTAATCGATTCGTCACCCCTTCGGAGGCGTGACATCGATGACGAACCTGGGATTTCGTCATCCGCGGATCAAGGGTGTGACTGACGAAAATTTTCGTCACTTCATCCAGACCGCTGTCCAGCGACAGCCATACTACGGGCCGGATGCCTCTCACGCCGGAGCGACTGCAACAATTACGGCTTCCGGCTTCTCTGGCGGCCAGAATCCTCCCAAACAAGCGGACAGCCGTCAAGAGCTTCCTTGATTTCCGACTACCAGCCCAGCGTGCTTCCACCTACTTCACTTCAGCGGACCAGTATCTCTCGTCTAGGCTCCCGACATCTCGTGACGCAGATATCACCAAGCTCACGACGCCACCAGCTGCAGTCCTCCGTACACTGCTATTGGCGCTTGATCAAGCAGACGAGGACGATGAATACAACTCGGTGCTTTGCCCTCACATTCCGGGGAACCAACATGCCTACCCCTTGCATCTTCTCTCATACTGGGCGGAGCTGTCGCATGTCCGGGAAGCTCGTCAGCAGTGGCAGTCGGCTGTAACCCGATCGAGAAGCTATCCCATGTGGACGAGACTCGTATGGCAGTGCTGGAGGAGACGAGGAAGCTTCCGTGGGATGGCTCGCTAGCGGGCTTTCCGAGAAGGCAATGCTCATCGATCTGGGCCCATTCTGCACGCGGGACTGGCTTCAAACAACACACATCAACCTAGCTCTCGAGTTGCTTGATTTGGATGGGAGTTGGGAGGCAGCTGGCGTTCACATCGTTCCTAGCGGGCACGCGCAGAGCCTTATTGAACTGTATGAGGATGGTGGGGAGGGTTATGATACGGAGCCCTGCTACCGAGATCTTCGGGAACAGGGCAACCAGTTTGGCTTGGGTGTCGATACAAAGCTGCTCACCATTGTCAATGTGGACGAAAACCACTGGGTAGCGCTCGTTATCGACTTCGAAAGCAAGACTGTGTACTACGGAGACGCCTTGGATGGCCCTATCAACGAGTCCGTCAAGTGCGCGTACAGCTGGTGGATCGCACAGCATGATGTGGAAGACTTCCGCTGGCTCAAGCTCGATATAACGCGTCAAAAGGACTCATTCTCCTGCGGGATTCTGGCCCACAACTCGTTGAATCACTATCTCCACCCCGCAATTTCACTGCTGGATGTGGGGATGCAGTCGGCAGTCGACGAACGGCTGCGGCTGTTCAACGAGATACTCGCGCGGCATGCCCAGAAGTTAAAGGTCCCGGTATGTCCCATCTCATTCCGAGTCATTCGCCGCTGGTTGCCATATTGATTCTGCCAAAAGACGGTGACCCCAACTATCTTCGACTTTACATTTGGTCATGATCTTGCACAAGACGACCTTGTCGTCCTCCCAGCAAGGGTTTCGCTGGCGGAAGGGCTTTCCCTGGATCCGGATACACCACACCACTATGCAGTTGCGGTCCCGGTCGCAGTTCGCTTCCCACTCGACGACTTCAACGACGAGCCAATGAGTGAGACTGAGGTAGTCGCTGTACCGTCTGAGTCATCTGGTTCCCACCGCCTCTACCGTCCATTGCCGCGGAGGGTGATTCATTCACCAACGCCAACCCCTTCGCCACCTTCCTCCCGTTCAAGCTCACCCACCACCACAGCAAAACACGAGCGTCCAGTGACGCCGCCACCAATTCAGCATCTGGCGGATATCTTCGCGAAACTATCGCCAACAAAAGGCAAGGTCAAACGCTCAATGCAGGACCGTGCTCTGGGTTCGCCACCACCGAGTCCCTCCAAAAAACGACCATCCGGCAACACTACCGACCCTGAGGACACGCGCCTGGAGTCTAATACCAAGAAAGCATTGGCAGCCTTGGGTTCCAGCGACGCGAAAACGGGGCTTCTCCGGTTCATGTCCAAGGCAACGGCGGAGGATCGTGAAAGAGAACGTCAGCGAAACCGCGAATGGGCAGATAGAAATCGAGAAAAACAAGCTGCCGAGGCACTTCGTGTGCAGCAAATGGCGATAGAGAGGAAGGAGAACTTACGAGTAGCCGCATGCAGTCGAAAGCGCAAGCAGCGTGAACGAGAGAAGGAGGCTGAAATAGAGCTTGGGATTCGTCACGCTGACGGGACCAAGCGCAAAGTCAGAGTGCGTGTTCTCGGAGTCACCTCAATCTGGACTAACTAGTTTAAACCAGCTCATCGAACCTATCCTTGCCGATGCAGGGATGGATAATGACACAGCAAGAAAATCACGACTTCGACGATCTGTGAAGGAAGAGACACTTGCCCAAGTCCGCAAAAGCATCTGGGCGAAAGCGCATTCATGCCCCACGGCAGGTCAAATATGTCAATTGGAAGACGCCGTTCCTCTTTCGACAGATACTCTCCGCTGGCACTGTAAACAATCACCCCACCACCGGCCTCAGCTCATCCGGCATTGTGAAGACATTAATTGGCCGTGACCGACAGACATTCAGCAAACTCTCGCGTACCACGGTGAATGGGTGGATTGAACAAGACAAGAACGGCAAGCGTGTCTGGATAAAGAGGATATTGGATGAGGTTGAACTCAGAGGAGACCGACCAGGGCATTCGCTCGGGGGACGACGTGGAGCACTGGTAATGCTTAATCGATCTCGAATCCCGGATTGCATCTGATAATAGGGCTAGGCCAGGCGAGCGGATGTTATCAATGAAGTCAAGAGCAAATTGATTGCATTGCGGGAATCGGGTGCCGCTGTCTCAACAATTGTTGTTCGTGCGGTGATCATCGCTACCATCCAAAAGCTCGCACCCGAAATCTTCGAGAAGACTTATCGCGATAACTCCAAGTTTCGTGCTTCTGATAGCTTCTGCCGACACTTCCTCAGAACGGAGATGCGCTGGTCAGAGCGACGCGCCACCAATGCAGCGCAGAAGCTTCCGAAAGACTGGGAGGAAGTATGTGCACAGGCAGCTCTTCGCCGTGCGCATATTATACAGACGGAGGACATTCCCGCCAAGTTAATCATCAACACCGACCAAACAGGCATCGTCTACAACCCCGGTGGCCGTCTTACATATGCTCCTCGGGGGTCCCACCAGGTCAAGCTCATCGGCGCAGACGAAAAACGTGCTTTCACAGCAGCGTTAGGTATTTCCGCTTCAGGGGAGGTCCTTCCAATTCAAGCGATATACGAGGGCCTCACCAACCAGTCGTGTCCACCGCGAGATGCCCCAAAGTACAGCGATTGCTCACAAGCAGGCTTTGCATTCGTACCGTCTGAGAAGAAGAAGAATCACTGGTCTAATCAAAAGACGATGCAACGCTACGTCTGCGAAATCCTCGAGCCCTACATTGATGCTCAGATTTTGCGCCTCAATCTATCTCCGTCTCAAAAGGCCCTATGGATCATCGCTGTGTGGTCGGTCTGAGAAAGAACAAGAGATATATTGACTGGTACGACGAGAGAAGGCTCGGATAAGTAGGTGTGAATGGTGAACAGAATAGGGTCATACCTGGTACGACGAGAGAAGGCTCAGGAGCTTCTCCCGTCGCCCAGGTTCCAGTTACAGTGCGATCGAGTGAGTGATGGAATATGAGATAAGATATGTGATTAGATCTAGCCGGCAGCGTCATCGTCCAACACCCCCCCTTGACGCGGGTCGAGTCGTAGCATTCTCACCCATCGAGCATGCATTACGCGGTGCAAGGGCTTGGTGAACAAGTCAGCAATGTTTTCGTTGCCAGCCACATGCATGACGTCCACCAGTCGCTTCAGCACACAGTCTCGAATAAAATGTTCTCTGATCGAGATGTGTTTCATCTTGGAGTGCGCGTGGGGATCGTGTGTACAGGCCACAGTGCCTTGATTGTCGCAGAATAAGGAAGTGGGTTGCGATTGAGCGAAGCCGAGCTCGAACAGAAGATTGCGAAGCCAAAGTACATCTTTTGCGCAATGAGTCGTTGCAAGATACTCGGCTTCACACGAGGACAGCGCAACGACGGCTTGTTGCTTTGATGACCAAGATATCGGTGACTTTCCGACTAGAATCATGAAGCCCGATATTGACTTCCTGTCGTTCCCCATTCCCCAGTCAGAGTCGCTGAGTGCTGTGAGCATTGGCTCAGGTTCGTCTTTGCCGCCCAGTAAAATACCATGGCTTGATGTCCCACGAAGGTATCGCAAGAGATGTTTCACGGCCGTTACGTGTGTGGGACCGTGTCTTGCCATGAACCGAGCAAGTTCGCGCACTGTGTATGAGATGTCGGGGCGTGTGCAGGTCGCCAGGTACATGCAGCGACCAACGATGGCCGCATACGGGTAATCTTTCGCCTTCTCCACTTCTTCTTCGGTGGGTGGCGCTAGACGAGTACTTGGGTCCATCGGTGTTTGTACCGTATTGCTTTTGTCGAATCCGAAGTCGCGCAAGATCGACTCTGTAAATGATTTCTGGTGAAGACGGATTGTGTGGTTCGTGTGATCTCGTTCAACAGAGCACCCCAAATGGAGTTTTGGTTCGCCGTTGTCCGTGATTTCGAATTGGGCAGACAGAGCCGATACTACTGCATCGGATTCGGCTTGGTTTGACGACGCAAATCAGCATATCGTCGACGCTCGTGGTGATGATTGTGCAATTGCCATCCGCCTTCCGAATATAAACGCTCCAATCGGACTCCACTCGTTTGAAGCCTATGACTTCGAGTCGCGCGTTGAGTTCGAGGTACCATTGTCGGCCAGCCTGCTTTAGTCCATAAAGGCCTTTTAGCAGCCGCCAATAGCCAGGTCCCGCTATTTCTGGCTTGCGCATGTATATCTCTTCATCGAGTGGTCCGTTGAGGAAGGCAGTCTTGACATCGACTTGGCGCAAAGTCATGTTGTGTGTTGCGGCCAGCGTGAGTACGAATCGGATAGACTCCCAACGAGCGACTGGGGCGAACGTGTATGTATAGTCTTGGCCGGGAATTTGGGTGAATCCCTTTGCGACTAGTCGAGCCTTGAAGCGGGATATTCGTCCGTCTCTGTCCCGCTTGATGTGGAGTACCCATTTGCATGCGACAGCCTTGCGGTCTGCTGGAACTTTGTCGACTTCAATGTAAACGCCTTTCGCTCTTAATGATTCGAGTTCTTCGAAGATCGCGATGAGCCATTGAGGCCAGTATGCCGACGCTTTTGCTTCTGGGATAGAGTTGGGGTCTTTGGCATCAGGGTCGTCGATAGGTTCGGTGAGTGTGGAGTATGCATGCTCGGCTTGCTCGAGTGCTTGTGCGACTTCGACTAGTTCTTCGAGCTCGCACTCGATCTCGAGTTCATCACCCGACATGAGGACGGACAAAAGGTAATCTTCGGAGATCACGAAGTCCTCCCCCCCCTCGTCCAACGTCGCGTGGTTGATGATATGGCGAGCTGGAATGCGGCGGGTACGCACGCCCCTTCCGCTGGGCCAAAGGAGTATCACCAATCTCCTCAGCAGTTGGAGTAGGCATTTCTTGGTCGAATAATCTGGGTATCAAGTTAGGGTATTCCCCAAGGAATCCCAATGCGTTAACGCACGGAGTAGCTCTAGGCTTTGATATGATTTCTTCCATTACTTCGTCTAATAGACGTTGTACGGGTCTAAAATTTCGTCAGTGAATTGATCTCCCGGCACGTTAACACGCACTCAGGAGTCGCACTGCGATTTGTTTGATGATCATCCACATTGGGGGAAAGCCTGGTTAAACAGGTCAATCGTTTGAAGTCGTTAACGACTGATACATACTCGTTGTTGTTATCAACGGAAGTGTTATGCTCGTTGGCAGGGTTTCGCTCAACGGCGGCAGGGTTATGCTCAACGGCAGTGGTGTTTTGCTCAGTGACAGATCTCTGTTCGACCCGTTTCACCGGTGGTGGTTGAATGACCGCATGATCCTTGAAATGGTCCTCGATTTCGGAAGGGATGTCTTCCCAGAGAGATTCGGAATGAGCGGGAGCAGGGATTAGGTCGGGGAAGCCGTGAAATTCCACATCTCGGCGTGGGCGAATGGCTTTGGTAGCGGGGAACCAAATTAGATACCCTTTGGAGTCTCGCGCATAGCCCACGAATTTCCCTTCTTCGCCTCGCATCGCAAACTTCATTTGCTCTGTGGAGTTGGTCTTCCTGGCGGTGACGAGGGCGCCAAATGGTCGGAGATGGGAGAGATCTGGTTTATGTTTGAACCAGCTTTCGAACGGGGTAGAGCCATCTGCGTTGGCTGAGTGAGGGACTCGATTTTTGATGTGGACGCATGCTTGCACAGCCAGAGGCCAGAACCATGTTGAGAGTGTCGCATCAACTAGCATTGCTCGGGTCATGCTTTCGATGGTCTGGTTCAAGCGCTCTGCTACTCCATTTTGTTGCGACGCGTCTGGCACTGTTTTCTCGTAGGCAATTCCGTTTTTCGTTGCAGAAGTCGGCAAATTGTCCATGAATCAGCTCGGGGGCATTGTCGATTCGAAGGTAGACGATTTTGGCGCTGAGTAAGTTTTCGGCTCCAGTGCGGAAGTGCTGGAAGCACTTCAAAGCTTCGTCTTTGGTCTTGAGGAAGTAAACGGCAGAGTAGCGGCGGTAGTCGTCTGTGAAAGTGATGAAGTACTTGAAACCCCCGTATCCAACGGGGAATGGGCCGCAGATGTCGGCGTGAATGCGGAATAGAGGGCGCTCAGCGCGTGTCGAAACCTTTGAAGGGAATTTCAGTCGTTTAATATTTGCTAGGGCACACACTCGACAGTTCTTGACTTTGACCGAGTCCACGTCATCTGGTAGACCGCGGGTGGCGTTCTTGAGACCTTTAACGTCTAAGTGCCCCATTAGACGATGGAAAAAACCTGTTGTCTGGACGCTGCCTCATCAGCGTCCGGTCCAAGAACAGCCACGACCGATGGCGTTGTCGCATTGATGAGATCTGCACCAAAATTAGCTTCCGCGGAAATGTCTGTCGAGTTGCTGGGATTTCGGGCCAAATCTGCTTCCGTGATGATTTCGCCGCTCGGAATGATCTTGACACCCATTTTGTACAATCCTCCCACAATCTCCCCAGACGCGAACGGGAATCCCTCAGCGTTGTAATAGTCAATGCGTCCGCCCCCCGTTTCCGTTTGCACACCTTTCAAGTCGAGTTGCGTGCCAGAGATAAGGTTGCAACGGGCTGTGGGGATGTGTAGGACGTTGCTGAGAGAGAAATTGGTGTCGTTCTGGTGAGTTCCTTCTAGGAAAACACTCCCCTTTCCTAAAGCGTGTGTAGTCAGATTTGTTCCGAAACCGTGGACATTGACTGGGGTCCTGAATTGCTTGTAACCTCGAAACGACGCCAGATTGTTGAAGACATGTCGGGAGGCCCCAGTATCGTGGTAGATGTTGTCGGTACGATCGCCAGCTTCTCCACTCGAACCGACATTGACAGCGTTAACCCAGACGTCACCCTCGTCTTCCTCATCGTCGACTTCCATAGCGCCCAGCATAAATGCAAAGGCACCCGATATCGTCTCATTGCCAACAGCGTCGAGTACCTCGTCATCGTCATCCTCCGTGAATTCGGCCATCCCTGCAAAACGAGCTCCTCCTCCCCTTTGAATGTTCTGTCGGGCTTGGCGCCTGGAGGCAGCTATGCGTTCGGCAGGTGGAAGGTGCACAATTCGTGAACCTTTGTAACTGTCGGGATACTGACCCTCTTTTCCACCTTTGTAAGCGAAACAATCGGCTTGCAAGTGCCCTATTGGAGTCGCGCATTCGACATTTTCACAGAATAGACGTTCACGATCACGATGGGGAGTATAATTTGGTGCGGCGTTCGCATGTCGTCGATCGTATGGTGCGGGTCGGTGCTCGCCTCGCTGGTGAGTCCGTTGCTGGAATCTTCGTTGTTGGTGATTTGTTTGGGCTAATGAAGCACTAGCAACTGCCTCGCTATCTGCCTCAGAGTCCGCCGTCGATGAATTTGAGACACCAGTTCCCAGTCCTTTGAACGCCTCTTCTTGCTGCAGTCTGGCTATAACCACTGCAGAGCTCAGCGGTTTGCCCGACTTTTCGGCCAAGGTCATCTCCTGCAGCAATGAATCCCTGCAATATCGCCACTTTTCAGTCTGGGCCATGTTCGTCACCAAACACTTCGTAAACTCGCTGTCTGGCATCATATTTGGGTCGGCTCTGCGAAGCCTCTGGTACTTTTGGAGCATGGCGACTCTCCATGCGACTGGGTTTCCAGTCCCACACAAGAGCGACGTTATCTTGCCCTTTAGAGTGACTGCCGTCAAGGTGTTTGTCGGTTCGTAAGCGTCTCTCAGCGCGAACCATGCCTGACGTGCCGAATTGCAGTCATTGACGACGTAGAGTTTGGCCATGGGAACAGCATCGGTTATTGTGGAAAGCGTCTTCTTGTCTTGGACCAGCCAGGCCTCTGCGGCTTTCTTTGCGACGTTGACGGCCACCTCATTCCCTTGGGTGGTAATCGTGGTTACGTTGCCAGCTTGGTCGACACCCGAATATTCCTGGCTTTGAACGAGTGTTGGAATCACAGGAGGATTGTATTCGTCGCCGTCAATATACTTCCAGAGTCCAGCTGCATCAAGTTTGCGCATGGCTTTCGTTTGGAATTCAGCATAATTGTTGCTGCCATCTGAATTTTCGACAATGGTGGTGAGTTTGAGAGACCTCCACTCCTTTTCGTTGTCGGATGAAGACATTTCGAATAGGCTTTGGTATGGATACGCCGTTGTGCGCTTTGGATGTTCGTCAATTGAGTGGGTGGCTAGAACGACAAAGTCGGCGAAGTGCGAGTTGAGTGAATTGGGATGTGGTGTTGCTTTAGGAGTTCTGAGTATTGGGTGAATGCTATCTTTTGCTGCACAGATTTTACGCGGGGCCCATAACCTGAGAAAGAACAAGAGATATATTGACTGGTACGACGAGAGAAGGCTCGGATAAGTAGGTGTGAATGGTAAACAGAATAGGGTCATACCTGGTACGACGAGAGAAGGCTCAGGAGCTTCTCCCGTCGCCCAGGTTCCAGTTACAGTGCGATCGAGTGAGTGATGGAATATGAGATAAGATATGTGATTAGATCTAGCCGGCAGCGTCATCGTCCAACAGGTCCATCGCTCAAACGAGTTCCGTGGCTACATGCGAAAGGAGCATCCGCGGATTATTATCGATTTTGTTCCCGGAGGCTGTACTGGCGTTGCGCAACCTCTTGATGTGGGGATAAATCGGCCATTCAAGCAGTCGATGAAGGCCTCGTATCATGCGGGGGTTGTCGATGACCTGTCATCGCAAATGGATGCTGGTAAACCAATTCATTTTGACACCCATATTGGACCGCTGCGAAAGTCCTCCGTTGGCTGGCTTTGGGACGCGTACAACTTCATTTGCAAGCCTGAAATCGTGAAAAATGTTCTGGTTTTCCTTTCTTCAAGTTGTTGGTACTCAAGCTCAACACATTTTAGGCTTTTCTGCGCTGCGAAGCAGGCGGTTGGAACCTTTCATACGAATGTCTCACCTCTTCCCGTATTCGTGCACGCCTTCGGGAAGAGCGAGACAAGCAAACGGCTTTCTGGACAGAGCTCAATACGTCGCGCAGTGGTGATATCAGCATTCCCGAAGATGTTGAGGTTGCCGAGGATGTGATGCCAAATATTAACTCTGGTGAGGAAGACGGGCGTCGACGACAGTGATATCAGTCCGGAGAAAGTTCTTGCTGATGTCATGGGAAAGCCTCCCCGGCGACGGGCGGCACGGAAAGCAGATGGTGGCCTTACTTCATCCTCGATCTCTGAAGGTCTCGAGGCCGATGATGACAAGCTTGTCATCCCAAGCCGACGCAGTGAAAGAAAGCCGCGCGTAACGACCAAAAAATGCCTTTAATTTATTGCCCCAGCCAAAAGGCGGTTTTATATAGAGAAATGAGAGATAAATAAATAATAGGCAGATGACTGAGGACACAATTCAGTAGGGTGCAGTTTTTTTTTGATCCGGTTTACAAACCGGTTTATAAGCCCGTGTTTATAAACACCAGTTTAGAAAGATTTGACTGGGTCTCTGGTTTATAAACCAGGCTAGTCACGTGACTTACTACTGCCAGCTGATCAACATTATTAATTATAAGTCCTGTACATTATATATAGTAAATTATCACCTGTACCATAGGTCACTGAGAGAAAAGAGGTATAAATGCAACCCTTTCAGCTAGAATGTAAGGCTAGAAAAATTTATATCGTGACATCAAAAATATCACATGTTTGGTTGCCTGGTTTATAAACCAGTTTATAAACACCAGTTTGGGACACCGAAAATTATAAACCATTTTTTAATACTCAAATATTTAAAGACTGCACCCTACAATTCAGGTTTATATCCTTTTAGTTGAGAAAAGGCGGAAGTCACGGGGCAGCAAACAAAAGCCTATTTGTACAGTTAATTGAAGAGTAGGTTCAGACTTGCACATCCTAGTTCCCTGTCATCTCCTCTCTTGGACCGGAGCTTGAAGCCAAGTTGCACATGATCTATTCGACAGCAGCAACACAATCCAGCAAGACAATCCCAGCTAGGTAACATGATGTCCTCAGCACCAGGAGCGTCACATAAGAACAAAACAAAAACATACCGGTTTCAAAGCTCTGCGGCGCACAGCGCACAACACTCGCCGAGCTGGATCAGAATATCAATAAACCGTGCGTTAACTTCAGCCTCCACCTGGGCGCACCACTGATTCACGGGCGACGAGATTGGGGTGCATGTGATGCCGACGGGGACGGGAGGGTTGGGCTGCGGGATGCCGAGTAGCGCGAGGATGGCGGCGACGGCGGCGTCATTCGATGGGCGCACGCTCTGGCAGCACTGGAGGGTCGACTGGGCGGCGGCGAGGCCGGCGAATAACTAGTTAGTGCTCATGAGCCGGGTGACCTTCGAAGACTGGGACGACATCACCGACGAGACAACGACTGCGGGGCGGACGAACATGGCTGGCAATTCTCTCGATTGAGCGGCTGAAAGGATTTATAACTTGATCCTGGCCGGCGGCCACCTGTCCGTCTTGTGTCCGTCGCATGACTAGCGGTCGTGCTGTCTGTCGCTGCCAGTGCACTGAATTGAAGAGATAAGTATGCGCCAAGAGGAAACAGGTAACTGTATTCCGGTTTAACTTGAAGGCCCAACTCTTCCACGATCTACACAACCAGGCACCATCAACGCAGGGCATTTCCTACGAGGCAGGCGGGACGCAGTTATAAACCGGCGCGGCGGCAACTTGAATCCACCTGGACGAACTTCAACCATGCACAAACTTCGCCACAAACAAGTGGTCTTTCTTCTGGAGGAATCGCCGGCTCCGCTGCAGTCCACTTGCACTGCCTGAGAAAGTTCGTGCCAGTCAAGTCAAGCGGCGAGGAAGCCGCTACTTCGGTGTGCTCGGCGGAGGGCTCTCTGCCAGCGCGCGTGTGGCCGCAGAAATCTCCTACTTCCAGACACGGCGTCACAAATCTTGGGCTGGTATTGCGGGTCTGGTCCACTGGAGCTTGCAGAAGCGAGTTTATTCGTCTAGCAGAGTAGCCGAAAGGGAGCATAAGCGAGCAGAAGGCAGGAGATGATTGGCACACGCACCATCTGGCGCCCGTGCCAAAGCCCCACTTTACCGTCCAATCGCCTGAACCACCCCACCCAAGTATCCCTCTCCTGTCAGGTTTCAACTAGATCGCTGCCAGTACAAAGGAGAAGCGTCGTGGCTTGCTGATCAGTTGGTACAACGAGAATCGACATCGACAGGGTGGTGCAAAGTCAAAAGGGTAAATGATCATCTGATGTGACACCCCAGAATTTCATGGCGCTAGCACTTCCGCGGCCCGCCTCCAGCGGCGAATACGCTTGAAAAGGCACAACACAGTGCACAGCGGACAAATGCATGTTATATCCCTGAAGGGTGATTCATTGTCTACCATCGAAAGCAAATCTGTGCATTCATTCCGAATTCCATTTGGCGCATATACACAAAAGGCAGGTGATCATTCACGCATCTTAGGACGACACAGGGACACAATTGAGAATCACCGCCCCAGCTAGCATGCACTCGTCAGTCCCAGCCAACACGCAGGCAGAAGCCGAAACTTACCCGCGATGTTCTGGCCGCTGCACCGCACCACATGGGCGCTGCTGTGCGTTGCACATAAGTCGCGGACCTTGACGAACAAGTAGCACGTACCACTGGTCGGTCGAGCTGAGAGGGTTGCAGTTGAGCCCCACGGGGACGGGGTTGGTGGGCGGGACGATCCCGAGTTGAGCGAGGACCTGCTGGACGGTCGGGTTGGCGGTGGTGGTGAGGCTTTGGCAGCATTTCAGCGCCCCCTGCGCAGCTGCGGGGGCTGTCAACTGTAAAAGCCGTCAGGCGCATCGTCACACTCAGGTCGACGGGCACTCACTGCCACGGAGAGCGCGAGCAGGATCGCTTGACGAGGCACCATGTCGACTAGAAGTGGGTGTTGGTCTTGGTGACCTACGAGAAACTTGAGGGGTATTTATTCGATGAAGAATGTGGCGCGCGAGAGTGCAGGGTGCCAACGCCCAGTTGCCAGAACATTGAACCCGAGTGCATGTATGTTGAAAGCAAAACAAGTGCCACCACGTCGAACACCTGCAGGCCGCGCGCCTCGAAGCTCAATGTAGTCAGGTGTTGCAGGACAAACAGTTGATGCCCCGTCAGGCGAGTCGGACACCGTGAAGGTCGTGGGTCGGTGGGTGTTTGAAAGGATATAGCAAAGAATGGAAGCCCGAAACGCAACAGTCGTCTAGTGGCGTCGTCTCCCACGTCTTACACAACCAGGTACGATCACGAAGAAATTCATATTCCTACGGAACACAATTGAGGATTATCAGACCGCCTGCGGTCAGCGTTCAGTCAATTCTTCGCAGAAAAGGTCATGCACTTGCCTCCGATGTTCTGACCGCTGCATCGCACCACGGTGGCGCTGCTGTTGCTGACTTCAGTACTAGTGTCGATGATTTGCTGAGCGAAGGGGGACGTACCATTGGCTTGGGGTGCTGATGGGGTTACAGGTGAGCCCTACAGGCACAGGCGGATTCGGGGAAACGACGCCAAGGAGGCTTAGAAGCGACTGGACCGCAGGGTCGGCGCTAGAGGCGACGGTCTGACAGCATTGCAGCGTCGTCTGCGCACTGGCTGGAACAGAAAGCTAGAATGCGCGTTATGTGGAGTAAAAGTTGGCAAAAGGAAGGTACACACAGCGAGCGCAGCAAACAGCAAAGGCAGGCGAGGGACCATATCGCGAGTTGGCGTACTTGTGCGTCGGGCGAGCTGGGTATTTATTTGACGAATGACGTGGGTGCGCGAGCGTGCGGGATGCCAGCGTCCTGTTGACTGCATGTGTGTGAACTTTGGAGAAGCAGCGCCGAAACGTCGGCGCTTCATGTTGTCGGGGTACGTCAATGCAGAACTGGAGTGTGAGGTTATGGTCGCGTGGGGGAGGGCGAGGCGGAATCAGATTCTTGGCGGGGTTGTGGAGAACGGAGTATTTCGTAGGCTCGGCATGTCGCAGTAGTCGTCCAAAGAATCGAGGGATTTGCAGTGCACACTGCAGACTACTTTGCAAAACCTATGAAGTTTGGTTATCAGGGTGGCGGCATAGACACACCAAACGATACACCAGTGCAAAACCCCCAACTCCTTCCTCTGCTTCGAGTTGGCAACTAGGTTGGTCTAGGAAGCCGCACGCCATATCCTGCCAGTGGAAAAATGCGTCGAAGACACCGCACAGTCTCAATGTCGACGCCGGCCGGGATTGCAGATAGAAAAGACGGTGAGTGAGTGAAGAAACGAAGATCTGATCGATGATCATCGATGTCACACGAAAATTTTCGGTTGTCATGGCGTCATCCTTTTTCAATTCTCCATCTCAATCACGAAACAACTATGAACACAGCCATTCAAAATGCCGCTTTTGCCAAGTTCCCCGCAAAGCTCGCATCCTTAAACGGTACGTTGCCGCTCCCGAAGTCGGTGTTCTCCAACGCGTCGCGCGCCGCCTGCGGCAGGCTCTCCCACGCGACGAGCGGCTGGGTGCCGCCGACGCTGTCCGTCAGGCCGAGGGAGTGGTCGACGGGCCAGATGCTTTGGTACTTGATGAGGGGCTGCGTCCCGCTCCCGCCGAGGGTGAAGCCGTCGGTGCTGCACGGGAAGTTGCCGTGCGCGGAGGGGCACACGGCAAGAACGTTGGCCGCGGCGGTGGAGGACGCCGAGGCGAGCCAGACCACGGCACCTTCCCAGTCGTGCCGATGTCCGATGCCGGTGGATGGCTCGTCCTTCGGCATGTACCTGTGCCGCTGGTGAGCGGCTATCGGTTTCATAATCTATTAAGGAATCGGCGCACCACGAGTACATTACTCCCGTTCGACCCCCAACAACGGCACTGCGCACATATACCTGCCCCGTGCTCTTGCTGCATCCACCGTCGCTCGCACCAGTCGGCGACAGTCCCCCGCTGCCCGCCGTTCATATCAGATCAAGCTGTTCCGAGTCCAGGTTAGACGACACACCTCGTATTCCCCTGGGCGTCCACGGCGGGGAAGGGCACGCAGCCGTTCACAACCTTCAGCAGCGGCTGGTACGCGCGGTAAAGATCGCCCGTCGGCCCGGCCGGAACAGTTGTCGGGAAGCCCACCACCGCATCGTGAGCGATGACTGCGCGAGAGGCGAGACCGGAAGGCGCTGCGCTGATGGTGGCGGGCAGGACGCCGACGACGAGAAGCAATAGGTGGAACGGGGACATGGCGGTTCAGAAGGAAGAAGAAGAAAAAGAAGCAACGAGCCATATGCCGCCTGCCGCTGCAATAAATAGCACACCTGACCCGGCGATGGCACGGGCAGAAACGCGGCGAGTCACGGGCTCGCTGGGCATGCTTGTCATTTACAATCGTGGATCCGCGGGGTTGATAACTGTCGGATCGGTCGGCAATCAGTAAATGAGAGTATACTTACTTAGTGTGTTTACCAGCTTGTTCCAACTAGCAAGTATGAGTCATGACTCCAACTTGAATTATTAGGTTTCCCACAAGGAGAAGGGTTGCAAAGTTTTTTCCGACCCCCCTGGGGACCCCTCCCCACCCTCCCCTCCTGCCATATAGGGTATAGGGTACTAATATGAAAACACTACCGTGCCGGCATCGACAGAAAGTCATGCGGATGCACGTGAAACACGTGATATTCACGTGCCACCCTCGGATACCGCCCGCCGGTCGCGAGCCGCAGGCGAAGCGGCCGTGTGGGCGCTGCAAATTCTTTTTTATTACTGTAGTCCATGCCACAGGCACGGACGATTATACTTGTAGGGTACTATGTTCCCACAATTAGCATCATGTGACAATTGATGCGATTAAAAGGTGGCATAAAAAATCTAATCTTTGCTAAACTTTTTTTTTCAAAAAAAGATTTACATATGTGTATATGTTTACCTCCCATCAATTACCTGATGATAGGCCTGTGACAGGGTGGGCTATGCTATCCAAGGTCATGGGCTTGAAAATATATAGATATAGGCATAGGGGTTGTGAACTATAGAAATTAGAGTGTATATACTATATTTTTCAGTGTCTTTACACCTACATCAGTAAAACAGCAGGCTGGTCTTTCACTACTTTGGCCTTTCACTAGAGTCTTTGGTCTTTCAAATCAGATCTTTGATCTTTCACCACTGGTCTTTTGGCTTTAATGCAGTCTTTTATCTTTCAATCATTTTGCTTGTCAAGTACTATAATCTCATTAGAAAACTGTAGCTACATATGTTTTCCTCTTCAAGGAACTGTGCTATTTACTACTATATAAGAATTATCTCTCAGGCTGGTCAGAGTACAGATTCAAAAATGACTCAATAATGATAAGAGTCACACATTAGCCTTGAAATAAACTGGACATGTATGGTGCCCTTCAATACTTGGTCTTCAACAAGATATCAAGTTGTACTAGTAAAGTATTTGCAAATTGGACTTGTGCTGGTACTTCGAGTCGGAGTGAGCAGCCGCGGCAAGTGCTCCACATCAATCAATCACGTCATCTCATCTGTCATCACGAGAAAAGTGGCGCCATCGATGGGCGATCGATGGCGCCACTTTTCTTCTTCTCTCCTCTATCTTCCCAGCCAGCGCACAACTGGCCATCCAGCGCTCCTCCTCACAGCCGCCCCCACCTGCATGCTTCCAACGTTGCTCCCCCCATCAAAGCCTCAAACCCGCAAGCCCCATGTCTCTCAAAGCGGCCGCAAGCCCATCAAGCAGCCGCAAAGCACGTCAAGCAGCCGCGTCAAGCAGCCGCAAGCAGCTTCAGCCTCAAACTGCGCAAGACACTACAAGTTTCTCAAGACTCTGTCAAGTCTTCAACCTTGTCAATACCCCTCCCAACTGAACTTTGGACTCGACAGTCTCGACTGCAAGTAGACAACGAGGCGAGGGAGATGGGGCAGGCTATAGGCTAGCCCGGCTGGGGCTTCCGACTGGTCCGTCATCATACTTCTCTGTTCGTACTTAGATTTATATCTTCACAGCTGGCTATGTGAATACTGCGACCGCGACCACTACTGGGGAGTTACGGCGGATAGGGCCGGGGGAAGTATGACCATGGACTGGTGATGGAATGGTCCTTGCGCGGAGGCTAGACCGGGGGAAATAGTACATTGTGTTGTTTGTAGATACATATATAATCATGTCTTTTTGTATATTTCACGGTGTCTTCTGAGAAGTATATTCATCTTTCAGTGCTCTTTCATAAGACTTGTGGATCTTTCGCAAGACAATAGTCTTGCTGCAAGATAGGTGAACCTGCTTACGAAAGACATCATGTCTTTGGTCTTTTTCGTCTTTCCGGTCTTTCGAAAGACCGGAAAGACGAAAAGACCTTCGAAAGACCGGAAAGACGAAAAAGACCAACATGCTGTTTTACTGATGTATATAGAGCAGTAATGAGAATAGTAGGAGTGGTACTCACCGAGTGGGACTCAGTCCCACTTTGATGGCCCAATTCCACTCTTGCGGTGCCGAGATAACTTAGCCGAGCTCTTAGAGAGCAACGGAAATCATATATCAATCAAAAAAAAAAAGGATGGGCAATGCTACGCATAGCGTGCCTCCGCGGCAAGCAGCAGCCCGCGGCAGCGTGGGGTCCGGGGCCCTGGTGGGTGTCCGGGGTGGAAAACCCTGGCCATCGCAGCCGGCGCCGCCACTCTGTTACAAACCTCCATGCTTACCAAGCAAAGAGCATGAGCTAAGCTGAAACAAGATCCCACACTCCGCGCAGCGGGCCCCGCGGCGAGCGAAAGCCCCCGGGCGAAGCCCCTGGTCGGGGTCCGGAGTGGAAACCCCAGCTGCCGCGGCCGGCGCCACAACCCTGTTGGTGCGATGGTTGTCGATCCATCAACTGGGGTTGATATGCGGGAAGTGAGTGCCATTCTGGGGCCGTAGAAGTAGGACTGGGACCCATCAAAGTAGGACTGAGTCCTACTGTGCGAGTCCCAGTCCTACTATTCTTGTATATACTCACCTATATAAGACTTAAATCTTTCATATATAAAAAAGTGTTTTTTTTTTCACCCCCTGAGACCCCCCTCCCTTACCTCAAGTGCCTGATAAGAATCTTGAACATCTTGGTTTTCCAGCTGGCAACAATTTTCTAGGCCACTCCAAAAAAACCTGGATATTGGAGCACAGTGTACAAGGGGTCCAGAGGGTCTGAAGGAAGAGTTCCCCTGACATCCCCCTCTTTTTTTTGAATGTGGTGTCTCGATGCATCCACTGGAAGGGTATTGTGTCAAAGGTCGCAGAGGCAATATGCCATGGTTTGCCGAGGTACTTACAATAGAACTTCATGACTTTCTCCAGAGCGAAGATATAGTTGTTGTTCATGCGATATGTTGTAGCCTTTGTAGCATTTTAATCAATTCAGCACCCAAAATGTGTGTGTGACATTGGCACTGAATTGAAATTTTCGGCATCTGAGGTCTCTGAGTATGACCGCCAAAAATTTTTGGATTTGAAGTAAAAAAGGTTAAAAATGCAATTTTGATCTCAGGGGCCGCAGTATACTTCTGGTTGTAGTACCTTTTATACTCTTCCTTTGCCTTTACCAGTGCAGCCTTGGCCTCAGCAACTCTAGAGGCAATCTGGTCATAGAACTCGTTTACACTCTCCATTGCAGAACATGCCCCAGGTTCGAAGTCCATATGCAGATGGGCTCTTCTAGATCGGGTAAAGCCAGAGAGTGCCACATTGATGTCTTGGAGCGGCTCAGAGCTTGCACCAGTGACAACAATGGCTTCAAGGGCGCAGATGTGGAAGAGCTCCGGACAAGCTGGCTTTGCATCCTTGTTCTATGGTGTGGTCCCAAGTCTGTCACCCCGAGAGGGTGTCGAATGAGTTTTTACTGAAGACATCTTCGAACTCCTTAGCCTAGTCTAGGATCTTGCAGGTGGAGGGTGGAGTTACAGGCAAACACTTCGGCCAACTGTTGAGACACTGTGCTGCTAGCGCATATCTCCTAGACTGGGCAGAACAATATATAGAACATATAGTCCTTATCTTCAAGGTGTTCATTATCATCATCTTCATCAGAGTCAAAGTCCGGCCCTGGCTCTAGGTGGGGCAAGTCTGTCATTAGGGCCGGCTAGGTCAATGGAGCAGACCAAATGGAAAGGTCCTGAGCATAGGTGGTTCTGGAGGGATCGAAGCCGCCAGAGCTTGGAGTCTACTACCATGTGTTTACCATGCCTAATACGAGAGGCAATGATGTCATACTTTAGCCATGTGTTTACATGCTGTCTGTCTCATGTCCAACTCTATGCTGTCAATCAACATTAGCATTGACATCTGATGATCCAATCACCATCTTATCGTCTATCTTATTTCCTCCTTGTCTTATCTTATCAACCAGGGCCAGAATAAAAGGTTTGAATGGCAAAGAAAAAGGTTTCTTAAACCCAGGCTTTGACAGAGATGAATTTATTGATAAGAATTTAAGAACAGGTTCAAATATTTTACAGTGAAAGTCAATGGCTCTTACAAGCCACTTACAGCTGTATGACCACAAAATTCCACCAATTCCAAGAAAAGACTTGATATTGAAAATTTTATTTCTGGAATTTAGAGGCCAATTCACAATTTCTGAAGGCTGTTGTTTTTTGCTGCTGATAATCTCTGTTCAATACTTGCAACCTATCAATCAGTTGCAAGGGGCATCTTGTTAATATTCAAATTGCTATATATATAGTACCTTGCTTTAGTAAGGTCCCACATGTGAAAAATTATCCCTAACACATGTAAACAACGCAAAAACAAATATATCCAAATAAATGTCAACATTGGTAAATACATCTAGTCGGCCTGCTTGCCTGTCAATGTTCTTGGGTGATGCCAGCCGGGTATCGGGAGGTCCGGTTCCCGGGTAAACTCGACAACTCTACTATCTAACTCCAGGTACTCATAGTCCGTCCCGGCGCCTCCAGACGCGCCAGCGCAGGTCCAGGTGTGACTTCTCTACTTACAGCGCGTACTCCCGGCTTTCACAGCCACCGACAATGTCATCATCTTTTACTACCCTACAAGCCACTGCCTAATTTTTGCCCCTGTGTTAGCAACATCAACACATATCTGGACACACTCGGCCTTACCCTCCTTTTCCTTGCCTCGAGGCTCAAGCTTTGGTACTCAGGCACTAGCGACAACAAGATCCCCTGCTTCAATAGTCATTGCTGGTGGGTTCAAGTTGTCACAGCCAAGAGATCTAGTAACAAAACAACAAGCATGATCTAAAACAAAGCCTCAGTATTCATTTATATCCACCTTACTTATAAAAAGAAGAGAACAGATAATGGGAAAGCTTGCTTCCCTATTCACATATCAGTTCGCCCCAGCACCGCAAATTATAAAAAGGTGACACTGCTTTCAGAGTGATTGGTAAGCGACCGTGAAGCAGTCACCTGTCTGACAAGCGCAAGCTTCCCCACAGTATGTGGCTGTTGAACCGCATCTAGATATCATCATATACTAATGATATATCATATTTTACACAAATTTCCTTCTTATGTTTTATGCTCCATGCTCATATTCTATAGCCTGATGATATTGTTGAAGGCTTAAAGCTTGAAGCTGGAGGCAGGCGGACTGCATACAGCTCCCCTTCTCCACCATTTGCTACACTATAAACCACTCCATCAGAGTCCAATCCCAAACCTGGCACACACCACTACCAAACAAAGCAAACAACATGTGTCTGCATAGTCACACAATACTAAAGCAAGGCTTTAGACTCAGGCATGTGTGCCAAAGGCCCTTGTTACATATTAGGGCTACAAATAAATAGTTGTTCCAAGAGATACAAAGGAATCAGTTATTATGCCATAAGTCTGTACACTGGGCTGATTAAGGAATTTACCCCCTGGGAAAGTTAGAGGATGAATGGAAGGATAAATTTCCAATTTATCTGTAGATTTTTTGTATGATAAAATCACTATACAAATAGTAGATTTTGACTCAAGAAAAATTTAGGAATAAAGCTGGCATTTTTCCAGCATAAAAACCCAGGGTAAAACCTATAGATAAATGCCACATTTATCCATTAATTTAACCTAGCATTTCTACAAAGGAAAAAACTTGACATAAATCTTGAATAAATCCAGACATTTAAGGAAAATGTCAGGTTTTCCTGCTGGATAAAGCCACAGGAAAATTTGTCATTCAAAAGACAACGACAAGTTTATCTGTTGCTTTATCTGTCAGTAAAATCCCGGTTTTTCCTGCAGATCAATGCTCAGATATATCTAAGATTTATGTCGAGTTTTTTCCTTTGTAGAAATTATAGCTCAAATTTGTGAACAAATGTGGCATTTATCAGACAGTTTTACTTTCAGTTTTTCTGCTAGAAAAAGGATAGCTTTGTCCACAGATTTTCTTTGTGTCAAAAGCTTCCATTTATATAGTTGTTTTATCACACAAAAAATGGATAGATAAATATGAGATTTACTCTTGCCTTTATAACTTTCCCAAGGGGGAAATTTCTAAATCAGCCCAGTGTGTACTTGTTGTGTTATGACAAGCCCACTTATATTTAATTGAGACTGCCCTCATTTATTTGAAAATCCAGTGACAGATAAACTAGTTAGGTCTTTACTTTACAAGCCATCTGACAAAGGAATAAATAAGTAGTTTGTTCTATCTGCGCTGTTCCCCGCCGGCGAACGGCTGCACTCCATTACATCGTCCGTCCTGCTAAACGCCGAGATCGAGGCCCCGGCACCGCACCTTCCCCGCGTAGCCTCCGGATTGGGCGGGCGTGTCTGCTGGGAAGACCCGGTCGTGTGCCCACTGGTCAATCTAACCACAAATAGGAGGGCGGGTGATGGCCGTCGATGATTGACGCGCGTGTGCCTGGGACGATCGGAGTCACGACCAGACCTGCCGTTGTCACTGCCGTTGGCGGTAATCGATCGATGGCTACGGCGATAGCGATCTTTCTCCCTCTTCTCTCCCTTCCGCTACACATCGCCCGCCCAGGCCCCCAGGAGGACGCAGCACGCAGAGAAGACGACGCGGGTGTAGAAGCGCCGAAGGAGAAGCAGCGTGGGAAGCACACTGCGGCCGTGTCAGGAGTGTCAGGTGGGTGGTCAGCTGGCCTCCGCCGAGCCACGGGACGCCTATTCACCTCACTTCCCTCCCAGTGCCCCTTCGCTCTCGCCGCCACGACGCCAGCCATAGACCACCTAGACGACATAGAGCATAGACCCTAGACCCGCCACCACACTCACCATAGACGCAAAAGAGGATATGGACGACGAGCGCCGTAACCGGTTCTTACCCGAAGGCCAGGCGGGGAATGGAGGAGGTGTGGGTGGCCAGCAGGGAATTGCAGGAGGGGGAAACCACCGAGCGGCCTCGCAGCCACCTCATCCACCCGCCACGTCATCACCCTTCGTCGGGTCGCTTGGCGCTGCCGGCAACCCCACGACGGCGTCAAATTGGCAGGCAACCTCGCCGTCACCATCTTCTCCCGCCCACCACCTTCCGCCAGCGACACGCTCATCCTCGTTCAGTGGAGGTCGATTTGGCAGTACTTTCGAGGATGACGAGCTCTTAGATCCCGACGACGAGCTTTACGATGCGCATTACGGCTCGTTTGCGCAGTACAGAGGACGGCCAGCTTCCAATGCCATCGACCTCTCTCGCAGCCGGTCCCAAAGCTTGGCTGGCGCTATAGGCGCTGGCCGTTCACTTAGTTCATCGACGTCTTCCACATCATCTCCGTTGCACGGCTACCGCCCGACCTATGGCCTCGGCAGCGCCGCCAATTCATACGTTACGTCCAATCTGTACGGCAACAACGCATATGCGGGCCATAACAACCTCGCGGGCGGACGGTTCAATTCGTTGGGGAGGAGGGAGCGCGAGAGAGGGGAGAACACCAACACAAGTCCGTTTATGCGGGATGTTGGTGCATTGCTGGACGATGTGGCCGCTCCGGGTGGTAGTTTCCGTCAGTTGTGGGAGCGCGAACGGTTGTCTGGGGTTGGGGCAAGCTATGGCGGTCGGGGCATCAGATATGCGGGCGAATATGAGGACGATTATGGGGTTGACGACGATTATGAGGCCTATGGGTATACCGAGAGTGGGGCCACGAGCAGACGGCACAGTGTTTCCGGCCAGCCACGGGCTAGGATGACTGGGTTTGCGGCTCCCGATGCAAGCGGCTTCCAGGCTGACAATCCACCTGTCATTCCGTCTGGTGGGTTTGCTCGTCGAGGCGGGGGAGGTGGAGGTGGCCTATTGCTTACGGATGACGACCTCGAAGGCGCGCTGGGCTCTTTGTCGCTCAATACGCACACCCAGACTCCGCCCTCGCCAACCAGGGGGAGATATTTCGACAGCGACGCGAGTGTGTTGCCCCGGTCAGTCTCGCAGCAGCGATCGCGGGAATGGGCAGAGTATCCTGCGAGTCCAACCTCGCCTGTTAGAGTCCGTGTCCCGAGTACGGCGAGTAGTCACGGGCCACTATCGCCGCGGGGAGGGGGCGGAGGCGGATATATGGTGAGTTTTATTACCCCTCTCGTCTCCCAAGTGCTGACCAACAGCAGCCGCAGTATCCTCAGCAGCCGCATTATGCGCCGCCTGCTCATCAGCCACACGCACCACCATCGCAGCCGGCCCATCAGCAGCAGCACGACAACCAGGGCAAGGGCATCCCGCTGCACGCCGTCCCGCCCGAGTGGCCGCTCTACATCGTCGAGTTCAAAGCGGGCCGCACGGACCTGTTCTACCTGCCGCTTCCCCGCGGCAAAGACGAGCCGGCGCCGGAGCTGCATGTGGGCGACCTCGTCATCGTGGAGGCGGATCGTGGCAAGGACCTGGGCAAGGTGATCAATGATAGCATCACGATTGAGGAGGTGGAGGCGTACTGGGCGGGCAGAGGAAACCAACCGCAGCCGCAAGGCCAGGGATCCCCGCCGACTTCGCCCGGCGGGGCAGGAGAGACTGGCGGCGGCGGGAAGAAGGAGATCTCGCCGAAAATGATATACGGCAAGGCCGGTGCGGGGGATGCGCAGTACGTGTTATTCCTCTCTAAATTCCCCCACCAACTCCCCGCACAGACTCCTTCTGGCAAAGATGCAAGACGAGCTGAAGGCGCTGGCTCTGTGCCAGACGAAGGTGCGCGCAAAGAAGCTCCCGATGGAGGTCGTCGACGCGGAGTACCAGTGGGACCGCCGCAAGCTGACGTTCTACTTTGTCGCGGAGAAGCGTATCGACTTCCGCGAGCTCGTGCGCGAGCTGTTCCGCTTGTACAAGACAAGGATCTGGATGGCCGCGCTGGGCGGCACGGGCGGGGCACCGCAGGTGGAGGCTTGACGAAAGAAAACAAAAGACGCCACGCAAAGAACTCATGTACTTGTACGATATCCTCCCTTTATGTTCCATTTCCCCCCCTTGCTGTTATGGACTCGTCTTCCTATGCGCTATATATACCTTCTGTCCCGCCTGCTGTTTTGTATTAGTATTGTTTACTGCAAAAGTAATGTAACTGGTCCCATATTTAGCGGTGGTCTGTACATGTACTAACAACAAGTTACAAGTTTCCCCAAGTCCTCGGACAATCGAACTTTATCACAACTTGAACAACAATTATATTCAAACCAGTCAAATCAATGTAACATACTGCCTTTGTATTTCTCTGCAGCGCCACCGCATTGCTTGGATTCTCACTTCATTCCTGTGTCAGGTCAATGACTTCATGCTTCGAGTTGTTGACATAGTAAGTAAGCCGGGCTTTGGCTCTGGCGGATAGCCCGGACGATTCGGCCTGGCATTCTGACAGCTCTTGTGCTTGGGTAAGGCGGTCCGACTGGTCTGCGTGCCTTTCCAACCTCTCCAGTCGATCCAGTATAGACCCTACAACCTGCAGCATTCCCTCAGCCTGAGAGCCACCTGGCGGAGCCGGTGCCGCCTCTTCTAGTCGTCGGAGTCTCCAGGGTTGCCCTCACAAATATCTTGTAAAGTAGACAGCTTTCATAAGTGATTGAAGCACTATGAAGGGTACCTGAATCATCAGGAAAATCCTCCCCCAGAAATCCCATGAGATTTCTGGAAATTTCCGGAAATCAGCAAGAATTTTGAGTAATTTCTTCTATTTCCAGGATTTCTGTGATTCCTTTAGTCCCCCAGAAAATTTCAGAAATCTTGCAAAATTTCCAGCAGATTTCCAGTAGTTTTGTAGTCTTTCCATGCCTTCTCATTGGATCAAGATGCAGAGATTAAGCAAAATATAGATTGAAATACTACAATACAATAATAACATGATACACGAAGAGCCCGTGGTATGTGCCAATTCACATCGCACCCAGAAGACGATGCTAACAAGCCATGCTCGTCCGTAACAGACCCACACATGCACCGGCCTTCGACATCCGGGCATCCTGCGCTCAGGAGCGGACCGCAAGACGGCCAGAGCAGGGAAGGAACAGGCCTGCACATCATTTGTCAATGGCCAGAAGGTAAGAGTGAAGCGAGACACACCAGAATCATGACGAGGACATCCACAATGACTCTTCCCCCCGGGCCCCTGCTAAAAAGCAGGATTGGCAAAGGGTCGTAAAGATCTACCGCCATGTTAGCAATCCCTCGAGAATATACAGGCACAAAAACAACGCACATACGGGCGGACGGCGCGGCCGTTCGGCGCCAAATCTTCCGATGGGGTAGCACCATGCTACCCGCGCTCCCTGGCCGCGTTTGAGCCAACGCGACGCAGCCGGAGAGCAGCAGTGTGGAGGGCGGGCGGAAGTCCGCCCTTGCGCGTGCGGCACAGCCGCTGCATCGGCCGGGCTGAAAACTTCACACAAGTAGGAGACATGTCGTCCCCAAGTTCTTGTGTATTTCCAGCCTGATCGGAGCAGCGGCTCGGCGGCGGGCCTCGAGACGGCGGCGGGAGGTGGTGGTGCAGAGGTGGGGCAGTGACGCAGGTGAGTAAGTCATCCCTGAAACACATGCGCTGAGCATTTAAGCATTTGAATTGAGAAACACACGCACCGGGAGAAGAATGAGTGATGCGCATGCGGGACAACGACGGCGTTGTCTTGTGCAAAACCTTGTGGAGTCGGGGGTCAGTATGAGGCCTACGCCTGTGCACGCTTTGGAGGAGATTAGGGAGGAAGACACACCGGTTGTTGAAGCCGCTGGTGCTGCGGTGCATCCAGTGCAGGGAGAGTATACTGCCAGGCTGCCAGCGCTGTTGCAGCAGACACCGGGCACGGCTACAGCCCCAGGAAAGCATCTTGGCACGATGGGTGAGACTAGGACAATGCCTAGTCAGGCGCTCTACGGTTATGGAGGATGAGGCAAGGGGGAGAAGGTGAGCGGACATGAGGGGGAACGGAAAGAATGGTACGATTTTTTTTCCTGATGTGACACATTGGTAACAGTTCCATCACGGATCTGCCAACAACATAGCAACATGACACATTGATAGCTTTAGGGCTTGTCTTTGATGGTGGACTTGAAGTGCCTTGCCGGTAATACTTGAGTTGAAAATTGCAATGACAACTGCTACCAAGTGGAGGATCTTGGATAAATGAGTAGTCACACATGCCATATAGTTCGTTCTCTTTATTTCACAGTTCTAATTGACATGAAAGAGAGATTCCTGGAAATTTCCAGAAATTGTGTGAAATTTAGGTAAATTTCTCTTGATTTCTCAAGGCCACTGAAAATTCTAGAAATCCCATGAGATTTCTCAGGGAGGTTTTTCCTGATGATGATAATGTCAATATCCTTGACAATAAAAATGTTATTGGTATACATATATCATCTTACAATGATTCATCACATGCTGCAATATTTTCACTAATTCTGTATGGGTTGATATGGTTGTTGTACTGGTAGGTAGCCAGTTACCTAAGCTCGAGAGGTTCTGATGTGATCATAGTTCTATATGGTGAAATTATGATACTATACTGCTTTTTCCTAGTTTTTATGTTTCATATTTGATCAGGCACAATGATCCGTTGATATCTTGCTGAGGTATCCACAGATAAGTATGCTCCAAGTTATGTTCTGGTCTAATAGAGGTATATTACAGCCATGGGAGCCTGTCATAATTTTAGGTATCATATACATCTGTATATATAACATATATTCTACCACTTTAATCTCTCTATAACTTACTCAGAGGTGAAAGGTCACCAATGGAATAAGGGTAGAAAGTATACAGAGGGGTCCCCCTATGAGATTATCCTTCTCACACCACATGGGACACATAGAAAATCTTGTTATTCTTCACTATAATGATAAATACTGCTAAACATCTCACTGGTAATGCAATGCAGCTACGATCTGCTAGTTGATTATACATCCAAATGTAGAAGGTTCAGTCAATCAGGTATGTACACCAGCCCACTAACTCTGATTGATCTCTTTATGTTCTTGAAGGATGAATTGGGGCAGATATTCAAACACAGGTTTTGGGCAAAACTGGTTTACATGAATAGTAAGGTCTGTAGCCTGATTATTGGACATTGAGGTGGGTGTATAAGGGTATTCGGATGTCTACTAGGACCCTCTACCAGATTAAGTTGTGGCTCTGGTATGTGCTACTAAAAGTAGCTAAAGAAAGAGTAGGTACCGATAGAGCAAAAGAGAGTATCTTCGCTATTACAACTGATTAGAAATTAATTTCAAGTATGATTCAAGACTTAAATATAGGATTGTATGGACCTTCAAATGAACATGTTCAGCACTTGAATCAACCTCATAGCTATTCTGGATCTCTCACAGTACCATTATCAGTGTTATCTATCCCAATAATGATGAGTTCACCATAGCATGACCTGTGCAAGTCTGGGAAATCTGGGTATATGCATTGGTAAGGGCATTGTTCACCTCCTAGAAACTGATTCCCTTACTCCTCTAGCATATCTCTATCCTGGGTTATATAGCACCCAAGGTCTTTAGAAATTGACTAGCTCTAACACTTGCTCTATAGTAGGAAATGGGCGGAGGTGTGCTAGACTATGCCATGATATCATATCAACTTAGATCATGAGATTCCATGCATGTAGTCCCAGGATATCAGCAAAATACTGCTGAATTTAGTATTCAGGCATGCTTGACAGTGAATAGATCAAGGCAATGGCGACAAAAAAAAATATCACTGATAGGTCTCAGGGATAGTAGGATGGTATACCTTTCAAATGAACTCCCTTCCAACTTTATCCACTAAGGATAGGTGGAGATCTGTGCTCATCTCTCAAAGGTGATGGAGATCAGAGGCCACTGATGAGTGAATGCATTGCATCCTGAGTGCCCTATTCACTAGGAGATAAGAGGATACATACCAGAGCCTCATGTTAGAACAGCCAAAGTCACAACTTAGGCACCTTACATTTTTAAGTACTAGATATTCTCTTTTTAATGACTGAATGGTCAATATGATGATTATATTAGATGATAATAATCAAAATATGTTATCAATCAATAGGACTTTTGAGACCCTTCCTTCTAGTACATCATTCATGCTGGTAGCTCAAGCAGCTATGGAGATAGAGGCTCATCAGTTATATATAAGCTAGTGATGGGTCAGTGCTAATACATTTATTGAGCTGTCACTGTAGGTCACTTAATGAAAGTGGTTTGTATATTCAAAATACACAACTTTGATTTTGTGACAATGTGTGACATTCTCTGATAATTGTACAGTCAAACGGGCGGAAATTTCCTCTTTGGGAGATATGTCACACCTGTGACCTTACATAATATTGTGTAACAGCATGTCTGGAGCTGGGACCAATGTTTGATCATCAATATGTATAGTATCACATCAATGAGTATAACAAACCCTTTGATGTCACATACCAGTGTCACATCTTGTTTTCCAAGTCTTACCACATCAAAATTGTTTAAAATTATTCATATCTGATCTTAGATATTGACTTGTATCCGTTGGGAAAAGTTACCATATATGGAAACAGCATCAATGACATCAGATTATGTTGATTCATCACCACACCTGTTGTATACACAAAAAAATACTCTAAGTCTCAGAATTATTGGAGAATTATCTGAGCAACTATCACAGTATAGGCCCAGATGCTCTTCTCTTCATGTTAGAAGGCTCGACCAGATGGGTCGAGCCTTCTAATATGTGAGGATATCTGGGATTAACAGGTGGTTATATAGCACCCAAGGTCCCTGGGAATTGAATGACCCTAACCCTTGTCGTACGCTTAGAAATGGGTAGAAGTGTGGCAGATGTTGAGAGCAGATCCACACACTCCTCTACCCTTTTTTATATCCATCTCATATTTAGCTTGATGTCTCATATTTACATAATCAAGTGTTTCTTCTTTCCCTCCGATTCCATCCACTCCGCCTGTTTCTACGGGTTATGGGCCCCGGATCTTTCCTCTGACACTGCACACCCACCTCTTGTAACCCTGAACCCACTGTCCGTGACCCCACACTGTAACCTGAACCTGTAAGCATGAGTATATTATGAAGATTTCATAATTATATCTATCATTGGACAGTACTAGGGATGATAGAGGTCCTTGTACTCAAGGTTCACAGAGGAAACAATAAGGGGGGTAACACTAGGGCATGGAGACGCGGTGGACGCATGATCCTAAAAAGAAAGTCACACCACAGAGTTACAAAGTCCTTGAACACTTGCCAAATGCTACACCACCAAAGTGTTGACAGCTGTCATCCAGCTAGACATTCCAGCTGGTTCCCACATAACCCAACATCTGGGTCCAGATGGTTTCCAGCTGAATTCCAGCAGTTCTGCTCAGCTGGAACCCAGATGACATGACTGTCTGTCAGGGGAAACCCCGATGCCGTCACTTGATCCCATCAAGCGCCGCATCTCCACTCATGTCTCCGCATCTCCACTCGCGTCTCTGTGTCTCCACCTGAGTCTCTGTATTCCTGCACCCTGACGCTCCTCCTCCACTTCTCCCACCACATCCCGCATCCAGTGGTCCCCAGCCTCTGACTCCCATGTCCATCCCTTTCTGGGAGTCTCTCCGGAGTTACTATCAGGGATCACTAATGCCATCGGAGACCTCTCCGGATGTGGATGCACCACTTTCCTCTAAGACCTCGAGCCTACAGCTGCTATAATTGTCCTGGTATCTGGGTCTAAGTCCAAGTGTGACAAAATCACGCATTTGTCACGTTTGTCACACTATGTGACATGAGTAGCATTCACCCCCATAATGAAATTTTCCGGGCAAGTAGCTAAAGACTGACTGGTAGTCACATATGTCACAGAAATGAACCTATTGTAGTATGTAGTGAGAGGTATGAGAAGTGGCCAAAAAAGGAAATCTTTGCCTGTGACAATACAATCATCAGAGAATGTCACAGATCGTCACAATTCAAAGTTGTATAATCTGAGTATATAAACAACTTCCATGAAGTAACCTATAGTAACACCTCAATATTTGTGTCAATCCTGGTCAATCACTAGCTGAGATGAGATGATATTATAATAACTAGAATAGCTATACAGTCGATTTAAGCAAAACTGAGAATGCCTGAATAGTAATACCAATATTGTTGCCCATGCAATGCTACTACTATAGCTATGCTACTTAATGATCATCCATCAGGCATATTGATCTAGCCAGATCTCCACCAGTCCCTGATGAATTCAAATGATTGTTTTACTGACAGCTATGCAGTTACCTAGCCTTGATATATCAATACCATAGTTCACTCATCATACTCTCAAGGATGTTCCTGACCGCACTTATATCATATATCTCCATTACATAGTTATCAAGATAGAGGCTCATCAGTTGGACATCAGCTGATAATTGATATAACTATTGAGCTGTTACTATGGGTTACTTCATGGAAGTTGTTTATATAGTCAAAGTATGCGACTGTGATTTTGTGACAATCTGTAACATTCTCTGTGATAATTTCCTTTTTTGGCCATTTGTCATATCTATCACTCTATATATATTACAGTCATAATAATAGTTTCATTTTTGTGACATATGTAGTTAAACTACCAGTCACTCTTTAGCTACTTACCCGGAAAATTTCCTTCTTGGGATGGATGTTACTCATGTCACACAGAGTGATAAACATGACAAATGCATGATTTTGTCACACTTGGACTTAGACCTAGATACCAGGACAATTATAGCAGCTGTAGCAGCATAGGATAGGACTTAGTCACATTGTAAAACTACTGACCCATTTCAATCAATTCAGCGGGCCTGTGACCCGTGACCGTTTGGCCGAAATGTCCAATTCGGCCGCAGGCCGAATTTCGCGTGACCTATTACCCGATTAGGAAGTTCGGCGTGCCGCAGGCGCTGAAAATTTGAAAATCTTCCCGATGTGACCGTGACCCACCTAATTGAATGAAATAGGTCAGTATATCTTTCAGTATAGCTGAAAATGATGCTTTTTGTTTACTTTCAGGCAGTACTGGAATTGGTACTGAAAACAATACTATTAGTTTATCTGACATCTATACCAAAAATAGTGCTTTCAGCAACAGTTTTAGCAGCTGCTGAAAACACAGTTTTCAGTATATGCTTGAAGTGATGCTAAAAGCACTCCTTTCAGCTCAGCTTATATCTCATCTGAAATTTGTCCTATTGGGGACACTGATTTCCATGCCAAAATGAATGATTTCAGCATAAATTTTAGTTTCAGCTGAAAACAAGCATTTTAGGATGCAACTGAAACTTGTACCAATAATTTCCAACATCAGAACCCTGTGGGGGACTTCATGTTCTGATGCATGGACTTCAGTCCAATGTTCAGTTGCATACTTGAAACCTTGTTTTCAGCTTGAACTGAAATCAGTGAGTTCAGCATGAGAATCAGCATCACCAAAAGAACTAATTTCAGAAGACACAAAAATTGAGCTGAAAATAGTGCATTTGGCATTACTTTCACTATATACTCAAAGCTGTGTTTTAGGTAGTCAGTAAAACTGTTGCTGAAATCACTGCTTTCAGTGCAAATTTTGGACAAACTGATAATATTGTTTTCAGTTCCAATTTCAGGACTATCTGAAACCACAATAAAAAGCATCATTTTCAGTTACACTGAAAAATACCATTTTACAGTGTGTAGTAGCATAGAGGGAAACTTAGAGCCTATACTGCAGCAAGATATTTGAGAATTATTGCAGCATAGCTATTTTACAGTCATCGGCCTCACTTCTAATTAGAAGAGATATGTGGGATTAACAGGTGCAATAGGAAACTGTGGGAACTGCAAACAAGCTAAAATCTGTATATGTATTTGATTTCTGTTTGCACCAGACTCGGAAGTTCCTCCGCGCTCGAACCAAGCTGAGTCCAACGCTTGACCTCAGTCCTTCCGAAAGCGTCATCACGATTTGCTACTCGTAAGATTTCGGCTTACTGAAGCAAATCATGATGACGCTTTCGGCCAGATGGATCGTCGCCCGAACACATATCAACTGTACGCAGATCCGGCAACTCTGCAACGGAGCCTCTCACGTGGCTGCGACGATCATGATTCACGACGCCGAGCCTGACTCTCATCTTGCTTCCCCTTGTGCTTGACTTGGGGGATGAGCGTCACGCAAGGAGGACACTAAACAACGAAGTAGGGGGGTCCGTAGCGACAGGCGGGAAGCACGGCGCGCAGGCCCAGCCACGCACAACGCAGGAGGGCCCAAGACCGGGATTCCTCGTCGGATCCGAAGATGCGAGCAGTGGGCGCTGGGAAGAATCTGGCGTGGCATTGTCAAACCCAAGTCAAGCCGAAGCGCGTGGGAGTCCGTCGCGGGTTGATGAGTGCTTCGATGTGCGCCTCGCCCCACAGAGATTACGCGCGACTGCTTGCGGCAGCGCCCCGTCCTCGTGCTGACGCTGACAAGAGCACGGAAGCGTTCCGCTCTACCTCTCATAAAAAAGCGTGCGCGGAGGACGCAGAAAGTTATTCTCTTTCTCAATCCCCATTCAGGTAAGGAATCCCTTGCATCGGCACCCTCCCCTGACCCCCGTCGCAAGAAAACACCATGCAAATCACCGCCGTCTTCGCCGCCCTCGCGCTCGCCGCCGTCCCGCCAACGCACAGCTGCCCGCTTTTGTCATCTTCTATTCTGGCCCCAACTGCTCCGGCCAGACCCTCGGCTCGTACGGAAACATCCTCCCCAACCAGTGCATTGCCCCGAGCAGTGGCGCGCAGAGCGTCACCTGGGGCGGCTTCTATGGTAGCGAGGGCATCTTCGGCATCGACCTCCTCACCTCTGGGGGCTGCAGCGGCGCTGCCACCCACAGCGCTGCATCTTCCGACTGCCGCACCGCACCGGCCGGGTGGGTGTTCTTGACTCTGCGTGTGTGCAGGAGACTAATGATTTTGTGCAGACAGACCTGGCAGAGCGTCCGCCTCACACGGTAGATACTTGCACGATTGTTATTTGCATAGATGCACATTCAGAATTAAAGCGTTGTCGGTGACACAGCTTCTGCTTCAGCCGGGCTGACCATGAGTTGGCCGCGAGATATAAGATCTGAATCAAGTTCAGCGGCGACAGGTATTCATAGACGTTGCGCACCGACGGCGTTCTGGCTTGTACAGGGAGCTTGTGACATCACGTGCCTTTCCCTTACCTCGGGTCCCCGATCCATTGTTCGATCCATTGTCCGCCCCGTTTGGTACAAGTTTGGTAGGTCACGATAGATCTTGGAGAAATAAAAAAGTCTTTTTTATGAATCTAATCTAAGTGGCCACATACAACTGCTGCCTCTTGATTGACCCCAGCCTAGATAGACTATCATTATCATCATTCTCAGCTACTATACATGGCGGGAGTAGCTACCACACCACCACAAATTTAAAATCTTCAATATCCTCTGTAGCCACCTACACAATCCTGCTCTGCCCTACGCTGGCAAGGCAGGGGATGCTATTGGGCAAGAGCTATGAGCGCCATTGCCAAGCACTAATGGAGGGGTGAGAGCGGGGTGCAGTGACGAGCAGGTGGGGCACGGGTGGGGGCAGCGAGCGCGACAAGCAGGTGGTGGCAAGAGCAGAGGCATCAGTAAAACTACACCTCGGTCTTAGGCATCTTTGGGATCTTGGGCAAGATCCCAAAGATGCCTAAGACCTCAAAGACGCCTAAGACTGCGGTCTTGGGCTAAGCAGATTCAATTGTCTTGGGAATCTTTCCCAAGACCAAAATGGTCTTACCAAGACCTAGTTGGTCTTTACCCAAGATTGTAAATAGCTTGCCAAAGATATTTATTAGAAGTCTCAAGACCATATGTGAGTTAAAAAGCTCATATATTGCACGCTACTATACAACCAATATATTCTACATGGGTAAATGACATACTATCAGCGCTGCAGTCCGTGCTCTCGGCACATTTCAGTGCTCTACGACAGGCCGCATCGGCCCTCATTACCGTCCACAGGGTACCCAACAGCGCCTAGTTCATCACCGTGAACGACAGTCTTGGGTAAAACAAGGCCTTCTGTTTGGTGGTCAGTGATAATAATGAGCACGAGCAATACTGGAACTGACCGCGGCAGTCTTTCCGATGGCCCGCAGCGAGCGCGACCCGCAATTGCGCCATCGTGAAACCAAGCACTAGGCGAGGAGCGGCTAGGAGGACGGCAACGGCACCCAGTTGGCGATGGCGAGCACCGAGTTGAGCGCGCCGGTGTGGTGGCGAGGACCGGCTGGATGAGCTTGGTGACGCCAGTCGCGCCAACGATGCCCCCGGCCGATGCGAGGATGGCGCTCACGGGCTGGCCGGCGAGCGGGCGATCTGCGCGACAGCAGGGTTGACAATGTCCCCGACCTGCGTGAGCAGCGGGCCTGACCTCGGTGGTTGCGTTAAAAGTATGGACACGTCACAGCAGGACACGCACCTGATGCAGCCGTCGGCGGTAGGAGGAGCTCGAGCACACCAGGAGAACACAGCAGCTGCGGTAGGGAGTGTCAGAGGGCGTCTAAGCGGTGTTTTGCCGACATACCATATGTCTGGGGCAGGGAAGAATATACACTGGTAGGAGGTCAGCGCGAAGCATTCTGAGGGAAGAGCAAATAGCGCCGCACACGAGAAATAGCTGCAAGGCGCTAGATTCTCAGCCAGTGAATGTCCTTCAGCATCGGGGGGGGTCATGTCGCAGCTACCATAGTGTAAGCGCCGGCCTGTGTATGGGGGGGGATTGAGAGGGAAGTGGTGGGAGAGAGGGAAGAGTGGCGAAAAACCGGTCACGGACGTCACGTCACCATGTGCTGATGATCAGCAGAAGCTCCGTCGTTACGCTGGGCGGCTTGGATGCCCGGAGTAGCCGACTATCCCCGGAATGACTTGTCATTCCTTTTCCTGTCGAACTTTCATGTCCTCCACCAGTGACCACAACAAAACCAATGGACACATTGACCAGAACTTTGTATTGGGCCCATGCCAGTGGGCCTGGCATCAAACTGTATGTCCTTTTCTCTTGGTCACCCTAGTCTGACTGGTCTTATAGGGTGACACTACTACTGGCACTACAAGTGAAGCAAAGTCTGGGAGCACTCTCTTGATTGGCAGTAGTGACAAAACCAATGTAGCTCTTGGGAGTGGGGAACAGGCCCTCTATCCCCTCTATTGCTCCAATGCCCTGCTTCACCATAGAGCCATTCAGCATGATAATTAGCATGTCTCTGTCTATACAACTTTTGGAGAAACTATTAAGGAATGCTCTCAAATGTATTGATGCAATAGCCAACTTTATCTCCAGACCAATTCATTTTTCTTGTGCATAACTTATAAAGACCAAAACATTTCCAAAGACCATGGCCCAAGACCAAAGATCATCCTCCCCAAGACCAAGACTGCTAAAGACCTATTTCCAAGACCAAAGATCTGTTTCAAAGACCAAAGATCTCCAAGACCAACCTGTAGTTTTACTGATGGGTGCAATGGAGCATTGTTTGTTTGCATTGTTCGCTGACAGTGTGTCAATCATCGATCAAATGATCGGATAGTGTGACATGATCCCTGTACAGGCCAATAAACCCGCACCGACCGCATGGGATCAATTCAATTCAATTGCAGCTGTGATAATGCCAGCGCCGACGCCAGAAGCGTTGTCGATAGCACTACCGGCAGCAGCAGAGTCAAAGAGGGTGAGCAGCACCAGGCCCGGCAGTGGGGTACCGGTCAGTGGAGGCGGCTGTCCCAAGTATATGTTAGAACATAAAGCAAAAAACTCAGGTTCGCGGCTGTCAAGGCCTTCGCAGCCTTCGAAGCTGTTGCAGACTTGGTGGCAGTCAAGTTCGTGACACTGAATTATCAGCCAGCTGCAGAACGGTTAAGAAATCAGCGCAACGCTCACCATTCTTTCGGAGAACAGCGCCGTCATCTTGCGGTTGAGTCGGACGGGCAGCGAGAGCTCCCGGGGCTTGGTTTGACGCAGGACATGGCCTGTCTTGCGCGGAACCAGCTGCAGGTGCGCAGGAAGGAGGAGTAGGTTGGCGGATGTTGTGGGGAAAAGGGTGGTTGATAGCGGGCACGTGCCCTGGTCACACGCCCAGATGACGTGAGAAATACGCCACATAAGTACCCCAAAAATATTGCACATTTGTCCAAACTGTTCCCTTGATACAGTCCAAATTGGGCCACCATAAATTACCGCATTCTACCGTGGAGTACCCGTTAACCGGTAGGTAACCATTAAGCCAGCGGTCAAATTGCTGTAGAGTTGCGTATCTTTGCTGATCATCAGAAAAGAACCCTCCGAATCAATCCACTGACATCAATCAAGGCGCTTACGTACACACCTGGGTTTCCTTTGACCATGACGAGCTTTCCTCAATCGCGCTTCATTGACGAATCAGGCTATCTGACTGTTCTCGAGCGGCACTGCCGCCACAACCTCGGACCTCTCCCGTATCTTTCCAGCGATCTGCAGCGAATCGCGATCGAGTGCGACGAGTACACGAGCGATATTGCCGCCCTTCAGGCACGTTTGGAGCGGCTCAAAAGAGTACAGGACTGCGCGAAAAGCCTCTTCTCCCCTATCCGGCGCCTTCCTCCGGAACTCCTGCTTGCTATCTTCCGCTACGCATGGATCGACTTCTCGGAAGATGACAGCAGCGCCGAACGCTCCGTCGACCCGCGTTTTGCTCACTGCTCACGAGAGTGGCTACTTCTTACCAATGCCCCTCTCCTCACTCTCTCGCAAGTCTGCTTTACGTGGCATTCGATTATCATGGACTCCTCCGAGTTGTGGAATGACATCCGCGTCAACAGCTTGCTTTGCGATAATCTCGAAGCCAGCCGTATGGTGTTCGAACGCCTCAAGCTTGCACTAGCGCGATCAAAGGAGCAGCCACTTTTTGTCGAAATAATCCGGGACTCCACTGCGGATGCGCGATGGTTTCGACTTGTGGAAAGCGGAAGTCTGGCCCTTCTAGGCGAAGCGTCTCCTCGCTGGGAGGTCCTCAGCACCCCGTGCCCAGCATCATATTTCTCACTCAATGCACCGCAAGAACCAATGACTCGTTTATGCAAATTGGATATCAATGCCAGTTGGAGCGGACATGGGTGGGACACTGAGGCATTGAAGGCCTTTGCAAACGCGCCGGAGCTGTTCAGTGTGGCACTGGATGGAAATTTGCACCTGGCCAACCTTCCCTTGGAGCAACTGCAAGAGCTCATCTTCATGAACGTCTACTCGGATGAGTTTAACGTGCCCTTGCGATGTTTACACCGTTTCTCGGGGAGCGGCGAGATATACATCAACTCGGACACTTCCTATCCGCTTCCCGTGATGGGCCCACCAATCTCATCTCCAATGAAGCACCTTTGGCTGGGGTTCGATGGGGCACTTGAATTGCCCTTCGAAACACCATCTGCCCTCGATGTTATAACCGCTCTATTTTCTTCAATGACGCTCCCGTCGCTCGTTGACTTCTCCCTTCACTTCGACCGATATCCCAACAACGTTATCCCGTGGCCGCAGACAGCTTTCCTCCAGCTAGCAGAGCGCTCCAATTTCTCTGCCCATCTGCTGACTCTCAATGTACGACGCTCGTTCCTCAGTACCGACGAGCTTCTCGCTCTGCTCGAGGTGCTTCCTCGCCTGCAAACACTTGTTTTTGCTGATTTACCCCCGACCGCGCCACTACGTGCCAGTGGCTTCCTCCCCACTATCAACATTGTCTCCGCTCCGCTGAATCCACTCGCACTCACAGACAGACTGCTGGATCGGCTGACTCAGACGGCTGAGCTGCCGGCGAGCTCGCTTCCTGGCGGATCCGAGGCGCAGCGGAAACATCAACTTGTCCCGGACTTGAAAACGTTCAAATGCGTCACCCAGCTTAGCTTTGATCACGCGAAATTCCTCGAATTTGTCAACTCTCGGGTCGAGCACCTCAGAGGCAATGATCGTCTGGAAATCAGGCTGCGCGGGCTGCCAAATTCCATCGGTGGGCCCGCACCCCAGCTGACCCCCGATGTTGAAGCGGCGCTTGTTGATATGAATGCCAAACACCGGATGATATTTCTCATCGAGTGGCAGCATCCGAATGATAACATGGCATGTGAGTCGACTTGCATGTTCTTCATTTTCACGCTGAGCCACTGACCTTCACCTTACTCAACAGAAGCGATCTCTTTGGAACATATGAAGCAATATACATATAATAGATATATTTCCTTTTGGCTTGGTATTCAAACCGGGAGATAGCGCTCTCTCCTTCCTGACGACATAGCCGACAGCCAGTTGGCTCTGATGGAATCATTCCTGACATTGCTCAGTGCGTCATGGCCTCAAGCCTCTCACACCTGTCGGCTATTTGTGAAGAGCCACAGTGCGCAGACAGTGCGCCGACAACTATCACCGTGCGACCTCAGCGGCGGGATACTTAAATATCTGGCAGACGATCGCACGCTCGTAGATGCTGTCCTACCTCTTGCTTGCCGTCAGCGCTCTTTCTGTATGTTGGACACCCCCCTTCCCTGCCCCAGTCTGACCCCATGTAGATCGGCCGCGCGCAAACGGCGCTGCAGTGCTGCGAGCAGCTTGCCGAGTCCAGCGACCCCGCACCGCAGCAGCTCTTCGCACTCCTCGGTGTCTCCCCTCCCGACCCGCCTGTCCCTGTCGGGCTCATCTGTAACTTCCCGAACTTCCCCCCGTGGCAGTGGTACGTACGTCTTGCGAGGCTTGCGACAGCGCTGACATCTGGTAGCAATGCTGACTTGGTGTCGTGCGCGGAGCCCAATCTGCCATTTGGTGGGCTCAAGTATTCTGCATCTGCTGCTCCTAACCATTGTTTAGATGGGATCATATTGCTGAATTGCACATCTGTATCCCAATGAATACATCGTTAGTCTTCCCCCTTGAACTTGTGCACGAAATCCACCAGCTTGTTCACCACCTCCGCGCCCTGCTTGATCCTCTCCTGATTGTGTTTCTGCTGCTCTCTGGTGTGGCGCCGCCGCCCTTCGGGGGCTGACTTGGCGGGCAAGCGAGGTTGCCCACTCTTTGAAGATGCCCGAAACGTCCGCTTTCCACGAGCCCGGCAGCCGCATGAGCATCGAGTTGTCGTTGAACACCGCAAAGTACGGGCCGGCGTAGAATGGGCTCAAGGCGACATACTGTGGGATTTTCGGGATAAGGCATAGCGCAGAGCAAATGCAACACACGCACCTTCAGCCCGCCACGCTTACTCGCCTCCGACTCGTTACGCGGCCCCTTGCGCGTGATGAGCTCCTCAAACTGAGGGTACGCTGACTCTCTGGCAGACCTGCCTGACAGCTCCCAAGCGGTAGACCCGTCGCTGTAGATGACGCAATACGTCCCGTCGACCCCCAGCGCCACCGACGTCGGCGTCTTCGCCTTCATGTTGTTCACGATGAAGTTTTCGAGCGGCTGCGGCAGGTTTTGCCACGAGCACCCGCGCTGCGACGTCGAGAAGTAGGAGTGGTCGGGCCCGAATGTGGTCTGTGTTGTCGCGCCGTCCACGGACACGATGAAGTCGTACAAGCGCGCATAGTGCGGGCCCATACAGCTCGCTTCATGCCCGAGTAAGCGAAAAAAATGCGACGGGAAACATGACAACACACCTTGGTGTAGCTCCCGCCCGCCCTTTTCCGTCCGCCAACGCAGCATATATGTCCCAGGCTCCATCGGCAGCCCCACATCGAGGACGATCTGGGCAACGTCCCGGTAGTGTTCGTCCATGAGGATTTGGTCAACATCAGGCGGCGGAGCGCAGGGCTGGTCGGAGCTGAACGAGTCAGAGTCAACCACCTTGTTAGAACGGGAAGGATACTTACATGGCGGTCCACTCGCCTGCGCGCAACACGTAGCTGTCGTTGGGGCCGAAGGAGAACGAGATGGGTAGGGAAGCCATTCGAGAGGTGTTCCGTAGCGCGCGGGTTTCGTTGAAGGTCGAGAGCGTGCATACTTGTACTTTTATGTGCGTTGGCAAGAGGAAAGAAGGGTTGATTGCCGATGTCTGAGTGTGGTTATCCGCGCCGCTGGGCGCCGGGGTGGTAACTGAGCATATACATGAATCAGCTTTAATTTGTCAGGATGATGATGATAACGACTATACCAGTGTGTTCATGAACGACGGTCTGTTTCTTCAAAGAAGGATTCACTTCTCGAGCGAGCGAAATGAGCTGGCAGCTGACGTACGATTCCAGTTGTCACCCGATCATCTATCAATTGCGAAAAAGGCTAGACCGCTTACGTGTCTGCCACTGCCTGCCGCTTTCCTTTTTACCATGACCAGTTTTCCGACTTCGCGGTTCGTCGACGACCCGAAGTACCTGGCGATTCTCCAAAAGCACTGTCGACATAACCTCGGGCCTTTGCCGTACCTCTCCGGTGACTTGCCACTAATGGCGGCCGAATGCCACCAGCACACCAACGAAATCGCAGCCCTCCGCACACGTCTGACAGAGCTAACGGCTCGACGGGACAATCTCCAAAAAGTACACTCCTGTGCAACGAGCCTCTTCTCCCCCATTCGACGCCTACCGTTGGAACTACTTCTCGCTGTGTTCCGCCACTTGTGGGTCGACTTCTATCGAGATGACGAGAGTGAAGGCTTTGTTGACCCGCGCTTCGATCACCGCTCACGGGAGTGGCTACTTCTGGCCAATGCCCCGCTCCTCACCCTATCGCAAGTCTGCTTCAGCTGGAACACACTTGCCATGGATGCCTCTGGCCTCTGGACAGATATTCGGATCAACAGCCTGCTTTTCGGCGAGCCCGAAACCGCTAATCTGGCGGTGGAACGCCTGTCTCTCGCACTCTCGCGCTCCAAAAACCGACTGCTCTACATACAGATAATACGGGATGTGCATGCCTTCGACGCGGATGAACGATGGTCTCGAATGGTCGACAGTGGAATTCTAATGATGATTGGCGGGGCGTCTCATCGCTGGGAGGTCGTCAACATCCCATGCCCCCTCGCGGAGTTCGCTCTCCACCAACCACCAGGAATTCTACCCTGCTTGTGCACAATTGCCGTCACCGATCGAAGCAGCACTCAAGGATGGGAGGCGACATTGAGAGCGCTGGGCGACGCACCTGCGCTCACGAGTGTATCGGTGGATGGCACTATGGACCTCTCGGTGCTTCCCTTGGAGAAATTGCAACAGCTCATTTTCCCCAATGTCTACTCTGACGAGTTTGATTTGCCATTGCAATATGTTAACCGCATCACAGAAAGCACCGAGATCTTCTTCAGTCCAAGTACTGCATACGGTCCTCCTAGGGTGACAACTCCACCGGTATCGTCTCCCATGAAAGTCATTTGGCTGGGTGTGCAAGGCGAATCCGACTCCTTCTTCGACCCACCATTCGCGATGGAGCTCATGGCAGCTCTATTATCCTCCTTGACGCTAGGATCGCTTACCGATTTCTCCCTCTACGCCGAGCGCTATCCCCACCACACAATCCCCTGGCCACAGAACACGTTTCTTCAGCTAGCCGAGCGGTCCCAATTCGGAGCACATCTTCTCAAGCTCAACGTCCGTCGCGCATTCCTATCCGAGGAGGAAATGTTGGCTGTATTAGACGTCCTTCCGTGTTTGCAAACCCTGATCTTTGCTGATCTTTCTCCAACTGCCGAAGACCATCCGCTCGGAGTTGGAAAGAGCTCGCTCGCACTCACAGACAGACTACTCGATCGTCTTACGGAGAGATCGGCAGGTCATTCGCCGAGTCCGACGAGCAGTGTTCCTGGCGCCGGATTTCGACCTACCCACCGTCTTGTACCGGACTTGAGGTCGTTCAAATGCGTTACCCAAATTTCTTGGGTTTGTTGATTCTCGCGTCGCACGTCTCGCAGGCAGTTATCGCTTCGACATCAGGCTGCGTGGCCTGCAGGACATCAATGGGCTCGCGCCACAGTTGACCCCGTATGCGGAAGCGGCACTCCGTGATATGCAAACCCAGGGCATGGTTGCATTTCTGATGGAATGGCACCATCCACAGGCGGCTATGGCATGTGAGTTGGAGTCATTTCTTCGTTATGTGTTAGTATTAAGCATTTTCTCAACAGAGTGTGTAATAAATAGGTCTGGGATGCAAATTCCCACATAATGAAAACTTGAAAGAGCTTTTTTCCCTCTATCTTTGAGGGGGCAGCATGAAACCCACATGTCTCTGAGTTCTTTGTATATTAAGTTCATTCTGGTCTGTAAAATCATGAATCATGGATATCTTATTTATCAAGTCATAAATCACCAAATTATTAAGGAAGGTGTTTCTTGTCTTCTTGTTCTGGTGCTCATATTTTTAGATTATCTAAAAATATGAGCACCAGAACATAGTGTTGTCCAAATACAAATACGATACACAATTTGCCATATCGTATTTATTGATATCGTATCAACGATTTGGCCAGCATATCATATTTATATTGTATCATATCGTACCGTATCACAATATATTTTGATACGATTTTGGTCCATCAAATCGCCTGATTTGGCTCAATTTGTGAGAGTTCCGAACGCTGTATTCCCTATCATATTTTATCTGTATCATATCTTGCATACTGGACACATATCGTATTCATATTTTGCATGATATATCTAAAATATATTTTCCGTATCGTATCTTTGGACAACACTATTTAAATACATTAATGCTAGTACATTTCATAAGCCTTGGTATGCTTACATCAGATACATATGTCGTTTTGAACCTTTAATAAGCTTTTGAACACACTTCATGCTCACATACTGTCCTATTTTGATCAAGTGTCCGGCACTTTTTCGAAATTTGGGACTCAAAAATTTTCATTTGACTTATGGAGATTTTTTGACGAGGACTTCTTTGGTTAATGTAATGCATAACGCGGACACTTGATCAAAATAGGACAGTATCGGTGTTCAACAGCCCCAGCCAATGAAGACTGCAATGCCACGGGCTGATAAGCAAGATTATTACTCTTTACTCCTATATTAAGCATGAATGTATGCACATGTTTGGCATTGACTTTAACAATTGATTTGCTCCACACTTCCATTTTTGGGGGTCATTGCTGTTAAAGTTCTAAAATGCTAAGAAAAGCAGTAAAATATGACCAATCCTCATTGGGACACGAAGCCATAAGTGATGTCCTGCACCCAGTACTGTGAACAAGTTGTGTCTAAGGTCATTTACAAGTAAATATCCTCAGATTGCCCACAAATTGAGAAATAAGTACACAAATGTTAGTGACTTGGGTTGCACAGTGCACTCAATATATACTAGCAACAGATATTTAAGAAGGCCATTGGGTATCTGTGTACCATTCTATACTTAGTGGCAATGTTCTTGGTTTAGAAATTCATGTTATTCAAGCAACATTTAAGTTCAAAGCTGGGGCATGGCCTCAGCCATGTCTAGTGTCAAATATATATATATCATGTTGGAGTCATCAAAAGCTACATATGAATCTATCCCTGGTTAACTCAAAATGCTTTATACCAGATATTACTTCTCACTGATATGTATCATTAGTGTAAGAAATACTGACCCATTTCGATCAATTCAGCGGGCCCGTGACGTGACCCGTGACTGTTTGGCCGAAATGTCCAATTCGGCCGCAGGCCGAATTTCGCGTGACCTATTACCCGATTAGGAAGTTCGGCGCGCCGCAGGCGCCGAAAAATTTGAAAATCTTCCCGATTGGGACAGTTTGGGACCAAAAGATTTGGCTGTGACCTGTGACCCGCCGAAATATTTCGGCCAAAAAATCTGATGTGACTGTGACCTGCCTAATTGAATGAAATAGGTCAGTACCATGGGAAGATTGCTTACTAAATATAGTAGAATATAATGGTACAAACACAACGATTTATTATTTTATCCCTTTTATATCCGTGCCAACTCCGGTATTTGATTCCAGTATCCAATTCTGGTATTTGGTTTTTACGCAATGAAGATTTACTAAGTGTCAGGGGATGAGGGTCCAGGTGCCTAGTTGATACCAAAGCCGGGGGAACAGCCCCACGGCCAACTACTTAAGTACAGGGCTATCTGCGCACGGACCAGTCACGTGATCAGTCACAGCTGTCACATCGCATGCTCCCCTTACACTAAGTGTTTTCAATTACAATCATCTATGCCTCATTCCTCGCATGCAACTCCCTTACTACTTTACTGGTCCTTGTTCTAATCTCATTACTTACTTTGTTATCCCTTATTCCATTTCCGTTACTTCTCGTACCATAAATACTTTGATGTATTACTACATACTTCAGTTTGTAAATTAATATTGCTGGTCTGTATTCCCCAGCGTCATCTCTCTCAACTCCACTCTTCTCTCTTGTCTTGTCTTGTGGTAAACTGGAAGCCCCGGTCACCCAAACATCCTTCTGTGGTGTTCCGCCCTCAAGTGCATTCTAACTTCGATTCTGTTCCCGACTCCTACTTTGACTCCGATCCTCTAGTCCACACAGTACTTAACAATCCCCCCATCTAAACAACTTCCTCTATAATACCTAAGTATATCATGTCCCTGCTTATTCTCACTCAAGACAGCTCTTCTTAGTTTGATATTCAAAGGGGGGGGGAATGAGATTGAGATGTGAGAAGTTGTAAGGGCAACCCCGGAGGCTCCGACAAGAGTCCTAGCAGGGGAGGATCCAAAGAGAAGAAACTCTAAGGGTTTGCCTGCTAGGGCACTATCTATATACTGGTTGTCTGTAGCTGCCGACATACAGCACAGAAGGCCTGAGCAGCATGGCAGACCTTGTCCCAAGGTGATGCTTAGGAGGGTCTTGGACGATAGTTGGGGTGGGTCAGAGCATCCAAGGGGGCAGCTCAGATGTGTTCGGATGATCCACAGGGGGCCGAAGTGGGGGGGTTCGGCTGACAGAAGTTATCCTTGCATATAATTAGTACTGGTCATAGATAAATATCTTTAAGTAAATATTGAATATATTCTAGATATTATAGATATAATATGATGTCAGTGCAGACCATGAATATTACTATACCTGAGTATTGTTGAATTTTCCGAGGTGATCGCAAGAGTGATCGGATCACGATGAGCGAAGGTTTGCAATCGCAAGCCTGTGAGGGTTCGATGCATTAGGGCAAACAATGCCCAATGCTAAGAATCATTTCAGGTTATATACTACAGGCTAATTGTACTAGTATATTCTACAGTTTTCGAATGATCAGTCAGCACACAAGTGGAAGGATCTGGAAGATTCACGGCAAGTCACACCCGTGACCCATCAATCTTCAACAAGTATAATATGATATATTACAAATACATTATATGACTGCCTATGAATATTCAATTATGCTTAAGTATATTCAACTATTCTAACACGTCGGCTGATAACATCCTGTCATGAACACATGGACATTTTTGGCTGAAGCCTTTCTGCCTGTCACAGGTCACAACACATGTCTTTGATCCCAAACTGTCAAGAAATGGCCCAAACAATTTTCCATAACTATGGTGTGGAGAACTACCATATATAGCAGGAGGATGCTGTATATAACTGTAACAATTTATTCAATGTGGCATTGGAAAACAGTGTGACATCAATCCTGACATTTTAGTCAGGGTACTGCCTGGTAATCTATGTGACTGCCAAAAACCTTGGCCTATTTGGGCTGCTGGAAATATTTTGATACTCTCATGGCTTGATAAGTTGTGACATGCCAAAATGTTTCGGCGCAACAGGGCTGGATTGACCTGTGACTGGTGAATTAAATAAACTGATACAGTAATGTGACATGTCTGATGTGCACTGTGGAAGTGTGGAATGTCCTTTACATAGTTTTCCCATCTGAGGCAGTTCCATCATCCATATTTGATGTGGCTATTTGTTGTAGTCTACATCATCATTTAATAGAACTCCTCACACCCCAACCTCTACTGAGTTCACAACCAGTGCTGAGATTGCTCCACCGAGGGCAGGTTGCTAGTGAACACCAAGCCCCCAACCACCAGATTCTTGAACCTTTCAAGTCCCCGAGTCTCCGAGCCAAGCTTCACGACTAGAGCGAGTTTCTGTGATTTCACATTCACTTTTGCTTTCACTCTTACATAGATTCTTTCATTCTTTTCCCTCTGAAATCTTTCCATTTGTGGACTCCCAATTCCAGACATATCAACCGTTCTTCAGGAGAACACTGCACAAGCCAGTATTTCTACAGCACTCATCAATAACAACAGAGACAGGGGGGATTTCTATCATTACCAAGGAATGGCTCAAGTTGAGCTTAAGTTGGGTTTGGCAGAGTCAGAGCAGATGGTGTTGACTACTTTTAGATTATATTTGGTTATATTCATGATATATTAAACAACCGTAAGGGAATAAGAATATAATATACTATAAATATATTATTCTTCCAAGTATGCAAATATGATATAGATAGATTATAAGATCTAAATTGCATATCATATTTGTATTTGGCCAGCACTACATATATGATATAATCCTTAGTAAAAGTAATCCTTTTAGCATACAATAAATATTGCACTCTCCTCTTTGCTTGTGGATTATGCTATGCATATATAGAAATTTTGATGGATGTAGAGGGTCGATCAAATGGGTCCACCGAAAAAATGATTCTCTACTTGAAATTTAGGTCCATTCATCAAAAAAACATATGAGAAATAAAAGAATGACTGGTGAAAAAGACAAGTTGAAATATCCTTTTTGGACACTTGATTGAAATAGGTTATTACGTAGTATACAGGCTGGTTTTGTCCTTATTACAGGAAGATTTAACTGTTTTCTGCTATAATTCATAATGAATGATTCAAACATCTAGAGAACTTCAAGTTAACATGCAGGATAAAACAAAATCTGCTGAAGTCCCTTCAGGCAATGGAGTAGTACATGCCAGTGTCCGCATCAGAGTCTTGGGAATCATGAGGTCCGATGACCGCCTCCCTGCTTGTTTCGACATCCCTTCAAGAATCGTTTCGAGTTGACACCTTGCTTTGTGGGGAGCGTGCATTTCAGCCACGCAGACGGCTCCGCGAGCACTGTTTTTCATTCCGAATATCTGGAATTCGAGGGATCTTGAAACGCCTGCTTGGACCCTGCAATACTTGAAGCCATAGTGGTCCCGGGCCGGGGACACATCCGACAGCTCAAGCCGGATGCAATATTGGTATGGCGTCGTGTCTGTCACGGTCGATCTGGCGCGCGGTGGGCCGACAGGTTGGTACAGTGCGGTTACTACTACCTCTGCTTCGCGCTCGAGCAAGGAAGGGTCTTGAACCCTATGCTTGGCGCACCACCCGCGTATATATACTGACCCATTTCGATCGATTCAGCGGGCCTGTGACCCGTGACCGTTTGTCCAATTTGGCTGCAGGCTGAATTTCGCGTGACATATTACCCGATTAGGAAGTTCGGCGCGCTCCCGATTGGGACAGTTTGGGACCAAAAGATTTGGCTGTGACCTGTGACCAGTGTTCGCCCTAACCCCCTTATTAAGGGGCCTCTTCTTAAGACTTAATTAAGGCTTAGGGCTTAAATAAGCCTCCCTTCCTTAGCACCTTAACTTGACACTTATTGTTTTTGTAATATAAATGATTTTACTGTAACTAGTATATAGGAGGCCAATATGTATACTGCATCCCATTCCTTGACTTAAATGTAGAAAATATCTCTTATTGTTGGATTATCAAATAGTCATGTGATCATTAAGGGCTTAATTTACCACCACCAGACATCTTAAGCCTTAAGTTAAGCCCACATAAGGGGGCTTAGCTTATCAAGGGCTTATGCCTTAGGGCAAACACTGCCTGTGACCCGCCGAAATATTTCGGCCAAAAAATCCGATGTGACCGTGACCCGCCTAATTGAATCAAATAGGTCAGTATAAGCCGCAATCCGACTTCAATTCCGCTTTTCGCTTCTTTTACGACTGCGGCCACCCAGACAACCATGGTCTTGCTCCACAAGTCGCTCGTTGTCGTCTGCGCGCTCGCCGCCAGCGCGGTCGCGAGTGAGTTCCTGTCTCTGCGCCGAGAGTCGCAGCTGATCATGATCTGGGCTAGCCTCCGCGGACGCCCACCATGCCCATGCCCACGCCCACGCCCAGTCCGCCAGCTGTCGCCGTTCTGCGACTACCCAGGGCTCATCGCGGCAGTCGAGGACGTGATCGACCAGGCCTCATGGGTCCGGGCGTTTTTGGACGACGAGGACCGGCCCGACCCGGTGCGGCGCAGCGGCGTGGTGAACGCCGTGCGCCTCGACCGCCTGCTGCGCGCCGCGATCGACGCCGCGGACGACATCAAGATCGACAACCGTGCGCGCGCGCGCCCAGCGCCTCGACCAGGTCGAGAGCCTCCTCATGGCCATGCTCGCCACCCTCGGGGACGCCGGCCCGCAGAGCGCCGAGGACACGGAGCTCCAGGCGCGCGTCGTGCTCGCGGTCGACAAGGCGATCCCGTGCTGACGGTCGACTTTTGACATTTATGTTTGTGTTGTGTTAGCCGTGGACGCCGCTTTTGGGTTGTCGTTACTAGTACAGAAACGGTGCATGTGAAGACCCGAGTAACTCCGAGTCGAAGGAAAAGGGGCGAAATCAAGGCGAAATGGAGAGGCAGGTATAAGTGTCAAGGATTGCCAGTGTTGATGCGGTTGGGATTCAAGGTATGTGGGTTTTCGGTTTTCTATGTGCGATTCGGCAAGTTAGTTTAATGTCTGCCGTTGTAACTTCAAGTTGACACTTACCGCGTTACGGCCCTGTGAGTCCGATCCACTCCACACTCTCCACTCGTCGAAAACACCGTTTAAGAGGATTGGAGAAGAGCCAGGCCGTGGCTCGTGCGTATTAGCAGTGAATGGATATGCACCGGCACATGGTGGTCGAGAGAAAAGGCAGTGCGCTTATGCAAGCCGCCTGTCAGCGGACAACGTGATTTCCGTCAACAAGTAGTGACGGCGTGGGAGCATGCGTCTCTTCGCAATCCCCCATCTTCTCAACGGCTGGTGCTGCTACAATGGTGTCGCTTGGTGTATGTTGCGAGGCTGCCTGCGCAGCTGCATGTGCCGCTGACGTTTCTCTCTGGCACCTGTGTTTGAACACATTCGCTCGTCATCTCCGCAGTTCGCTCAAGCTGAGACGGGTACGCGGAGACTCTGTCAGTGAGTGCCTCTTCTCCAGCTGTACAGGCCTTCAAGTGCAATCCCAGTGGTGACTTTCGTGCGGGGTGGAACACTGGCACATTGCGGTCAAATGGACTTTCAGATCTTGGGTGTCTAGGCTTCCCAACTGATCCTCAGCTGAATCGGAAGCTGTGGCAACGACAACGGTTTAATTCTGAATTTACATCTACGCGAACAGCACTCGTGCAAGTATCTACCGAGTGAGGCGGGCGCTGCGCCAGGTTTGTCTGCACAAAATCATCAGTTTCGTCACACACGCAGACGCAAAAACTTACCCGGACGGTGCAGTGCGGCAGTCGGAAGATGCGCCGCTGTGGGTGGCAGCGCCGCTGCAACCGCCAGAGGTGAGGAGGTCGATGCCGAAGATACCCTCGGTGCCGTAGAAGCCGCCCCAGGTGACGCTCTGCGCGCCGCTGGTCGGGGCGATGCACTGGTTGGGGAGGATGTTCCCGAAGGTGCCGAGCACCTGGCCGGAGCAGTTGGGGCCCGAGTACCACTGGACAAAGGCTTGTGCGTTGGCGGACGCGGCGAGCACGAGGGTGGCGAAGACGGCGGTGAATTGCATGGTGTTTTCTTGCGAGGGAGGTCAGATCAATGAGCTGCTGCGCACACTACTCACCTGAGTTGGGAGTAAGAAAGAGACTGGAGTTCTGGGTTTCGCGTGCCTCTTTTATAAGAGGTGGGGCGGAACGCTTCCGGGCTGGTGTCAGCGTCAGCACGCGGACGGGGCGCTGCCGCAAGCAGGAGCGCGTAAGCTGTGTGCGGCGAGGCTCGCGCTGAAGCACCCATCAACCCGCGACGGACTCCCACGCGACGCTGCCATGCCAGACTCTCCGAAGGTTGGCAACGCCCACTGCTCGTGTCTTCGGATGCGACGAGGAATCCCGGTCTTGGGCCCCGCGTCCTCGTGGCTATGGAGGCCGGGGCCCGAAGCCCAAGCATGCCGCGCCCGGCGCATCCCGCCTGTCGCCACACTCATACCTTGTAAGCCATTCCCACCTCTTCGCCGTTTAGCGTTCTTCCAGCATGACCATATGCATCATCCCCGAGTCCAGTACAAGGGGAAGCAAGATGTTGTCGGCAGAAGCTTGCGATCGATGTCCCCGGCATCATGATCGTCACAGCCACGTGAGAAGCTCCGTTGCAGACTTGCCGGATCTGCGTACAGCTGATGCGTGTTTGACCGATGGTCCATTTGGCCGAAAGCGTCATCATGATTTGCTACTCAACCAAAACAACTTTTTTCGATTTTACCGTGGCTAATGACATCACAGTAAGCCGAAATCTTATAGCAAATCATGATGACGATGCTTCAGGCTCGAGCTTGGAAGTTTGAGTGCAGATGGACTTCGGACTTCTCGTCAAAACAGAAATCAAATACATGGGAAGTGTCCTGGGTGTCACAGATTTTATGGCCCATGCTTGTTTTCAGTTTCACCGGTTTCCGGCTGTCAAGATTGGTTTCAGCCCTTTCTACTTACATTTTATTTGGGGTGTTAAGTGAATTGCAAATAAAAGGAAGTAGAAGGTTTAAAAGGTTTACCATGGTAAAATAATATCCAACTTGAATGTATATTCTTGACTCCCTATTGAATGCCTTGGGTCTAATTTTGCAGTTATACACAATGACCATAATTATACTTTATGTATTAGGCATCCACATCAGCCTGAGTTGAAAGAATTACTTTCTTAGGGCTCGTTCGGTACCGAGAAACCAGCGCGGTTTCTCGACAGAAACCAGTTTCTCAGCAGAAACTGCACAGATGCTGACATTTTAGAACTTCATTTATATTCCTTTTTAAGTAGTCTACGATCGGATAGGTCTAACTTACATACTTTGGTCAATGTCAGAGATTTACTGCAGCATATGTAGGTGCCGCTGACTTAGAAGTTTTTCGCTAGAAATTATTACAGTTTTCTTCCAGCATTTATTACATCAGGAATTGACAACTTTGCAATCACACACTACGTAGATCTGATAGCCGTGGTAGCGGGTAGACAAGTCCCGCGATCTTGGGCGCTTGGTAGCACCTTGTCAAGTTCTGGTAGCAACTGGTAGCAACTGGTAGCACCTAGTTGGCACACTAGTAGCAATGGGTAGTAGATGATTGCTCAGTATATCGCTCCGAATTCCACGAGAAAAGGCACAACAATTATATTACAATAGGTATAGAATACATGGGTTCTACCAAGGAGCAAACCCTCAGCACCGCTCCCAGCTTGCGGTTTCGCAGCGCGGCCAGGTGCTCCGTTGCCATTGATGCTGGCAGCGAGAAGCACCCAACACTCTCTCGAATGCGGCGTGGAGGCACTGCGCAGCATCTTTTCACGTTGGGCACGGGCGCCTCCACACTGCATTCGAGAGCGTCAGCCCCAGCGGCTTTCGGCGCAGACCCCGGAGGGCGTCGCAGGGGTATAGCCGGGGCACAGAAGGCGTCACAGGGTTTCGGCGGGGGGGCACGGCGAGATGGGTGGTGGTGGTGAGGGACGCCGGAGGACCGCTGACGGAGGAGGGGCTGCGCTGAGGCAGTCTTCGAGGTTTACATGGGAACGGGGAGATCAATCCGGCTGAAATTGGGTGAGCGCACGCGAACAGGGAAGGCGAACGTTTGTACCAAAAATCACCCGATTCAGGCGGTGGAAAAGAGAGCTATGGCTTGGTTATTGTACTAGTAATTAAGCAAAGGCATAACTCACCATGTGGAGCCAGCGAGTTGGATGGTGTCCGCGCAGGCCCAGGTAATGGGCTGGCAGTCGAACAGTGTGGGGGCAAGTGTGAGGGAAGTGCGAGGGAAGAGGGAAGTGGAGGGGGGGAGAAAAGAAGGAAGGGTTGCGTTGGGGATGGCGCCATTTGTTTTAAAGTGCGGATCTTGACCCGAGCCATCAATCACGTCAGATGGCGCCACCTGCCATGTGATCATGGACTTAGAGAATTTCTCAGAGTCCAGGATGGCCCTAGCAAGAGCAAATAAGGCTTGCATGCTAGTTAATATGCTGAATTACTATATACAAATCTATACAGTGACAAAGTAAGACAAAATATAGATTTTGTGGGCACTTGATAGTGCACTGTCAACCCGGCATATCTATCAATTGCTACATAAATTCCTGGTGATCTACCAGTTGTTACCATCAGCTACTTGGCACTGTGTTAATTCTACTGATTCTACTGATGCTACCAGTTCTACGGGGCTTGGACAGGTGGTCTGGTAGCAAAAACACATTTCCTGATGTACAGCACAGGGATTTTTAATACTTTCCTTCTAATATAAATTGACAGTCAGGTATACCATCACTTCATATTAGAAAGGATATGTGGGAACTACAGGTGGAAACCAGCTGGACATCCAGGTGAACACCATCTAGTATATTTCATAGCACTGTAAGGGCAACCCTGGAGACTCCGACAAAAGTCTAGCAGGGGAGGATCCAAAGAGAAGAATCTCTAAGTGTCCGCCTGCTAGGGCACCAACTATATACTGGTCGTCCGTAACTGCCGACATAGAGCGCAGAAGGCCTGAGCGGCGTCACAGGCTCTGTCCCAAGGTGATCGTTGGGAGGGTCTTGACGGATTGGTGATTGTGCGGGCAAAGGAGGCCAAGGACGAGGGTTGGGGTAGGTCGGAGCGTCCGAGGGGGTGCTGGTCGGATGCGCTCGGACGGTCCGAAGGAGGCCGAAGCGGGGGTTCCCCTGACAAGCACACACAAGCTACCCTATGGTTTGCCTTGGATGAGCTAAATGTAATAAAATTTCGATATTATTGCATCATGCACTATATATACATCGACAATGTAATACTTGACTACCGCACCCATATATACCACACCCATACAGCACTGGGTGCGAGCCCGTCCGCTTGCGCGTCCGCGTTGCCAAGGTTGAGCGCCAGGGCACTGTGCAGTTGCCGTGTCTCCACTTTCCCGAGTTGCCGTCGCTCCCCTGACACACACCACCCACGTCATGCTGCTGGTGTCAACAGTCTATGCCAAGTTCATGAGAGTGCCCGCTAGGTGTCCCACATGCTGCCTCCGGAACCCGCAGAATAGACACTAAGAGCCAGTCAGCAAGCTCAGCGGCCAAAAAATACCAGACTTGCATCTACCGCCCCGCTCGTATGTCGCACTCTGATCAGGAAACTGGAAACTGGTCAGCATTCTTGGCAATGACGATCATGACTCACGGCAGCTGCGGATGCGCGTGCAGTCTTGGCTCGCAATTCTGACATGAAAGCGTGGTCAGCGGCAAGAACATGTATGCAGGGAGGAAGGGGCACAATGGTATGGGACATTCACACCAGCTTCCGAGACGCCAACGCCGTTGGTCTAACAGGACGGAAGCATACAAGAACTACTGCAAGGTAAGCAGGGGGAACAAGTAGATGGACAACTACTCACTCATAGCAGACAAACGACCAACGGCAGCTTTGAGAGCGTTCAGCGTGGGGCCTTCAGTTGCAGCACGGTCATCACCATCATTTGTTCATGGAAAGACTTGTGGATTAAGGTCAGCTGGGGTCTAATACAAAAGACAAGTTAGAAACCTTACCCCGGCACCAAACGTGCAGCACTGACTTGGGCCACACATCAACCAACAGCAACACCGAAAAAAAAAAGAAGAGAAGGGGAAGGAAGCAAAGGTCTCGAGTGTGACAATGGCAAAAACTTTATTAAAACCGGATCAAATGCCGGGCGACGTGTGGCGTTGGGCGCTCGATCATTGATCATAACAATTCAGTCCATTCAGCGCTTACTGCAGCTCAGCGTAAGTTCAGTGCTGGATTCCGGCCCTACAGAATATCATGTTTGATGAGTATTGTGTGTGTGTTTGATTGCTTGTCTGTATTGGCTATTTTGTGGGCATGTGGATTGAAAAAAAAATGCACCGACTACCAGAAATGACAAATTTGATCAATCTTCTCCAGATTTCACAGTAATATATATATATAAGTCTATATAGTAGAACAGCTAGGATATAGACAGTGTAAGGGCAACCTCGCAAGACTTGAAATCAGAGTCCTGCGCAGAGGGGGAATCCTTAGTAAAGCTACTACAACAGGAAGGGACGCTACAGACTCACCTGAGCAGAGGGGGAATCCTTAGAGAACAAGCTAAGGAGCCCTCTGTTCAGGTGCACTACTATATACTAGTGACCGGAGTAATGATGAAGTGACTGCATAGCGACGAACAATGCATGGGAGAAGTCAGGTGTCGCTAATGGACCCTAGGTGAGTGTCGAGTAGCCCTCAAAGCTCCGGAGAGGCAGGTTTGGGACCGTGATGCCAAGGGAAGAGCCCAGGCATCCTTAGAAGGCCCAGGAAGGGCTTCGGGGGTCCAGACTGCCTCTGGGCGTCTCCGCTTGTGACCAGCCATGACCACTAGAGGGTAGCGACAGGAGGGTCACTCGGAGACATCCGGGGACGTCTCCAGAGAGGTGGAGGTGTGAGGGGTGCAGCCTGGGGCGCTGCAGTAGGCACGAGCCTTAACGGCAGTAGGCCTCACCCAAAGGAAGACCTGATGACGGGAGCCATGATGGCGGAGTGGGGAGCGGAGCCATGGCGAGGCTCAGCCATCCGAATGTAAGCCCGAACGCTGACGTAGGTTGGCGACACCCAAGAGGTCCAACGGGTAGAGGTTGCAGGAGACCTCGATGAGCGACAGCCCAGAGAGGCTATAGCAGCATAGGATGGGACTTAGTAGCATAGAGGGAAACTTAGAGCCTATGCTGCAGCAAGATATTTGAGAATTATTGCAGCATAGCTATTTTGCAGTCATCTCTTCTAATTAGAAGTGAGGCCCCAGCGTAGCCTCACTTCTAATTAGAAGAGATATGTGGGATTAACAGGTGGCAAATACTATGTGTATATCCAAGACACAAGCTCTGATGGTCTTAAGAGCTCTTGGGAGTACGAGCAGAATCTTGAGCAACTAATTGTAAGAAGCTCAATGTCTTCAGTTTGTTATTTAAAAAATATCTGGCTTTATTTTCTAATCTTAAACTTATATATAAACTTAAAAGTGGTGATTCCGTTTATGTTCAAGACTCTTAAGCAGGAGCCCATTACAGCCAGTCATCTACCATTCATTAACCTGATTCTGACTAGAGTCATAGGTGACAACAGAGATCAGTGTTTCTTGTATGAGTTTGGGCTCTAACACTTTCAACAAACAATCATAAAAAGCAGCATCTCTTTAAAACATTCCTAGCTATAATGTTGACTATAAATTATAATACTATATTTGGAGCAAGCCAAGTCAATGTAGCATCTGCTTAACAATAAGGAACTGCAACATTAAGTAGGTCTATTGCTCTAAAGCTATATCAGAGCCATGAAAAAAAAAAAAAAAAAAAAACATTTATTCGACCATAAAAGTGTAAAAAAAAACCTGCCATTAAAGTCGTGATATCTCGTGAACGCAACATGGGAATGTCTCGGATCCAGGCCCAATCGATAGAGCTCGTCGAGACCTTTCTTTTGATACCCCATACATGCTGACAGCGTGAGAAATAGGGTGTTGCAAAATTTTTTAGCATGCATGACACAAAAAGTATATAATTTTAGAAAATTTTAGACAGTTTCTGGAAGGAAAAAATTCCCTCTTTCCAGCTGTACACTTAGTTTTTCATTCCTACGTACCAATTTTGAGTAATACAAACTGTCAACTTTGATTGTCTGCAACTGTACAACCTACTTTCAGTTTGCTTTTTGGGAGAGTATAAGAAGAGCTGAGCCAAGATATAATAAGCTTAAGCTTGAGTTAGATAGAACATATCTTAGTTAAAAGACCTTGGTTGTATTAGAGAATGATTACCTACTCCCAATTCTCAACTTCCAGATAATGCCTCACCAAGGAAATCCCTGCATCCCTGCACTCCTTAATTTCGATAAAATATCTACCAAGATACTCTGGGTCAAGGTTATTATTTAGTCTTTCAGGGAAGATCTCTAGGGATTTATATAACTGTGTTTGTTTTCAATCACATTTATTAGATCTATATTAAACATTTAAGTTATTAGTTTCTCAAGGAAGCTTATACAGTATGTAGAGACTTTGCAAGACACCAACCTTTTATAGGCAGAGCTCTGTCGCACCTAGCACTCTATTGGCATTATGGTTAAGGCTGTTATCACTAAGCCCTAGCTGTATTCTTCCTTGTACATGCCTTACCTTCAGCCCTTTTTACTACTAATTGTCATGCATTAGGGAGCTTGTAAAAAATGCTGCTGCAAATCTATTTATATTGTATCTGAGCTAGGGGAAATAGCAAGGCGGCATTGGTGGCTGATACAGCTGGACACTAAGCGGATTGTGAGTGGATGACTGGAAGTGAGTTTGCTGATAGAATATAACTGTATGCGGTAGATTCCAGTGAACATGTTTATAGACTTGATATTGACATTGGGCTGGGCCACTAAACATAAGGGCTGACTGCATTTGCTTGAGATCTTAATGAGTAGCCACCACATCGGGCGTCTCAATAAGGCGATGGGCTTTAATGTCGATGTACATTTGGTCGTTCAAATCCTAGTTGTCCTCGAGTTCTTGCTGAATAGCGAAGCAGAGCCAAAAGCAATAGCTACAGTGAGTGCTGTAGATATGATGAGCTGCCCATTCATGCCCGAGATTGATCATTGGTTGCTCCAACGTGGCCTAAAGTCCCAGATCAAAAGTGTCAGTTGGTAGAAGGCTGTAACGCTAGAGCCAACTGGCGTTGGGATTGATCCCTGGCCCATCAGGGAAAAAAAGACAAGTCTTGATAGACTCAGTAGTAGGAGTAGCCAAGTTAGTATCACGGTTCGGGTCGGGCTGCCGGGCCGCACGGACCCTATTCTACAGTTTTCGAATGATCAGTCAGCACACAAGTGGAAGGATCTGGAAGATTCACGGCAAGTCACACCCGTGACCCATCAATCTTCAACAAGTATAATATGATATATTACAAATACATTATATGACTGCCTATGAATATTCAATTATGCTTAAGTATATTCAACTATTCTAACACGTCGGCTGATAACATCCTGTCATGAACACATGGACATTTTTGGCTGAAGCCTTTCTGCCTGTCACAGGTCACAACACATGTCTTTGATCCCAAACTGTCAAGAAATGGCCCAAACAATTTTCCATAACTATGGTGTGGAGAACTACCATATATAGCAGGAGGATGCTGTATATAACTGTAACAATTTATTCAATGTGGCATTGGAAAACAGTGTGACATCAATCCTGACATTTTAGTCAGGGTACTGCCTGGTAATCTATGTGACTGCCAAAAACCTTGGCCTATTTGGGCTGCTGGAAATATTTTGATACTCTCATGGCTTGATAAGTTGTGACATGCCAAAATGTTTCGGCGCAACAGGGCTGGATTGACCTGTGACTGGTGAATTAAATAAACTGATACAGTAATGTGACATGTCTGATGTGCACTGTGGAAGTGTGGAATGTCCTTTACATAGTTTTCCCATCTGAGGCAGTTCCATCATCCATATTTGATGTGGCTATTTGTTGTAGTCTACATCATCATTTAATAGAACTCCTCACACCCCAACCTCTACTGAGTTCACAACCAGTGCTGAGATTGCTCCACCGAGGGCAGGTTGCTAGTGAACACCAAGCCCCCAACCACCAGATTCTTGAACCTTTCAAGTCCCCGAGTCTCCGAGCCAAGCTTCACGACTAGAGCGAGTTTCTGTGATTTCACATTCACTTTTGCTTTCACTCTTACATAGATTCTTTCATTCTTTTCCCTCTGAAATCTTTCCATTTGTGGACTCCCAATTCCAGACATATCAACCGTTCTTCAGGAGAACACTGCACAAGCCAGTATTTCTACAGCACTCATCAATAACAACAGAGACAGGGGGGATTTCTATCATTACCAAGGAATGGCTCAAGTTGAGCTTAAGTTGGGTTTGGCAGAGTCAGAGCAGATGGTGTTGACTACTTTTAGATTATATTTGGTTATATTCATGATATATTAAACAACCGTAAGGGAATAAGAATATAATATACTATAAATATATTATTCTTCCAAGTATGCAAATATGATATAGATAGATTATAAGATCTAAATTGCATATCATATTTGTATTTGGCCAGCACTACATATATGATATAATCCTTAGTAAAAGTAATCCTTTTAGCATACAATAAATATTGCACTCTCCTCTTTGCTTGTGGATTATGCTATGCATATATAGAAATTTTGATGGATGTAGAGGGTCGATCAAATGGGTCCACCGAAAAAATGATTCTCTACTTGAAATTTAGGTCCATTCATCAAAAAAACATATGAGAAATAAAAGAATGACTGGTGAAAAAGACAAGTTGAAATATCCTTTTTGGACACTTGATTGAAATAGGTTATTACGTAGTATACAGGCTGGTTTTGTCCTTATTACAGGAAGATTTAACTGTTTTCTGCTATAATTCATAATGAATGATTCAAACATCTAGAGAACTTCAAGTTAACATGCAGGATAAAACAAAATCTGCTGAAGTCCCTTCAGGCAATGGAGTAGTACATGCCAGTGTCCGCATCAGAGTCTTGGGAATCATGAGGTCCGATGACCGCCTCCCTGCTTGTTTCGACATCCCTTCAAGAATCGTTTCGAGTTGACACCTTGCTTTGTGGGGAGCGTGCATTTCAGCCACGCAGACGGCTCCGCGAGCACTGTTTTTCATTCCGAATATCTGGAATTCGAGGGATCTTGAAACGCCTGCTTGGACCCTGCAATACTTGAAGCCATAGTGGTCCCGGGCCGGGGACACATCCGACAGCTCAAGCCGGATGCAATATTGGTATGGCGTCGTGTCTGTCACGGTCGATCTGGCGCGCGGTGGGCCGACAGGTTGGTACAGTGCGGTTACTACTACCTCTGCTTCGCTCGAGCAAGGAAGGGTCTTGAACCCTATGCTTGGCGCACCACCCGCGTATATATACTGACCCATTTCGATCGATTCAGCGGGCCTGTGACCCGTGACCGTTTGTCCAATTTGGCTGCAGGCTGAATTTCGCGTGACATATTACCCGATTAGGAAGTTCGGCGCTCCCCGATTGGGACAGTTTGGGACCAAAAGATTTGGCTGTGACCTGTGACCAGTGTTCGCCCTAACCCCCTTATTAAGGGGCCTCTTCTTAAGACTTAATTAAGGCTTAGGGCTTAAATAAGCCTCCCTTCCTTAGCACCTTAACTTGACACTTATTGTTTTTGTAATATAAATGATTTTACTGTAACTAGTATATAGGAGGCCAATATGTATACTGCATCCCATTCCTTGACTTAAATGTAGAAAATATCTCTTATTGTTGGATTATCAAATAGTCATGTGATCATTAAGGGCTTAATTTACCACCACCAGACATCTTAAGCCTTAAGTTAAGCCCACATAAGGGGGCTTAGCTTATCAAGGGCTTATGCCTTAGGGCAAACACTGCCTGTGACCCGCCGAAATATTTCGGCCAAAAAATCCGATGTGACCGTGACCCGCCTAATTGAATCAAATAGGTCAGTATAAGCCGCAATCCGACTTCAATTCCGCTTTTCGCTTCTTTTACGACTGCGGCCACCCAGACAACCATGGTCTTGCTCCACAAGTCGCTCGTTGTCGTCTGCGCGCTCGCCGCCAGCGCGGTCGCGAGTGAGTTCCTGTCTCTGCGCCGAGAGTCGCAGCTGATCATGATCTGGGCTAGCCTCCGCGGACGCCCACCATGCCCATGCCCACGCCCACGCCCACGTCCGCCAGCTGTCGCCGTTCTGCGACTACCCAGGGCTCATCGCGGCAGTCGAGGACGTGATCGACCAGGCCTCATGGGTCCGGGCGTTTTTGGACGACGAGGACCGGCCCGACCCGGTGCGGCGCAGCGGCGTGGTGAACGCCGTGCGCCTCGACCGCCTGCTGCGCGCCGCGATCGACGCCGCGGACGACATCAAGATCGACAACTTCGTGCGCACGCGCCAGCGCCTCGACCAGGTCGAGAGCCTCCTCATGGCCATGCTCGCCACCCTCGGGGACGCCGGCCCGCAGAGCGCCGAGGACACGGAGCTCCAGGCGCGCGTCGTGCTCGCGGTCGACAAGGCGATCCCGTGCTGACGGTCGACTTTTGACATTTATGTTTGTGTTGTGTTAGCCGTGGACGCTCGCTTTTGGGTTGTCGTTACTAGTACAGAAACGGTGCATGTGAAGACCCGAGTAACTCCGAGTCGAAGGAAAAGGGGCGAAATCAAGGCGAAATGGAGAGGCAGGTATAAGTGTCAAGGATTGCCAGTGTTGATGCGGTTGGGATTCAAGGTATGTGGGTTTTCGGTTTTCTATGTGCGATTCGGCAAGTTAGTTTAATGTCTGCCGTTGTAACTTCAAGTTGACACTTACCGCGTTACGGCCCTGTGAGTCCGATCCACTCCACACTCTCCACTCGTCGAAAACACCGTTTAAGAGGATTGGAGAAGAGCCAGGCCGTGGCTCGTGCGTATTAGCAGTGAATGGATATGCACCGGCACATGGTGGTCGAGAGAAAAGGCAGTGCGCTTATGCAAGCCGCCTGTCAGCGGACAACGTGATTTCCGTCAACAAGTAGTGACGGCGTGGGAGCATGCGTCTCTTCGCAATCCCCCATCTTCTCAACGGCTGGTGCTGCTACAATGGTGTCGCTTGGTGTATGTTGCGAGGCTGCCTGCGCAGCTGCATGTGCCGCTGACGTTTCTCTCTGGCACCTGTGTTTGAACACATTCGCTCGTCATCTCCGCAGTTCGCTCAAGCTGAGACGGGTACGCGGAGACTCTGTCAGTGAGTGCCTCTTCTCCAGCTGTACAGGCCTTCAAGTGCAATCCCAGTGGTGACTTTCGTGCGGGGTGGAACACTGGCACATTGCGGTCAAATGGACTTTCAGATCTTGGGTGTCTAGGCTTCCCAACTGATCCTCAGCTGAATCGGAAGCTGTGGCAACGACAACGGTTTAATTCTGAATTTACATCTACGCGAACAGCACTCGTGCAAGTATCTACCGAGTGAGGCGGGCGCTGCGCCAGGTTTGTCTGCACAAAATCATCAGTTTCGTCACACACGCAGACGCAAAAACTTACCCGGACGGTGCAGTGCGGCAGTCGGAAGATGCGCCGCTGTGGGTGGCAGCGCCGCTGCAACCGCCAGAGGTGAGGAGGTCGATGCCGAAGATACCCTCGGTGCCGTAGAAGCCGCCCCAGGTGACGCTCTGCGCGCCGCTGGTCGGGGCGATGCACTGGTTGGGGAGGATGTTCCCGAAGGTGCCGAGCACCTGGCCGGAGCAGTTGGGGCCCGAGTACCACTGGACAAAGGCTTGTGCGTTGGCGGACGCGGCGAGCACGAGGGTGGCGAAGACGGCGGTGAATTGCATGGTGTTTTCTTGCGAGGGAGGTCAGATCAATGAGCTGCTGCGCACACTACTCACCTGAGTTGGGAGTAAGAAAGAGACTGGAGTTCTGGGTTTCGCGTGCCTCTTTTATAAGAGGTGGGGCGGAACGCTTCCGGGCTGGTGTCAGCGTCAGCACGCGGACGGGGCGCTGCCGCAAGCAGGAGCGCGTAAGCTGTGTGCGGCGAGGCTCGCGCTGAAGCACCCATCAACCCGCGACGGACTCCCACGCGACGCTGCCATGCCAGACTCTCCGAAGGTTGGCAACGCCCACTGCTCGTGTCTTCGGATGCGACGAGGAATCCCGGTCTTGGGCCCCGCGTCCTCGTGGCTATGGAGGCCGGGGCCCGAAGCCCAAGCATGCCGCGCCCGGCGCATCCCGCCTGTCGCCACACTCATACCTTGTAAGCCATTCCCACCTCTTCGCCGTTTAGCGTTCTTCCAGCATGACCATATGCATCATCCCCGAGTCCAGTACAAGGGGAAGCAAGATGTTGTCGGCAGAAGCTTGCGATCGATGTCCCCGGCATCATGATCGTCACAGCCACGTGAGAAGCTCCGTTGCAGACTTGCCGGATCTGCGTACAGCTGATGCGTGTTTGACCGATGGTCCATTTGGCCGAAAGCGTCATCATGATTTGCTACTCAACCAAAACAACTTTTTCGATTTTACCGTGGCTAATGACATCACAGTAAGCCGAAATCTTATAGCAAATCATGATGACGATGCTTCAGGCTCGAGCTTGGAAGTTTGAGTGCAGATGGACTTCGGACTTCTCGTCAAAACAGAAATCAAATACATGGGAAGTGTCCTGGGTGTCACAGATTTTATGGCCCATGCTTGTTTTCAGTTTCACCGGTTTCCGGCTGTCAAGATTGGTTTCAGCCCTTTCTACTTACATTTTATTTGGGGTGTTAAGTGAATTGCAAATAAAAGGAAGTAGAAGGTTTAAAAGGTTTACCATGGTAAAATAATATCCAACTTGAATGTATATTCTTGACTCCCTATTGAATGCCTTGGGTCTAATTTTGCAGTTATACACAATGACCATAATTATACTTTATGTATTAGGCATCCACATCAGCCTGAGTTGAAAGAATTACTTTCTTAGGGCTCGTTCGGTACCGAGAAACCAGCGCGGTTTCTCGACAGAAACCAGTTTCTCAGCAGAAACTGCACAGATGCTGACATTTTAGAACTTCATTTATATTCCTTTTTAAGTAGTCTACGATCGGATAGGTCTAACTTACATACTTTGGTCAATGTCAGAGATTTACTGCAGCATATGTAGGTGCCGCTGACTTAGAAGTTTTTCGCTAGAAATTATTACAGTTTTCTTCCAGCATTTATTACATCAGGAATTGACAACTTTGCAATCACACACTACGTAGATCTGATAGCCGTGGTAGCGCGGTAGACAAGTCCCGCGATCTTGGGCGCTTGGTAGCACCTTGTCAAGTTCTGGTAGCAACTGGTAGCAACTGGTAGCACCTAGTTGGCACACTAGTAGCAATGGGTAGTAGATGATTGCTCAGTATATCGCTCCGAATTCCACGAGAAAAGGCACAACAATTATATTACAATAGGTATAGAATACATGGGTTCTACCAAGGAGCAAACCCTCAGCACCGCTCCCAGCTTGCGGTTTCGCAGCGCGGCCAGGTGCTCCGCGTTGCCATTGATGCTGGCAGCGAGAAGCACCCAACACTCTCTCGAATGCGGCGTGGAGGCACTGCGCAGCATCTTTTCACGTTGGGCACGGGCGCCTCCACACTGCATTCGAGAGCGTCAGCCCCAGCGGCTTTCGGCGCAGACCCCGGAGGGCGTCGCAGGGGTATAGCCGGGGCACAGAAGGCGTCACAGGGTTTCGGCGGGGGGGGCACGGCGAGATGGGTGGTGGTGGTGAGGGACGCCGGAGGACCGCTGACGGAGGAGGGGCTGCGCTGAGGCAGTCTTCGAGGTTTACATGGGAACGGGGAGATCAATCCGGCTGAAATTGGGTGAGCGCACGCGAACAGGGAAGGCGAACGTTTGTACCAAAAATCACCCGATTCAGGCGGTGGAAAAGAGAGCTATGGCTTGGTTATTGTACTAGTAATTAAGCAAAGGCATAACTCACCATGTGGAGCCAGCGAGTTGGATGGTGTCCGCGCAGGCCCAGGTAATGGGCTGGCAGTCGAACAGTGTGGGGGCAAGTGTGAGGGAAGTGCGAGGGAAGAGGGAAGTGGAGGGGGGGAGAAAAGAAGGAAGGGTTGCGTTGGGGATGGCGCCATTTGTTTTAAAGTGCGGATCTTGACCCGAGCCATCAATCACGTCAGATGGCGCCACCTGCCATGTGATCATGGACTTAGAGAATTTCTCAGAGTCCAGGATGGCCCTAGCAAGAGCAAATAAGGCTTGCATGCTAGTTAATATGCTGAATTACTATATACAAATCTATACAGTGACAAAGTAAGACAAAATATAGATTTTGTGGGCACTTGATAGTGCACTGTCAACCCGGCATATCTATCAATTGCTACATAAATTCCGCGGTGATCTACCAGTTGTTACCATCAGCTACTTGGCACTGTGTTAATTCTACTGATTCTACTGATGCTACCAGTTCTACGGGGCTTGGACAGGTGGTCTGGTAGCAAAAACACATTTCCTGATGTACAGCACAGGGATTTTTAATACTTTCCTTCTAATATAAATTGACAGTCAGGTATACCATCACTTCATATTAGAAAGGATATGTGGGAACTACAGGTGGAAACCAGCTGGACATCCAGGTGAACACCATCTAGTATATTTCATAGCACTGTAAGGGCAACCCTGGAGACTCCGACAAAAGTCTAGCAGGGGAGGATCCAAAGAGAAGAATCTCTAAGTGTCCGCCTGCTAGGGCACCAACTATATACTGGTCGTCCGTAACTGCCGACATAGAGCGCAGAAGGCCTGAGCGGCGTCACAGGCTCTGTCCCAAGGTGATCGTTGGGAGGGTCTTGACGGATTGGTGATTGTGCGGGCAAAGGAGGCCAAGGACGAGGGTTGGGGTAGGTCGGAGCGTCCGAGGGGGTGCTGGTCGGATGCGCTCGGACGGTCCGAAGGAGGCCGGCGGGGGTTCCCCTGACAAGCACACACAAGCTACCCTATGGTTTGCCTTGGATGAGCTAAATGTAATAAAATTTCGATATTATTGCATCATGCACTATATATACATCGACAATGTAATACTTGACTACCGCACCCATATATACCACACCCATACAGCACTGGGTGCGAGCCCGTCCGCTTGCGCGTCCGCGTTGCCAAGGTTGAGCGCCAGGGCACTGTGCAGTTGCCGTGTCTCCACTTTCCCGAGTTGCCGTCGCTCCCCTGACACACACCACCCACGTCATGCTGCTGGTGTCAACAGTCTATGCCAAGTTCATGAGAGTGCCCGCTAGGTGTCCCACATGCTGCCTCCGGAACCCGCAGAATAGACACTAAGAGCCAGTCAGCAAGCTCAGCGGCCAAAAATACCAGACTTGCATCTACCGCCCCGCTCGTATGTCGCACTCTGATCAGGAAACTGGAAACTGGTCAGCATTCTTGGCAATGACGATCATGACTCACGGCAGCTGCGGATGCGCGTGCAGTCTTGGCTCGCAATTCTGACATGAAAGCGTGGTCAGCGGCAAGAACATGTATGCAGGGAGGAAGGGGCACAATGGTATGGGACATTCACACCAGCTTCCGAGACGCCAACGCCGTTGGTCTAACAGGACGGAAGCATACAAGAACTACTGCAAGGTAAGCAGGGGGAACAAGTAGATGGACAACTACTCACTCATAGCAGACAAACGACCAACGGCAGCTTTGAGAGCGTTCAGCGTGGGGCCTTCAGTTGCAGCACGGTCATCACCATCATTTGTTCATGGAAAGACTTGTGGATTAAGGTCAGCTGGGGTCTAATACAAAAGACAAGTTAGAAACCTTACCCCGGCACCAAACGTGCAGCACTGACTTGGGCCACACATCAACCAACAGCAACACCGAAAAAAAAGAAGAAGGAAGGGGAAGGAAGCAAAGGTCTCGAGTGTGACAATGGCAAAAACTTTATTAAAACCGGATCAAATGCCGGGCGACGTGTGGCGTTGGGCGCTCGATCATTGATCATAACAATTCAGTCCATTCAGCGCTTACTGCAGCTCAGCGTAAGTTCAGTGCTGGATTCCGGCCCTACAGAATATCATGTTTGATGAGTATTGTGTGTGTGTTTGATTGCTTGTCTGTATTGGCTATTTTGTGGGCATGTGGATTGAAAAAAAATGCACCGACTACCAGAAATGACAAATTTGATCAATCTTCTCCAGATTTCACAGTAATATATATATATAAGTCTATATAGTAGAACAGCTAGGATATAGACAGTGTAAGGGCAACCTCGCAAGACTTGAAATCAGAGTCCTGCGCAGAGGGGGAATCCTTAGTAAAGCTACTACAACAGGAAGGGACGCTACAGACTCACCTGAGCAGAGGGGGAATCCTTAGAGAACAAGCTAAGGAGCCCTCTGTTCAGGTGCACTACTATATACTAGTGACCGGAGTAATGATGAAGTGACTGCATAGCGACGAACAATGCATGGGAGAAGTCAGGTGTCGCTAATGGACCCTAGGTGAGTGTCGAGTAGCCCTCAAAGCTCCGGAGAGGCAGGTTTGGGACCGTGATGCCAAGGGAAGAGCCCAGGCATCCTTAGAAGGCCCAGGAAGGGCTTCGGGGGGTCCAGACTGCCTCTGGGCGTCTCCGCTTGTGACCAGCCATGACCACTAGAGGGTAGCGACAGGAGGGTCACTCGGAGACATCCGGGGACGTCTCCAGAGAGGTGGAGGTGTGAGGGCGTGCAGCCTGGGGCGCTGCAGTAGGCACGAGCCTTAACGGCAGTAGGCCTCACCCAAAGGAAGACCTGATGACGGGAGCCATGATGGCGGAGTGGGGAGCGGAGCCATGGCGAGGCTCAGCCATCCGAATGTAAGCCCGAACGCTGACGTAGGTTGGCGACACCCAAGAGGTCCAACGGGTAGAGGTTGCAGGAGACCTCGATGAGCGACAGCCCAGAGAGGCTATAGCAGCATAGGATGGGACTTAGTAGCATAGAGGGAAACTTAGAGCCTATGCTGCAGCAAGATATTTGAGAATTATTGCAGCATAGCTATTTTGCAGTCATCTCTTCTAATTAGAAGTGAGGCCCCAGCGTAGCCTCACTTCTAATTAGAAGAGATATGTGGGATTAACAGGTGGCAAATACTATGTGTATATCCAAGACACAAGCTCTGATGGTCTTAAGAGCTCTTGGGAGTACGAGCAGAATCTTGAGCAACTAATTGTAAGAAGCTCAATGTCTTCAGTTTGTTATTTAAAAAATATCTGGCTTTATTTTCTAATCTTAAACTTATATATAAACTTAAAAGTGGTGATTCCGTTTATGTTCAAGACTCTTAAGCAGGAGCCCATTACAGCCAGTCATCTACCATTCATTAACCTGATTCTGACTAGAGTCATAGGTGACAACAGAGATCAGTGTTTCTTGTATGAGTTTGGGCTCTAACACTTTCAACAAACAATCATAAAAAGCAGCATCTCTTTAAAACATTCCTAGCTATAATGTTGACTATAAATTATAATACTATATTTGGAGCAAGCCAAGTCAATGTAGCATCTGCTTAACAATAAGGAACTGCAACATTAAGTAGGTCTATTGCTCTAAAGCTATATCAGAGCCATGAAAAAAAAAAAAAAAAAAAAACATTTATTCGACCATAAGAGTGTAAAAAAAAACTCTGCCATTAAAGTCGTGATATCTCGTGAACGCAACATGGGAATGTCTCGGATCCAGGCCCAATCGATAGAGCTCGTCGAGACCTTTCTTTTGATACCCCATACATGCTGACAGCGTGAGAAATAGGGTGTTGCAAAATTTTTTAGCATGCATGACACAAAAAGTATATAATTTTAGAAAATTTTAGACAGTTTCTGGAAGGAAAAAATTCCCTCTTTCCAGCTGTACACTTAGTTTTTCATTCCTACGTACCAATTTTGAGTAATACAAACTGTCAACTTTGATTGTCTGCAACTGTACAACCTACTTTCAGTTTGCTTTTTGGGAGAGTATAAGAAGAGCTGAGCCAAGATATAATAAGCTTAAGCTTGAGTTAGATAGAACATATCTTAGTTAAAAGACCTTGGTTGTATTAGAGAATGATTACCTACTCCCAATTCTCAACTTCCAGATAATGCCTCACCAAGGAAATCCCTGCATCCCTGCACTCCTTAATTTCGATAAAATATCTACCAAGATACTCTGGGTCAAGGTTATTATTTAGTCTTTCAGGGAAGATCTCTAGGGATTTATATAACTGTGTTTGTTTTCAATCACATTTATTAGATCTATATTAAACATTTAAGTTATTAGTTTCTCAAGGAAGCTTATACAGTATGTAGAGACTTTGCAAGACACCAACCTTTTATAGGCAGAGCTCTGTCGCACCTAGCACTCTATTGGCATTATGGTTAAGGCTGTTATCACTAAGCCCTAGCTGTATTCTTCCTTGTACATGCCTTACCTTCAGCCCTTTTACTACTAATTGTCATGCATTAGGGAGCTTGTAAAAAATGCTGCTGCAAATCTATTTATATTGTATCTGAGCTAGGGGAAATAGCAAGGCGGCATTGGTGGCTGATACAGCTGGACACTAAGCGGATTGTGAGTGGATGACTGGAAGTGAGTTTGCTGATAGAATATAACTGTATGCGGTAGATTCCAGTGAACATGTTTATAGACTTGATATTGACGTTGGGCTGGGCCACTAAACATAAGGGCTGACTGCATTTGCTTGAGATCTTAATGAGTAGCCACCACATCGGGCGTCTCAATAAGGCGATGGGCTTTAATGTCGATGTACATTTGGTCGTTCAAATCCTAGTTGTCCTCGAGTTCTTGCTGAATAGCGAAGCAGAGCCAAAACGCAATAGCTACAGTGAGTGCTGTAGATATGATGAGCTGCCCATTCATGCCCGAGATTGATCATTGGTTGCTCCAACGTGGCCTAAAGTCCCAGATCAAAAGTGTCAGTTGGTAGAAGGCTGTAACGCTAGAGCCAACTGGCGTTGGGATTGATCCCTGGCCCATCAGGGAAAAAAAGACAAGTCTTGATAGACTCAGTAGTAGGAGTAGCCAAGTTAGTATCACGGTTCGGGTCGGGCTGCCGGGCCGCACGGGGCCGATCGGGCCCACTCGGGCCCGCACAACCGCCATACTCCTCAACGCTCCCCCATTCTTCCAACCCCTTCCGTTCACCCCTGCGGCCCTACGTAGCGCCCATCCGATCAGCCCTGGGACCTGGTGCCCATCCGATCCATCCCTAATATCATAGCATATAAAAACCGTACTCACAAGATGTAGTCGCTAGGCTAATATCGTCTATTCTCCGGGCTAACACCCATCTCTCGTGCTCCTCAGACCCTCTCGAAGTCGGACCCCCAACGCCCCTGATACGGCCCGAGCCTGACGCTGACAGAATATTAGCCTCCCCCACAAACACAAGATACACGACAAATGTCTACAGAGCACGACAGTACGATGGGCACCCCCGCGAATCAGGGGGACAAGTGTGCCCGATTCATGGCCTTGGGCCATAACGAACAACAGGAGTTCAAGAAACAGAGCAGGCACACACCTTGTAATGGAAGGCTGAGCCTCTTAGAAGGTCTCCGACTAGCATTTTGTTGGCTGCGATGACAGCTCGCAATAAGCCAAAAGCCAAAATGGCTGGCAAACAGATCCCACTTTCTTATGCACCACCAGGATACCACCAAATCCCTTTCAAATGCACAAATCCAGTCTAAGGCTGAACACCTGCACCTTCTATTTAACCATATCCCCGTCTACCATTGGATCAAGTTTACCACACCAGATCTATTCACTCTGGGTGGTCCCTCCGACAGTATTGTTAACTCGGTACATGTTCAGCCAGCATGGATGACCAATATGGGCAAGACAATCCCAGTCCGATTCGACACAGTGTTGGTTAATGATAGTACTAGAGAGCTCACTGGGATAAAAGGTATGTGGGGAATTAGTAGTATCTCATCTTAGTAATGATCATATAGGTTACCGGGTGGCACAAGTTCAGATAGTCTTCAGCATACCTCCTCGACTGGCCGCTACTCTCCTCTCCTCTGGCACAGACACTTTGCCTGCTCACTTGGCCTATGTGGGGTAGTTTTCCCCCTTTTCATCTGCCCCAGAGACATAGCATCACTTCCATCGGGTGAAACAGTCTCTCAAAAATGGGGAAAGAACAGCAATTTTGGTGGACAATATTCATTGCAGTGGTCAAATTACACCATATTCTATACTATTTACCACTCTAACACGGCACTAAAAGTGTCATTGACATACATGTCAATGTTTTGGTAGAGTGGCTGTGTCCGCGGCTGTGGCTGCGGCCATGCGACCCTGCAGCGGCCATTTGACGTGGCCTGCTTGATCGCACAACGATAAGAAGGTCTTGTGCACTCCACTGTGGCACCGGGTGTGGCTGCTCTGCAGCAGCATGCACGCACACGCACGGGCGTTGGAGATCAGGCACTTCTTTCGCAAAGAAGTGTTACGCCACCACGCATCACGCCAGGAGGCAGGGAAGGAGGGGCTGCTGCTTCTTTCCTGATACTGAGGTATATTGAAAATATTAATGACTTATATAAGATATAGTATTAAGTAATATACGGATATGGACACCATGTGGCATGAGAAGACTGTAGTGACTGGAATATATGGAAGATAATGAAAATTGGGATCTTCCAGAGTCATACCTGTACTCTTGGCATCCGTGGGAAACAGATACCTGTATCCGCGGATGGCAAACCCATGGATATTTTCCTGCAGGTACCTGTGCAAACATCTGCGGGTATTAACACTTGTGTAGAGCTTAAGTTCATAAATTAACATTGCTGGTCTCTATCTCCCAGCGTTGTCTCTACTCCGCTCTTCTCTCTTGTCTTGTCTTGGTCAACTGGAAGCCCCGGTCACCCAAACATCCTTCTGTGGTGTTCCGCCCCCAAGTGCTTTCCAACTTCCATTCCGTTTCCGTTTCCGACTTCGACTCCGGTCCTTTGGTCGACACGGCACTTAACACATATATGCTCTAGTCAATATCATACTGGGGTTTCAGTTGAAAAATGGTCCCTTAAGCAGGATTTATACATAAGAAATAATAGTCCAAAACAATGGCTTTTGCTGCTGCTTAGATTGATATGCAATAAAAGCCGCAAAAATTGTATCTGATTTACAAGAAAACAAGTTCAATATCATGGTATCAAATATCACATACATCATGAGTACCCCATTCCGGACCATGTTTTGTGAACAACAAGTGCACATTATTCAAGCCCAATAATTCTACTTCAGGGCGTGTTTTTTGGCGGAAACCCCGGTGTGTAGTGGGCCCCAAGTCCCGGCAATAAAGCACGACAGCGGTTTTGTGGGTGATTTACTGCAGGGGCCGTCCGAGGGAGGAGGTGGGATTGACGGGTGGCCCGGGATGGGGCGGTGCTGTGGCCGGGGCACCGGGGCGTGCGGCGCCGGCGCGGCGACATACGTGTGCCCGGAGACGCCTCGGCCGACGCGCCGGACGCCCGAGCGCCGGAGGTGACGTACGCGCTCCACCGTGGCGCCGGGTGTGGCTGCTCCGCGGCAGCACGCACGCACGCGCGCGCGGGCGTCGGAGATCAGGCACTTCTTCGCGAAGCCGCAGAAGCAGGGTTAGGCGAGCAGGGGCCACGCACGCCACCACGCATCACGCCAGGGCTGCTGCTGCTTCTTTTCTCCCGCCATCGCCTCCTTGGCGACGCTCGACGGACGACGGACGACGGACGACGCGCGCGCTTTTCCTGCCCTGCCCACAAAGAGGAGAAGAGAGGAGATGCGGGCGTATAAGCGAGAGGACGACGACGACGACGGGTTGGAGGAGGGAGGGGTCGAGGTCGAGGTGGACGGCGAAGTGGAGGAAGAAGGAGGAGGGGAGGACGCGGAGGGCGAGCCCGACCCCGACCCCGAGGTGGACGAGCTCGACGACGACGCCCCGCCGTCCGCCGCCGCCGCCGCCGCGTTCCCCGCGCGCCCGCGCCACCCGTCGCTCGCCAAGCGCAGCGCGGGCCCGCCCGCGCCCAGCTCCAGCGCCGGTGGGCCAGGCAGCGGGACAGGGACAGGGCCGGGCCTCAGGGCGAGCGGCGGCGTGACGAAGCGCTACCGCGCGGAGGCGAAGACGTTCCAGTGCCGTGGATACGGCGAGTGCAGGATGGTGTTCAGCAGGAGCGAGCATCTGGCAAGGCATATACGGTGTGTGCTCTTTTCTCGCTCTTTTTTCCCTCTGTCCTCCCTTTTTTTCTTCCATCCTTTTCCATCTGCGGGAGGGGAAGGGACGGGCGGGACGAGCGGGCGGAGACGGCCTCCCGCGCTGCGCTGTTCGCTTGCTGCGTGCCCCCCGCCTGCCTCGCGCCGCCCCCTCCTCGCTTGCGCGCTTCTGGGCTGACGGCCCGTCGTGATACATGCATTCCATTCCCCCTGCCGACACCCCTTCCGCGCGGCGTCACCCTTACGGCCGCAATCTTTCCTTTCCGGGCCCGGCGTCGCGTCCTTCCTTCCCTATTCGCTCCCCTCCCCTTACGTTCCCTCCTTCGCGCTGCCTGCCCCAGCCGCCGCTGACGCTGACGCCCCGCAGGAAGCACACCGGCGAGCGCCCGTTCGCGTGCCACTGCGGGAAGCAGTTCTCGCGCCTCGACAACCTGCGCCAGCACGCGCAGAGCGTGCACGCGGACGCGCCCGCGCGCAACGCCGCGATGATGAAGGCGCTCCAGGGCGTGCACGCAAAGATCGGCGCCGCGCCGGCCGACGAGGGCAGGGGGAAGAAGGAAAAGGAGCGGGAGCGGGAGGAGAGGAGGCCGGGCACGACGGCGGGGTACGAGGGCGCCCCCGAGCCGGAGTCGGCGCCAGAGCCAGCGCCGATGGAGGTTGACGACGACGACGAGGACGAGGTGCGCTCCTCCCCTCCCCCCTTCCCTCTTACCCCCTGCTAACGCACGCCAGAGCACCCCGCGCCCGCGGCACCGCCTGCGCCCGTCGCCCGGCGCGTCCGCGCGCGCGCACCCGTACCAGCGCCCGCCCGGGCAGGAGCGCGAGCGCGAGGGCCGCCCGGCGACGAGCGCGGGGTACGAGGCGGGCTACAGGTACGACGAGCGCCGCCCCGCGACGAGCCACGGGCCCGCGCACCGCCGCCCGGCCACGCGGCGGTCCCCGCTGGCCGACGCGCACCGCGGCTCTGCGGCGGGCCCGCCGTTCGCGGGCGGCGTGCGCCCGGTCACGGCGCACGCGGAGGCGCTGTCCTCGCCGTTCGGGTTCGCGCCGCCGGACGCACACGCGCATCGACCGGCGACGGCGGGCCGGCCCGGACTGGGTCTCGGACTCGGCTTTGGGCTGGGGCTTGCGCGGCCGACGACAGGAGGAGGAGGAGGGACGACCCTCCCGCCGCTCGCGAGCGTGGTGTCGTCGGCGGCGCTGGGCCACAGCCCGGTGTTCCGCCACCAGCAGCAGCAGCAGCAGGTGGGGATGGCGTACCGCGCGCCGCCGCGCAGCCCGACGTCGCCCGTTTCTGCGCACGGGCATGGCTATAGCCGGGGGTACCCGCCCGCGCGGCGGCCCGTGACGCACGACCGCGAGTGGGAATGGGAGGAGTACGCGCGGCGCCGGGGGAGCACCGGGCACGGGATCGCGCTGCTCTCCTCTGGGGGACTCGGGCTGCGGATGGGGCTGCGCCCGGGGACGGCGCCGGGCGCGTGGAGCGGCGGCGCGCCCGTTCCCGTGCCCGGCGCGGAGGACGACGAAGAGCATCCCGACGACTCGCCGTTCTCGTTCAGCGTCCCGGACGCGCCCGGGCCGTCCGCTATCTCCGTGTCGGGGGGCAGCCGCCCGGGGTCCGCGCGCTATAACTCCGGCTCGGCGTATGGGTACGGCTACGCCCCGCCGGACGCCTCGCGGAAGCGCGCCTTCGGGTCGCGCGACGGGCCCGGGCCCGGGCCGCACGAGCACGCGGAGCGCGAGCGGCCGACGAGCAGGAGGCTGAGCGTGATGGACCTCGTCAACGACGACCCGCCGCCTCCCCCCCGCCACGGCCATAGCCATAGCCATAGCCAAAGCGGAAACGACCAGCAGCAGCGCCCGACGACGACGAGCGGGCTCGTGCTGCGGGCCAGCGCGCTCGTGCTCGACGACGGCGACGGCGGCCCCGCCGGCGATGCGGATGGGGCGGAGGAGGAGGACGAGGGGACGCCCGTCGCGCGGATGCGCTCCCCGCGGGGCACGGGCGCCGGCGGGGGCTTCGCGGGTATAGGTGGTACAGGCCCGCTGAGCCCGCTGCAGCTCCCGCTCGGGGTGCCGCTCCGGCGCGGGTGAGGGGGGTGGTGTCTTGGTATTCTTTTATTTTTTGCTGCATCTTAAAGCTTAAAGCTTAACGCTTGCCGTCCCGTGGTATATTACATTACGCGCCCTTTATCTTAGCTCTCTGTCTGTCTGTACTCTCTCTCTCTCTCCGATGTCCCGTTTAGATACATACGTAGCTGTACACCCTGTTAATCCCTCCCTACTTACTCGTGTTCTTTCCCTCCTGTTTTTTGCTTGCTCGCTTGCTACCCGTAGTCGTCCTGTAATCCCGGATGTTTGCCTTTACTTACCTATAAGCTGTGTAATACAATAAGTATCAGTTCTGTTGCCACGCTGCAGCGGCCGCTCGGGGTGCCGGGTTGGGTGTCACAATGTCGGGCGCGGGCGCGGGAAAATCGATCACTGCGGCGATCGCTACGACTCACACCCTTCACTTCTCGCTTGGCGACGACGGGCCCTGCTCGCCGCCAAGGGTAATTTCATTTCATGCTTGCTATTGGTAATTTCATGGGACTAGGCGCTGGGATCGCGCAGTTTCTGCGGTCAAGAACCAGATCCCATCCAAGAGTCCCCAAGTTGCTCTTTTCATTCAAGTTCAGACGCAGACGAAGACATCGAAGGAGAAGGGTACCGCAGATCCTCAGCTGGTGACATCAAGTCACACATGTAGGGTGGGTCACTGGGGTGAAATTTCACTTTTTGGACTTGTGTCTGCGGAAGGTTCAGGGACATCCAGGAGAACCTGTCAGGGGAACCCCCGCTTTGGCCTCCTTCGGACCGTCCGAGCGCATCTGAGGCGCATCCGACCGGCGCCACCTCGGACGCTCCGACCCACCCCGACCAAGACAAGATTGCGGACTTCTATCGGAGGTACCCGGGTAAACCACGGCACATTGCCTCAGCAACCTTCGACTCCTTGCCCTTTCGAACTATGCGTCGGGACGCCGCATTCAAAGGGGGGGGTGATGTCAGGGGAACCCCCGCTTCGGCCTCCTTCGGACCCTCCGAACGCATCCAAGGCACATCCAACCAGCGCCCCCCTCGGACGCTCCGATCCACCCCGACCATCGTCCACGGCCTCTTTTGCCCGCACAATCACCGATCCGTCAAGACCCTCCCAACAATCACCTTGGGACAGAGCCTGCGACACCGCTCAGGCCTTCTGCACTCTACGTCAGCAGTTACGGACGACCAGTATATCGTTGGCACCCTAGCAGGCGGACCCTTAGAGTTTGTTCTCTTTGGATCCTCCCCTGCTAGGTCGGTCCCTCCGTGTATTTCTGTAGCTTTTATTCACGCTTTGGATCCTCCCCTGCTAGGCTTTTGTCAGAGTCTCCAGGGTTGCCCTTACAGAACCAGAAATACACAGTTATATGTTTTTAGCACTTGTTGCTAAAGAATATGGAATGTTTGATGGGCCTACCCGATGTCTAGGATTTTTTTTGCGCGCGATTGGGAAATCACCTGTGCAGCCCAGTACCCGCTGTAAATTGTCGGGTCCACCCCGGCGGGTTGGACCAGACAATTCACGGCCGCTTTTTTCACCACCATAGAAATGAATAATTATTGAATAAAGGAACGAATAATTCTGAACATTTTCAGCTTTCCTAAGAGCTTTGGTGCCTTCAAGGCAAGCCTATCACTCCTTATCACTCCCACTGTAGTATGAATAAAAATGAAAAATTTTGGCAAGTATATACAACAGTCTTCGAGGCTAGTTTACTAAATCATTGCTCAAATTCCCACGCTCCCTCTGGTCAAGGCCTATAACCGAAATTCTATATGCCAAGCTCGCCACCTGTTCCTGATCATCGTCTCCATCCATCTCGGCAGCATCTATATCATCCACACAATCAGATTCAACCAATTCTTCAAGCCCATCTACATCCATCTCTAACCCCATCTCACTTCCAACGGCATTCCCTGGCCTCAGAGTTCCAGTAAAACGGCTACCATACTTCCGTGCTAGTTGTCGGAATTTAGCCAAATGTCCCGCATCATAAATGCTCCGTCGTTCACGGTACATTCGGACTTGGACAGCCAAGGCAACGTTTCCCATTTCTCGAAGGCGTTTTTCATGTTGTCGTAGTAGTCGATTCTCATCCCTGATCCATGTAATAAGCCGACGAATCTCGATATCAAGTCGCTTGATTTCTTCATGGGCCCGCTCCATTTTGAAGTATCGGTCCATGAGTAAACGAAAGGATGCTGTCGCCCACTTTTCCCCCGCCAGAGAGTTCTGGTCATCACGCAGGAGATCGAAGACGGAGAGGAATGCATAGTCGACAACTTCGTCCCATGAGAGGATTGGTCGTGGGGGAGAGATGAGTTCGGCCGTGGCGATTGTATCGGTCGATCGAGTTCTTGACAGCAGGAGAACGAGTTTGAAGAGACTTGGCAATGTGTTTCCGTTGCTTATAGCCTGTATAGATTGAGCTGGTTGCAATTGTGGGAGGGATGAAGACGCACATGTATCGGACTGATTCATCTTCGTCAATTCAAGTAAGCGTTGCACAACAAGGAGCTCGAGGGCATCAATCGCCTTTCGGTATTCAAACCTTTGGGCTTCATCGACTGCTTGGGTCCACTCTGGCGATGTTGGCGTCCACTGAACTTGAATGTCCAGTTCCACCTCCAATGCTTCTACAGCCTCCGTTTCTCGGTCCACGCGTTCTCGAGCATGGCGGATTTTGATATCGACACCGGAACTATCAGGGCGATATGGCGCATCGGGACCATTGGCCACAGCCCTTTGTCTCAACAGCCCAGTGAGGTTTGCTCTATAACTGCGTCAGAGTATGTCGTCAACAGAGTTGGATGCTACGAACTTGCTTTCTCCAAGCTTCTGCAGCTTTCGGAGATACTCCATGGAACCAGTCTCTTCCTTTGATTTTGCACCCGCTCGAAGGGTCGCCAGGTATTCGCGCTCGCGGATGAGAGCTTGCGCGAACTCTCCCACGTCATCGATTTTCTCCAGCGCCATTGCGTCTTCCAAGTCAGATTTCCCATCCAAAATATCCAGCGCCTGGATGTAGTTCTTACACAAGAAAGTACCTGACACGAATGAGTTGCTGGAATATAACAGCCGTCGCCACTTACCAAGATTCGCATATGTTTCTGCACTGTCAACGTAATGAAAATAGGAAGAAATCTCTTGCTTCCAATGAAACGGCGTTGCATAGCGACACGCATTCGCAAGAGCATTGGACCTGGAGAAAGCTCGTTCACAGCCCTCGAAGTCCTCGAGCCCGGTACCTTCCACGTATGTCGGAAGATGGGATAGCTAACAGGAGCGGTTATGGGCGTGGCCATGGAAAAGGCCTACGACACACTTGAGGCCACATTCTTCCGCTTGAGCCCCCAGTTGACTTTGAGCGATCGTGGTTTCGATACTGCAGCCTATGTCGTAGGCCAGTAGATTCTTCTTCCCGAGATACTCCAAGATCGCCTTGATCACTGCTAGCGGGTACTTGGATCTATATTAACTAAGTAAGTCTTTTTTCTTTCCGAGTCTTGTGGTAAAGCGACCCACAGCTCGCCACTTTTTATCATCTCTACGATGACTTGTGCAAATCCATGTCGGCATAAGCAAAGAAATATCCCAGTCTGGTCGAAAACTGCCCACATCTTGGATGTCAGATGCTCGGACATGTTGTGCCAACGGTCTTCGCAGGGATTCTGCTGCAACACCTCTGCTGGGACGGCCTCTGCAAGTTGCCGCTTCGCCCAAACTTCAACTTCTGCCCGCGACAAGAAATATGTCCCACCACCTTCCCTGTCGTCGTCGTGCGGCCTGGCGGAACGACTCCCATCAACTCGCTTCAAAGAGTTGTTGCCGTCAATGGTGAGCAACCTGTCATATAGAAGCGGCTCCTCCCCTTCGAGTTTGTACCCGCACGCCGGACAGTCGTTCTGCATTCGCCATTTCAGACTATCGCGCCCAAGAAGGTTGAGCACCGATTTCTCGGCATGACGGCGGAGGTCGAGATACAAATCGTATGCGATAGAAAATTGAGCTCGAAGGTAAGGTCGATATGGCGTGTTTTGTAGGTCGCACAGCGTTTTTACGAATGCTTGTATCACCATTCGGGGGCATCGTGCATGAGCCACTCGGTAAAGCTCGAGAGTTTCGATGGTAATGACGACAGAGGGGGTAAAGGGCGAGCATGGGATAAAGCCACGGGCGACAAGTGAGGTGCAAACGGTGTCTCTCTTGTTGAGCACGACTTGTACAGTCTTCTGAGCTTAATTAACATCAGCTTAACATTTTGAGCAGAGAGGGAGAGCCTCACTGAACAGACTTATGACGGTTATGCGCCGACTGAGGCCCTCTTCAGCCTCCAAGTCCGACCAGCGAGTATCCTCCTTCAGGTCGTCTTGAACTGCACTCCAGCTCATGTACGCGGCCAGCATAGCCTCCATTTGCTGCTGAAAGCCATTGACTAATCTTTGGGTTCGGTCTTGACGAGTTCTCCAGTCAAGCGGCGCAAAGCTATGTGAGCTGTCAGAAGAGGGAAAGAGCGCAGTAAATAATATTTACCCGCCATATATATCCAAGGCAATGTCATGTTCAAGGGTGGCGAAGAGCTCTCCACCTGCATGGCTGACATCCACTGGTTCATCTCCACCCAGGATGTCGTTCACATCCACCCAGTTTTGCTCTGGTTCGTCATCCTGCTCGCTGTCTGGATGCTGAATTGATATCGAGGTTTGAATGCGCTCCCTCTCTTGACGAGTCATGGCTGGAATTGTGAGCACTGGTAGGTACACATGAGCAAAGAGGACTTACTCAGCAAACACTTTTTGTGGGCTTGTCGGGTGGCTGTAGAATGCGCCATCTGCCCAACAGGGCCAAGAGTGATGGACTGGACGTTGTTGAGGCCGCTCGTGGACGCAGTGACAATGCGAACCCGCTTGCGTTTCATGACCATAGGCGTTCGGAAGGCAAGCCTTGAGAAGGTGGTCACATGCTCATCATGTGACCCGGCATCTTTTGTTTACTCCACCCACACGACACCGAGCTCGCCGCCATGCCGTTGCAAACCCGCCCCCACATTACCTCACCGGCTCCCTCCGTGGCCGCCTCTAACCCTGGTACGTGATCAGCCCCTTTCTCCTGCCCCTTGGCCACGGAAAGCCGCACCTGGCCATCCGTGCTGCCCTCGCTTCCCGACGCGTAGAAAGCCGCACTTGGCCATCTACGCGTCCCCGCCCTCAACTACCGCCCTAACTCGAGCTCATATCTCAGCTAATAATCGAGTTTATAGCGCTATTGCAACGGCGAACACGTTCTGGCGCGTCTTTTGCGGAGATATGGGTGGAGAAGGTGGATGTGTCGACGCTACTTGCGCAACGGCTCGCTGAACAAGACGCGATCTGCGAGCAAAAGGATCCCGACGTCGACGTTCTTCCTGGGCACCAGCTCCCTGCGGGCAGCCCCAACCTGCTGACCCCGGCTGACCTGCTGACCCCGGCTGACGATCCCCACACGAAACCTCCCCCACTACCCGACCACATCCCCCCATTCGACCACTCTGAACTCCGTCCCGACTCGCGTGGCGGCATGGAGGCGCAAGAAGTCTGCAAAGAGGCTGGAAAAGCGTCTTGCCAGCGCCCCATACACGAAGTCTGTGGTGGCAAAGAGGATGGGAGCGGCCAAAAGCAGGGCCATTCAGGTCGCTTCCGACGCCGCCGACCTGCCGCACGCAAAGCCCGCTTGGACTGGGAACTCCCGCGCTCCTCTGCCTGAAGCGGAGCTAAGTGAGCGGCTCAAACATTTCGATTGGGCGCAACCCGGCAAGGAAAAGTTGCTGGCGGACATGGGGATGCAGTATGTCGATTGGCAGAATGGGTATGTCTCCCTATTCGTTTCTACTCAACGCTGATATCTTCCCAGAGAGACCATTCCCATTCTCGATTCCAATCGTCGTCTCGTTGCTTTACTTGGCGGCCGTCCTCGAGGAACGAACTGGGAAGGCATTTGCAAAGACGCCACCGCCTCCCTTGAAGCTGCTGCCGACTGTGTTACACTCAGCAATGAGAAGCTGGCCCACCGACGAGCTGCGACCGAGTTCAAAGCCTTGGCCCGTGGAGTTTCGCATGGCGGGGGACAAACGGTATGTAGTTGTCGATTGCAGATGTCGGCCTAATGCTCTATCAGGCTCCTGGTGAGCTCGTTATCTCTGATGATGAGAATAAACGCGTCACCGATGAACTCCTCAACGACGCTGCATTCAAGAAGATCGTGGGCTTTACAACATGTATGTAGACGCTTTGTTGCACAGATAACTTCCCCTGCTGATCTCCATTTAGCACTCTTCCGTCTGTGGATGCCTCTGCTCTTTACCGCCTACCAGATGGCGAACGCTGCTTTGCAGGACTGGGCTCCCAACTTACGCCGGCCATTTGCAGGCAGCGTCTTTGCTGCCTGTACCTGGAACTTTGTCAATGTGATCTGCGCCCCACATGTCGATTTTGGCAACCTCGCTTGGGGCTGGTGCGCTATCACAGCGCTGGGGCAATTCGATCCCGATCGCGGAGGGCACTTGATCCTTTGGGACCTCCGGCTCGTGATCCGGTTTCCGCCTGGGTGGACTATATTCATTCCTTCCGCCATCCTCTTGCACTCCAACAGCCCCATCTGCGAGGGAGAAACCCGAAGCTCTTTTGTCCAATATAGCGCGGGTGGGCTCTTTCGTTGGGTCGACCAAGGATGTCAAAGAAAAGTGGATTTTGATGCGAGAGCGTCAGCCGAGGAGTTGGCTGCAGCAGCAGTGCGTCAAGAGATGAGATGGGAGGAGGGACTTTGTCATTTCACTGTTTTGTAGTGCGACTAGGACTTGATGAAAAGTGTCAGTCTGTGACCCATGTCACACACAGCTATCTTGGAGAGAACGACCACTCGCCATCGCATACATACATTCATTTTCCTGACACTCAAGCCTCTCACCGGCACTATCTGGATCTTTGCTAGTAGCCCCGTTATGAGTGGGGCCAAACTATTTTGACACAACGACCATTGGTACATCCACTCTCTTGCTCAAGGGTCCATCTCACCGCTTTCCAGGGCGTGAATGAATCGCAGTCAAGTGAGAACTGCATGCACACCGATTATGATCATGGCTTGACAAGCTGTTGGTGATGAGGGTGGTCGATGCAGACGTCGACAGTCGAGTGACCTGATTACCTTGAACTATTTCTTAGGAAAAGTTGTGTTTACTATGTCGTAGTAGTAGTAGCACATGGATATACTTGACTTTTGTGGCTGTCTCTGCGTTTCCCTCAGTATCTGCAAAGCCGACTTCAAAATTATCGATTTGTCATGTGCGTGACAGCCCTGAAAACGACCGTCAAGTCAGTACCGACTTAAAGGTGCGTGAACCTTCTACTTCACACTACTCCCCAAAATTAAGCAGTCCTAGACACTGCTTGGAGTGGGGCCTGCTATGCGAGGAACACCAATCAATTCCCCCCACAACAGTCCAAGCGGCGATGAAACTGTTTTCGCGGAGGAGGTCAATACCACCGAGCATGACGATGACGACGAAGGCCATGGTCCACCCAAACCCAACTATTCTGACGACGAACAAGAACTAGAACTACCCACTTCGCAATTCCCTCTCCCAAACAATGCCGGATTGGGAAACAGCAGCTCCAGCGAGTCCGATAGCTCCAGCGAGTCCGACACTTCCGAGACTCAGACAGCTCCGGTGCGCCACAAGCGTCGCAAGTCTCTTCCCCGCGACAGCGACGAGGAGGCTGACTGGCTGCTCAAAACTCCCCACAACGCTGGTCCTGAGAACGTCGGTCGCGTCATTCCCCCACGCAAGCGCACCAAGGTCCCCAAGGGCCCTGGCTATCGAGCACAACAACGCGTCAACAAAGGACGAATTCGTAGTCTCAATGAAGAGCTCACCAAATTTCAATTGGGGATTCGGAAAAAAGAACAGAAGCTCGTCCAGAAACTGGCCGACAAGTACCATATGCGTGTAGGAGCGGTGGGACGGCGGGTTCGGAGCTCGCATTTGTGGAAGAAAAAGCGGGCGACGTCAAAGCGAAGTGCTTTGCTTGGATATTATACCCGGGCCGTGAATACAGGTAGGCCTTTCATTTCGTAGGTTTGCACTAACTAACGGCCTGCAGAGCGAGTTGCTGCCGGCAAATCACCTATCTCCTACATCACCGCTCAAGCACGCGTTAAAGCAAATCCAAACCTGATCAAATTTGGGGCCGAAAAGACGAAAGAAATTCTGGCCGAATATGAAGCTTGTGCAAAAGTCAAGTCAACTGGGACCCGCGGCACAGCGCTTGGAGAGGCGAAGGACATGCATGGCGCGGTAAACTCGATTACAGAAATGGTATGTGCTTTTGCTTATGCTTGGTCCTGAGTCGATGAATCTGACGGTGTATCAGTTGTCAGATCTCAAAAAGCGAGCTCATGCTATCTCGTTTGCCCTTATTGCGCCAATGGACAATCGAAATACCCTCACGACCCCTGCAATCATCAACACCGGTGGCGCACGCTACATGTATGAGCGGCATGGTATGACGGAAGCCGAGGTTGTGTTGGACTACATGGACTGGGTAAAAGCATCGGGTCAAGGTAATGTGGTGCCATAGCGTTAACAAAATAACTAATTCACGACTAGGTGTGGAACATATGAGTATTTCGCAACTCCGACAATATTGTCTCAAGTTCATAAAGAGTGGACTAGGTGCGCGTTTCTTGATTATATGCCAGTGTGCAAACTACTCGTGACTAACAAACACTATAGCACGTACTTCGGGCAAGGAGGCCCGCATGAATTACGAAAAACTATACAAATACTATCCTCGACAACCTCGGCGTCCATCTCTTTGGCTGGCCGGATGGCTGCCCTTGGATGTCGCCCTCCGCCATCAAGAAAGTCAGCCAGCTCCGACTCTTGGCCAATGCGATCAGTCAAAAGGAATGTTACTGGAAGGCAGTGAGCTCAGAGGACGAGCGCCAGCAGATCGAGGACGAATACCTTGACCTGGCCAAAGTTGGGAAGCGCCCAATGCCCACTGGCCAATCTCGGGCGACGCGTTCTGACAAGGGTCGACGACGAGGTCAGCAAAAGAAGAAAGGCCCATCGAGAGCTACAAGTGACGATGAGGAGTCGGATGAGCGAATGAGTGGGGATGAGCTGGGACGACAAAAGAACAACAGTCGCAAATCGGGGCCGACCAAAAAGGGCAAGGGCAACGCGGATAGCAACAGCAATACAACCGTGACACGGCGCCATTCGACCCGTCTTCGTGCTGCTGCTGCCAATGCAGCTGCGCTGCCCTTAGGTCATTCAGCATCGCAATCCGGCACAAAGCGCAAGCGTCGAGAGACTGAGGAGGACGAGCAGCATGACGAGCCAAACAAGAAGAAACACAAGTCGGATTCGGCCTATCGACGCCTCCTCAAACAGATGAGCCGGGGAAAGGAAAAGTCGCGCAAAGCAGCCAAAGGAAAGTCTGCTCCTACGCCCGCTCTGGTCAAGAAGAAGAATATGGTCAAGGGCAAGAAGGGAGGGCCGCCAGGCAGCCGCGTCTAATTAGCCACATGGTCAGTTCTTATTGTTGGCCTTCGTCTTTCCTTCTACTGCCCATTCCTGTTGATTTCGGACACTCCTCCACTTCCTGCTCTCAATTAGAAATACTCCTCGGACTTGCGCTACACACACTACTTAGATTTTACTGCACAATAGTTATCAATACTGCACCATTGACTACATCTACCTTACTTGCATATACTTAGGATATGTTGGCTTCTATTAGTAAGCCATAGTATATACTGCTTTTCACTTTCTGATATAGTACTTTTAGACTAGTCTCATGTACTAGCATACTTGTTTTAATTTTTTTTGTTCATTTTTATTCATACTACAGTGGGAGTGATAAGGAGTGATAGGCTTGCCTTGAAGGCACCAAAGCTCTTAGGAAAGCTGAAAATGTTCAGAATTATTCGTTCCTTTATTCAATAATTATTCATTTCTATGGTGGTGAAAAAAGCGGCCGTGAATTGTCTAGTCCAACCCGCCGGGGTGGACCCGACAATTTACAGCGGGTACTGGGCTGCACAGGTGTGGGAAATAGGCCCATGAAACATTCCATATTCTTTAGCAACAAGTTATAATATTCGTAATGGTGGATAAGGCTGCAAGGCATGGCTGCCTACATTCTGGCATCTCATAGCATGCTTGGTGAAACAATTTCCGGGCAAGACGAGCCTGTTCTTATACCCCGGTGCTTGTGTTGCCACAACCCCCCACAAAGATGAGTCCGGCCGGAGTCAACATGGAGTCCACACACACTGCATGTCATGCAAATGCCGTTTGCAATCACATGTGTTCAGGAAGAACATTCTAGTAGTGTATAATCTGCGCTGCCAGTTGAAATGACTTGGAGAAATTCATACAACTTCACCTGCACCGTCGCTTCCACAATAGCGACAAGATCCACTTGCCCAGGTGGCATGTGGCCCTGATCCATCAATCGAGCTTGGAGTGTCAGACAAATGTTCCGGAACCTAGCATGAGTGTATTTTGTTGACAGTCCGAATGTCTCACAACTCGGATTCATTGACTTGAAGTCAGCGCTGCACAGGTTTGACTCACTTCATCCATGCCACAGTCAAATGGAGCGGCCTGCTAGTGAATCTACTTTTGCAAACAGTTTTGTCAAGCCTATTGTAGCTGATCTTCAAGTTTTAATAGGTTCCATGGTAATTTGGCTTATATGGTTAATTATTCGGCATTGGGATATGTCCACTTGAGGCCCCACATGATTATGCGTACAGCGTACATGGGAGTCATTGTTGACACAGGGATTGAGAGTCAATATGTAGTTGTCAGGAACAGGGCCGGCCCGGGCCCACGTGACGGTCTCCTGCCAGTCTGACAAGTGTGGGAAAGATGGTTCAACCCCCATAGCTGGGTGGTCGGCAACCAGGCAGCGTAGATGGTGCCACTGCTGCAATAGAGAGCAGGGTAGGGACAACTCGGGGCGACTCGAGACGCCCCGCTGTCACGTTGTGTGACAGCGGTGTCACAGGATACGAGTAGTCGTCTAGAGTGTCCTACCCCTGCTGAAGGGAACAAGTCCATAGCCAAAGAGTGCTGCCTAGTAGAGTTGGTGCCCAAGACATAGGGCAAGGCATAGGCTGGGCCAGTTGAACAAGCCGTTCGGGCGGGCGTGATGTAACGCGGTCACGCCTGACGGTTCAGGGAGTCGAGGGGAGTCGCCCCGCAGTAGGGGCTGCGGGCCCGAGACCCCTGGAGCGCTTGAGAAGAGTTGCCAGTCCAAGGGGCGACATATCTCCTTTCCTGGAGAAACGAGTCGCTGTGGCTCCTAGACACCGCGTGACGGCGCGGTGTGACGCGTGACATGCGAGCCCGATCGGGCCCGCACCCTCCCATCGCCCCGTACCAGGGGAACCCAGAGCTTGAGGCCAGAGAGCAAGAAGAAGTGGCTAGGACAAGGGTGAACATAAGAGACAAGAGCCTGAGCTGTCCAGCCCAACCAAGGGCTCAGGTCAATGAGGCAAGCTAGCCTGGAGTGTTGAAAGTCGTCTAGACGCCCCTTTCCTGGGGTATGCTCGCAGCAACCCCGCTCTAGGGGACCAGGCCGGAGTAGGGTTCAAAGGAAGAGACTTCAATGCTAAACCTAAGGTACAGGAGTAATACTCTAGTCTTTATATACTGTGGGCGCTAGGGGCCGATCGGGCCCGCTGAGGGTCGATCAGAATGGAGCAGGGGATGTCTCTGGTCGTCCCTGGTCGCTCCGCTAGGAGCCCAGGGACCATTCCTCTAGAAAGGAGCCATGCCAAAGTCGACACTAAGGAGTGTTTGACAATGCAACAGTAAGGAGCTCCCTCCTGGGCCCTGTGGTTGTCTAGGGCCGATTGGGCCCGCTGTCAAGGGCGTCCGGCGGCGCATCATGATCCCTGATGGCGGGTCATGATGGCTTGATGGCTGACTAAAGCGCGATCCGTGATTATGTCCCTTCTCTGGGATATTAGTGTTGTTGCTCAGTGCTTTGAGCTTGTGAATTATGAGGGCTTGTCAAGCCCTAGCCGTTGGGCCGTATAGGGCCCGACGGCCCGACCCGAACCCTGACAGTAGTAGCATCAATGTGTGAATCAGGGGCTTCCCTGCTTGTCACAAACCACCACCTTGAGTGCTGTGTTAACAGTCATGACTCATAGGGCTCCAACTATTTGATTTCTGCTAGACAGGGCTGGGGCTATGCCTCAGCATTGAATATCCTTGAATACAGTGAGTGAGATTTTAAACAAAAAAAAATCTTACTCATTACAGAATGGCACACAGGTGCATAACAACCCTGTTAAATAGCTGGTCTATTATTATCTCCATGGATTGGAACCTAACTCAGTAAACTTTATTCACTTATTTGTTGATTTGTGGGCAACTTGGCAATACTTAGTACACACTCAGGTGTTAGCATAGTCAATAGCCGTAGATATGATGTTTTTATGGTACTGAATGCAAAATATCATGTACAGCTTTGTATCCCAATTAAGATTGGTCATATTTTACAGCTTTTTTTACCAATTTAGGGTGTTAACAGCAGTGATCCCAAAAAATGACAATGTGGAGCAAATGAATTGCCAAGGCCAGTGCCAAACATGTGTATACATTCACAGGACATCTGCTTAAAATAAGAGTAATTTGTCAGAATTTCAAATACCACCATACCTGTACGGGTTAGTATGGGTATGCATGGGTATGGGCAAACCCATGAGTAAATACTAAACAGTTATATTTGTATATAAAACAATAATAGTACTACTTTAATTGATTAAGACCAATGTGAACTTGCTACAAATGCACTGGAAAGTCTATAGAAACTCATGACCTTCAATGGATACATAGTGTAAAACGGTTATAAGCCACAGTCTGGGACAGACCAGGAAACGACTATTTTTATCGATTTTGTTGCTCAGCACACGTCTCGGAGTTGACACAAGTCCCGAGTGGTCAACTAGGGAGTTATCTGTCAAAGAACCAGTCAAAATCTATCAAATCGTGCTCAGTGATTCCAAAATCTTGACTAGGAAAAGCTCACAGAGCCCGTTTCTTGCTATGATCTATCCAATCCTATGCAAAATACCCAAAGGGAATGTAAACTAAAAGGCATATTCGGTTTGGCGCGCACTGGAGACTCGAGATCGACTTCTCCTAGATAATGGACACCCCCCTATCTCTGTCGATATCGACAACTGACATCATTGGAATGTGGTTTGGGATCTTGCTGGAGGATCGAGAGTGCCAAAAGATGGTTAAACAGGAGAAACCAACTCAATAGATTGGGGCCTGGACCTGCAATCAACGGCGACTCTAAAACACTGAGAAGGAACTGGATATCTGAACACTGGATTTGCGCCAGGAGAGTTGGTACAATCACCGCTGAGGCCATACGCACAAGATACGAGTTATGGGTGTCAATCGAAAGCTGGGAAGCAGAGCTATCCACTTATCCTACTCAAGATTGAGGGATACTTCACAAGCAAAACTAGATGGTCACGAACACAGAAGATTTACACAGGTCATTGACACCAATACATGCGATACCAGTCATCTGGACCTGGATTTTCGACTCTGGGCCGTATGGCAAAACGATACCTATTGTCACGGATAAGACCCGGCCCGTCCGCTCTGGTGCTGGTGTCGGGCCATTGCGGGCCCGTAGCACGCAGCATGTGACGACGGGGAACATGCGCCCCAGTAGGAGGAACGCACACGTGGGAAGCACGTGACCGAGAACGACGCGTCGATCCGTCGCCGAGCCCAACTCGACACAAGGGGATTGGGGAGGAGTGCTAGGAGGTTAGGAGTAGCGCCTGGCCCGCAAGGGATGTATGATCGTCCCCTCTGCGGCCAGGAATGGGAGCGAGGAGGAGGAGTAGAGGTCAGGGTGTCCGATCACCCCTTTGCGGGCCCGCGTATATAAGGCGCGATAGTGTACCCTGTACTCTATCACTTAGATCGTCTAAAGAACTACCTTACTCTGTGCAAGGAGGCGTTGTCGACTCATCGGGCCCGACACGACCCGATTCGAACCTTCGACCACCGACCACGGCAAGGGACCGAGTTCACAGGCCCTTTCGGTTTCGATCTACCCCGCCCGCCGCACTTGCGGGCCCGACTATCCGTCTGTTCTGTTCCGGGCGCGCATTCTTAGGAGAGGTTCTTGCACGGCCCGACCCGCAGTCTGACAGAATCTAAGTGATCCCCTTACACCCGCAACAGAATGGACACTAGCACCGTCATTGCGCTCCCGGCTTGGGCCACGATAGTGGCTATTGTCATCGCGTCCCTGGCCTACTTATACGGGCGCACCCTCGAATCCCAACCTGTGGTCTTCAACCGCGTCCTCTACGGAAGAAAGGAGCCCGCTCTGAAGTGGGGCACCCCTTGGCGGGTCTCCCTGGACGAACACCATCGACACATGGAACATGCTTGCCCAGCCCATGGTGCCGGGCCCGCTGCGAAGCGCCGACGCCTCAACAACTCACCACCCCTCCCCGCGTATGGCCGGACCCCGATTCAGATAGTTTCGGACCGCCCCGTGCCATTGGCACACTCCGCTTGAGGAGACAGCGCACACCCCACTCAGCACGAAAAGCCCTGGAGGCTACCCTTATTCCTCTCATAATCCTCTCTATTTTAACTCCTGGACGGGGTCTCTATTCCCCTAGTAATAAATCTCTTTTCATCACACGACGAGCGAAACGCAAGGAAAAAAAAAACGATCGATTGGCTGCAGGAATAAATAATACAAAAAAAGAAGAAAACGAGTCGCAGTGGAGAAGTCCGATGGGAGAGGGCCGGCTCAACTGGGCGCACGAACAACGGCAGAAGAACGAAGTGATACCTAAAATGCCGAAACCCGAGTAGACGGGGTAACTCCGGCCCGGCTTCGCCGAAGAGACGGCCAACAACCTGTCGAGCCTAGTCCAAGTCCATCATCTCGAAACTCAGGCCGTCCCGACGACACACGTCCGCATATACCTCCCGCTCGGCGGCCCGACGCTCCAGACCCTCCGGCGTCTCCCAGAATCCCGACTTCTCGCCTTCAGACCGGTGGATGGCCAAAAGGATGGCGCCCAGGTAGCGGCACACGTCGGCAACCTCCCGCGATGTTGTCAGGGAGTCCAACGAGTTCACCAGCCGGAGGTCGGCGTCCAGAGAGCGCATCGACGACAACTCTGCCAGCGCGTGGGTCCGAGCATCAGGGAAGCCCCCGTCGGCCGAATGAACAGCCGATTGCTGTAGCAACAGCACGCCCAACAGTGACAGGCGCTGATCAGCGGGCACGGACGGATCCCCATGTAACCGGCGAGACTCGGCGACAGCCCGGTCCAAATCCCACTCCCTCTCAAACCACAGGGAGACTCGGGGAAATGATGGCACCTGAAAACCCATGGTGGGATAGGAAGGGGGACAGGTCTCACCCGCCGGAGTATGCGGCCGGGACGTCGATTCTCCTAACAGGTGATCGGCGACAGGAGAGATCGGCCGGCGGAAGTTGGGGCGAGGTCTTGGCGGGGGCCGACTGGACGAGGGTAGGAGAGATGGCGAGCGAGTGCGAACTCGCTTTCGCACGGGAGACGGGGAAGAATCACAAGAAGAGTTTGACGACGGAACGATGGGGCGGCGACAACAGCCCAAAGAAGGGCCGACCACCGGGGTAGTGCTTCGCCTGAACAGATCCTCGTTGGAACGAGGACAGTAGGAGAACAAGAACGATCGGTAAGGGACCGACGAAGATAACCCGACCAAGTCGGCAAAACGTGGGTCCGGGCGCAACAACGCAAACTCCCCATCCTCGACTTGACGCTCCCAGAACTCAAAGGAGAAATCACGCAAGTCGGTAGAGTGGGCCTTATATGCATCCGCAAACGACCGCCAACGCAAGCAGGCACGATGGAGGGGGCTACAGGCGTCACAGGCCCGACGCACGGGGCCGGGAAGCTTCTGGGGGGAGCCCTCCGGAACGTCCCACACGGTGCATAAGCGGTCGTGAGCGATGCAGTAGTCGCAGCGAGGGGACAGGGACCAGATCACGGACCCGGGTCGGCAGGGAGGCTCTCCACGAAACAACGCCAATTGACCGGTGGACACAAGACGAGGGGCCAGGGGAGTGCCAAGATCCCGTTGCAACGGGGCAGGCGACACGGCTGGAGAGAAAGAAGGGTCAAGGGCATCCGTAGCCGACTCGTGTTCAGAGGCGTCGATTCCCATCGAGGATAAACGATGAGGGCCGGCGATCACCTCCACATCCGAATCCGAATCCGAGTCGGAGGGTAGGAGAAGCAGGGTCGAAACGGGCGGGGCACCATCACGCTCCACGTCGATCTCCATCGAAGGCGAAGACCGCGCCCGAACCACCGGAGCAGGGGAAACACGCTTCACAATCGGGGCCGCCGACTCGGAACCCTCCGGATCACTCTCGGGACTCGGGAATTGATCATCCAGCCAGGCCGCCAACGGGAGGAAGCTAAACGAGACACCCGCTTCCGCCTCATCCAATGACGGCCCACCCGAGAACACAAACTCTTCCCGAGGGTCCGGTAGGGAAACCACTCGGACGAACGAGGACCACCTGTCGGCCTGGAGGAACGGCGGCACGAGGGAAGGAGGAAGGGGGCCCAGCAGACGGGTCAACACACCGGGGACCGATACGTTCTCTCGCGGGAACACACGAAAGGCGGCGACGTGGGCTAGGATAAGGAAGCGGTCCGAGATAAAGGCGGGGAGGCCGACAGAGGACGCGCAAGACAAGGCGTGCAGGATGAGGTGCTGAACGGGAACCGTAAGTACACGACCAAAGCAGACAAGTGGGGTGAACCTACCACCCAACGCCACAGGCGGGGAAAGAACGAGTCATTGGAGAGGGGAGTGTTGGCAGAGAGGAGGTGGGCGAGAAGGCCACGACCCAACTGCCCGAACAAGGGACGGACATCCTGGAGGGAGCCGTCCTCGCGACGCCAGATGAAAGAAGAGGGGAACGCATCGAATAAAACGCCGAAGTAGAGGTGCTGGGGCCCGAAGACAATTGGCTGCCACAAGCCGGCCTTCATCAAGCGGTCGAACTTGCCTTGCCACAGCATCCGGCGGGAGGATGACGGCAGCAGAGGCGTGGCAGGAGGGATGGGGAGAGTGGGGGCTCGATGCGAGCGGACGACGGGGGGCCAAACAAGGGAACAGCCTAGCAGAGTGCTCGGCGGCTTGGGACGGAGGCAAGTCCTCCATAGGACGGAGGGGCTCGAACGACTCCCGGTACGACGGGTCTCGCCCTTGCGCGATGGGCCAGAAGGCGGGAAACTCGACGAGCGACATAGAGGTGAAACGAACGAACAGACGCGACCAGGCTCCGACGACGGGGGAATCATCTGAGAGCCAAGGGGGGGCAACAACCCGGAGCGGTACAAGTTGGGGGACGCCATGAAGAAGGTTAGAAGGGGAAGCCCCAGCCTTATATGAGAGAACGAGCTCGTTCTATATCGAACTCGACCGAGGCGCGCAGCACAGCCTACTCGCAGCCAATACGAACAAAGGACGCGCGACTGAATTGAAAAACACCTACGCGGCACCACACGTGACCGCGGTGAAACACTTGATGGACAGGAAGAATCGATCTGCGGATGCCACGAGGCAACAGAAGCCGCGGGAGATTAAAATCCGCAGCCGATGCTTAGCTTAAGCGTATGGGCTGGATGGAATTTACGATTGGCAGGACGAGCTAAAGTCAAATTAACCCGAGAAACCGGGGCGACCGAGCCACGCCGACTCGAGACGAGTCGTTCCTAGGGAGGGGGTGATGTCACGGATAAGACCCGGCCCGTCCGCTCCGGCGCTGGTGTCGGGCCGTTGCGGGCCCGTAGCACGCAGCACGTGACGACGGGGAACATGCGCCCCAGTAGGAGGAACGCACACGTGGGAAGCACGTGACCGAGAACGACGCGTCGATCCGTCGCCGAGCCCAACTCGACACAAGGGGATTGGGGAGGAGTGCTAGGAGGTTAGGAGTAGCGCCTGGCCCGCAAGGGATGTACGATCGTCCCCTCTGCGGCCAGGAACGGGAGCGAGGAGGAGGAGTAGAGGTCAGGGTGTCCGATCACCCCTTTGCGGGCCCGCGTATATAAGGCGCGATAGTGTACCCTGTACTCTATCACTTAGATCGTCTAAAGAACTACCTTACTCTGTGCAAGGAGGCGTTGTCGACTCATCGGGCCCGACACGACCCGATTCGAACCTTCGACCACCGACCACGGCAAGGGACCGAGTTCACGGGCCCTTTCGGTTTCGATCTACCCCGCCCGCCGCACTTGCGGGCCCGACTATCCGTCTGTTCTGTTCCGGGCTGACGAGCCTCACTCGTCACGCGTCACACATCGTCACACTTAGTCATCCATCACAGTGCCGCCCAGGTTGGTTTTCCTTATTTATTTTCCATGTCCTACCTTAGTTCCTTTTCCTATCTTTATCTCCCCTCCTTTAGTTGCCATCCCCTAGTTTGCCTGATTTATAGGCCCTTGTTGCTCAGTTCATATTTCATTTTAGTTTTCATTTCACCTATCCCTTATTTATTTTGGCTATAAAAGCTTGTCTGTAGATAGCCAAATGCAGATTCCCTCTCCTGCTGTTTGCCTCCCCTTCTCTCTGAGTCCCCTCCTGAGTTCTGAGTTCTTCTGAGTTCTGAGCTTTGCTTTGAGTTGCTGAAGTGTTAGCCTTCCGGAGTTTGTTAGCTTGAAGAAGCTCCCTCCTTAGTTTTTGTTTGTCAGTTTGGCAAGCAAGCTCGACAGGGCGCGCGTTCTTAGGAGAGGTTCTTGCACGGCCCGACCCGCAGTCTGACACCTATACAATTATGCACATGGACTACTTTTCTTACTCATGATTTTCCCTGATTCTATCACACCTAACCTGCCCACTTATCCCCTCTAGTTAGAGCCTCAGGGGGGGGGGGGTGAAGCTCTAACTAGAGGGGATAATGAATATCCGCTGTGTTTCCTTAAACTCCCTTCTGGATGTTAGTGGACAGGATGTTAGTGGACAGGGAGTCTTTGGGGGGGAAGGGGGGAGGCCGGCTGGGGGGAGCGGGCTGGGGAGCGGGCTGGCCGGAGCATCAATGGATGATCACCGGATGACACGATGACAGCGAAGGTCATCATCGCTGTCTGCTGTCAAGTCCCGCCCTCTGCCCGCCCTCCCCCGCCCTCATCCCATCACTGCCATCAAAGTTGCTGATGGCTGTTGATCTTGGGGTCGCCCATGGTCCCGCCCGCCGTCCCGATCTGATGGTGCATCAAAAAAACGAAAGTTGTGCAGAATACTCTGCTGATACCAAATGTACAAACCGTTTATCAATAGCTTGAGTAGTTAAGGAGATATAAGCCTTTTGATCTAGTGATGGATGAGTCTGAAGTTAGTAGACATCTTTTATATGGGATATTTGGAGGATTTTAATATGGTATGAGTATGTAGGGCAATTTGGGTGTCAATACCAGTGTCAGGGGAGGTCATAGGTAGGTAATAGTGATCCTATCTGTAAGGGTCCTTTCTAATGACTTATCCTGTCCACTAACTCATGTTAGTAAGGGCTAACTATATACAGTATGGACATGTAGGTCCTTGAACATATATGTAAGTCTCTATATAAGGTGTTGGGACTGTCAGTAGAGGATATGAGACATAGTTGGCAAGAGGGGGGGCTTACAATCCATGATGTGCACTAACTTCCTTGGTATGGAAGTTGGTAGATATCTTCTACCAGTTTGGTTAGAAAGGTTACTGGGGGGAGAAACAGAGGCCATGGAACATCTACTAGAATGTCTTCTGTCCTGCTGAAGTCCTGGATTTATCATAGCTCAATATGTCCACTAACTTCCCTTTGATCACTTGGGGTAAGAAAACAGATGAGGGGGACAACAATGGCTTTTGAGGCCATGGGAGGTATACTGGGATGCCTGATGTCCTGCTGAAGTCCTGCACTTATAACAATATAGTTGATCATGCCTACTAACTTCCTTAGCACAGAAGTTAGTAGACATCTTTTATCACTTTGGTTGAGGAACCAGCCAAAGGGTACAAGTGTGACATGTAAGGTTATGGAAGGTTTCCTGAGAGGGCTTGTATCCTGAAGAAGTCCTAGATTTATAATAGTATAGTTGAGCATGTCTACTAACTTCTGTGCCTGCGAAGTTAGTAGACATCTTTGATTACTTTGGTTGAGAAAACATCTAAAGGGCACAAATATAGTATGTGAGGCCAGGGGGGTCTACTGGGATGTGTCTCATACTTTCAAAATCAAGAGTTCATGATAGTATATTTAACCATATCCAATAACTTCCCTGACCAGAAGTTAGTACACATCTTTCACTACTTGGTTGAGAAAACAACAGGTTGAAAGACATGTGGCATGACAGGCTATAGAAGGTCTACTGACATGTTTTCCTGCCATTGAAGTCCTAGATTGATGATAGTTTAGTTAACCATGTCTACTAACTTCCCAGCACAGAAGTTAGTAGACATATTTCACACTGGTTAAAAAGTAGTAGGTAGAGAGTCATATGGCATAACAGGCTATGGAAGGTCTACTGCGATGTTTTTTTATATTACCAAAGTCCTAGATTAATGTAATTTAGTTAACATGTCTACTAACTTCCCTGCAAAGAAGTTAGTAGACATTTTTCACACTGGTTAAAAAAGTGGTAGGTGAAGAGTCATATGGTGTAATGGGCTCTAGAATGTCAACTGACACATTTTCCATATTACTAACGTCCTAGATTAATGTAATTTAGATAACCATGTCTACTAACTTCCCTGCACGGAAGTTAGTAGACATCTTTCACACTGGTTAAAAAAGTAGTAGGTAAAGAGTCATATGGCGTAACAGGCTATAGAAGGTCGACTGGCATGTTTTCTATATTACTAAAGTCCTAGATTAACATAATTTAGTTAACCATGTCTACTAACTTCTCTGCACAGAAGTTAGTAGACATCCTTCACTACTCTAATTAGAAAAGCAGTCTAGCTGACTCTGACAGAATATATGTGTCATCCCATATCATACAAAGTCCACCAGGCACCTTGCATATTTTGCAAGAGGTCAATCAAAGATATCACTAACTTTCATGTCAGGGAAGTTAGTAGACATCTTCAAACTATAATATCTCTCTCTGATCTTCTGTGCTAGCTAGCATTACCTCAAGCTATCTGCAGCTTGAGGGTGGTAAATAGTATGTGTCCTAAAAAATTAGGCACTCATGTTGGCTGTAATTGATCATTTAGCACTCAATACTTGTACCATCTACTCTGTTAGTGTAGGTCTGACTGGGCTCCTAGAGATGAGATACATATAAGATTTAGGTGAGTATTAGGAGGGAGCATATTTTTGTACTGTTTAGAGCAGTACTTAACTAAAAGGACCAATATTGTGCCAGAATGGCAGTTAGTAGAGAGGATGAGTTGGAGAAGATAATGACTGAGATAGTAGAAATTCAGCTCTTAGTTGTTATTCAGGCTATATCTATATGCATAATTGTCTTAAGCCAGCATATTATATATGTAAGATAGGCTCCATAATATGCACAAATAGCAAATATGTCTATTAACTTCTTACCTAAAAGTTAGTAGACTCCTAATTTATCAGACCTATTCTACTATATAGACCGAGCATTTAAGTGCTGTATATGCATGTAGGAACATAGGAAGGACATTTCCTGTGATTTATAGGCCCAAATCAAGAGGACGATAGATATACATGCTAATTTCTGGCAGAAGTTAATAGACATATACTATAAAATTAGGTTTCAAGGCAATGCATCTAAAGTAGATTAGATGAGAGAAGTGTTTCTGAGCACCTACTAGGATCCCAAACAATAAATAGTTGTTGTTCTGAAATATGTCTGAATATGAGGTCGAAGGCAGGTTGGTCCTTAAGTGCAATTGTGCCTGGTCTCAATTGCAAAAATGACATGTCCAAAATTTAAGATATTGACCAAAACTTTATTGCAGACCGTTAGATATACTGGAAATGAACATATTTGGCGCTCAGGTGAGCCTTCCAACTGTCATGGATCTTTCACAATATCATAATCTATGTTATCTAACCCAAATATGATGGATGCACCAAGCTATCAACACTTTATATTGTATGGAAATACCTATAGATCCGGTGTCAGGGAGTATACAGCTCCCAGAAACTTCAGAGATTTCTGTCCCAGCATATCAGGAACAGCAGATATGGTAGCCCCTGTTGCACAGGTATTTGCCTTGCACTCTATATAATTGAGAAATCAGACATAGATTGGAATCATTAAGAGAGTTGTCCTGAGTCCATAGACCCCACACCCATCAAGATCTGCCAAGAATTGAGCTCAAAATAAATTTGCCATCAGAATCTGTCTGTCAGCACTAGGAAAGATGAAAATATCATAGGGAAGGTTAAAGGGGTGAAGGGTATTGATGGTCTAGTATCATATACAGTGTCATATCTTCAGGATGATTGCTTCAGGAGGCATATCCATGGACTTTACACTGAGATCCATTAGTATCATTTACCTGTGATGGGACCCACAAACTACTGATGGACTGTTTACTCACATCCCATCCATGGAAACTTGTTGTAAACTTACAGGAATACATAGAATGAAGTCCTACAGCATGTAATCAGTTCATTTAGACTATAGGCAAGCTTAGAGATAGCTCTTTAATGGCAGAGCAGCAATATTGTCTATATTTCAAGGCCTTAGAACAAGAGAGATGTCAAAGACAACAGGTACAATTGAAGCCATTCACAGAGTAGTTCTGCCTAGACTTCATTTATGCTTGCAAACCCAATCCTTCTTCCCTTATAACATATTGATTGATAGTCTCTTAATATTTAACCACTTATCAAGCTGATAAGTCAAGGAGATAAATATCAAACCATAGTACTGAATAGTAGGGTCCTCTCATGAGTTATTTATTATGATTAATGAAATACTCCCAAAGTTATAGGATAGTTATATATGATCTCTAAGTATTTGGCTACATATATCCCCAAGGAGTCTCAGGAGAACATCTATAAATACATTGCTAGATGAGATATTTCATTACATACTTCATTCATTTGGATTGATGCAGCGGTTCCTGAGTTACAATGTGTTTAATTGTTGTCTACTAACTTCAGGGTATTAGGTATATATGATTGTTATGTGTGATTAAAGACCTGTGACATGCATTTGGACCATTGAGTAGCTAATAAAATGGTCTCCTAAGTTATTCAACTTGGTTAGATGATTGGTAATGAACATATAGCAGTAGGAACTATGCATTCTGCAAGGCCCTGGAGTAAGTTTACTGCACTAGTTATTGCCAGCTATAGCATGCATGCAAAACATGCTAGTAGATATTCCATAGCCTACCATGTCACATATTTCTGCCCCAGATTCTCCTTGACTAGAGTAGTGGATTAGGACCACTAACTTCCATGCATTTATGGATATGGCATGTATATTATCTTCAATGAATCCCTTGAAAAATGTGGAAGGTACCTAGTAGACTCTCTATGACATTGAAACATACATTAGTATGCTCTGGCCAGAAAGTGATGTCTACTAACTTTTGTGCAGGGGACATTGCATTAGTTCAAAGGGCCTTAGCTGTATAAAAGACATACCAGTAGACTTCCTATGGCCTGCATATCCTCCTAGCTACCTTGTCAACCAACCCAGGGGAAAACATCTACTAATCTCTACTCCAGGGGAGTTAGTAGACATCCTGGATCGCAAGGGGGGGGCCTTGCCAACTGAAGGTGTCCACTAACTTCCAACAATGTAACTATTATAAATTTATAGCATAGAAGAGATCCAAGTGCCAGTGAGCTTTCCATTGCCAGACATGACACATGTCCTCCCCTCAGCCCAGCTGCTTTGTCAACTAAAGGGTTGGAAGATATCTACTAACTTCCTGTCTACTAACTTCTGTGCCAGAGAAGTTAGTGGACATGGTCAACTACACTATCACAAATGCAGGACTTCAGCAGGATAAAAGGCATTCTAGAAGACCTCCTATGGCCTTGCACGACACATGTCTCCCCCCTGTCTGCTTTTTCAACCAGTGGTGAAAGATGTCTACTAACTTCCATGACACAGAAATTGGTAGACATGCTTACCTATATTATTATGTGGACTTCAATGGTATAAGAAATATGCCAGTAGACCTTCCATAACTTGTCATGTCACATGCCTCTCCAGCTGCTGCTTTCTCAATTAAAGTAGTGGAAGATGTCTACTAACTTCTGTGTAGGGAAGCTAGTGGACATGGTCAACTAAACTATCATCAATTTGGGACTTTAGCATAAAAGAGACGCCAATGAACCTGTTATGTCATATATCCCTCCACTAGCTGCTTTCTCAACCAAAGTGGCTGAAGATGTCTACTAACTTCACAGGCACAGAAGTTAGTAGACATGCTCACCTATATTATGATGAATTTGGGACTTCTGCAGGATAAAAGTACTCCAAGTAGACCCTCCATAGCCTGACATCTCACACTTGTGCATTTTCAGCTGCTTCCTCAACCAAAGTTATAAAATATGTCTACTAACTTCTGTGCACAGAAGTTAGTGGACATGGTCAACTAAACTATTATTAATCCAGGACTTTAGTGCCATGAAAATATGCCAGTAGACCTTCTAGTCTGTAGTGGCAATATTATTCCTCTACCAGCTCCATCCTTAACCAAAGTGGTGAAAGATGTCCACTAACTTCTGTGCTAGGGAAGTTAGTAGACATGATTAACTATATTATCATAAGTGGAGGACTTCAGCAGGATGAAAGACATTCTATGGCCTGTCTGGCAACCCCCCCTCCCCTCCCCCCAGATGCCCTCGTAACCAAGGTTAGTGCACATTATAAATTGTAAGCACCCCCCTTGCTAACTATGTCTCAGATCCTCTACTGACAGTCCCAACACCTTCTATAGAGACTTACATATTGATACCCAAATAATAAATTGCCCTACATACTCATACCATATTAAAATCCTCCAAATATCCCATATAAAAGATGTCTACTAACTTCAGACTCATCCATCACTAGATCAAAAGGCTTATATCTCCTTAACTACTCAAGCTATTGATAAACGGTTTGTACATTTGGTATCAGCAGAGTATTCTGCACAACTTTCGTTTTTTGATGCGCCATCAGATCGGGACGGCGGGCGGGACCATGGGCGACCCCAAGATCAACAGCCATCAGCAACTTTGATGGCAGTGATGGGATGAGGGCGGGGGAGGGCGGGCAGAGGGCGGGACTTGACAGCAGACAGCGATGATGACCTTCGCTGTCATCGTGTCATCCGGTGATCATCCATTGATGCTCCGGCCAGCTCGCTCCCCAGCCCGCTCCCCCCAGCCGGCCTCCCCCCTTCCCCCCCAAAGACTCCCTGTCCACTAATATCCTGTCCACTAACATCCAGAAGGGAGTTTAAGGAAACACAGCGGATATTCATTATCCCCTCTAGTTAGAGCTTGTCAGGGGAACCTCCCTTTCGGCCCCTCGGAGACGATTCCGATTCCGGTCCGACTCCGGTTCCGACTCCGGCGATCGCATCACCGCCTCCGTCAGGCGCATCGCCGCCCCCCCCCTGGCGATCCCCCTGGGACCTGGCCTGCGACATGGCGCAGGCATACTGCACGGAGCAACGATCAACCTTGGCGCGTCAAGAGCGCAGTATATAGTTCCGCTACCTAGCAGGCGGACCCTTAGAGTTTCTTCTCTTTGGATCCTCCCCTGCTAGGTCAGCCTCACTTGTATTTGCTTACTTCTATTCACTCTTTGGATCCTCCCCTGCTAGGACCTTGATCTCAGGCCTCCGGGGTTGCCCTTACAGAGCTTCACCCCCCCCTGAGGCTCTAACTAGAGGGGATAAGTGGGCAGGTTAGGTGTTCTATCAATTTCATTCTAGTATTCATATCTCTGTTTTGTATTTGGCAGATCCATGGATTGCCCTGCTCTACTAGGTGCATCTGGGGATCTAGCTCATCAATCTATCTTGCTAGCTCTTTCGAAATAGTATCATCGCGTCAAAGGATTATTGGTTGAGGGTTTTGGTTGCTGAATAAAAGAGAGTTCCGGTTACTGTTTATTGGGTTTCAGTTACTAGTCGAGAGTTTAAGGCAGTTAGTTCCTGACTCGAGACAACTCAGAGGGTTTAAGGCAGTTAGTCCTGATCCAACGAGTATAAACTCTCCGGGGATTGTATTGGCACTTCTCTATTGCGGAGTTTCGTCGATAGTATGCTTTGGGGCACACAAAATCAACATTTTTCGCAAGAAACTCGTATCTACCCTACAACCTTACACATCTGTGCCAAGGCTCTGTTCACAGGGGCCTGTTCTCGCACAAGGAGAAGACGATTTTTGGGTTTTGTGACTTTTCCCACTCGACATTATACATCTCTCTCTCTACGACAAGTGGAGTTTGGTTGTTTTTGTGGGTTAGATTAGTTAGAGAGCTCATTTGCTGTCTGCACTCCGCACTCATCATCGGATTACATAAAATGACTGCCTACTCATATTGCATGACTACATACCTATAGGTCCACAAGTAGCCGATCCAAGGGGGGGTTCAAGATCTGAATCACTGATAGAGGGTCAGAAAGTTTTTACCGACCCTTAGGGGACCCTCCTGCCATATCGGGTAATATGTTCCTATGATTAGATTATTGATGCAATCAAAAACTAGCATAAAAAATTCAGCAGGGGCAGAAGCAGAGTCAGACTAGAGATGGAGATGTCAGCCAAGGGGCAGTTCCCTGACACACCTAAAGCTAATATCCTACTGAGCACAAGAATATCTTGACACATCTTTTGTAAGGGCAACCCCAGAGGCCATCTTTAACAAAATGAGAAGGTAATTATTAGTATATCTACCTGATGGTTTTCTACCAATATATAGAAAACTGCTATAGCTCAACAAAAGAAGTAAAGCAAATACAGGGCCACCATACAGCTCACTATAGCAACCATATACAGTTTTTTCAATAGTTGAGTGGCATGTTCTTTAACCTGGTGCTGACTCTCTTGAATTATCTGGTATGCACCTGTTGTTGGAAGGACATTAACTGATTCAACAGTGCTTGAGTTGTCATGTGAAAACAATTGCACCAGTGAAAGGCCTTCTTCTCCTCCCATTTGAGCCCAGAATGCTATAACATTTTTTAGTAGAGTTAAATGATATGGTACCCTGAAGATACATACATTTCTGTTTCTCTACCACTTTCAACAGTGGATATCTTAGGTAGTTGGCTAGATCTGGAGTTCTAGGATCATATCCTTGCAATGTTTGTATAGTACAGAGCTCTGTATAAGCAGACTCATCCAGATAGGCTGCCTCATAGTAATCAATGATCTGTAGTGGTGGGAATCCAAGATCAAGTGCCTTATTAGAGCTTAATCTTTGGTGCCCTTCTGCATCCAAAGACCAAAATACCAGATCTTGCAACTTTGAAGAACCATAGAGTAAATCACTTATATGACAGATAATAAGGAATCCCTTGGGACAGTTCAAAGATTTATCTGTGAGATGAATTATAACCTGGTGAGCAATTACAAGGCCTGCTCAAAGTATTTAGAGCCAATTTCAAATTTAATTTGTGTCTTACCATAAGTATCACATTGATCAGGTGAAACTTTCAAAAAGGACAGCAAATACGAAGCTTGACTTTTCCATATCCTCTGGGTTTCATCGGATGTGTCAGGGTCAGAAGTACTTGCAGTAAAGAGAACAGGACTTCCAGGACCTATACCAGGTCCTACTGCCAGACTGGTATTATTAATCACCTGAAATCATAGAATAATTTGGCAGCTTACGATAAAGATTCATTGTGAAGCCACCGATAAGGGTAGGATATACTCCCACGCCATGTCTGACATTGGGTTTCCTGTGATGCATCACTAATTGCTACCAGTTCATAAGAGTGAGGATTCTTGTGATATTTGACAAGCATATTCTGCTTGGGTTGGAACCCTACACAGGATTCGGGATGCACATGGCGAGTATTCATTGGGACAATATCCAGAAGAACATCCACTGGCAGTGCCTTGACTAATGTAGTCAATTCCCCAGGTGGTGGTGCATTTATCCAGTGGGGACCAAGATGGTGTAGACAAGAATCCACACTTGTTTCACAATATGCATGACCAGCTGTGGAATCAGGCTCATCCACCCCAAGACATAGTTGTTTGGTTGCTATATTGAACTGGACTTTTGTTGGCTAGGCTTTGTTAAGTATAGTATCTGGGGGACAGTGTATTACTATCAACATACCACTGCACAGGAACATGATCGATGATCATCAATAGCTTGCATAGCTGACTGGGCTCATCTAAGAAATGATTGACATGAGGGAGAAAATATCAATGCTCACAGGATATGCGCATCTCTATCGCATACATATCGATCAAGTCCTGAAATGACTGTCTCTAATAGATAGGCTCACAGCATGAAGATATATCTTGACCCGATCTTCTGGGGGGAAATAATAGTGCAGCAGATATGCTGGCACAAGTTCTATATCAAATATCAAATTCTGTATTTCATTCACTAAAGTCTACAAACCTCCATGATAGACAGCCATGTAGAATATATCATGATTGACAATACCATAAAGTTGTTGTATGTGAGGATGCCTAAAATACCTTCCATTAATTATATGTCATAATATGCAACCATATACCTGATATTCTGCATAAGTTTTATCTCCTTATCCCAGTTCTACATAAAAGTTAGTAAATCTCATCTGAGCACTATACTAAGAGGTACCTGATTGGGTACTGGGCTTGTGCGATAAACTGAGACTGTTACAGTCTCAGCATTCAGTCGTGCTTTATAAACCTTTTTTGTTCGAGATTCTGATTGAGATTCCAATGGGTGAAGCAATTCCTCTTGCAGATAGATATCACCCAAGCGGATTTGGCGAAAGTTATATGCTAAGGGCCAAAGGGTTAGTGTTGAAGTCTTATCCAGAAGGCTGCTGTACTAACTATTACTGACAGATGGGGCACTGGCAGGCTGTGAAACGCGGGAAACCGGGGTGTGGGTGGGAAAGGAAAGGACCAGATAGAACACTAGGGAGGTGAAGAGAAAAGGTGACTCTGACACTCACTCTAAACCAAAACCAAAACAAAACAACTCCAACAACCCAATGTAGTAATTAATCCTTCCAATACAATGCTCGGTAACGTTTGTGTGTGTGTTCGGGGCTCCTACTGAAGTATACAGTAGTTGCAATCCAGGAGATAGTCGATAGTTTGTGTATTTGTAGATAGTAACGGTGTAGACTTGGTCCGCGCGCGCGGCAAGGGTCGTGGGAACGATAGGTACTCGTATATAGTTTCGCAATTCAGTATCGGTCCAACGGCGTTATCGGTTCTTTGATTGACAGGCGGCGTCTGTCAACGATCGTATTCAAATGCCCTTCGGGCCGTAGTCGTTCCGTTTCCGTGTTCTCGTGTGCGCGTTCTTAGTCCGAAAGCCCCTACCCTTTGGTACGCAGGCTATGAATGCAATCCAACTGGGATTCACTGTCCTTCTAGGTACATTATGGGCCCATTATATACTCCTGCCCCCGTCACTCCGTCACGGTGCTGCGGTCACCTCGTACCGCCTCCGTTGCCCGTACCGCCTCGCGAGGCTATCCCCCGTTGCTGCGTTTCCTTGACGATTCGTAAGCATTAGGTGAGCGGCTTAGCTGAGCCTTACTCAGCCTTACTAACGCTTATTCAGCGTTTCTGGCTCTCCTTTCGCCCCATCCTCGCCTTCGCGCGTCCACCCTCGGCTGTCCACCAGCCGCCGCGTCGCCCGCGCTTCATCTCCCCCAAAATAAAACTTTGAGTGCCCCCACTCAACTTCCTTTCCCACAGTCGCGGCTGTACTGATGGTTTCCGTCTCCCAGAACAGCCTCTTCCTTGCCATTTATAACCCTCCGCTTGGCAGTTACTCCCATCACTTACTGCCATGTCTTTCCCCACCTACTTCGACGTCTCCGACTTCGCTGTTGATCCGCGATTTCCTGTCGTCTAACCTTGCACGCCGATCCCTTTGTCTCCGCAAGGCTTTCGAATTCCTCCGCCATCTATGCCCCTCGAAGTCTCCGTGGGTCCCAACGGAGAGTCGGTTATGCCTCGTCTTCATGAGCATCCGTCTGCCGTTAATACTCCAGACGTCCAGCGCGCTATCCGTTGGCGTTCTCGCGTGAGTCCATTTCTGCTGTGTGTCGCCCACCTCACAATCCTGGATAGTTCATGACAAAATGCGCATACTGCATTTTGAACAATCTTCCCTGCCGTTTCAGATGCTGCGGCGTCCCCTGCGCCAACTGTCTCTTGGCCGCCGACGATGACTGCTCGTTTACGAATCCAGTCCTTTTCCTCTCGTCGCTTCGGGAATGGCGTAATGAAGAAATTCGCGACCTGGGTCGCGAGCTGGCAAGACAGATCAGTGATCCATTCCAGCTTGGTACATGCTCGTGGCTTCCCGTTAGTCCAACTAATTTCCTCCAGCCATCTGCCTCAATCACGCCGTCGAGCAGACGGATCGCGCTGCCCAAGGTGCCATTGCCTTATTCGAGGTCCGTTCTTCTGCCTTCCCTTTGCCTCAACTGAACCCTCGTAGACGACCGCCCAGTCATTCAAAGGCATCTCCGCTGACGGGGTATGCTGACCTCATTTCCCTGCCCGACAACTCTCCCCATCTCGAGCGTGTTCTCACGCACTGCTTGAGTTCTCGGGTGTTCGCTCCGGAGGCCATGTCGTCAGCTTGATTACGTGGTGATGCGCTTGTTGACGCGTCGAGTCGGCTGGCCCGACTTCGTTTCTTGGCTTCTGTATGAGTCGACCAAGGTAGCTAGAAGCACCTGTTGCTGTATTTTAGTCGGTCTTGAATCAACTTTATGGGCCAAGATGCCCGTTTCACGTAGCTTTTCTGGTATTCGCGTGAGGATCTCTATCCCCGAGTCTTCGCGTTTCGATGGGTCTGATTCCTCGTCTTCGTCTGACGGCGCCGCCACTTTCGTAACTGCTGACCCAGCTCCATCCCGCTGGAAGCCTCAGCTCATCGCGGATGCCGTCGAGGTGGTCTTTGACGCGGCGGGACGGGCTATCTTTCCTCCGGTTAGCCCGCAGCCCTACCCCGCTACTTCATCCGAAGTCGTTCGCGCTATAGCTATGCGTCCGCTGGTGAGTTTTCTTCCCAAATTGGATATGTCTGACTTTCCTAGTCTCTTCAATCGTGTTCCGACTGCCTCGAGCGAGGTCTGGCCTGTACATTCCGAGCCATGGGCATCCCTTGCCCGCCATGTGCTGCCGCCGGCGCCAATTCTTGCTGCTTTGTCGACCCCGTCAACTTCGTTGTCGCCATCAACAATTTCCGCCAGGCGGAGCTCGCCGAAGTCCGCCGCGATCTTTCGGGCCGTGTTGCCGATTCCAGCGTTGACTTAGAGGACGTTGGTGAGTCTCCGTCCCAGTTCCTAGCCCTCTTGCTTATGCGTCCAGACTCCTATTATGAACACGCTGTTCGTCGTGTCAACCGGGTGGCTCAAGGTGCCATCCAGCGCTTCCAGGTGAGGACTCTAGCCCGCGTTTTTCGCCACTCCAAGTCCTAGATCACGTCAAACGCCACGTATGGCCTCGTTGCTGATGGTTATACCGCGTTCATCAACGCTTGCCCAACTCCTTCTTTCTTGGGCGCGTTCATACACTTGGCGGCGGAGTCTGGGGTCGTTCATCCCTCTATCCAAGCCGCAGCTGCTGAGCGCGTCGCTACTTTGGCCCGCTCTCAGCTAGAGTAGCGCCGCGTGTTTTGACACGTAATACGGTATGACCCGTCTATCTTGATTAATTGCTTGCTGATGGTTGCCGTTGTTAGGTTCTTTAGATCCGTGCTGACGCGTCCCTGTCCAACGCATAGCCCGTTTCCTATTTCTCGTTGTACAGCATCTCCACAGCCCATAGCCAGTGCCCTATCGTCTAGCAACCTCTTCGTGTACTTCCTATAAAGTGTACTTAGTAGATCGTGAATCTACATCAATCTCATCTCCCAACATTTGAAATGTCTTCTTCTTCCTTGATCCGCTTGTCTACTCAGGAGCTGGCCTCCATTGAGCAGATCCTCCAGGAGATCCGCCACCAGATCCCGCAGGACCCTGTGGCCCGCGACATCTTTCTCGTGGAACGCGCCACATTCGTGGTTAGTCGTCCTCGTGCCCTAGACCCTTGAGCTTATGCATTTTAGCTCACGCTTATACCCTGCATCACTTCTTTTGTGGAAAATGCTTCCGCAGCTGAATGCATTTTCTCAATCCGCTCGGCGATGGCCCGCCACGGCTTCCGCATCGGCGGCCCCTTCGGCCGTGTCCTGGCCGACATAGTCGTGTTTTGTTCCGACATTTCGCGTCTCCGCCGCGCCGCGCGCGGTGCTCAACGCGCCCCGACCGTGCACACAGTTTCTTCCTCCTCCGATTCCGACCCGGTGGCGGCCGAGATTGCCGATCATTCGGCCCGTCTGGTTGCGGCCGAGTGTCTCCGTGCCTCGCCCCCCGGCTTATGCCGTACCAACTCCACCAAGTTCTCCCAGCGAGATGCCGAGCCTAGAGCCGGTTCGGATCGTTACCGACTCCGGCCACCTTTCTACAGGTATGTGTCCCCTTTCTTTTGCGCTTAATTTGACCTCTAATAGTGAGTTTTCTAGCTCCACCTTCTCCCATCACTATGCTTTTATCCCAGTTTAGGGATCTCAGCTCGGGCCCTCGTCTTCCCGTACGCAATTTCTAATTTTGACCCAAATTTTTCTTAATTTGTATAGGTTCAGTCGCCAACTCCAATTCTTGTGTCGAAATTGCAAGTTTCCAGGCTATTCCAGCAAATGCCCCCGCGGCCTCAAATAAACGTGCTCGATCCATCAGTCGATCGTCCCCGACATCAGCACGCCCCCAGAAGCGGCAGGGTACGCGTGTCCCCTTTTGCCGTGCTTCCATACTGAAACGCGGATGTTTCAGATCTTCAAGGAAGGCGCCTACCCATCCCGCGGGCATCACCGCCTTCCCGCACTCCCCAGCCTCGCTCAGAGGCCGCCTCCCTCCAACATCTCCTCGACATCGAGGCTCGCATACGCCTCCTCGAGCGCCAGCGCGATTGCGCCGCCTGGACCCTCGACACCTTCTATCACAGCGTCGCGCCCAGCTCCGCCAGCTCCTCGGAAGAAGTCGGCGGCCTTGCACCCCTCGGCCCGGTAGGTGACGCGTACATCTTCTATTAGTCACTGACTTTTCCCAGTCTTCGTAAGCGCTGTTCGTACTGCGGTACCCTGGGCCACCGCGTGCACCAGTGCTCTGCACTCAATTAAACTGTAACTTTACTTGTATCTTCCATAGACCCTTGTGAATGTATGCTGATGCGCCTGGTGCGCCATCGTTCCATCGGATTGTTCGGATTAGCCGCGGGCTTCCCTGTCAACCGGTGTCTAACCCAATTTGGGTTGGGTCGCGATGCGCCCACCTCTTCTCTCAGAGCGCAATAAAATCCTTTGGGATGTAATAGAAGGCTTTTGTGCCTCTTCATTGCTCTCCAGCCCCAGTCTCAACGACGCTTTCCAACAGCAGAATTTTTCCACGTCGACATACTCGACTATGCCTCCCCATGTGCTTCCCAACGGCGCCGCCTCTCGGTTATCACAAGATGTTAGCACGATCCGTGCTAACTCCTTCGAGGACAAGGGAAAACGCTTTAAGTTTCTACTGCGGGCCGCCCTTCACGCGGTACGGTTATTTGCCGAGCCTAGCTTATAGTCTGAGTTTGTTCTTTTCACTTTTCTAGGTCACCGTTTTCAATCAGTGTTCCTCCACTGTTCTTTTGGAAGAACATGATGGCGAGTCCCCTGCTCGCGCCATCATTCTCATCGCAGAGGCTTGTGCGGAGTGGCTCGATCCCGCCTTGCTGGAAAAAGGGAATGCGCAGTCCCTCATTAATCAACTGCACGCTTCCGCTGCTGAACTCGCCCACATCTACCTCGCTCGCCAGTGCAACTTTGAAGGCCACAGCGCCATTCACGTGGCCGGGCACCTCCCCCAAAACGAGCCAGAAAAGGTGCGTTCTCTCTCATTTTTCTTTTCTCTCAACTGACTCTATATTCTAGCGGACCATCAAGAAACCCCGTTTCTCGAGCATGCCTCGTCTTGACGAGCATACCGGTACGCTTTCACCCATTTCCTCACTAGTGAGTGCTCATTTCTTGACAGATATACCAGCTAATCCGGGCTCCAAGATCGCCGAGACTCTGGACTCGCCTGTTATCTTGGCTCCCCAACCGACTTTCGTGAGTATTTTTCTTGCCTACACGCGTTTTCTGACGCGTTCTAGGTGTTATCTGTTCTTCGCGATGGCAGCGCTGAGCCTGTCGATAGTTCTAAAGTTTCTACGCGCGGTGCGTTGTAGAACGTTAGGATTTTGGCGTTGACTAACCCAACTTTGTTAGCTCTGTCCCCAGAGGCTGCCGTCTTCACCCCAAAAGGCGACTTTATCCGCGAGGCCACCCCTGCCGCTCCCGTCGTGGTGGACAATAGCCCTCGTGGCTCTTTGCCTGCTGGTGCTTACGCCCGTCCTCCGTCTGTCGACAACCATGGCGACCCTCTTCATTATCGGTATCCGACAGTACCTATCCATGCCCCCATGGAAGGACATTCGCGACCCGTCCCAATCTTCGACATTCGCGGTCCTTCTCCTCCCATCTATCCGGTGCCTTTCGGGCCTCCACCAGTGGCTCCAGTCTTGCGTCCAGCATCTACTGCGTCGTCTCAGCACTCCATTCAGTCCGCTCCGCGTCCAAAGGAGGGATGGATCGACGTCCCACGGAAACCCCATCGACGTAGACGCGCCGCGTCCTCCCAAACGTTCGATTCGACAGATGTCTGGTGCCTCGCCGGGTCCCTCTGCCCGCTCTCGTGGTCCCGCAACCAAGGTTCCCGCCGCCTATGTCAATGCGGCAACTGCTCCAGCATATATTCCTGGTCCAGCTATCCCGGTCGAGCATCTCAACAGTGCTCCTTATCCCAGTACGTTGCTTTTACAGGTTTTTCCTTGTTTGCTAACCATTTCATAGTCCGCTACAACTATGAGCCTGCCGTCGACCTCTCTGGTTTGACCGTCAACTTAACCGACGCCAACCAACACGACATCCTCTCCATCTTTTCCGAGATCGCCATGGGAGATTTGGGATACGGGCGCTGGCTAATGCATCGCGCGATGCTCGAGGCCCGCGTCAGCGGCTATATCGCTCGTCCCTTGTCGATCCCGATGTATGCCACTGTGCCTCTCCATCAGGTGAGCTTTTTCTACCTTGTAAAGCCAGCAGCTTTACTGATCTTCCTTCAGCGCCATCCCGGCTGTCATCGCTACATCATTACCATCGAAGGGATGCTCGTTTCTAACGAGTGAACGCGCCAACGACAACGTCGTCCTCAAGATTTCCTCTCTCGCTCATCATTCCTTTTCGCTCTCAGTCTCCGCGGTGCCCCGATTCGCCCGCGTGTACCTTTTGTAGGATATCGGTGATGTGGTCGTTGCGCTGTGTTCTGTTATCGTCGCTATCGTGTTTTTCCGCTGTCGTGTACTGTCTGTAGTTGTGTAACCCCCGCTCCCTCATATAGTCTAGCCTTCGGGCTCCAAAATATATGTTTTTTCTGCCTTTTAACGCGTGACTTTTAAGTTTTAGTAGCTTTCGTTTGTGTAGCTGATTTCCTGTCCCAATCGGGCTGATCTTGCAATCACGTTGTCGCGTTCCGGTTACTTAAACGGAGAGTCTTCGGACTTTGTTAGAATATGGTAATTCCATTGTCTTTCGCGTGGCTTTGGTGGCCGCTTTGTTCTCCTTAAGCCATTTTCGTGATTATCAGCTTCCGAGCCCTGATCCTCGTGATCTGACTCTGCTGGCTCATCATCTGAGTCTGATAAAGGTGTTAGAGGTGATCCCATGCCTCCGGCATCCTCGGCATTGTCGGCATTGTTGATGCGGAGTTTGATACCATCAAACTGGAAATCAGGCCCATGATATTCCAATTCTTCTTCAGGTTCAGCCTCTAATTCATCCAGAAGTTGCTTTGATGCATCAACTAAGTCCTCAATGTGCGTTCCCACGGTCAGCTTGCGGCGTTGATGGAAGGGAATAACTCTGAATCTTCCTATTTTCTTCTGCCACACTGCCCCATTGAGTTCTGCCACAATATATGCTCCTCCTTTAGTCCTTCTGATGACCACTACTGGTCCAGCCCAGCGACTTCTATTACGAGCACTAGTAGAATCTTCATCTTCTGAATTCTTGACCAAGACTATATCACCAGGTCCAAATTTGTGATCTTTGATAGTCTTCTTGTACTTTTCTGCATATTCCTTTGCAGATAGAGCTCTTTCCTGTTGCATTCTTGATTTCATTTCCTCTACATGGGTGACATGTTTTGCTAAGGCCTTGGCTCTTAAACCAATCAGTTCATCTGTTGAGATGATGGCATCAGGAAATTCTGACAACCAGGTGATTTCTGATATATCCAGAGGTAAAGTTGGGTGTGCTCCACAGACAGCAAAGTATGGTGAGCATCCCATTCCTCTTCTGATGGTGATCCTGTCTGCCCATAGTACCTGGTGGAAGAACCAGTACCATTTGTTCAGATCCCCTCCTGTTGCTTTATATAGGGATTGCCTCAGGTCCCAATGTCCTCTTTCAATGATACCATTTGCCTGAGAGTTGTATGGTGCAATTTTGATGCCTTTGATCCCATACTTGTGTTCTAACCATTTGATGGCTGCCACAAATGGGGTCCCATTGTCTGTGACAATCTCTTTAGGACAACCCCATCTGCAGATGACTTCTTCTAGCAAAAATAGCCCAATAGACTTTGCATTTTGCTCTCTAATAGCCCTTCCCTCTACATATCTGGAAAGAGCACATCTGGCATTTACCACAAAATGGCATCCATGTGACTTTTCAGACATGTACATCACATCAGAGTGAATTTTCTGGAATATCCCAGGAATTGCTGCAACCACTGGTGGTGCCCTTGTTAAATTCAATCTTCTCTTCTGGCAGAGTGTGCAGGTCTTGATATACCACCTAACATCATTCTCCATGTCAGGCCACCAAAACCTCAACTCCAACAGAGCTTTGGTTGCAAATGAGCCTCTGTGTCCCAATGAATCATGAGCTGCCCTCATCATATACATCCTATATGGTTTATCCACCACTAGTTGATGCATTGATTCTTTTCCTCTTTTATATAGCTTCCCTTCCTTGCTAAGGAAGAACTTGGAGGCCAACCCCACAAATCTCTTGAATTTCCTGTTGTCACTCATTCCAGTTGGTCTTGTCAAGGTGTCTTGTAACCATTCCTTCACCAGCAGCATTTTATCATCCAACATCTTCACACTCCTTGATCTGTGAGCTTCATCATAGGGTTCCCTCTCATTCTCATCCTCTTTGAGAATTTCATCAGGAAGCAATTTATCCTCATGCAAATCTGCTTGAAGATAGGCAGGCATGGCCAGTCCCTCTGCCTTGTATGCTTCTTGAACCAGAGTGTTGTATGCTCTGTTCTCTTCTATCGCTTGACCAATTTCCATTTGAAAGTCTCTGACAGATTTAGGCAGGTTGACCATCTCCTGGACATAACCTCCTCTAGTATCAATGTCAGTCTTGAAGTCCTCAAAATCCAAAGGTTGATCTATGTCATAGTCCCAGTCTTCATGTTCCTCAGGAGGTTGGCTTGGCTCAAAACCATCCTTATCTGGTGGCCAGACTTCATCTCCTGGTTGAGACTCTCTTCTAGACAAACCATCTGGAGGGAAAGTGGCTCCCTTCACATGCTTGAGCTTGAATTTGAACATCAAAATTTGTTCAATCCACCTGTTGATGGTTGCATTTGGACCCATTCCAGGGTTATTCAACATCCCTTGAATATACTTGGCATCTGTCTCAATGACCAATTTTCTGCAACCCAGCAACCAGTACTTCATAGCTTCTAAAGCTCTCTTGAGACCATAAAGCTCCCTTTTTGGCTGAGAGAACTCTGCTTCTCTCCTGTTCAAAGGAATTGATGCAAACTTTGCATAGTAATGCTTCTTTTGATCCTTGGGGTCACACTGATAGATCTGAAGGCCCACGGCCATCCAAGAAGTGTCAACTGCCATGACAATGTCAGAATCCCACTCATAATTCAGTGGTTTGAGGCTTGGTGCATTGATCAAGGCTTCCTTTAGCCTGACCATGGCCTTCTCCTGTGCTTCTCCCCACACAAACTCCACATCTTTCCTGACTAGTTTCTGGATTGGCCTTGCCAAGATAGCATAGTCCTTGATGAACATTCTGAGCACTCCAACAGTTCCCAGAAATTTTCTGACATCAGAGGCATCCTTCAAAGGTCCCCATCTGGCAATTACTCCAACTCTGTCTGCATCTGCAGTTCTCCCTTCAAATGAGCACAGATGTCCAACCACATGGAACTTTTCTGCACATAGGATAGACTTGGTGCCTGAGAATGTCCCTCCACAGTATTTCATTCTTTGAACCACTCTGTTCAAATTCTGGAAGTGCTCCCAAACAAATCTCCTAATGCCTGGGTTCTCAGGGATTGGTTCAGGTGTCCCATCTGGTAGTTCATATCTTGATCCTGGTCCCCTCAATGGTACATCATCAATATAGGGTTGTGTGACATGTGGAATTTCATCTTGAAGAATGTAAGTCACATCATCATGGAAAATTGGAACACTGTTGGTCCAACCCATGGGCAACTTGACCAGTCTCATAGCCCCAAATGGTGTCTGGAATGTGGTGAAGTCTCTTGAACTTTCAGCAATATCCCTGGCATCATATCCAGAATAAAGGTCCAGACAACCACCACATGCTCTTCCTGCAAAGTGGTTGGCTAATTCTTCTGTTGCTGGTGGTATACCTGAATGTGCAATAGTAACAGCATTCAAGGGCTCCAGGGCATGTACCAATCTGATACTCTTGCCATCCTTCTTCAAAACTCCAAAGAACTTGCTCCTATAAGATGCATTGGATGGTTCATAGACTCCAGCATCCAACTTTTTCTTGATCACTTTGCAGAATTCCTCTAATTGGCCTCTGGGGATTGGGATTGTCCTCTCAACCCAAGTTTCATGCTCAATAACAGGGAATTCCACTGGTGGAAAGAAGTCATGGCGGAAATCCCCACGCTCATTCTCAACCCAGGCAAATCCATCTTCATGATTCCCAACAAGCTCATGCATCAATTTGATCTCTTCAGGCTGAAGGAAATCTGCATGTCTCTTCTCCATGTCTTCTGCCCTTTCTTTGGTGTATCTCTTGCCCTCCTTATACCCTTGTGGTCTTGGGTTTAAAGGTGGCATATCAGCCAGAGGATCACCCTTGATCTCTCTCTTGATCCTATATCTCTCAGGCAGTTCTGTATAAACAGGCCTGACTTTGAGTCCAACTGGCTTGTACTTCTTTCCAGCAAATACAGAGGCCACCTCTTCAGGCTCTTGACCAACTTCTGATTCTTCCTTGTGTGACATGATGAAGTCAATTGATTGACAGCAGAAGCACCTCTCAACACCATCCATTTCATGGGTTGTGTGCATAGTCTCCCCTTCTGGTGTCTGTCTTGTCCTGTGTTTTCCAATTGATTCCTCCAGTATATTGGCAAAGACCTTGTGTGGTACTCCTTCCACATCCTCCACCTTCTGTTGTTGATAGCTTTCAAATAATTCCTTAGCATTTGAGTCCTCCTTGAAACAAGATGCAGTTGACTTAGAGGCAGCCAGATAAGCTTCCACAGTCTTCATTGAAGTCATTTTGCCGCCTACAGGTTTGTACAACTGATCTATTGAGGCTTTTCCATCCTCATCAAACCCAATTAGCACGGCAATCTCTTCTCCTTGGCATAAGCCTGCCAATTCATCGAAGTCTGGTGAAAACCCTTGCCCAAGTTGGTCTCTACTGAAGCAGGTGGAGCAGAATCCTTGACTTTATGAGCTCCAGCACTGTTCTTGTTCCTGTCAAAAGTGGGTACAGTCCAATTTCTGCCAGTATTTGGGTCTGTCACAGTCAAGATCTGATGTTCTCCTTCATGTGCCATTCTGCTCTTGGTCAAAACATCAAAAGGTCTGCCCAGCAGGACCTTGTAGGCTGGTCCCTTGATAACATGCACTTGCAGGAAAATCTTGAATTCTCCCCATCTGAACATAACATTCCTTGCCAGTCCCATAGATTTCTCCAGTTGTCCATTTGCTGATTGCATGTAAATGTTGATTGATGGGTCCCACATCAAACCACATGCTTGTGCTGTCTCCAATGACATAGACACAATCTGAGATCCAGAATCCAGAACACATTCAATTGGTCCAGTTGAGTGAATATGTGGGTAGGTGACTTTGAGAGGTTCAGAGTCCCTTGCCACATAAATCTGCCTTGGTGTTTCATCCTCTTCAAGACCATCAAGGTATTGAAGGTAAGGGTCCTGAGCAACCATAGATCCAGCTGGTATTCCATCAACCTCAGTGTTGACAATGAAAACCCCTTCTACTTCAGGCAATTCACTCATTTCCACTGCATTGCTGTCCAAGCTTAACTGTACCTCTGGTACCATCTGTGCTGTGTTGGAAGCCAAGGATATTCCAGGAGTGTCCTGTACTGACTCCACTGGATGTCTAGCTCTAGTGAGACGAAGTTTCTCACGATCACGTAGGTCCTTGCTAAGCCCAAACAGATCACCAAGTCTGATGGTGACTTCTGTGTCATTGATCCTGCCCAAAATGTCTTCTGCAAGGCCTTCCCTCTGAATAGGAGCCTTGTACTTGAATGAGCGCCCAGCGCCTTCATGTTCCTCCTCCTGTACAGGTTGTCTAGTCTTGGGTGGCTGAGTTCGAGCCCCACTGCCAACTTGAACAAACTTGTAAGGCAGGTTCTTCAACTCCTTGTTGACTTTAGTCCTCTTGACTGGTTGCCTTGGTGGTTCATCATCATCATCCTCTAATTCATCAATGTCCTCCCTCTCAGGTGGCCTGTTCTGATGTTGGCCTTCCTTCATCGAGGTCTCTAAAAACCCGAACCTTGTGAATTATTGCCTCTGTTCTTCTTCTGTTGGGCAAACTGAATAGAGGATCCGCCTTGAGCGTTCATCATATTGAACACTGCCTTGCCAAAAGATTCCATATCCATCATTGGAGCTTGTATTGACTGAGCATTCATAGGCATAGGTGCATTCTGTGCCATATATGTGGGTTGTGCTGCATATCTCCCATTATCTGAAGTGGGTCCACCTTTGTCTGCAAGCTGACTGAGCTTGACATGGATAGTCCTGACTTCATCTCTGAGCATATCAAACTCATCATCATTGATGTTTGATGAGCCATCACCATAATAGTATTGGCCTGCAGCTCCCTTTCTCTGCCAATATTCCTCAACTCTGACTGCTACTGGTGTTGGTCCTGGTGGAATAAAGTTGCCATCAGACAGCCTCTGCTTGCCATCTTCCACAACAATCCAGCCCTTCATCAGATGTTGATGCTTCCTTGGACAATCTCTTGCAAAGTGGTCTGGGTCTCCACAGTAGTAGCAGCTAGAACTGCTGTTGCCACCACCATTACCACCTCTGTTCATGCCTCCTCCATAGCTTCTATTGTTGTTATAGCCTCTATCCTGTTGGCCATAAGAGTTTTGTGCCCTGTCACGCTGATCCTGATCGTCACGGTCACGCGGTGGATTATTCCTCTGATTTTGGAAAGCCTTAACCAATTCATCAATAGAGGACTTGGTCTGCCTTTGCCCAGCATCAACCATATCCCTCAGACCAGAGACTTGCCCTTCAAGATCATCAAGCCTGACATCACGCTCTTCCAATTTAACCCGTGGGAATTTCTCTGATCTTCTGACCTCAGTAGGTGAACCAATGTCATAGGTAGTGTCTCCCCCATTGGTCTTGGCATATCTTTCAGCCAACTTGATCAAGTCATCCAGCTTGATTGGATCCTCCTTTCTGTCTGAAGTTGCTGCTGCTCCAGCTGCAGGAGGTGTCTCCTCCTTGAGAATGTTCTTGGTATGCATAACAGTCTTCAAAGATCTGGCAAACTCCTTCTCCAGAGTATCCAGATATCTTCTGCAAGCCTCCTTGTTCAGGATTATAGAAGGGTTCCTCTGAAGTTTCTTGATCAAAGCCTTGAACTTCAATCCAAATCTGGTAAGTTTTCCTTCCTGAGTGTGACGGATGCCATAATACTCGTCACATAATTCCTCCAGGTCCTTCATGGTACCCAACCTGTCTTCCTCTACCTCAGGATAGATCTTCTTGATAGCCTTCTTGAACTCTTCATATGTCTTGGTAATATCAGTGTACTCTGTCAAGAGTCTCCACTCTTCTTTCCTCTTGTTGGAAAGGTAACTGGTCAACATAGTCTTCTTTTCTTGGTCCTGATTGACCTTTCCTAAGGTGATGATATCATCAACCTGATCCAGGAAATCAATCAGATCATTCTTGTCTTCTGATGTGAACCTAGGAACTCCTGTTTCCCATGGTCTTGGTATTTTAAATGTAGCAGCATTCCCATTGCTAGCCTGGTTTGTAGCCATTGGTGCTTGGTTGTTGGATGAAGATGAAGATGAAGATGAAGAAGATGATGTAGAAGATGAACTGGAACTTGGTGAACCAGGTATAGGTGTTGTGTATGGGAGATCAGTATCCCAGTTGTGGTAGTTGTCTGGATTCTCAAAGTTAAATCCTAGAGCCTGCTCAAGGTTTGTCTCTCCAAGGTCCTGTTCTTGTTCTTCCTGTTTAACTTCTCCTTCTGGACTGTCTTCAGGGATATCTTCTGGGTCTGGCCTAAGTGCAGAAGCCAATAATTCAACCCAAGCTCCTACTCTCTCTTGATGTCCTGCTGGTGGTGGTGTTTCTTGAGGATGAAATATTTAAAGAAGGAGTTGCTGTGTTCCTGTTACCAATCAATGGTAACTGGTGATGATGGTCTCCAGTACTATTATCCAAGATCTCTCCTTCCTCTAGTTCAGGTTCTTCAAAGATAGAAGGTAGTCCAGCCAGTATGTGTCCTTCTAATTCAAAAGAGTCTTCTTCAATTACTTCAGTTGTAGTTGTGTCTGGATCAATGTGACCAGAGGTGACTTGTGTATTACGTAATTCTGACCAGCGCTCTGCGCGATCACGTGCTTTCTCTCTTTCCAAATTTCTTGCTATATGCGCCGCAGATAGTCTTGAACTCGTTGTTTATATGTGCTCAACACAATATAATATTTGTTGAATATTCTGGATGAACCCCCTCGGCGGTGGGCTCCAGATGAAACGCGGGAAACCGGGGTGTGGGTGGGAAAGGAAAGGACCAGATAGAACACTAGGGAGGTGAAGAGAAAAGGTGACTCTGACACTCACTCTAAACCAAAACCAAAACAAAACAACTCCAACAACCCAATGTAGTAATTAATCCTTCCAATACAATGCTCGGTAACGTTTGTGTGTGTGTTCGGGGGCTCCTACTGAAGTATACAGTAGTTGCAATCCAGGAGATAGTCGATAGTTTGTGTATTTGTAGATAGTAACGGTGTAGACTTGGTCCGCGCAGCGGCAAGGGTCGTGGGAACGATAGGTACTCGTATATAGTTTCGCAATTCAGTATCGGTCCAACGGCGTTATCGGTTCTTTGATTGACAGGCGGCGTCTGTCAACGATCGTATTCAAATGCCCTTCGGGCCGTAGTCGTTCCGTTTCCGTGTTCTCGTGTGCGCGTTCTTAGTCCGAAAGCCCCTACCCTTTGGTACGCAGGCTATGAATGCAATCCAACTGGGATTCACTGTCCTTCTAGGTACATTATGGGCCCATTATATACTCCTGCCCCCGTCACTCCGTCACGGTGCTGCGGTCACCTCGTACCGCCTCCGTTGCCCGTACCGCCTCGCGAGGCTATCCCCCGTTGCTGCGTTTCCTTGACGATTCGTAAGCATTAGGTGAGCGGCTTAGCTGAGCCTTACTCAGCCTTACTAACGCTTATTCAGCGTTTCTGGCTCTCCTTTCGCCCCATCCTCGCCTTCGCGCGTCCACCCTCGGCTGTCCACCAGCCGCCGCGTCGCCCGCGCTTCAGCTGGTTGTGGATATGGGTGGTAAATGTGCTATGGCCAATGTTGAAGTTACTAGCACCCGAGAAAAAGCTGCCCGTGCCAGTGTTTTGGTTGATAGCTTCAGGATCACCAGAGCCTGACTGCGGAGCCAAGTCCTCTGTTGCAGTTGGGGCAAATGCCATGAAGACAAGAGGAAGGACCTGCTATGGGTCTCAATCATCCGCCTCATTCAATATATATCCCACCCAAGGTGATGTGTTCTGGCTATCAGGCAGCGAAGCGAGGGGAGATGGGACCTAGAGTAGGTATCAACCATGATCATATGATGAAAAATTTTCACAGCCTAACTTCCTAAGGCTATGACGCTAGGAGATTATCAGCCTTCCGTGGTTACCATGTATTCAAATAAACCTAATAATGGACAGTACAGATTAAGAACAACATAGATCATGATTGACACATGGTTGAAATATATGTATAGCCCAAGGTTCCCAGAGACTACATGGTCTTTTGGTTACCGCACAGCCAAAGAACACTGGTTCCCAGTGATGAACAGTACAAATCAAGAACATGGCCAAAATAGTCCAAGGGAAGCCATAAGCTGTAATACTTCATGTACTAGGTTGGTACTAGGCCCGTTTCATGTATAACTGCTTCACAAACGATCTCCGATGGCGCTCTGACAGTCTTATTGGTGGGATCTTGGTGTCGTTATACTTATGGCGTCAAGCGCTCGACCTGCCGATCCATTGGAAATTTTGACACTCTCCCCATATCATGATTGTGGTGCACTGTCATGTTGACCATCTCATCGAACAGCTGTTCTTTTTTTCATTCCAATGACACCACCATATACTTAATCCAATTACCCAAGTTCCGCAAAAGTATGTACATATGTGGTGCTAGTGCCTGTGCCCGTGTTTGCCATTGCCAGTGCGTGTGCGCGTCCGAGTCACCCCAGGCGCAGTTGCGTTCGCCTGCGCAGCCTGCTGTGGGGCTTTCAAGCCTGGGCACGCCGTCAGTGAAAGCCCTCAGAATCAAGCCTTACTTACCGTCCTCGCGGACGCTCAGGTCCGTCGCAAGCGCGAGGAAATTAGGCTGGCCGAGCGTGTTCTGCGTGTAGCGCGCGTTGAACTTGATCACGCGCTTGAGCGCATTGTATGTTTTGATGTCGAGGGGGAGGGGCTGCTCGAGGACGAGGAAGGTGAGGCCCTCGGCGCACGGCGGCGTTGTCAGCGAGCCGGTGTACTGGAAGAGCGGGCCGGCCTCGACCGCCGCAACAAGCGTGGCGAAGTCGAGCGCGCCGGTCGTAGTGGCAGTTCCGGGGGTAGCAACGTCCTGGAGGTTTTCGGTGGCGGCGGTGAGGAGTTCGGTTGTGCCACCTTCTTCATCGAGCTGGAAGGGAATAGCGATGACCGCGATGCCTCCATCTATACGCGGAGTCAGGAAAAGCAACAGACAATGTGATAACTCACCCTGCGCCTGATGGACCATATGCATCTCCAGTGGGAAGTACTCGTCGTTGATGCGGTGCTCGCTGGGGGTATGCAGGTGGAACTGCTTCAGTGCAAACTCCTTGCCCGCGAACGTCGTCTTCCCCTTGCCCTCCGCAATGACGACTTCCAGCGTCGTGCCCAGGTTCTCGAACTCGGCCTCCTCAAGCGCTTCGATCTCGATTTTCGGCTTCTCGGTGGCCTTCGGGACGGCGTCGTCAAGGACGATAGGCGACTGGACGCTGCTGAGACGGCAGGCGCGGTTGGCGGGGTCGAGCGCGGCCCAGTTGAGCGGCCCCTGCAGCCCGGTATAGCCGAACTTGCTCACTTGCACCTCGCCCTCCGCGCGGGGCATGAAGGAGGTGCCGTGTAGGCAGTTGGCGGACGCATATGTGATCGCAAGGGAAGATGCAAGAAGTTGAGCCAGCATGGTTTCGATTTGTGAGAAGAAAAAGAGTGCGGAAAAGTGAGTGTAAGAGGGCGAGAGAAGAGGCGGGAGAATGGGGAGGAGTGCCGGCAAACCTGGCGAGACAATTGGGGGCTAGCGACCTTTTAAGCGTGCCTGCCGGTCGGTTCCGTTGGAATATGGGATCATAGCTCGTTGCCACGTTCGATACGATATCCGGCCTTGGGAGATGATCCCCGCATGGCCGGCCGCTACGACAACGGCAGCACCGCTACACCGACGCCGTTCAATCTGCGTGCGCGGACGTTGCTCATCGGTCGCGTCCAACACTCCTGTCGCTGAAGTCAAGCCCAAGTCGGAGGTTGAACTCAAGTTGAACATCTGTGGAGCTCGCCATGTCCCAAGTCTTCCGCCAAGCCGGTCAGTATCTCCGGTGGTGGCCAATCGGAACGTGTTTTGGCCTGAGCTACAGAATGAGCCAAGCGCTTGGCGCCTAGGCATGCGTCTTGGCGCACCAGGGACCATTTGGTTTGCGGTCGGTGCGTTCCCAACCGGCCGCAGTCCTAGCTACCCAGGCGCGTTTGGCAGCAGTAGAGCAAGGGTACGAATGTCGTCCACGTTGCCAGCGCAGATTCCGCCCCGCCAGCGCCGAGCCTTTGCCGAGAGTCATGGCGCCGAGCCAATCACGAAAGCCAATGGGAAGTCGGGGACGTAGCCGATCAGAGAATGTCAGTAATCTCTTGGCGGAGAGGTGAGCTCCAAACTTCGTAAACTTGCGCAAAACGTATCTGCAAAGTTTTGGCAAAGTTCGGCCATGAAGGTTGACTGCAAGAGTGTCACAGCGTTACGCAATCACCAGTCAATCAAGTCTTTGGAAGGCTAGACCGCTTACGTACGTGGCAGTGCTTCTTTTCTTTTTTTTTACCATGACAAGCCTCCAGCCCTCTCGCTTCATCGACGATCCACACTACGGTGAAACTCTCGAAAAACACTGCCGACATAACCTCGCACCTCCCCCGTATCTCGCCGAGGATTTGAAACCAATCGCCGCCGAATGCCACCGATATACCAACGAGATTGCAGCCCTCCGTGCACGACTGGCGGAGCTTACGGCGCGCCAGGAAACGCTCATGCGCGTGCAATGCTTCGCGGAGAGCCTTTTCTCCCCCATTCGACGCCTTCCAGTGGAACTACTCCTTGCCATTTTCCGCCACGTGTGCGATGACTTCTACGAAGATGACGAGAGCAAGCGCTTTGTCGACCCGCGCTTCGCTCACTGCTCACGACCGTGGCTACTTCTCGCCAATGCGCCACTACTCACCCTGTCCCAAGTTTGCTCCACGTGGAATACTACAATCATGGACTCGTCTCAGCTCTGGACGGACATCCGCGTCAATAGCTTTGTGTGCGACACACCCGAGGCAGGCAACATGGCGCTCGAGCGGCTGGAACTGGCACTACTGCGCTCGAAAAACCAGCCACTATCCATCAATATAATCCGGGATACGACCGCTTTCGACGCAGACACACGATGGTCTCGACTTGTTCACATCGGGAGTTTGAAAGCCATCGGTGCCGTGTCTCATCGGTGGGAATACATCGGCTTGCCGTGCCCGCTTTCCTACTTCGCCCTCAATCAACTACAACCGCTTTTCCCTCGTCTCTGGCGAGTGGATATCGAGAATAGAGGCGGCAATTGGATCGATACCAGTTCAATGCGGATATTGCAAGACGCGCCAGCACTAGACACCGTTTCACTAGACGGAAATCTAGACCTGTCCTTCCTGCCCTTGGAGAGGCTTTCAGAAGTCATATTCCTCAACATCTACACCGACGAGTTCCACGTTGCATTGCAATGTCTCCATCGCGTTTCTGACACCCTCGAGATCTATCTCAGTCCATGCACAGAATATCCTCCTCCCAGCGTGATCGATACGCCTGTGTCGTCCCCTGTTCGGATACTTTGCCTGGGTCTCGACGGAGAGTCTGACGACTTTGACCCACCATTCGCGCTGGACATCTTGGGCGCTCTATTTTCCTCAGTGACCCTCCCCTCGTTGGAGGTGCTAAGCCTGCGATTCAAACGCTATCCCAATTACACCAGCCCTTGGCCACAGGCCAGTTTCCTTCAGCTTGCTCATCGGTCTGATTTCCGTAACCATCTGATCAGTCTCAATGTACGCCGAGCCTTCTTGACGGACGACGAGCTTCTGGCTGTGCTGGAGATTGTTCCTCGCCTGGAAACACTCAATTTTGGCGATGTCGTACCCACGACAAGTTACCCGGCCGCTCGCATGGGCTCCGTGTCACTGACAATGACGGACCAGCTTCTGGACCGTCTCACGCAGAGAACCCGCTCGTTGCCCGCCGATACGGGTGCTGTTCCAGCCGCGGGATTGGGACACACACATCAGCTCATCCCCCGCTTGAGGGCCATGTACTGTGTGACCCAACTTCGCTTTGACCACAGCAAGTTGCTCGAGTTCGTCAAATCACGGGCACTGCTTCTTTCAGGCCCAGATGTTTTCACTCTCTCCCTTCGAGGGTTGCATGACATCAACGGGCTGGCGTCGCAGCTGGCTCCAAATATAGAAGCTGCCCTCGATGATATGCATGTGAAGGGCCAAATTATATTCCACATCGACTGGCTGGCTCCCGAGGAAGATATGGTAGAGGGCGAGTTCAAAGTTCCTAGATTTACTTTGCCTACGTAGTACGCAGTGTGAGGAATTGACTCTGAATGGCCACCAGCCTCTTCAGCAACGCCCCACTCAGCTAGAATGTAACGAAACATTCATATAATTTCACAGCGGTGTAGTAGGGTAGATCAGTAGCACGTGACCATCAATACGTTACCCCGAGCCACCACCTCCGTCCGCCCGACCCACTCCAGCGGTCCGAGGTATGATAAGAATAACAACATCTGGCAAGTATCCAATTCCTTAGACTGGTCCTCATCCCCTGTTTGAAAGTCACACTGTTGGAGAATGACACTCATCAGGTTTGACATAATCAAATCTAATGATCAATCACTATACTGTAGTATTTCGATCAAGTGTCCGCGTTACGCGTTACACGACCAAAAAAACTCCTCGGAAAAAAACAGCTAAAATCAAAATTAAATTTTTCGGCCTTCTCGGGCACAAAAAAATCAAAAATGGCGGGACAGTGGATCGAAATACTACAGTAGATGCCTGGGCAGTGAGACAAGCCCCTCAAGTGTTCTCTCACTGTCCAGGTATGTTCTTCGTATATATTCTGTACTTATATACTGTTACTCTTATATTAAGCAGATGTCGTGTGAATGTATGCACATGTTTGGCACTGGCCTTAGCAATTCATTTGCTCCACACTTCTATTTTTGGGATCACTGCTGTTAAAGCCCTGAATTGGTAAGAAAAGCTGTAGAATGTGACCAATCCTCATTGGGATATAAAGCTGCATATGACATCATGATCTTGCCCCCAGTAGCATTATGGGTTACTTACTATGCTAATATCTAAGGGTGTACAGCATACTTAAATTTTCTGACAATTCCTGATGTACATAAAATTTACTTTCTTGGGTTGAAATCTTATATTAAGCAGATGTCGTGTGAATGTATGCACATGTTTGGCATCAGCTTTAGCAATTTATTTACTCCACATTTCCACTTTTGGGACCACTGCTGTTAAAACCCTAATTTGGTAAGAAAAGCTGTAAAGTCTAATTGGGACACAAAGCTGTAAAATCAAGATTTTACATCAAGTACCATAAACAAGTCCAATTTAAGGCAATTTGTGATGTTGTTCTTGGCTGTAATATCAGTATAGAGGGCATGCAGACCTTGATATTTCATAAACTCATGAATAAAATTGGCATATTCAGTCTGCAAAAAATTGTGAAACAACATTTGAAGCTGGGGCGTAGCCCCAGCCTGTCTAGTCTATATGAACAATAGTAGACCAGATAGTTAAGGCCACTGGGCATGCTTCACCTGTGTGCTATTCTGTATTTAGTGGCATTTTTTCACAGCTGGGGCGTAGCCCCAGCTCTGTCTAGTATGCTAAATGGTTCTCTTACTGTACCAGTTCCTGAATATACTTACTTCTTTAACAGGTTATGGGCCCCGCGTGAAGTGTGCACAAACCAACCCATTATTGACCTGTTCTCTCACCTCATTCAACTAACTCGTTTCGACCCTTGCTAAAATGTCTCCGTATCAACACTTCTTCTCAATGGCCAAGGGAGTGTCATTATTCGAAAATCAGGATATACTGTTAAAAAGTTTTTTTAAGGACCTTCTGAGACACCTTACCATATCGGGTAATATATTCCCATGATTGCTCATCATGTGACCTGATGATGCAATCAAAATTGTCAATAAAATTCATGTTTCCAGTTAAATTCATCAAAATACTGCTACTTCTTGTTGATCTATAGGACTTCATTGATAGGCCATCCAAGGCTATGTGTAATCAATTAGCAATGATAAATTTATAACACCAGTCACACTGTAGTCACACTGCACCCTAAGTAAGGCAGTGAAAGCTTTCCCAGAGGAAAGTCTGTATACCTACTGTGTATTCCATGCTAAAATACTACAGATGTGGTGCAAAGTCAACCTCAAACCTTGCTCAAACCTGCCAGAACCCCCCAAAGTTTTTTTCACCCTCATGGGACCCCCCTTACCCTGTGTCCGTGATAAGCATCTTGACACCCCCTTGTCAATGGCATCAGCCATCCCCGAGAAGAAAGAGTCGTTTATTCTGTCATTCCCGAAGGATTCCGTCCCCAACGGTTTGACCCCAGATGGGTTTTTCAAAGGCATGGTGTGTCATTTTACTCAACTGCGGGTGCTTGTCTGACTGGAAATAGTCTCCGCACTCCTGGGGCGGATCCACCGGTGGTAAAAGCATCACTGGTGCAACGCTTGCTGGCTTCTTCTTCCCTGGCCACTCTGCTAGGGAGAAAATTGACTGCCGCCGTGCTGTGCCCGAGTGCCAGGGTGTATGGGTGTGTCCATCGCTTGACCCCAGTTTATCGACGCACGGCCGGCGGGAGAGCTGCCCCAGAAGCTTGCGAAGGCTTCGCTTCGCGCATGCGAGCAACAGGAAACAATCACCGTAGGCAAGGCTTTATCATGAGCATGTACGGACTACAGTTGCCCCCAGGCTCAAGGTGTATGCTTGCCTCGCATAGCTTGTTGCGTGTCATGGGATATGTCATGTCGTCATCGGGCGGCTTGGCAGCCGAAGTATGACGGGCTTGGTCACGTGATCAGCGAAAATTTGCGTTTATTCTTGTTTGTAAGCCTATAGGGCAATGCCTAGTGGTACAGGAGATGCTGAGTGGTGTCAGGGGAACCTCCCTTTTGGCCCGGAGACGCGCCCGATTCCGGTCCGACTCCGGTTCCGACTCCGGTCCAGCCCTCCATCTCGCCCGCACAATCACCGATCCGTCAACGCCCTCCCGACGGTCGCCCTGGGACCTCGCCTGCGACGCCGCCCAAGCCTTCTGTGCCCGACAGCGGCAGCTATGGACAAGCAGTATATAGTCAGCTCCCTAGCAGGCGGACCCTTAGAGTTTCTTCTCTTTGGATCCTCCCCTGCTAGGTCAGCTTCATTTGTATTCGCTTACCAATGTTCACACTTTGGATCCTCCCCTGCTAGACCTTGATCTCAGGCCTCCGGGGTTGCCCTTACAGCAGAAGAAACTCTCTACGGGATCAACCGGACAAGATTGCCAGGTTCGGCGCTGACTCAGGCTCGAGTACGAGTCCGTTCCGCCCTCGTCACCGCCCCTGCCACTTGTCCCCTCCTCCTCTACTCCTGTGGTCCCCGCACCCGTCATGCCATCCGGAGTCACTCCTACCGCAGACGCCCGGCTGGACTCACTCGAGGCGAAAATAGGCTTCCGCTGCCGCTGCCGCCGCTAATAATGCTGGCGGACCCCAAACACCTTCGCCGGAGACGTCGATTCCGACTCCGACTCCGGTCCAGGGCGACTCCGGAGCCCTTTTTGGCGACATCAACCTCGCCTCAAAATTGGTCTTGCGACCAAACCCCCCTGTTCACCTTCAACGGCGACCGGAAACGGCGGCCGCGTTCCTTTACGCGGTCCGCACCTACGCCCGCCTTGCCCCTGAGGCCTTCGTGGTCAACGGAGAGGCGAGCGAGGAAAAGGCTGTCCGCTATGCCATGTCGTTTATGGCAGAAGGACCCGCTCAGCACTGGGCGGAGCGCTACGGAAGCAAAGCCCCGTTTCCGTTTCTGTCCTGGGGCTCGTTCGTTTCCGAGTTTCGACTCCGGTTCGTCGAGGAGAACGAGCAAGATCACGCTCTCTCCAAGCTGGAGACTTCCGCCTATCACATGGGCACAAAGGATGTCTACCAGTACACCGACGACTTCGAGGACCTGATGGACCTCGCCGGATTCGAAGACGCGCTGGTCAAGGTGACCAAGTTCCGCCACGGACTTGACCCCTTGATCAACAACGGAATCACGTCCTCGAACGACCCCCGGACCTCCGGGATTACCTTAGCTGGCGCACCCGGGCCTTCCGTCAATACGAGGCCCTGGTCTGGGCCAAGCTGATCAAGTCAGCCGCCCCCAAGATGCCTGGCGGTTTGATTCGGACTCCGTTTCCGGTCAACCGCATCCCGGCTCCGGCCCCCTTCCGCCCGGTGGCTCCGGTCGTCGTGCCGCCCGCGGCCCGCGCCCCCCCCGGCGCCTCCAGCTCCTGTCCCTATGGAGTTGGACCGCACCAGGGCTCGGGGTGCCCCCTCGTCGCGCCTGCTTCAGGTGCGGCGACCCAAACCATCTCGCCTGGGATTGCCCCCCCCCGCCGATGTCCGCTCAATGGACATCCTCGACGAGGTGATCCAACAACTCGGTGACGAGATGTTAGCGGAGTTGATCGCCCGCTACACGGACACAGCTGCCCTACCGGAGACGGCAACAGAGTTGATGGCCGGAGAGGATTTTGTCCCCCGCGACGAGTGACTGGTGTGCCCTCGTTCGCGTCTATAAATCGTTTTGCCTCTTTGTATGATGAATGCAGTTCCTTGCCCTACAATGAGCCCGAAACGAAAGACACACCCTCTCCTGCCCCCCGCCTCGACTCCGTCTCCGACTCCGCCCGACTCCGGTCATCGTCCTTCGCCGCCTCACTGCCTGGGAAAAGAAACTGCCCAAGCAGTACACCGTTGCCGCTGCCCCCGGGCGAACTCCCTCCACCTCCCGTTGGAGCTTGAGTCCACCACCAGCGTGCTGAAGCTCTCACTCTCTGGGCTTGTCGACTGTGGTGCCACCTCCGACTTCATTGACACGAACTATGTTGCTCGGAATGGCATTCCGGTCCGCACCCTAGATCAGCCGATTCCGGTTTTCAATGTCGATGGCATCCCCAATGATGCTGGCTCCATCAAACAGATCGCGGACTTGGTCCTGCGCTACAAGGGCCATGCCGAACGAGTTCAACTGGCCGTCACCCATCTTGGCAAGCAAGACCTCATCCTGGGGTATTCCTGGTTGCGGAAACATAACCCAGAGATCAATTGGGAAACCAAGGAGGTCAAGATGACACGGTGCCCCCGCAATTGCTCGACCTGCCGTGAGGAAGAGCGTCGAACGGACCGAGCTGCGGCGACTCCGGTCGCTTCAGAAGCGTCTCCGCTCCGGCCTGTTCCCCTCGATTTGCACTATGGACCTCTCTGGCCCTGAGGACGGAGACGATTCCGATTCCGGTCTCGATTCCGACCTGCCTGATCTGACGCCGGGACTCGGACTCGGATGACGAAGATGACCAGCTCGAAGATGGTGACCGCATCTTCTACACCTCGTTCCGTCCCTCAGAGGAGATACGCGCAGGTAGCACCGTCTCACAGCGTCTGGCCGAAGCCTTTGCCAAGAACTCCGCCCCACCGCCCTCCGAGATCCCGGACTGGGCTAAGGAGTTCCAGGACATCTTCAACAAGGAGTCCTTCGACACGCTACCGGAGCGGAGAGCCTGGGACCACGCCATTGAACTCATCCCCGACGCTAAGCCCACCAACTGCAAGGTGTACCCCATCTTGCCCCTCGAGCAACGCGAGCTCGACGCGTTCATCGAGGAAGGGCTTTCGACGGGCCGGATTCGCCCCTCCAAGTCTCCGATGGCGTCTCCGGTCTTCTTTGTCAAGAAGAAGGACGGCGGACTCCGCTTCGTCCAGGACTACCGTGCTCTCAACGCGATGACTGTCAAAAACCGGTACCCCCTTCCGCTGATCAACGACCTCATCAACCGGCTCAAAGGCGCTCGTTACTTCACCAAACTCGACGTCCGTTGGGGCATCAACAACGTCCAGATCAAGGAAGGTGACGAGTGGAAAGCGGCTTTCCGGACTAACCGAGGCCTGTTCGAGCCCTTGGTGATGTATTTCGGCCTGACAAACTCTCCCGCGACGTTCCAAACAATGATGAATGACATTTTCCAGGACCTCATCCTCTCCGGAGACGTCATGATCTACCTTGACGACATCCTGATCGCCCATTCCGACCTCCGGAAAACACCGGCAGATTGTCCAGGAGGTCTTACGGCGACTCCGGGAGCACAAGTTGTACCTTTGAGCGGAGAAGTGCGACTTTGAAAAATCGTCAATCGAGTACCTCGGAGTCATCATCTCCCACAACCACGTCGAAATGGACCCCGTCAAAGTCGCAGGCGTCTCCGCTTGGCCGACTCCAGAAAACAAGAAGGACATTCAGCGGTTCCTTGGGTTCGCTAACTTCTACCGCAGGTTCATTCAGGACTTCTCGACCCTTGCGCGCCCTCTCTTTGCGCTCACCAAGAAGGACCAGCAATGGACTTGGGGCGACGCGGAGGCCTCCGCGTTCCAAGCGATCAAGGACGCAGTCACCTCGGAACCGGTCCTGGCGATTCCGGACGACGCACGGCCTTTCCGACTCGAGGCGGACAGCTCTGATTATGCGACAGGGGCGGTTCTTTCACAATCCGCCCCGGACGGGAAGTGGCACCCTGTAGCATTCTATTCCAAAAGCTTAAATGATGTCCAGCGCAACTACGAAATCCATGACAAGGAGATGCTCGCGATCATCCGCGCACTCGAGGAGTATAGACACTTCCTCGAGGGCGCCGCACACCCTGTCGAGATTTGGACTGACCATAAGAATTTGGAGTACTTCAGGAAGACGCAGCACCTCAACCGGAGACAGGCCCGGTGGTCCCTGTACCTCTCCTGGTTCGATTTCACACTGCACCACAAGCCTGGCCGCGACATGGGTCGACCTGACGCCCTCTCCCGGAGACCCGACCACGGAGTCGGTTCCGACAACTCCGATGTCGTCCTTCTGCGGCCTGAACTCTTCCACGTCCGCGCACTCGAGGGTGTTTCCGTTTCCGGTCCCGGCTCTGAACTCCTCCGCGACATCCGTGATGCCCTCTCCGGTGGGCTTGACCTGGAGGAGCCCGTCGCACTAGCGGCCCGGCCACCTGTGGTTGGGGATATTTGACAACTGCACTCAATGTGGCCAGCGAACCCGGTGTCAAAAACGTTGACTCCTGCCAGGCTGAACCCTTTCAGCACATTTGTCAAATGCCCCCCCACTTCCGAGCCTAAACAAAGCCTGCCCCTTCAGTGGCCTATAGCAGCCATCAGACACAATGATTCCATCATCGACATCATTTCCAAGTGATCTACTTATGTCCAAATACAGCACTACTACTGATGCTAACTTCCGGTTGTCGGGACATTGGCCGACAAACTCGGAGTCGGCGTAATCGGCGTAATCGGAGCAGTCGGAGCCGGAGGGGCCACACTGAGCGCCACTGCACGGATTGCAGCCACACCCGAAGAGCTCCAGCTTGCTCGAAAGGCCTTTTCGACTTCTCCATAAACGAACGCCTGTCGCTTAGCCTATGCGATCAGTCCCGCCGTTAACTGGCTATCCCCTCCCACCCGTCCCTGCTCTCGATCCCGCCACTCTTCCTGAACAACCTCGACACTCTTAACCACGCGACGCATCTCCTCCCGTAACAGATTCACTTCTTCAATCCATCTGTCCCTTCGAGCACGACATTTGGTCCACTGGACACGGACAGCTGCAAGAATATCGTCAGCTAGCTTTTTAGAACACCAAAAGAATACTACCCACAATCGTGCAATTCGTCGTCATCGGCTTCCCCACCAGCGAACCATATCCATGATACAGGTAGCATCTTCTTTGTTACCGAAGGTTCATTGCGAGCGCGCCGCGATGAGCCCAGCTTGCCCAACGCTGCGCGAGCCTGCGCATCGCTTGCTGATTCCACGTGCACCCGCAAATCATCGTCTTGAAGGTCGCGGAACTGGGGCGCGAAGTCTGGACCCTTCAACCGTACCAACGCAGCTCGCACCTCTCGGTATTTCACCGCTTGCCGTCTTGCTTGATCTCCCACCCGCCCGATTAACGTCCCAAATCTCGTACTCAAGCTCTGCCCAACAGCATTCGCATTACCCTGGAGTTGGTCTCCCGGAACTACTGGTGGCCTCAGATGTCTCGCCATATCGGCCGGTATGTTGCGACCTGTGACTTGTGCTGTCGGACCAAGGCACTTCGGAGACTGCCCCACGGAGAGCTACACCCCACGGAAACGCCCCCGGAACGCTGGCATACCGTCTCCGTCGACTTCATCGTAGAGCTTCCCGAAGCCCATGGGTACGACGCGATCATGGTCGTCGTTGACACCCTTGGAAAGCGCGCCCACTTCTCAGAGTGTCATACGACGGTCGATGCAGTAGGGGCAGCCCGCCTCTACTACCGGAATGTCTGGCGGCACCACGGGACTCCGGAGAAGTATGTCTCCGACCGCGGCTCGCAGTTCATTGCGGACTTCACCCGAGAACTTTGGCGTCTAATCGGCATCAAGCCCGCCACGTCCACCGCGTACCACCCGCAGACAGACGGTCAGACAGAGCGCGTGAACCAGGAGCTGGAGCACTACTTGCGGATCTTCACCAACTACCAGCAGGACGACTGGGATGAGCTGATTCCGGCCGCGGAGTTCGCCTACAACAACCATGTTCACTCCTCCATGCAGCAGGTCCCCTTCATGACGGACACGGGACGGCTCCCGCGCATGGGCTTCGAACCCGGAGTCCGTTCCGCCATGGAGTCAGTGAACGAGTTCCATGACCGGATCGCCACTAGTGTTGCTGAAGCCAAGGCCGCGCTCACTAAGGCCAAAGAGGAGTACAAGCGCTACTACGACCGGAGACGCACTCCGTCTCCGGAGTTTAAGGTTGGCGACCGTGTTTGGCTGGATGCCTCTGACATCAGGACGACTCGCCCCTCGGAAAAGTTCTCCCATCGCCGCCTCGGACCGTTCAAGATAGTTGCGGAGATCAGCAAAGGTGCCTACAAGCTCGACCTCCCTCCGCGCCACTCGAAGCTCCACCCGGTCTTCCCCGTCGTCAAGCTCGAGCTCGCCCAGGACGACCCCTTAGACGGACGCCCCGGCTACGACCAGCCCCCTCCGGACCTCGAGGACGGAGTCCCGGAGTGGGAAGTAGAGGAAATCCTGGATGCAAGGGTGAGGTATAAATGGCTGAACTACTTCGTCAGATGGAAAGGCTACGACGCATCGCACGACCAGTGGGTCCGCTTCGACCGCGTCTTCGCCCCGGAGAAAATTGCGGAGTTCTATCGTAAGTACCCTGGCAAGCCACGACACATCGCCTCCGCGACCTTCGACTCGATTCCGTTCCGCTCTATGCGTCGGGACGCCGCATTCAAAGGGGGGGGTGATGTCAGGGGAACCTCCCTTTTGGCCCGGAGACGCGCCCGATTCCGGTCCGACTCCGGTTCCGACTCCGGTCCAGCCCTCCATCTCGCCCGCACAATCACCGATCCGTCAACGCCCTCCCGACGGTCGCCCTGGGACCTCGCCTGCGACGCCGCCCAAGCCTTCTGTGCCCGACAGCGGCAGCTACGGACAAGCAGTATATAGTCAGCTCCCTAGCAGGCGGACCCTTAGAGTTTCTTCTCTTTGGATCCTCCCCTGCTAGGTCAGCTTCATTTGTATTCGCTTACCAATGTTCACACTTTGGATCCTCCCCTGCTAGACCTTGATCTCAGGCCTCCGGGGTTGCCCTTACAAGTGGGTCATTGAGTCAGTTTCCTAGTTTTCACCAACATTTTGTACACAATCGCGAGAAATTAGCCCAGTGACAGGGTATGTCACATATAAGGTGACAATCTCAATAACATCTCTGATTAGCTCGTCAATATGAGGAAAAACACACATTGATGACATTTTCTCTGTGAGTACTCATTCAGTTGAGAGGGTTTCATCAACAATGGAAAGAAACCAGAGTCGTTAGCACTCAATGTGCCAATCTGACCAAAATCTGATTGTTGATCGGTGATGGTGATTGATGGCTGGCTCATGTCAACCTGGTATCTCCGGAATCCGGTGTCATGATATCATGTGAGCAATCAAAGATACTTGATATTTGCTGATAATATTGCATTATTGCCTTATAAATGACCGCTGAAGCACTGAAATGAGCTATTTCTCCTGGCTGGGAAAATCATGACATTCGACAAGCTAGGCAAGACTAACGCAAGGCAAGCTTAGACCTTGAGCCTGTGGGGCAACGATAGAGCACGTTGATTACCTAGATCCCGCTCGCTGACAATAGTAACATGGCAGGTTCATGCACTCTATCAAGTCCGCATACTGCCGTGGCATCTGTCCTGATCTCTCCCTGTGGTGGGACAGTCAGTGATGTTTGGCAGCTAGTGCAGGTAATGGACTGTTGTGCTTCAAGTTTGTGGCTGTGCTTACCAAGATTCGTTTAGATGACGGGTGGCCGTAGCCATGGCTTATCGTGCTCTGCCCAAGCGCTCACTCTTGCCAACGGCTCCCATCACTCAACACTCCCAATACCAGAAGATGTCGATGAGCAGGTGTTTTTGCGAGCGAAATCTGGCAAGCGTGTGATCGAGGCAGATGATGTCAATGATGAGTGCTCGAAAGTGGTGAATCTTCGACAGGCGGCAAATTCGGCCAAGATCTATGGTATGTCGCACTCCCTGCCGCCAACAGTGCCAATAATACATTTGCTGGCAGATTTTCATCACTTCCGCGAGGGGAAGCCGTTCACCGCCAATCTTATGCGCATGCCATGTAGCACTAAATACACATCTACTGTCCATTCGAGGACAAGTATCCCGACTTGGCACTTACGATGATCGCCGTTCCGGATGGCTTTCACGAGCATCCAACTGCGCTGGGTAGTAAGTGCCCTCCAACTGCTCAAGCAAAGTATAAGGAGTGTTGTTGGGCTTACGGTGCTGGTGCGACTGTTGCGCCAGTCGAAATTAGTGTGTTATCATTTATATGTAATTTCCACATATATTAATGACTGAAGCGGCAACAACACTTGCTATTCTTGGCAAAGCTCCAAACGACTATCACCCTAGCCTTATCAATACCGCACTGAAAAATCGGCTGCTTAAACAAGTTTGCGCTAAGTCTCAAACTCGAGATCCCGATGTGAGTATCACTGAAGGCATGTGCTATCTAATGAGAAAACTATATATTGATTGTTTCAACAGAGATTGCGGCATTTATTATGAAACAGCAGCAGATCTCTGATGCTCAAAAGCGTTGCATCCACTCATTTTATATGGGTGATGGGAAGCATATATTCATTGGTGCGCATCCAGCTTGACTCTCCCGAATTCACGATCTGCAAACCCTGGATTTCGACACCTCCTTCAAGCCTGTCACTGGTAAACTACAAATCATGGAGATTAACAGGTGGCTCCCATCCCAGGCCCGAAGTAGTTTCCCGACTTTTTACACATTTTCATATTGATATTCCAACAGGCATCACTGTACTACGGGTCTGGAGGGATGTCCATGACTGTGTTACCTTCAAAATCGTCTGGTCAGAAGTATTCCGTATGGTCGAGTCTCTCACCAGCCAGCGACTACAGTTCAAGGGTTTACATCGGGGTGGTAAGGTGCTCGGAATTAACTCCGACATGGAGGCTGCTCCGCTCTCTGCATTCGCGGAGACCATGCCTCCGGAACGCCGTGTTGAGATTGGTGATGCCCAATCAACCCTCCTGTATGTTCTGCGCATCTGTAAAGTGCACTTTCATCGGTATGTTCCCGCTTCAAGTTATACGTCATTTTACTAACTAAGTTGTTAGTGGGATCAACACCATGCTCAGCCACCTACCAAGTGGGTGGGAGGCCGAGTCCAACAATATACATGTTCCCACAATAACCTGCAAAGGGCTGTACTCAATCCGACACTTCACATCCCAAGCCCAATTGGATGTGCTTGAGCGTGACATTGCCAAATCGGGTGACCATGTGCTTCAAAGTGTGTCATTGCTTCACGTTTTTCCAACCGCTGATGGGGTCTTATAGGCTGGTGGAAGCACAAGATCATGCACAAATGGCTTCTGCCAGGACTGATACAGTTCCGCTCATCCATCCGCCCTGAGGATTGGGCCCTGATGCCGAGCTCGACCAACATTGGCAAGGGACAGCATCGGTGGAACAATATTTATGCGGGCGAAGGGATGCACCCTGTTGAGTCGATGGAAAAGTCAGTATTTATTCTATGTTATGGTTTGATGTCGTGACACGTCTTGCAGGTACGAGCAGCTTGCCATCAAGATCGCTGGTGAGTTAAGACAGGCAGCGCTTACCGGTGACCTTCGTAATATGCACAATACTCCGGTGGACCGCTTCAAGAGTCGAAATTCGTGTCAGCTTGCTGCTGTCGAGAAAATCCATCATTCGCGCACCGTTGACGAGACAGTTCGCTTATGTGGAGCTGCCCTCATCGAAGCGCGGGATGCACTCAAAACTGCCAAAGCTACAGCCAAGGTACTTCGCTCCACTGGTTCCTCAGTTACTCACTGCATCTTGTAGACAACATCAGGCAGTCAACAGACCATTGCCATAGATGTTGTACATGACTGCAAGCTTGCCGTCAAGACTGCAACGGCTAATCTGGCCCAGGCAAAAGCTGAAGTTCATGTGAGTACTGTCTGACTTGACCATAGTAGTGTCGCAGTTTTGATGATTGCACTATCCAGACCAACTCTTCCGGACAAGTCCGAGCTTCCCGTGTGGGAAATAAGCCTTCAGAGCTGGAGTCTGAAACAGCGGACTCAGAGTCGGGATCTGTGCCAGTGAGCATTTTAATAATAGCCACCACCACCACTACCACCTGCATCAAGAGCAACAGCTGCCATGCTTGCAACTCCAAAAGGGGTCGCACAATCCAGGAAAGCAGAAGGAAAGTGCATCTGAGAGCAGTGGTATCCACATCTAACCACTCTTACATAAGCGACACCAGTTCAGAAGTGAGGACGATTTTCTTGGAATTTGAGGGATTCAGGGGTTCAAAAACATTTGGAGACGGAGACTTTTAACAATAACGGCAGAGGTTCGACAACAGAAACGGCGACGGCAATCAAGAACGGTGATAATGGACACACACCCCGCTTCAGTCTGGGGTCAACTCTATTCTGTCCTATAGCTACCATACAGCGGGAATTTATACTATTTGTCCCTGCCCGATCCATCGTCCACTAAATCTCATCTGCGAGATTCGGATCTCAATCTCAGATAACATCTCACAACCCAGCGTGCATAGCCCTGCAAGGCACTCGATGACCTGCGCTGATGGCACCCACATCATCAGCGCGGCTGTGCGCTCCATTCCAATCTTTAGCGATCCATCAGGCCTCCGGAGGATCTACCGATTTAGTCCGGCCGGCGGTTCAACTCCGGCTGTACGACTTTTAAAAATGAATATCCTGCGGCTGGCAGTACTGCCTCCAGATGGCATCTCGGGTGCCCAATTGGGGTGCCCAATACTGAACTCTGCCTGTTGCTGCATACCCCCCACTATCTGCCCTCACAAACGAGCTCTCCTCTGCGCCTGCACCAATGCTGAGCTGGCGTCCAGCCCTTCGTCACACCAGTTCACATCATTGTCAGGTGCTTTCGTTGTGCTTTGCGATGTCCGTTTGACGCATCGTTGTCATTCTGGACGCTCTTATGATGCCAATGCATCCGGCTAGCCTACGTGTGTGGCTCCCGCACTTCTCCTTGCAACCTGGTTTGTTCTCATGCTCCGGCGACAGCGAGCAAGGCCGGTCGTTATCTCCGCTGAAAGATCACACCACTCGGTCCGGTCCGCCATTGGTCCCGGCCCTCAACCATCCCTCAACAGGGTGTTTGAAAGATGCCGACTATGGTGTTTATGGTTGTTTCCAACAGCGCATGAATGCACCGCTCGTCACCAGGCAAGGGGTATGTGTGCGTGAAATCCCCGATATTGGGTCGGAAAAGTGGATTAAGGGCCACTAGACACCCCCCCTCCCTGTGTGACGTCACACCACATGATTGCACGTGATGTCCCAAAAAGGGAATTCCTTGATGGGCACCAGAAACGGGCGAGAATCTTGTACAGTACTACTAATTTCTTCTATATATAGGGTCCCTTCTTGTGCCCTTCACCTACACTCACCCTGCAGACATCATCACAAATCAATTTTAGCCATGACATTGCTATTGCAGGTGTGACTGGGGTGTGACACGGCCATGTCATCACCACCCAAATAAGAAATTGTCATCAAAATACCTCAGAACAACACCAGAATCTGCTTTCAATAACAATTATGTACATTCTGAGACTGTTAATAACATTCCCAGCCACTCTGTACCCTATAAAAGAAAACTGAATTAAGGCCACCAGACCGGCCCCCTCCCCTCCCCCTCTGATGTCTCGGCTTGCGCCGGCACATACCCCTTGTCACCAGGTGTGTGTTCGGCTTCCAAACATTGGACCTTAGATTGACCAGCCTCTTCCACTGTATCTCATCTATGCATGTGACTCGTAGTGATTTGCTGGGCCGGCCCTAGGGCCAGGGCTTCGACTTCTGCAAGCCCAAGCCCTGGGGCTCCAGCCCTTCCGGGGCCCCGCGTCCCTGTGTATTCCTCTCTGAACATTACAGCTTATAAGAAGTAGTAGCACCACAGCAGTGCCACCACTGTTCATTGCTCAACTTCCCAGTGTGAATCCGTGTGATTCCCATTTCGCAGTTCTCCACAACTCCACCACTTTCTCATGCAGATCGCTGGGCGTCTCCCGGGCGTCATAGGTCCAGAATTCATAACGGGCTTGCAATACAATTGCAATTTGTGCACAACCGCAAAGAAACATATGGAGTTAAGCAGGGGCCTCTACAGATCACACCATGACGATGTACTCACGACGTTGTCCCCCGCATTACTGTATCTAGCGCTCCAACCCTTTCCGTTTATAAATATTTACAAATGGTAATAAACATTTAAATGCCCATTTCATTTGTGAACATGGGCAAACATAAATAAAATACAAATAAATAGTTTAGATGGTTTTCACTCTAAACACACTCAAACTAATATCAATGGTGTGGTCCAAGTACTTCTGACCCTTGGAAACATTTACACTCATTTTAGAACCAACATTTCATCACTATGAAGTTTATATTACCTCTCCTTAGCACTGAGCTCCATTTTATCTTTGACATTTTGGTAATACTGTACTATTTAGATCAGGTGTCCGCCACGTGTAACACGTAACAGACACTGTCTGCTGGGTAAGGTGTCCGGATTTCCAAAGAAGGCAAGTCCGGCGTCAGACTGAGAAATTTCCTTTTTCAGCCTGTTTTTGATGGTAATCCGGCCCTGAACGCGTAACGCAGACCATAAGTGTCTGCGCCGCTACCGTGTGTAACGCGTAACATGTACACTTGATCTAGATAGTATAGTATAATCAATAGGAAATGCACTTTTGATATCTATTTTACATTGAAAGGGACTATTGCAGCTTAAATGAACAGGTTTCTTGTTGGTAGATGCATATATGTCATAAAAATTGACATAATATATGGCAAAATTTTTAAGCAGAGAGCTCAATTTTGCTTGATGGGAAGAACCATTTACAAATAGTTTCAAACATTTATTACTGGTTATATTTGTGTTTCTATTTGATTTGAAAATTTCACAAACAGAAATAAAATAGTTTCGGACCGAGGCCGTCTGAAGTAGCGGCTCAGTCTGTGGCATGTGCCGCTGGCAAGTGTGCGAAGTGGGCTTACCTCGGGCGGCGCGGGCGGGACTCGGAGGCCGTGGCTGTTGCGCAGCGCGGGCGCGGCGTATTCCTCCGTGAGGATCTTGTACTCGAGGCGGAGCGCTGTGAGGCTCTGCGCATCGATAAGCGCCGTGGAGGAAAAGAGGAAAGATGTGCACCCACTTGGACCCCCCCTCCCCTCCTGCCTTATATAGTAATATATTCTCACGATCAGCGTCATGTGACCACTGATGCAATCAAGAAGTGGGATAAAAAATTCAATCTTTGTGAAACTTTTTTTTTTTTGCAAAAATTCTATACATGTGTATGTGTATATGTGTAGGTATGCATGTACCTGGAGCCTTCAGACACACATGGCAGGCCACATCAACTCTTCAACATGTTCACCTCTCATTAATTACCTGATGATGGGCCCATGACAGAGTGGGCTATCCAAGCTCATGGGCCTGAAAGTATGTAGATATAAGTATGAGAGTTGTGAACTATAGAAATTAGAGTGTATACATTATACTTTCAGTGTTTTTACACTCATATAAGGCCCAAATCTTTCATATACAAAAAGTTTTTTTTACCCCCCGTGGACCCCCCCCCTACCCCATGTGCCTGATAATGATCTTGAACCCCCTTGGGCGCGAAGAGGCTGCGGGCGACTGCCTGCACGCGTTGGAGGTGGGGAAAGCCGTCGTGGAGGCGCGCGAGTCATCCGAGAGGTGTGGAGGGGCAGCCAGGTGCTCGCGTGAGCATGCTTCGAGGCGGGCGAGGTAGGCTGGGTCGTCGAGGCCGTGGACGGTCATCACTGCAGGAGTTCGGGAATAAACGGTGCTCCTTTCGATCCATTATACACCTAAAATCAGTGTACCAAAAAAAGAAAATTTTTTATACCTCTATTTGCACCATATCATATAAGTGAATATATGTGAATATTTTTGGTTCATGTTTTGATACAAAAACTGGTCTAGAAAAGGCTGTTTGATCTGCCTCAAAACCAGTTGACAAAACTGAGTCTGTTTATAGTATCTATTTCTCATATAAGCAGGCATATTTGGAACAATTTCTTTTGGGTGCAAATAGAGGTATAAAAAAAATTCTTTTTTTGGTACATTGATTTTAGGTGTATAATGGATCGAAAGGGGCACTGTTTATTCCCAAACTCCCGCAGTGCATGATTAAAGCTTTCGTGATCCGATAGCAATCTCGACAACGTGATGTGATGAATCACACCGCCTCTTGGCGATGACGACAACAACGGCGAGGGCTCTCAGACGGAGTCAGGAAGGGACCTCCGGCGTCGTAGACTCGTAGCCGCCGTAAACATATCGTTTGTCTGCTCCGTGCTTGTCGTTGTCAAGGTTCCTTTGTTCCGCTTCCAAACATCGGCTTAGGGCCGATTGACCGTCGCCAGCTTTCCACTGTATCTCATCGAAAGTCGAATTCATAGCAGGCTTCCAATACAATTACAATTTGTGCACAAACGCGAAGAAATACTCATTCACCCCCAGTTCGCGGACGCCTGCTCGGTGCCCCAGGCCGCGATACTCGTCTGTGCCGGTGCCGGTGCCGGTGCCGGTGCCTGGCGCGTTTGACGCGTCGTCTGCCACTGCGGGTTGGGCTGTGGTGCCGTGCATCAGCAGAGGGCTACTTATTGAGATGGCCTTCGACGTACCTGGCCTCGCCCTCGGTTCGCCGGCGCATTGGCACCGTGGCCACGGCTGGAGCCCCGGCCGGAGCCAGTACCGGAGCCCCGGCCGGAGCCCCGGCCGGAGCCACGGCTTGAGCCGCCACTTATCGCCGGAGCTAGGCTGGTGGCGGCCGTCTGTGGGTTGATATTAACCTATAGGCCACACCGGCTCATCAGAACCCCAGAGGACCTCGCCAATAAGATGCACCTGTGCGTTTTCAGGTCCTGCCGATACGGATGCCCCGTTCGAAGCCTGCGCCGGGCCGTCAGGTTGCGCCGACTCTCGGCGCGCCCTCGCCGCCGCCCGTTTGCGCGCCGACTTGCTCAGCGCGTGCGGGGCCCCAGCTGCAGGGGTCTGCCCCGGAGGCGCACCGCGTCCTCGTCCGCGCGGCGCCGCGTCCCACCGGGCTCCGGTCTCGGTGCTCGGGCCGTCCCATCCGCCGGCGGCGGCCGGTCCCGGCGCCGGCACGGCGGCCCACGTGTCCGTCGCCTCGCGCTGCTCGGCCGCGTCCCAGTAGACCGCCTGCTCCCACAGGCTGATGTCGTGCATCAGGTCCGTGTCGAGCGTCTGCTCGCGCTCAGTCCGTTCCCACGCGATGTGTGCGGAGTAGGCGTACCTTGGGCGGCGCGCGGGGGGAGGCGGGCGGGAGGCCGCGGTCCTCGCGCAGCGCGGCGTATTCCTCTGCGAGGAGCTTGTATTCGAGGCGGAGCGCAGTGAGGTTCTGTGCATCGATAAGCGCCGGCCAGAGAAAGGGAGGATGACGACGACGCACCCGCTCGTTCCCGTCGATGAGCGTCGCGTTCACGCTGGTCAGCACCGCGTTCTCCGCGCGGAGGGCGGCGTTCTCCTGCCCGAGCGACGGTCGTTGAGTGTCGAGGTTCAGACGAATCATATTATGATAATACCCGCACCTTTCGCGCCTCGTCGAGCTGTGCCTTAAGCTTCTCCACCTCAGAGTCGGGCGGCGCTGGGGCTGCGGGACTTGGGCTATCGGCCATCGACTCGTCGTCGTGGGTGGGGAGAAAGAGCGAGACAGAGAGCGCAGTAGCTCCATCGGCCCCCACGCATGTCCATCAAGCTCAGGTGCCGCGGCTTCCGCTCCCTGCGCTATTTACGCCGGCCAATCGCAAGCCCGCGGCGATCACGAATCGTTCATTACGCCTGATGAACCGTTCAACATTATGATTATGCTCGGTCGTTTATATGACGGCATGTACATCTTTCACCGTGCTGGCCAAATATGATTACATCATTTTGCCGGCATATTATATCATAATCCTATCATATTCAGAGCTTTAGCACAATACTAATATATATGTAGTATAGTATAACCATATTCAGGTGCCAAAATATGAACACATTATGAACCTATTCAACTATACTTAGGGCTGCAACCATTTCCGTGTACAAATGTTTGTACACGGTAATAACCGTTTTTATTTTCATTTAGTTTACCATAGTATGTAAATAGTAAATAAATGAAAACAAATGGTTTAAATGGTTATCCCCTACTGTACTATTTAGATCAAGTGTCCGCGTTACGCGTTACACGCGGTCTCGGCGCGGACACTTGTGGTCTCCGTTACGCGTTCAAGGCCGGATTCCCATCAAAAACAGGCTGAAAAAGGAAATTTTTCGGTCCGGCTGACGCCGGACTTGCCTTTTTTGGGAATCTGGACACCTTGTCCAGCGGACAGTGTCCGTTACGCGTTACACGCGGCGGACACTTGATCTAAATAGTACAGTAATAACAATAGCTGACAGGCTTATAACCATGTTACTACTAGGAATATGTCTGGTTACCACATGCATACTAGTGTAGAACATACATCCTACATGAATATGGATAGTTGCGGCATTTGTAGGCCTCCTCTTCCAGGAGTCCATCACATGATCCAGCATCAAATAAGTCAAAGGCAATGAATCTTGGCCTACATGCCCATCTAGAACAGTATTACAAGTGAGAAAATGACATCCTTCACTTAAATAAACCTTATAAACTCAAGTATGTACCATAAAATTGTTAATTATTCTATGTGATTATATTAGCATTTTTAACTGTTTTTAAATTGTAATAAACGTTTACTAAATGTTTTCTTACCATTTCCGTTTAGTTTACCTGGAGGTGTAAACGAAAACTAAATAGTTGGAGCCCTAACTATACTGTCCTATTTTGATTAATCCTCCGTATTATGTGTTACATGCAGTCCTGGCATAGACACCTGCGGCCGCCGTTATGCATGCAAGTCCGATGCGCCATCAACTCCAGGCCTAAAAAGGCGATTTGCCGTTCTGGCTGACGCCGGACTTGCCTTTTATGGGAATCCAGACACCTTGTCTGGTGCACAGTTCGTGCACATTATATGCCATCACAGACAATTAATCAATATGCATATTTCTGGATATAGCTGACATATTTGCTGACAAGTTTGTCAGCGTCGGGTCCAGGCCATATTGGGTCGTTGGGTCCTCCGACTTCGAAGAGGTCTAAGGAGCACGAGGGGATGGGTTTTTAGTGATGGCCACATCCGGTCCGAATATTCGGTCCGAATGCGAACTTCACCGGACCAAACTGCGGTTTAGTGTTGTTCACTTTCGGCCAAAGCCCTTTCCGAACCGAACTGGAGCTCGGGTTCGGCCGGGTTCGGCGTTTATTCCCAAAAAGGCTGGTTTGGGGCCGGTTCGAACCGGCGTTCGCTTCCCTCATATGGCCACATCGGCCGCATTTCCCTCATTCGATCCACAAACACCGACACGGCTTCTGTAAGTACCTCCTGTGGCACTTCGGACCCCTTTCTGGGGTGGAACCCCAACGTCAGGAAGAAGGGTGAGAACCCTGTAGCTTACGTACTATGCCTTTGTACTCATCCCACAGGGAGATTCTGCAGACTTCATCGGATCTCCCTGCAAGGTCATATATTCCTTATGCTTAGCACTTAGTATAAATACTCATACTCCATGTTCCTGTATTTTAGTTTCCTTACTTGCCTCGCTCGCTGTTCTTATCCGACTCCCCCTGTGTTCTGAGCCTTTATCACCTTCGGCGCCCGCAAACGTATCCGCAGGAGTTCACATATTTGTTCAGACTTGTATTTGGCCTGCAAGAGGTGTAATCTCTCACTCCAATATGGTGTTGTGATAGCTACCTGGGTTTCCTTTGGACTCTCTGCTACCCCCTTCAGTCTTTGCGTAGCGCTAAATATTCAATGTAGATATAGTACAAGAGATACATAAGCTATAGGATCATAGGTTATCTATCACCATATAGACTCAGGGAGGTGTCAAGTGTGGAAGACGGCGCTGAGGAAGAAGAAGACGGTGTACACGACAACTTGGACAAGCGCAAGCGTGTGTGTGAGGCTGCGGCGCAAAATGGTCTGCCCGCAGAGCCCACTATATCGGTCCACGTCAGCACAGTGCACATAGAGTGCAAACTTCAACACACCACCAAAGGCAAAGCCCTCCTTGCGCAGCGCCCAATTCTGCGGGCAGTTACAGGGCGTGTACCGCCGCACGCGGATGTCGCCGTTCTCCGAGGCAGAGTGTCGGGTGTGCATGCGAGGCGTCAGCCATGGGTCGTAAGCTTGGCATGTAGTAACCCCAGAAGACCACTTACCTCAGAAGCACGACTCCCCAATACCTATAGCTGCAAAGCTGATGCTGTGGTTGGACTGTGTTACAAGGCCATTGTCCTGTCAGAGGTATTGAGAAGGCGGGCTGTGGAACCAGTTAGTATGGCGGCGCTGAACCAGCAAACTTACGATAGATGAGCTCTACATTGTATGGCCATGCGCTTTGGTCCACGTTTTCTGGACACCACCGCATTGAAACAAGGGGAGAGTTGGGGGAAAGGAAAGAAAAAGTCCAGTCTGTGACAGTGACTGTGGAGGAATGATGGTACGTGATGGTATGGATCCTGTATCCGCCGCCCTGTAAATGTGCTCTCGTCATCAGGCTCGGCTGGACTTAGAGTATCTTTTCCACTTCCTGAATTCAGACCAGTGCTGCCCTGTCAAGCCTCACTCTATATCATTGTATATTGTGGTCATATATGGTCCTATGACTATATGCTGGATAAAATTGATTTTACTAGCCAAATTATCATACTTAATCATGCTTTACACATTCTAGCAAAATTATCTATTTTAGTGCTAATTTGTGCTAATTAGCGTTAGATAGGTCTCTAGGGGATAAAGGCCTGGGAGGTTCCACTGATAAGCATGTACTAGAAAGGCTGGGGCTATGCCCCAGCTTCAAATGTTGCTTCACAGTTTTTGAAGATTGAATGTGCCAATTTTATTCATGATGTTATGAAATCTCAATGTCTATATGCCCTACATACTAATGTTACAGCCAAGACCAAGATCACAAATAGCCTTAGATTAGACTTGTTTATGGTACTTGCTGCAAAATCTTAGTTTTACATAGTTTTCCAGCTTTGTGTCCCAATTAGACTCTTTACACTGGCAGCTTTTCTTACCAAATAAGGGTTCAAAAGCAGTGAACCCAAAAGTGGAAATGTGGATTAAATGAATTGCTAAAGCTGACGTCAAATATGTGCATACATTCACACAACATCTGCTTAATATAAGAGTACTGTACTATTCCATTCAATTCTGCAGGCCTGTGACATGTGTGGCAGAAATGTTCAATTCAGCCAAGGGCTGAATTTGGTGTGACCTCCGGCCTTATTTGGAAGTTCTGCGCGCTGTAGGCACGGGAAAGTTTTGGAAATTACCATTTTGGGATGGTTTGGGACCAAAGAAATTTGCTGTGACCTGTGACAAGCAGAAAATTTTCGGCCAAAAAAGTCAATGTGAGGACAGGATGAATTGATCAAAATAGTACAGTAACAAGCTTTCGTGGGGTTCACCAACTTCTACCAATGCATCCAGGGCTACAGCGAAGTGACAAACTCACTGGTAAAGGTGGCTGAACCAGGAAGTGTTACCATCAATTAATCACGTGGTCGTTATATCTTATCTCATGATGGGAATATGTTACCCGATATAGTAAGGAAGGGCCGTGTAGTCGTTTATATGTACAAAAAGGAGTGTCTCATTTATTTAAGTACATAACAACAAACAAACAAACAGGTATAATCAATAGTCAAACTATTACTTTTCTCTCTCTCCCTCTAAAGTTGCATCTTGCCCGTCAGCCTGATACAAGGGGGGTTCAAGATCCTTATCAGGCACATGGGGTAGGGGGGAGGGGGGGGTCCCAGGGGGGTAAAAAAAACTTTTTGTATATGAAAGATTTGGGCCTTATATGGGTGTAAAGCCACTGAAATATAGTGTATATACTCCAATTTCTATAGTTCACAACTCTTATACTTATATCTATATACTTTTAGGCCTATGAGCTTGGATAGCCCACTCTGTCATAGGTCTATTGACAGGTAATTGATGAGAGGTGAACATGTTGAGGAGCTGATATAGCCTGCCATATGTTTTTGAAGGTTCCAGGTACATACATACATACATATATACACATATACATATATAAAAAAAATTGCAAAAAAAAGTTTCACAAAGATTGAATTTTTATCCCACTTTTTGATCGCATCAGTGGTCACATGATGCAAATCGTGGGAACATATTACCCGATATGGCAGGAGGGGGGGAGGGGGGGGTCCCCCAGGGGTCGGAAAAAAACTTTCCGACCCTATATCCATGATTCGAGACTTGAACCCCCCTTGGCCTGATATCCCGCGAGCTCGCGCCGACCGCGACGCCGACCTCACCCTTCACGAGCACCCACTTCTGCGCGACGACGTCCCAGACGCTGAGGTCCTTGACCCGCAGCGGGATGCTCACGCCCTTGCTCTGGCCCGCACCGAGGAACACCCGCGAAAACCCGCGGAGCAGTCTGGGCGGCTCGTTGTAGGCAGCGGGGAATGTGAGGTACAGTTGTGCGACTTCGGTGCCGGCGACGCGGCCGGTGTTTTTGAGGGTGAAGGAGACCGAGCCAAACGGCGCATAGAGCGCGGCTGGGCCGCCGATATCGCCGACGGGGGACGAGCCGGCAGAGGGCGCGGATGCGGTTGAGGAGGGGCGGACGGAGGAGGACGCCGAGGCGGAGGCAGAGACGGAAACGGCGATGGAGGACGCGTTGGCGGGGCGGGAAGAGACGGCCGGTGCGGAGGACACCGGGCGGGTCGAATTGGCTGACGCAGACGGCTTGCTCGAGATAACCGGGGCAGAAGACGACGACGGACGGGAAACCGCCTCAGCGCGGCGCTTATGGCCCGAAACACGCAGGCCGCTGTAGCCAAACGTGGTGTAGCTCAGGCCGAACCCAAACTCGAAGCGCGGCTTGATGCCCTTGACGTCGAACCAGCGGTAGTCGATGTTGACCCCCTCGTCGTACGTGAGCTGCGGGTTGCCGTTGTTCGGGACATTGTTGGTGTACAACACCTCCGCAGCGTAGTCCTCCCGCTTCTTCGCAATAGTGTACACAAGCTTGGCGCTCGGGTTGGTCGCCTGCGGGCTGTCACTGAACAAGACATCAACAATTGTGTTGCCGCTCTCTTGGCCAGGGAGGCCCGGCTTGAAGGACGGCAGTCACGTTCGGGTGGTCGATCCAGTCTTCCACGGTGACCGCGCCCGACAGCGTGTTGCACGACAATGGTGTTGGGGCACTGGCCAGCGACATTGGCGATAAGTGCCTCCCCGCCATGCCAGAGGGTGATGTTGTTCCGGTCACCTTGGTTGCCGCCCACATTGATGTAGCCCTCGCCCGAGTCCGCGTTGACAAAGACAAGGCACGCGTCCGAGTTGCGCGCAACAGGGGCCATCGCATTGTAGGCGTAGTCGGACAGCACGCCCTCGACGACGACGGTGGGGTTGATCGAGCGGATGTGCGCCGAAATGGCGGCGAAGGGGTCGACGAGGTAGGGGAAATTGGCGGTACCGGAGCCCCAGCCCATCGCCAGAGTGCCTTCGTTGCAGCCCTTGTCGTTCTGCCCGTCGCTGCAAGCATTCGGCCCCGCCGGGTGAGGAGCGGCGTCGGAGCCGAAGATTCCAACGCCTAGCAACATATTAACATTTGCAACGGAACCAGTATAAGGTTATACACACGCTTGAGCTTGCGCACGCTAAGAGGCAGCGCGTTCTTGGTGTTCTTCAGGAGGACCGTGCTCGCAGCGCCGATTTGGCGGATGAGCTTGTAGTGGTCGGCCTGGACGCTATACATCAGGAAAACTAAATTTTTCTGGGGGGTCTGGGGGGTCTGGCAGACCTGGACAACCTAGTTCCAGACTGGCCAGAAAATTACCTGGTACTAGGTGTCCCAGACATTCCCCCAGAGCAAACACCAGATAAAGAATGGACATTAAAATGCAATCTCATTAGCATGTGCATCTATATACTTATTAACATGAAATGAAAGAAAGGCATCAAGAGAGTGAGTATAACGGAGGTCATGAGGAATATTACGTTCCCCAAACACAGGAATAAGATGGGCCGCGCGAAGAATAGTGTCCAAGTGCTCGATCGTAATGAAGTGAGACCCGTACCGGATGTCTGGCTCAACAATCCACATTCCCGTCTCTGGGTCAGGACGGGTGCCCACCTTTTTAAACCACCGCACCAATGCACAAGGATGATAGACACCATTGTAGGTGAATGAGAAGAGCAGTCGGATACGAACAATGCTCATGCCAGAAAAGCCAGGAGTGTCATCTTCCACAATGAAGGCACAGTCACGACGTGGACCATGCTTTCGCCATGAGGGTGTACAGCGTATACGCTCACGTTTCATTCCACGGATACCAGAAGGATCACTGGGGGAGTAGAAACTGGCGATTGCGGAATGGAAGACAGAGAGGTGTTCAATGTCATCAAGGCTGGTGTTGGCATCGATGTCAAGGTATGTGCGGAGAAGGTCAGGAAGCTGCGGGACATTGATATGAACACCAAGATCGTCGGGATCAGAGGGGTAAGAACGCTCTATACTTGAATATCAGCAATTGCAACTATGTCAGTTGAAACAGACCTCGTGTACGGGCAAGGACGACCGTACCCTCAACCCGTGGCCCATCAATCGCCTCTTCATCTGCATCGTCCTCTGCATTGACCTTGTCTGGGAGAGCAGGAAATTGGGGACGCAGCATGCCACGCTCTTCAAAGTCGACACGTGCTGCAGCTAACTTGTCAAGGCGTTGGTTCGTGAGCAGCATTTGCCCCAAGGCTTCAAACCGACTTGAGCGACGCCATGGTTTTTTGACAGCAGTGATATGACGTGATTCAGTAATGGAAGAACAGACGCCATACGGCGCACCAAATCGCTTGATATCCCAGCAGTAGTGCAGGATAGAGTGCTGACGGGGTAATGAAAATCCATCAGGGCGAACACCTGCTGTGCGAAAGAACTCGCGACGCTTGTGGAAGGTTGCAACCGCAGCATCGATTGAATCGAGCGTATCTTCATCGAAGTCTTGTCGACGGACCAAATAACAGAAATCCAGAAAACTACTCAGTGTCTGGACGATCTCAGGTGGGACCAGACCCTTGAGTGCGGGAAGATACACCTTCATTAGTGCTTTTGAGTCGTCCCCCGTCCATTGCTTGAATCGCCGACCTTGCTTGAAGCGTCGGAGGCCACCAAATGCCGGAACAGCAGCAATTCTATCAACCTCAGATGCTTTCCCAACTAAACGTGTGCGATACCTTACCTTCGGTCTATTTCATCAAGTATTTTCTCCGCTTCAGCCTTCTCGTGACTCAGCGACAAGTACTCCCCCACCCACTCGACCAGATGGTCCTTGAATGTGCCTTTGATTAATTGGTGCAGAAGGTCGGGCGAAAGCATTTCATGGATATCGGCTCGCGGAAACTCAGTCGTAAACGGCTACAGACTCTAAGCAAATAGACATTAAACTGAGAGTAAACCCATACAATTACGTCGGCGTTGATACCATAGTTTTCCCAAAGTGTCTTTACATCACCGTCAAAGGCCGCGATGAGCTCCTCCGTGTTGTCGTACGTTCGCGCTGTTGATATTGACCCATCAAGATCATGCGCAGGGGCAGTACATCTAGATTTCAGTGTTAATCTGGTGAAACAATATTCAGGTAGACGTACTTTGTACACCACCCTTGAACGACACCAGCAAGCAGAACTTGCTCGGGGTAGTCAGCAATGAATGGTCCGAAGTCATAAATGACCCGGCGGAAGTGGCCATCCGGGCAGCGGCGAACAACAGGCTGGGTCATTCCGGGCTTCAGCGATGAGAGAACGGCCGCCCAAGATGCATGGTATAGCTGGCGCTTGAAAGTTCGAAATGCAGGATCGTTGTCATACTTTCGATCGCCTGTCGGAGATTATCAGCAAGGGCAATGACGAAAGGGCAGTACAGACTCTTGGGGATTGCGAGAAAGATGAATGGGACAACACCATTTCGATGCCCTCGACGGAGAGTACTATGCTCGTTGCCAAGCGCCATATACCCTGGATGGTATTCGATATTGCCGGTGGAGACCGAGACAGTGGTTTTGTCTGCGCCAAAAAACAGCGGGCAGATCATTGCTCCTGCGGTAGAGTTATCCGCCTTGTAAATGTCGTCCTGGAGAGATTCAATCCTCTATATAAGTCACGAAAGTAATAAGTATTGCTCACAGAATGCGACCATGCGAAGTTTGCAGACATGAAATCTGACCAGCGCCGTTTATTCTCTGGGTTGATCTCGATGTAGGGAGCATAGTCGAAGAGCCCATCGAAGTCCGGGTTATCGAGGAGATTCTTGACAACGACCTCGGGGTCGCGGTACCAAATCTCATAAGAGCGTCGGGCCCACTCGGGAGCATTGGCGGCAGTGGAGACAGGGTCGGTGACGAGACACTTCCAAGGAGCGTCGCCCAACGTTGTTGCGTCAATGGTTTCATAGAGATGGTCGGCATTTGCGAATGGAGCAAGTTCGTCGGACTTGAGCTTATCCAACGCCCAAATCTCCAGCAGCTCATCGATGTTGGAGCCGGAGATCTGAGCCTTGCGGAAAGCGAAGTCTGCAAGGCGGAACTGGACCAGGTCTTCGTACGGGTCCCATTCGTCCGGCGCGAGATCGTGTCGCGGCTGTGGTGGTTCCCCTGCGGGAAGATATGCACCATTCTCATCGCATGGACGGCCTATCACACATGAGAAGTCATCCTGTTCAAAGCAGCTACCACGCACCAGTAAGAAATGGGTGATGGATCCGCCGCCAGTGGTTCTCAGGCCCATTGCCCTCTCCAGCGCTAGCGCTTGCAGGTGGGGTTGAAGAACGTGGTTCCCAAGCGGGCATTGGGCTGTCGCGCAAGGGAGATGCTCCTGACTCGGAGTTCGATCCTTCGCTAGGGGAAGGGTTGTCGAAGGGCATTGTCGAAGGGCCCGCGATTTCGGTCGGATTATCGTGATAAGCCCGAACATGGCGAGTGAGGCCTGACGCAGTCTTGAATGTCCGCCCGCAGCCAGGAAACTGGCATGGCAAGTCCGGGATAGTCTTGCGATTGCCCCGCCGAGGCGATTTTGGCTTCGAAGCTCGAGGCATGTGCTGGTGGGGTGTAAGACTTTGCGGAATAGATAGTGGTGAAAGCCTAAAGGGATTTAGCCGCGCTGCTCCGCAAATGGACAGTATATCCGTACCGTATAGCCGGATAGGAGCCACCTGAAACGAGTCAGATCGGCGTAGGAGGGTGCTGCGGCACGTGCGCCAATAACAACCAGCTTCTTTCCCTTCGCCCCCATGGACCAGCGTAATCGCCGTTCCACTTCAGACCACCGCCCTGGCAAGATCCTGAACGACAACCGCCAGAAGCGCCGAACCCCAGAGGAGATGGAGCAGCAGCGCCTCCAAAAGGAAGCAGACAAGGCTGACAAGGAAAAACGCGCCCAAGAAAAGCACGATAAACGCATTCGAGAAGCGGCTGCCGCAGAAAAACGTGTCCGCCAACAGCAGCAAGCCTTGGCCGCGTCCTCCAATCGGCCTGACCTTGCCCCAAGCCACCAGAATCTGGTCCAAACCCATGCAAAGCAACGAAATGAGGAGGAGGCGGTAAGTCGAATTCCTGTCCCATTCATCCTCTTATACACCTGCGTTCCAGTCCCGCAACCCCAAGCGCGCGGGCCAAGATGACTCCGCAGACTACAGAGGCAGCGATGAAGACGCTGCTGTCGTTAACCAGGTTTGTCATCGTGATTTTGCCGAGCCAGACTGACTTTTCTTAGCCCAACAACCTTCCCAAACGAATTGCAGGTGACGAGAGCGAAGGCGAAGGCAGCGTGAGCGGAGACGGCGATGGCGACGACGAATACATCGACCCTGGCAGCCATTTGTCCGACGGCTCCGAGAGTGAGGGAAGTGCGATGGCAATTGAGGTCGACAATGGCGAGTACGAACGTGAGCTGGCGAGGTTGAAGGCAAAATTTGGGAAGAGCAAGAAGGCGACGACAGCTGTCGAGAAGGCGTCGGAAAGGAAGAAGGCCAAAAGCAAGGCCAAGGAGAAGGTCAGTCGAGTTTAACCACAGAATGATAACTCACCCGCAAACTTAGGCCCCTCTCCGAGCTGCAATTAACGCCATCGACCAGCCCCACCCCAAACCGGTTGCAAAACGCAAGGCGACTCACGCTTCCAGTTCGGACGGCCCCAGGTATCTGTTCACCATCACGGAATCACCTCTGACGATTACCCAGGTCCAAAAAAACCAAGAGTGGTGTGGCTGTGAACTGGAGACAAGTCGCGGGCGTTGTAACTCCACAATCCGGCGCATCTTCCGACCCGTGGCAAGGTGTACTTGACCAAGGCAGACGCACGTCAACAACGTCTGTCTCTTCTGGTGCCAGCCTGCGAAGCGCAGACGATGAGATCGACGATATTCCTGAGGGTGATACTGAAAGCTTACAGGTTGCAGTGGAAGCAACTCGGCAAGGCCAAGTTGGTGCGACGACATCGATGGTAAGAGTCAAGTTGTTGTCGGTGGGAAAATCTATTGACATGACATTGACAAGGCTGGCATCGTTCTTCGACAAGCATCTTCCGCTCCCGATGTCGAGGTCAAAGTCAAGAAAGGCCCCAAGCCCCGCTATACCAAGGAGGACTTGCCGCTCCATAGCGGTGAGGACAAGAAGGAATTCCGCGAATCTGTCGTCGGTTTCGTCATCGACTGGGCGGGGACTTTGGCACAACCATTCACCACTGCTGGCCATCCGGACTACAGGGGAAATGTCAAAGACGCATGGGAGACGGTCTTCTCCCAGGATGCCGCGTCTCCATATGCCATTACAGAGGCTGTTTATCATGTCGTATGTATTCGTTTGCAGAACAAACTGATAATACTGACTATTTGACAGGTTAGCGGGAATCTCGACAACTGGCGAAGCGATATTGGCAAGGAAGCTATCCGAGTAGCTGGAGCACTGCTGCAATTTGTCGAGCGAGATGATCAGGGTCGACCGCTGCCAAACCAGCCAGTGGTCACCAAAGCACTTATCGCGCAGCGTGCCGAAGATCAGCTGGCCAATGCCAACTTTCTCTATGCTGGAGGAGCTGCCCATGTACGTTGTCCCCCATGCAACAACGTGATCTGACAGCTATAGACGGGGATATATCGCTCCAAGTATATTCTCATTCCATTTGCACGTCAGCACCTCCGACTGGCCATCCAGCCTCGCACCCAAGCCAACTTTGGCTTCCCGGCTGGTGCTCTTGCTGTATGCGCCGCTGCAGTGCGCCATCCCAACCCTATTTGCTCCAAAACTAATATATTTCAGGCCCAACGCGCACTCGAGATGTGGCGGACAGGCGAGTTGATTACGAAGATTGATCTTGGAGGCGGCCGCCACAAGAAGCTGCTGTTTTCGAGCAACGACTGGGCCAAACGGACAGCAAAATACTATAACGGAATCATCACCATCCAATCAGAGCAAAAGCGGCGGCTGATACTCGAACTCGCCGAGCCATATACAAGGACGAAGGCCACTGCCAGCCTTGCCGACATCCCCTCCAGCGACCCTGACATGGATAACATGGATGATGGGCCAGGGAGCTTTGACCCGCGGGAGCGATTGGATATTTCCGAGGACGAGGACGAAGGGTAGAGGCCTAATTTACTTGTTATTATACTATCACACTGCCAATGATGACGATTACACGACCCAATTACCCTCTGGAGGAATGTCTGGTATCTCTCTGGAGGTGACTCTGGCACCAGCCAATTGTCTGGGGGCCGCTGGAATTGGGCATGTCCCCTGGGACCAGAGGCTCTCTGGTAGACCTGGCAGACCTGGAGGACCTGGCACCAGGTCTGCCAGAGAAAAAGGAGTTTTCCTGATGTATCTGACGTTAGCCTCAAGCAAATAACAATGGAAACGGGCGCAGTTGATGTGCTTGTTGACCAGCTCGCCGTTGAGGTAGGTGTCCTGGGTGAGCTGCGAGAACGAGACCTCGGGATAGCCGCGGTCCTGGCCCAGCTTGTACCATGTCGCGAAGATGCGGGTTACCTAAAGGAACTCAGCATATACTCTCCGCACATGTACGGATGCCGCACCATGTCGTCGATGCGCGATTCAGGCACGCTGCCGTTCCTGATCATGTTGATCAGCTCGACGCCCCACTGTAAGGGCAACCTCGCGAGGCTCGAAATCAGAGTCCTGAGCAGAGGGGGAATCCTTAGTGAACTACTACAACAGGAAGGGACGCTACAGACTCACCTGAGCAGAGGGGGAATCCTTAGAGAACAAGCCAAGGAGCCCTCTGCTCAGGTGCACTACTATATACTAGTGACCGGAGTAATGATAGAGTGACTGCATAGCGACGAACGACGCATGGGAGAAGTCAGGTGTCGCTAATGGACCCTAGGTGAGTGTCGAGTAGCCCTCGAAGCTCCGGAGAGGCAGGTTTGGGACCGTGATGCCAAGGGAGGAGCCCAGGCATCCTTAGAAGGCCTAATAAGGGCTTCGGGAGGTCCAGGCTGCCTCTGAGCGTCTCCGCTTGTGACCGTGACCGTGACAACCGGAATCGGAACCGGAATCGGAATCGACTCCGGGTGTGTGACCGTGACGTGACGGCCGGAAACGGAGAGGGAAGGCGTGGAGCGGAAAGGGAAGGAGTCTGGTCTAGCCCAAGGGCCGGGGAGTGTCGGAGAGGACCAATGGGAATGGCGGCCAGCCATGACCACTGGAGGGTAGCGACAGGAGGGTCACTCGGAGACGTCCCCGGACGTCTCCAGAGAGGTGGGTGTGAGGGCGTGCAGCCTGGGGCGCTGCGGTAGGCACGAGCCTTAACGGCAGTAGGCCTCACCCAAAGGGAGACCCGATGACGGGGGCCGTGGTGGCGGAGTGGGAAGCGGAGCCATGGCGAGGCTCAGCCATCCGAACGTAAGCCCGAACGCTGACATAGGTTGGAGACACCTAAGAGGTCCAGCAGGTAGAGATCGTAGGGAGACCTTGATAAGTGACAGCCCAGAGAGGCTGGCAGGCCATAGGCTCAAGGTCTAGAGGGAAGTGGTGCATCCACATCCGGAGAGGTCTCCGATGGCATTAGTGATCCCTGATCGTGACTCCGGAGAGGCTCCCGGAAAGGGGTGGCCAGGGAAGTCAAAGACTAGGGATTACTGGATGTGGGATGTGGTGCGGGCAGTGGAGGGAGAGCGTAAGGGTGTGGAGACACGGAAACACGAGTGGAGACGTGGAGACGCGAGCGGAGACGTGGAGACGCGAGCGGAGACGTGGAGACGCGAGCGGAGACGCGGCGCTTGATGGGATCAAGTGACGGCATCAGGGTTTCCCCTGACATCATCCCCCCTTCAAGCTGCGTCGCCCCGATGCAGGAAAAAAAAATCGGGGGGTCACTGAGCTCGTCCTCCGGAGTCCCTTGTCCTCCAGTGGCCAAGCTCCTGTCTCCGTCGATGTCCAGAGACTGTCCATCTCCAAGAGCCAGTGTGACGGTACCTTGGCGTTGCTCCAGTGATTGCTGTTGCCAAGGTCAACCCATGGAGTACTTGCGTTCTCCACTGGTTGCGCGCCCATATTCGGAGACGCCCCGGAGACCTGCGGTCCCGGTGCCTCTCCAAGAGATGGTGCAACTACACCTTTGCGTAGCTTCGGTGTGCGCCCGCTTGCGTTCTGGTCGCATGTTGCTCCAGGAGGGTCCTCCGCGAGTCCCCTCCTATACCCTCTCCATCCCCCCTTCAAGAGTGCGGCGCCCCCGACGCACCACAGAAAAAAAAGGGGGTCTGCGCTTAGCAGAAGCACCAAGTACACCTCCGGAAACGTCTCCGTTTGTGACCGGAAACGTCTCCGAGCGTGACCGGAAACGCCTGTGACGTCACAGGGGCGATTCCGTCCATCTCTACTGGGTTGTTGGAGATCGTTGGGCGGCAGATGACTTGCCGTGGGGTGATAGCATAGCGAGTGGCGAGCTCACTTTTACTGCACCCAGATGTCAGGTTGGGGGGGGAAAGGAATTGCAGTGTGACTCCGGACAGTGCGCTGTCAGCCGGGGCACTAAGCCTAGTGTTGCGGACTGGGTGGCAACAGCTCGACCCATCCTAGTTGTGCGGCAGAGGCGGGTTGACGTAGGCATTCCAGAAGCGATTCCATTGTTCGGGGTCCGGCTGTACAATGGGACCCTTTGTGAGCATCTCCGCTTGTGACGTGACCGTGACGTGACTACCGGAAACGGAAACGCGATTCCGAGCGCGTGACCGTGACGTGACGGGCGGAAAGCGGAGAGGGTTCCATGAACGGAAGGGGCACCTGCAGAGCCCTGAACTGCAGTGACTGCCTAGGTAACACCATGGTGGATCCTCTAAGGCAAGGGTACCCTCCGGGGCAGCTATGTTGACACCAGAGACGTATGAGACGTCTCCGGGGGGGTGTGCTAGATGAACTCCGATGCCATGTGAATGACATTATGGGGTGGAGTCCGTCTCCGGAGAGTGAGGGGGAAAGTCGGCACTCCGACTCAGCACCTGCCACTCGTGGCCTAGTAGGGCGGCCCCAGGCGAGCGGACTTGTCGTCTCGCATCTGGCACGGGCCTATACGGCAGTAGGCCACGCCCAGAACCTAGTGGGGCGGCAACGAGTGGTGTCATGCCAAGGTGTCGCAAGCCGATCAAAGGGATCAGCCATCTCGCGGTTATCCCAAGGTCCAGAGTCGAACTGGACGCGTCGAGCCGGACACGTAGGGAAGGTCACCCGGGTGGTCCGATGAGAATCGGGGCCGGGTTGTGAAGCCCGCGGAGACACGTGCGTAGGGGAACACGGGTGATGGAGTGTGGGAGACTTGCCTCCCAAGGAAGCCGAGCCTTGCTCGGGGTGTGAGCGATCTCATGTCAAAGCCACAATGACAGCATCAGCGGAAAGGTCTCCGGAGGTGCCCCCGGAATCGCTCCAGGGATCATGTGCCGCCCAAATTCTGGTGGAGTTGTCACATGATGTCGTGGTGGGGGGTGCGGTTTGAGCAAGAGACAGAGGCGAGGTGTGTGGTGATGGCAGAAGGTGCAGAAGGGAAGGTCATCACACCAGCAAAGACACTATGGTCAGCATCTTTGGCAGTAAGAGTGGGGAGCATGCAGAGGTAATGGCCATCGCAGCGACAACCGCGGGAAAGCGGAATCGGAATCGGAATCCGGAGTCGTTTTGATGCCATCAGGGCGCTCCGCATGGCAGGGGAAGCCCATTCCGACAGGTGGCTGGCAGCAGGAACGGCTAGGGACAGACCAGCGGTGGCCGGAGAGGCCAGCATTAGCCATGGGTGGAGGGAAGGAAGGCGGGGCCATGGTCGGAATCGGGGGGAAGGGGGTCCGGAAGTGGTTCAGGACAGCCCGGGGCCATAGGGCGCGGGGCATGGGAAAGCTAAACCACGGCCGGAGGAGAACACCAAGGGCCGGGCAGGAGGAAGTATTGAGGCCTCACGAGGACCAAAGTGTTCGAAGGGGGGCTGGGGCTGTGCAGCGCAAGGTCGGGTGGGGCCGGGACGGAGCCATCTGTCGCAATCCACCAAGAATCCTCCTGCATGCAGCCCCTCCGGAGGCCACCTCCAGGTTACCGGCAGGGGGGCGTCAGAGACTGCGGGCCCTGGCAGGGAGTTGGGAGGTGAGGTCCGTATTGGTGGGCTTGTTCTGCTGTAAGGGCAACCTCGCGAGGCTCGAAATCAGAGTCCTGAGCAGAGGGGGAATCCTTAGTGAACTACTACAACAGGAAGGGACGCTACAGACTCACCTGAGCAGAGGGGGAATCCTTAGAGAACAAGCCAAGGAGCCCTCTGCTCAGGTGCACTACTATATACTAGTGACCGGAGTAATGATAGAGTGACTGCATAGCGACGAACGACGCATGGGAGAAGTCAGGTGTCGCTAATGGACCCTAGGTGAGTGTCGAGTAGCCCTCGAAGCTCCGGAGAGGCAGGTTTGGGACCGTGATGCCAAGGGAGGAGCCCAGGCATCCTTAGAAGGCCTAATAAGGGCTTCGGGAGGTCCAGGCTGCCTCTGAGCGTCTCCGCTTGTGACCGTGACCGTGACAACCGGAATCGGAACCGGAATCGGAATCGACTCCGGGTGTGTGACCGTGACGTGACGGCCGGAAACGGAGAGGGAAGGCGTGGAGCGGAAAGGGAAGGAGTCTGGTCTAGCCCAAGGGCCGGGGAGTGTCGGAGAGGACCAATGGGAATGGCGGCCAGCCATGACCACTGGAGGGTAGCGACAGGAGGGTCACTCGGAGACGTCCCCGGACGTCTCCAGAGAGGTGGGTGTGAGGGCGTGCAGCCTGGGGCGCTGCGGTAGGCACGAGCCTTAACGGCAGTAGGCCTCACCCAAAGGGAGACCCGATGACGGGGGCCGTGGTGGCGGAGTGGGAAGCGGAGCCATGGCGAGGCTCAGCCATCCGAACGTAAGCCCGAACGCTGACATAGGTTGGAGACACCTAAGAGGTCCAGCAGGTAGAGATCGTAGGGAGACCTTGATAAGTGACAGCCCAGAGAGGCTGGCAGGCCATAGGCTCAAGGTCTAGAGGGAAGTGGTGCATCCACATCCGGAGAGGTCTCCGATGGCATTAGTGATCCCTGATCGTGACTCCGGAGAGGCTCCCGGAAAGGGGTGGCCAGGGAAGTCAAAGACTAGGGATTACTGGATGTGGGATGTGGTGCGGGCAGTGGAGGGAGAGCGTAAGGGTGTGGAGACACGGAAACACGAGTGGAGACGTGGAGACGCGAGCGGAGACGTGGAGACGCGAGCGGAGACGCGGCGCTTGATGGGATCAAGTGACGGCATCAGGGTTTCCCCTGACACCCACCACGAGTTGGTCGCCTTGCTCGGGTCGGGCTGGTTCTGGTCGCCGATTCCCTAGAAACGCGTCTTAGCCTTTGCGACGCGGATGGCGAGGACTACGCACGTATCCAACGAAGCCAGGCATGTTCATGTCGAGCCCGGCGAGCGCGGGCTGGACACCGTTGACCCTGGAAGCCGAGCTCCTCCGCCGTTGATGAGCTTCGAGTTCTGGCACTCGTGCCGGATGAGCTTGTCATGGCCTGAAGCCCTGATCTGATTACTTAAACACAAATGATATTAAATTTGAAGACACCCCCCACGCGTCGCCCGTCCCAACGCTAAGTCGCGCTCCGCTCGCCAAGTCTCGCATCCAGGTAGTTATTAAATACCTTTTTTTTGTGGCTGTGAAGAAATCAAAAAAACTTTTTCACTTAACTACCGCGCAGCGGAGAAGCAAAATTTTGGCCCATGAGCGTGAGTGTTTCGGAGAAATCTGTCCGTGGTTCTTGTCCAGTTGTTGACATTTGCGGGATGGGGCTACCATCACGGCTGATCTGCAGTCCCGCCGTGATCGTTCTGCTGTCCCCCCAATTCATAGCATTCCTGAACTATACAGCTCTACAGGCTGCAGGCTTACCTTGGCCTCAGCCTAGGTTTTTACTTATTTTCCCCTTCTCCTCGTCATCCAAGAACTGTGCTTGTGATATCATCTAGAACTTTGATGGATCTGCATCCCCGCAGCATGGTAGATGGTGGGTGTGTTCCGGAGGTGTGGGAGCGCACTGATACCCATCACATCGGACCTGTCAGCCAGGTCTGGCAGCCCCCGCCCCGCCCCAAGTCAAATAGGCTGGAGGCCGCCCTAAAGTGAAAATAAATAATAAGAAAAAAATCAGAAATTAGGGCTTAAGTATGAGCATGGGTCTGTTGCAATGTTTAATTCAGGTAAACTAAGGGTTTAAACCAGTAAATGTGGAAAAAAATCAAGTCTTGTCAATGATTTGAAAATTCACCCTGGTGGTAAGTGATACTCAATGGAGCCCTATGTTCTAAATCATGATAAAAATTTGAAATAATCTGTATTAAAAGGGAAGTTTGGTAAGTGATACTCAATGGAGGCCTATGTTCTAAATCATGATAAAAATCCATGTAATCTGTACTAAAAGGGAAGTGAACTATAAGACTATAAAGTTTGATATTTTGCGCAAGACTATCAGCTATACCAGAAAATCAGACAATGTCGTTCAAATATGGTCCCATGTGACTGACCAACATGCGGAGACCAAATCAAGTCAAATGGTTCCTCACATCAAGGTGCTAAACAGTGATGGCTACTAAGCAATATGAATTAAACACATTCCAGACAGTGTAGGCCAAAAATAGTACTGGACAATATTGGTCATAATGCTAATCTGCATCTCACTAGCTCAAAAGTGCAAGAGAATCAAATCCAAAGCAGATGATCACTGGTCACAATTCTCTCCCAGAAAGTGTACACCAAAAATGCAAATTAATTAAAATTTTATTATTGTTCCAGAAAATATGTGATAAAAAATCAATGTGAGAATTTTGAATGACAAATAAGTGGGCAGTCTGCACCTTATTATAACTACTGGCTTATCTCTGGAGTGTAGTGAGTGCAAAGGGTAAGAGAAGCAAAACTAATCAGACATTGCAAGCACATCATAATTCACTTCCAGAAAAATGAATATGAAACTTAACAGCTCCAGAAAGTATATGGCAAAAATCAGGTTTGATTGATTTGACTGTAAAAATTGATTGGAGAGTTTTGAATGACAAATAAGTGGGCTGTCTGTCTGCACACAGAGATACCCTTATTATAAGAACTTGCTTATGTTAGGATCAAAGGGTAAGAGAATCAAAACCGGCCTCAATCAGAGATTGAAAGCAGATAATCATTTAATTCTTTATGAAAATGAATATGAAATTTCATAGCTCCAGGAAGTATATGGTAAAAAAATCACCTTTGATTGATTTGTTAGTATTTGGACAATAAACAGGTGGGCAGATAAAGAAAAATAACATGATTTCTCAATGGATTCTCAATCTGGTGTTGATTTGAAATGATTCACAATAATGCAAATAAACCGATCACTGTTGGCATGCCGTAATAGCAAACATATGATAAATCAGGGAATATCAGCGCCTTATCACTGATGTAACAAGTGTGCAGATGCTGTCACATGGGAGGATGTAGTTCCTGGTTTCCATAGAGTCAACATTTGATAGCGCTTCTCGGGTAAAATGGTGGGCCGGGTTATGTCTTGTGATGGTTGACCGAGGTCACGTGATCTCATTAGCTTGGCTTGGCATACTCAACTGTTGAAGTTGTCAAGGCCCGGCCTCCCTAGCGGAAGCCTGTGCTGCCAACCGCGGCCTTAGTTTTGACGATCATCAGATGATGTGGTAATGATACTCATGATCTGTTGGCATGTGAGCAGCATGCAGCTTCCGTTGGTCAGTGAGCCGGGCCACATCAGCATGTGCGCCATGTGCACATGCACAGGGTACTTAGCAACCGGTGTCATCAGGCCATATAGAGGCGCAGTGATGTCTGGATTCTCGGGACTCGGCAAGGAAGATCTGCGCAGCCACGCGGCGGCAGAGCACATGTGGGTCCTGCCGTGCTCCTCTCCAGTTCCCTCCTGGCTCAGCGGCCTCCCAGTATCACCGCTGTTTGCCCGCCATCCGCTCAATTTTGCTTGGTGGCTCCAATTTTTTTTTTTGCCAGTGATAAGCACCACGGCTGTTGCCGCACCGCCACTGACCAGTATCACATGTGCAGCTGCCCGAGCGCCTGCGTTCTGCCCCCCTTGCCCCCCATAGGGCACAATATCCCCAGACACAAGCAAGTCCGTTTCTACCACCAAATCGAGGTCCGGCGGCGGAGGGACTGGCGACCTCCCGTCCTGCTTTTTAGTTCCTTCCTGGCTCAGCGGCCTGCCAGTATTACGGCTGTTTGCCCGCCATCCGCTCAATTTTGTTTGGTGGCTCCAATTTTTTTTTGCCAGTGATAAGCACCACGGCTGTTGCCGCACCGCCGCTGACCAGTATCACATGTGCGGGTGCCCGAGCACCTGCGTTCTGCCCTGCCCGTGGCCTCTTGCTCCCCATAGAGCCTAATCTCAGGTAAGAATGCGGTCACGTGACCGGATTAACGGAGCGTTAATGGTCTCCACACTGTTGTGGCCGCGATGGCGTCCGCAGCAGCGCGCCGCGGCCGGCGATTTCGGGTTGACAACGGTTCGGATCTCCACGCGTGGGAGGCTTTCCGGCAGGCCGCGTCCGTCGGCCTCCGATCCGTCTGAGCATGTGGGCACATGCAGGCGGGTGCCTGGCAACCGGCGTGATGAGGCCGCCCTGGTGTGCAGTGATGTCTAGTTCGTCGGGACTCGGCAGGCAAGCAAGATCCGCGCTGCCATGCGGTCCAGCCGTAGCCGACCTCATGAACATCCGCCCAACAGCCACAGCAAATCGTTCCTGGCTCAGCTCTCTTGTGTTCCTTCCCGTTTTCCTGTGCAACGCCTTCCATTTTTGCTGATGGGCGCCCGCGTCCCTTTTTCTCGTGCCAATGCGCTGCGCAACTGCCGGGCCCGGCCCCGGCTACGCTGGCCTGCCGCAGAGCAGTATAAGACGCGCGGCCGCCCATGCGCTAACACCCCCGCTACGCTCGCGGCTGCTGACCAACAGCGGCTTGCCTTGTTGCGAACTCCCTCGCCGTGGGCGGCTTTGCGCCGTGCGGGCATCCGAGTGCCATCACGCCCGGTCCGCTGGCGTGGGAACCCGGGCCCCGTGGGTATAAGAACCCGTGCAAGCGTCACATCGATGGCGCCTTCCTTTTGCCTTCACCCCCCTCTCCCTCTGTGCTGTGTTTCCCGGGCCGCCCAACGCGAGCCGCTCCCTTTGCGCAGGGTGACAAGGTGCGTGGCCGTTGTGTGGAGACAATGTCCGCTGACTCATTTGCCAGCACGCTGCTTGTCGGTGTCGGCCTCGCGATGCACAACGTGCGCCGCTTTCCAGTAGGTCTTTGCGTCGGCCTTCGCCGCGGCCTCCCCCCCGCGACTCCGTGCTGATGATCGGCAAGGTGAGTGACGGTCATTGGGTATGCTCAGTTGCTCACCAACTGCTAGTCGTATCAAGACTGGCGGGGCCATTCATTGCTTGGCTGTAAGGTGAGCGTTGCCCGCTGCCCGTTCCCGCGCGGATGCCTAGTTGTTGCTTGCTGACTCATTTTCTTAGTAGGCCTCAGCGCCGTTGTGTCCGCGCCCGCGTCCTCACGACAGGCAAGGTTAGTGGCGGCCGTCCTGTATGCACAGTGGCTCACCGTTTGCTCTCGAAGCTGGCGCGGCCACCGCTTTGCCGTGACAAGCGATGGGCCTTCGCTTCCCGTTCCCGCGCAGTCGCCCAGCTCGTTCGGCTCGAAGGAATTGCTTGCAAAGTGGTGAGTTGTCTTGCTTTCCGCGCGATGTATCTCATCTCACAGGTTTCGCCGGGCAAGTACTGCCTCCGACGTTGGCTGACCCGTTCCAGCCCAGCTCTATCGGCGAGCCGCGAGGCTGCCGACAAAGGTGAGTCGGCGTCTTTCGTTGTGTGAGAATCTTGCTCATGCGTCGCGTCGTTGAGGCGCCGGCATTGCGTCTGGGTTGGGAGCTACCCGCTTTGCCGTTCGGACGACATCTGGATGGGCTGCCCGTCTCCGCGCGGAGTCGCTCACCGCGTCCCGCTGGATGCCGGCAATTGCTTCATATTGGTGAGTTGTCATGTCTTGCCCGCGATGCATGTTCTCACCGCAAAGATTTGGGCGCGGGCCGCCGGCCTGGTCGCTGTTCCTAGGTGAGTGGCCCACAATGTTTCCTCCCAAGGTGCCTGCCCTGTTTCGGCGCAGCTTTATCAAGGCCGGCAACGGTGAGTCGGCGTCTTTGCCCCGGAAGATTGCTCATTCGTCGCATTGTTTAGGCGTTGTTGTTGTCGGCGTCGAGCAGAACGGCAAGTCGGCTTTACTTGCTGAATCGATCAGTCAGAAGACCGTCGCGTCAAGCTTGAGGTCGTCGGCAACGCCTTTGGCGTTGGTACAGGTTGGCGCTGAACTTGGTGCGGTGCCAGTTCTTGCGTGTGTGAGTGTGAGTGTCGTCGCTTCCTGTCATTGTGTTCGCTCACTTGTTTTGTGCGTGTGCTTGGTGGTGCGGGATGTCTCTGGTGAGTTAGCCATGTATCGACCCCAGTCGATGCTGATCGTCGTCTTGCAATGGCAGTTGCCAGGTTATAAGATGAGAAAAAGGACAGTCTCTTGTGTATATATACATAACAAAAACAGGTATATTTTTCTTTCTTTCTACAGCTGCATCTTGCCCGTCAACCTGATATCCCGCGAGCTCGCGCCGACCGCGACGCCGACCTCACCCTTCACGAGCACCCACTTCTGCGCGACGACGTCCCAGACGCTGAGGTCCTTGACCCGCAGCGGGATGCTCACGCCCTTGCTCTGGCCCGCACCGAGGAACACCCGCGAAAACCCGCGGAGCAGTCTGGGCGGCTCGTTGTAGGCAGCGGGGAATGTGAGGTACAGTTGTGCGACTTCGGCGCCGGCGACGCGGCCGGTGTTTTTGAGGGTGAAGGAGACCGAGCCAAACGGCGCATAGAGCGCGGCTGGGCCGCCGATATCGCCGACGGGGGACGAGCCGGCAGAGGGCGCGGATGCGGTTGAGGAGGGGCGGACGGAGGAGGACGCCGAGGCGGAGGCAGAGACGGAAACGGCGATGGAGGACGCGTTGGCGGGGCGGGAAGAGACGGCCGGTGCGGAGGACACCGGGGACGCAGACGGCTTGCTCGAGATAACCGGGGCAGAAGACGACGACGGACGGGAAACCGCCTCAGCGCGGCGCTTATGGCCCGAAACACGCAGGCCGCTGTAGCCAAACGTGGTGTAGCTCAGCCCGAACCCAAACTCGAAGCGCGGCTTGATGCCCTTGACGTCGAACCAGCGGTAGTCGATGTTGACCCCCTCGTCGTACGTGAGCTGCGGGTTGCCGTTGTTCGGGACATTGTTGGTGTACAAGACTTCCGCAGCGTAGTCCTCCCGCTTCTTCGCAATGGTGTACACAAGCTTGGCGCTCGGGTTCGTCGCCTGCGGGCTGTCGCTGAACAAGACATCAACAATTGCGTTGCCGCTCTCTTGACCAGGAAGGCCAGCTTGGAGGACGGCGGTCACGTTCGGGTGGTCGATCCAGTCCTCCACGGTGACCGCACCGACAGCGTGTTGTACGACAATGGTGTTGGCGCACTGGCCAGCGACGTTGGCGATGAGCGCCTCCCCGCCGTGCCAGAGGGTGATGTTGTTCCGGTCACCTTGGTTGCCGCCGACATTGATGTAGCCCTCGCCCGAGTCCGCGTTGACAAAGACAAGGCACGCGTCCGAGTTGCGCGCAACAGGGGCCATCGCATTGTAGGCGTAGTCGGACAGCACGCCCTCGACGACGACGGTGGGGTTGATCGAGCGGATGTGCGCCGAAATGGCGGCGAAGGGGTCGACGAGGTAGGGGAAATTGGCGGTGCCGGAGCCCCAGCCCATCGCCAGAGTGCCTTCGTTGCAGCCCTTGTCGTTCTGCCCGTCGCTGCAAGCATTCGGCCCCGCCGGGTGAGGAGCGGCGTCGGAGCCGAAGATTCCAACGCCTAGCAACATATTAACATTTGCAACGGAACCAGTATAAGGTTATACACACGCTTGAGCTTGCGCACGCTAAGAGGCAGCGCGTTCTTGGTGTTCTTCAGGAGGACCGTGCTCGCAGCGCCGATTTGGCGGATGAGCTTGTAGTGGTCGGCCTGGACGCTATATCTGACGTTAGCCTCAAGCAAATAACAATGGAAACGGCGCACTTGATGTGCTTGTTGACGAGCTCGCCGTTGAGGTAGGTGTCCTGGGTGAGCTGCGAGAACGAGACTTCGGGATAGCCGCGGTCCTGGCCGAGCTTGTACCACGTCGCGAAGATGCGGGTTACCTAAAGGAACTCAGCATATACTCTCCGGACATGGAAGGATGCCGCACCATGTCGTCGATGCGCGATTCAGGCACGCTGCCGTTCCTGATCATGTTGATCAGCTCGACGCCCCACCACGAGTTGGTCGCCTTGCTCGGGTCGGGCTGGTTCTGGTCGCCGATTCCCTAGAAACGCGTCTTAGCCTTTGCGACGCGGATGGCGCAGACGACGCACGTATCCAACGAAGCCAGGCATGTTCATGTCGAGCCCGGCGAGCGCGGGCTGGACACCGTTGATCATCGCGGCCCAGTCGGACATGATGAAGCCCTGGAAGCCGAGTTCCTCCTTGAGGATGCCGTTGATGAGTTTCGAGTTCTGGCAGGCCTGCGTCTGGTTGACGAGGTTATATGAGCACCTGCGAGGCGGTTAGCACCACCGAAAGGAAGGCAGGATGGGAGGAGGCAAGGCTGACTCACATGACACTGCCCACGCCGACTTTGACGGCCTCCGCGAACGGCCACAGGTACACCTCGTGCATCGTCTTGTCGTCCAAGTTACTCGACGCAATCGGGAAGCTCTCCGAGCCGCCACGGAAGTGCTCTTGCTCGTTGGCGATGCTAAGAAATCGGTTAATCACACCGAAAAATCCGCACCACAAGCGAAGCACGCACAAATGCTTGACGGTGGCGATGACACCGACACTCTGCATGCCCTCGATCGTGACGGCGGTCGCGACACCCGCGAGGAAGGGGTCCGAGCCGAAGCCCTCCCATTGGCGGCCTGCGGCGGCTTGTCGGCCTGCGGGAGAAGATCAGCAACGGAAGCGAGAAGGACGGAGATCGAAGGGAAAAGAAGGACCAAATACGTACCGAGGTTGGTCATCGGCCCGAGCGCCACGTTGACGCCCTTTCCTCGGTGTTCTTGGGCCATGGCTACTCCGCGGGCTCTAGTTTTTCACGTCAACGCAGCAAATGCAAGTAGAGGTGGCACCCACTTGATGAGGTCGACGTCCCATGTCGCTGCCGCGTTGATGCTCGCGGGGAAAGCAGAGGCGAAGTCTGCGAAACGGACACCGAGTGGGGAGTCCTCTAGACAGAGCCCGGCCCATTTGAAGCGAGGGAGGGTCTGTGTTCGGTTCAGTGAGATACATTGACGTGGTGAATGGGCCACTCACTCCGGTGTTGCCGACGCAGCGCCCATTGACGTCCACGCCGGTCGTTACGTTGACCTTCTCCTCAATGGTGAGCTGGGCGGTGAATTTGCGAGCGCGGGCGACGAAGGGGGCCCAGTCCGCGCTGCCTTTTACGTCGGGCGCGGGTACGACGATCGGGGAGGTCCACTCCTCGTAGCCAGCGGGGGCGGAGTCGGGCACGCCAGTGGTGAGGTCGGCATAGGCGCGGGAGACAGCCAGTGCGAGCAGCACGTGTTTTAGGAGTTGCGGCACCATTTTTCAGGCGCGCGTAAACGAGCGAAAGGAGAGTGGGAGGGGAGAGGAAGGAAGGCAGGAGGCGGGGCGAAGAGCGGGGGTGGTTTATATGCGCTGCCGGCAGGGTGTCGGGATTCGAGTTGGAGTCGAGGAAAAGAAGCGTCGACGGTGTGCTTCGTGGCAGATCCGAGCGTGGCGATCAATGCGCGTGACCGCAATTAAATGCATACGGAATACGGGACCGATATCACACGCCCCGGCGCTGCCAGCGAAGCAACGCCAGCGAAGACCTGCCAGCGATGCAGGAACGCCCGCGCCAGCGCATAGCCATCTATCTAAAGAACGAGAAGCGCCGACGGAGCGGGGAATGGTCGGAGGACGAGAAGGGAGTGCCAGCAGAAGAGCCGAGCAGGGCGATCTGGGAATCATGGAGTAAAATTCACATTTATCAGAGCGCGACATGGCCAAGGACGCGGCGAGCGGCGACGCGTGGGGCAGATGATGATCACCTTTCTTCTAAATAAGGTGTCAACGTCATTCGGCGACAACGCGGATATGGGTGATGGGTGGATGAAGACACTGCCAATGTAAGGGGCCAGTCGATTCTCGAACGCGCAACGGAGCATGTCCAGCGCAACGGCGCACAGAACCCCGGGAGAGACGCGAAAGGGCGCGGCGCGGCAGTGAGGCTTCCTTGGCGGGCGGGCGGCTGCAGATCAGAGATCGGCACATATGGCGGCATTCCTCCTCGCCCATCCCCGACGTTGCAATGCGGCCTCCAAGTCTCCAACGCAGCGCGGGCGCGAAGTGCTGGTCGAGGAGGTGCTGGCGCGTGAGTGCAGATGAGCGCTCGCCTGGGTGCTACCGAGTGCCTGTCCGTTTTGCTCCCGCAGGCCCTGAGCTAGCACGATGACCATGACTACGCCGAGACTTCCAGAGTGGGCCCGGCATCAATGTCGTCTGACGTCAATATGATTCTAGGCATGCGTCGAGAGTATATTTCGGCCGCACATCACTTTGCGAGCTTTGGGAATTATGTGAATTTATGTACCCAGAGTGCAAAAATGTCATTATAATAATAATAATAACAAATATGATCATACAGAGCTGCTATATCCACTCCATCAGCTGGTCTTCCTATAGTATAATCTCCATAATCCATGGTCCAGAGGGGGGGGTGTTATTGTTCGAAAAATGGTTATACTGTACTGTTGGAAAGCCTTTTGAATGTCTTATCTATCCCAGATAAGACTGATGATAGGATATTAATGGATCTGAACTGTCCTTAATATGACCGCATTAGGGGTCCCAACTTTTGAAAATTGGATATACTGTTGAATTGTTTTTTTTAGGCCATCTGGGACCCCCCTCCCCTTACCATATCGGGTAATATATTCCCATGATTGCACATCATGTGACCTGAAGATACAATCAAAAGTGGTGATAAAATATATAATTCCAGCAAGGGGGGTTCAAGTCTTGAATCATGGATATAGGGTTGAAAAGTTTTTTTTCCGACCCCTGGGGGACCCCCCCCCCTCCCCCCTCCTGCCATATCGGGTAATATGTTCCCACAATTTGCGTCATGTGACCACTGATGCGATCAAAAAAGTGGGATAAAAAATTCAATCTTTGTGAAACTTTTTTTTTGCAAATTTTTTTATATATGTATATGTGTATATGTGTATGTATGTATGTACCTGGAACCTTCAAACACATATGGCAGGCTATATCAGCTCTTCAACATGTTCACCTCTCATTAATTACCTGTCAATAGACCTATGACAGAGTGGGCTATCCAAGCTCATGGGCCTGAAGGTATATAGATATAAGTATGAGAGTTGTGAACTATAGAAATTGGAGTATATACACTACATTTTCAGTGGCTTTACACCCATATAAGGCCTAAATCTTTCATATACAAAAAGTTTTTTTTACCCCCCTGAGACCCCCCCCCCCCTACCCTATGTGCCTGATAAGGATCATGAACCCCCCCTTGAATTCCAGTTACATTCATTAGAATACTTTGACTTTTGAGTAATACATAGCAATTGAGTCTCTACAGTATTACTGGTAGGCTTCCTATGATTATATGTGATTAAATGTCAATGATAAATTGTGAGGCTAGTCACACTCCAGTCACACTACAGCCCAACTAAACTGCTGAAAGCCTTGCCATAGGCAAATAGTGGGGCTAGTCAGTATCCATCTTGCATTCTATGCTAGAATGCTACACATATACTCCAAACACAACCTCAAACCCACCAAAACCCCCCAAACTTTGGTATAGCAAAAGTTTTTTTCACCATGCCTGGGACTCCCTCCCACCCCATGTCTGTGATAAGGATCTTGGGACCTCCTGGCCCCTAACTTAATATATTGCTTTAATTTTAATTGGATTTATTGAATTTTTTCGTTTACAAACATCATCATAAATTGATGTTCAGTTGAATATAGTGGTATAGTTGGTATTGTTTTTGTGGGCTCACACTACCAACTGGATGATAATATGAGGCACTTGCCACAAGTATTTTGGAGTCAGGGTAGGCAAACATATCAAAACTAAAACAGTTTCCATGTTATCAATAAATTTACCTCAGTAATTATTATTACTCTTATATTAAGCACATGTTGTATAACACTGATGGCAAAGCTAATGGCAGTTGGAGAAGGTGGGGTCCAACGGGAGTTTCAAGGCAGATTTTTTTTTTTACTTTTTTTTCAAACAAAGATTTCTTTGTTTGCCTTTGTACTCCTGTTGGGCCTCCCTTTGGCAAACTACTGCACCCGGTGTAAATGTATGCACATGTTTGGCACTGGCCTCAGTAATTCATTTGCTTTATGATTCCATTTTTGGGGTCACTGCTGTGCCCTAAATTGGTAACAAAAGCTGTAAAATTTGACCAATCCTAATTGTGTTAGGGGAACCTTGTCCGACTTCAGTTCCGACTCCTGTCTAGCCTTCCATCTTGCCCGCACAGGTTACCTATCCTTGATATGTTCTGTTGTGGACATACTTAGGCCTATACCTTAATCTTTTGCTAAGAGTTGATGGGTATCAAATACCACTGATGAGTAAATGTATTGCATCCCCTTTACTATATTCCATTGGAGTCAGAAGTGGATACACTATATTCCTAGTTTAGAGTACCTGAATTTACAAGTAAGCCACTTTTATACTTTTTAAGCACCAGATATGCTCTATCATATAGCTGAAGAGTCAATATAGTGATTATCATATGATATTGGTCAAATACTAGTGTCAATTCATGGTACTCTTGAAACCTTACCTGCTCGTACTTGATTCATGCTTTTAGCTTGAGTAGCTACAGAGATAGAGACCTATCAGTTGTATATCAGTTAGTGATTGGCCCATGCTGATGCAATTTATAGGTTACTTAATGAAAGTTGTTCATATGGTCAAGATATACCTCTTTGATTTGTAACAATGTATGACATTCTCTGGTAATTAAGCTGTTGAATATAGTAAAAAATGTTCTTTTTTTGGAAATTTGTCACAGTTAACACTCTCAGTAATACTATATGATATTGGGATCCAGGTGCTGAGACAACTTCAAGTGTAAAATTCCCTTTTAGGGAAGATGTGTCATGGCATAACTTCAGATAGCCTATGTCAGATTATTCACCCTCTACCTATTCAACTTAGCAAAAATTTGCCTTGGAGTTTAAGATTATTCATCCCACCTTTTAGCCCTTATTCATCACTCAGGAGGTACTGTCAGCACTGTGGCAGTGTGGCATATCAGCGTAATACTGATAATGTACAGTTGGTAGAAGGTATTCCTGTGTGCTATTCTATACTTAATGAGATTTCTTATTTATTGAGAAATTCACCCTATTCAACTAATATTCAAAAACTTGGGGCATAGCCCCAGCCTGTCAGGGGAACCCCCGCTTCTTTTTGCCTCCTTCGGACCCTCCGAGCGCATCCGAGGCGCATCCGACCGGCGCCCCCTCGGACGCTCCGACCCACCCCAACCCTTGTCCTTGGCCTCCTTTGCCCGCACAATCACCGATCCGTTCAGTTATCAGTGGTAACCCACTGGGTGACATTGATAAGGCTCAGTATTTTCAAGCTACCTTTATTCACCCCCCTCTAGGACAATTATTCGCCACTAGGGATGTTATGATAATACTGAGCCTTGTCAATGGCACCCGAGCACGATACTACTGATAATTCACAGTGTTGGGTGGGCTAAACAGGTGGACTCTATCAGTGATTGGTCAGGTCCGGTTTGGGATTTCGGTTGGAACCCAAACTGGACTGTTTGCCATTCAGGTTTGACCATGTTAGGTAGTTTTTAGTCCACAAACGCAGGTTAGGGGCCAGTTCAAACCAGCATTCCGCATTCATGTTTTGACAAAATCGCCTTTTGAACTAAACCAGCTGTCGAAAACGGCCAAGAACCAGACTTTGCCATCGCTTTTAATCTTTTTCTGGCAGCAAATATGTCAAACATATCCACAGATATGCAGACTAGATTATGGTTGAACATATTGATAACATATCCATATTTCACAGCTGAATATGATTATACTATCTAACAAATATATTATTGGGGCAGAGCTCTGAATATGATATGATTATAATATATTATGCCCTCAGAATAATATAATCATATTTGGCCTGCACTACTCACACTAGAGTTTCAGCCAAAAAATTGTCCCATAAGCAGGATTTATATATATAAGAGATAATGGTCCAAAACAATGGCTTTTTTGACTGCTTTGATAAATATGCAATAAAAGTTACAAAAATTATATCTGATCTACAAGACATCAAGTTCTATATCATGGTATCAAATATTGCATACATTGTGACTACCCCATTCTTGACCATGTTTTGTGAACAATAATGTTATTCAAGCCCAGATATTTGGCAAAAAAATAGTGTCCCATTATTAGTAGCACATGACTTGAGTATAGAGCTATATACACTGCACAGATATACCACTTATGCCGAAGTTTTCATGTGACTTCCGGATTCAGCGCGCGGTCCACTTCTCGACATCCGCGAGATGTGTTTTATAGTTGTTGGACCACCTGGTTAGACACATCTGTTTCGTAGAATTTTGATTGAATGAAGGAGCCGGTCACCCATTCCTTGATGCAGAATTCCAGCTAATTGTAAGGGCAACTCTGGAGACTCCGACGGAAGCCTAGCAGGGGAGGATCCAAAGCGTGAATAAAAGCTACGGAAATACACGGAGGGACCGACCTAGCAGGGGAGGATCCAAAGAGAAGAAACTCTGAGGGTCCGCCTGCTAGGGCGCCAACTATATACTGGTCATCCGTAACTGCCAACGTAGAGCGCAGAATGCCTGAGCGGCGTCGCAGGCTCTGTCCCAAGGTGATCGTTGGGAGGGTCTTGACGGATCGGTGATTGTGCGGGCGAAGGAGGCCGTGGACAATGGTCGGGGTGGGTCGGAGCGTCCGAGGGGGCACCAGTCGGATGCGCCTCGGATGCGCTCGGAGGGTCCGAAGGAGGCCGAAGCGGGGGTTCCCCTGACACTAATGTTCATCAGTGATACCACATTTCATTGGTAAGTGCTCCTTACAGCCGTGAGCTCCAGCGCAATCAATGGGACTGGGAGGGGGGTCAAAAGATTGCGGAAAGCAAGGCCCAAGAGTGTTTTTGTCACGGAAGACAGTCAGCACCCAGACCACAGGTATAATCTTGTTCTCTACATAACCTTGCCTAGTTTTGGGATCCTAGAGCTTTTAAGGGCATAGACCAAAGAAACGGAGCAGGCACAAACCTTGTAATGGAAGGCTGAGCCTCTTAAAAGGTCTCCGACTAGCATTTTGTTGGTTGCAATGACAGCTCGCGATGAGCCAAAAGCCAAAATGGCTGGCAAACAGATCCCACTTTCTTATGCGCCACCAGGATACTACCAAATCCCTTTCAAATGCATAAATCCAGTCTAAGGCTGAACACCTGCACCTTCCATTCAACCATATCCCCGTCTACCATTGGATCAAGTTTACCACACCAGATCTATTCACTCTGCGTGGTCCCTCCGACAGTATTGTTGACTCGGTACATGTCCAGCCAGCATGGATGACCAATATGGGCAAGACAATCCCAGTCCGATTTCACACAGTGTTGGTCAATGATAGTACTGGAGAGCTCACTGGGATAAAAGATATGTTGAGAATTAGTAGTATCTCATCTTAGTAATGATTATATAGGTTACTGGGTGGCACAAGTGCAGGTAGTCCTCAGTATACCTCCTTGACTGGCTGCTACTCTCCTCTCCTCTGGCACAGACACTTTGCCTGCTCACTTGGCCTATGTGGAGTGGTTTTCCCCCCTTTGCATCTGCCCCAGAGGCATGGCATCACTTCTATCAGGTGAAACGGTCTCTAAAAAATAGGGAAAGAATAGCAAGTATTATTCCGGTGGACAATATTTGTTCCAAAATAATGGCCTTTGCTGCTGCTTTGATTGATATGCAATAAAAGCTGCAAAAATTGTATCTTATTTACAAGAAATCAAGTTTGATATCTATCATGGTATCAAATATCACATAGATAATGACTACCCCATTCCGGACCATATTTAGCAAACAACAAGTGCACATTATTCAAGCCCAAACATTTGTCAAAGAAATAGTGTCACATTATTATTACCCCAACTTGTCATATATGAGGGTGATTTGTCATATATAATGGCAATTTGTCACTTATTTCTGATATATTAGGTACACTTTGGTGCTGGCCTAAATTTTTGATATATATGGTCTCATATCTTGTGACATATTTGGTGCATTTATTGGTTACAAATCAATGCCACAAAATTGTCAGCTAATATAGGCTCTGAGTTCAGTCCTATTTGATAACTTGATATATGCCCCATTGCAGCCCCAATTTCTTACAAATCAAGTCTACTTTTCTAGAGTTTTATTTGTTATTGTTCCAAGTTGTGAAAATGTACATTTTTTGTCAACTACAGGCTATTTATCATAGATAAATCCTACTTCAGGGTATATTTTTGGGCAGAAACCCTGGTGTGACTCGGAGAGAGACGAGGCGTCACAAGCCGTGATCCGACAGCAATCTTGACAAGGTCACAAGTCACAAGGAACGTTGCCAAGATTGCTATCGGATCACGGGCGCTAAAATTTCCAAGCTTGTCTCTTTACCATGACCGTCCCCGGCCTCGACGACGCATCCTACAGTTACTGCGAAAATATAAGCAGCTTCCTGTTTAGGTAGTCACAATTCCCACCAGCCAAAATACCATCAAAATGCGCGCAATATTCAATTTTTCAAGAGATACAGTGAACTAGATGTAAGAGAAGTATGCTACAGTATGTATAGTGTAGTAAGTAAGTACTAGTAGTCAATCCAGTAAAAATTATTGTCTTTGAGAGCTTGGATACGCCGAGGAAAGGAAAAATAGGTGTGAATTGCGTACTGTTTGAACTTGGGAGACCGCCAAACCTCCCTAGCCATCCGATACAGATCCATCTGTGTCTTCGCTACTGTGTACCGCGGGTGTTTGCGAATTTCCCGCTTGAGGTGGGCCTAGCAGTTCTCGATTGGCGAGAGGTCGGGTGATTTCGATGGCCAGACCATCGGCTTGATCATCTCGTCGTGCAAGAACTCCTTCGTGTAGAGAGATTTGTGTGTTGATGCACCATCTTGTTGGAAGACAATGTGGTGGTTAATGTAGTTAACGCTGAACTCGAAGGTTTGGATGACAGGAAGGAGGCCGCGTCGAAGAATTTCCACATATTGGAACCTGTCCATTGTCCCATCGACAAGGACAAGGTCCGTAACACCCTCAGGATGAATCCCACCCCACACCATAATACTGACCCCGCCCCGTCCATGACGCTCCTTCTGCTTCACAAAGTTGGGGTTAAGATTATCCTCTCCGAACTGTCGACGACACCAACGGCCCCCTGCCCCAGTCGTGAGGAAGATTTGTGATTCGTCGGTGTTGATCATAACGATACGCATCTTGAAGTACTGTTCATCGGCCCATGACTTGTATTCGTTGTAGAAATTCTCGCGTAGTCGAAGATGCCGGTCGGTAAGAGGTAGCTTTTGCTGCTGCACAAAGCCCTTCAGCCCCACTTGAGAGAGATTTTGTTGGACCTAGGGTGGTAGTCAAGAAACTGAAAGACAGGAACACTGTTGCGCACCGTCCGAAGAGCAACATCTGGAAAATAGATGCGCTGAATATCGGCCCCATTCACAACCACTCCCTCTCGCAGCCCTTCTGCAGCACCGTGTAGCTCATCCTCCGATAGCAGCCTACGCCTCCCACTCTTGCCCTTCCGCCCATTGTACTCCAAGTCGTCGTTGTTTTCTTTGACTTTCTTGAGATTGCGGCTGACACTTGTTGGATGGTGGCCAATTTTGGGGTGTGCACCAATGGCCGCATATGATTCCCCATACTCCCGCATAGTTTGGGCGATGGCACGCTGGATAGGCGTGAAAGGCTTGCGCTGTGAGGGAGCATGGGGAGGCGGCATTGTGGAGAGTGGTGGGGCGGGTGCAAAGCCGTTGGTGGCTTATATACTGGATGTGGCGGAGGCGGTGTTGAATAAGAAGCCAGCCATGATGTGTGGGCGCGTCAACAAATGCGATAACGCGTGAACGAACACGGTGGTTAAGGTGAAGAGGTCGTTCACACTGAGCATCACTCAAAATCAGTCACATCATCACAAACTACCTAAACAGGAAGCTGCTTATATTTTCGCAGTAACTGTACCTCGCCCGCCTGGAAGCATGCTCACGCGAGCACTTGGCCGCCCCTCCACGCCTCCTGGACGACCTCACACGACTAAACGCCGAATCCGCCCGAGTTCCGCAAGTGCAAGTGCAACGAGTGCAGGAGTTTGCCCGCAGCCTCCTCGCGCCCATACGGCAGCTCCCTGTCGAGCTTCTCCTCCGTATCTTCACCCATGTCAACGCAGAGTTCTTTCATATGGGCAACAATGCCCTCTCATCCGATACCGACTCCAGCATTGACCCGCGTTTCCGGGGTCGCTCACGAGGACTCCAGCTCATCGCCTTCGCGCCTCTCCTCATGCTCTCGCAAGTCTGCTTTGTCTGGCACACCGTCGTTATGACCGCGCCGGAGCTCTGGGCGGAAATTCATCTCAGCAGCCTACGCTGGGAGGATCAGACCGACGGTGCGAAAATGTCCCGGAGGCTGGCGCTGGGCCTCGAGCGGTCGGGGGATCATGCGCTTGACGTTTATCTCGGTCACGGGCCTGCCCCGGCGAGCGCCGGAGAACTTGGCAGTCTTGCGAAATACCGGCGCGCTGGCGCTGCTTGCAACATCCGCCCATCGTTGGCGCCATGCTGTGGCGGGCGGCGGACGGACAACGACTCGATATGGACAGCAAGGGGGGCGCAAGGTGGAAATTACATACATAGGGCTGAAAGTTTTTTTTTGCGCCCACTGGACCCCCCCCCTCCCCCTCCTGCCTTATATAGTAATGATCTCCCACGAAAAACGTGACTGATGCGATCAAAATCGCATCAAAATGATCGATAGAGGTCTTGAAAATGGAAAATGTGATTAAATTAAATTGTAACTAGGCTATTATAATGTTCCTATGCCTTTAAATGAACTTTCATATAAAGTTGTATTGCTTCTTGCATCATGATGATATGTTGATGCTATCAAAGACTGTGACAAGTTTAGTCACTTCACCAAAAAAAACTGGGTTTCACTGCATTCAAAGGTATAAAATGGCATTTAACATGGAAGATCTACATATGAAAGGCCTCCTAAGGCCTCCCAAGTACCTCTTGAAGCATCCCTACACCAAACACAAAAGTTTTTTTTCTAGGCTCTGGACCCCCCCCTGCCCCATAGCCGTGATAGGCATCTTGCGCCCCCCTTGATGGACAGCCGACACCCTGCGCGCCTTTAGGAACGCGCCATATCTCAAAACGGTCGCGCTCAACGGCATCGCCGACCTTTCCCCGCTTCCCCTCGAGCAGCTATCCCAGGCTGTGTTCCGCAACGTTTTCACGGATGAGTGGTCTGTACCATTGGGTAGGGCTCCAACCTTTTTGTTTCCGTTTGTGGGTTGAGACAAATCAAACAGAAAGGGTTCAACAAACGTTTTAAAACGTTTTAAATAGTTTTAATACAGTTTAAAAATCGTCAATATATTTTTGTCTTCCTTATATGTAGAAAATCACAGAAATATGATATAACTATTATATTATTATGGCTGAAGGATGATAAATTACTCTACGATAGTATTTCTGTGGTCTAGAGACATGAAATTCCTTATAGTAGACAATCATCAGTACTAATTCAGACATGCTGACTAATGCCATTGATATCTCTATTCCAGAGATGTTCCCATGTTCAGGTGAATCATTACTGAAACTAAGAATAGTTACTTGAATTCAGAGAGCAGGTAAATTTCTGATGACTAAGTCATTAACTTGGGTGATAGTATGAATGTCTGATCTATGGATTCCATACAACTACCAAATGGGACAATTCAAGAGGGAACACAGGATATCTATACATATACATTGGATATTTTCTAATCATATTATTATGATTATTATCGTTATTGAGTACTGTAGTATTTCGATCAATTAATCATGTCACGGTCACATTGAGATTTTTGGCCGAATGAATTGCACATTTCTGCCACATATGTCACAGGTCACAGGGCTGCAGAATTGATTGAAATACTACAGTAACCTTTTAAACCTTTTGTTTTCTTTTAGTTACCATTTGCTCAACCCCACAAATAAAACGGAAATAAAAAGGGTTAAAACCGTTTCACCTACCAATTCCACTTATCCTTTCATATTAGAATGAACGGCCCGCTGGGCTGCACATTCTAATATGAAGGGATGACCCCAAATGCCCTATGCTGCAATAAATACTCCAATAATTCTGCAACATCTCTAAGTTATCAAGTCCCTCAGCGCTAAGTCCCTTCTATGCTGCTAATGCTGCAATAATCCACTGCTATCTAAGTTAGTTTCCTAAATTGGCAAATATGACATAAATAGTGATGATTAGTCACATATAAGGTAAAGTTTCAAAGTATACTATATGAGAAGGTTAGATGGTACCTTAGAGACAATGTCACATAGTATGACAAGTGTGACAAACTCCAAAAAAGGAAATCTTGTCAGTTGATAGTGACATTTATTTGGTTTTGACTCTCTATATTATTATATCTCCTAAAAAAGGATTTTTTTTTGCAGCTGAACAGCAGAATCATCAGAGAATGTCACATATTGTGACAAAATCAAAGTTGTGTATTTTGACTATATAAAAAACTTCCATGAAATGACCTACTGTGGCAGCTCAATAAATGTGTTAGCACTGACACATCACTAGGTCATATATAACTGATAGGCTGCTATCTCCATATCTGCTTGAGCCAAATGCATGAATGAAGTACTAGGAGGAGGGGTTGCAAAATTACTATTGATTGATAAGGTATTTTGATCATTATGGTTGCATATGATTACCATATTAACTATTGAGTCATTAAAAAAGAATATCTAGTACTTAGAAAATCTAAGGTGGCTAAGTTGTGAGTTTGGCTACTCTAATGTGAGCCTCTGGCGTTTATTCACTCAACTCCCAGTGAATATGGCACTGAGAATGCAATGCATTGACCCATCAGTGTCCTTTGATCTCCATCAGCCTTGAAAGATGAGCATATATCTCTGGCTATCTTTGGTGGATAAAGCTGGGATGGAGTTCATTTGAAAGGTATAGCTTCCTACTATCCTTGAGCCTCACCAGTTATATTTTATGTTGCAATTACCTTGATCTATTCACTGCTAAGCAGGCCTGAATACCAAATGAAGCAGTATTTTGCTGATATCTTGGGACTAAATGCATGGAATCTCTTGATCTAAGTTTATATGATGCCATGTGATAGTCCCCCACACCTCTACCCATTTCTAAGTCCACAGTAAGTTTGAGGGCCATTCAATTCCCAGAGACCTTAAGTGCTATATAACACAGGATAGAGAGATGCCAAAATGGTGGGGGCACCATTTCCTGGGAGGTGCATGATACCCTTACCAGTTGATGTACTCAAATCAACTACATTCACAAAGGTCATCATATAGTGAACTCATCATTTTTGGGAGAGATAACACTGATAATGATACTGTAAGAGATCCAGAATAGCTATGGGGTTGATTCAAGTGCTAGACAGGTTCATTTGAGGGTTTATACCATCCTACATCCAAGTTTTGGATCATACTGAAAATTATTTTCTGACCAGTTGTAAGAGCGAAGAGACTCTCTTTTGCTCTATGGGTACCTACCCTCTCTTCAGCTACCTCCTGTAACACATACCAGAACCACAACTAATTATAGTTCAGGGTCCTAGTACACATCCAAACACCCCCATACATGCATCTTAATGTCTAGTACTCAGCCTCTAGACCCCACTATTCATGTAAACCAGTTCTGCACGCAACCTGTCTTGGAATCTTCACCTTAATTCATCTTCTAAGGATATATAGAGACCAATCAGAGTATGTGGGTATCTATATATGCCTCATGGACTGAACTTGATGTAGTTTGATCCATAATCAATTAGCAGATCATGGCTGTATTGCCAGTATGATGTGTAGTACTATTTATCAGTATAATAGGGAATAATAAGATTTTCAATGCATATAATGTGGTGTGAGAAGTTTAATCTCATTGGGGGACCCCTCTGTATGCTTCCTACTCTTATTTCATTGGGTACCTCTCACTTCTCAGTGAGTTACTGGGAGATTGATATAATATGATATATGTCATATATACTGGTAGAAATGATACTTGAAATTATGGGGGCCACTAGATGTGAGATAGACATCTATTAGACCAGAATGCAACTTGGATCATGTCAGACTGCGGGTCGGGCCGTGCAAGGACTTCTCCTAAGAACGCGCGCCCGGAACAGAACAGACGAATAGTCGGGCCCGCAAGTATGGCGGGCGGGGTAGATCGAAACCGAAAGGGCCCGTGAACTCGGTCCCTTGCCGTAGTCGGTGGTCGAAGGTTCGAATCGGGTCGTGTCGGGCCCGATGAGTCGATAGCGTCTCCTCGCACGGAGTAAGGTAGTTCTTCAGACGATCTAAGCGATAGAGTACAGGGTACACTATCGCGCATTATATACTGTGGCCCCAAAAGGGGGTGATCGGACACCCTGGCCTCTCCTCCTCCTCCTCGCTCCCGTTCCTGGCCGCAGAGGGGACGATCGCACATCCCTTGCGGGCCAGGCGCTACTCCTGACCTCCTAGCACTCCTCCCCATTCCCCTGGTGTCGAAGTTGGGCTCGGCGACGGCTCGACGCGCGTCGTTCTCGGTCACGTGCTTCCCACGTGTGCGTTCCTCCTACTGGGGCGCATGTTCCCCGTCGTCACGTGCTGCGTGTTGCGGGCCCGCAATGGCCCGACACCAGCGCCGGAGCGGACGGGCCGGGTCTTATCCGTGACATCACCCCCTCCCTAGGAACGACTCGTCTCGAGTCGGCGTGGCTCGGTCGCCCCGGTTTCTCGGGTTTAATTTTGACTCTAGCTCGTCCTTCCAATCGCAAATTCCATCCAGCCCATAAGCTTAAGCTAAGCTTCGGCTGCGCATTTTAATCTCCCGCGGCTTCTGACGCCTCGTGGCGTCCGCAGATCGATTCTTCCTGTCCATCAAGTGTTTCATCGCGGTCACGTGCGGTATAGCGTAGGTCCTTTTCAATTCAGTTGCGCGTCCTTTGTTCGTATTGCTTGCGAGTAGGCTGTGCTGTGCGCCTCGGTCGAGTTCGATATAGAACGCGTTCGTTCCCCCATATAAGCCGGAGCTTCCCCTTCTAATCCTCTTTATGTCGTCCCCCAACTTGTACCGCTCCGGGTTATTGCCCCCTCTCAGTTCTCAGATGGTTCCCCCATCCTCAGAGCCGGGTCGTCTGTTCGTCCGTTTCGCCTCTATGTCCCTCGTCGAGTTTCCTGCTTCCTGGCCCATCGCGCAAGGGCGAGACCCGTCGTACCGGGAGTCGTTCGAGCCCCTGCGCCTGTTGGAGGACTTGCCCCCGTCTCAAGCCGTCGACTATTCCTCCAAGCTACTCCCTCTGCTGGCCCCCGTAGTCCGTTCACATCGAGCTCCCGCTCTCCCAGTTCCCCCCGCAGCGCCCCCGCGGCCGTCGTCTTCCCGCCGAATCCTGTGGCAGCCGCTGGTCTTCGGGCCCCATCACCTCTATTTCGGTGTTCTGTTCGATGCGTTCCCCTCCTCCTTCGTCTGGCGTCGCGAGGACGGCTCTCTTCAGGATGTTCGCCCTTTGTTTGGACAGCTGGGCCGTGGCCTCCTTGCGCACCTCCTCGCTGCCGACGCTGCTTCGCCCAGTGATTCGTTTTTTCCCCGTCTGTGGCGTTGGGTGGTATGTCTCCCTCTCTGTGCGCTTTCGGCCGCGTGCTGACTGGCTCCGTTCAGCGCCTCATCCTTCACGCCTTGTCTTGCGCCGCTTCTGTCGGTCTCCCTTCCTTCGTCTCAGATCGATTCCTCGTCCTAGCCCACGTGGCCGCTTTCGCGTGTTTCCCGAAGAGAACGTGGCTCGGCCCGATCGCTGGCCCGACTACTGGGTCCTCTCCCTCCATCTCTCGTGCCGCCGTTCCTTCATGCCGACCGGTGGTCGTCCCTTCATCCGGGTGGTTTCTTTGCCCGATCCTCGGGAGGAGTTTGCCTTCTCGGGCGGCCCCTCGTTGGATGAGGCGGAAGCGGGTGTTTCGTTCAGCTTTCTCCCGTTGGCGGCCTGGTTGGATGATCAATTCCCGAGCACCGAGAGTGATCCGGAGGATTCCGAGTCGACGGCCCCGGTTATGAAACGCGTTCCCCCTACTCCGGTGGTTCGGGCGCGGTCTTCGTCTTCGATGGAGGTCGACGTGGAACGGGATGGTGCCCCGCCGGTTTCGACCCTACTTTTCCTACCTTCCGACTCGGGTTCGGATTCGGATGTGGAGGTGATCGCCGGCCCTCGTCGTTTGTCTTCGGTGGGGATCGACGCCTCTGAACACGAGTCGGCTACGGATGCCCTCGACCCTTCCTTCTCCCCCGGCCGTGTCGCCTGCCCCGTTGCAACGGGATTTCGGCACCCCCTTGGCCCCTCGTCTTGAATCCACTGGACAGCTGGCGCTTTTTCGAGGGGAGCCCCTCGTCAACCGGGAACAGTGATCCGATCCCTTTCCCCTCGCTGTGAGTATTGCATCGCCCACGATCGTTTGTGCACCGTGTGGGGCGTCCCAGATAGTTCTCCCCAGAAACTCCCTGGTCCCGTGCGTCGGGCTTGTGACGCGTGCAGCCCGCTCCATCGTGCTTGTCTGCGTTGGCGGTCTTTTGCAGATGCGTACAAGGCTCGCTCCGCGGCTCTGCACGATTTTTCCTTCGAGTTTTGGGAGCGTCAGGTCGAGGATGGCGAGTTTGCGCTGCTACGTCCCGATCCCCGCTCGCTGATCTAGTCGGGCTGTCCGCTTCGGTCCCGTACCGGTCCTTCTTGTTCTCCTATTTGCCCCGATCAAACGAGGATCGGTTCGGGCGGAGCCCGACCCCGACGGTCGGGCCTTCTTCGGGCCGTCGTCGCCGCCCGGTCGTCCTTTCGTCAGCGTCTTCTCGGGACTCCTCCCCGTCCCCCGTGCGAAAACGAGTTCGCACCCGCTCGCCGTTTCCCCCACCATCGTCAAGTCGGCCCCCGCCGAGGCCCCGCCCCACTTTCCGCCGGCCGGCCTCCCCTGTCGCGGATCGCTCATTAGGAGAGGCATCGTCCCGGTCATCCGTTCCTGCCGGTGAGACCCACCCTCTTTCTTATCCCACCATGGGTTTCCAGGTGCCTTCGTTCCCTCGAGTCTCCCTGTGGTTCGGGAGGGGATGGGACTTGGATCGGGCCATTGCCGAGTCTCGCCGGTTGCATGGGGACCCGTCGGTACCCGCCGATCAGCGCTTGTCTCCGTTGGGCGTGCTGTTGCTGCAACAGTCGGCGGTTCATTCGGCCGACGGGGGCTTCCCGGATGCTCGGACCCGCGCACTCGCGGAGTTGTCGTCGATGGCGTTCCCTGGACGCAGACCTCCGGTTGGTAAACTCGCTGGAGTCCCTGACCGCCTCGCGGGACGTCGCCGACGTGTGCCGCTATCTGGGCGCCATTCTTCTGGCTATCCACCGGTCCGAAGGAGAGAGGTCGGGATTCTGGGAAACGCCGGAGGGTTTAGAGCGTCGGGCCGCTGAACGAGAGGTATATGCGAATGTGTGCCGTCAGGACGGCCTGAGCTTCGACATGATGGACCTGGATTAGGCTTCGGCGGGTCGTTGGTCGTCTTTCGGCGACCTCGGCCGGAGTTCCCCGTCTACTCGGGTCTCGGCGTTCGGGTATCCTCATCCTCTCGTCTGCTGTCGTCGTTCGCGCGCCCTGTCAAATCGGCCTTTTCTCGTAGGGCGCCCCCGTGGTGGTTCGGACCGTATCGTGTTGTTTTTTTTTTGTCTATGTATTTGACTTTTTTGTATTCCTTTTCGCTGTCTTGCAATCGATCGATTCATCTTGCGCTCGTTCGTTGTTGTGATGGAGGAAGAAAGAGATTTATTACTGGGGACAGAGGCCCCGCCACAGATTAAGTAGAGCAGATTACGAAAGAGATAAGAGCGGCCCCCAGGGCTCTTGTGCGGAGGGAGGTGTGCCCCATTTCATCAGGCAGAGTGTGCCGGTGGCGCGGGGCGGTTCGAGACGATTTTCGGACCGGGGTTCGGCCGTACGCGGGGAGGGGCGGTGAGTTGTTGAGGCGTCGGCGCTTTGCGGCGGGCCCGGCGCCATGGGCCGGGCAAGCGTGTTCCATGTGCCGATGGTGCTCGTCCAGGGAGACCCGCCTAGGGGTACCCCACTTCAGGGCGGGCTCCTTTCTCCCGTAGAGGACGCGGTTAAAGACCACGGGTTGGGCTTCGAGAGTGCGCCCGTATAGGTAGGCAAGGGAGGCGATGACGATAGCCACGATCGTAGCCCACGCCGGGAGTGCGATAACGGTGGTAGCGTCCATTCTGTTGCGGGTGTAGGGGGATCGCTTAGATTCTGTCAGACTGTGGGTCGGGCCGTGCAAGGACTTCTCCTAAGAACGCGCGCCCGGAACAGAACAGACGAATAGTCGGGCCCGCAAGTATGGCGGGCGGGGTAGATCGAAACCGAAAGGGCCCGTGAACTCGGTCCCTTGCCGTAGTCGGTGGTCGAAGGTTCGAATCGGGTCGTGTCGGGCCCGATGAGTCGATAGCGTCTCCTCGCACGGAGTAAGGTAGTTCTTCAGACGATCTAAGCGATAGAGTACAGGGTACACTATCGCGCCTTATATACGCGGGCCCGCAAAGGGGGTGATCGGACACCCTGGCCTCTCCTCCTCCTCCTCGCTCCCGTTCCTGGCCGCAGAGGGGACGATCGCACATCCCTTGCGGGCCAGGCGCTACTCCTGACCTCCTAGCACTCCTCCCCATTCCCCTGGTGTCGAGTTGGGCTCGGCGACGGCTCGACGCGTCGTTCTCGGTCACGTGCTTCCCACGTGTGCGTTCCTCCTACTGGGGCGCATGTTCCCCGTCGTCACGTGCTGCGTGTTGCGGGCCCGCAATGGCCCGACACCAGCGCCGGAGCGGACGGGCCGGGTCTTATCCGTGACAGATCATGCTTATCCGTGGATTCCTTAGCAAGATATCAAGGGATCATTGTGCCTAGGTAAATTTAAAATATGAAACCTAGAAAAAAACTTGTATAATATTATGATCTCAACCCATGGAACTATAATTACATCAGGACATCCTATGCCTTGATAATTGGCTACCTAGTAGGACAACAATCATCTGAATTCATGTAGACTTAGTAAAGATATTGCAGCATCAATGCATGTGATGAATCATCATGAGATGATATAGGTATAGTAATAAGATTTTATTATCAAGGATAATAATCTTATCATTCAGGTACCCTTGATAGTGCTTCAATGACTTATGTAAGTTGTGTACTTCAAGAGATCAGGTATGGATCAGCTAATGATTGGCTAGTGCTAGCACAATTATTCAGCTGGGACAATACATAAGTCATTTAATGAAAGTTGTTTATATAGTCAAAATACACAACTTTGATTTTGTGATGATCTGTGACATTCACTGATGACTGTACTGTCAAACAGCAAAAAATTCCTTTTTGGAAGTACGTCACACTATGTGACAAATGTAGCAGGCTGACTGAGGACCTGACTTTAACCCAAGTCTGGATAGGATTATATAATGCAATCATATACCACTGTCACATCTGGTTGTTTACGTCCTACGGTACATAACTTATTCATAATCATCAACTGACAAAGTTTCATTTTGAAGGATTTTGTCACATACATTATACTTATACTATGTGACATTGTGACCAGGACAACTGGATCTGACATTCTCATATAGTATACTTTCAAGTTGTTGCTTAAGTAGAGAAAGTATGACTATTATCACTATTTATGTCATATTTGCCAATTTAGGAAACTAACTTAGATAGCAGTGGATTATTACAGCATTAGCAGCGTAGAAGGGACTTAGCGCTAAGGGACTTGAGAACTTAGAGATGTTGCAGAATTATTGGAGTATTTATTGCAGCATAGGGCATTTGGGATCATCCCTTCATGTTAGAATGTGCAGCCCAGCGGGCCGTTCATTCTAATATGAAAGGATAAATGGAATTGGTAGGTGTACGAGGGATAGTATGTAATGAGTAGGAGTAGAATGGAACTTGTGGAATAGGGATGGAGGGTGGGGAAACTTTGAGACACGAGATGAGAAACTGCGAGCACAGTGTGAGACGGTGTGTGTCCACGACGCTCGCGGGCAGTATATATACTGAGAGGAATAGGTCCGAGCAATGTGCTTTGGATTCAAGCGCGGCCACGCGCTTGGGCGTCGTCGTCACGCGTGATTGCTAACGCTGGTCAATCCATCCCCCTCCTAATTGTCCAGTCAGCTAAATTAATCAGCCCTGCATAATTGATGAAAAAATTAATTGGGCTGAGATCTGTGTGATGTGTGTGTATAGAAATAGTACTGTGGGCAATTTTAGTGTGACATGGCCTATGGAAATTGGAATTCAAAGGATTCCCTTATTTGGAAATTTGACACTGAAGGTACCAGAAAGAATATCAAATTACCATTTTCAAAGATGAAATTCAAGAAATCATGTGACCTGCAAAAAACTGTATAATACATAGGTATAACATGTGAGTGTTGAAATGAGTGAAATACTACAGTATCATAATATAATCCCGGGTCTATACAATAAAACATTAGAATAAGTCCTAGCTGGCCTCGAGTTCTTGTGGCTAATATCATGTCTCTGTAAGGGCAAACTAGGAGGCCCAAGATTAAGGTTCCAGCAGAGGAGAATCCAAAGATAAGAAACTCCAAGTGTGTACTAGTACCTGCCACACAGCTGACTATATACTGCAATATTGATCGACCACAAGTGATTGTTGCTGTAAGCAGTATGCTTATGCCATATTATATGCCAGTGTTGAAGATCGACGGGTCATGGGTGTGACTCGCCGCGAACCTTCCAGAGCCTTCCACTTGTGTGCTTACTGATCATTAGAAAACTGTAGAATATCCTAGTACAATTAGCCTGTAGTATATAAACTGAAATGATTCTCAGCATTGGGCATCGTTTGCCCTAACGCATTGAACCCTCACCGGTTTGCGATTGCAAACTCTCGCCGACTTTGATCCCATCGCTCCCGCGATAACCTCGGAAATTCAACAGCCAGGTCCCAGAGGGATTGTCCAGAAGACTGCCAGGTGGCAGTGGTGATGTACCTGATGGAGTCAGTAAAGTACTGTAGTAATTTATTCAATTTGGTGCCCAAAAAATTAAAATGGTGTGACATTGGCACCGAGATTAAATGTTCAGCACTGCCTGGTGATGTGCGTGACAGTGGAAAATTTTCAGTGTACTTATTTAGTGGCTGCCAAAATTTCTTTGATGCTCTGATAGTCATTTGACATTTGACATCTGGGCTGTAGTTTTGGTGTCGGAGTTGATGCATGACTGCTGAATTGAATGAATTGCTACAGTATGGGCAGAGGTAGAGGTGGACCAGAGATGGAGACATTTTTGAGAGTCAGAAAGGGAGGTTCCCCTGACAGTCTCTAAACTGTAGGCAATGAATCAAAGATGCCTAGAGTACACTAAGTATCTAATATATTTTTGTGTACAAATTTCCTGATTCATCTTGAGAGAAAGAGCCTCATCTGAATCCAGTGTATTATATTCAAGCTTGACTTTTTCGCTTGTTTATTTACACCCAAGTATATAATATCTGATTACAAATCTTCAAGCTAGCCAGAGGCTATATACAAGTTGTCGATGCAAAACTGGAGAGATGCCTGATTATCTATCTAGCAGTTCTCAAGGATTTTCTCTCTCTTGCTCTCTGTTTTTGTAAATATTATTCAAAGAAAAAAATGTTATTATTCTTGCTATGTGTTACAGTAAATTAGGTGTAAACTTGACATTTGTTGAGACCTTTTTGGTATATGGTTGCATGTCTTTCTTAGTACTTATTCATGGACAATCAAGAGGTTTTACCCACTGTACAACAAGGAAATCCCTAAATTTCCTAGGAAAAGCCTTGAAAGTTATATTTCTGGAATTTAGACCCCAGTTCAGAAGGCTCTTGTTTGGAGCTGCTAATAATCTCTGCTCCGTCAAAAAATGTCCTATTTGTATGTTAGCATCTTCTGTGAGAGTCAAAAACAGCACAAAAACTGGAGATTTGTTTGCTGACTTTCCTTTGTACAAGCTTGAACATGGAGGGACATGTCAAACTGTTTGTTTTCGTAGAAATTGACGCCGGACGGAAAAGCAATCAGTTTAGCTTGAGTTTGGCTCACCAAAAACTTTTCTTCCATTGAAAACTCAGGTTTTCATTCTGCGACTTGATAAATTTGAGAAATTGAAGTATTGGGCAATTTACAAAGTGTTACAGTACCATATGGATAGTTTGTCGCTAACTATGTACATACTCGTTCAAGTTTCCGCTTCGTCTTCAGATTCCGGCTCGTCGGAATCAACCTCAATGGCGAGTGCCATTCCCGCTTGCGTGGTGCGCAGAAACTCCCTGTTCTTGTTGCGTTCTCTGCGCTCAAGAACCGGATTCCACTCATACTCTCCGCGCTGAACCACGCCCATCGCGTCCATCGCCTTGAACAGCTGCTCCATCACCCCTTTATGGATGGTCGAGTAAAGAAGACCGCCGTCATCGCGGAACACCAGACGCCGGAGTGGATTGGCCCGCGTCATATCAAAGCTTGCGCGGCGAAGCTTGACATAGGCGTAGAGCACGGAAAGAGCGTCGACCAGCCATATTCCACCATCATCCTGCTGGTCGCGCTCATAGGAGCGGATGATATCGACCTGTACAGTGTATAGCGGTGGTGCATTGTCGCTCAGCTTACAGAGCGCGGCACACAGGCCCTCCATAGTGCGCGTGCTGTGTGAGGTTTCGCTAGCCCAGACGCGGACGAAGCGGAGACCGGGGAGCAGCTGGAGAATAGCGCGCCACGACGCTTCGCTAAGGCACTGAGCACCAGCATCGATTTGCGTGATCGCACCTGCAAGCGCTGCGTGCAAAAACTTGGTGACAATTTGGCGCAGACAACGCTCGTTTTTGGGATGGGTGTTCAGCGAGAGGAAGGGTGTGTGGATGGCCGTTCTTGATTCGGGGGCGCGATAGAGCTCCACATTACATACCAACCCAGCAGCAGCGTCATCCTCGTCTCTGAAATAGGCGAAGAGGGAGAGCTTTTGGAGGTTGGGGCCATTGGCAGCACGGAGATGGTGTCGTAGCGGGATAATTATGTCACGAATGTCGAAGCCGTTTTCGATTACAAGGGGGACGAGGTCGATGACGGTGGTGGAAGGGAATTTGAGGTCGTTAATCAGCATCGTGATGGGTAGGATGTCCGCAAGGAGGTAGATATACTTCATGCGCGGTAGGTTGACTGTCTCCGCGTCCGAAATGGGAAGAAGCGGCTCTTGTGGCGTGAAGGAAAGTTTGGATAGGTGTGGAGAAGCCGCCGCTAGACGTAGCACATCACCGACGCTTGGCGGAACGTCGGATGCCGTATTCGCACAGTCTTCCAGTTTGAGCTCCTCGAGACCGCCGATATGATTCCACGCCAAAGCGACGTACGAAAGCGACAGAATGCGCAGATTGGGAAGATGGCCATCGAGCAGGATATCGGGGATCGCCATCCTTCTTCCCTGCGGGAGCTCCTCTTGCTTGTAGTGTCCGCCAATGGTGAGAGAGTGCAAGGAAGTGAGAGAGAGGTGAGGCAGAAGATTGATGATATCCAGGACATTGCTCGCAACACCGTCGAATTCCAGGGATGCTATCCGTGCCGAGTAGCTACCCAAAAGATGCTGCATGCGTAGGACATCCTCGTAGACACTCCCTCTAACGGTCAGAGGTGCAACACCGGACCGTCGGATTTATTCCACCATCCACGAAATAGTGCGACCATGATTGGTGTCGATGTATGCCCATAGCTTCTGCTCAGCCCGCACCACCTCGCACCAGCGGCGGCACACCATCATGACCCTGGTCCATCTGAGGTCGTATAGCGAGTCCGTCTGTCGCGCGTATTCGTCGATAATGCGACAAAGGAGTTCGTTGGGCAGTGCGGAAAGTGGGACGAGCGTGTTTCGCTTGCTCTGTAGCGCTGTTACCTCGGCATACAGCTGCTTTAAGCGGATGTCGATTTCAGCGATGGTGTCGGGAAGGTCGCTGGGGTAGAAGTTGAGTAGGCGAGCCGGTGTAAGTATATTGGAGACATACAAGGCTGGGTCGGCAGCCATGAGCGTCGCGCCCATCCAGCTGCCACAAGGCCTCGATGACGGTTAACTGAGACCTTGGTCACAGCTGTCACGCGTCGATCCCTGATTCCGTCACCGCATAGCTCCGCGGTTCGATCCCCGGACCCAGAGAAATATTTCTATTTATTCTTTCTGATCGTCATTGGGCTTTATACACGAGAGAAATGTTGACTTAAGAGCTACTATGTATAAAACCATGTCTCCTCATCCAGAACGAAAGCTTCAAGCCGGTGCACTGAATTTTCTTTGGATCTTCTTTGACCAGCACCGCCCCGTCACACGTTACTGATCTTGCAGATCCTTTGTCTTACACCCCCATCTCGTCTCTAGACCGGCTCCGGAGGGTCGTCAACCTACCTCACAGTTCTCTAATCCGGTACAATACACTATGGAGTTCAATTTTAACGAATATTTGAACGATTTGGTACGCACACATCCTGTCATTCATGGCGATACTGACTGCGACTAGGCGGGGCCAGTGCTTCCGCCCAAGCGGGAGCGGACGGAAAAGAAGGAGCCCAGTGAATTTGCAATGTAAATGTGATACTTTTCTGACAAGTTCCAGTCTTCAAAATCATGCCGTTTGCCTTTTCCATGGGCTCGATGCAGCGCAACGTGTTCTTTGAGCACTACCGCAACGACAGCCTGGAGCGGTCCTTTCTGACGCTGGGAACATCATACCAGGACGAACAGGCATGTCCTCTCGCTGTTTGTCATCTTTCTGACCCTCTTCAAAGGAGTTTTTCTTTCGCCTCCAGTTTGCCGACTACCGCGACTATGAGGAAGATGATGACCCCTGGCCAAGTAAGTCGTGTAAGTATCCCCGAATCTACAAAGATTGACCCCGGACAGCTCTCCATGGCACCTGTGCCATCGACGATGTCGAGTTCGTGCATCTCGAAAAGTCCATAGACGGCCGCTTCCTCGAGGGGCGGCTAATTTTCACCCTTCGTCGGCCGCCGCAACTCGACGTGGATACGCGACGCCACCCTTCGCGGCCAGAAGGAATAAGGAGGGCCACTGAACTCGATTGGTCCCCCGACGGTGCACAGGAACTCTACAGTGGAGCACCAAGTACAATGCCTCGCGGATGGCATGTCCGGGCGCCCATGAAAGTGTGTCGCATGCTAAACTTCCGCTTTTCCTTGCTCATGGCGTTCAGTTCGGTCTTTGGCTGACGTATAGCTTCTCGTTTGGCTGTCGTCGCGAAGACTACGACCGCGTCGTAAACGCCCTGTCTCGCCTCCGCACTCTCCGCCGGCCGGGGATGGAGGAGATAGCAGTTATCAGTGCCGACATCCATCCTGTTTCGCGAAAAATCAAGATCGAAAGTGCGAAACCTGGACGAGCCAACATGATGGTAGGGGAGCAACGCGACTTTCCTGACCTTGAAGACATGATGAATCGTGCGAACCGCAAGTGCTCCTTTGAGGTGCAGTATCTCATCCTCGGTCTCGTCTCTCACGGTCTTATTCTACCTATTGAAGGTATATATCATATTCCACTCATTTCCATGACGCTGACTGTTGATTTCAGTCGGTGACCTACTTCACTACTTGCTTGTCCTGCAGCATCCTGCTGCCGCGCTTCGAAGCCTATTCCGTCTTCCGCGAAGAGCCCTCGCTGGGACGGACGCCATCAAGCAGCAAGTCCGCAACGTCTCCCGCGCCTCTCCGCTTCGGATCCCAAAAGACAGGGTAGCCATGCGCCGCGCGGTCATAACACCCACCCGAGTATTACTCTTTCCAGAGGTCATCGAGATGGGAAACCGGGTCGTCCGGGCGTGGCCGAAGCAGATGGAGGAAGGCCGCTTTATCCGTGTCGGGTTCGCAGACGAAGACGGTCGGTTACGCGTAAATAAGAAGATATTGGATGGGGATGTGGGTGTCTTTTTCTCTTGGTTGGCACCTCATTGACACCGTGCGGTAGTACAACGACCCGGAAGGGGGTATCCTCGCTCGCATCCGGAATGTCCTTCGAAATGGGGTCTACATCGCTGGTCGACATTTCGTGTAAGACTCTGCAATCGTACAGCGTTCTTTACTGAATGTGAGTAGCTTCCTGGCCGCTGGTGAATCACAGCTCAAGGACCACTCCTGCTGGATGGTATGTGAGGACGGCGACTTTACGGCGAACCGCATTCGTGCCCTTATGGGCGACTTTTCGAAGGAGAAAGTTGGTAAGTGCCGATTGTCTCTTCATAACTTACACTTCTGTTAACCAGAATACAGTGGCCAAATACGCCGCACGTATGGGCCTCTGCCTTAGTGCCACTTGTCCAGTCGATGAGCTCGAGGAGGATGACATCGACCTGATTGAGGATGTGCAGCACGGAAAGTAGTAAGTGATTTCTCTGTCCTTGGGTACCGTTCTCACCCATCCAGTGTGTTTACTGACGGCGTCGGAAACTGCAGTCAATCCCTTGCCAATCGCGCTGCCGATGTCCTCGGGAGCGACAGAAGGAACCCCTCTGCCGTCCAGATACGCATGGGCGGGTGAGAACTCCCCCCCTTTTTTTGCGTTCAATACTCGAATTCAAGTCGTCATTGTAGTGTCAAGGGCGTTCTTTCCGTGCACCCCCATCTTGAAGACAACCAGATCTGCATTCGGCCGTCGATGCAGAAATTCGATTCGCCCCTCCGTGGTCTGGGCGTGATGAAGGTTTCCGGGTTTGCCCCGGCCCACCTCAACCGACAGGCAATATGCATAATGGAGGCGCTTGGTGTCGACATCACCAAGCTGATGGGGTCGTATCAGCAGCAAATCCAGCGCGCAGAGAACATAGAGCGGGACTTCGCCGTCCTTGACACAGGCCGGCATCCCGCCCGACATCTCTACAAGAACGCGTTCGTCCCGGTCCTCAAAATGGTCAAGGCTGGGCTGGGAAGCGAGGTCTTGCTGCAAAATGTGCTGGCGTGCTTAAAATGCCAGATGTTGCGGGAGCTCAAGTACAAAGCAGTGAGTACTCATCTTAGAAGAGGACGTTCGCATCTAACGTGGTGATAGCGCGTTTTGGTCAATGGCGGAGCATATCTCATTGGTGTGGCCGATGAATACGAGTGGGCTTCGCTAGCGCTCTTAATGGTTGTCAATCTCATTCTGTCGCAGCGTTCTCGAGGAAGGCCAGATATACTGCGCCGTTACCCCCCAAGGGCAACAACACGCGACGGGTTATAACTGGGCAATGCACCATATTCCGCTCGCCTTGTGTCCACCCCGGCGACGCGCGCCTGGTTACTGCCGTCAACCACGCGCACTTCGAAAAGTACCCTCTGACGAACGTGGTTGTCTTCAGCGCGAAGGCCGCGAAGCGCGATCTGCCATCTATGTACGTGGACTCGAAATATCAATGCATATCACTGATATTTCGCAGGCTGGGTGGTATGTACTCGTGTCTATGGTGATTTTTTCTCATCGTTTCCTCTCAATCAAGGCGGAGACCTGGATGGTATGATCTCCTAGTCGTTGTTTCGTTGCTCATTGTTTCAGGTGACTTTTTCACCGTCATTTACGATCCCAACCTCCAGTTTGCCTCTGCTTTACACCTCATCATCATTCTCAAAACTATCTAGAATAACGCGCGAATACGAGCCGATGGACTATTCTCCTGTGGAGCAACCGGTCAAGAAGGACAACATCAGCATTCAGGATGTACAGGACTTTGTTGTTGGTGAGTAGCTTGACCCAATCTTATCCGCTCGGCTGGCTCAGGCTCGCGCACAGAGTACATAACCGGCGACGTCCTTGGCATGGTTTCAAACTTTCACGCTGCAGTCGCGGACTATCTCGGTCCAATGAGTCCGCAATGTCTCGAGCTTGCGAAACGGGCGTCGGACGCCGTGGACTTCGCGAAGTCGGGCGTGCCGGTGTTGATTGAAGAGAGCATGCGACCTATCCGCTTCCCCGACTTCATGGACAAGGGCGCCCACGAGAGCTACAAGAGCACAAAGGTGCTCGGGATGATGTACCGAATGATTGAGCCCGCGCCGACATACGAGCCGTCTGTTAGCGGACATTTCGATACGCGGCTGGTAAGGAAGAGGGTTTTGGGACACTATCTGCAGCGGGCGGGACAGATGAAGCATAACGTGCGTGGTTGTGCCCCGTTGGCTCTCGCTGATGAAAAACAGTATGATGTCGATATGGAGGGTCTCATGAGACAGCACAACTTGTGCGAGGCGGAAATCATCGCGGGCGTGTCGGTGATGAGCGAGCAGCGGAAGCGCAGGGCCGCGGACGATGCGATGAGGGTATAGCTTGGGTAACCCGTTTCTCCTCGCTGACGAATTGGCAGGGCCCGGTCCGGGAAGGCATGGAGGCCATCCGCGCTACATATCGGCGTCAAGCGCGGGCCTTCGTCAAAGAAAACCCTAGTGGAGGCGGTATGGAGGGCTGGGCAATCGCTGCATACCAGGTTACCCATGTTGCCGACATGCGGCATCGCTATGTCGACGCGCTGAATCAGAGCCGGCTTGGGTCGGCCGCGGTGTCCATGTCTGGCCACAGTGCTTATGATGACTGGGAGGACGACGACCAGGCTTTCAGCGACGTAAGCAGAAAGGAGATGATATCGTTCCCGTGGTTGTGGGCTCAAGGCAAGTCCCGTTGTCCTGGGACAAGACTATATCGCTGACGAGCCGATAAGAAATATGTTTCTCGCTGGAGGACCACGATGTGATTAAGGAGGAGGAAGAACCTGAGTCAGAAGATGAGGAGCGAGATGAAGAACGCCATTGGATTGAGCAATGGCGCAAAGGGGCAGACGACAGTGATTCGGAGGACGTGAAGAAGCCTTTTGCTGACCTTCCTCCCACTCCCGTTGCGGTACCCGCTCGACACCGCATGACGGTTCCGCCTGTTATGAAACGGGAGGAGCCAGAACTGGCGCTCTTGGAGCAGGACAAGGCGGACGAGGTCGAGGTTGCTGACGCTATCAGCATCCACGATAGCGATGACGAGTCGGACACGATGTCTGGCTCAGAGTCAGTGGGGCCTGTGAAGGAGGAGGACACCGACGGTATCGAGTATCTAAGAACCACTCATCGTATATTTGACGTCGACGAGTAGATTTTTCGCCCTTCTTTTGATGTAGATCTATATTTCCATATTTGGACAGCAATCTGCGGAATTACGTTGTCACCTGACAATTTTGCTCCTTTTCTCCCGACCACCATGCAGGGTGCCGAGGTGCGTGTGGCTGGGCGTACCGGCGGGCAGCAGCTTACACGCAGACAGGCACTCGAAGCGATTGTGGGCCACCGCGTCCGGCTGGACGGCGTCTTATCGGCCAACGTGGCCATCCAGCATGTGGGGCTTGCGCTGTGGCTTGAAAGCAAGTCGGGCTGACGGACCGTTTTAGGCACTCGACTCGTACAGCAGCCATCCCATAACGGCGACGGACGCGGCATTGAAGCAGATGGACGAGCAGGCATCGGCGCAGCAGGTGTGTCTCCAATGGGCTTTTCTTATGGCCACTCTGACAGTGTCGAGCAGGAGTACAACGAGCTGCAAGACTCTGCATCCAATTCCCTCACCACCGACGACATCCGCCTGCACATTCGGGAGCGTAGAGCCGCCATTGGGGCGCTGGAGGCGGAGAATGCCGTTGCTGAAGAAGCACAAGACCAGGAGCTCTTGGTGTGTCCCTCAGACCATGCATGCTATCGATTGTCTGACCCAAGGCGAAGAAACGGCTTGCAGAAGTCTATGATGTGCGTGCGCGGCCCTCACCACAAGCACTCCTCTCATATTCCCCCCATAGAGTTTGGCTGACGACAAATCGATTCGAAACCCGCCTAAAACGACCCAGGAGCTTGTCAGGTGGCTCAGCGACCAAACCGATATCGCGCAAACGAGACAGAAGGAGATGCTCGAGGTGCGTGGTGGCTGTTGTGCTGTGGGCAAGAAGCCTCATTACTCGTCATAGGCGATCGAGAGGGCGGACAAGGTTGCTGCGAATCCCGGGGTACGAGACGTGTTGACTATGCGTCTAACGCTGCAGGAGGTGTGTTTCCCATATCCAAACGATGGGTTTATTGACGATGTCAGGATATCATCCAATTACGGCTGAAGGCCGCGACAATAATGCGGAGAACTGCTGTCGGAATGCAAGCCATCGAGCTGGTTAAGGTGGAGACGGCTCATGCCATCGCGCGGGCGAGGGGAATGTGGTTAAAGAGGGACATTCAGGCCGAGTTTAAGGCTGCTCAAAAGGTATCGTTATTCTTTTCCCTGTCCATCTCGTCTTATGCCGAAGCAGGAGCTGGCCTTTGCGAAACGGAACGCGAAGTCCAATGGCGTGAAACGGAAATCCATTTCGGAGGCCCCTCCAAGTTCTCCCAAACGGCCAAGGCGGGAAGCAGCACCGTCATTTGGGTCCCCAGGTCCAAGCACAGCTCCGTCAATGACACCGCCAACGACGACAGCGATATCAACGACGCCAAAGCCTTCAACGGCCGCGAAGCCTCCAGCGACAACAAAGACATCCGCGACTACCAAACCGACAACAACAACGATCGCAAAGCCATCGACGACGACGAAATCGGCGACAATGGCCAGCACATCGGCGTCGTCCTCCCTACCTCCAAGGCTGGCGAAGTTGGCATTGAGTGGCAAGCCACGCACAGCAGTCCCTGCACCCTTGCCTGTTGGCGAGCTACCGACTCCCCCAGTGCCGTTTACGGACTGGGGCGACTTTTACCAAAGCGACGAGAGCCTTTTGGATATGGCACAAGCGCAATCGCGGGCACAAGCGAGCATGGATCCAAGGACGGATTTGAAGCGTTTCGTATGTCTTGCCGTTCTTCCTTTTTGCTGGCGTTTATATGATCTGCAGCGGGCCTCGTATGGCCCCATCGTCGTTATGAAGGTCTGTCGTCGTTTGCACAATGCCGTCTGGGTGCTTATTTCCGCTGCAGCGGCCGTGCGGGATATGCGTCAAGTATGATCTGCCGTGTCTCTACGTGGACACCGCACAGAACCCGTTCCACCCGCCCGGCAAGCCGCCGCGCTGCATTGTGTGCCAGGAGTGGAAGTTCCACTGCAACCCCCGCGCGGGAAGCAGCGCAGACCAGGCGGCCCATGTCCATGCGGGTGAGGCGCTTCTTGCGCGAGCGTCATGTGCTGACTTTGACGGCAGAGCATATCGTGGGGTACCATAATGCTGCGATCGCGGCGGGCGAGCGGCCGGGGATGTGGATGGGCAAGGGCGTCGCGGAGCTCAAGCTTGTCGGGTCGAAGAGGCTGCGGGTCAAGTCCTATAACAAGGACGAGTGAGTTATTATACCAGCGTATATTTGGCGCGGTTACTTATGGGTGGACACTATTGCCGACGTGTTATTGTCCTTGGTATCTTGTACTTCTCTGACGTCTCTGTATTAGTACTTGCGTCGGCGTTTTATGTGGCCACGTTATGGTGATTGGATATGCACCACCATCACTGCACCTTTTCATTGACTCCCCCCCTCAAGTTGAACTAAGTGGAAATGGTAAGAAAACATTTTTAAAATGGTGAAAAGTGGTAATATGATTATATAATATTAATACCATAAAATGCTGAAAAATTTTATGGTAAGCATGAATGATTACTTTAAGGCATTGGTAAATGTTATTCTTTATTTGTATAAATATACACTGGCAAACATTTGCATAATATATTATAAACATACATTAACATCCAATACTATATATACATTTGCCTTCAGAGACAGATATCAGACACTAAATATGATTATTAATCATATAATTGCATTTACTTTAGGCCTACTCTTGCATTAATTGTCTGTGACTTTTGCCCACCTAGTAGAGATGCAGGGAGTACAAATGTCATTTGTGTAAACCATGCAACTTCTTCAGATGCTTCCGATGCAATATCAATCCTGGAGAATCCCTCAAATTCATGTACTCTGCCAGTGCTGCATGAATTATATTTTATATTAGAACAGATATATCTGCTAAAATATCACATACTGGTTTTTTCTATTATGGTCCCTACTGCAGGAATCATTATAAGCTTTGAGACCCTGCAGGATTTTGGATCCTGTAGGATTTGAGCTACTCCAGAAGGTTGCTACACCATCAGAGAAAATATGGCATGACTACCAATCCCATCAGCAGCTTCAGGAATTTGGTAGACTAGATTCCAAATTAAGGTTTTTCTTTAGACTATTAGCAGCACATACATACTTGGAAGTCCCTTCAAGGTCAGAGCCTTAATCATATCATCTAGCAATATTGCTGGGGCAGCCATGGCAGCTACTGTTTTAGCAGATATGTGGCAATGAATCTCTTCATTTTGAAGGTATATTGCTTGTCCTGGAAAAATTTCCAATGTCAAGCAGTGGGTAGAAGGGTTGATCCAGAATGTGAACATAGATGAGCTCTGTTTGATGTTTAGTAAGTTGTACAATAAAGTCATCCATAAGCCTACAATTGATGGGAGCTGTAATCTATAGACCAGGTAGGGTGCAATCTTCTGAGGCAAGTCTGAATTTATATAGGCAGGTGAAAATTTTCAATAAGTTCTAACCAGGAATTCGCGCATCTAGCTCAGATATATAAGTGGCAAAAGTATCCCATGCATGGAAACTCACAAGATAGAAGCGGTAATAGAGTACACCAATAATAGACTTTTCTGCAAAAATTTGTTGAGGAGGTACAAGGTCTATAGTTAATATAACTAACAAGTTTCACTTGATTAGTGCCACTCACTATCATGAAATATTGCCGCATAAAGTCCTTGGTGACTTGCTGTCCCAAATAATTGCAGCACAGCAGGGTTACTCCAGGGGCAATAAGATCAAGGTGAGATAATCTGGAATTTATAATACCGAAAGTTGGAATATTTTTGAGCCGCTGCAGACCATTCCTAGGGAATGTATATATTCAATATTGATTAAGGCTCTGAAATGATGCTCACTTGCTTGGCACCATGACCTTCATACAGTGCGACACTCATATGTGAAGGTGAGCCATATATCTTGGCTGCATACATCGACCGAGAGGTTGATGGTTCCCGTCGGGCAATGACATGTTTCGAGTCAGATATTGAGCACAAGTGCAGTCGTTGCAGGTTCAAGTCGCCCCACCGAAGCCTGCGAAAATCGGGCACAAAATCCACTGCCATGATGTCTGAGCTAGCATGAGCAAGATTGGTTTTTCACAATGCCCGCAGAGAGCAGCTTACCATCGATGTCAGATTCCGAAAGTCCGTGTCCATGTTGCTTTGGGAAGTGGAAGTTGTAGGATGTAGCGGTGAAGGAGCCGCCGTGGACACTGAAGTTGCTTGAGTCCGAGAAGAATTGATTCTGGACAAGCTGGCGCGGCTGCCTGTCGGTTTGAGGAAGCAGGTTCCTCCCGACGACACGTGTCGGTATCGCTGTGATGGATACATCGTCATTATGCATTTCGAATGGCTTGCGATGCTCTCCCTGAACTCCCAATTAGCGATGGGTGAACGGCCCTTCGTTGGCGATTATAACGGGCACCAAGGCAAATGATCGTCGGAGTCAAGAAGGAAGGAAGATTGATCATCCATCACGGATCATTACATGACACGTATCAATGATTTGTCACGTCACCGACTTTCGCGTTGACCACAACGTTGACCCCAACAGTCCAACGGGTGTCTAGCCTATCAAAGCTGACGCGTCGCGCTAGCGCTCTGGCCTAAAGATCGCCTCTCCGCTTGCTCTCACCCCTCCATGTCGACGCTAACATCCTCTGCCATCTCTTTCTCGTCTCTTCATGAACTTTGCCGACACAATCTGCCTCCTCCCTCGCACCTCCCGGATGGTCTTGCCGCGATTTCGGCTGAAATGAAGAGCTACGACGCCGAGATAATGCAGCGGCAAGCCCGACTGACGGTACTTAGGGCTGAGATGGCGGACTTGGAGGCGCAGATAAGGGAGCTCAATGCCCTTCGTGGGCAGTGGGAACCAATCCAAGCTGCAGCGCAGAGCTTGTACTCCCCTGTTCGAAGACTCCCCACCGAAATCCTTGTCGTCATATTCCGCCACTTCTGGCTTGCGTTTTTAGCTGCAGACGAGACCGCCAAAGTGTCCTCTGTCGACCCGAGGTTCAGCGCATGCTTACCAGAGCTTCTAGTGGTAGCCTTTGCCCCGTTGCTCACCCTCTCGCAAGTCTGCTTCCGGTGGAACACTGTCGTCATGAACACTCCCGATTTGTGGACGGAATTCCGAATCAATTGCTCAGCGTGGGGTGGCAGGCCTAGAAAGAGTTTAAAACACAAGGAGCCGGGAACTCAGCGGTCTGTGAACAAGATGCAACTGCTCCTTGAACTGGCACTCCGCCGCTCGCAACAATCCGCGTGGCATGTCGAAATATATCATGAGGGCTTTCACGCATGGCGAATGGGACTGGAACAGGCTGGTGCACTCGCACTTTCCACGCTCGGTGCGACATCCAACCGCTGGAGGACCGCCGTTTTCTCTTGTTCTGCTGCAGACGTGCTAGCGTGCGGGCTCAGTCCGGGACAGATGGGCTGCCTGGAGAGGCTCGAAATACATCTCGAGCAGGGGCACGAGGAGTGGGGAACCACGGCCTTCTCATATTTCCGGGATGCCCCGAAGCTGCGCGCGGTGACATACACTGCCATGGCTCGCGCGGAGACTTCCCTAGAGGCGCTACCGTTGGAGCAGCTAGAGGAGGTCATATACAACAGGGTTTTTCCCGACGAGATCCGTCCTGTCCTACAATGCCTCCCAAAGCTATCAAGCTCGGTGCATATAAACCTTGATATATCCAATTCGTCAACATTATACAACCATCGCCTGGCCTTCGCCAACTTGAATCTAGATGGAGCTCATTCCTTATCCCGGCTCAAATCGCTTAGCCTCAGCATCAACAACGACACACACTGGGATTCAGATAGTCGAGACTTCAGCCAGACCCTCCTCGATGTATTCTTCTCGTCTATAACCGTACCCAGGCTCGCCACCTTGCGCTTAGAATGCCCGCAATATCCCGCCTCTACTTTCCCATGGCCTAGTACAGCCTTTCTCGACCTCGGTACACGATCGGATTTTCATATACATCTCCATACCCTCGACATCCGACAGATATCCATCGATGGGGTCGAGCTGTTGTCCCCGCTCACCGTGCTTCATAACCTCCAAACACTTGTCTTCTCCGACTTCGTGGGTAGTAATGGAGACAACGCTGTTAGGAATGCCACGAACTTGAACGGCACGATCCTTTCCAGCGAGCTCCTCCACCGGCTGACACAATTCGTCCGCTCCGAAAACCCTCTCGTACAGCCGATGCACCAGCTCGTTCCGCACCTGCACACATTTCGCTACACGACTCAGCTGTCGTTCGACCACCAGAGGTTTCTCGAATTTGTCGCATCTCGGAGCCGGCGGTCGGAGGGGCAAGCGTTTGCGGTACGGCTTTCTTGGCTTCCGTTGGAGGATGGCTCTGAGCCAGGTCTCAAGCCTGAGATCAACGCTGAATTGCGACGGCTCCACGGACAAGGCGAGATAAATTTCTGTCTGGTGAAGGACGAGTGATAGGCGGTAAAAAGTGCGCGTACATATTCTATGCCAGACATAACTTGCAAACGGTAGGGCCACTTGTGGAGCTTAGCAGAGTAATCACAAGTACCAGAAACTAGATATAAGCCAGTACTGTATGTAAGTCATCGAAAATCATAGACACCAAAGCTGGAAAGTAGATTGCGAGTAGGTCAAGAAAGCGGTGGGTAGGGAGTATATAGGAAGTGGTAAAAAAAGAAGATATGCGAAGATGCAAAGGGTTCATAGGGTTAGCGGCACGATTATCGGAAAGAAACAGACATCGTCCATTCGCAGGTCAATAGCCGTCTTCCGCGCGGTTATTGTCTGCGACCCAGCCTGTGTAGTACCACAGCTTCAAAACGCTGAGCACTCTTCGGTGCCCTGGGTGCCCCAGCCAGATAATGGCTAATTTCGTGTCCCCGTGGGTCGAAAGAGCACGAAGACCATTTGAACAGCGTATATAGCCGATTGAGAGCCCGTGACTGCACCAGGATGTCTCCCTCAAGGACTGAATACAGTTGGGGAAGCTCCAGCAGCAAGCTGGAAGAACTCGTGTCCCATTTGCTGAAGATGCGCCAGGTAGTGAAAACGGACCGGAGGAGCGCCGAAATGTCCAAAGTTCGGGGCGACACAAATGTTTCGTGATGGGGGTATGGCCATTGATGGGGAGATATGGTGGAAAGAGCGATATATGATGTATCTGGGGAGATGCAAAAATCGCCCGGGCAGCGTGACAGTGACGGGTGTGACGCGGCGGAAAAAGTGAGGAAAAGAGACACCGTCGTGCGAATGCGGAGGGAGTGAAGAGTGAAAACCAAAGGGGACGAGGCCAGGTGACTTTTGGAGGGCGATGAATTCAGCTTTTGCGACCTTCAAAAACGTCGTGAAGGGTAGAGTGTGTCCACATTTATTTGCGACAACGGGTTGGTGAACGGGCAATAGAGGCAACAATTCTCTAGAAGGGTGAATCATGATAGTTGGCGACGGAATGAGTAGGTTATGGGGAGCTTGTCCGAAAGTGCTCGTTTATTGGTGACCATGGCGGTGTCAGGGATGGAGGAGATGTTGGTCGCAGTCGTGAGCAGCGAGTCTATCCAAAAAGGTGTCAGCACTGCTCCAGCGGGAAAGACGGGACACCGACCCAAAAGGACAATGCTAGCAAGTCAGGGCATTGGAATGGGTCGAGTGGGCTGGTTGATTCGACACCGCAGTTCGGGAAGATTGGGTACCATCCTCTGCAATCGTCGTGCATGTCGGCTGAGTTTTCAGAGCCGGCTTTTAGAATCGGTGGTGAGGGGAGCAAATGGTGGTCGGGAGATATTGAAAAATGGGACTCCTCAGTGAGCGGACAGAGTCTGGAACGACCACACACCATCACAGCCCGGGCGAAGTTTCTCGTTTTGCCGTGGTATTATTTTGTCGTTGCATATAGAGAGCGCGCACCCTGAAAAAACTTCATTAGCCAGGAGATTAGCGAGAAAAGGCTGCCAAAACGCACAATTGTCCCGGCATTCAGCTGGGAGTCAAGTCGAGGGCAGCGTTGCGAGCAATGGATTGCAGGCTTCGGTGGTATGCAAGTGATATGCTTGCATTGGGCGGCTTCGCCTCCCCTGCCGAATGTCGACCATCGTGAATCGTGACAATCAAGCTGCATTATCTCGAGTCTAGTGTTTTCCTCTGCCATGGGTCGGCTCTGTTGACGGACTTGGACGGACAAGCTCTGCGCACGGGGCACGATGGATCATTCGTGCAGGTGGTGGTCGTGGTTAAGAAGAGAAAGCTGTGACGTGTTACTACTTTCACTTCACAATCAGCATTTCCATCCATGCAGGAATATCGTGATGCCGATGGCTCTGGTACTGTACGCGGGCCCAGTCCGCATCGTGGTATCAGCACAGAAAACCTCCTTCGTCTGAGGGAAGAGGCAGAAACCATCAACAAAACGATTACTACGCTCAAGGCAGAACTATTACAGCTTGAAATCCGACAAAAGCTCGTACGGGACACATTATCCACCATTACTTTCCCGATCCACGCTCTTCCCGCCGAGCTTTTTTGCCATATCTTTCGCGCAGCAGTGTTGTTAACAACGCCTGAAAGAGTCGACTCCCTGCTGCTCAGCATCACTGCCGTGTGTCAGCAATGGCGCAGCACTGCGCTTGCGGACCCTATGCTATGGACTACAACATGCTACCTTATGCAAGGGCGCCATCGCCCCGACCGTCTTTTCCGTCATTTTTTGGAGCGGACCCGAGGGCTCCCGATCACAGTGCACATAGACGAACACGACGGACGCTCAGGCTGGCTTCATCAGGAGCTGTTTGATTCCTGCCCTCAGTGGATCGAGGCCAATCTTTCTGTCCCTGGGAGCTTAGACCTTAGACTCGGTCTCGACTACATCCAAACTGTGCTCGACCTACCATATCTAACGAAGCTCAGCCTCGGTATTGATACCTACCCACCATCATCTCAAAACTACCTAACGTTTTCCAATGCGCCGCGTCTCCGAGACTTGGAGATCAGCTACCCAGCGATGATTTCCAGACTGGGATTTCCGGTGTCCCAGCTACAGAAGCTCACTCTCCTCCGTTATTCGTCATCCCTAGATCTCCTCCCGCTGCTCTCTCAGCTTGTAGCCCTGGAAGAGCTTGCCTTTGGCCCTGATTCTGACTTCACTGACCACGAAGTTACTCAATCGACAATTACATTGCCCTTACTGACGACACTCCATCTCCTGGGAGAGGACAGCTGCGCAGTCATGAACTATTTAGCTCTACCAGCACTTGCGACTCTACATCTCTCGGGGTTCGATGCCAACGATGCGGAGATTTTCATCTCGCAATGCCTCTCGCGCTCTGCAGCACATGTTGCCTCGCTGTCTCTCGCAAACACCACTTATATGGCGTTTAGTATACTGTTAGGACATTCACTTATTGCTGGCGCTGTCAAGGACCTCACTATCGACTCCCTGGAGATGACACACCTCGAGAAGAAGGCCCTTGTGGCTCTCCTTGGGCACGCCGACTCGCTCCCACATCTCGAATCCATCGCTCTCCTTACGCCTGCTCTGCCTCAGGCTGTCACGCAGTCCCGGGTGATGCTCCGCCCGTTCTTAGATGGTCTAAGTCAGCGGCTGGCCAACGCCACTTCTCGCGGGCGCAGACAGGATATGAAGCTCAAGCGTTTTATTGTCCCGACTCTTACGTCGGGTGGGTCGGGCCGTGACGGGATGTTTGAAGAAGAATTGCACGAGTTGCATAATCTGCAGGGGAGCCTAGATGGAGCATCCAATGGCCAAGGGAGGCAGTGGAAGTAGTGTAGATTGAAAATGGTTACAGTCTTGGTCACGGTTGCAGACTCTTATAAATCAACACCTTTCAAACGGTTTGTATATGGATTACCCAAGGAAATCTTCTTTTGCATCAACTTCTTGGGTGAGGATGGTTGGACCTGTGGAGGAAGGAACAAGTAACTACTATCTGGGGTCGAATAGGCAGAGCAAGTACAGTACATGTAAGTATGTTCAGGCTGTGGACCATGCGAGTATAATATATCCCCCCCCCCGGAGATGTAACTTGTAACGTATTGGTACTGTAAGTTATCAAAATCATAAGTCGGAAAGGAGACTACAAGTAGCTATAGGTCAAGAAAGCAGTATGTATAGTAAGTAGGTAGCTATATGCAAAGGTAAAAGAAGGAAGAGAAGATCCAAGGGTTCGTCAAGGTCGGTGCCATAGGTGCCTCGCAGACGATGGCTGATTTGACTCCATCCACGGGCCCAAAGAGGACCAAGACTGTTTGGCCACCGCATATGACCGAGCGAAGACCTGGAAATACGTCCGAAGATCGCTCTCGAGAACGAAATGGAGTCGATAAAGCTGGAGCAGCAAGCCTCGAAGATCTTGGGTCCACTTTGCTTAAGATGCGCCCGCTAGAGAAAACGCACTCGAACATGACCGAAACGCCCAAGGTCAAGGAAGAGACAAATGTTTCATGACGGGAGTATGGCCATTAACCAGGAGATACGGTGGAAATAGCGATATATGATGTATATGTGAATCTGCAAAAATCGCTTGAGGCAGCGTGACAGTGACGGGTGTGACGCGGCGGAAAAAGTGAGGGAAAGAAACACCGTCTGGCGAATTCGGAGGGAGTGAAGAGTGAAAACCGAAGGGGAGGAGGCCAGGGGACTTGTGGAGGGCGATGAATTCAGCTTTTGCGGCCTTCAAAACTGAGAGTCGTGAAGGGGACAACAAGTACCGTCAAATCGGGCGGCAAAGCAAAATGTCGAATCAGAATCGTCCATTTGCCGCCAAGTTTTCGAGTCAAAGACATGCTGGACGATTCGGCGCGCGGGGAGATAAAGGGAGCTCCTCTATCAAGAGAAATGCGGGACATAGCGATTTAGGTGTGTGAAGAGACGAGAAAATCGTTTAGGGCTGCATGGACATGGCGAATGTGTGACGTTTGGGCAAGAAAAGGGAGTATTCGAGGAGGTCTGGTGGTAATAGCGATAGGATTGAATAGGGACCCCCCTATGTGGTACCAAACAGATAACTTGACGCCGCTTTTGAGGCCATGTCTGAATGAGAGGATGGGTAGGGAGTGTCGAGACAGAAATTGAATGTCGTAGGCACCGATTTCATGTGCTGGGACAAGGTGTTAGCACCTAGGTAGATCAAAAACGCAGGACACACACACTAGCAAAGCCAAAATACGCTCTCTTTGACAACACTCAACGGTGCAGTCGACTCCAAACTTCTTGAAGAAAGAAATCGTCAACTAAAGGGATGAAAAGAGAGGGCCACAACAACGCACCGTCAGCCCAACACCTTCACAAACGACGCGTTATATGCCAATGCCAGCTCCAACGGATACTAAGGATCTGCTACAGCACGAGTTGGCTGCAGGCCCAAAAAAATACTGACTGTGAAGACTGCAACAGCAAAGGGAAAGAAAAAGACGCACAGAAAGACACCCCATTCATCTCCACACAACTATGACAGCGTCATCGGGAAGAAAAACGACTGCGAAGACTGCCCATCAGCAAAGCGGGGGAATGAAGGCGGCAGTCGAACACACCATTCATCTCTGCACACGGAAAGAGGGGACACAAGAGTGGCTGGGGCGCGGCGACAGTTCTCCCATTTCGCCTCGCACCTGCCAAAGAGTCAGAAAATTTGTTTGGTGTGCTCGAATGGGACAGTCAACCTCACTAAGCGAATACAGCATGTTTTGCGCGAGTTCTTCTGTGGGTTTGCGTTGTGGAAAGAGTAGATAGAAGCGTGGATGAGCTCGCGATGAGCATTAATAGCTCGCGGTGGTGGTTGGGTGGTGGTCAAGAACAGAAGGTCTTTTGTTGTGACACATTTCAAAGCTGACCACGATTCTGTCCCAATCGTGTATTGCATCCCATCTGCGCCCCAAAACTATCGCTCATGCGGGAATATGAGGCCACCGTTGCTCAGAGTAGCGGCGAGCTCCAGCACGACGTCACTGCGCAGACGCTCAGCCCTTCCGATGTGATTTTGCTTCGCAAAGAGGCAGAAGTCATCGACCAAACGATTTGCACACTCGAAAAGCAGCTGTTACAGCTTCGATCTCGTCAAAACTTCATTCAGGTCAAGCTCTCGAGCCTTGTTTACCCGGTCAACACACTCCCTGCCGAAGTTCTTTGCCACATCTTCCGCGAAACGGTGTTTTCATCTATCGCAATAGAAGTGAATACTACGCTCCTCAATATCACCGCGGTCTGTCAGTGGTGGCGGAACGTTGCCATTTCCGACCCTCACCTCTGGACAAAGACCTGCTATATCTTGCGAGCTCCGATTCTTGACTATCACGACCCACTGTTTTATCACTTCTTAGAACGCACCCAAGGGCTTCCGATCTTGGTCTACATCGACGAACGCGGCAGCGGAGAATGCTCATTGCCTCCAGCCTTATTCAATTCTTGTCGCCAATGGAGAGAGGCCGACCTGTCTGACGCGGACAGGGATATCACCGACTTCCAAAGTTTCAGGCTCCGTTCCCCTGAGACAGTATTTGAGCTCCCAAATCTGACCAAGCTTATTCTGGACATCAATATCTCGACGCAGTATCATGTCTATCAGACATTCTCGAATGCACCGCGTCTCCGCGAGCTGGCTATCAGCTACCCGAGCTTCGTTCTTAACCTCGGATTCCCAGTGCACCAGCTGCAGAAACTCACCATCCTTCACTCTGCATCATGCCGGCAGGTTCTACTCCTACTCCCCCATCTACGAGTTCTCAAAGAACTTGTCATCGAAAGTTACCTCTCAAACGATACGAATGCCGATCAGCACATCGTCGAAATGCGCCATTTGACGACCTTGCATCTTCTAGGTGAGGATGGCTGTACACTCCTACGCCATTTGTTCCTGCCGCATCTGATCACCCTCGGGCTTGCCGACTTCGGTCATCACGACGCAGGTGTCTTGATTTCAGGCTGCCTCCTTCGCTCCTCGGCCAACGTGACATCTCTATCGCTCACAAATTTATATTATACGGATTTCGAAATGCTCTTTCCGTCCCCCGTCCTTCATACCTCTCTCTACGAAACCTCACTGTCAACTCTCTGAAGACAACCCATCTCGAGACAAAGGCCCTCACCGCTCTTCTCGCCCGCGCCAACTTCCTCCCCAACCTCGAATCCCTCACCCTGCTCATGCCCTCCCCGCTTCTTCTCCGCCCATTCTTGGATGGCCTCCGTCGCCGCGTCGCCAACTCAGTTTCTCGTGGTCTCCGACAAGAACTGAGGCTGAGGCAATTCCTTGTCCAGCTTTCGGAAGGCATGTCAGCAGAGGACACATGCTTACTTCGCGAGCTCCAACGGAGCCTGGATTTTCTCTGATACGCTGTATCGACAACTCAGTAGACCAGGGAGTCGAATATTAATATTTGTTTTCGAGAATGAATGAAAAATTTGAACTAGATATAGTAAGGAGATCTGTCATACTGTACTATTTCAATCAATTAGTCATGTCACGGTCACATTGACTTTTTTGGCCGAAAATTTTCTGCCTGTCACAGGTCACAGCAAATTTCGTTAGTCTCAAACCTTCCCAAAAAGGTAATTTCTAAAAATTTTCCGCGCCTACGGCGCGCAGAACTTCCATATAAGGCAGGAGGTCACACCAAATTCAGCCCTTGGCTGAATTGCACATTTCTGCCACACATGTCACAGGTCACAGGCCTGCAGAATTGAATGAAATAGTACAGTATATCAAGCATTCGAAAGTTCCGAGAGGAAACAAGTCATGAGTAGGTAGACAGCATGGATAGTCAAGTGCCAAAGACAAACGGGACACACAAGCCAATGCGGCACAATTGAGTCCAATACATTCAGTGCAGCGATGTCGATGATAGTATTCGGTTCGGCAATTGTGATTCCGTCGCATCCTAGCCACCTCAATGACCCCCCGAGCCTTCTGAGCCGTAACGGGTTTATGATGACCGACGCCAATCCAGCAACACGAGGAGTTACTCCTGAAGTTCTGACCGCAAAGAGCATTGAGCCATCTATATGGCTCGGCAAATGCCCGTTGAATACAGCGTTGAATGATCCGCTAACACCAGATACGTCCGGGTGGCGTCTGGCACCACGCTTTGGTGAATGCGGGTACACTTTGCCGGGGAAACACCACGTCAATAAAGGTGCGCAAAAAGCACCGTTTCGCCCGAAGGAGGAAACAAATATTTGACGGATAGAGGACGGAGCCCCAGCAGAGGATAAACTCGACAGAGCGATATATGCGGAGTATAAGAAGATGCAAAATCGCATGCTGATAGCGTGACGTGACTGGTGTGACTTGAGCGAAAAAAACTTCAAAAAAGTGTGTTTCGAGACACATCGATGGAGTAACAAGAAGTCGGTGGAGGGTGTTGAAGACAAAGCTTATACGGATGCCAAGATGAGAGGTTCGAATGACGCTGCGCGAAACGGGATGGGGAATATAAGAGTGCGGCCATTTCTTTCGTAGTCGGAAGCAGCCTAATGTGCTTGAAGTTTGTTAGCATTGACACAAGAACTACAGGAACATAGGATACGGACCAAGAACACAAGTACAGGGACGGTAAGTCGTAGGATTTTGAGTGCGTGTCAGAATAGCAGTGTAGAAAACCAGCGGTGTCTTCCAGGGCGAAACCCCCGACCCGGGCATGCTGGTTGACCACGAGAAGGTGATTCCTTGGGAGGAAGCACAGCTGACAGTGGCTTGTGTGTGTAGATAGTCGTCAAACATCGTGGCGTAGTAGCGACGGGTCTGACCACCCACGAATTCGAAGGGATTGGGGCCAACTAGGTAGGAGCGTATGACTCGTATTGACAGGACAAACAAATGATGCTCTGTGCAGCATAGTAAATGGCAGCGCTCTGAGACTACAAGCATGAGGCGAGGATAGCACACGTACCAGAGTCCTGTGAATATCGTGGATAGAGTGTTTCCTCCGCCTCTGCCCCTCAGGCTTCAGAGTGTATTCCCCCACCAGCCACTATTCAGCGCTGCCGCCGCTGCATCATCTTCAAGGAGCCTGTTCAGTAGTTGGCATGGTCCTTCGCCAAGCTTTTTGACTTGACGCCGTATCTACGCCTCGCCCTCGAGCCACAGCTGGACCATGTCAGTTCGATAGCTTTGAAATATGAGCCTCCAAGTCAGAGGTGGAGTTTACGATGCGGGCCGTGGTGGTAGTCAAGAAGAAAGAGCAATCTGGTGTGACACCTTATTGCTCTTGGCTTCATTTGCTTCTACTTTCACCGCGATTCGAGCAGCTACGGCTGCAGCAGATGTCTGTCTGTGTCGATACTGGAAGTCAGGTCGCCATAAAGGTTGACCAACCGCACCACAATGTTGCGCAACTGCGAAACGAGGCACACACAATCGAAATCGCTATTGACGCTCTCAAGGCGCAGTTGGCAGAGCTCGAAACCCGTCGCAAGATGATACAGGATGCACTTTCGGCTGTCGTCTATCCTATCAACACGCTTCCCGCCGAAATTCTTTGTCGCATGTTCGCTGCAGCGCTCGAGCGGTCGACAAAGAGCGAAGTTAGCGTTGATCGCGTCCGCATCTTGCTCATGCTCACCGGTGTTTGTCGGTACTGGCGCGATGTTGCTATGGCCGAGCCCAACCTCTGGACAACTATGGCTTATATGCTTGATGCTTATGGCGGCGACCAGCTATTCAGCCATTTCTTGCAGCGCACCCAAGGCCTTCCGATCACGATTACCCTGGACCAGCGTCATAGCAACAGGTCTCAATCGATGTCGCCCGTGTTTAGCTCGTGCAGCCAGTGGAAGGAGGCTGAGATCTCTCTTGACGGCAACTTTTTCGACCCCCAAGATGCCCCATATCATCTTCCGTATCTAGAAAATCTCAGCTTCATTGTCCGGCATCCAGTTAGCGCGGTGCGAAAGCCGATATTCTCCCAGGCATTGCGGCTCCAAAACCTCCGCATCAGTCCTTTTTGCTTGGTTCCGCAGCTCGGATTCCCCATGCACCAGCTACGGAAACTAGCTATCATTGGGCTGGCACGATTCGACGATCTGCTTTCCGTGCTCCCACAGCTAGTGGTATTGGAGGAGCTGACCGTCCCTCGTTTATCGCATCTACAGGAAGCTATTGCTACGTTCGATTCCGATCTTCAAGAAGTTCCTTTGATCACCTTACCCGTCTTGAAAGTGTTGTCTTTGATAGACGCGACCAGTAGCCTGATCTTCCCTTATATATTACTCCCAAGCCTGGCTGCTCTTTTGATCTCTCACCTAAACGAAGGCGACTTTGAGTTCTTAATCCAACCCTGCATCGTCCGCTCCTCCTCCTCATTGACCACCCTGCTATTATTCCTCGAACACAGCACCTACCTTACTTTTATGGAGATCCTGCGTTCCCCAGTCGTGAATCCGTCGCTCCGGGGAGCTGGTCGTGAGGCTGCACGATGGGCGGAACGAAACTACCCAAGACATCACCACAGTCTTGGCCAGCACCGACTTCCTCCCCAATCTCGAGTCACTGGCATTGAACCTCCCCGTGTCTGTTTCCGCGCTCACGCTACGTCCATTCCTGGACGGTATTCACGGGCGAGTAGCAAATGCGGCCGCCCATGGTGTGCAGCACGAGATGAAACTGAAAAAGCTCGTTGTCCATTCCGTTGCATCGCCCAATGTCATGTCAAGTGAAGATATGCGCGAGTTGCGCGCTCTGCAAGGAATGCTGGAGGGAAAGACATGACATTCCAAGAGCTTCCCGAATACACATTTTTGCTCAGAAACTTCGGACACATGATACTACTTCCACCAATCACCACGTATATAGTCTTGAAATGCAGTTGATCTAAATGTCCAGCGAACAACAAAGCGATGACAAAGGATCTTTGGGGCATGAAATATCCGAAATGGAGGCGAAAGTCGGGAATATCTGCTGAGTAGAGCCGCCACGTGTATATGTGGATGGAGAGACGGAGAATCGTTGGCAGCAGGGTCATTATAAGGAGTGGGTTTCGCGCGTTGCAACGTTTCCGGCATGGGAAGAGCAAGGGAAGGCTCGGGAGTTATGTCGAGCTTGGGTTGGGGCGTCCAAAGAGTGCTCGTGGTGAGGTTTAAGTTAAGTGAACTTGAAGTTGGGATGCCCGGGTATCGTCTAAGAATATGCAAAGTGTTGTTAGCCCTAGCCCAGAACTTCACACACACAAGACACGCACGAGTGGGACCCTCAGTAACCTCCTTGCATGTGCCTCTTGCCAACACAGAACGGATCAACAAACTCCAATCTGAACAACCTGCCTCAGTAAAAAGGCGACAAGGCAAATCGTGCCACATACCATTGACATTCGTGAGACGCCTTCCGGAACGGCACTGGCCCGCCCAGTGTCCACAATGGACGACACCATGACCTTCTGCATCGTGGGCTCGCTCGCCACGTTCAGGAGAACTGTTCAGGTTACAGTAGCCGGAATGCGTTAGGGCCGCTAGTTCTTTGCCCTCTCCCCCTCAATCCGTCGTCTGGCGTATGTCGCGGTAAGGAAGCGCAGTCGCCAGTTGACTTGTCCGAGTCTCAGATGCGAGCCTTAAGGATTTGCCCAACGGCGTTTCTGTAACTTTGCAAAAAGTTAGAACCAAGCTTGGTTTAAGTAGTATTCGGAATACGGACGAAATCTAGCACCTTTCCTGCAATCAGAAATCTATTGGGCCGTCAACTGTGGCTCCGAATCGCCAGAGGGCAAGGACTTGTGGGCCGGGGTACAGGTGACAATCATCGTGGTCGTAGTTTGGAGGAGAGAGTGGATTGCGTGACTTCATCTGTTACTCTCGTACTTCCACTACGATTCAAAACTCAATTCAACCAACTTGACGTCCATGGAGAATAATTCCGCTCACAGTGAAGATTCGCCTCAGAGAAGCCCGCCAGGGGCCCCAAACCCGCAACCACCCAGTAGTGCTCCAGATATTGCCCTTCTCCGGCGGGCGGCAGCGGAAATTGACAACGCAATCAGCGCGCTTGCAGCCGGGCGAGAAGCATTGAACCATGAGCTTTTGAGGATCATATACCCCGGAGTCCATACCCTTCCCGCCGAAATTCTTTGCCACATCTTCCAGGAACTGGTAGCGTTGCCATGCGTTCCCGACCAGGTCAACTCCCTCCTTCTGGCAATCACCGCTGTCTGCAGCCACTGGCGTAACACTGCCATCGCTGACCCCAACCTATGGACAACCGCTTACTATGTTCTGCGGGCCCGCGGCGACCCCGACCCCCTCTTCGACCACTTCTTGAAGCGCGCTCAGGGGCTTCCGGTGGTGTTTCACGTCGACCAGCGCAGTGCATACGAGTGCAAACAGCTTCCAGAGTCACTCTTCGCCTCTTGCGCTCAGTGGACAGAGGCCAGTTTCTATGTTCCCGACACTGTCTGCATCGGACTGGAGTGCCCCGTCGCGAACTTGGATCTTCTGCATCTGGTCAAGCTCACCCTCGACATTTGTCTCGTAGCCCGAGTTGAAAATTTTCGAACATTCTCGCAGGCACCGCGGCTCCGAGAGCTGTCCCTCGGCTATCCCGGCATCGCTCAGTTCTTTGGGTTCCCGCTGCACCAGCTGCGCAAGCTTACGTTGCTCCACCACTCGTCGTGCTTCGAACTACTGCAGGTGCTACGCGCTCTGCTCGCCGTCGAAGAGCTAACGATTCATTCGCTGGTGAGCAACGCGCGGAGTGAAGACACAATCATCGAAATGCCTACCCTAAAAACCCTGCATCTTCTGGGACATCGTAGCAGCGTATTAACGGACTACCTGCTCCTCCCGTGCCTCACGACTCTCACTCACTCCTCCCTTGACAACTACGATGCACAACAATATATTCTCGAATGTCTCTCCGAGTCGTCGGCGACTGACCTGTCTCTGTCCATCTCCAACGTCAATTATTCCACCTTCATCTTGCTCTTAAAAGCCCCTATCATTGCTCGCGGGCTGACAGGACTGACAGTCACCGCGCTGAAGACGACGCACAGCGAGCGAAGGGCACTCACGGCGCTCCTCGCACACCGCAGACTTTCTGCCCAGCCTCGAATCACTCACCCTTGTGTTGGCCGGTGCAGTACAGCCTGTGGTCCGTCCATTCCTGGATGGGCTGCGACAGCGGGTAGCCCATGGTGTTCGTCATGAACTCAAACTAAAACAGTTTGCTATCCAGGATACGCTGCCTGATGGGACGTCTGCAGAGGACCAGCGCAGTTTACGCGAACTACAGCAGAGCCTGGAGGCGGTAATTGAAAACAAAGTGGTTAGTTGATTGCAAAGACCTTATATCAACTTGAAGACTATCGTGAAAGTAGCAGTATAGTACATATAGGCTACAGGTAGATGTATAGAAAGGGCATAGTACGACAAATGCATTTGTGTGAAGTTCCTCGATAATTCAGGTGGCAAGGAGAAAGTGAGTTCAACGATATTCCAGCGCCTCGCCGTTGGAAATGAGCATTGTGGATATGAGTAGGGCAGATTCAAGCGGCACTCCTCCAAGATGAAATGACTCCTCGACGTGCAATACGGGTGGCAAAACTGTGGCGCCATGTGTCGAAGGCGATGAATCGACTTTGCGGGAAGAGTCAAGCAAGCGAAAACGCGCTCGATGGGGACCTTCGCGCCAGAAATCGAGGGCGAAACAAATGTTTTGCGGCAAGGGAATGTAAATGCACCAGGGGATACAGTCGACAGAGCCGGATATAATGGCGATATGGACATGTAAAATCGCTGCATGACAGCGTGACAGTGACGCGTGTGACTCCAGGAGGAAGGGGGCGAGAAAAAGGGTGTTTCCGAGCGATTTGGTCGGTGGAGATGGCTGAGATGGGGTAGATATTGGGCGGGAAGCTTGTTGGTGGTGTCGAAGGCAATGAATAACGCCAGTAAGCGCGTTGGACTAACAATCGCCTGGAAACCTCTGCGGCCGTGCGTGTATAGAGAGGGAAGATGCTCGAAGTGTGCATTTTGACGCGGTCCGAGAGACAAGAAGATAATGACGAGGGAAGCTGGTACAATGGCTTTTTCCAGACGATGAATCAGGCCAGTGGCACAGACGACAATCATCTCGATGGGTCTTCGACCGGGTATAGCTTTGAGCATATTCTTCTTGTCTGAAGGAACACGTTATTCATCAGTAGACAGAGCTCAAAAACGCCACGCACCATAGCGATTATTAGCGCCCATCCAAGTCGTAAGTTCGCGCTGCTCCTGGCCGTCGAGCGGATGCATGAGACAGAAGTACTCGAGCCTGAAGAAACCCGGTCAACAAGGGAATGGAGAGAACTTTTGTAACACACCCTCAGTGGCCGACACTCCTGCAAATGGCTGATCAGGTGCCAACTCCGTCTGGATGAAGGATATCCGAGGAAACTGCTGCAAGCTTGGGAAGCCAATGCTAGTGGAGCGGAGTGTGGATGGCTTTTGGCCTGCTTGGATTTCCCTCCCAAACACAGCCCATCGCCGGACGTCTTCGCAACCGGAGGTTATCTTGAGTCCGAATTATGACTGATTCTCCGCAGGTTAAAGAAAGACGGCCGACAACGCGTGTTGACCTGGCAAAAGGAATCAAAGAGGGAAGGGTGTAAGCATCCAGGTTGTCCACGAACTGAGTGTATAACTGTCGTCTCCCTGACGTTGAGTAGTAGGAGGAGCCTCGGGGCAGCAAATTCTCGAGAGCGAGCAAGGTATAAGAATCGACATCGTTGGCAAGAAGAGAAAAGATTCCGTTGTGACAGTCACTTCCACATTTTGACCACAATTCCATCCCACATTCATTGGTACTCTAGACGACTTCATAAATCTTGCTTGAGACTGAGCTCCATGCAGGACCATTGTGCGCTTGACATGGTTTCGTCCGGCTCGGGTGCGCAAACCCTCACCGCTGCAGACGTGCTTCGCCTGCGACAAGAGGCGGAGACAATCGACACAACCATCGGCGCGCTCAAAGTGCGGCTCATCCATCTTGAAGACCAACAAAAGGCCATACAGGAAAAGCTTTCCACCCTCACCTTCCCCATCCACACACTTCCCGCTGAGATTTTTTGTCACATCTTCCGGGCCACCGTGTCCTCGACAATCCCTCAGAGAGTTAATGCCATGTTGCTCAGCATTACTGCAGTCTGCCAGCAATGGCGCAGGATTGCGATCGCCGACCCCAACTTATGGACGACAGCTTGCTATTTCGTCCAGAGTCACGATTACCTGGCGAGCAACGGCAACCTTCTCTTCCGTTATTTCCTGGATCGAGCCCATGGGCTCCCAATCTCAGTTCACTTAGACGCAAGCAAAGAAACCTGGGTCCCTCAGCAGCTGTTCGACTCTTGTGGCCAGTGGAAGGAAGCCGATCTTTCTCTCCCCGCCGAGGGCCACGACTATCTACTAGGATTTGATCCATCAGACTTGCTTGACTCGGAAGCCAATGGTCGAGTCCTGAATCTTCCACATCTAACCAAACTCGCTCTCGACCTCGCGGTGCCCGTTTACTCTCAAGGCAGTCAAATGTTCTCAAACGCCCCGCTCCTTCGAGACTTAGCCATCAACCATGCGAGTTTTATTCACACACTCGGATTCCCAGCACACCAGTTGGAAAAATTGACAATCTTCAACAGCTCATACTTGAGCGAAATTCTATCTCCGCTTCCGCAGCTTGTGTCGCTCAGACAACTTGTCCTCGGCGCCGAATGCCAGCTCATTATCGACTCGGATACCGGCTTGGATTCCGTGGAACGCATCACAATGCCTTTTTTGACGACAATACGTTTCTTTGGAGAGGATACCTGCAGATTAATGGCGTTTTTGCTGGTCCCCAACCTCAAAAGCCTGCACATCTCGGGAATCGGTGAAAGTAGTGCAGAGGTCACCGTCCCCGACTGTCTGTCGTGCTCCTCCGCCCACGTAGTTTCGTTATCGCTCGCGGATACCATCTCTTCGCGGTTTACCATGCTTCTGGAAAATCCGGTCATCAGCGATACGCTCCAGGAGCTCACGGTTACCTCGCTCAAGACAACTCCCAGCGACGACGACGCCCTGCCCGCCCTCCTCTCCCCGCCTCGACTTTCTTCCACACATACAATCGCTGACGCTTGCCGCGCCCACCACCATGCGGTCCCCATCTGTCCTCCGCCTGTTTCTGCATGGAATGAGCCGGCGCGTGGCGAGCACGGCGGCAGCACGGTACACGACAGGAAATGAAGCTGCAGCAGTTCCTTGTTGAGCCTCATACACCAATAATGCCTGAGGAGGAGGAGGATATGCACGCGCTGCGCGATCTGCAGCAAAGCTTGAACAATGCAAACTCTGCGCGTCCATAGGCATGAAGTCAAGCTTCAGCGTGTTCTAATCCCACTGTTCATACTGAATGGAACTGAGGAAAATCTACGGGGGTTGCGCGATCCGGAACAAAGTCTGCATCAATTAGACAAATGATCTGAACTTGTGTCTTAGACCAGGCTGGTACAGGAGGACTACGCGGGGCAAAGAGAAAATTGTGTAACTTACATGTACACAAATCTCTCTACACGAAGGAGTTCTTGCACGACGAGATGATCAAGCCGATGGTCTGGCCATCGAAATCACCCGACCTCTCGCCAATCGAGAACTGCTGGGCCCACCTCAAGCGGGAAATTTGCAAACACCCGCGGTACACGGTAGCGAAGACACAGATGGATCTGTATCGGATGGCTAGGGAGGTTTGGCGGTCTCCTGAGTTCAAACAGTACACATTCACACCTATTTTTCCTTTCCTCGGCGTATCCAAGCTCTCAAAGACAATAATTTTTACTGGATTGACTACTAGTACTTACTTACTACATCTAGTTCACTGTATCTCTTGAAAAATTGAAAATTGGCGCATTTTGATGGTATTTTGGCTGGTGGGAATTGTGACTACCTAAACAGGAAGCTGCTTATATTTTCGCAGTAACTGTACTGCATGCCTAAGCTGTACTGCTGTGGCAAGTGTGGTTCTTAGTTCAGGCTGAAATAGCAATTCAATATTTGTGGATTTTGTACTCGGCGGCGATTCGGCGCTAGTCCTACAACTTGAAGTCCAGTAAGCTACAGAATGAATCATAAAATCGGTAGGGTAAGTGGTAGTAGGTAGTAGGTAGGACAAAGAAAAAAAGATGTAGAACCCGATTGGGCAAGAGAATGGGCAAACAAATCCACCGAAGTCGATAGCATTTTTTGTAGTGTGATTGCCCGCGACGAGCGTTGTGACCTATATCCCGCACGCTCATACCCGCAACCAATGGTTTCCACAGTGATGTAGTCGCAGTGGCGCCGAAGCCTGGGGACAAAGACCATTTGGCAGCATATACGGCCAGCTAGAGTCCTGTTTATCCACCGAAGGGTTACTGCAGAAGAGTGAATGCAGTCGGTCACACTCCAAAAGCATCTTCCGAGGAACTGGGGGGCCATTTTGTCCAAGAAGCGTCAGGCCGCGAAAACGCGCTCGAAGAGGGCCTTCGCGTCCGATGTCGGGAGTAGTATGGATGCTTCGATATGATAGGATGTCCATTCATCAGGATATATGGTCCAAAGAGTCGTATGTGGCATGTGTGGGGACTTGCAAATCGCTCCCTGACGGCGTGACGGTGACATGTGTGATGCGTGACGGTGACATGTGTGATAATTCTCGGAAGGGTGCGAAAAAAAAAGAGGAATTGAGCGACTTCGACAATGAAGGTGGCTGATACAGAGCAGGGGGTAACGGGGAGCTTGTGTCGGGTGGAAAAGGTCGTGAACAGCCTGTTCATGGCGTTTAAGACCGTAAATTCTTGAAAAGCGGCTTCCTCTGGTGTGGTCGTGTATGCGACAGAGTCAAGGATACGGTAGTCGAATGCGGTGTTGTCTGTGTGAGTTACAGTTGATATATCGGTGGGGTGTATGACAATAGACGTGAAAATTGAGTTTTCAAGCCGGAAGGCCTCTCAGGATTGCTTTTTGAAGGCGAAGACAGCTTTTCTGGAGGAATACGTTATTAATGAGTAGGCAGGGCTCGAAAACGACACGCACCACGGTGACACCCGTCGGAAGCTCTCGTTGTTACTCGTTGTCGCAGAGAAGGAGGGTCCAGCATACACACAAGATATACTCCAGCCTGCAAAACCTAGTCAGCGAGGCAATGGACAAGCGAGTGTAACGCACCCTTGGCCAGACACCGATGGAAGCAACAAGTCTGGAGCCCATGCTGCCGAGATGAACGACAAGAGAAAGCAGTCTTGGATGGTTGGTCGATTCAAGGAGCTTATGTGTTGCTCTTGCTCTTGCTCAGCCTCGCCCTCCCATCTTGGATACGGCCTGTCGCCAGGCGTCTCCTAAGATCAGAGAGCTATCCGAAGCTCCAATGGCGACTACCTCCCAACGGCAGAGAATATTCAATACGCCAACGACCTAACAACTTGCAACGAGTCAAAGAGGGAATAGTGCTAGAATTCGCCCACAGACCTGGCGATAGCATCTTCCCTGACGTTGAGTATAAGGAAGCTCAGGGGAGCGAATCCTCGAGAGCGAGCAAGGTATGAGAATCGACATCGTTGTCAACAAGAGCAAAGATTCCGTTGTGACAGTCACTTCCACATTTTGTTCCATCCCGCATTCATTGGTACTCTACTTATTTGACTTCATATATCTCACTCACGTTTACGCAGAACTATCAACCACTCGACATGGCTTCGTCCAGCTTCGATGCGCAAACCCTCACCGCTGCGGACGTGCTTCGTCTGCGACAAGTTGTCTCCGCCTCTTCAAGAGGCGGAGACAATCGACAAAACTATCAGCGCGCTCAGAGCGCAGCTTGTCCATCTTGAAGACCGTGAAAAGCTCATCCGGGAACAGCTATCCACTGTCATCTTTCCCGTCCATACGCTTCCCCCCGAGATTTTTTGTCGCATCTTTGGTGCCATGCTATCCTCGACGACCCCTCAAAAAGTGAACGCTATGTTGCTCAATATTACCGCGGTCTGTCAGCAGTGGCGCCGGATCGCAATCGCCGACCCCAATCTATGGACTACGACGTGTTATTTCCTGGAGGGTCGTGATAACCTCGACCTTGTCTTTCGTCATTTCTTGGACCGCACCCAAGGGCTACCGATCTCGGTTCACGTCGACGCACGCGGAGAAGGCTGGCTCCCGCAGCACCTGTTCGACTCCTGCCGTCAGTGGAAGGAGGCCAATCTATCTGCCACCCGGAGCCACGATCTGCACCCACTAACAGCACTCGATCCATCAGACATCAGCCCAAGTGCATTGGATTTTCCACATCTTGAGAAACTTCACCTCAACCTCGGCACCTTGGTTTACCATCGAAACGACCAGATGTTCACCAGCGCGTCGCGTCTCCGAGACCTGACAATTGCCGACGTAACGTTGATTTCCGACCTAGGATTTCCTGCGCACCAGCTGCGAAAATTGACTCTCCTCTACCGCTACACACTGAGCAATCTCCTCTCCCTTCTACCCCGGCTCGTGGAGCTTGAGGAGCTCGTGCTCACCAATGAGTTGATCGACATTGACAACGAGCCAGAAGTCCGGGTCGAAATTCCCTCTTTGACGACCTTGCATCTCCTCGGGGACGACACCTGCGCAATCATGGCCTATCTGCTTCTCCCGCGCCTCCAAAGTCTCCATCTCTCTGGTTTCGATAGCTTCAACGTCGTATACCATCACATCCCGGAGTGTCTCTCGTGCTCCGCTGCCCCTTTGGTCTCTCTATCTCTCGAAAACACCAATTATTCCGCATTCAGCACCCTTCTGCAAAATATCGCTGCGGGCAGTATAGTAGTGGTATCAGGGAGCTCACGGTCGATTCGCTGCGACTGACGCGGCAGCGTGAGCACGAGGACCTCGCTTATCTGTTCTCCCGCGAAGACATTCTCCCAAACATGGAGACTCTCACGTTGGTAGGGCTCCAACCATTTCCGTGTACAAACGTTTGTACATGGTTATAACCGTTTTTATTTTCATTTAGTTTACCATGGTATGTAAATGGTAAATAAATGAAAACAAATGGTTTAAATGGTTATTCCCTAATAACAATAGCAGACATGCTCATAAGTATGTTACTACCAGGTATATATCTGGCTACCAAATACATACTAGTGTAGGACATACCTTCCACATAAATATAGATAATTGTTGCATTTGTAGGCTTCTTCTTGAAGGAATCCATCACATGATCTGGTATCAAATAAGCCAAAGGCAATGAATCTTGCCCTACATGCCCATCTAGAACAGTATTACAAGTGAGAAAATAGGGGAGTTCACGGTAGGTGGGCAAAACACTGGGCAAAGAGTTGGGCAAGACTCTGGGCAAGTAAATATTTTATTGCTTGCCCAAAATCTTGCCCTGGGGTGTTCATGGTAGGGCAGGGCAGAGCTAATTAAATATATTATGCAAGTGTGATCTATGCCCAGAAGTGTGACTATCTTATCAATCTGATCTATCTCTCTTGCCTCTTGCCACCTCTGCTGCTGGTCCGATGCCCCAAAAGACTGAGCGGCAGCGCGACACTGATGAGATCTTGGAGATGATTGGGATTATGAAGGTCCTGGAGGCCTTCCAGGAGCTTGAGGATGATGAAGACGACACAGAAGATGCAGCCACTGAGGATGACGAGAGCATACCCATCTCCACCATGCTCACCATGGGTCTTGTTGCACTGCATGCCCAACGCTATCTCAATGAGCGCCGTGTCATTCCGAAGGGCAACATTCTCTCGGTGCTGCTTGAGGACTGGAAAACGGGCTTCCCCGACTTCTTTCGATCCTATCTGTGTGTCACCCCGGCTACGTTTGATGCCCTACTGCATGCGATAGAGGACGACCCTGTATTCCACAACAACTCAGACACAGCAGAACAACTTGCGGTCAATTCACAGCTCGCCGTTGCCCTCTATCGCTTTGGCCATTATGGCAATGGCGTCAGTGTTCGCAAAGTCGGTCTCCAACTTGGACTTGGATTCGGAACGGTTGTCAAATCAACTCGCCGTGTTATCGCAGCCCTATGCCGTGATCGAGTTCGCAAGTCCGCGATCCGCTGGCCTACCAATGAGGAGAAAGAGAAGGCAAAGGAGTGGGTAGAAGAGCACTCCTGCCCTGCATGGAGAGATGGCTGGCTTATGGTGGATGGAACACTTGTCCCACTCTTTGCTCGTCCAGGACATTTTGGGAACAACTGGTTTGACCGCAAATCAAACTACTCTCTCAATGTCCAGGTCTGCACCACTGCCTCTGATTGTGTCCAGCCAACTCACCCCTACTCCCAGCTTATCACCACACCAGATTTACGAATTGTCGACTACGGAATTGGCCTTCCCGGCAGCCAGCATGATGCTACAGCCTGGAAGATGACTCGGATTCCCAATGAGTTCGTTATCCTGCTTCCAAATGGCGAGTGGATCTGGGCGGACTCTGCGTACCCACTTCAACTCTGGCTTATGGCTCCATACAAAGCGTAAGCTTCTGTCAAACAATTGAACTTGACACTTACCTGCGCTTCAGGCCTATGAAATTTGAAGACTGGAATGAGGTCTTCAACTACTATGTGGCGAATGTCCGTGTTCGCTCAGAGCATGCGGTTGGCTACCTCAAGGGCCGATTCTGCTCACTTCGTGGGCTTCGCCTAAGAATCGACGATCAAGAGCACATTGGTTTCGCCACCTACTGGATTATTGCATGCATGGTTGTGCATAACTTTGCAATGGTCCATGAGCGCAACATTGATATGGATGCTGATGCATTTTTCCTTGAGGGTTTGCAGCATGTTCAGGCAGAGGCGGCTCAAGAGGCTGCAGCAGATGCTGATGCTCGTGATATTGAGCTTGCGGCAGCAGAGGAGCGCCCGTTGCGAGATCAAGGAGATGCTATTCGAATTTTTACGTACAGAGAATACTAACAACGAGGACGATGTATTGTAGATACATAGAATCATTCATGGTACGCTCCCGAGAAGTCAAAAGCAGGTCCATACCAATCTTCGGCTGGCTGCTGCTGCGTCTGCTGCGTCTGCGCTCGTGCCTTGATCATCTCCAGCTCTCGCTGATGTGCCCGCTCCCGCTCATGGGCTTGAAACTTCAACATCTCCATCTCAGCATTGTGCTTCTCCCGAATCAAGCGCCGTTCGTGGTCAAACTTGGCATCGAGTGCTTGACGCTTTGAGTCGCGTTCTCCTTGTAGTAGCCCAGCAAGTGTGTCCATGGGTCCCTTGCGCTTGGTCACAGTAGGTGGCGGAGCAGCTGGCCCTTTTGGCTGGATTTTTGGGCGGGGTGTGGTAGCAGCAGGGGGGCGTGCTGGTGCTGGTGCAGCACGAGGTGCAGTGGGTGCAGCAGGCTTGAGTGGAGTCGATACAAGGGCAGGCGGGGGGGCTACCGAGGTCCGATATGTCGTTGTCGTCATTTGCATTGCGATCGGCCGCAATTTCCTGCAGTTCTTCTTCGTCCAAGTCACCGAACTCACTGCCTGGAGGCGGGCCCTCTGAATCCATGGCCATATCGTCAATCTGGAGGCTCAATTTCAGTATAGTGAATTATAAAGACACTGTGTACGCACATCTGAGGTTCCACCATGCCCGAGCATCAAGTCGAGCCCCTCGTCAAGTGATGTCATACTGTTCGAGCAATGACGCTGGTCGGCAACAGGGCTGCCGCGCATAAGCTGCGCCATGCGCAGGAACCACGGATACTTGCTCAGCACCTGTTCTATCATAAGTCAGTCAACAGCATAGCAAGAAAAACCATTTGCGGCGCACCAAGTAGATTCGCAGCATCATCTGGCAGCTCTCCCGCTCTCCCATTCTCTACTAAACCCGCACCCGTTTGCGTAAATCTCGCCAGCTCGCGTGTTGTGATGCCCCGCATGCTGAAGGCATTTTGTCAGCAAAGAACAGCTACGAGAGATGGTAACACACGCTTTAAGCCGACCGCGGACCTGGGAGACAAGGTTCTCTGGCGGAATGTGAGCCCAGCGCGCGTCGCAGGTGAGCGTCTTTTCCGCAAGCCGTTTGTGGTGGTCTACGGGTCTTGCAGCGGTTGAGTGGCCGGCGTTGGGCCCGTCGCCTTTTGTGAAGCCCAGCGCAATTCGGCGGGCCTCATTGTTCTCGATGTGGGTGATGAGGGTCTCCGAGAGAGCTGGTTCGTGCTTCCAGCTGTGTCAAAATCAGTAAGATGACAGCACAGAAGCAGATACGTACGGAATGTCAGTGACACTTTCTGTCATCCCATCTGTCTTTTCCAGCTTCAGAACAGGTGGTGTCTCGTTGGCCTTGCTGCTTCTTGCTGCCTTTGTCAGCGGCTTAGGTTTCGGGGTGGTCTTGTTTTTTGACCCTTTTGGGCGGCCGGCTCGGCGTTTTTCGGGCTCCGGTGTGGTGTCTGAGCCCTGTGCAGCACGCAGCTGAGCTTGCAGACGCGCAATCATTGTGTCCTTGTCCGAGTCCGCATCGGACACAGACATGGCGTCGGCGATGGCAAAGGGAAGTTTTCGGTGTGATGTGCCGCGTCAGTCACGAAGCTTAGATAATAAGTTCTGCCTTGCCCAGCGAATAAAAGTTGCCCGCCGAATTTCGGTGTGCAAAGGCAAGAAATAATTTATTTATAATTTCCTAACGTTTTGCCCACCTGTTTGCCCACCCTAGCGTGAACTCCCCTAATGCCATCTGTCAGTTGAATAAACCTTATAAACTCAAGTATGTACCATAAAATTGTTGATCATTTTATATTATTATATTACCATTTTTAACCGTTTTTAAATGGTAATAAACGTTTACTAAACGTTTTCTTACCATTTCCGTTTAGTTTACATGGAGGTGTAAATGAAAACTAAATAGTTGGAGCCCTACATGTTGGCCACACCCGCCGCCCGCGACGCCTCCCCCGTTGCTTCTGCGCCCGTTCCTCGATGGCATCAGTCAGCGGGTGGCCGATGCATCCCGGCATGGTCTCGGGCACGAAAGCAAGCTCCGGCGCCTGCTCGTCGAGCCGCTTACCCCAACGGCGGTGGCTGAAGAGGATCTACACGCGCTGCGTGATCTTCAGCAACGTTTGAGTGTCCACGACTGAAAGAGTTGATAAAATGTACTAGATGTACAGTATATTGCAACGTTTATGATATACTTTATCGAGAATATCTAGGCGACAGCAGAACATAGACGGAAGGAAATGGAGACAAAGTTTTATTACATGCATCGAGGAGAAAAACGGAAGACGATGATGACCGTTTGCTGTCCGAGACAAGAAATATATAGATATACACCGATATATATACTCAGGCTGATAGAAATAAAGCTGTGAAGTACGTGTATGGAAACAAAAAATCCTCCACAACAGCACGTATGCAGGCAAGAAAGGCCTCCGTCTCATCGTGCATAGTCATACATATACTCCGAGGTCGCGACGACAACCCAGCTGCATTCGTGAATGTCAAGTCGGATTTTAGAGTGCCTTAGAGGTGCGGAGGGAGGATCGATGAGCGGGACAGACAAACAGTGTGCGGTGCTAGAGACCGACATATTTGTGCTAGCCAATGGTCGTCAGCTGGGTCATGATCACAGTGCGTGGACGGGACACGCACCAGTACGACGCCCATATTCACCATCTTCCACGTTAGTCTTAGAGGCACCTGCCGGTGGAAGTGCGGCCTGAAGGATGATATCATCGTCAGCCACGGTGTTTCCCGAAACACAAGGCCAGCGACATACCCAATGAGTCCGTCATCCACCACAGGCGGACCCCGCGGCGTCTATCAGGTTTCTCCGGCGCAGCATCGTGTCTCGCCCCCCTCCGAGTCTCCGCGGGCTGATGAGGCAGAGAAACGAGTGGAATCTGGCTGGAGGGACAGCTCCCTAGGCCCCCTTCTTGCCCGAGTGCAGCCCGCGGTCAGTCGGGAAGCAGTGTGTCGGCGCGGGACGCACATCGAGTCCTGCCAGTGGGAACGCAGAGCCGCCCAACGGGCTCTGCTGCTGCATCCTGAGAATGGTCAGAAAGAAAAACCGGGCAGAGTCTTTGCCCCACGCACCTGTCGAGGAACCATGTCGCGCCCTATTTTTACTCTAGACCATCTGTGGGAGGGAGGGCCGGTGCGTTACGGATGCCGAGTGGCAACGACCAAGATGGCGAAGAAGAGAAAGTGCAAGCAATTTGTGACTTGTGACGCATGGCACCTTCGCACTGCGACTCCATCCCGGCACTTGTCCCACTGGGTCGTAGCAATGTTCGTCAGGTCGTCAGGTCCGCCATCTTCGTCAGGTTGATGGGGATCTTCGTCAGGTGTCGTAAGTACCCTTGAGTTTTCGTCAGGTCGTCGCTGAGTAATCTATTATTTGATCAGCGGAACGAATGATATTGAACCCACCCTGCCGGGGGCTTCGCTCCGCCGCGGGGCCCGCTGCGCGGTGCGTCCCCCCCCTTCCTCTTTCTTGTTTGCTCACTTTTAGGCCGTCTTTGCTTTGGGTTGCGCACCCCGGACCCCGACCGAGGCTTCGCCCCGGACCCCACCCTGCCAGGGGCTGCCGCTCGCCGCGGAAGCCCGCTGCACAATTCTCTTGGCAACTGACGAAAATATCAAAAAATTCATCAAGGATCTGCAGCGGAATGACACCTGACGAAACTCAGCGACCTGACGATCTGACGAACATGGATTTCGCCCTGTCCCACTTTCATGGTCCACACGTCCACCTATGCAGCGGCAGCAAAATGAGAACCGCATCCATGCCCTCAACGCGGACAACCTCCCGCCCGAGTTGACGCGGCAAGTTCCAGTTTTGGTCCCTCAAAACCGCGCTCGTCTGCGATGTGAGGCCGAAAACATTGATGAAGCGATCAGCGCGCTCAGGGCGCAGCTCGTCCGGCTGGAAGAGCAGCGCAAGGCCATACGCGAGCTGCTATCCACCGTCATCTTCCCCGTCAACACGCTTCCGCCCGAGATTTTGTGCCGCATCTTTGGGGAGACGGTGGCCTTGACCAGGCCAGAGAGAGTTCCGTCCACGCTGCTCAACATCACCGCCGTCTGCCGCCAATGGCGTAGGATAGCCGTTACCGAGCCCCGCCTGTGGACGACGACGTGCTATCTCCTGGGTGGTCGCTCATACCACCGGCTGTTCGACCGTTTCTTGGAGCGCACCCAGGGGCTCCCGATCACCGTTCACATAGACCAACGCACAGGCACCTGGCTGCCACCACACCTGTTCAACTCCTCCCGCCAGTGGCGGGAAGCGAATCTATCTATGAGGCCAGTTATCACAAAAAATTATTTGCTTGTGGTTTGTGGTTTATGACTTATAGTTGTGTTCACTTTCTGTGGTTGAGGCCATCTTTGTGCTTGTGGCATATATGGTTGAGGTTTTCATTTCCGTGGTTAAGGTTTTGATTTGTGTGGTTGAGGTTTCAGGGCTGTATTGTAAGTGTCTAGAAGCTAAAATTCAGATTTCCATCAGATTCAGATCAATTCATCAATGCTCTACAACAAGTTAATACTCTTTGCAAAACTCCAAAGTCTGGAAAGCTTTACTTACCAGGTGATTTATCTGGGGATCTTGCAGTTCAAATGTTTGAGGCTCTCTGAAGCTTGGTGAGACCAGGAGAATCTAGATATGTAGAAGGTAGTTGCCAAGGGGGTCCCAACTTTCGAAAATCGGATATACCGTCGAAAGGTTTTTTTCAGGCCATCTGGGACCCCCCCCCCCCCCCTTACCATATGGGTAATATATTCCCATGATTGCACATCATGTGACCTGTTGATGCGATCAAAAGCGCCGATAAAATACACATTTTGAGTCACATTCAGTAATCTCCTCTTACTTATGAGTAATATATAGGTCTTGAGGCCTTATAGAGTCACTAGTAGACCATCCATGGCTATTTGTAATCAATGAGCAATGACATATTCATGACACCAGTCACACTGTAGTCACAGTGCAGCCTAACCAAGGTGTTGTAGGCCTTCCCATAGGAAAGTTGCAAGCATATTATATGCCTACATAGTATTCCATGCTAAAATACTACAAATGTAGTACAAAGCCAACCTCAGGCCTGCCAGAACCCCCCCAAACTTTTGTATAGCAAAAGTTTTTTTCACCACCCCCTGGGACCCCCCCCCCCTACCCCATGTCCGTGATAAGGATCTTGGGACCCCCTTGGTAGTTGCCTTAAACTGCAATAGCAAGATCGATGGGATTGATCGCCATCATAGTATCAATTTGTATGTGATTTAAATGTGGGTAAGTGGTCTAATGTATGATACCTTAAGCTCAAACACAATGAACATAATCATAAATCTCATAGCACAACCACAAACCATCAATTGAGAAGCAAAAACCATGTAGACCACCCACCACAACCTGGTAAAAAACCACAACCATAAAGCTGTACCATCTTTAAAACCTCGATGGAAAGAGCACAGACTCAAATAACTAAATTTTTGTGAAAACTGCTCTTATATCTATCTGCTGCGGAAGGCAGTCGTTATGTTGCCTTAAACTGCGATAGCAAGATCGATGGGATTGATCGCCATCATAATATCAATTTGTATGTGATTTAAATGTGGGTAAGTGGTCTAATGTATGATACCTTAAGCTCAAACACAATGAACATAATCATAAATCTCATAGCACAACCACAAACCATCAATTGAGAAGCAAAAACCATGTAGACCACCCACCACAACCTGGTAAAAAACCACAACCATAAAGCTGTACCATCTTTAAAACCTCGATGGAAAGAGCACAGACTCAAATAACTAAATTTTTGTGAAAACTGCTCTTATATCTATCTGCTGCGGAAGGCAGTCGTTATCCCTTGGGATTCGGATTTTCCTCACCCGGAATGGTCTTGGACCTGCAAAATCTGACCAAGCTCACCCTCAACGCCGATATCGACCCACAGCCCACAAAGTACCGCGCGTTTTCCAGCGCGCCGCGGCTCCGCGACCTCGCAATCGGCTACGCAAGGTTGATTCCCCAGCTCGGGTTCCCGCTCGGCCAGTTGTGCAAGCTGACTATCCTTACCTCTGCGAGCTCCCGCGAGCTGCTACCCGTCCTCTCCCAGCTCGTGGTGCTACAGGAGCTCGTTCTCGGCCCCATGTGTCAGTTCTTGAGCCTCAATTTCACGGACGCACATGTAAGGGCAACCTCGCGAGGCTCGAAATCAGAGTCCTGAGCAGAGGGGGAATCCTTAGTGAAACTACTACAACAGGAAGGGACGCTACAGACTCACCTGAGCAGAGGGGGAATCCTTAGAGAACAAGCCAAGGAGCCCTCTGCTCAGGTGCACTACTATATACTAGTGACCGGAGTAATGATAGAGTGACTGCATAGTGACGAACGACGCATGGGAGAAGTCAGGTGTCGCTAATGGACCCTAGGTGAGTGTCGAGTAGCCCTCGAAGCTCCGGAGAGGCAGGTTTGGGACCATGATGCCAAGGGAAGAGCCCAGGCATCCTTAGAAGGCCCAGGAAGGGCTTCGGGGGGTCCAGACTGCCTCTGGGCGTCTCCGCTTGTGACCGTGACCGTGACAACCGGAATCGGAATCGGAATCGATTCCGGGTGTGTGACCGCGACGTGACGGCCGGAAACGGAGAGGGGGGGCATGGAGCGGAGAGGGAAGGAGTCGGTCTAGCCCAAGGGCCGGGGAGTGTCGGAAAGGACCAATGGGAATGGCGGCCAGCCATGACCACTGGAGGGTAGCGACAGGAGGGTCACTGGGAGACGTCCCCGGACGTCTCCAGAGAGGTGGAGGTGTGAGGGCGTGCAGCCTGGGGCGCTGCAGTAGGCACGAGCCTTAACGGCAGTAGGCCTCACCCAAAGGAAGACCCGATGACGGGGGCCGTGGTGGCGGAGTGGGGGCGGAGCCATGGCGGGGCTCAGCCATCCGAACGTAAGCCCGAACGCTGACATAGGTTGGGGACACCCAAGAGGTCCAACGGGTAGAGGTTGCAGGGAGACCTTGATGAGCGACAGCCCAGAGAGGCTATAAGGCCATAGGCTCAAGGTCTCAGAGGAAAGTGGTGCGGCCACATCCGGAGAGGTCTCCGATGGCATTAGTGATCCTTGATGGTGACTCCGGAGAGACTCCCAGAAAGGGGTGGCCATGGGAGTTGGAGGTTGGGGACCACTGGATGTGGGATGTGGTGGGAGAAGTGGAGGAGGAGCGTCAGGGTGCAGGAATACAGAGACTCGGGTGGAGACACGGAGACGCGAGTGGAGACGCGGAGACGTGAGCGGAGACGCGGCGCTTGATGGGATCAAGTGACGGCATCAGGGTTTCCCCTGACAGCACATATCGAAATGCCCGCCTTGACGACCCTTGATCTCCTTGGAGAGAAGACCTGCGAAATCCTCGACTATCTGCGCCTCCCGCACCTCGCCCGCCTGCGTCTGTCCAAAATCAGCAAGTACGCTGCGGACAACACCATCCCGCAATGCCTATCCCGCTCCTCGGCGGAAGTCGCCGCTTTATCGCTCGAAAATACTGCCTATGCGGCGTTCTGCGCGCTGTTGGACGACTCTCTCCTCGGTTGTGCCCTCGCGGAGCTGCGCGTCGCGGCACTGAGGACGACCGCCGGCGAGGACACGGCCCTCGGCGCGCTCCTCTCCCGCGCCGACTTTCTTCCACGTATTGAATCGATAACCCTCGCTGTTTCCGCCGCGGCCGACGTGCGGGCCGCCGCTGGCCCGTTCTTGCGTGGCCTGAAACGGCGCGTGGCTATGGCAGGTCTCGGGCATGAAATGGAACTCCGGCAGTTCCTCGTTGAGCGGCTTGAGCCTGAGCCTCCTGCACTAGATGGCATGCTCGCGGAGGACGTAGATGCGCTGCGCGATCTGCAGCGAGCCTTGGCTCAGGCTCATGAGAGAGCTGTCGCCGTCAACTCGGAATGAGACTTACTTACGTTCACTGCGTTGACGCAGGCCTGGCTGCCATATCCTATTTTGTTTCATGGTTTTCTAACTTTTCTTGCTAGTGCTCTCGTATCGCTACATACCCACCAGTGGGCCACCACGAACTTGAATCTCACAACTGACTCTCAAGTTCCCGGTTGGCGTCAAGTCTGTCCAGAATTGCCCTTAGTGGCTCTAAATCATGCGCTCGGTACAACTTTAATGTTCGCAAACAAAATGTTGTGCGTCCTGCAGTCGGCCGACGGTCCGACTGTGCCGGATCACGAGTCCGATGACTCATCAGCCCTCTGTCTGCTGTTGACGACGATGCGACGACGCGAATTGGACGACCTAGGGGCGCGTCGATGAGCCGAAGGATGTGGTACGTATCAGGCGCTGTCGGCGACGTGGGTTCTGACGTTCTGCAGAGCCGCGCTCACCCGCCGCAAGATATTCCTCGACGAAACGCATTCCCTTTCGAATTCTCTTGAAACGCGTGAAATGAGAGCAATGGTGAATGCAGAAACAACTCCACAAACAACCAAAACACCCAAATCAAGGTCTGTGTGTTCAGGGCTCCATGGAAAGTATATCCATGCTGCAACCCATAAGAGCAAGATGATGATGAACAAGTTGAGGAGGTGAAGGTGGTGTGAGTGTGATGGGATCACTGATGACAGTGATGATGTTGATGATGGGAAGTGTGGTGCTGGTGGTGGTGCTGGTGCTAGTGTCGGTGCTGTTGTAAAGTTGGGTGGAGAGGAAGGAGGTGTTGATGTAGGATAGGACAGATATGACATACTAAGTATGCCTCTTGTGGCCAAACATCCCCACAACAACAACCCACTCCAAAATGATCCCAACCCAAAACCAACACCAAAACCCAAAATGGCAGTGGTCACAGTCACAGTCATGTCTGGTATGTTGTTGCTGAAAATAGATACATTACCTGGTCCCTTTGTTGTCTTCATCATTGAGGGAAGAACAACTAGCATCAAGAGCATCAGTTGCCACACCATAAATGGCATGAACAACTCCAAAATGGGTCGCTCCATCCAAAGAGGGCGACGTTCCATAAAGGGAAGCGCATCTGAGCATAGTTTCCCCATCTTCATGTCTTCACATCAAGCAATAACTCCAATGACCTGTAAAATCAAAACAAATCAGCACTTGTTCAACAATCAGAGGTTCGTCGTCGTCGTAGGTGTTCTTGAGGGTCAACAGTTCCACTTTCCACTATGGGGAGCAATAGAACCGCTATGGGGGGTGTGTTGTATTCTGGGGCCTATGCTACAATACAGCGCGAATATATACCTGGGGCCGTCACAGCCTTACATAATCCCTGGCCGCGGCTGCCGGTCACATGTCTCACTCTGAGACGGTTTCAACCGTTTGTTTTGTCTCATCCCTCTTCAATCTACCCCCCTAATTCATCCTGAGACGTCTCAGCTTTCTATGTTTTGCTTCAGAGCGCGTTTGAGCTCATACGCGTCCCATATCACGTTTCGGGGCCTCCGGCCGGCCACGGCCCGGTCCGAACTGTTCCAGAGTGATTTTGGGGGTCAAAAGCACCCTTAAGCGGCACTTTCAGCTCTTTTCCCCCTAGGGATGAGCACGGGACCGGGTCCGGGCATTTTTTACCTGACCCGGTCCCTAAACCCGCTAAGCCCGGTCCCCTCCCGGGTCCGGGTCGGTCCCGTACCCGGAGATCCCGTGGGTGCATCACGTGAAGTAGTAATTCTCAATAAGGAACAATTTGTAAGCTACAAATCAAGTACGCGACTTCTTATGAGCTGTTGCAGCATCCTCATCGTTATCGCCCGTGTCAGCAGCCTTGCGCTTACCCTTCCACCGACGGCCCATATTCATTTGAATTGCCTCAATGATGTCATTATTCCGCACTAGGTCATTGCGACTCCAGCTGCCTAAGCAAAGACACTTGCGAATTGAAGCGCCCGTGAGTCGATTACGTGTGAATACGAGAAGTTGTCGTCCTTGAGAGAAGACTCGTTCAACTGCTGTCGATGTTGCTGAATATGGATTAGAGATATCCAACGACTGGGCCAAGGCTCACATGGTATGCTCAGATAATCCAAGGCCATGCGAGAGAGACGGGGATAAATAGAGCGCCGCTCCCACCACCATAGCAGTGGCTCCTTTACCCCCCCATCAACGGGCTCAGCCAGATAGCGTTCAAGCTCTGACTGCTCTGCGTCTACCATGCCAACATTGTACGACAGAAAAAAATCCGAGACTTCATCGAGGTTTGCCATGCTCGATGACCGGCTAACCTATGTTAAGTCAGCAACATGATAATCAGAGCGAGACCATGCTTACGGCCCCACTGCTTGTGCCCCCAATACTAGTCCTGCCTACCATCTCGACGTCCGAGTCGTTGAGTGTTGTATATGTCGCAAACTCGTCTTCGACCAGCTCTCGAGCCGTGTCAATCCAAGCTTGATCCCAGTTCCGCGTTCTGAAGTATTGAAGCTTAAGGCTCGGGTGCAGCACTGCAGCATAATTAGTTATCACGTTTGCGAGGAAACGAACACTAACCCATCGCAATTCGATAGATGTTAGAGTCATCAGTGCGGGAATAGTACTTATTCAAGGTGGCCTTCGCAAGCCGAAGCGCTTTGCAGATAGCGGGATCGACAATCCTAACGTCCACCGTTGCGACCGTCGTTGTAATAAGATCATCGATTTTGTCCATCGTCGGAATGACGTTGGCGATGGTACTCTTATTGTCCGCCGAGAAGATCGTTGTCGCGTTCTTGAAAACCTGACATGGTATTAGTAGTCGAACAATTCATAGTGTAGATATGTACCTGGAGAGTATATGCCATGTCATCGAGAATGGCCCACTCAATATTTGAGATCTCGAATTTACGCAACGCCTCGAGGTCACGATTTCCGGTAACCGAGTTAATAACGTCCTTATATTCGAGGGCGACGACCAGCATATCATACGTAGAGTTCCAACGTGTTCGAACATCACGCGGAATGAGGCGCACACGCATGTTGTGGTCTCTACATGCTCTACGCCAGGCTGGTAAGGCAATCGTGGTTGAGTTGACGATGAAGAAAGCAAGTTTTCGAATCTGTCAAGCTTTAAGCACGTAAGAGAAATCGGATGTCAAATCTACCCGAGATATTGCGGTCTTGAGTGCCTTGGCCGAGTTAGTATAGTCGGAACGCTGTTCGTCGCTGAGGTTGTCAAAGGCATCCCCCTCTTCGCCAAGCTCATCGGAAAGTTCCGTCATGATGGATGCATCTAGGTTGTATATGAGCAACGAAACATGAGACGATGCGACTCACCATCGGCCGTATCTGCAAGATCACGAAGAGAGTCCGTGTCTTCGTCCAACTCCAGTGGAGGTATATCGTCATCGTGTATGTCGGAATGATCCTCGCCTTGGCCAGTCCCCTCCCCGTCCTTCGTTTTCTTCTCAGGAGGCTGGAAAGGACGGAGGAAAGCCTTGACCGCCAAGTTAAGGGTATGGTTGAAACAACGGACCCGATTGACAGTGTCGAATGCATTGTTGAGGTTGTTGCCAAGAGCACCTGTGTAGCCCAGTAACCTCTGTAAGCTTATCAGGTCCAACCCAGCGGGTTGGACCTGATAAGCTCACAGGGATATTATCCATCCCCATAGTAATGAATAAAGATTGGCTAAAGGATTGAATAATTCTGAACAATTTCATATGTTCTTCTAGTTCTTGCAGCCCAAGTCATGTCCAGTGCCTCTTATCAGTCAAACCATAGTACGAATAATTTTGAATATCTTTTATCATTTTTCTATATATATATATATAGGTACTATCTGATATTTTTCCCTGAAGAACTTCTAACTTCTAACATGATATTCAAAACTTATATAGTAAAAGGTGCAGCTGAATACGAGCAGTACTATAAGTATATATCAGAATTTATAGGTAGTGCAGCCAAGTCATGAGGCCAAATGCTAGTGTAATAGTCGTATGTACATTGAAATTGTGAGTTGTGTAGGTAGAGCAATATTAGATGGTGACGTTACTATAATGAGGATACGCAGCAGCAGCAAAAAATGAGATCCATCTAGAGAAAAGTTGACCAACCAGTTACGCGCGGCTCCCAGGCGGGCCGCCCTTCTTCCCCTTGACCACATTCCTTTTCGGCCCGTTGGTTGTCGGCTTTGTCGTCGTCTGCCCCTTTGTCGTTGCTGTTGATGATTTCATCTGCTCCAGCAGGCTTCGATAGGCAGAGTTCGATAGCTTCTTCTTCTTCTTCTTCGGACGTGGCTCAGTGTCACTCTCGTCCTCCACCTCAGAGCCTCCATCTCCGAGTCCACGCTTGCGCTTTGACCCCGAACGCAACCCCTGACCGGGAACCTTTGTGTAGCTGCTTGCCCTCGGTCGCTGATTTTTTCCGTGTTAACCGCTGTGGCCGAGTTGTTGTTGCTTTGGCACTTGTCGACCCCTGAGTTAAGGTGGCACTTTTTGGCGGAATTCTCCGAGCACGATTCCGAGCGATGCTTCCGCCCTCTGGTTCCTCTTCACCTCCACGCAGTTCCGACTGCGAGTTGTCATGGTCGTGAGACTTGGATGGCTTGGTTGGTTTCTTCTTCGTCTTTGTTTGCCGCCCTCGCACTTTGCCCTTGTCCGACCGTGTAGCACGTTGGGAACCTGTAGGCTGCGGTCGCTTCCCGGCATGAACCAGCTCCATATACTCCTCCTCGATCCGCTCCCGCTCCTCCTCCGAATTGACTTCCTGCCAAAAGCAGGTCTTTTGATCAATTGCTTGGGCCAAAGACCGTAATTGGCTGATCTTCTTCATCGCAGATGGAGACATCCAGGGGCATCCTTCGGGCCACCCAACGAGATGGACGCTGAGGTTGTTCACGATGCTGTTTGGGTAGTTGTCGTAATTCATCCGTGCTTCCTTTCGAGAAGTGCGGACTAAAACGTCTGGTTAGAACGAAATTCGTCGGTGCGATATGCAAGCAGACCGACCTAGCCCATTCTTGATAAACTTTTGACAGTATTGTCGAAGCTGAACAGTGTTCATGCGCTCGATGCCTGAGAGAGGGTTGAGTTGAGTGCTCACGCCGCATTGAGTTAGATGGAGACAATACCTTTTGCGGATGATTCGGCCCAATCAGCGAAGTCTTTCGCAACCTCCGCTTCCGTCATCCCATGGCGCTCGTACATGTAGCGAGCGCCGCCGGCGGTCGACGATTGTTGGCGTTGTCAGTGTATTGCTGCTGTTGGTGGGTGCAACAATGGAGAATGAAACAACGTCGGTGCGTTTCTTGAGGTTTGTCATCTAGAGCAGCTTAGAATGGGGGCTGTATACGATAAATGGAAGTACTTACCATCCCACTCATTGCATTGACTGTTCCATATATGTCTTTCGCCTCTGAAAGTGCGTTCGCGCGGTTGCCGGTATTTTTGAGCTTTTTTCGCGCATTATACTCCGCCATAATCTCCTCCGTCTTGTCAGGGCCAAAGTTGATGAGCTCCGGGTTTTTCTTCACTCGTGCTTGGGCAAGAATAAAGGGAAGTGGCCCTTTTCCTGCTGCTCGCCGTTCTAGAAGAAGATAAGCATAGCAAAGGCAAGGAGGAAACAAACGGACCAGCATTAACACATCTATTATAGTACCCAATCAACGCACTCCTTTGCGAGGTCTTGCGCTGCACCTTCCACAATTTCGACGCCTTTAGTTTCCGTTCCACCAACCCAGATCGAACGTCGTATTTCTGAGCAAGTTTTTGTACCAGCTTTTCCTGCTTGCGACGGAATTTGACTTGGAAGGTCGCGAGGTCGTTGTTAAGGTTCTGCAAATGTGCCTTGCGAGCACGCTGCTGCGAGCGAAATCCAGGGCCCTTCTTGACTTTGTTGCGGCTACGCGCTGGGATGACATTTCCAACCTGCTCACTGCCAGTCGTGACAAGTGGGTTGGCACCCCAGGCGTCTTCACTTTCACTGTCAGACGGGATGACCAGACGCCGTTTGCTGGGAACGAAGGTAGCTTTTCCAGACTCGTTGTCGGAATCTGAGTCGTCGTCTGAGTCCGAGTCATTGTGGTCGCTGTCTCCATTCGAAGGCGGCTTTGGCGGGCCATGGGCCTGTTCTTCGGGATCATATGCAGCATCTGGTTCTTCGTCGGCAAAATTCGTCGCCCCAAATTCACCAGCTTCCGCGCTCATGGTACTTGTCAGCAAAGCAGTCAAGTTGACAGAGTGCTAGGTAGATACATCAGAGACTGTCGGACAACGAGTGGAGATAGTCACTTACCGGATGGCTTGTGCTTTGAGTCTTTGACGAAGCGGGATTCAGGGCTAATGTCACAGGTCACAGAGCGAGGCCAAAAATGCAGTAAAATCGGAATAAGTACAAGTGCGGCAACGTATGTGATAGATGTGACGAGGGTATGTAGTCGAGCAGCGAAGCTATAAGACAGGAAAATGTCTCAGTCCGTCCTCCCACCTGAGGCCCATGCGCTCAGAAGCCGCAGCTAAATCATCAGCACTTGCAGCGGCCTCGAAATCAGCCTTCGTCTGACAGCCCTGATCAACCCAGCGGAAGAGCCCTCCCGCGCTGTATTGAACAAAGGAGCTCCTTGTTTCGCCGCTTTGAATGGGGGTATTGGAGTGGAGGAGAATGGCGGAGGGGATGAAGATCGTGCAGCCTGGCGGAAATCGCACAATGAGACGGAGGTCCCACAGTATGAGGTGCCCTCCCTGATCCGCGTTGAATTTCCCCTAGCGCTGTGATCGCGCACCACCCCCACGCTAGATTTCCGAAGTCGACATGCGGCGCACAGACTGCAGTCGCGAAATTCCATGTACAAGCCGCAAATTCGCTGTTAGCAAATGGCCAGCGAAGGGCGGGGGCCCAAGCGCGCAACGCTGCGTTGGCCGTCTGATAAACGGAGAAGAGTGTCGGAATCCACAAAGAGAAGACGGCTAAAAGAGTCATTAGATTGAAGTTCTTCAAAAGACGTTGCGTATGTACCTGCTGTATAGCCGGCAATTCGCTTGAATGCGGCATTTCGCAGTAGATCGTCAGTTGCGGCTTTATTCTCACCGGAGATCACAAGTTCTCCAGGGGCCTATGCACCGGTCAGCATGGTGTAGTCCATAAGAAGAATCATGGACCGTCTGACCGCCTCCATGCGAGACCCCACGCGCTAAAGCGGCGAATTTGGTGGCAGCTCGCCGATGAGCCAGCTTCTTGCTGCTAAGTTGGACGCGCTGGGCGCCCCTTTCGAGCGCGGCATTGGCTTCCTCAATCACGTCGTCCCAGTTTTTATCCCGAGGGCGACCAGCAAGCAAAGCAATAAGTCGGCGTTTTGAATCGAGGATAGGGATAGTTTCGCTGCAAATCATCTCAGCACGCAAAAGTCATTCATTAATAATAAACAACGCACCCATTCCTCCAGTCAAGATACTTGACGCCTGATTGAGCGAGAATTAGCTCCTTGTCCTTCCTGCTCCAATCAAAGCCGTCGACCACTTGCGCAAGCTCCTTTGGCGCCATTGGCCGGTGGGGATGCCCTGTCCAGGCCGGCTTTGTGTGTGGGAGCCCAGCTGCGTCCGTGTCGATGTGGATGCAACGCGCTCTCGCTTCCTCGATTCGCTTCAAGGCCACGACTTTTGCATAAGGCGCCGCCTCCTCACGCTGCTTCTTCCGCTTTCCCGACTTCTTCCGCTTCCATGGGGCTACGACTTGCTCAGTAGGCCCATGCCCATGCATGACTTCAAGACGCGCTGTTGCGGACAAGGCGCTTGGATTCTCCACCTGCTGCGCCGTTGCGGATTCGTCTTCGGGCAAGGCTTGCCCGGGCAGGACTTCGACATCGGGGTCAAGAACTTGATCTAGCGCAAGCGCCTGTTGCTCGGCGAATCGTTGCGCAAGGAGTCGAGAGACATCGGCCTCTTCGAGCACTACCTCTGAGAAAGTCGTGCCAGAGCGCGTTTTTCGCTGGAGGAGACGCGCTGCAAAAGTTCTCGGTAAGCATGCTTAAGCCGCGCAGGAAGACGGCCAGGCATAGCAGGGCCTTGGTGAAGGGTCGCTCAGATGGCCAGGGGCGGCTTTCTTTGCGCCCACAACACCAAGGCCTGGGCATTGCCGGGCAGGAGGACGTAAGGGTGGGGGGTGATCACGTACGGCAGGCGGCGGGAGAGGCGATGGCGGTGGGTGAGGTAACTTGGGATCGGTTTGGGCTCGACATGCTGCTGGCAGGTCGGCGAAGTCGGAGGAGTAAACAAAAGGTGACGGATCACCTGCTGCTTGTCACGTCACACCTTGGCTGGCTTGTGATGAAGCGCAAACGCACTGTGCGGATTGTCACCGCCTCAGACAATGGATTCAATGAGCTTGAGTCCGTTACTCTTGGACCTGTTGCCCAGATGCAGCGCTCGGAGGCTAGTCGAAACGCACATAAGAAGCGCCTACTTTGTATGTCCTTACCTTCCGATGACATAGCCACTCAAGTTTTATCAGCCATGACCCGACAAGAACGCGACCGTCTTCAAACGTCTATCGTAACTCGAGCCTCAGACGACGAGGATGAACAAGCCACCAATGACGAGCATAATTGGGTAGACGTCAACGACATGCTGGCGGGTGAGGAGCCCATAGAAGTCAGCAATGCTGGCGGAGAGCTTTTTACGAGCCTCGAACAGGATATCGCACGTAGAGTATATGGGCGGTAAGCAACTTATCTTTTGCTTTATCTACCTTTCTAATGGCAACGACCTAGCACTTACATTGACTATCGAACGCGTCAGGATAGGACACAGAGGCTAGTCGATGGTTTCAGGCGTCAGATGGACTCGATGATGAAAGCATATATGGACTGGACTGCTCTTGGTGAAGACGAGCGGGAAGGTGTGCGTTGGGCAGACGTGGCAGACGGTGGCTCCACATTGAGGCTGACAGTCGTCAGCTTATTCAGTACGTGGTTAGCGCCTCTTCCAACAGTTTACTGACTTGAACACAGCTCGTAAAGTTGTAACACTGGTGCTAAATGCAAACGAGAGCATTTGCGGCTCCCTAATTGCCCGCGGGCTGATTCCCTGCTCTCCAGTCCTGCCGTCTGTGGCCATCACAATCGAGACTATGGAGCTTTATCGTGTCGCCCATCTGCGCTCCCCACGACTAGTCATCCAAGCGTTCGTCAAAACTCTATGCGACCTGCAGAAGGTCCCATATCGTCCACATCTTCGAGCACAATTTTCGACCGCCTACGATTTGTACCTCGACATCCGTCGTTTTGCTGAAAAGTCCGTTTTGGACTTACTTGGACGGGGCGGCCTCGCTTGGCGAATGAAAAACGACTGCCCTGCGTGTGCGTACAAGCTTGAGGGCGAGGAAGACCTGCTGTATGACCGCCTGCTCACGATTGACGGCAACAACTCCTTAAAGCGAGTGGATGGCGGCCGCTCTGCCCAACAGCGTCATGATGACCGAAATGGTGGTGGAGCATACTTCCTAACTCGGGAAGAAGTCGAGGTTTGGGCGAAGGGATGTCTTGAGGAGGCCGTACCTGCAGATGACACGCCTAATCCATGCGAGGATCGTTGGCAGAATATGTCCGAAGAGATCACTTCCAAAATGTGGGCCGTCTTCGATCAGACCGGAATCTTCCTGTGCCTCTGTCGACACGGGTTCGCTCAAGTCATTGTTGAAATGATCAAGAGCGGAGAACTGTAAGTACTTTCTCGCGACTCACCATATATGCATGATTTCTTATAATATTTCAGATCCAAGTACCCATTGGCTGTAACTGAGGCGATACTCGAGTATCTCGAAAAGAATAACCTGCTTGCCTATGACATCGGCTGTAGCATCAAGAAGACCATTGCGCGGAGCCGCCTTGCGTCCAAGGCCGAGCAAGCAGGCCTCCAATGTGTTGTCGGCCTATTTCATGGCCACGCTCACAACCGCACCTGTCAGTTATCACATCTTCCCTTGTACGTCGAAGGGACAGGGCTCGAAGACTTCGAGGGATGCGAGAGGGCTTTCTCTCGGTCCAATGCGCTTGCAAATGCATGTCGCTATGCAAGCCCGTTCCATTGGAAGCAGGAAATATCGTCGTACTTCCAGCATGTCGACAATGCTGAGACGTACCCGAATCTCAGTAAGCTAGAATGCTTCTATATATTACTCTCATGCTAATACTCCACTAGGTACCTTTCTCTGCAAAAACTACGCACAGGCTTTGGATATTTTGGCCGGGGAGGCTGACTTGAAGGACGCAATGGCATTACAGGGCATCGTCGCTGAGGAGGAGTTTGAAAGGGCCCTTCTCGAGGAGCGGCAATATCTTCTCGGCCTCTTAGGCAGTTCGAAGTCGAAGAAAGAGACGGGATCGATGGAGTACCTGCGAAAAACTTCAGAAACTCGAGGAGGACAGGTATGTCGGCATTTTTCACTGCAATGAGTAATCTGACTCTGTCTAAAGGAAGACACTTGCTGCCTTGACACGAGAAAAAACCGCTGCAAATCGTCCGGATGCACCATATCGTCGCAGCGCTTCTGGAATCGACATCAAGATACGTCATGCTCGCGAGCGTATTGGGCGTGACCTTGAGGCAGTACAGGCTATCGAGGCTGAGCTCGAGATTGAGGCCCGTTGGGTGGCGGGTTCAGCTGAGTGGAGCGCTGCAGTCGATGAAATACGCAAGTTTGAGTACCGAAAGGCTGTGGATACCCTGGAGCTGTTGATCGTGCAACGATTGCTCGAGCTGACCAAGATGAATCAATCAGGCACATGTTCGTTCTCTCACTTCATAGTCTACCTTTTGTCTGACATGTCTCAGGCTATAAACAGCGAAGACATATCGCGAAGTCCTTGCAAACACGATCAACGGCCATAAAGAACGCGATTGAGCGCTATAACCAGAAAGCAGAGCTTATGATTCCGCGCCGCCAAGTGCTTAGCTGGGATAACGTCATTGACTATGCTTTCCTGTCCGACTTCGACCTTCTTCGTGATGACACAAACTCCCTTGAGGGCAAGAAATGGGCGATACCAGCATTCCGAGTGCTTATGGACCGCTACTTCAAGATACAGCGCGCACGCGAAGAAATCCAACGACTGAATATGGAGATTAGGCGGGTCATCACATGGATAAGAGACGAGAATCGACTACTACGTTACCACGAACACAGACTTCGAGCAGATGGTAACATTGCATTTGCAGTGCAAATTCAAAGCTATCGGGAGCGCCGCAGCATCTACGACACAGATCACCTTTTCAAGTTTCGGCAGTTGGCGCGAAAGTATGGCAGTCGCTTTACCGGAAACCTTGAACCAGGGGTTGCTGTGGTTGGAGTAATGGGTGGGCCGGAGATGGAGTACTTTGACTATGAGCTTGTTGAAGCTGAGGAGTGGGATGGTATTAGTGCAGAGGAAGGTGCAGAGATAGAGGAGTCAAATGATCTTGAAGCAGTGTCGAATTTGGCATATAGGATATCGATTATAGGCCTTGACCGTGGGGAACGTGGTGATTTGGCTGAAGACCTGATATACTAGATAGTAGTATTTAGACTTGTCATGAAAATGATATTCAAAATTATTCGTACTATGGTTTGACTGATAAGAGGCACTGGACATGACTTGGGCTGCAAGAACTAGAAGAACATATGAAATTGTTCAGAATTATTCAATCCTTTAGCCAATCTTTATTCATTACTATGGGGATGGATAATATCCCTGTGAGCTTATCAGGTCCAACCCGCTGGGTTGGACCTGATAAGCTTACAGAGTTTACTGGGCTACACAGGTGGCCAAGAGCGTCGTTCTGAGTGTCGTTGGAAGTCGCGTTATCGCCGGCCCATGCAAGAATCTTGGAGAGAGTTAGCGAAGGAACTGACACTGAGAATGGTATACCTTGCTGGAAAGGTTGTAGCGCTGCAGCATCTCATTGAATTCGCGAGCCAGCGTTTCCCCAGAATGAGACTTGGGCACCTCGTAGATATCGAGCAGAAAGACCAAGGGATGGCCTTCGTGCTGGAGATGCACGGTCCAGGCAACGAAAGCACGATGGTTGGGGGATGTCCAAGCATCCGTGGCGAAAACTCAAACGCCCCGGATAATTCTAATGGCTGCCATCAGCGGTAGGAATGGTATTGAGAATGGACAAACCTCGAGCAGGTTGGCAATACGACCTGCACAACGTTCGTAAGCCGCATGCAGATCACGCGCAACAACCGTAAATCGGCTGGGGATAGTGAGCTCCGGCCGCCCAGCACCGAGGAGCTCCTTGAGTTCGCGGTCTTCGATTGTCCGCAACGGACGTGAAGCCTCGGTAAGCCACCGCACAATATGACAGCTATTGGAGGATAAGTCGAATGTAGGACAGTGAATGACGACTCACCGGAATTCTGGTTCAGTATGCATGCGGTTAGAGACACGAACAGGCCGCTGGGCAGCATTCGCGAATGACGAAAAGATGTTGCCGTCTCGAGGGCCCGTTGCTGAGGTGCCGGACAAGCGCTCATCCACCACAATCTTTCCCCAGCATGCTCGTGGCGTGCTTCTTTAAACCAGATGTCGACGAACGATCCGACGAGGGCTTGCCATCCAGCTTAGTCTGGTAGCGCTTCACGCCCTTGAAATCACCTGTATACTGAGTGAGAAGAAGGGTCAAAAAGGCTAGCTGATTACGCACCTTTAGGGAATGGCATGGGTATACCCACGGGTATCCAAGGGCCTACCCGCACCCGTACCCGCACAGCCACAGTACTCATACCCGCGGGTACGGGTATGGGTTTACCCATGGTTTGGGCAGGCAGGGAGGAAGAGACAGCTTGGTTATTGTCCGGAAGGTGGGATAAAAAAGCTGCACAAGAGCAGAGTCGAACGCAGAGCATCTTGGACACCACAAGGGAGCAAAGCCAGCTGAGTCATCAAGCCACGGGTAACACTGTCGCTGACCCGTACCCGTACCCGCGCGGGTAAAACCCGCGTACCCGCGCGGGTATGGCCTACCCGTGCCATTGCCTACGCACCTTTTCCCTTGCACCGTTTGGCTGTGCAGGCAAACGCTTGATAGACCCGGCCGTCTGTCTCCGTGAGTAGCTTAACATCGGGGTCGAAGAACTGATAGACGCCGGATGTCCACTTTGCGGCTGGAGAGGCGGTGAGAATGACGAGAGACCAACCAAAAGACAACCTTACTATCGGGTGCTTGTGTGTCTGTGTTATCCAGCTCCTCCACAGACTTCTCGCGCCCACTGCCAGACGATAGAGACTTGCTCTTGTGAGAGCTGTCTAATATATGGTTAATTCAAGACCGAAAGAACAGTGCATAAAGGGAACTCACTCGAAATTGAGGCTGCAACTTTCTTAGCCGTAGTTTTGACGGACTTGCTTGCACGGGAGATGGTGCTGGCCGCCTTGGAAGCGGCACGGCCCATCCGTGCGCTGAGAGAGGACATGGGGATGGTAATGGGGATCCAGAAGAGGCATTCCCCAGCGTTATAAGCCATTTGAGCGTTCCTGGAAATGTGCCCAGCACAAAAACAGGAGGTAGAAGAGGAGCCGGTGCCTGGATGTTGCCATAGGTTGGCTAGGGGTTGGATGAAGAGTCGTGAAGGCTGAAGGCTTGCGCAAGGCTGTGACGTGGCCTGATTTGATTTGATTGCATGATGGCTATTTCTAAGCAGCTGGGCCCGCCGGGTAGACCCCGGCCGGGCCCGGGCCAAGCCGGGTATCATGGAACACTGTCCCGGCTCCCGGTCCCGGAGCACCCGGCCCATAACACCCGGCCGGGATGACCCGCACCCGTGCTCAAGCCTATTTCCCCCCACCTACGCGTCCCGCGCTCGACACTCTACCACCTCTACCTTTTGGCTCTCAACGGGGATCTTGCCAGATCAATTTGAAGGACTCGCCGGCCCACAGCTGTTGTCCCCTGTACGTAGAACTGCACTCGAGTCTCGAAGAATGGTTTCAAGTTCTAGACTGTCGCTCTTCTATCCAGGCTATTTATTCTTTCTGCAAGCCTCATGGTGCCAGTGGATGCCTACCGGGCGTTCCTTCCAGAAGAGTCGCTGCGCTGACTCCCCCAAGACACGCACCCACACCTGACCCACACACACACACACACACACACACACGCACGCTGGCGGTGTTTGGAGTCATTGGTGGCCACACACACGACAAGACAATTACATATAAAAGGTGGGCAGAAGTGTCGCCCTGGGCTCTGGCACACTCTCCCGTTAACTTCTTCTCCGATGGGCCGCCATTGCCAACGCGCCAAGGGGGGTTCAAGATCCGAATCACGGATATAGGGTCGGAAAGTTTTTTTCCGACCCTCCGGGGACCCCCCCCTCCCCCCCTCCTGCCATATAGGGTAATATGTTCCCACGATTAGCATCATGTGACCACTGATGCGATCAAAAATTGGCATAAAAAATTTAATCTTTGTGAAACTTTTTTTTTTCAAAAAAATTTATGTATCTGTATATGTATGTGTGTAGGTATCTATATACCTGGAACCCTCAAATACACATGGCAGGCCATATCACTGTTCAATATGTTCACCTCTCATCAATTACCTGATGATGGGCCTGTGATAGGGTGTACTATCCAGGCTCATGGGCCTGAAAGTATATAGATATAAGTATGGGGGGTTGTGAACTATAGAAATGAGAGTGTATACACTATATTTTCAGTGTCTTTACACCCATATAAGGCCCAAATCTTTTATATACAAAAAGTTTTTTTTACCCTCCGGGGACCCCCCCCCTCCCCCCTACCCCATGTGCCTGATAAGGATCTTGAACCCCCCTTGCAACGCGCCACCCGACCGGCACCTGCAGCCGCGGCCTGTGAGCCGTGTCAAAAGCTCAAGATGAAGGTGTGCATTTTCCCTGCGTGGAGTGCTTTCTGCAAGGGTTTAAGTAATGCTGAACGGCGCACCAGTGTATGGTTAACGTTGACATAATGGTACTACCTGATGCCAATGACCACCGGCGCCCCGGGAACAAACTCGTTGGCCCGCCTTCAAGTTGTTGGCAATGCACGGTGCTCGCACGCGCATGTGACTCGGGGTGCAGATGTGCCAGTGCCGCGGCATTCAACGCAGACACTGGCACTGGCGCAAGGACGCCCGGGCCGCGGCACCGGCGGCGCCGGCTTTCTTCGGCCGTGAAGGTGCAACGACGCCAGACGCGGCAGCTGGCGTGGGCCCGGGCCCCGGCATATCCAGCCCACACCACAAATGGCCAAGTCGGTGCCACCAGTGGCAGTTGCACCGTCGTACCAAGCGCTGTGCCCCAGTGTCCGTTGGAAGCACCAGTCGCGTATGGAGACCAGTATCCGCAGGAGTGGCTGCGAGAATACGACTACACGCAGCCTGAGTACGGGTCATGGTGGCGCAGCTCGTCGTGGGCCTTGAATACGGTATCGCAGTGATCAGGGCCGCTCAGGCTGTATAGAAACTGGTGTACTCGTAAATACTACTAGTATGACATCTTGTATACGATATTACGTACATCAGGAAAAGTCAATCTTCCTGGAGGCCCTGGCAAGCCTGTCAAGGGCCACCTAAATTCTGTCATCAATCTGGCGTGGCTGGCATAGCTGTTCCGGCTGGTGCCAGAGATTTGACAGAATTTGATAAACCATACCAGAATTTACCCTCGGAAAACTTGCTAAGTCCCACATCAATCATGTACCATCATTTTATCAATGATCATCTTTTCTCTGCATAGTAACGCCTGACAGATGGCGTGATATTTTGCCGCTTTCTCTTCTTCCACCACATCCCCCCCCAAATTTTCCCCCTTCTCCTCTCTTGCTCCCCTCTCCCGCCCATAATCAACCGCGTAGCACAGACTCGTTCCTTCCTTCTTCTTGGCGACCACAACCAGTGGCGCTGTGCGCAACACATCGCCAACGATACCGGTGCTGGGAGGAGCATTGAGGGAGCCTGTGCGGGCTATTTGGGTGCGTCCACTACGTTGCCGTTGTCCTTTATACTGATGGCTTGCATTCTGCTCTTCCCCTGCCCTCGCCGCGACTCTCACCCACCCTGAGGCCCCGTCGTTGCCCGCGCCGATATCGCACGCCGCAGACCCGCGCACATCGGCGCGCGTCTCCGGTGCAAGTTGCGCGGCCCGTGGCTGGGTCAACATCCACGTGTGCGTCTTATTCGTCCACCCCCTTCGTTTTCTCCTTCCATGCAGCATGCTGACCTGTGCCCCAGGCCCGCTCTCGCCCCCCCTGCCCCATGAGTATCCACTTCGCCTGTTTTGGCGGTTTTGGCGCTATGATTGGTAAGTCATCAGCGCATTTCTGGCATGCTCTGGCTGAAACTTCTCATGTATGCTCTAGCGTGGACTATGGGTGTAGTGTGGAGTATGGCGGCAGCGGCAGCGGCAGCGGCGGCGGCGGTGGCGGTGGCTCTGCAAGCGTTTGCTGCTTCGGGGCTGCTTCTGCACACCCTGGTTGGGCTCGCCTGCGGCATAAGTGTAGTTTACAACTTGTAATACGTAGAACAGCGCAATATATCTATTCTATCATCATCTGGAGTGAATTTCGTGAGCCTTGGGACAGCCCTGTGAGGATTCCGGAGAAATTCTGGTGGAATTCTGGCGCCAAGATTGATTCTGGCGCTTGCTATGTCAATAATGGGGCCAGACTGATTCTGGCGGCCTGGGATGCCTGGGACCGCCCTGGATGCCTTGGCACCAGGACGCCCAGGCTGATTGAGTTTTCCTGATGTATAGCTCAGTCGAACTTGATACAAACTACTTATCACACACACCAACGTTGTGTCGCTCGAAAGTTTGAATTTCCGCCATAATTGAATGAGCATAAAACATACTAATGCGTGCCATGGCAAAAACTCAGGTCGGGAATTGTCCACCAACATTTACTGGTACTTCTCTTTTGAAGTTTCAGTGTCCCACGAATGATTTTAATAACCGCACCAAGTACATGGCCCACATCTTATTTTCGTTCATACTACACCGTCAACCACGTTCCCCTAGTACTTGTCTGGAACATGGCCATGGATGTTCAAGCGTTGCTGCAGATCACGCACCGCGCGGAGATCCTCCGCGCGGAGGCTAGTAGCCGGGGCAGACGGCTGGACGAGAAGGCGTTGGAGCTTGATTTCATGCGCGAGGCCGCGCAGGGATGCATCCGCCACCCGCTGGGCCAGGCCGTCCAGGAACGTGTGGAGAAACGACGAGAACGACGCGACAGGGGGCGGAACGAACATGAGCGACTCGATGTTCGGGAGAAAATCCGCGCGGGAGAAAAGCGCAACGAGCGCCGCGTTATCGCTGGGCCCCATTTGCAACGAGCCGATCGTGAGGTCCCTGAGGGCACCGCCGATAGCCGGACTATTCAGCAGGGTGCTGAACGTGGAATATTCGGTGTCTGCAATTGATAGAGAAGACACGTTGGCAGAGGAGCGCGAGAGACACTCCAGGACGTCAGACTCGGCGGTGACGCCGTCCAAATCGGAGAGCTCCAGGTTTCTCAGGCGCGGGAGCAGCACATAGGCCATTATGGTGTGGCTGTGGTAGCCAGAGAGACGCAGTGTCGTCAAACAAGGCATTTCGACTGGGGGCTGAGTGCTCTGGACATCGCCCTCGTCGCACTCATCGCAGAGAGTGAGATCCTCGAGTACCACTAGCTGGGGTAGCAGGGCAACGAGATCAGACAATGACAGAGTATGCAGGAGAGTCAGTTTTTGCAGTTGATGCACCGGGAATCCTAGGCCGGAAATCAAGACTGCATCGCCGATGGCCAAGTCTCGAAGCAGCGGTGCGTTAGAGAATGTCTGGTCCTCTTGATATTCCATGTAGAAGCCGAGGTCGAGGGTGAGTTTTGTGAGGTGCGGAAGATCCAATATGTTGTCGATGGAAGCAGAGTCAAGTCCGAGGCCTATCTTGATGGCATTGGCCCCGGCGAGTGATAGACTGGCCTCCTTCCACTGGCGGCAGGAGGTAAATAGCGGCGGTGGAAGCCAGCTTTCTTCACGTGCGTCTACGTGAACCGTGATTGGGAGTCCTTGGGTGCGTTCCAAGAAGTGAGAAAAGACAGGGTCGAAGTGGTCACGACCCTGCAGGAAATAACAAGTCGTGGTCCATAAATTGGGGTCGGCGATGGCAATCCGGCGCCATCGCTGGCAGACCGCAGTGATACTGAGCAGCATGGCGTTGACCTTCCGAGGGTCTGTCGAGGACAGCGTGGCACGGAAAATATGGCAAAAAATCTCAGCGGGGAGTGTCTGGACGGGGAAGGTGAGGGTGGAAAGCTTGTCCTGGATGGCTTTTTGTCGGTCTTCGAGCTGGACGAGCTGCGCTTTGAGCGCGGTGATTGTTTCGTCGATTGCCTCCGCCTCTTGACGCAGGAGAAGCACGTCCGCAGCGGTGAGGGTTTGCGCACCCGAGTTGGGCGGAGCCATGTAGACGATCGTTCTGCGTGGACGTCAATCTCAAGTAAGGTATATGGAGTACTTACCAATGAACGCGGGATGGAAAATGCCGAGGTGACAAGTCACAGCGGAATGCTTCCTTTTTGACAACGACCATTCTCGTCTCTCGCCCGCGCTCCAGCTCTTATCCTCCCGACTCCCTCCCTACATGTCAACGCTAGGGAAGATGTCGACCCTACCCTTGGTTCGTAGGCGAATGCTAGCACCATTCCCTCTTTGACTCTTTTCAAGTTGCTAGATATCGTCAGCTGGCCTTAATTTCTGGGGATTCAGTCGCCATTGGAGCTTCGGATAGCTCTCCGGCTGTAGGAGACAACTGGAGATATGCTGTATCCAAGAGGGGAGGGCGAGGCTGAGCAAAGAGCAATCACCTCCTTCGCCGCCCAATACTGCTGTCTCTTGTCGTTCATCTCGGCAGCATGGGATACAGACATGTTGCTTCTATCAGTGTTGGGCCAAGGGTGTGTTACCCCCGCTTTCCTATTGCCTTGCTGACTAGGTTTTGTAGGCTGGAGTATGTCTCGTGTGTATGCTGTACCCTCCATCTCTCCGACAACGAGTAACAACGCGGGCTTCCGATAGGCATTACCGTGGTGCGTGGCGTTTTCGAGCCCTGCCTACTCATGAATAACGTATTCCTCCAGACAAGCGGTCGTCGCCTTCAACAGCAATCCTGAGAGTCCTTCCGGCTTGAAGACTCCTTTTTCACGTTTCTCGTCATATTCCCCACCGATCTGTCAACTGTAGCTTCACCAAATTCGACTGCCTTGACTCTGTCTCATACACGACAACACCGGCAGAAGCCGCTCTTCCAGAATCTTCAGTCTTGAATGCCGAGCAGGCTTTTAACTGCATTTTCCACCCGACACCGGCCCCTCATCACCCCTCGCTCCGTCTCAACCACCTCAATAGAGCTTATTAGCAACTCCAAAAAAACGCTCGCTTAGCGTTTTTCTGGCCCTCTGATTGGTCGAGAGGCCTTAAGCGAGCCTAAGCGAGGGATTTTTTTGCGCTGCTAATAAGCTCTAATCTTCGAATTCGCTCCAAAATCCTCTTTTTCTTCTCGCCCTTTCCAGTCGTGGTCACGCATGTCACGGTCACGCAGCCAAGGATCGATTTTGCAAGTCCCCATGCATGCCACATACGATTCTTTGGACCGTATCTCCTGATAAATGGACATCCTATCATATCGAAACATTCATATCATTCCCGACATCGGACGCGAAGGCCCGTTTCGAGCGCGTTTTCGTGCTTGACCCTTCTTGGGACAAACTGGACCCCGGTCCTTCGAGAGATGCTGTCAGAGCTTGACCGATTGCTTCTCATCTTCCGCGGTCAAATCCTGGTGGATAAGCATGACTCTACCTGGCCGTATATGCCGCCAAATGGTCGTTGTCGTCAGACTTTGGGGAACGGGCACCAAATGACCATCATTTTGCTTTCCTTCGGTGGCTGGCGCCACTACGACCACATCATTGTGGAACCCATTGGCTGCGGGGTAGGAGCGTGCGGGGAATAGGTCATAACGCTGGTCGCGGGCAATCACGCTGAAATCATGGGGGTCTGCTCTTCTTCAACTCAATGTTATCTCATTTGGTCTGTATTGCGTTTAATTACCCGGATTTTGCAATAACTCTTCCACAGATTTGTATTCGATGCCGGTGCCAATCTTTCAAGTACACCCATCGAAACACGCAAAAACGGTTCACACATTGCCTTCGACACTCTTCATATAATCCCCGCTATGTCTCCTCCTGATACAACCCACTCCATCGTCGACATTTCTCGCCCTCCTTTCCGCCGTCACACAGTCACAGTCACGCTGTCAGCGAAGCGATTTTGCGTGTCCACATAGACTTCGCATATAGCTCTATAGACCCTATTTCCTGGTCGAGGGGCATGCCCTACTTGCAAAATATTTGTTTCGTCCTCGACTTTCAAACGCGAACGCCCTGGTCGAGTGCCTTTTCGTTGGTTGCCGATTGTCGGAAAAGTGGACCCGAGTTCTTGCAAATATGCCGCTGGAGCTTATTGGAATGTATGTTGTTCTACAGGGTTGACCGCTATGCGGGCCCATTTGGAAAAATAATAAATCTGACAGATATTAGTCAAGTGAGCGAGATTGCAGCGGCGCCACATACTTTGTATGAGAGATAGGCAGTTTTTTACGAGACTTTGACTCAGTCTGAGAGCTCCGAGAAACTTCGTCCACTCCGAGAAAATTCGCCTGCCTCGAGAAACTTTCGGCCCTCCGAGAAAGTTTTCTTGCTCGAGGAGCTGGATCGGCAATAAAATTACTGCTTGCCGAGTCACGCGTTGTTGTGATGGCCACCTGTTCGCCGCTTGCTCTGGTGCAGGCAGCATGGATGGCAGGTTATGGCGGCTTTATATTGATACTTTGCCGCATGGACCATGGGTCCATGGCTTTTCATCGGCAATTATCGTGCTTCCATCCGGGTTCAGCCGCGCGCTCAGCTGCTGTTTGGCTGGATAACGGCAGCTTGAATCTAAAACCTCGGCCAGCCCGGCTTGGGTCGGCAGAGCCCTGATGCTTAGGCAGGCGCAAAGCTTAGGCCTGTAAAATCCAGGCCCGAAATCGTCGGGCGGCCAAGCAGCATATATAATACTACCTACTAATATGCCTTTGCTATTTTCATCATGAGCTGGTCGTAGCAACACCTCCCAGCTGCTGGCACTGGGCAGTGAGCTGAAGCAACATATGCATGAGTTTCCCATCAACGGTGATCATGCAGTTCTACCTGAGTTCAGACACCATTGACGCAGTACAGCACTCAGCCGTCGTAGCCTTGTCTGTTGCGGTTATGGTGCAACTTGAAAAAATGAACGGCAATTCTTTAGTTAAGTAGTTACACGTGACTCGGCAGCCGGTAACTGCATTGCCGGTCCAGCTGTCAAAGGGAGAAAAAGCAAGAGAAAAGTTTCTCGGTGTGCCAAAGTTTCTCGGAGCAGGAAAAGTTTCTCGTGGCAGGAAAAGTTTCTCGGAGGGGACCAATTTCCTCGGAGTGAGTGAAGTTTCGTACGAAAACTATCTGATTCTCACACAAAGTCTGTGGCGGCGCCGCAATCTCGCTCACTCAACTGATATCTTTCAGATTTATTATTTTTCCAAACGGGCCCGCATAGACCGCTGGAGCAATAACAACTCCCATTTTGGCCATATGATGGACCAAATCCTCTTCGTCGCTGGGACATTGGCAGGCAGAGGATGAAATCATGATTAATTTCATCCGATCACACTCTCTGTTTCGCAATATGTATAGTCGGCTTCCTCTTCTTTTCCTTCTTATCATCCTTCACGCCCTGCTCGTCACCAACAACATCATTTACCTCCCACTCCCGCTTGCTTTACCTTCTTATGACTCGTTATCTCGTTATCTTCCATGATCATTGGTACCTGCTCACGCTATACTCCTTTTTGTTGGAGAGGTAGCGCAACTGATAGACCTGTTCCTCTACTTACTCGATCCACATAGAAATTTTGGACTTCGATCAATTTCTGCATGCTTAGTCATACATTCTCCTTTTTATTCTCGTCGTCATGAGTCCGGCGGACTCTTCGCAACTCGTACCATCCCCAACGCCGCAAGAGCGTATTCGCGCCCTTCTTCGCTCCAACATCGAATTGGACACCCAAGCTGCCGCGGAACTCCGCTCTGTACAGGAGCACGGGCCGGAAGAGCTGGTGGTGTATGACGACTGGATGGTGACCTCAGAAGCTGGGCCGGAGAGAGCGCGACTTCAGTCTGAGCGGAGAAAAGCCGCTGACTATGTTGCTGCCTGCGACGGCGCGCTGACGTGCCATATTCGTCGGTTGCCGAACGAGCTGCTGGGGTACATTTTCGAGTATTGCGAGCCGGACCGCGACGCTAAAGTCGCCTTGGACCCCGTGTATACGCTGAAGAGGTTCCATGCGCTCGTAAAGAGGCACTTGTGGCTGATTTCTGGGGTACTCGGGTGCATTTCTAGCTTGAATCCGTGCGCTGACGAAAATGCATCCAGGTTTGCTGGCGCTGGCACGCGATTGTCACCGGAACGCCCTCTTTGTGGACACACTTCAGCGCGAATCTGCATCTCTGGGGCCACGAGGTGGTCGAGCAGCGGACGCTGGAGCGCGTTCTCGCAAAGTCCCTCGACAGAGGCGTCCCCTGCCCGCTTTCGTTCCAGATTGGGGCGGTAACGGACAAACGAGCCCCGGATTATGTGTATACGGGCGTGCTCCGCCTGCTTGCGGACCATGCCCACCGGTGGAAAGTGGTTTCGATTAGTTTCGACGACGGCAGCTGGCCATGGCTGGCGCACGCCTGTGGACGATTGGAGAACCTGGAGGTCCTCGACGTCCAAGTAGGAGAACAGAACCCCGGCGTGGTATCCAACCCATATTTATATGCTTTGATGCCAACATTCGACTACGCACCCAAGCTCCGGCGTTTTGCGTTCACTGGCGACTTGCGGAACTTGATTAGGTCGATGCCCTGGCACCAATTGGAGCTCTTCACGTACTCCAGCTGTAGCAACGAACAGCTGCTCAATCCTGCTCTCCTTCGCTGCATTCCACTGGCAAAACTGCCGCCAAAAGCGATACTTTGTCTTCGGGCGGTCCTGGAAATTTCCCATTCAAGTTGGACCGAAATGAGACCAGTACCGCCTATCGCTTGTATGGTCCACTGTCTGGTCCTACAGCTGTCTCGGACTTCCAACGAGACGGACGACGTGTCTCTTGGCAACATATTTGCATCATTGTCCCTCCCGCTCGTCTCACAGCTGCACATTGCTCCGCGGATGATTTCAGTCCCCAAACTGCATCTCCCGCTATGGAGCCGGGCACAGTTCTCGGCGCTTTCCGAGCGCTCGGGCTTCGGAATGACGCTGCGGCATCTAATCCTGTTTGTGGAGATTTCGGTGGACGACTTGCTGCACGCGCTCACCGACTTGATTCAGCTTGAGGAGCTGTGGATAACCGACCCCGCGTTGGGCAAGCCGGCGCTTATCACTGACGTGCTTCTTGCCGGCCTCACGGTCGCCTGTTCTGACGTCCTCCTCCCTCAGCTGATATCGCTGACGGTTTCCACGCACCTTACTTTCTCCGATTCCGTGCTGCGTTGCTTAGTGGAGAGCAGAGTCAAGAGCTTGGATCATTCAGATATGATGTTCTGCCTAGGGCTCTACTGCATGGGCCGCGATCCCCGAAGCGTCGACGCAGAGGTGTTGTACAGGTTCGCAGAGTTGGTGGACGCTGGTGTGCTTGATTTGGATATGAGGGAAGCTAATATGGCAAGGTTTTACATGCGATAACATTCATATGACTCAAGAGTACGGCAGTGTATCTTTTCACTTTTGCTTGTAATTTACATATTGTTTCAAACATTGCTTCATATGCTATGCAGTTCTTTCTTCGACATGGGCAATTACTGAGGGCTAGCTTTCGCCACTTGGGCCTAGATTAATAGCAGAATGGTGCACAACCACAAGCAACAGTTCCCGATGAGTCATGGACATCCGTGTCCAGACTGCGTTGCAAATCGTGCAACATATCTATATAGGGCTCTATATCGTCCCCGCGGATTGCGCCTGGGGTAAACGGCTGGACAAGAAACCTCCGGAGCTTCAGTTCGTGTCGGAGCCCGCGAAAACTCGCGTCGGCCACTCGCTGAGTGAGGCCTCTCAAGAAGGGCGGAGAATCAATGGAGTCTGCAGCGCCATAGGCACGACAAAAGCTAGAGATTCGAGATTTGGAAGGAAATCCGCGCGCAAACACGATGGCTTTCTCCTCGCCGATAGTCATCTTCAGCGAGTCGATGGTAAGGTTTCGGAGAGTATTTTTAATAAAGGATTGTTGTAACAGTGTACTGAACGCTGCATAATCCACATTTTCGATAGATAGAGAAGCGAGAGGGGCCGCGGAGCGCAAAAGACATTGCATAAGGGGAGAGTCAAGGTCCGCCTCGTAGTCGGCGAATGCAGAAAGACAAAGAGTTTTGAGGGAAGGGAGGATCAAAAAGTCCATGAGCTCCATGCTTTCCTCTCCAAGGAGACGTAAGGTCGTCAAGAAGGGCATTGTAATGGCTGATGGAGGGAATTCACGGTCAGAAAACTCGCTGTCGTGGCCGAGAGTAAGCTCCTCCAGTGCTACAAGATGGGGAAGGAGGGCAAGGAGATCGCGACATAATACACGATGGAGCAGAGTGAGTTGTTGTAGCTGGTGCATCGGGAATCCGAGTCGAGGAATCAGAAAAGGGTAGCGAATCCCGAGAGCTCGGAGACGAGGCGTGTTGGAAAATGTCTGGTAATCTAGATCTTCCATGTGGAGATCGACAGCCAGCGTAAGTTTGGTTAGATATGGAAGGTTCCAGACGGTGTCAAGGGAATCGAGTGCAAAGTTGCTATCATGACCACTAGAGAGAGTGGCTTCCTTCCACTGGTGACAGGAGTCGAACAACTCTGAGAGTTGAAGCCGAGGTCCACCGTGTTCCGGCCAGTGTAGGTGAACAGTGATCGGAAGACCGCGGGTGCGTTGGAGGAAATGGTCAAACAGTAGATTAGGGCCCCGAAGCAGGTATAGAAAGCCATTGCCCAGAGGTGGGTGTCTGCGATCGCAACGCCGCGCCATTGCTGACAGACGGCAGTGATGCTGAGCAGCATGTGGTTGACTCTTTCAGGCATCGTGAAGGACACGGTGTCGCGGAAAATATGGCAGAGGATCTCGGCAGGAAGTATGTGGACGGGGAAGGTGACGGTGGCAAGCTTGCCCCGGATGAATCTCTGCCGGTCTTCGAGCTGGGCCAGTTGCGCCTTGAGCGTGTTAATCGTTTTGTCCACTGTTTCCGCCTCTTCTCGGAGGCGAGCCACGTCAAGAGGGCTAAGCGCTTCACGATCGCTGTTGCGTGTACCGTTATCCTCTTGCATGGATGGTAGTAGTGCTAGATATGATATGGACAGCAGGTGTGGGATGGAATTTGGATGGAATTGTGGTCGAAGTGCTGAAGTAACAAGTCGGTCACAAAGCTTTCTCTTCTTGTCATCGACCACCACTTATTGTCACCCGCCCTCATTGCCCCTCAAGCTCAAGCTCATGCTCTCTTCCCTCATACCACTTACCTGGAGTTAGGGCGAAAGAAACGTTCGACTCGGTTCGTCGGGACACTCCCTTTGCCTACACTCGACCAACTTTCTCCTTCCTAACTCCTCTGCTAGATTGCACGAGCATTGTCGAATGACTTTCCGGACGATTGGGCGTTAAACTTGGCTGCGTTTGGTGCGGAACTCCGGAAGATGGGCTGCATTGGAGAGAGAGGTTGGAGAGAAAGCTAAACAGAGGATGAAACCGGCCATACACCCGCCATATCCACCACATATGGCTGCTGCAGCTCCCCGCGCGTCATCTAGTGGGACCAACTTCGCCCCCAAATCCGCTGGATGGATGATTATCCAAACGATTGTGCGTCCAAACCGCATTTTTTCATCCCTTCCGCGGTACTGACAAGGTTTCCAGGCTGGCGGCTATCGCTTTGCTCCGCGCTACCTATCCAACGACAGAAACGAGAACCATATTGCCAAGGACAGCATAGTGCGTGGCTCCTTCCGAGTCTGATATCCTCTGCATTCACTAACTGCACCAGTCAAGGGGCGGAATTATGTCTACTTTGCGACACGTTTCGCGCCACTTCCATTTCCTCACCCATAATCCATCACTATCACCCGCGACTCTCAGCCCCAGACCCGCTCAAAGGCGGTCTCGCTGACGATCCCGCCAGTGGTCAGACCCGCCCTCCCGCGCTAACAGCGCCACGTTTTCGCGTCTCCGTTTTCACCCAACGCACCACATCCTCTACGCGGAACCCCCCCTTTTCATCGACAACCAATGCATTCCGATCTAAAGGATGCTAGTTAGGCGCATTTGTTCACCGTGGAGAACCTATGCAGTCACTATTTTGTACCTTCAAACACACTTGAACTGCTGCAATGGTGTTTTTGGTCGGTGTCATATATCTCCTGCCGTTCCAATACCGACAAGCCTCAAACACATTATCTGTTTTCGCCTACCAACGATCCTACCACCAACATTCCTCACATCCCGCGTTACCTGGCGAAACCTCCCATTTTGGCACCCGTATAGCCATCGCTTTCAGCGTTCTCCATCGACCTTCTCTTACTCGTGTTTCGACTATCTTCTCCGTCGAAAGTCGGAAAACGTCCCTTTTTCTGTGGAGTCACACCGGTCACGTCACGCCGTCCGTCCTCATGGATTTTGGGTGTTCTTGTACTCCGCAGATATGGCTTCTGTCGAGTGTATCCTCTGCTGTAGCTTTATCCCATCTCCATCAGATATTTGTTTCCTCCCCCGATTCCCGACGGAAAGACGCTTTTCGCTCACGTTTTCGCAACGTGGCGCTTCCCCAATGAGTGTGCCCGCGCTCTTCGAGTCGTGGTACCCGACATCCCCAGCGGTATTTGGTGTTGGGGAAACATCCAATGTTGGAGTAAATGGCCCAATGCTCTTCGCTATTCAAACTTTGGGAAGGACGCTGAATAACTCCTCGTTCTGCGTGGATTGGTGTCGTTGGCTTGACTTCATCGAATGGATGACGATGTCCAGCTACGATAAACCACCTTCCTATCGTTTATCAGAGCGTTTTACCCTGGAAGATACCAGTTGCGGGGCATTCGCGAAGAGTCGCCGAAGACACCCAGGCATTATTACGCAGCGACGATCTTGAAGCCTTGTCATGGTGGCCGGTCCTACCAATTCCGTTTTATGAGTCCCTGTCGACACGCTGTTCGGGCTCCCCCATACACAGTTGTCGTGTTCCACCCAACTCCACCGTCGAATTCGCTCGAGAAACGTCCTTTTTTTGCTTGCTCGCTCCGGCGAGGGGGCGAGATGCGAGATATCGGATCGGCGAGCACGCATAGTACAAGGTCCGGGAAGACTCGGAGCAGCAGAGAATATTAATGTGTATTGCGGATGTGCTACCATCAAATAAGGGCATCCCGCTCTGGCCCCCTCAGGATACCGCTGGCAGTGGGTGGCGGCGGGTTCAGTTGCCGGTCGAGATAATTCACGTTGCCATTCAGCATTGTCCCGCGCAGATATCCTGCATCGCGCCGCTCATACCCCAAGCTTGGGTTGCGCAGAAGACGCATGGCCTCCTGCACATCTGGGCCGCCGCTTGTCACATACACGCCGCAATTGCATTTCAGCCCTCTGATCGCTTTCTGAAGACTGGTACGAGCCTCGGCGTGCCACTCGTCATAGAAAATAGCCTAAAGTGAGAACCATTCACTGACCGCTATAGAGATCTCAATGGTGGCGACGTACCCATTTGATAAACGCCTCCGCCGACATTACAGCTGCAGCCTTCTTGAGCGGTATACCGAGCGACTTGCGCCCCGCGTCATTCGCCAGCGCGGCCAAATCGTGCCTGAGCGCAAACGCCAGGACCTCGAGCGGTTCCTGGTCGATGTTGTCTCTGCGATTAGAACGTTAACTTCCGATGAGACTGCTGGGGTTCCCAACGCACCGCATTTTCTGCTGCAAGATCGGCATCGCGGAGTAGACCAGATACTTCTGCGCGGCCTCCGCGAGCTGGGCGCAAACAGTGAAGGGCACGGCCCGGAGCGCTGGCTGGGGCTGGCGGTACATGTACTGGAACAGCAGCTCCAGTACCGCCGACGGTTCCGATAGCTCGATCGGCGCTGCACCCTCGCGGTCGGCATGTGCAGCGGAAAACATGGCTGCGAAGACATCCGAGTGGAACTTGAGGTTCTTGCGATGGACCTTGAAAAGGACTTTATCGGAGGAGAGCAGCTCGAGGTCTGCGTCAGGCGAGGAGACTGGTCGATTGGGTTAGATTGGGGCGTATCGGAGGATCGAATGAAGACATACAGAGAGGCGAGCAGGGGGATTCACTGGCGCTCATCGATAGTGCTGGTGGAGTGGAGGAAACCTGTGTGGGCGTGTGAGCGCAATCGGACACGAGGACGGGTATAAATACCTGGGTCACAGTAGAGCTTACAGATATAGTGTTTCCTGACGGTGGCGCCTAACCGGCGGCGGCGTTGAAGCGCAGGATAGAGCATGCACCCTGAGAGACTCGAGAGTAAACAGGAGCGGGTGGCCAGTTGTGGACAAGGTGAGTTTACGTGCCACTGGTTAGGCTGCCACGCAAAAAGTCTGGGGGTCTCGGACGGAGAGCGGGAATGATAAGTTGCTGATCATGACAATGCCGACTCCCAAGTACCCCACCGCATAAGTATGCTGCGCCGCCCCAGTCGACTCGGATTCTCGTCCCTCTGGTGCGCAGGAACGTCGCATTGAGGCTGAGGCACGCTCGACGAGGGCGCTGTCTCTACGTGGGCTTTGCGGGATCGCCACATCGATGTCAAAGAAGAAATGTCAAAGTCACAGTGTGACACACTCAAGACCACTCTTCCTTGTACTTCGGCCCACGGCTGGTGCCTTTGGCGCGCCCCTCAAGCTACCGAAAGGAGGATGGAGGCGGCGAGCGGTCTGTCTTATGATGCCAATGCCGTCTACTGACGGCTTTTGGCCAGGTTCCCGGGACTTGCTTAACTCTCGAGTAACTTCAAAGTTAGTAAGCGCGGAGGCGGACAGACGGGACGCGGGGAGGCATAATCCAGGGAGGTGGATGCGGGAAAATGCCAGTTTACACTCCCAGTGGCCCGGGAACGATGTGCGTTGTCAAACCCGTCAATTCGTGCTCGTGCTTACCCAGCTTCTTTAGCGGCTAAATGCAGCCTTCGTCGTCCCAGGCGTCGCTCTTGCCATTTGCGCGACCAAGCAATAAAGGGAGCGTCGCTGGCCTCGGTCGCTGTGGGGGGTGAAGTGAGGACAAGGGCGAGGGCGATTTGGTCGGGCTGGAGATATGAAGTGAGCTGGCGACAAAGAACGGGATTGGCAAGCCTTGGGTTATCCCTCTGTCGACAACCGCCCTTCGCATCTATCTCCTCAGCTCGCTCGGCACGACTGTTTTCCTCGGGCTGACCACATTCGTCTTCGAGTATCCGACAATGCGATTGCCATGACTCCCCCCTTCAAGTCCATTGTAGCCAGGGTGTTTCTACGTGGTCGTGACTCGTGCGCCGTCTCCCTACACTCTTCCTCGTGTTACATATCACTGGGGCTCGGCTTTCCTATTAGCTACCATCCACCCTACTCGACTGATGCACCTGCTACCTATTCCAGTCGGTACATCACCATAACCGTGCGGCATATCCATCTTCGCTTCTTTCCGCTACCCGTATGCGTGTTCTTCGTCATTTTCCATTCAATTTCCTGGTTCGTTCACTTCTACGATCGCGTTAAAAGACGAGAGCGATGCTAGAAGCCAAGGGAGAACACTGTAGATGGGCAGGCAAACGGTGCGTGAACGGTGCTATTTTTGTTTATTACTTGTCATTGGCGCAGCTCAAGCTCGCCATGCACACTGAAGCTCTACTTCCTGATGCATTCCCCATTCCATCCTCCTATTTTCTTTGCCCGCTATCTGTGCTTGTTCTCATTTGTATTCCTGTTAACTTTCGGAGGCGCATCCTGATCTAATTTCGTCTCATTCAGACTTTTTTCGTCGTCCATCCTCATGTGTGGTATACTTACCATTGACAGGCATCCAATGTAGCGGGACGCTGACAATACCACGGCCCAACTATACCTCGGCGACCTCTTAACCGCTGTTGTCAAACCCTTCGAATTCTTTTTGTGTGGCGAGTATTCCAAGACCTGCGATTGTGGCTTGTCGGTCCGAGTTCCTAACAGCATCGTCTCTCGCGGCGGTCAATCCACAAGAAGCCGACGTGTTTCATTTACGCGGGTCAGCCTAATCCAAGGTGGCGGGACCCCATCTAACTGCTAGTGCCAGTCCTGTCGCGGGCGTACTAGTAATTAACGGGAACAGAGGGGCGCTGCACATCTCATGCTTTCTCTCCCCCTTCCCCTTCTCTTGGTTGCGCTCGTGGTCGTGGTGGCACAGGTGGCCTCGCAGCTGTTGGGCGCGTCATGGCGGGTTCGTCTTCTATACCTGCCGTTTGGTGCTCGTTAATCATGCCCCACCAAACTACAGAAGCCGAATATCACAACCTCGCTCGAGGACCGCATCCGGCTGGCCCAAGGGGCCCTCTCGCAAGCCATCTCGCAGCTGGATAGTGCCACCTTGGCGTTTCCGGACCCCGGTAGGACGTTTCTTGCGCGCTTTTGCTGTGAGCGGCGCTCATTCGCTGTTCAGCGACCACCTATGGCCTCTCCGGCGCTCTTTACTCCCAACTCGCAGAGTTCGACCAGCTCACGAACCAGTCGCGGTACGCCATCACTCTCGGGGGGTACTTTGGCTCCGCGAAGGCGGTGACGGCAGCAAACTTCTCGGGCCCTTATGTAGTATGTGTGAAGGACGTACATTGCTCCCGATGACTGACCTTGATCTTCTAGCGTTTTACTGCGCTACTGGCAAGCTTGTGATTGACCACTGCCCTTGATGGTAGCTTAATAATGGCCTGTGCGCACCTTCGCTTATTCCTCATCATCTGCGGAGGCTAAAATTGATACAGGAACTTCGGATATGGAGCTGTTGTCGCATATAAGACATATAAGACATATAACAGCTCCTTGTTTCTCCAATTTGCGATCGAAGCGTGGTCGGCAGCAGTTCCCTACACGATCACACAGGCGGCGCTTGATGCGGGCAAGATGGCGAACAAGAGCTTCACGTTGAGCCCTTCGTGTCAAGGCGGTATGTGCCCCGGCATAGCTGAAGTACACCATGACAGCTCATGATCCACACAGTTAGCATGGCCGGCGGAGCTTTCTATGTTCCCTTCTCATTACGACCCATTTCCCTACAATCTGACGCGACGTAGAGCACGGACCCCGTCAATACTGGTGTTGTCGTTATTGCCACCGGGTGCGTTAAATTATGTATGAGCCAGCTTTTGTGTCGATGCTTATCCCTCCAGTGGCTTCTTTGTGTTCGTCTCCTTCAAGCGCCAAAATGTCATTTTCTGATTTGTGCCTAGCCTTTCGGCTTTGTTGGCAGAAGCGACCGCGGACGCGAAGTATCTTTCGGCGGCCGTGCAGTCCATGTCTTTCATCCGTGCACACCTGTACAACGGCGAGGGCCTCGTGATAGACGGGATGTCAGCGAGCGCTACCGACAATTGTGCGTTGAGCACTTTGGGTCTTTTGCCCTACAATTCCGGTCTCATGGTCGAGGGATTGGCCGTCTTGTACTCGATTTCACATAACACAACCTATCGCAACATGTAGGTCTTGCCGGTCTGCTTACTAGGCGCTGAATGCCCACCAAGGCTTGATGACCTTATAACTGCCTCTCTTGCAACGACAGGCTGGCAGAATGTTAGCGCATGGAGGTGCGCATGTGACGAGCAAGCACGCATGGCGGTTATGAACATATGACACATGTACTATGGAGTGTATATAAGGCCCTGGTGGAGAACGGATTCTCCACCAGTTGTACCCCTTCTACAGCGTCCCGCGTGATCGCTGGTAGGCTCTTGGCAACGGATCTTTAACACAACTGGTCAATATCACCTTTCGGCGCCTGGATCATTCTTGCGCTGGTTTACATCTTGGATCTCTCTCACGCTCTTATCTCGTACGACATGTCCTCGGATACTACTGTTCTCGATAACCGCTCGTTGGTCGTCCTCAAGGAAGGAAACTATGCCGAGTGGGCTATTCGGACGCGGGCCCTATTGATCCGGCGGAAGCTGTGGACTCAAATTCAGCCGCGGATCACGATTCCGGCCAACACGAAGGAGGAGGACGAGGAGTCAGTGGCGGCTACGCTGCTGCAGAAGGCGTTGGAGGTGAGGGATCCGGAGAAGATGGAGGAGGCGCATGCGGAGCTAGTGCTTTGCGTCTCGGCGTCTCAGCTGGTTCATTTTGGAGACGAACTCGACCCGCGGCTGGTTTGGCTTGCGCTAGAGGGTATACATCGCGTTCGCGGGTTGGCGGCTCAGCTCGGGGGGGAGCGGAAATGGTTGGGCATGGTGAAGGGCGAGTCGGAATCGATGCTGGAATGGATTGGTCGGGTGATGGATGCGGCGGCGGAGCTCAAGCTGATTAATGCGCCGCTCAGCGATCTCGACATTATCCTGGCGCTCACAAACGGGCTGGGGTCGGACTTCAAACCCCTGGTATTTGCGATCGACGGACTGCCTGGCGATGACTTGACGGTCGCCAACGTCAAGAGTCGCTTGCTCAGCTGGAAAATTATCGACGGCGGACATGGGTCGTTGGATGGCGGCGCGTCTTCGGCACTGCTGGCTAGAGGTGGTGCGGCGAAGGGGCGGGGCTGCTTTAAATGCGGCAAATTCGGCCATATCCGGAAGAACTGCCCGGAGAACACGAAGGGTGGTGGGAATGGCGGCGCTGCGGGACTTGCGGCAGGAGGTTTTGCTTACGCCTGGTAGGTGTGTCTTGCTCGTGGGGAAGTGTTAGCGCATGGAGGTGCGCATGTGACGAGCAAGCACGCATGGCGGTTATGAACATATGACACATGTACTATGGAGTGTATATAAGGCCCTGGTGGAGAACGGATTCTCCACCAGTTGTACCCCTTCTACAGCGTCCCGCGTGATCGCTGGTAGGCTCTTGGCAACGGATCTTTAACACAGAACAGTACTGGAATCATCACGTCGGGATGTGTGTTTTCGTTCAATACGCGCCTCTTTGCATTCGTTTTGACGCCGCTCTTAGCCCCAGGAACAGGCGACGGGTCGCTCCCTCGCGGGCTGGTGGCGGCGTACCTGCGCAACGCGATGAGCCCCTCGCTGAGACCGTCCGTGCTCGCATATCTTGCCGTCCAGGTGTGTGTTCGTTCTATTGCCGCTGAACGACATCGATGATTGACCCAAGAGTGTGCTAGTACAACGCTGTCGCCGACCTTGCGAAGCAGAGCGGCGGTGATATCTATGGCGCCTCGTGGTATGGGCCTGCGGGGACCAAGTTCGACGCGGGCGCTCAGATTAACGCAATCCAAGCCCTCATCAGCTCCTTTGCCCTGGACGATGACCCTGTTTCGACCGCGAGCGCGTTCTCTTTCGCGCCAACGGCAACCAACTCACTCTCTCCCCTTCCGAATCCCTCGTCGAAAGCCAAGCGGTCTATTGTCGTCGTCGTCGCCGGGCGTTGTCGGCGGGCTCGTCGCTCTGGCCTTGATGGCGGCGCTGGTCTTCTGCTGGAGTCGGAAGAGGAGACAAACGACGCCGTCCGCTGAAGCGCCGAGCTCAGGCTCTGGTCTCAATATGAGAGACGGGCCTCAATATTTTGAGTATTTGGCATCATCCGGCGCGAGCCCGGGCCGGAGCCCTCCGGCTTACAGCTCCAAGGGCCGAGGCGGCATTGGGCAAAACGGGAATGTACGCGCCGGCAGAGCCTCCAACAACGAGTCTTGGGCTGCTCCGCCAACCCCCGGCCGAGTCAACGGGCACTCAGAGATGCCGTCCGGCTCAGACTTTGCCCATGGTGCGGGATGACAAGCGGCAAGGGGGGTTCAAGATCCTTATCAGGCACATGGGGTAGGGGGGAGGGGGGGGGGTCCCCGGAGGGTAAAAAAAACTTTTTGTATATAAAAGATTTGGGCCTTATATGGGTGTAAAGACACTGAAAATATAGTGTATACACTCTCATTTCTATAGTTCACAACCCCCCATACTTATATCTATATACTTTCAGGCCCATGAGCCTGGATAGTACACCCTATCACAGGCCCATCATCAGGTAATTGATGAGAGGTGAACATATTGAACAGTGATATGGCCTGCCATGTGTATTTGAGGGTTCCAGGTATATAGATACCTACACACATACATATACAGATACATAAATTTTTTTGAAAAAAAAAAGTTTCACAAAGATTAAATTTTTTATGCCAATTTTTGATCGCATCAGTGGTCACATGATGCTAATCGTGGGAACATATTACCCTATATGGCAGGAGGGGGGGAGGGGGGGGTCCCCGGAGGGTCGGAAAAAAACTTTCCGACCCTATATCCGTGATTCGGATCTTGAACCCCCCTTGACAAGCGGCACCGCCTCTGCCCCAAAAACAACGCGTGCCAGACCATGACGTCACGGTCGCAGTTGCCCCGACGGACTCCGAGCAGTCGACGACGGAGGAGCTGGTGCGGATGTTGCATGGCAGGGTGAATGGCGGCACGGTGGCCAGCTTTGAGGAGCCCTTGCCGGAATATCGTACAGCGTAGAAGTTCTGCGCTGTCCGATTGTTCGATGTTCTTTGGACGAGGGCAGTGGCGGGAAAGGTATTCTGTTGTAACCTCCATGGACAATTTTTTAAAACGGGCATTCTTCGATTAAGTCAAGTTGCAATGGCTAAATAGATAACTAGTCAAGTAAAAATGTGTAATGACGGACTCTCAAGCTGTGCGATATTCCGGCAACGGCTCCTCATAAAGCCCCGTCATGCCCGTGCCCGTGCCCACGGACCCGCCGTTCATCCTGCTGACCAGCATCCGCACCAGCTCCTCCGTCGTCGGCTGCCGCTCCACCCCCGGCCCGCGCCCGGACGAAGTCTCCTGCGAGTCCGACGGCAGAAAGTCTGAGCTCGAGCGTGTCCGGCTGCTGATGACAGTCGGAGGCGGGACCGCCCACGACTCGCTGCTGGGCGAGAGCGACGGGGCTCTCCGGACGGGCACGACCGCAGCGAGGTTTTGCGGCCGCTTCGGGTTGTACCCCGCCGGGACCGGGCCGGACGTCTCGGACGGGCGGGCCGGACTACTGTAAGAAGGGCGACTGGGCAGGCCGGGGGACACCTCCGACATGTTAACGGCAGCGTAATGCGGCTCGAGGAGCGCGAGCGGGAGCTGTCTTCGTCGCAGCATCCGAATCCGACAAATCAAGACAATTGCCAGCGCTCCGAGGACGAGGATCCCGCTAACAACTCCGCCAACGATCGCGCCAATGGAAGACTCAGATTTGGAATTTGGGGCGGGGGCGGCCGAGTTAGTGGGTGGGGACGGCCCGGAGGACGTGCCAGAAGGCGACACGGGCCCGGAATCGGTGACCGCAAGGGAGCTTATCAGTGCCTGGATGGCGGTTGTCTGGGACGCTGGGTCGAACGTAAGGCCGGGCGGCCCTTGCCAGAACCCGCCGTAGATGTCGCCGCCAGGTTGCTTTGCTAAGTCGGCGACAGCGTTGTACTAAAAAAAATATTATTCAGAGTGTAACTGGTGTCAAGTCCTCTCCCGGGCCGGTATTCCCGATTTCGGGCCCGGATTAGGCTCGGCTAGCTCTAAGCCCGGCCCGGTAGAGCACTAGCTGCCCAGATGACAGATACACACCTGCACAGCGAGATACGACGCAATGGAGAGTCGCACGGACGGACTCGTTGCATTGCGCACATAAGCGGCTACCAATCCGCGCGGAATCGACGCGTCTGCTGTTTTGGCGCCTGAGTTTGTGAGTAAAAAGTAAAGCGAGACCAGAGCATAGACATACTTCCCACTTGTATTATCCCCGTGCTATCGGTCCACGCATTCGTAGCGAACGACACGGACACGAGTTGGTCGAGCCTGGGCACATCGCGTCAGCTTAGCTACTAGTAGGCCAGTGAAAAGATGGCAAGAGCCTACATGGTGCTGTACGTCGCGTTCTTCGTGATCGAGTACAAGATCGCGAGGCCCTCCATCACGAGGCCGGAGTTGTACGGCAGGAGGTCCGGGATGCCCACGGCGCAGTTGTCCCCGGCGCGCGCCGAGACGTCGTTTTCTATGAGCCCTTGCGCATTGTAAAGATGTGAATGAATGAATGTCATCGACTGGGCGGCGGCGGCGAGGTAAGCCGGGTCCGATGTCGCCTCGGCAAGCAGGGCAGAGAGGCTGCGTGCGAATGAGATCTACACGTGTGTTGCAAGAGGGGAACGGACATGAGGAAATTGCTGCTGTGAGTATGAGCGACAACGGGATTTGGATGCCGCTGCGACGCACCCGGTGGCGATAACGTAGACAGAAGGATTTTGCCCGTCTTTGTTCTATGCTGCGTCAGATGGGAATAACAATACTTGGCCGCGAAATACCCAGAATGACCCGCCGGCCAGAGTCGCTGCATTTAGCGTCAGCTCCGGCAACGCGACGACATATTCACTCCGCACCTCCTTGACACGAAGCGCCCAGAGTGAAGTTCTTGGACGGCATCTTGCCCGCATCGACCTCCGCCTGGGTCATGGTGTAGGGCACCGCCGCCCACCACGACTGGACCGCATACTGGAGGAACACGGAGACGTTGTAGGTCTTGTAGGCGACGATGGCCCCGTGCCCGTAGTTCCTGGAACATGTTCAGTCCGTCGGGATTCGGGAAGGATAGAGCATGGCACTGTAACATACAAGCCGTCGTTGAGCTAGCATTTTACGTTGTCGTCAGTCGTGAGCATGGTGTTATTGAATAACGCTGAAAGTCGACGAATGAGCTATTGTCGCGCAGGACTCGTAGCTTATTCACACACCACATAGAAACCCGAGAAGTTCTGCGACTTAGCGTTGTCGAGCACCGTCTGTGCCGAGGCATAATACTGCGCGAGGTTGGCCGCGTACTGCGACCGGTTCGTAAGCTGGTCGAATTCAGCGAGGAGGGAGTAGAGAGCGCCGGTTTCCTTGTAAGTGCTGCCTGGAAATGAACACGGATTAGCTGCTCTCTGAGAAGCAGCAGAAAAGCCCCGTACCGGGATTAGGAAACATGGACGTGCTGCTGTCCAGCTGCGAGACCGCCTGCGAGATGGCGCCCTGGGCGAGGCTGATTCGGTCCTGCAGCGGGGTAGTGATATTCGGTTTCTGTGTCCCGGGGATGACTAAGGACGCCTAGAAAGGGCAGTGCAAGGTACACACCCGCCATGACGAGCCCGGCGGCTGCGCGGCCACCTGCCCGACGACCGCAGCGAAGAGGAGGGGAAGGGGGAGGGGAAAAGGAAGCATGGGATGTGCTGGGGGCGTCCGTCCCGTTAATTACACACTGCCGTCAACAGGAATCGCAATAGTTGGCAGATCGATGGGCGTCTCCGATGATGCTGACCCGCGCTGTGACGAATGAATGTGCAGAGCCATTCACGGACGCACGGGTGCTTGTCGATCCTGGGAGCGGGATTGGCACGGCCTCCCACCCCGCCTGGACCGCCGCCCGGGGTGTCGAGGGGATCAGCGCTGGGCTGGGAGAAGGTCAGGATCAAGCCGCGGCCGCATCACATGACCATCCGCCTCTTGGCTTCCGCTCTGACCGCGATGTCCTGCCGTTTTCCACTCCCGCTTCCTCCCCCGGCCGTGTATGGGGGATGCAGAGCCCTCGCACACACGCACTATCAAGCTCAGGTATGTCTTCTTTTGGCTTTCTTTTTTCTGCAGCTGAGCGATTCTGCCAATAGCCTCAAGCACATCTTGCAGCCACTTGACCACGACAGGAGGGATGAGGCGGCTCCTAGAGAGAGAGTTTAAAGCGCTAATCGGGTGACCGGTGTGTGGACACGCTACTCTTCAAGTTCTTGTGCTCAGTCTTGCTTACGATTCTCCTTCAGGTCGGCCCTACTGTGAGTTGGCAAGCAACTCGGAAGGCGTTATCAGCTTCAAGCGGCGCAATATCCCTCACAGAAAGTCACGACCAGCAGCCAGGTTTTCCCTCGACACCGCAGTTCTCCCCTCCCATTTTCGTCCAGCTCACAGCCCACGAGTTATCCACGCTTCCTCTGTCGCTAGAGAGACTTGCATAGCAAGCTGAAGGAGCCTCCAACGCAATAAAACAGAACAAAACGGGCGGGCGTGAATATGACCTTTGCGTTGTCTGTCGCGACGGGGTCAGTCGACAAGGGACTTCATTACCTCGACACCATGATACACACCGAAGACCCTGAAGAGAACCACGCATACCGGCCGCCTCCAGCCTATTCAGCTTTCGCCTCGTTTGTTCCCGGAGTCAGCATAACACGTTTCTACACGCAAACCATGGCCATCTCTTTCCGACTTTGCTCTCTCACCCGCCCCCCTTCTCCTGATTCTCTCCGCAATCCGTTCAGAGTTCTACCGATGCTCTATCCCTCCTCTTTGTTGTCACCACTACAGCAATGGCGCTCAAAGAGGAGAAGATGTACGAAAGCCTATTCCAAATCTCAACGATAAGCATCCCTTCGCTCAGGAACTGCCTCCCTCGCTTCTATCGAATGTGTCGTATTCATCAAGCATCTCATTCCCGTTTCTACACCCATTCGGCCCTCTCCCAACGCTCTCTATTCCTTATCCCGCCATCCGAAATACGACCAAAATCTCCGCGCATTCATCTCCATCGCCTGCTTTGGTACATCCCCAAGATGGTGGGCTTTTGCGCGCCCGTCTCAAAAAGAAAATCACGTGCCATCCTCTTGCGAAAAACGTCGATGTATCGCGGTGTACCCGGGGTGTACAGCCATATTGACTGTGTCTGGATGTACCCTATATTCCACTTCAACACCTCAATTCCTTTGGACGCGCTATTCGATGTGAAAGACGGTCGTTGTGCGCGTTTCTCGCGGGGGTTCGTTTGGGAGAGTGGACTTGATTTGTGGCACGGCGAGTGAGGCGCGCGGCGGCGATGGTCCTCGCTCCCTGTGTCTGTTAATGGAGGAGAGTGTTGAGTGTAGTGGAAGCCTGAGGGCGATATTTGATGGTGAATATGGGACGTCAACAAGCATCTTCTTGTGTTATATTGATGGCCGCGCGTCCACGCTCGAATTGGATAGCAGGTCTTCTCAAGCAGGTCCTATACTGGTCCCAGTTCGCCGTAAGATGCGCACAGCAGCCAAATATCGAAACTACCTGTACCAAATAGGGATATCCGGTCGTCCGAACTGCAAAATTGGGAGTTGTTTCTCCGCATCAGGCCGGCAGGCTCGTTGACGGGTATGAAAGGAAATTGGCTGGCTCATTACGATGGCAACACACTGCTCCGGGCGCTTCTAGCGTGATGGAACCCGAGATAGTAGGTGACGGTGGGCTGTCACCTGCACAGCATCAGAACCGGCCTATCCTTTCTACTTCCACTAGCCGCAAGCGAGGATCCCAGTGCCCACACAATGGAACCCCTCCATGACATCGATGTCCACAAGCTGCGCCAAGAGGCGGAAACCATTGACAAGGCTATTCACGCGCTGGAAGCCGAGCTGCTACGACTCAAAGCTCGACGCAAAGCCATCGACGGCCAGCTCTCGACAATTGTCTACCCAGTCCACACGCTTCCTGCCGAGGTTTTGTGCCGCATTTTCCTGGCAGCGGTGCTCTCTGTCCGACCAGAGGAGGTCAACACCCTGCTGCTCAGCATTACTGCGGTGTGCCAGCAATGGCGCGGCGCTGCCATCGCGGACCCACATCTGTGGACACAATCCTGCTACTATTTGCCCATTCCTCCACCCGGAGACCGTTTGTTTGGCTATTTCTTGCAACGCGCCAAAGGGCTGCCAATTGTGTTTTCCGTCGACGGACGCGGCGCCATCTATGCACTCTTTGAATTCGTCTTCGCTTCTTGCCGACACTGGAGCGAAGCCATTTTCTCTTGTCCCAATCGATTCCATTTCAGACTCCACTTCGACTCCCCGGGCCGTCAGGAGATGGCATTGGACCTTCCAAACCTGAGCAAACTCACACCCAGTGAGAACTCGGTCAGCGCAAACGGGACGGATTGAGCCTGTTTATGACAGCATGTCAATCAATGTCAGACCAATGTGCTCGTTTGAGATGGATTGTGTCTAGTTCATAAATGCTCACATTTGGTCTCATGTAACAATTCCAACAGCCAATGAAAATGGAACATGCGGGAGTCGCACCCGCTACCGGTCCGCTAGTCTGTCCCATCATTGCTGCGATTTTACTCTGTCATCATGCTGTAAGCAGTCACACGACCCTTACATCTCAGATAGTCTCCCTCTGGGCGGGTACCAGCTCCAGTGTTCCCTCAAGCTGTCTCGCAAAAATTCTCTAAGTCCATCGACCCGTGACTGACATCAATCTTTTATTTTAAAATGGTGCCATGTCGACGTCGTCACCTACATTCTTTCCTCTCCCCACCATCCTTCCCACTCATCCGCAAGTCTTTCCAGCCCTCGTCCTCTGCAGGTCATCTCAGCCCCTGGTCTCGTCCCTCCTACTGAACACCTAACAGATTCTTCAGCACTACACGGACGCAACGAAGGCGAAGGAGTTGAGGTGGGCTATGAGAGTGAGAGAAGGAATACAGGACCCACTCAAGTGAGTACTCCTTGGATATTGTGCTACCCTAGGCCTACAGCTGACATCTGCTCAGATTCTAGAGAACGACGACACATGCATTCCAACGAGCGACGGGGCCATGTTGTTTTCCCAGCGTCGCCACCTCCTGGTATGCCTCCAGTATGCACCATGTCAACTGCTCACCCATATCCAGCTTCCAGCTTGCGGTCCATTTGGCATTTTCCACGCGCCAGCTGGCAGCAGGTCAGTCGACGTATGGGGACAACACTGTCGGGTAGTTTCGAGAGGTTATCGTGGGGCGGGCATATTGTAGCATTCTGTAGCAAGCTTCGGTGTATTGTGTAGCAACTTCAATCCATCCCGAATTGTCACATTCTTTCGAGCATTTGGTCTCAATCTGTCCCAATCAACCGCATTGCAAGCTGTCAGCCATGTCAATATCGAAAGCGACCAAACGGGATAAAATGTCAAGTTATCATATTGGTCTCATGCCATCGCCGTATATCACGCAAATTCTGGACAAAATTCGTACGGATTGACTATAGAGCGGGACAGAGTGTGCATGCCATACTGTGGTTCCCGGTGACTGTGCAATCGCCCGATGAGGCGGTAATCGCAGTTTCCTGTTGTCCCATATTGCTCAGCACCTCCGGTATTGGCCGGAAATAGTTCTTTAGGGTATTTACCATCATTGTACGAAAAAAATTAAGGTATCCGCCCTGATTTGCTCAACCGGTGCAGTGACCGAGTTGACGAGTTGTGTAATATTTTGATTGAAACTCTCAATATTGGGTACCCTGATGGTTTGGTCTCCACTGGGAGGGCAATAAAGGTGCAGACTACTATTAGAAGTCCTCTCATATACAAAGAATAAGGACAACTCACTTGCTGCCTGCTATCTAGAGCTGCGACTAGATTTGATGGTCGTGTGACACAGCGTCACAAACCTCCCAAATCGCTCACCAAACAACGACTACCCTGCGGGGAAATGTTTCAAGGCTCTAACCTCCTTTATAGGCCTATAGATGGATTTGGAGACCCAAATATCCAGCTCTGGGCTCCAGATTGCTGAGATTCACAGTTTCAATCAAAATATTACACAACTCGTCAACTCGGTCACTGCACCGGTTGAGCAAATCAGGGCGGATACCTTAATTTTTTTCGTACAATGATGGTAAATACCCTAAAGAACTATTTCCGGCCAATACCGGAGGTGCTGAGCAATATGGGACAACAGGAAACTGCGATTACCGCCTCATCGGGCGATTGCACAGTCACCGGGAACCACAGTATTCAGTCCCATTTCATCTCATTCCATGCCCCCGAGTTCTCACTGGGACTCACACTCGATCTCCATATGGGGCATTACGACTACAAGACCTTCTCGAACGCACCACAGCTTCAGGATCTTACTATCAGCTATATACACTTGGTTCCCAATCTCGGAATCCCCCTCCATCAGTTGCGGAAACTGGCCATTCTCTATAAGAACTCCTGCCATCAACTTTTGTCTCTCCTCCCACAATTCATCGTTCTGGAAGATCTTTCTCTCTCGGCGTTTTTTACAGGACGACGTGCCGACCACACAATCACCGGTCGAACTACCTTCCTTGACGACCTTGCGTCTCTGTGGACACCGCGAGAACCGCTGCGACATAATGCGCCATCTTGTCCTGCCCGGCCTTACCTAGGGAATGGCATGGGTATACCCACGGGTATCCAAGGGCCTACCCGCACCCGTACCCGCACAGCCACAGTACTCATACCCGCGGGTACGGGTATGGGTTTACCCATGGTTTGGGCAGGCAGGGAGGAAGAGACAGCTTGGTTATTGTCCGGAAGGTGGGATAAAAAAGCTGCACAAGAGCAGAGTCGAACGCAGAGCATCTTGGACACCACAAGGGAGCAAAGCCAGCTGAGTCATCAAGCCACGGGTAACACTGTCGCTGACCCGTACCCGTACCCGCGCGGGTAAAACCCGCGTACCCGCGCGGGTATGGCCTACCCGTGCCATTGCCTAGCCTTACCAGCCTCCATCTCGCGGACATCGACGACCGCGACGCATATTCCCTGGTCCCGGACTGCCTTCGCCGCTCCTCCGCCTACATCACCACTCTATCCATCGCACGGACCGACTACTCAACGCTATGCAGCCTGTTAACAGACCGCCCGAACCGGTTCCCTAGCAGTGCTATCAAACAGCTCACCATCGCAGCGCTGCGACCCACCTACCCCAGGGAGCAGGAGTTTGCGATGTCCCTGGCCCGAGCAGAGTTCCTCCCCGACCTCGAGTCGCTCACCCTTGTCATGCCGATGTCCTCCGTGGTTCTCCGCCCATTCTTGGACGGAGTCAGTGGCCGGCTGGCTGGCCGCATCGCGTGGTCGGCGGGATCAGCTCAAGCTAAAGCGGCTGGTCTTGCAGCCTTCGCTGGACGAGATTCAAGTTTCATCAGATGACAAGTGCCGAATTCACGCACTGCAGCAGAGTTTGGCGACTTGACACAGTACGGGCCGGTGTCTTCAAGTTGGACTTTTTGTATGTTGGTATGGGTGGCGAAGATTGTATGTAGAGAGAGAGCTTTATCTTGGTAAAATATCTATGTGTGAAATATCTACCAGTATGTAAGTATGGATTTTGTAATCGGCGCTGAACTACTGGTAACGAAGAACTTGAAGTGCAATCGAACTAAAGCAGATTACAAATGAATGTAAGGGAGGTGGGTGGTGGTAACGGAAAGGGTATAACTAAGAAAAGAGGACGCAAAAGCCCATTGGCGGGTGGGCAACACCGAATCCACCGAAGTCGAGGGCAATTTTCGAAGCATGATTGCCTGCGGCCAACCTATTCCCCCGCACTCTCATACCCCGCAGCTAATAGCTTCCACAGTGATGTGGTCGTAGTGACGCCAGCCACCGGAAGGCAAGCAAAATGATGGTCATTTGCTGCCTGTTCCCCGAAGTCTGGCGACGAAGACGATTTGGCAGCATATACGGCCAGCGAGAGTTTTGTTTCTCCACTCAGAGGTTAACGCAGAAGAGTGAATGCAGTCGCTCAAGCTCCACAAGCATCCCTCGAAGAACTGTGGTCCATTTTGTCCAAGAAGCGTCAAGCAGCGAAAACGCGCTCGAAGAGGGCTTTTGCGTCCGATGTCGGGAATGATATGAATGTTTCGATATGATAGGATGTCCATTCATCGGGAGATACGGTCCAAAGAGTCCTATGTGGGATGTATAGGGACTTGCAAATCACTCACCAACGGCGTAACGGCGTGACGGTGACATGCGTGACGCCCGCTGGAAAGGGCGAGAAAAAAATGAGGATTTTGCAGCGACTTCGACGATGGAGGTGGTTGATACGGGGAGAGGGGTGGTGAGGAGTTTGTGTCGGGTTGAGAACGTAGTTAATAGCCTGCTCATGGCGTTTAAGACCGAAAATTATTTCCCGTGTTGTCGTGTATGCAACGGAGTCAAGATGTGGTAGTCGGATTTGGTGATGTCCGTACATGTTATAGTGAATGAATGGGATTGGATGACGAGGAACACGAGAAGGGTGAGTTTTCCTCTGAGGAATCCTTTGGAAGGTTTTTTTCTGGAGGAATACGTCATTCATGAGTAGGCAGAGCTCGAAAACGCCACGCACCACAGTAATGCCCGGCGGATGCTCTCGTTGCTACTTGTTGTCGCAAAGATAGAGGGTCCAGCATACACACGAGATATACTAGTACTCCAGCCTGCAAAACCTAGTCAGCAAGGCAATGGAAAAGCGAGTGTAACGCACCCTTCGCCCAACACTCAAGTCTGATAGAAGCAACAGGTCTGAACCCACAGGCTTCCGAGATGAACGACAAGAGAAAGCAGTCTTGGGTGGTTGGTCGATTGCTTGAAGGAGCTTATAGCTTGCTTTTTGCTCAGCCTTGTCCTCCCCTCTTATCGCCAGGCGTCTCGTCTCCTACGACCAGAGAGTTATCTGAAGCTCCAATGGCAACTGACTCCTCAGAAATTAAGGCCGGCTGACGATAGGCGAACAGCCTAGCAACTTGAAAAGAGTCAAAGAGGGAACGGTGCTAGCATGCGCCCACGAACCAAGGGTAGCGGCAACATCTTCCCTGGCATATTGACAGTTCAGAGGGAGTGGGGAGGATCAGAGCTGGAGCGCGGGCGAGAGACGAGAATCGTCGTTGTCAAAAAGAGGAAGCATTCCGCTGTGACTTGTCACTTCGGCATTTTCCATCCCGCGTTCATTGGTATTCTATTCGACTTCATATATCTAAGTACTTGAGATTGACATCCACGCAGAACGATCGTGTACTTGACATGGCTCCGCCCAACTCGGGTGCGCAAACCCTCACCGCTGCAGACGTGCTTCTCCTGCGTCAAGAGGCGGAGACAATCAACAAAACAACCACCGCGCTCAAAGCGCGGCTCATCCAGCTCGAAGACCGACAAAAGGCCATCCAAGACAAGCTTTCCACCCTCACCTTCCCCGTCCATACACTCCCCGCTGAGATTTTTTGCCATATTTTCCGTGCCACGCTGTCCTCGACAAACCCTCGAAACGTCAACGCCATGCTGCTCAGTATTACTGCGGTCTGCCAGCAATGGCGCCGGATTGCCATCGCCGACCCCAATTTATGGACCACGACCTGTTATTTTCTGCAGGGTCGTGATCACCGTGACTTAGACCTTGTTTCTCGTCACTTCTTGGAACGCACCCAAGGGCTCCCAATCACGGTTCACGTAGACGGATGTGGAGAAAGCTGGCTTTCACAGCCGCTATTTACCTCCTGCCGCCAGTGGAAGGAGGCCAGTTTCGTCGGGGCCGGCCTAGGACTTGATTCTGCTTCCATCGACAACGTATTGGATCTTCCACACCTCACAAAGCTCACCCTCGACCTCGGCTTCATCGTGGAATATCAAGAGGATCAGATACTATTCTCTAACGCACCGCTCCTTCGAGACTTGGCCATCAGCGATGCAGACATGATTTCCGGCTTAGGATTCCCAGTGCATCAACTGCAAAAACTAACTCTCCTCCATCCTCTGTCATTAGCACATCTCGTTACCCTGCTACCCCAGCTGGTGGCGCTCGAGGAACTCACTCTCTGGTATGACGACTCGGAGGGCGATGTCATTCAGCCCCCAGTCGAAATGCCTTGTTTGACGACACTACGTCTCTTTGGCCCTGAAAGCCCCACCATCATGGCCTATGTGCTGCTCCCGCGCCTCAGAAACTTGGAGCTCTCCAATTTGGACAGTTTCAGTTCTCTCATCCTAGGGTGTCTCTCGCGCTCCTCTGCCAATGTGTTTTCTCTATCAATTACAGACACCAACTATTCCCTGTTCAGCACCCTGCTGGAGACCCCGGTTATCGGCGATGCCCTCAGGGACCTCACGGTCGGCACGCTGAAGATGGAGCCCGGCGACAGCAACGCACTCGTTGCGCTTTTCTCTCGCGCGGACTTTCTCCCGAATATCGAGTCGCTCACTTTTGTCCCGTCCCCCGCGGTGCCGTCCTTGCCGTTTCTCCGCCCGTTTCTCGACGGCCTGGCCCAGCGGCTGGCGGACGCGTCCCTGCGCGGCGTCGCACATGAGATCAAGCTCCGCCGTCTTCTCGTCCAACCTTCCGAGTCTCCCGAAGCCCGGGCCGATGCTAGCAAGGATGATTTACGCGCACTGCACGATCTGCAGCAAACTTTGAGTTAGTATCGCTGGCTGACTGGCATGTCGTTAGTCTAGTCATCCGCATGCTTTCCGCATGCTTTTCATGACTTATGTAGTAGTACTAGTAAGCCTGAGCGTACACGAACGCCCACAATAAGAATGCACTGTATTAGTAGTCAGTGTCGTCGTTCGAATTCGCCATACTGCACTCTCCCTGAGCTGCTACAGGAAAGCGACGGTGTCCGTTTCTCAGGCTGGCGCGTCCTGTGCAATTTCTGACTGGATCAAATTAACAGCAATGCTTTTCCTACTGAGTTGATCTGATGTACCTCACTTTTGCCTTGAGCCTTCTCATCCGTTACCTGGCGTGGTACATTATATCAAAGTATGTGCAGCACTTGCGTGCAGTTCTACACCTAGTACACCTCGTACACCTCTGAGGTTATAATATGTCTCTTGCGCTAAACCTATTAGTATCATGTCATTTCTTCCAATCTTTGCTGCAGAGCACCCAACTCCCGCGCATCGTCGACGGAAATTGCATTCGGCGGGATGTGGGACTCTACAATAAGCCTTCTGAACTTGATGCTGCGTGGAACGACTGTGTCCGCAACCCGCTTGCCGAGTCCCTCGAGGAAAGGGCGGATAGTCCTAGAGGGCACAGCTATGGGAATGATCAGCGTCAAGGACACGAGGTCGGGGAGAAGGTCGTGGCGGGAAAAGGCGGCGACGACCTCCTGTTTGGTCTGGGAGGACATATTGGCCAGTGTCACAATCAGATGCTCGACCGCGAGCGTATCGAGGTCGGGGGGCGCGCAAGAGCGCGAGGAAGGACAGATCCTTGGGGTAAGTGAGGTAGACAGACAGTGTTGCCAAATTGGACAAAGAGCGGAGGATGCCGGGGCGAACGAGTACTTCTGCGTCAGTGTCTTCAAAGGTAGAGATACTGAGCGTTGCCAAGTGCGGCAGGTGTGTGTGCGCCAGAATAAGGCTGCTGCCCTTCCCGCGGAGCGACAATATGGACAGGGACTGTATGTCCAACTTATCGCGAGTGATATCTGTGCCGAAACGAGCAATGGGGCCGATGGACAGGTCTTCGACCGCATGCAGATGCGGGAGCAGCGCGAGAAGGTCGTGCAGCAAGATACGCTTATGTTCCAGGAGAGTTAACTTGCGCAGCTGTTGGAGGGGGAAACCGAGCTGGAGAAGGAGGTTTGGATAGGCGATGGAGACATCGCAGAGCCGCGGTGCGTTAGAGAACAATGAATGCTGCGATTCGGACCCCCAGTTTTTCACTACAGTCAGTTTTTCGAGATGGGGAAGGATCAGGGAGGATCCTGGGGCAAGAAAGTTGAACAAGAATCCCCCGGGGAAGGAGATATCGGCTTCTTTCCACTGAGAACACGATCTGAAAAAAGTCGGTGGCAACGAGAGACGGTCCCGTGGGTCAAGCGCAAGGGTTATCGGCAGGCCGTTACTGCGCTCCAGGAAGCGGTAAAATAGGCGGTCCTGGTCATGGTTGTCAAGCACATAGCACAATCTTGTCCAAATAACCGGTTCGGAGATGGCAACGTCTCGCCAGCGCTGGCAGACACCGGTAATGCTGAGAAGCACAGAGTTGACCTCCTTCAGCGGTGACAATGATGCCGCCGCCGCGAATATGTGGCAGAGCACCTCGGGAGGGAGGGTATTGACAGGATAGACGATGCAGGAGAGCTTCCCCTGAATGGTTTTGCGCTGGGCTTCGAGGCGGGCCAGCTCGGCTTCGAGGCGCTCGATTTCCTTGTCGATATCGTCTGCCTCTTGTCGCAGTTGTGCGATGTCGTCCTGAGCGGCGTGAGTCTCCATTGAGGGTGTAGAGTCCATGTGGGTTCCAGAGTTTAAATGCCTCGAATCGTAGTGGGAGCAGAAGGAAAGTGGGAATAGCCCGCCGATCGCGACGTCACATCTCTTCCTTCTTCCTCTTGACCACCACCTGGTGATCATACGCTCATTCATTTAACCGTGGTTCACCAATGTCGACCAAGAGGGGGGTATCCGGACTACGTTGCTCAAGTCCCGCCGGCTGACAAGGCACGTATCAGAGCTGGCCACAACCTTTGGCTTGATGACTGACACGTTTGCCAGATTCTAACAGGACGTACTTAGTACAGCTACTGTGTTGCTATCCATGGCTTCAGCTTCGCGGCCAAAGGCTTTCCGGAGGGCGAAAATGCGACTGCGCTCGCAGATGGAGTGGAGGAAGGACGGAGTGTATTGAGCAGGAGGTCCAAAACGTGGTGCGGCCCACGCGTCATTGTAGTGTGTCTGCCCCTTCTTCTTCTTCTCCTTTTCTCTCTGCTAACCGAAGTATTTCTCGACTCCAGACACTACCCGCACCTCTCGCGACCAGCTCCAAGGCTTCTGGTCGGATGCCTACTTTACCGTTCTTTCTTGCGACCAAACTCACTAACGTGGCTCTTGTATCCTCTTGGCTTTCGATGATGGGAGTTGAGTCCGACATTATTGCTGGGACCAAAAGTGCTGCAGGGAGGGGTAGGGGGTGCGTTCAGCGGCTACGATTGTGGCCTTTTGACTCATCATTTCAGTGCAGAAGTATGTCTGCGCTACGCTGCTCACAAGAGCAAAGATGTGAACAGCTTTGGTGCGTTGTCTCGTCTCGCTGTCAGGCACTATAGCTGACGATGTCTCCCAAGACAACTTTGAAACGCTGCTCCTCGCTCTTCAAATTTCATCCTCGCGAAAGCTACCCATCCAACTTTACACATGTCCTCCCTATCTTTCTCGTTCCGCGCACCGAAAACTGCCCCACAACTCCCCACTCCAAAGCCCACATTCCGAGTCAACTCCTTAGGCTTTTACCCATTCCGCCATTTCCGTTGTATAGACCAACTCTGTGGCATTCTCATGTGTCTCTACATCTGCGCCAGAACGATTTAATAGCACTATAGCTCCTCCATTCTACATCCGCGCCGAGCGGTCATCGTTTTCGTCGCCTTCCCTGCCGATATTCGTCGTTCACGCCGCCACGCGAGATACCGTTCTGTCGCGTATATATCTAGCTCAAATACACCACAATGGATCTATGTCAACATCTCAAACTTCAATGCCAGTGTGCCGCTGTTTACATGGCGATACAAGTCACGATTGGGTGATTCTATTATTATCAAGTTTTAACCCTGAATCTGTACGGATCCTCCCAGAACGCGCTCCACACTTTCACCCATCCGCTCTAACCTTTGCTGCAAAGTGCGCAACTCTTTCAAATCCTCGTTGGACATTTCATATGGCGATTTCTCTACGTCGACAAGGAGCTTTTTCAGCTTCATCATGTGCTGCTCCCCCGCGAGAAACAGCATCGGAAACGCGCGCATTGATGCCCACTACGAACGGGCGAAGGCGGTCGGAAATGGGCGCTGGAATGGTCAGGATTATAGACTGGAGATTGGGGAGGAATTCGGGCCTAGAAAACGCAAGTACGACATTTTGTGCGGTTTCTTCCCTCATGGGGGCAATGTCCACCGTCAGATGCTGGAGAGGAAGATTGATTTCGGGCGAAAGCAACAGCGCAGTGAGGGAGCTATCACGTTCGCTTTTGAGAGTGATCGTCAGTGACGCTAGATTCATCGCCGAGGAAAAGATTCCGGGGTGCGTGAGCATGGTTGCGTCAAAGTCACCGAGGTCAGAGAGACAGAGCTTGGAGAGGCGGGGGAGGCACACACGAGGCAAAATAAGACTACTGCCCTCCCCGAAGAGCGACAATGTGGTCAAGGACTGCAAGGTAATTTTTTCTGCTTCGATGATACCATCACCCGAGTCATCGGTTTGTAGGGGGATAGTCCCAATCGACAGATCTTGTAACGAACTCAGCTGGCGGAGCAGAACGCGGATGTCCTGACGCATGCTATGGTTTTGTATAGTGAGTTTGCGGAGCTGTTGTAGCGGAAATCCGAGCCAAGGGAGGAGGTGCGAGAAGCTGACAGAAACCGTGTGCAGTAGCGGTGCATTGGAAAATGCCTTGTAATAGTTCCCGGACGCAGATACATTGACCCAAAGGGAGAGTGTAACCGCTTCGAGATGCGGCAGGTTCAGGGCGGCGGCCTCATCAAGGCTGGTAACATCGAGTGAAGTGGAACTTGGAAATGCTATCGTGGCGTCTTTCCACTGGGAAGATGATCCAAAAAAGCTCGGTCGCCAGTTGACCGTACGACGGATGTCTTCGACTAGATTAAAGCTGATTGGAAGCCCTCGACTGCGTGCCAAGAAATGGCAGAAGAGCTGGTCCTCTTCCCCATGGGCGCCGGGAATATAACGTAGCCGTGTCCAGAGGGCCGGGTCCGCGATAGCAAGATCGCGCCAGTGCCGACACACAAGAGTAATGCTCAACAGCAGCGAGTTGATCCCTTGGGGTTGAGTTATCGATGCTGCCGCGCCGAATATGTGACAGAGCACTTCAGGGGGGAGGCTGTTGACGGGGTAGACCACACTGTAGAGCTTGCCCCGGATGGTTTCGCGCCGCGCTTCGAGCTCAACAAGCTGGGATTTCAAGCTGTCGATTTTATGATCGATCGTTTCCGCCTCGTAGCGCAATTGTACGATGCTTGCGTGAGGGACGTCAGATTCCATAGTGAGTGCGAGTATGGTCGATGTAGCGTCTGAACAGGCTTGTGGTGCGTCCGTGGAAGGGAAAGAAGAGTGATGAAATTCGCTGTCACATCCTCTTCCTCTTTCGTTTTGACCACCACCACCCGGTCATTATCCCCTGCCTCGCTGCATCTGACTCTTTCCCGTCAACTAATATAAGGATCGCTCGACACTGTCTATTTACTGCGCGGCGCGGTAGCTCAACAGGCCACATCTTTTTTTGCTTGTTGACCCGTCTGGCAGACTTCAAAAGTGCGACTACCCTATCCCGGAGACACTCTTGAATGGGCATCTGTGCAGGGGAGGCAGGCTCTCCGGAGAGTGAGGGCCCCAATTTGCTTCGTCCGGTGGCCATGGATAGGGCAAGGTTAACAATGAAGATGGGTTGACGGCAGGAGGAAATGCGGTATTCGGTGTGGCATTCCAGTGCGTCCGCCTTCTTTCATTTTGTCGGCGCCGAAGGGCTCATTATGCTGCAAACATGGCCCCATTTTCGCTCGCAGCTGGCTTCAGGGCTCCTGGCTGGACTTTCTTCCGACCAAACTCCCAGACTCGAGTTCAGCACAACTATCGTATTCTTTCGACCCACCATGGCGGGACTGGACTCTAAACTCGGAGTCTCGGACTCAAATTGGTGGTGGGATCAGCCAAATGTGTATTCAGGGAGTGAAACTATAACCTGTGTGTATATTCTTGTCTCGGTATAAGCTATTACTGTATGGCGCTCGAAACGGGGAAAAAATACCCCCAGGAGAGAAACCTGTATCCGCGGACTTACCTGTCACAATCCGAGAACTTTTGTCATTTTATATGACAATGTCTTGGAAGACTGAGTCCCGAGAACTTGAACCTTCCGACAACTTGGCATTCCGAGACATGGGAGTGACTCCAGACAACTTGTCTTCCGACAACTCAGCAATGTTGAAGATGTGATGCCCAATATTAATTGCAATATATTATTAAAACAATCAGGGAGGAATCTACCTCAGGCTAGTCTTCATGTGCAGTGTACTAGTAGCACTCAGATTGGGCAACAAATAACTAGCATAATGCATAATTATCCACATTACCTTTAGTAATAAATTAGTATAAAATTTATCTGTACAATCTATTGATAGACTGATATTTATATCACAACTAGACAGGGGCCTAGGGCTGGGGCTATGCCCCAGCTTTGAATATTACTGGAACAAAGTGAATTTTCAATGAAAAAAATCCCACTAATTATAGAGCTAGTCTTCACTGTAGTACTGTAGTAATTAGACCACAAGTTCACATAATGTGTAATTGGGCCAAGAAAACATAGTGTTAAAATTCAGCTACAATGATAAGAAAATTTCTCAGCTCTCTCAGGCATGGAAGAACTTAAAATTGATGAACCTATGGTCTAATTACTACAGTAGTAGCACTTAGATTTGGCAACAAATCAATGGTAATGCATAATTATCCACATTACCTTTAGTAATCATAAATTAGTATAAGACATTTATGGACTGGTATTTCCATTGCAATTAATACATAATTTTCCATGCTACCAGTATAAAATGTTTACAACTTAAAACAATTTATACTAATATTTCTTTTTGTGTAGTCACCCACTTTAAGCACCTGTAACTCCCTGTATCCTTCATGAACACCCTCCCATTCATCTGGTAGATTTCCCCTCTATAGTATTGGACCTAGCAACTTTTTTCTTCTTCAAGTTCTGCTTCTTCTTCCCTTCAACTGCCAAATGCACTCTTCCAAAAAAGGCAAATCACCAATAAATGCCAGAAAATCTAAGAATGCAAAAGGTTTTTTAAGCTGGAAACATTGTATGCTGGTAGCAGGGATAATGATGTATTGTTCTGGGTCATTAGAGCCAAATCCACCAAGAAATGCTAAGTATGCTATTCATTTATTGTCAGATCCATCAGAATAGTAGCAGACTATACTTGCTATTCATGAATGTGTCTTTGATCGATGTATAAGTATACTTCCTTAATAAAACTTATATTTCTTGTACAAACTTATCTTATGATGTACTGTACTCCTAGTTTGCAGAGAATGACACAATGCCATTAATAGTGCTGAGTTGTCGGGAGCGATGAGTTGTCGGGATTGACAAGTTCTCGGGAGTGACAAGTTGTCGGTGAATGACATAGCAAGACTCCGGGGCAAAAATAGCCCACATTTCTCGCAAATGTCAAAGGGGTGCAGAGTTTCTCCTCGGAGACCAGTCTTTCTTCTCGGGGTATTTTTTCCCCGTTTCGAGCGCCATAATTACTGACGATACTTATCTCCCAGAAAATTTCGAAACTCTACGGCGGTTTGGAGTTCACAGTTTACTTCCAAACTGTGTCTTTGCCACTTAAAATTACCATTCAACTCCATTTACCCACTCATTCCGCGCACACAAGACGACCACCACGACACTTACCTGCATCCACCCATTTCCTTTTTTGATTTCCCAATTTTACCATTTGGCGGACCAAGTCTGAGGTGTCTCTCCCTCTGTGCTGTCATAATTCAATGCCATCCTCATCCGTTACTCCTCCATTTGCACCGGGTTATCCTTTTTGTCGTTTCTTTGGTACTGTTCTACGCGAGTAAATGTCCTCCCTCAACTTCCCGTTGTCGACCTGTTTCGTCGGCGGTAGCCACTCTTCCTCCGCGTCTTGTGTGTTATAGCTACACAATAACTTTTCGATTACACAGGATCTTGGCGAAGACAATGTTGCTTTCTCCGATACTCACTGTCATACACGTACTTACTTATTCTTCTCTTCTTTTTTGAAATACTTGGTTGTTAGAAAAGTTGAGCAGACTCGGAGACTTCGAACTACTTGGGACATGATGACGTCTCCCGATGCGATTCTAGCTTTATATTATTCAGAACATTTGCCTTACTAGTAATCTGTGCTGTAGAGCACTTAATTCAAGCATATCCTCGCCACTAATGGCATTCGGCGGCGTCTCCGATTCAACAAAAAACTTTCTGAGCTTCATTGTATGCTGGGATTCGCGGGCCCGGGAGACAGCGTCGGCCACGCGTCTGCTAATACCGGCCACAAATGGGCGGACGTTGTGCGAGGGAACCGACACGGGGACGATGAGCGTCATAGACTCGAGATTGGGGAGAAATTCAATGCGGGAAAATGCAGCGGCAACCTCCGTTTTAGTTGCGGTCGGCATATCGGTGAGCGTCACCGTCAAATGGGCGTTCTGGCTTGTACAGGGAGCTTGTGACATCACGTGCCTTTCCCTTACCTCGGGTCCCCGATCCATTGTTCGATCCATTGTCCGCCCCGTTTGGTACAAGTTTGGTAGGTCACGATAGATCTTGGAGAAATAAAAAAGTCTTTTTATGAATCTAATCTAAGTGGCCACATACAACTGCTGCCTCTTGATTGACCCCAGCCTAGATAGACTATCATTATCATCATTCTCAGCTACTATACATGGCGGGAGTAGCTACCACACCACCACAAATTTAAAATCTTCAATATCCTCTGTAGCCACCTACACAATCCTGCTCTGCCCTACGCTGGCAAGGCAGGGGATGCTATTGGGCAAGAGCTATGAGCGCCATTGCCAAGCACTAATGGAGGGGTGAGAGCGGGGTGCAGTGACGAGCAGGTGGGGCACGGGTGGGGGCAGCGAGCGCGACAAGCAGGTGGTGGCAAGAGCAGAGGTGCAATGGAGCATTGTTTGTTTGCATTGTTCGCTGACAGTGTGTCAATCATCGATCAAATGATCGGATAGTGTGACATGATCCCTGTACAGGCCAATAAACCCGTCAAATGCTGAACCGACAGATCGATGTCGGGAGAGTGTAGCCGGCAGAGGGCGGCGAGGGAGAGGTCGTGGTCGTTCTGGCGACCTCCCGGGGTTATTTCCAGGGTGTTTAAGTTGGTAAAGGAGCGCAGGAGTCCTGGGCGGGCGAGCAGGGTCGCATCGAAAGAGTCGAGGCAGGAGAGATGAAGTTTTGCGAGACGGGGGAGGCGCACACGGGACAAGATGAGGGTGCTTCCCTCCCCAAGGAGCGACAAGGCTGTCAAGGACTGCAGGTCAAGCATCTCGCCAATGGTAGTACCATCATCGTCCACGTGGCCGATGGGCCCAAGCGATAGCTCCTCCAGCGTGCTCAGCTGTGGGAGCAGAGCAAGAATGTCGGGAAGCAGGCTGCGGTAAATTATGGTAAGTTTGACTAGCTGGTGCAGCGGGAAACCAAGCTGATTGAGAAGCTTCGAAAAGCCGACAGATAGCGTGCGGGAGCCGCGGGGCATTGGAGAATGCCCGTTGCTGCTGGTGCCCACTTTTTGTCCAGAGGAAGACCGTCAGCGTTTCGAGGTGCGGGAGGGACAGTGTCGGACCAAAGATCGAGAAGTCAACTGCGGCACCTCCAGGACATATGATATTGGCGTCTTTCCATTGTACACACGACCCAAAGAAGGTGGGTGGCAGCATGAGACAGTTGCGATCGTCCAGAGTCATGGTGATCGGAAGCCCTTGGCTGCGTTCTATGAAACAGCTAAAAAGGCGGTCGTCTTCACCCAGATTTCCGGGAGCATAACATAGACGTTGCCAGACAGTCGGGTCGGCGATGGCAACATTGCGCCAGCGGCGACACACTGAAGTAATGTGCAACAGCAGCAAGTTGACCTTCTTGTGTTGAGTTAACGCTGCTGCTGTGACGAATACGTAGCCAAGCACTTCAGGAGGGAGGGTATTGACGTTATAGACCACGCTGGAGAGTCTGACCCGGATAGTTTCGCGCCTTGCTTTGAGTTGGGCCAGCTGGACTTTCAAGTGGTCAATTCTCTGATCCAGATTATCCGCCTCTTGGCGCAGTTGTCGGATATTTTCATGAGTGTTGTAAGAGTGCATCGAGACCCCAAGTGTAGTCGACATGGATTCCCGACGAGCCAGTTTCCTGGGAGAAGGTGGAAGTGTAGGACAACGAGCAAGGCCAATGTCACACCCAATTCCTTCTTCGTCTTAACCACTACCGTCTGGTCACTATCCTCCGTCATCAGGCTCGGTTTCTCGGTTCTGCACATATTTCAGGACTTCTGGACCCTGCTACATCCACCCTGTTGGTTTGTGAAGCGCTCGCGCAAGTATTGGATCTCGCCATAGGTTTTTCGCCTGCTGACATGTTTGTCAGACTCCGAGAGGACAGCAAAGCGAGGTTCTCAGTCTCTTGCCAAGGCCATTAGATGCACGTTGTGTGGATGTGAAGCTCGAGTTTATTGTCGCACGGATTGGTGAAGGGGCAACCTGCGCGGGCAATCAGGAAACGGGGGAGGAAGCGGAGCAAACCGCTACATCCAATTTGACCTGTGGGTCCCTCGGGTACGTCTGCCCCTTTGATTGTCGCTGCTCAGTGCTAATGACTATGTAGGCTACGCTCTTCCATAATATCCGCTTGCCGTGCTGGCGCTTCCAATCGTGCAATCCTTCTTCATAACAAGAGGTTGCAGCGAGAGCCGGCTGAGCATGCTATCGTTCTCTCGCCCTCCTCCATGGTGGATACCAGGTCATTCCTGGAATACGAGCCAATCAGTGCGTTCATTGGACGATTCTCATACTGTCTACAAATCCTGACGACAGCCTTTTGGTTTGGACCTAGTTTTATCGTTCTGGCTCTTTTGCCACTCTCAAGCAATCCGTGGACTGTATGGGGTTTCCGCTCCCCCACCAGCCGATACATCCATCTCTCCGACTTCCTGATTTATCCCATACGCGTCGCTCGTCGCTAAGGACCAAAAAGCACAAGCAAAAGAATGAAGAAACATCCACCCTCCAACACTTGTACTTTCGACACGCTCATTGTCTCCGACGCCTCTCATAAACCCCCCGCCAGCCCTGTTTGCCATCTCACCCGCCCTCATCATCGAAATGGCTGGACGATGTCCTTTTCTCTCGTCTTTTGTCGCGTCACACTCGTGACTGTCACGCTGTCAGTAAAGCGATCTTCCATGTCCACATATGCTCCACATACGACTCTATCGACCGTATTTCCTGGTGCAGGACACCTCCATGGTCGCGAAAGATTTGTTTCGTTCTTCGATTTCGGACGGGAAGGCTCTCGTCGAGCGCTTTTTTGTCGCTGGTCGCTTCTCAGCAAAGTGGACCCGTTCTACGAGTAATGCCGCTGGAGCTTGGTGGGGTGTATCTCGTCCTTGGGAGGGACCTTGTGGTGCAACAGCAACTCCGTATGCAACCATATGGGTGCTGGAACGTCATCCAACGCTGACATTTGGCCGCGGGACACGGAATAAACGTTGTTTTGCTAGCCTGCGGCCAATCTCAGGCTGGACATATAATGGAGGAGCATGCTGGCTTCGAGCCCTGAATGCGCGGAGCATGGTGAAACGCAAGAAAACTAGCACACTAACACAAACAAACTCCAACACAACACACTAAATCAGCACACAAAACACAACAGAACACAAAACCAGGGAGCCTAACACCAAAGTACACGGGCCGAGTCTCGGATCACTCGGATCAGACCGGATCAGAAGCGGATCACGTCGGAGTTTGAAATGGGTGGGGTAGTTAACTGATGCGCGCAAGTACGGGGGTTCCAGCTAAAGTATATAGCTGCTGCAATCCAGAAAACACGTTTAACGGCTCGGAACGATAAGGGTGGAGTGATTAGGTAAGCGAAACAACGGGCGGGACCAAGATCAACAGTGGGCGGGAAGGCGGGACGGCGGGCGGGCACTCGGAACAACGAGGCGGACTGACAGAACTTCTTCAACACAAACGGCGATAACGGAAACGGCGATAACGGCGACAAAAGATAACAACGGCGATAACCAAAATAAACCCGCGCAGAGCCGGGCACTCGTATTCTCTGTCCTTACTGGTACAAAAGCTGCAATTATATACCTCTAGGCGCACTGCCCGCTCACTGCCCTCCAGCCTGCGCAGGCCGCTATCTGGCCTGTGCCCGCAGCGCACACAGCGCGTACAGCGCGTCCTCTAACGCATATCGCCCTCCGGCTTACCCAATCTTGCTTACGAGCTTGGGCCGCTCGGTCCACCAGCGGTTGGCAGTGTTCTGGACGCGCCTCGACGCGGCTATGCCGGTACTTTGTACTCCGGACGCCCTCTGGCGTCGTCCCGACTTGCCAGACGCGTGCTGGACGCGTCCCTAAGGCCCCCAAGGCCTCCTCTTGGTGTCTTGTCGCTTGAGGCGGAACGGAGCTCGGGTCGGAGCTCGGTCCGGCCTGTCAACCCGATCGGGAAACACCGCCCCGGGCCGGCGCTTGCCAGCCAAAATGGCGCATGCCCGATTGTAGTGGCTATGGTCGGGCTGTGGGGCCCGATTCCAGGCGTGCGCGAATCTCGCGCGCGTCAATGGTTGGACAGTTGGGTTGCAGAGATTGCCGGAGAACTTGGTGAGAATGACCGTTTCGAGATTTCTTTCTTTCTTTCATCATTTTATGCTACTGCTCTTGACGGGCTCGTATACATTATCGTCTTCAACGCCTTCAGATGGGACTCGTTATTCGTAGTACGATAACTTCAAATACCTTCTAAACCTGACGCTTACAAGTTCGTCGTATTCGAGTCTTTATGTCTTCTTCGCCATACATTCATTGTTTACCACGTAAGTGGACTCCGCTTCGTTCTTACTTTATTTGCTCAATTTGAAGAAAGCTGACAGAAAAACATCCATACGGCTTCGACTATCCTCTTCCCCCCAAATCTGTTAGCTCCGAATGGCACCTGCGACCCCCCTCGTTCCTGCTCTTCTACTCGCTCCCCGTCTTCTGTGATGCTTGAAGAGGGGCAGCATAACGGGCAGGAATAGACGGAAGTGTACTGTGCTCTCAGCATCTTGATAACTTTTCACCACTACATGCAATTGCAATCAGTACTGTAATATATGTTGAATATATCGGCACTAATTGCACAATTTACAAAACCTGCTGCATCTGTGTGCATAGAAAGTCAGTCGGCAAGATGTGGCTCTAAATACTAGTAAGTAGGCGCACCTCAGGCTTCCCCGGAAGCTTCCCGATCACGGGCACCTAATCGCCTCAGACGCCAGCACCCCATCGTCGACGTAATACGCCGCGTCAGCCGGCGCTCCTTGTCTCCTCCCTCACCATGCAGCTCGCCATCCCCATATTCTCGGCGCTCTTGGTCGCCCTAGCCCACAACGCCGCTGCTACGACACCGCAAACGCCCCTGCAATACAGGCCCAGCTCTTGTTCGCCCACGGGCTTGGAACTTGGAGGCGCAAAAGCGCTCAGCGAGTGGTCGTGGGTCGATTGTGGTGAGCGCTCAGACCCTAGCCCTGAATTGCTGCTTAGTCCTGATCCACCAACACGGTCGCAGGCACAGAAACGGATGTTGTCCACCTCCGCTCGCTGGACATCTCCCCCGACCCGCCCGTTCCAGGCAAAGAGCTGACCGTGAAGGTCAACGGAACGGTCGAGCGACGCGTCGAGGTGAGTCCGGCTTCAATTGGCGCCAAAACCCTTAGACCCCCGTAGGACGGCGCCTGGGTCGATGTGGTCGTCAAGATCGGGGTAATCAAGCTCCTTGCGCGAAAATTCGACATCTGCGAGGAGGCGTAAGCTGCTCCAGCCTCGACTGCCCGGGCCGTGCGCTGACTGAACAACAGAGAGAACGCCAACGCCACCGTCCAATGCCCCGTCGAGAAAGGCGAATACGCGGTCACGCAGAGTTTCGACCTGCCCAAGGAGATTCCCCCAGGTGATTCTCTCTGTTGTCGTATGGAACTGGGGCTGACGACTTTCTAGGGAAGTTTACGGTGCTTCTCCGAGGCTACACCGTCGAGGACGAGCCCATGTTTTGTCTCGACATTGTCGCGGATTTCCGGCACCGAAAGTGAAGGCGCGCCAATTCCGATAGAGAAGACAAGTCATCATTGTGAACAGCTCGCAAGGAAGAAGGTACACATGAGATAATGTGTGAGACGAACGCGTAAAGTATCTTCGTCCGGCATGTATTCAGCCAGCATGAACCTATTACTCCCAAAACTGGAAGAAAGGCCGGAACTGCACCGTCAGGTCCACACACGCCATGCTGTCCTCCTCCACAGTGAAGCCCCGCACGCTGATGACGTATTTCACTGCGAAAGCAAGCAGGTCAGTTTCGCGAAGACAAGTCGGAAACAGCGGCGCACGTTTGGGCACCTCCTTCGGCAACGTGACTGTCTGCTCGATGGTGTGGAGGCCGGGCGTGACGGGACAGGAGATGGAGGCATTCGCCTTGCGGCTAGGGAAAAGATGAGTGTGGGGTTTTGTGGAGTTAGGTACACGCACGCTTCCTCGCAGAGGTCGAATGTCTGCTCCAACAGCTTGATCCGGCCGACCTTGACGAGGACATCCGCCGTTGCGCCCTCCTGGAAACAGTCTGGCGTCAACGACCCGCCACGAGGCGCAGCGGCCCACGCACCTCAATCGTCTCCTTCACGTCCGCCACGATGGTGACCGTCAGGTCGGCCCCGATCTTCGGCGGGTCGGGGGACACGGTGATAGACCGTATCTGGACCGCATCCGACTCCTCTCCTGCGAAAAGACGCTGTGAGAAGACGGTCCGTGTGTTCCGTGGCTTATCACGCACCGCAGTCCGAGTATTCCCAGCTGTCTGGCGCGGTCTGGACGTTCCCGAGAGCCAGCTGTGACTCTGGTAGCGCGACAGCGAAGGCCGCGAGGCTGGCGAGGAGCATGACGGCGAGCGAGCGTCGTAACATGGTGGTCGAAAAGAGGAATGAGTCCGAGTGACGTCGGTTACTTATGTCATGGGGAAAAGTCTTGGCTTGGAGAAAAGGCATTCAAGTTCGAAGCGACTGCAAGGACTGCTCTTACAGGCCAGGTTGCGCTTGCGTGGCTCCTCGCGCAGGGCAACGAGGTCATCCCAATTCCTGGGACGAAGAAGACCAAGGTGCTGAGTTTAACTACTTTGGTGGGCGGTTGACTTACCAGCTGTCGTTTAACAGTCATTAGTAGAGCATTCAGGCAGGCAGCGTCGCGTTGTCAGAGAAAGACCTCGCTGCGGTGCGGGAGTCGGCGGTGCAGGCGGACAAGGCGGGCGCAGATGCGGGGCCGCGGTACCCGCAGGCAATATGGGAGCGAATGTTTGTTGATACGCCGGCGTTGTGGGAGGGAGTTGATGTTGGGGCGGACAAGGATTTAAGAGAAGTATCATTGAAAAGTGGTCAGTACCCTTGAATTTCTGGTAGCAGTCAGAAGCATAGCTGCAGCATGACAAGAATATCTGGACCTATTGTAAGGAGTTGTGCCGAACCAACTTGAAGGCTTCGAAGACGAGGAGGAAATGAGTCATAAGTAGGTAGAGCAAGGGGGTAGATAAACGTGGGTAAACGAGCGAAAAGTAGGGGCAAATAATCCACACAACGATCTTCTTGGGCAATCTCAACAACCCAGCTGCCCACCTATCCCTCGCGCATTCAAGCCCCCAAACCAGCGGACCCCTCGATAACGTGTTCATACAATCACCAGGCCAGTATATCAGTGCCCCCGCCCAAGTTCGGACGTTGAAGGCCATTCGAGCACGCATATGGTTGCATACCAAGTTGCTGTTGCACCGAAAGGTCCCTCCCAAAGACGAGATACACTCCACCAAGCTCCAGCGGCATGTCTCGCAGAACTCGGGGCCGCTTTACCAAGATGCGACCAGCGACGAAAAAGCGCTGGACGACAGCCCTGCCGTCCGAGATCGAAGGACGAAACAAATATTTTGTGACCATGGAGGAATCCTGCAACAGGAAATACGGTCGATAGAGTCGTGTGTGGAGCGTATGTGGACATGCAAAATCGCTTCGCTGACGGCGTGACAGTCATGGATGTGACACGAGAGGAAAAGACGAGCGAAACGGATATTGTCCAGCCATTTCGATGGTGAGGGCGGGTGAGATGGTATGAGGGGGGTGGCGGGGAATGTATGGGAGGTGTCTAAGACAGTGAATAACTTGGTCATGCCGGAACTAAGTTTTGGAGGGTAGTTGTTTCTGCATTCTCGAGATTTGGTCGTTCTTTTTGGTCCTTCGCCAGCTATAGATCAGGGAGTCGGAGAGACGTATACCGTAGGGGTCGCGCAGGATGTATTGAATGGTAGGACAGCGGAAACCCCATAGCCCATGGATTGCTCGAGAGTGGCAAAAGAGCCGGGGCCCGGAACGATAAAACTAGGTCCAAACAAAAAGGTTGTCGTCAGCACTTGTGGACAGTATGAAGATCGTCCAGTGAACGCACTGTCCGGCTCGTATTCCAGCAATCTTTAACGATGAATGACCTGATATCCACCGTGGACGAGAGCGAGAGAACGATAGTGTGCTCAGCTGGCTCTCGTTGCAACCTCTCGTTATGAAGGATTGCACGATTGGAGGCGCTAGCACGGCAAGCGGGTATTCTGGCCGACATGGCGATTAGCACTGAGAAGCCACCATCAAAGGGGCAGACGTACGCGAGGAACCCACAGGTCGAATGGGATGTAGCAGTTTGCTCCGCTTCCTCCCCCATTTCCTTATTGCCCCTTCGCTAATCCGTCCGAACAACACGTTCGATCGCCGCATCCACACAGCACTTCACGGCCATGGCAAGAGACTGAGAACCTTGCTTTGCTGTCCTCTCTAGGGCTCCAACCATTTCCATTTGTAAATATTTACAAATGGTAATAAACATTTAAACACCCATTTATTTGTGAACATGGGCAAACATAAATTAAATACAAATAAATAGTTCAAATGGTTTTCACTCCAAACACACCCAAATCGATCTCAATAGTGTGGTTTAAGTATCTTTGAACCTTAGAAACATTTACACTCATTTTAGAACCAACATTTCATCATTACAAAGTTTATATTTACAACTCCTCCTTAGCACTGAGCTGCATTTGATCTTTGATAATTTGGTGATATAATCAATAGGAAATATACTTTGCATTGAAAGGGACTATTGCAGCTTGAATGAACATATTTCTCATTGGTAGATGCATATATGGCAAAATTTGTCAACAGACAGCTCAATTTTACTTGATGGGAAGAAACCATTTACAAATAGTTTTAAACATTTATTACTGTTTGTATTTGTGTTTCTATTTTATTTGAAAATTTCACAAACAGAAATAAAATAGTTGGAGCCCTAGGACTCCTCTCGGAGTCTGACAAACACGTCAGCGGGCGAAAAACTTGGTCCACACATCCTGCAATGAGTGCCAAAAGGAGAGATACAGCCTGAGGACGGGGATGGTGACCAGAGGTGATGGTTAAGACGAAGAAGTAATTTGGTTGTGACATTGGCACTTGCTTGTCGTCCTACACTTCCACCTCCTCCTCCGAAACTCGTTCGTCGGGAATCCATGTCGATGACACTTGGAGTTTCTATGGAATCTGACAGCACTCATGAAATCATTCCACAACTGCGCCAAGAGGCGGAAAGTCTGGATCGGAAAATCGGCAACTTAAAAGTCCAGCTGGCCCAACTCGAAGCAAGGCGCGAAACTATCCGGGTCCAACTTTCCACGGTGGTCTACAATGTGAACGCCCTCCCTCCTGAAGTGCTTGGCCACGTATTCGTGACATCAGCAGCGTTAACCGAACACAAGGAGGTCAACTTGCTGCTGTTGAGCATTACTTCGGTGTGTCGCCGCTGGCGCAATGTTGCCATCGCCGACCCGACTGTCTGGCAACGCCTATGTTATGTTCCCGGAAATCGTGGTGAAGATGACCGCCTTTTCGACTGTTTCGTAGAACGCAGCCGAGGGCTTCCAATTAGCATCACTGTGGACGATCACAACCGTCTCATGCTGCCACCCGCCCTTCTTAAGTCGTGTGCACAATGGAAAGACGCCAATATCATATTCCCTGGAGGTGCCGCAGTCGACTTTTCGATTCTTGACACGACACTGTCCCTCCCGCACCTCGAAACGTTGACGATCTTCCTCTGGATAAAAAGTGGCCATGGGCACCATCAGTGTGCATTCTCTGAGGCGCCGCGGCTCCGCACATTATCTGTCGGCTTTACGCACCTTCTCCATCAGCTTGGATTCCCACTGCAACAGCTAGTCAAGCTTACCATTTTGTACCACAGCCTTCCCCACGACATTCTTGCTCTGCTCCCTCAGCTTAGCACGCTCGAGGAGCTATCACTCGGGTCCATCGCCCACGTCGACTATCATGGCACCGTGGGCGAGATATTTCACTTGAAATCCTTGACGGCTTTGTCGCTCCTCGGGGAGGGCAGCACCCTCATCCTGCCCCATGTCCGCCTGCCCCGTCTCGTCAAACTCCATCTCTCCTGTCTCGACTCTTTCGACGTAACTCTGCTCGCCCGCCCCGGACTCCTGCGCTCCTTTACCAACTTGAGCGCCCTGGAAATAACCTTACGGGGTCCCCAGCGCGACCACAACTCGGACGTCTCACTGTCCGGCCTCTGCAAGCTGCACTCTCTGGACATCGATTTGCCGGTTCAGCATCTGACGGTAACCCTCGCCGATATGCCCACCACGACCAAAACGGAGGTTATCGCTGCATTTTCCCGCCCCGAATTTCTCCCCAATCTCGAGTGTCTGACGCTCATCGTCCCCATGTCCGTTACCTCGCAAACCGTCCGCCCATTTGTGGCCGGTATTAGCAGACGCGCGGCCGACGCTGTCTCCCGCGAAACCCAGCACGCAATGAAGCTCAGAAGGTTGATTGTCGAATCTGAGAAACCGCCAAATGCTATTAGTGGCGAGGATATGCTTGCATTAAGTGCTCTACAGCACAGATTACTAGTAGGGTAAATGTCCTGGATAATATAAAGCTGGAATCACATCGGGAGATGTCCTAGAATTCGATGGAGATGGAAGTCTGAGTCGGCTCAACTTGAAGAGTTTCGGACAACTCAGTATTTCAAAAAAAAATAAGAGAACCAATAAGTACGCGTCTGAAAGTGAGTACTAATAGTAGCGGAGAAAACAGCATTGTCAAACTCGCTGAGATCTCGTGTAATCGAAAAGTGATTGTGTAGCCTAAGTAGTGAAAACACAAGACGCGGAGGAAAAGTGGCTACCGCCGATGAAACAGGTCGACAATGGATTGACATTTACTCTGGTAGAAGAGTACCAAAGAAACGACAAAAATGATAGCAAAGGGTGCGAATGGAGGAGTAGCGGATGAGGATGGCGTTGAATTGCGATGGCGCGGAGGGATAGACAGCTGAGACTTGAAATGGTGACATAGTAGGTAAATGGGTGGAGGCGGGTCTGTGTCGCGGCCGTCTTGTGTGCGCGGAATGAGTGGGTAAGTGGAGTTGAATGGTAGTTTAAGTGGCAAAGACACAGTTTACAAGGGAACAGCGAACTCCGAACCGTAGAGATTCGACGTTTCCTGGGAGATAAGTATCGTCAGTGGTATGTAATGGCTCATATCGAGAGAAGAATACACACAGCTTATAGTTTCCCTCCATGAACACAGATTTTGCTAATCCCACCAGGGACTTGGAGTCCGATTTTAGAGTCTAGTCCTGCCATGGTGAGTCGAGAAAGTACGATGGTTGTGCTGGACTCGACTTTGGTCGGAAGAGAGGACGAGACGGCAAGGTTCTCCGCCAGGAGCGTTAGAGCGAGCCACGAGCGGAAATGGGCCGTGTCTGCAGCATAATGAGCCCATCAGCGCTGGAAAGATGGAAAAGGCGGACGCACCAGAATGATGACACAAAAGCCACACCGATAACCGCGTTTTCTGCTGCAGTCAACCCATCTCCGTCATTGACCCTTGCCCTATCCACCAGACTACACGGGTTGGAGCTCTCACTCTCCGGAGAGCCGGCCTCCCTTGCACGCAAGTCCATTCAACAGTGTCCCTGGGATTGGGTAACCGCACTTTTGAAGTCTGCCAGAGGGGTCAACAAGCAGAAAAAGATGTAACCTGTTTAGATACGCGCCATCGAGATAGACAGTGTCGAGTATGAGTTGACGGGAAAGAGTCAGAGCCAGCTAGGAAGGGGATAATGACTGGTGGTGGTGGTCAAGACGAACGAGGAAGACGATGTGACATGGAATGTTATTACTCTTCTTCCCCCTCCACGACGCTGTCCAGAAGCTACATCGGCCATACTCGCGCCCACTATGGAATACGAGGTCCCTCACGCAAGCATTGCACAACTGCGCCACGAGGTGGAAGAGATTGGCAATACAATCGACAGCTTGAAATCCCAGCTTGTCGAGCTCGAAGCGCAGCGCGAAGCCATCCTGGACAAGCTCTCCAGCGTGGTTTACCCCGTCAATAGTCTCCCTCCTGAAGTGCTTGGCCGTATATTCGGCGCGGCAGCATCGTTAACTCCAGCCAAAGCGGTCAACTCGCTTCTGTTGCGCATTACTTCTGTGTGTCGGCACTGGCGCGACGTTGCCATTGTGGATCCAGCCCTGTGGACAATCCTGTCCTACATTCCGGGTCCCCACGGGGAGCAGGACCAGCTCTTCAACTATTTCGTGGCTCGCAGTCGAGGGCTTCCAATCAGCTTCAATCTAGACGGACTCGCTAAAGTGTACTACCAACCAAGCTTTTTTGGGTCATGTTCGCAGTGGAAAGACGCTACGATAACACTTCCAAGTGGCGCCGCATTCGATGTTAAGAGCCTAGATGAAGTCGCTGCCCTGAACTTGCCGCAGCTTGAAGCGATTACACTCTCCCAAGTTTGGGTCCATATATATGCATCCGAGAACTATTACCAGACGTTTTCCAATGCACCATTACTCCACACAGTGTCTGTCAGCTTCTCGCACCTCCTTCCTTGGCTTGGATTTCCGCTGCAACAGCTCCGCAAACTCACCATACAGAACCATAGCATGTCTGAGGACATTCGCGTTCTGCTCTGCCAGCTGAGCTCGATAGAAGACCTGTCGATTGGGCCCATTGACATCCCACAAATCGATAATCATGGTGTCGAACTTGAAGAAAAACTTACTCTACAGTCCTTGACCACATTGTCGCTCTTTGGGCAGGGCAGTAGTATGATTTTGCTTCGCGCACGCCTACCCCGCCTCTCCAAACTCCATCTCTCCGACTTGCATCGCTTTGACGTAACCACGCTCACCCACCCCGGAACCCTGCGTGCCTTGACCAATCTCGCATCACTGACAATCACGCTCAAGCACGAACGTGATCGCTCCCAAGCCGCGCTCTTGCTCTCTCCAGACGTCGATCTCCCTCTCCAGCATCTGACCATCACTCTCGCTCCCCTGTGGAGAGAAACTGAAAATAATGTTGTTGACATGTTTTCCAGCCCCGATTTTCTCCCGGATCTAGAGTCATTGACGCTCATCGTTCCGGTGTTCATTTCAATCATGATTCGCCCGTTCATGCTGGGAATCAACGCGCGCGTAGCCAATACTGTCTCTCGCGGGGTGCATCACAAGATGAAGTTAAAAAAATTCATTGTTGATGTACAAAAATCGCCATATGCACTATCCGACGAGGAGTCGCAAGAGTTGCACACTTTGCAGCGGAAATTAGAGCAGATGGGTGATAGTATGGAGGGCCTTTAGGGAGAATTAGTACCGTATACTGCATACACTGGCATCATATCACAACAGAAACTTGTGAGTTGAAACTTTATAATAAGTTTATGTACACTGGCAAAATAGCACGACCAAAGTAGCTTATACGGAGCTTGTATTCAGCATGTGCACTAACATACTCCTAAGTAGATGCTCTAGTTAATCATTCTCATCTGACATATCCTCGGACTTGGCCACTTCCTCGACTTGCTTGATTACCTGAGCCTTTGCGTCATCGGGATCAGGTCCCATAGTATACTGCACTACGATTGTAGCATGCTCTGTCTTGTAAATGACACAACCAATATCCTGTTGCACAGACATGAGTCAGCCGCAGGCAAGCATGGTTGAATCGTGACTGGACCACGTGCCAGTGCATACCAGTAGTACGTACTTTGTCGTCATCCCCGCTTATCCCAGTGAACAATTTGTCCCTCTGTGGCGAGACCGTGAACGATTCCATCCCAAGAGACATTGACAGATTCCTAGGGTCCTCCAGCGACTCCCATTCTTCAGTGTTGGCCTCAATCCACTCGGTCATAAAACTCCGTTCAAACGGACTCAACTGCAGAGCATCATGATTTGTGTTAGCCACTGCCACTGGCGGCGAGGAAGACATACATCATAGTCCTTGCTGGCGGCACTGTCAGGGGAACCTCCCTTTCGGCCCGGAATCGACCCGATTCCGACTCCGGTGATCGCATCACCGCCATCAATCGCATCACCGCCCCCCGCCTGGCGATCCCCCTGGGACCTGGCCTGCGACATGGCGCAGGCATACTGCACGGAGCAACGATCAACCTTGGCGCGTCAAGAGCGCAGTATATAGTTCAGCTACCTAGCAGGCGGACCCTTAGAGTTTCTTCTCTTTGGATCCTCCCCTGCTAGGTCAGCTTCCTTTGTATTTGCTTACTGTTATTCACTCTTTGGATCCTCCCCTGCTAGGACCTTGATCTCAGGCCTCCGGGGTTGCCCTTACAGCAGAAGAAACTCTCTACGGGATCAACCGGACAAGATTGCTAGGTTCGGCGCTGACTCAGGCTCGGAATACGAGTCCGTTCTGCCCTCGTCACCGCCCCTACCACTTGTCCCCTCCTCCTCTGTCACTCCTGTCGTCCCCGCACCTGTCATGCCTTCCGGAGCTACTCCTGACGCTGACACTCGGCTGGATGCACTCGAGGCGAAAATCGACCGCCTAACTGAGGCCCTTACTCTTCTCACCACCCAGGCTTCCGCTGCCGCTGCCGCCGCTAATACTGCTGGCGGACCCCAAACAACACCACCCCCGGAGACGTCGATTCCGACTCCGACTCCGGTTCAGGGCGATTCCGAGGCCCTCTTTGGCGACATCAACCTCGCCTCAAAATTGGTCTTACGACCAAACCCTCCGTTCACCTTCAACGGCGATCGGAAACGCGGCCGTGCGTTCCTCTATGCGGTCCGCACCTATGCCCGCCTTGCCCCTGAGGCCTTTGTGGTCAACGGAGAGGCGAGTGAGGAAATGTCCGTTTATGGCAGAAGGACCCGCTCAGCAATGGGCGGAGCGCCACGGAAGCAAAGCCCCGTTTCCGTTTCCGTCCTGGGGCTCGTTCGTTTCCGAGTTCCGACTCCGGTTCGTCGAGGAGAATGAGCAAGATCATGCTCTCTCCAAACTGGAGACTTCCGCCTATCACATGGGCACAAAGGATGTCTACCAGTACACCGACGACTTCGAGGACCTGATGGACCTCGCCGGATTCGAAGACGCGTTGGTCAAGGTGACCAAGTTCCGCCACGGACTTGACCCCCTGATCAATAACGGAATCACGTCCTCGAACGACCCCCCGGACCTCCGGGACTACCTTAGCTGGCGCACCCGGGCCTTCCGTCAATACGAGGCCCTGGTCCGGGCCAAGCTGATCAAGTCAGCCGCCCCCAAGACGCCTGGCGGTTTGATTCGGACTCCGTTTCCGGTCAACCGCATCCCGGCTCCGGCCCCTTTCCGCCCGGTGGCTCCGGTCGTGCCACCCGCGGCCCGCGCCCCCGCTCCGGTGCCTCCAGCTCCCGTCCCCATGGAGTTGGATCACACTAGGGCTCGGGGTGCCCCTCGTCGCGCCTGCTTCAGGTGCGGCGACCCAAACCATCTCGCCCGGGATTGCCCCCTCCCCGCGGACGTCCGCTCAATGGACATCCTCGATGAGGTGATCCAACAACTCGGTGACGAGATGTTAGCGGAGTTGATCGCCCGCTACTCCGACACAGCTGCCCTGCCGGAATCAACAGCGGAGTTGATGGCTGGGGAGGATTTTGTCCCCCGCGACGAGTGACCGGTGTGCCCTCGTTCGCGTCCATAAATCGTTTCGCCCCCTTGTATGATGAATGCACTCATTTGCCCTACAACGAGCCAGAAACGAAAGACATACCCTCCCCATCAATTTCCGATAAGGCCCCATCAATTTCCGATAAGGCTGCATCAATTTCCGATAAAGCCCATCAATTTCCGATAAGGCCTGTCACCCACCTCTGTCGCCTCACTGCCTGGGAAAAGTGTAAGGGCAACCCTGGAGACTCCGACGAAAGCCTAGCAGGGGAGGATCCAAAGCGTGAATAAGAGCTACGGGAAATACACGGAGGGACCGACCTAGCAGGGGAGGATCCAAAGAGAAGAAACTCTAAGGGTCCGCCTGCTAGGGCGCCAACTATATACTGGTCGTCCGTAACTGCCGACGTGAGGCGCAGAAGGCCTGAGCGGCGTCGCAGGCTCTGTCCCAAGGTGATCGTTGGGAGGGTCTTGACGGATCGGTGATTGTGCGGGCGAAGGAGGCCGTGGACGATGGTCGGGGTGGGTCGGAGCGTCCGAGGGGGCGCCGGTCGGATGCGCCTCGGATGCGTTCGGAGGGTCCGAAGGAGGCCGAAGGGGGTTCCCCTGACATCACCCCCCTTTGAATGCGGCGTCCCGACGCATAATCTGGAAGGGCAGCGAGTCGAAGGTTGCTGAGGCGATGTGCCGTGGTTTACCCGGGTATCTCCGATAGAAGTCCGCAATCTTGTCTGGCGCAAAGACACGGTCGAACCGAACCCACGAGTCGTGTGAAGCATCGTAGCCTTTCCACCTGACGAAATAGTTAAGACGCTTATACCTTATCCTGGCATCCAAGATTTCCTCGACTTCCCATTCGGGAACTCCGTCCTCTAGTTCGGGGGCGGTTCGTCGTAGCCGGGTCGTCCATCGAAGGGGGTCGTCCTGAGCGGGCTCGAGCTTAACAACGGGGAAGACGGGGTGGAGCTTGGAGTAACGGGGGGAGGTCTAGCTTGTAGGCACCTTTGCTAACCTCTGCGAGCACCTTGAACGGTCCAAGGCGCTTGTGGGAGAACTTCTCGGAGGGCCGAGTCGTTCTAATGTCAGAGGCGTCCAACCAAACCTTATCACTAACTTGAATATTCGGAGCGTCCGAACGTTTCCGATCGTAGTACCGTTTATACTCGTCTTTGGCTTTAACGAGCGCGGCCTTTGCCTCGGAGACGCCCGTTTGCTATCCGATCGCGAAACTCGTTCACCGACTCCAACTCTGAGCGGGCGCCTGGCTCGAAACCCATTCGGGGGAGCCGACCAGTGTCAGTCATAAAGGGTACCTGTTGAGTGGAGGAGTGAACGTGGTTGTTATAGGCGAACTCAGCGGCAGGGATAAGCTCGTCCCAGTCGTCTTGTTGGTAGTTGGTGAAGATCCGGATGTACTGCTCGAGCTCTTGGTTAACGCGCTCGGGTTTGTCCGTCGGTTTGCGGGTGGTAAGCCGTGGAGGTAGCCGGTTTGACGCCAATTAAGCGCCAGAGTTCGCGCGTGAAGTCAGCGATGAACTGCGAGCCACGGTCCGAAATGTACTTCTCGGGGGTTCCGTGGTGCCTCCAGACATTCCGATAGTACAAGCGGGCAGCTCCGACCGCGTCTATTGTCGTATGGCACTCAGTGAAGTGGGCGCGCTTTCCGAGGGCGTCGACCACTACCATAACCGCGTCATACCCATGGGCCTCGGGCAGCTCGACAATGAAGTCTACAGTGACAGTGTGCCAACGTTCGGGCGGGACTTCGGTCGGATGGAGCTCTCCATGCGGAAGCCTTCGGAGGGCCTTCGTGCGGCAGCATAAGTCGCAGGTCGCGACGTAGGCGTCCGATATGGCGAGACATCTGCGGCCACCAGTAGTTGCGCGAAACCAACTCTAAGGTCTTGAACCGCCCGGCGTGTCCGGGCGACTCGCGTATCGTGGCAGAGCTCGATGATGCGCCTCCTTAGGTCCTTGTCTTTAGGGACTACGACCTTGCCGCGGAAGTACAGGAGGTCGCCGGAGACGGCCCACTCGTCCGAACGTGATGAGCGGGGGCCCCGAACTTGACCTCGGACCTTCAAGAGTTGCCGGGCCGCAAGCGCGACGGGCTCCTCTAGGTCAGGCTCACCGGATAGCGCTTCCTTGATGTCGCGGACAAGTTCGGAGCCAGGCCCAGAGACGGTGACGGCCTCAAGCGCAAACATGGAACAGTTCGGGGCGTAAGAGGGTGACATCCGAGTTGTCGTCGGAGATACCGTGGTCGGGCCGGCGAGAGAGAGCATCGGGACGGCCCATTTGGCGACCTGGGACGTGGTGCAGCGTAAAGTCAAACCTGGAAAGGTACAACGACCATCGGGCTTGCCGACGGTTAAGGTGCTGTGCCTTTCGGAAATACTCCAAATTCTTATGGTCAGTCCAGATCTCGACCGGATGCGCGGCGCCCTCGAGGAAATGCCGATACTCCTCGAGTGCGCGGATGATCGCGAGCATCTCCTTGTCGTGAATCTCGTAGTTGCGCTGGACATCATTTAAGCTTTTGGAATAGAACGCTACAGGGTGCCACTTCCCGTCCGGGGCGGATTGTTGTGAAAGAACCGCCCCCGTCGCATAATCTGAGCTGTCTGCTTCAAGTCGGAAAGGCCGGGAGTCGTCCGGGATCGCTAAGACGGGCTCTGAGACGACCGCGTCTTTGATAGCTTGAAAGGCGGCGGCTTCGGCGTCTCCCCAGGCCCATTTCTGGTCTTTCTTGGTGAGCGCGAAGAGGGGTTGCGCTAGGGCCGAGAAATCCCGAATGAACCTGCGGTAGAAATTAGCAAACCCCAGGAACTGCTGGACGTCCTTCTTGTTCTCGGGCGGAGGCCATGCGGAGACTCCGGCAACCTTAACGGGATCCATTTCGACGTGGTTGTGAGAGATGATAACCCCCAGGTACTCGATTGACGATTTCTCGAAGTCGCACTTCTCCTTGCGAAGGTACAGCTTGTGCATTCGGAGTCTCCGAAGGACTTCAGGACGATCTCGCGGTGCTTACGGAGGTCCGAATGCGCAATAAGGATATCGTCGAGGTAGATCATGACGTCTCCTGAGAGAATGAGATCCTGGAAAATGTCATTCATCATCGTTTGGAAAGTCGCGGGGAGTTCGTCAGGCCAAAATACATCACCAAAGGTTCGAACAACCCTCGGTTGGTCCGAAAGGCCGCCTTCCACTCGTCTCCTTCTTTAATCCGGACGTTATTAAAGCCCCAGCGAACGTCGAGTTTGGTGAAGTAACGGGCGCCCTTAAGCCTGTTGATAAGGTCATTAATCAACGGGAGGGGGTACCGGTTCTTAATCGTCATTGCGTTGAGGGCGCGGTAGTCCTGGACAAACCGAAGTCCTCCGTCCTTTTTCTTAACGAAGAAGACGGGGGAAGCCATCGGAGATTTCGAAGGGCGGATACGGCCTGTGGCAAGTCCTCTCCTCGATGAACTCGTCAAGTTCGCCTGTTCAAGGGGGAGATCGGATACACCTTGCAATTAGCGGGCTTCGCGTCGGGAACGAGTTCGATAGCGTGGTCCCAAGCCCTCCGCTCTGGTAACGTGTCGAAGGACTCCTTGTCAAAGACGTCTTGGAACTCCTTGGCCCAGTCCGGAATCTCCGAAGGCGGGGGGGCCGAAGTTACGGGCGAAGGCCTCTGCAAGGCGTTGGGACACGGTGCTCCCAGCGCGAATCTCCTCGATTGGGCGAAAGGAGGTGTAGAAGATGCGGTCGCCGTCTTCAAGATGCTCGTCGTCGTCAAGGTCTGGTGAGCGCTCCGGAGGGTCCGAAGGAGCTCCGAAGTTCGTCGTCGGCATCGTCTGGGCCAGCGATATCGATAGCGCAAACGGTGGGGAAGGCGCCCGCAAGCAAGCGCGATTTAAGGAGTCGGAGGCGGCGAACCTCAGCGCTCGGTCCGTTCCTCGTCGCGGCAGGTGGAGCAGCTTCGGGGCAGCGGCTCATTTTCACCTCCTTTGTTTCCCAGTTGATCTCGGGGTTATGCTTTTGAGCCAGGAGTACCCGAGTATCAAGTCCTGTTTCCCAAGGTGGGTTACAGCCAGCTGAACGCGTTCGGAGTGTCCGTTGTATCGTAGGACCAGGTCCGCGATTTGGCGAATAGACCCAGCATCATTGGGGGTGCCGTCGACATTGTAGACCGGTATGGGTACTGAGAGATTTCGGACTGGCACGTTGTTTCGGTTGACGTATTCTGTGTCGATAAAGTCCGAAGTGGCTCCGCAGTCGACCAGACCTGAGAGGGAGAGCTTGAGCGCGTTCGCAGTGGACTCAAGCTCAAGAGGAAGGTGGAGCGAGTTAACCCCAGGAGCGGCAGAGATGGTATAGCTGCCAGGTAGCTTTTTCTCCCAGGCAAGTCGGCGAATCCGAACGGGGGCTTCGGAGGGGGCAGGGGGTGCGTCTTTCGTTTCAGGCTCGTTGTAAGGCAAGGGAGTTGATTCATCATACAAACAAGTGAAACGATTTATGGACGCGAACGAGGGCACACCAGTCACTCGTTGCGGGGGACAAAATCCTCTGCCGGAGCCTCCGAATGCGCCTCTGCTAAGGCCGCGGTGTCGGACAACCGCGCAAAGTAGCTCTCCCAGCATCTCATCGCCAAGTTGCTGGATCACCTCGTCGAGGATGTCCATATGGCAAACATCGGCGGGGAGCGGACAGTCCCGAGCCAAGTGATTGGGGTCGCCGCATCTGAAGCAGGCTCGACGAGGGGCGCCCCGAGCCCTAGTACGATCCAACTCCATAGGGACGGGAGCCGGAGGTACCGGAACGGGGCGCGGGGCCGCGGGTGGCGCAGGTGCGGCCACCGGGCGGATGGGGAACGGAGTTGCCGAACGAGTGATGGGGAAGGCGCCGCGCGGAGCTCCCGGCGGTCCGCGGGGTAGCCGTTCCCTTAATGAGCTTCGCTCGCACCAGGGCTTCATATTGTCGGAAAGCCCGAGTACGCCAGCCCAGATAGTCACGGAGGTCTGGGGGGTCGTTCGAAGACGTGATGCCGTTGTTGATCAGGGGGTCAAGTCCGTGGCGGTACTTGGTTACCTTAACCAACGCGTCTTCGAAGCCAGCGAGGTCCATCAAGTCCTCGAAGTCGTCGGTATATCCGTAGACATCCCGCGTTCCCATGTGATAACCCGCGCTTTCCAACTTAGCGAGCGCGAGGTCCTGTTCGTTCTCCTCAACGAACCGAAGGCGAAACTCGGAGAGGAACTGGCTCCACCGAGGGAAGGGGAAGGGGTTTTTGCTCCCATGACGCTCTGCCCATTGCTGAGCAGGTCCCTCCGCCATATAGGACATGGCGTAGCGGACGGCCTTTTCTTCGCTCGGCTCTCCGTTGACCACGAAGGCCTCCGGGGCAAGCTGAGCGTAAGTCTTGACCGCGTATAGGAAGGCGCGGCCGTTTGTGATCCCCGTTAAACGCAAACGGAGGGTTTGGTCGTAAGACCAGTTTTGAGGCGACAGTAATATCACCAAATAACGCATCCGCGTCGGGGGCATTCGGAGATGCCGGCGGCGGTTCGGGAGCTGCCGAAGGTGGTGCGGCAGCGGAAGCCTGGGAAGCAAGGTGGGTGAGGATATTGGTGAGGTTGTCTAGTTTCGCCTCAAGTGCGTCCATGCGCGTCGTCAGCGTCCCGGAGCAGCTCCGGTGGACATAGCGGGCGTAAAGACGACAAGAGCAGAGGAGGAGGGGTCAAGTGGCAGGGGCGGTGATGAGGGGGGGGTACGGACTCGTACTCCGAGCCTGAATCAGCGCCAAACCTGGCAATCTTGACCGGTTAATCCCGTAGAGAGTTTCTTCTGCTGTAAGGGCAACCCTGGAGACTCCGGCGAAAGCCTAGCAGGGGAGGATCCAAAGCGTGAATAAGAGCTACGGGAAATACACGGAGGGACCGACCTAGCAGGGGAGGATCCAAAGAGAAGAAACTCTAAGGGTCCGCCTGCTAGGGCGCCAACTATATACTGGTCGTCCGTAACTGCCGACGTAGAGCGCAGAAGGCCTGAGCGGCGTCGCAGGCTCTGTCCCAAGGTGATCGTTGGGAGGGTCTTGACGGATCGGTGATTGTGCGGGCGAAGGAGGCCGTGGACGATGGTCGGGGTGGGTCGGAGCGTCCGAGGGGGCGCCGGTCGGATGCGCCTCGGATGCGTTCGGAGGGTCCGAAGGAGGCCGAAGCGGGGGTTCCCCTGACAAAAAGAAATTACCCAAGCAGTACACTGTTGCTGCTGCCCCTGGAGTGAACTCCCTCCACCTCCCGTTGGAGCTAGAGTCCACTACCAGCGCACTCAAGCTCTCGCTTTCCGGTCTGGTTGACTGTGGTGCCACCTCTGATTTCATCGACACAAACTATGTCACTAGGAATGGCATTCCAGTCCGCACTCTGGCGCAACCGATTCCGGTCTTCAACGTCGATGGCACTCCAAATGATGCTGGCTCTATCAACCAGATCGCGGACTTGGTCCTACGCTACAAAGGCCATTCTGAGCGTGTTCAACTCGCCGTCACTCATCTTGGTAAACAAGACCTCATCCTGGGGTACTCCTGGCTGCGTAAGCACAACCCAGAGATCGATTGGGAAACCAAGGAGGTCAAGATGACACGGTGCCCCTGTGGTTGCTCCACCTGCCGCGAGGAAGAACGCGTTGAACGGACTGAGCTGCGGCGACTCCGGTTACTCCAGAAACGGCTCCGCTCCGGCCCGTTCCCCTCGATCTGCGCCATGGACCTCTCTGGGCCTGACGACGGAGACAATTCCGTCTCCGGTGATGACTCCGGCCTGCCTGATCTGATGCTGGACTCCGATGACGAGGATGACGATGGCCAGCTCGAAGATGGTGACCGCATCTTCTACACGTCCTTCCGTCCCGCAGAAGAGATACGCGCTGGCAGTACTGTCTCGCAGCGCCTGGCCGAAGCCTTTGCCAGGAACTCCGCCCCTCCGCCCTCTGACATCCCGGACTGGGCTAAGGAGTTCCAGGACGTCTTCAACAAGGAGTCCTTCGACACACTACCGGAGCGGAGGACCTGGGACCACGCCATCGAACTCGTCCCCGACGCTAAGCCCACCAACTGCAAGGTGTACCCCATCTCGCCCCTTGAGCAACGCGAGCTCGACGCGTTCATCGAGGAAGGGCTATCCACGGGACGGATTCGCCCCTCCAAGTCTCCGATGGCGTCTCCAGTCTTCTTTGTCAAAAAGAAGGACGGCGGACTCCGCTTCGTCCAGGACTACCGTGCTCTCAACGCAATGACTGTCAAAAACCGGTACCCCCTTCCGCTGATCAACGACCTCATCAACCGGCTCAAAGGTGCTCGTTACTTCACCAAACTCGACGTCCGTTGGGGCTTCAACAACGTCCGGATCAAGGAAGGTGACGAGTGGAAAGCGGCTTTCCGGACTAACCGAGGCCTGTTCGAGCCCTTGGTGATGTATTTCGGCCTGACAAACTCTCCCTGACGTTCCAAACGATGATGAATGACATTTTCCAGGACCTCATCCTCTCCGGAGACGTCATGATCTACCTTGACGACATCCTGATCGCCCATTCCGACCTCCGGAAACACCGGCAGATCGTTCAGGAGGTCTTGCGGCGACTCCGAGAGCACAAGTTGTACCTCCGAGCGGAGAAGTGCGACTTTGAAAAATCGTCAATCGAGTACCTCGGAGTCATCATCTCCCACAACCACGTCGAAATGGACCCCGTCAAGGTCGCAGGTGTCTCCGCTTGGCCGACTCCGGAGAACAAGAAGGACATTCAGCAGTTCCTTGGGTTCGCTAATTTCTACCGCAGGTTCATTCGGGACTTCTCAGCCCTCGCGCGACCGCTCTTCGTGCTCACCAAGAAGGACCAGAAGTGGACCTGGGGCGACGCAGAGGCCTCCGCGTTCCAGGCAATTAAGGACGCGGTCACCTCGGAACCGGTTTTGGCGATTCCGGACGACACACGGCCTTTCCGACTCGAGGCTGACAGCTCTGATTATGCGACGGGGGCGGTTCTTTCACAATCCGCCCCGGACGGGAAGTGGCACCCTGTAGCATTCTATTCCAAAAGCTTAAATGATGTCCAGCGCAACTACGAAATCCACGACAAGGAGATGCTCGCGATCATCCGCGCACTCGAGGAGTATAGACACTTCCTCGAGGGTGCCGCGCATCCCATCGAGATTTGGACTGACCATAAGAATTTGGAGTACTTCAGGAAGACGCAGCACCTCAACCGGAGACAGGCCCGCTGGTCCCTCTACCTCTCCCGGTTTGACTTCACGCTGCACCACAAGCCCGGTCGCGACATGGGCCGGCCTGACGCCCTCTCTCGGAGACCCGACCACGGAATCGATTCCGACAACTCCGGCGTCGTCCTTCTGCGTCCCGAACTCTTCCACGTCCGCGCACTCGAGGGCGTTTCCGTTCCGGTCCCGGTTCCGAACTCCTTCGCGACATTCGCGATGCCCTCTCTGGTGAGCCTGACCTGGAAGAGCCCGTCGCACTAGCGGCCCGGCAACTCCTTAAAGTCCAAGGTCAAGCTCGAGGCCCCCGCTCCTCACGTTCTGACGAGTGGGCCGTCTCCGGCGGTCTTCTCCACTTCCGAGGGAAGATCGTTGTACCAAAGGACAAGGACCTCCGGAGACGCATCATCGAGCTCTGCCATGACACTCGAGTCGCCGGACACGCAGGTCGCTTCAAGACCTTGGAGTTGGTCTCTCGGAACTACTGGTGGCCCCAGATGTCTCGCCATATCGGCCGGTATGTCGCGACCTGTGACCTGTGCTGTCGCACCAAGGCACTCCGGAGACTTCCCCACGGAGAGCTGCACCCGACGGAAACGCCCCCAGAGCGTTGGCACACCGTCTCCGTCGACTTCATCGTCGAGCTCCCTGAGGCCCATGGGTACGACGCGATCATGGTCGTCGTGGACACCCTCGGAAAGCGAGCCCACTTCTCGGAGTGCCACACCACGGTCGACGCAGTAGGAGCAGCTCGCCTCTACTACCGGAACGTCTGGTGGCACCATGGGACTCCGGAAAAGTACGTCTCCGACCACGGCTCGCAGTTCATCGCGGACTTCACCCGAGAACTATGGCGTCTAATCGGCATCAAGCCTGCCACGTCCACCGCGTACCACCCGCAGACGGATGGCCAGACAGAGCGCGTCAACCAGGAACTGGAACAGTACCTGCGGATCTTCACCAACTATCAGCAGGACGACTGGGACGAGCTGATTCCGGCCGCGGAGTTCGCTTACAACAACCACGTTCACTCCTCCACCCAACAAGTTCCTTTCATGACGGACACGGGACGACTCCCGCGCATGGGCTTTGAACCCGGAGTCTGTTCCGCCATAGAGTCAGTGAACGAGTTCCGCGACCGAATCGCCACTGGGGTTGCCGAAGCCAAGGCCGCGCTTACTAAGGCCAAGGAGGAGTACAAACGCTACTACGACCGGAGACGCACTCCGTCTCCGGAGTTTAAGGTTGGCGACCGTGTCTGGCTGGATGCTTCTGACATCAGGACGACTCGCCCCTCGGAGAAGTTCTCCCACCGCCGTCTGGGACCATTCAAGATAGTCGCGGAGATCAGCAAAGGTGCCTACAAACTCGACCTCCCTCCACGCTACTCGAAGCTCCACCCGGTCTTCCCCGTCGTCAAGCTCGAGCTCGCTCAAGACGACCCCTTTGATGGACGCCCTGGCTACGACCAGCCCCCTCCGGACCTCGAGGACGGAGTCCCGGAGTGGGAAGTAGACGAAATCTTGGACGCTAGGGTCAGGTATAGGCGGCTGAACTACTTCGTCAGGTGGAAAGGCTACGACGCGTCGCACGACCAGTGGGTCCGCTTCGACCGCGTCTTCGCCCCAGACAAAATTGCGGAGTTCTATCGTAGGTACCCCGGCAAACCACGGCACATCGCCTCCACGACCTTCGACACAATTCCTTTCCGATCTATGCGTCGGGGCGCCGCATTCAAAGGGGGGGGTGATGTCAGGGGAACCTCCCTTTCGGCCCGGAATCGACCCGATTCCGACTCCGGTGATCGCATCACCGCCATCAATCGCATCACCGCCCCCGCCTGGCGATCCCCCTGGGACCTGGCCTGCGACATGGCGCAGGCATACTGCACGGAGCAACGATCAACCTTGGCGCGTCAAGAGCGCAGTATATAGTTCAGCTACCTAGCAGGCGGACCCTTAGAGTTTCTTCTCTTTGGATCCTCCCCTGCTAGGACCTTGATCTCAGGCCTCCGGGGTTGCCCTTACAGGCACACACGTTGCGCCAGTTGGGATACCCGATTAAGGCCGCCCTTGATATATTGGCAGGGCCGCTCAAAAGGGCCTCGACACATGCTGCAAGTTGTTAGGGCGTCTGTGATGCTGCTAACGAGGAGTCTACCGTCATAGTTGGGCATTGTTGTCCTGTTGCCAAAAAATATCCGTTGAGACGAGATTCACTGGTAAGAGAAGCTATGACCACTCCGCATTTATACCATGCGACGCGGACTTCGGGCCGCAGTAGGATTGACCAGTCTCTCCAAGACGACTATGCAGTGCCATCCAGCTGTCGGCCTTATCGATCTCTCTCCATGGGGTGCTCCATGAACCACAAGCCTTTGTTCTGCAGACGTCATGGTTGCCCCAAGATAAGGGAGAGTTCTGGATCAAACATCGTTGAAGCGAGGAGAAGAGAACATGTTTATATTGTCAACGAATCACTTCATGACAACCGTGAACAAGACTACTGGGGAAATGGGAAGCGCCAAACATCCCAAATGCCGGATAGATTCATTTTGGAGCGGTCATCCGCATCCCTTGAGCAGAGCAGCAGCATATGACGACACATGTTGCGCGGAGATTTTTGTCATTTATTTTCCCAGAGTCGTAACGGCTTCTCGGGAACGTCCAGTCCAGAATTGTGGGGCAGTTTTCGGTGCGCGGAATGAGGGAGTGAATGAAGTTGCATGGATGGGTAGCTGTCTCCAGTATGCAGGCTAAGAGCGGGGAGCAGCGGTTCAAAGGGGCATATCTGGGCTAGCGTAGGCGACGCTGGTTCTTTGGTTCTGCATTGAAAGAATGAGTCGAAAAGCTATGACGTTGGCCGCTGAACGCACCCCTGCTCCTCCCTCTCGCATTGGTAGGCCCTGTGATTATGCTGGAGGCAGCTGGACGTGAGTCGGACGATGACAAGCCGAGAGGATGCGAGAACGGCGTTGGCGAGTTGGTCCCAAGAGAGAACGGCATGAGAAGCTCCCGACCAGCAGCCGTAAAGCGGGTGGCGAGAGAGGGGGGGGCCGTGTCTGGAACAGAGGAATAAGCCCTTCCGCGTTAAAAAGAGAAGGAGAAGGGTCAGACTCACTGCAATGACGCGTGGCCCGCACCAAGTACCGCGTTTTGCTCCCTTCTCGACACCCTCCATCATTCCTCCACTCCTTTCGGCGAGTGCATTCGCATTTTCACCCTCTGGAGAGCCTTCGGACGCCAGCTTGAAGCCATTCTCGCGACACAGTAGTTGCCCTGAGTAAGCGCCTCAGTCAACAAGCAAAATTGGCGAGCGCAGATACGTGCCTTGTCAGCCAGCGGGACCTGAGCAACGTAGTCCGGATACCCTCCTCTTGGTCGACATTGGTGAACCAGGGTTAAATGAATGAGCGTATGATCACCAGGTGGTGGTCAAGAGGAAGAAGGAAAGATCTGCTGTGACGTTGCGAGAGGCGGCTATTCCCACTTTCCTTCTGCTCCCACTACGATTCTGAAGGCCCTTTAAGTCCCAGAACCCAAATGGACTCTACACTCTCAATGGAGACTCACGCCGTTGAGGACGACACCACACAACTGCGTCAGGAAGCAGACGAGATCGACAAAGCAATCACGCGCCTCAAAGCCGAGCTGGCCCGCCTCGAAGCCCAGCGCAAAACCATTCGGGGGAAGCTCTCCCGTGTCGTCTATCCCGTCAACAGCCTCCCTACCGAGGTGCTCTGCCACATATTCGCGGCGGCGGCATCGTCGTCCCCGCTGAAGGAGGTCACCGCTGTGCTCCTCAGCATTACCAGTGTCTGCCAGCGCTGGCGAGACGTTGCCATCTCCGAGCCAGAAATTTGGACCAGATTGTGCTACGTACTCGACAACCAGGATCGGGACCGCCTTTTTTACCGCTTCTTGGAGCGCAGCAACGGCTTGCCGATAACAATTGCTCTGGATGCACGCGACCATCTCTCGTTGCCACCGACCTTCTTCAGATCGTGTTCTCAGTGGAAGGAAGCCGATATATCCCTCCCCGGGGGATTTGTTTTCGACTTTCTTGCCATAGGATTCTCCCTGATCCTTCCCCATCTCGAAACGCTCACTCTAGTACTTCTGCCCAAAGACTGGGGGTCCGCATTGCAGCATCCCGTGTTCTCTAACGCACCGCGGCTCTGCGATATCTCCATCGCCTATCCAAACCTCCTTCTCCAGCTCGGTTTCCCTCTGCAACAGCTGCGCAAGTTAACTCTTCTGCAAGATATCTTGCTGCACGAGCTTCTCGCGCTGCTCCCGCATGTTCAGGCGCTCGAGCATTTGTCAATCTACTCCATCCTACGCGTGCGGGACGATATCTCCGGCGACAGGCACATCATGCAGTCCATGTCCACGTTGTCGCTTTGTGGGAAGGGCAGCAGTCTTATTCTGCCGCACGTATTCCTGCCGCGCTTAACAATGCTCAGTATCTCTACCTTTGAAGACATTGACGCAGAAGTACTCGTTCGCCCTGGCATCCTCCGCTCCTTGTCTAATCTGGCAACACTGGTGGTACACCTCACTTACTACAACGATCTGTCCTTCCTCGCGCTCTTGCGCGCCCCTGACATCAATATGTTAGCGGTCAAGCATCTGATTGTGACGTTGGCCAATATGTCCGCCCAGACCAGACAGGAGGTCGTCGCCGCCTTCTCCCGCCACGACTTCCTCCCCGACCTTGTGTCCTTGACGCTGTTCATTCCCTCCGCCGTCCCCTCCAGCACTATCCGCCCTTTCGTCGAGGGACTCGGCCAGCGGGTTGCGGACACGGTCGTTCCGCGCAGTGTCCCGTTCAGAAGGCTTGTTGTAGAGTCCCAGATTTCGCCGAATGCGATTTCCATCGATGATGCGCGGGAGCTGGGCGCTCTGCAGCAAAGATTGCAAGAAATGACATGATGGGTTTCACGCAAGAGTCGGCAAGATTATATCCTTAGAGGTGTAGAAGTGCGCGCAAGTGCTGCTGCAGCTGCATAGATACCTTTTTTGCCAAATTTACCAGTTGCCAGTCTCAACAAATTGTGCAATGTTAACTTATGAACAGCATTGAAGTTAATTTAATCCAGTCAGAATTTACAAATCCGCACGCATACTAATCACTCATCAACCCATTCCACGTCCTCCTGCCGCAGCCGCGCAGCTCCCCCCTCGTACATGAAATAGTTGGGACCAGAATGGATAACGGGCTCGGCTGGCAAGCCTCGGCCCGGCTTCACCCGCGCCTTGCTCCCTTTGCCCGACGACCCGCTGCGCCCAGGCATGCCGGGGACGCCACCGCTAATGACCGTAGTATTCATCCCGGGGAATCTGTAAGTCCCTCCCCCGGCGTTGTAGTATCCATTCCATCGGCCATAACTATCGCTGCCCGCCGCCCCCTGTCCCGGACGTCTGCTCCGCCCGGGCCGCCCCGGCACGCCGTCCGCAAAGAAGCTGCCGAGGTCGAAGTTGCCTCCTACGACTATGGCGCTCCCGGCGCCGCCAGTCCCGCCATTACCTCCTGTGTGCGCGCCAGGCAAACCTGGCAACCCCGTGCTCCCCCGCAGGGTGTAAGTGGTGCGGGTCCCACCGGCGCGCAGCAGGTCGTCGAGATTGATGACTCCGGCGTCGACCCCTGGGACCGGCGGTGGCGTCGGCGGGCGGTCGGCATTGGCTTTAGGCTGCGTCTCTTCCTGACAACAGTGAGCAAGCTTGCATAGCAGGCAACAACACACTTGGCATACCGCTCCTTGGGCTTGTGCTTGCTCGTCGTCTGAATGCTCAGTGCTGTCTTCAACGGTGCTGGCCGGTGTCTTGTGGTGAATCTGGGCCATGGGTGCTTTCGAGGAGTTGGAGAATAGCAGCAGGATTTGGCCCGCATTATATAGAGATAGAAGCGGCCGCGTTTCTTGTCCACAAACCAAAGTTGGCGATCAGCAGACGTAAACAAATGAAAAATGATACCCTTCGCTCCGAGTCCGCGCGGCGACCGTGCGGTACAGTGTACACGCTCGCCTGGCCCTGAGGTCTCACGCAGGATTTACTGTAAGTGACTAGTAAGCGCCGCACAAAGTGACAAATTGACGGACACAACTAGCAACGCTGCAATTGCTGCACCTGCATCAATTCGATTCAGTGCTGAGCTTTCGCATGCGACGCCGAAGCCACTTACTAGGCTAGTCTTCGGGACGGTCTTCTGCTTGACTTGAACCTGAGCTCGCTTCCCATGAGCTTCGTGGCTCGCCGAAATTCTTGCGCCGCGACAGATTAAGTATTAGCGCTGGAGTCGATCGCCATTTTCGCAGCGCGTGTCAGAAATTCGATGTATGGAGAGGAAAGAAAGGGTAGACACGCGGCTGGGGACTCAGGCTATAATCGAGCAAGCAACGCGTTCAGTAAAGGAACGGAAAAAGGAGCACTGAAAGCCCACACGCGCGGAGGATGAAAGTCGGCGACGAACACTGTGCGACGGGTTAGCCACGACGCGATCGTAAAAATGAACGAACCAGGTAAATGAATTGTAGGCAATACTAATAAGGAAGGAAGCAGAGATGGATAAGACAGCGTGGATGTCAAAAGGTAAGGTAGGTAGCAAGTACAATAGGTAAAAATTGAGTAGGTAATATGAGGTATGTAGCCACGAGGAAGAGTGCTCAGAACAGAGCAAGGGAGACGGCGACGGTAGAGTGAGGACGGGAGAGAAATGGGACATTAACAGATAAGAACACCCACACAGAAGCTGATTAGCACGATCAAGAGTGCCGCTGCCTAGAATCATCCCAGCTACCACGAGGATGGAATTGTAGCGGAAATCGTGCTTGAGGAGAAATCCGCAGGACGCGAGCTCATTGACAACTAGAAACACGGCCGCGCAGTCTTCAGCGAAACCAATTCGAAAGGGATACAAGGGGCCGTTGTCGACAGAAAGATATGACTTGAAGCTTTCCACACCGTTCTTCATCACCAGTGGGATGAATCTCCAGCTCTTCTTCTTCTCAGACCTGCCACCTCCAGTCCGACCAAATCTCCCTCGCCTCACCCGGCTTCACCCCAAACGCGACCGACGACAGGCATAGTCCCTCTATATCAATCACTTGGCTTTTTAGATGTCGGGAAGGACGTCTAGAACGACCAAGGCTGCATTTGGTCACTGCGAAAGCCAAGTAAGCACGAGCACAAATGTCGGATAACACACCTCTGTCCCGAGCCAGCGCCTATCTCTCCACCCCTGGATTCCGCCTCCTCGCGTCCCGTCTTCCCGCCTCTGTCGCACGCGCGCGCCTATTAGGCCAGGAACCTGGGTAAAAACTGGTCAGTATACAACATTAACGCGAGACGAATGCGCTCACCGTCATCCTTTCCAGCTCCGAGTCAACACCCATGGATTTGTCTCACAGAAGAAGGGTGAAGGCGCGATGATAGCCATCGTGGTGGTGGTCAGGAAGAGAAGGTAGTTTTGCTGTGACCTTGTTACTCAGGCACCGTTCCGACTACCTTCCGACGTCGACCAAGGTTGAGCACGATTCTGTTCAAGTTCATCATCGACACCAGTGCCCATGGAGGAGCATGATACTAGCAGCAGCGACCCGCTCAAGCAAAGCTTACCTCCAGAAACTCTCGATCCTTCAGACGTCATTCGGCTTCGGCAAGAGGCAGAAAACGTCGATAACACGATTCGCGCCCTTCAAACGCAGCTGCTCCAGCTCGAGGCGCGTCGTAGCGCCATACAAGACAGGCTTTCGGCCGTCATTTACCCCGTCAACACACTTCCCGCAGAAGTTCTTTGCCACACCTTCCAGGCATTGGTGGCTTCATCTATCCCGATTGAAGTCAACTCTGCGCTCCTCAGCATCACTGCAGTCTGTCAGCGGTGGCGCAGCGTTGCCATTGCGGACCCGCACCTTTGGACGACACTGTGCTATATCTTGCGAGCTCCGATTCGTGACTACCGCGACCCGCTGTTCTACTGTTTCCTGGAGCGCACCCAAGGGCTCCCAATCGTGGTCCACATTGACGAACGCGGGACCTCACAATGCTCACTTCCCTCAGTCTTGTTTGACTCCTCCCACCAATGGACAGAAGCCTACCTAACTGATGCGGATGCGGAATCGGATGGCACCACCTTCCGTACTTTCAGGCTTGGCTCTCTGGATACGGTGCTGAATCTTCCGTATCTTACCACCCTCACGCTTAATGTCGATATGTCCGCTGGGCATGACCACTCCCGGACATTCGGGAATGCCCCTCATCTCCGAGAGCTCACTATCAGCCACCTCCCCCTCGTCAGCCTCCTCGGGTTTCCGGTACACCAGCTGCGTAAGCTCACTCTGCTACGTAGCACATCATCCGGTGACACTCTCTATTTGCTTCCACGTCTCGTAGCCCTGGAGGAACTCACCCTCGACTCGCTTTTCCACAACCAACGTGGCGATCAACAGCCAATCGAGCTTCCATTGCTGACGACATTATCTCTCCTCGGGGATGAAAGCTGCGGGATAACGCGCTTCTTGATCTTACCACGTCTCACAACCCTCCGTCTCTCTACCTTCGACGAATACGATGGAAATATCTTGGTTCCAGACTGCCTCCGACGCTCCTCCGCCAACTTGGCCTCCTTGTCTCTTAAGCATGCGTATTACACAGACTTCGCCATACTCTTGCAGTCCCCCATAGTCAGCACCGCGCTTAAGAGTCTCACTGTCACCTCATTGAAGGCGACCCACCGCGAGGCCATGGCCCTCGCCACACTCCTTTCCCGCGCCGACTTCCTCCCGAGCCTCGAAAAACTCACATTTGTCGCCTCGGGGTCGCCCCCATATCTGCTTCTCTCGTTCTTGCGCGGTCTGCATCGGCGCGTTGCCCACTGGCAATCACTTTCCGGCAGTGCTCAACACGCAACGAACTTGAAACTGCGAAGCTTTCGGGTCCAGCTTCCGGAGGGAGTGTCCATGGAGGACATGCGCCAATTGCACAGGCTCCAGCAGACCCTGCACTCTTACCAGTCCGCCAGAGGAAGTACTGTAACGGACCGATTACCTCAGCACTTCGACCACAAATATATGTAGTTAACACTTGCCATATCACGGTGCTTATACCCGGCTGCTGTAGGACATGGTACACAATACTACTACTCCGGTACGCATTCACTTTACCTGCTCCAATGTTTGCTGCAGAGTGCGCAACTCTTGCAATTCCTCGTCGGACATTCCATCTGGCGACCTTTGCCACTCCACAATGAGCTTTTTAAGCTTGATCTTGTGCTGCTCCCCGCGCGAGACAGCATTGGCAAGGCGCGCGTTAACTCCCACCACGAATGGGCGAATAGAGCCAGAAATGGCAGGAGCGACAATGAGGGTTAAAGACTGGAGCTCGGGCAGAAATTCGGGGCTGGAAAACGCAGCAACAATGTTGTTTTGGGTTTCTTCCGACATGGGGACGACGGTGACGGTCAGATGGTGGAGCGGAAGCCTATTGGCGTCGGGAGAGAGCAAGAGCGCGGCTAGGGAGCGATCACGCTCATTCTTGAGGACAATTGTTATTGACACAAGATTGGTCAAGGAATGCAGGATTCCGGGCGCTGGGCGTGTGAAAACCGCTTTATCAAAGTTATTAAAGTCGGAGAGATGGAGCTTGGAGAGGCGGGGTACGTGCACGTGAGGCAAAATAACACTGCTGCCCTCCCCCAAGAGCGATAGTGTGGTCAAGAATGGTAGGTCAACTTGAAGTCTGTCGTCAACGTCATCCGAGTCATGATGAGTGTCGCTGGGTGGAATAGACCCAAGCGACAGGTCCTCTAACGCCGTCAGTTGCAGGAGCAGCACGCGAATGTCTTGACGCAGGCTGTGGTGCAGAATGGTAAGTTTGCGAACCTGGTGCAACGGAAATGCAAGCCGGGTAAGAAGGTGTGAGAAGTTGACAGACACTGTGCGGAGCTGCGGTGCATTCGAGAATGTCTGGTAGCGGTTCATAGTCCTGGATTCAGGTACCCAGAGCGAGAGAGTGACTTCTTCGAGATGGGGGAGGGCCAGCACAGCGGAATCGCCCAGGACGTCAAAATCGAGCGGGGAGGTGATGGGAAATGCTATTTTGGCGTCCTTCCACCGGGAACACGATTCAAAGAAGTTCGGTCGCCAGTCTAAGATACTCTTACTCCTTTCGTCCAGAGTAAAGCTGATCGGAAGCCCTCGGCTTCGTTGCAAGAAACGGCTGAAGAGCCTGTCCTCGCCTCCATGCTTGCCAGGAACATAACATAGTCGTGTCCAGAGAGCTGGATTCGCGATGGCAACGTTGTGCCAGTGTCGACACACAAGAATGATGCGCAACAGGAGCGAGTTAACCTTTTTGGGTTGAGTCAACGATGCTGCTGCCACGAATATGCGGCCAAGGACTTCAGGAGGGAGACTGTTGACGGGGTACACGACACCGGAAAGCTTGTCCCCGATGGCTTCGCGCCGCGCTTCGAGTTCGACCAGCTGGGATTTCAAGGTATGAATTGTCTTGTCGAGACTCTCCGCTTCTTGTCGCAGTTGGACGATGATTTCATGGGCATCCTCAGATTTTGAAGAGGGTTCAAGTGTCATGGATATCATATATGGATTCCCGACGAGTAAGTTCTATGAGAGAGGGTGGAAGTGGAGGTCAGCGAGTAAGTGCCAATGTCACACACTGAATCTCGACCACCCATCCAGTCGCCATCCCCGTCCCCTGCCTCTGTATCTCCCCTTTGCACCGACTGGGAGATGTGCGGACCATGTTCCATTGATCCCGCTGGCTTGCGAAGTACGTGTTGAGCTGGCCACCAGTTTTCAGTCGCTGACGCGCTTGTCAGACTCCAAGAGGACGGACAAGTGAGCCTTAGTGAGGCCTCGGTCTCTTGCCAAGGCCATGGGATTGTATATGCGGTGTGGATTTGGAGCTGGGATGTGTTGACCGACGGATTGGCGGAGGGGTAATGAGCAGGAGGATGAGCACGATGAGCAAACGGCTACATGGCATTCCTTGGTCGGCCTTACACCCGATCATTCTTCCTCCCAACCGCCACCGGGGCCCTATTATTGACACGCCAGCCTCTTTTGAAGACGACGAAGCCGTATCTGCAGCAGAAAATGGCACACTGTCTCTTATTAAGCCAGTTGCGCAACACCTTATGCTCTTTGCTGACACGTACCAGCTCGTTCCCTCGAAGAACCTGAACGTCGCAGCAAACACGGTGAAAACCACAGAAAACACGGTGAAAACCACAGAACGCAGGAATGAAGGAAGATCATTAAGGGTCATGCTAGACGACGAATAGATGGGGGCAGATACCGTCCAGGACGCGAATAACTTGAACATCGGACTACAGGATATGGTACTATCCGGTGTGTCTTTCCCGCCTACACCACAACTGACGAAACCGTACATTTCCCTCACAGAGCCGAATTTCGAATCTTGATATGGCTCTTCCTGCAAATATTTCCACAAATATTTCCGCCACCCTCTCTCACCATCTACCTCCTCAATATAGTCTAGCATTACAGGCAAGGACCGTCGCTTCTCCCATTGTGGTCATGCGACCAGTACTTTACCCCCTTACTTATTCATACATGTTTTCAAACCTCTTTCGCATTCTCGTTTCACCATGACACACCTCATGCTCTCCTACGACACAGATGTATGTAGGCATTCGGCAAATAATATACTAGTATGTGTATACGGACGCGATTCAGAGTAAAGCGGTCAAGCACATGAGTGACCCCAATGAAGAATGCGGAAGGGATGATATGGGGAAAGGTATGTAGGTGCTGATGGTATGGTTTTCGGATTGACTGTTTGAGGCTAGACATTATTTATGTCGGTATCGCCATACAGGACGAAGACCTTAGTCTCCGGAAGAAAGACGTGAAATTGAGCCGCATCGATAGCAGTTGCTTGATGGATCGACTATATGGCAGGTGGGGAAGACGCAAAACCATTGCAGCTATTGTCGGCATTTCGAGGATGAAGTGACGATAGGCAGGCCATAGGAGCGTATTCTTCCTTCTTTGCACCGTATGGGGTTCTTTCCGACTACTGGTGAATGCCAGCGGCGCGCGCAGATAAATGGGGGACTGGGGGCAATGAATGTGACGAGGAGAATGAAAACGAGCTCAGTAATGCGCTCCGAGATCGCTCACAAAGTCCGGCGGGTAAACGAATGGCGCAAGGGATTAGCGGGGAGAGTGATAGTTGGCACGTAATTAGGCTTAGACTGCGAGGAATGCGGCTTCGCTGCACCAGCAAACGTGGACGAGGAAATGATTCGAGGGGCTTGCGGCGGGTTATCAAGTGAGAGGTGCAATGGGTGATGAGGGCTAGATATGGGGGGAAGGTTCTGCTGGTGGTCTAGCAGCTATTTGCGTCGGTGTATGAGCGCCATTTCGGCCATATACATATGAGCAGCAACAATAGCATCCCGCGGGCTTGGAGTTGCAGCAGCAGATTAAGATTGACGTCAGGGAGAGGGAAAGGTCGTGGTGAGGCCAATGAAGCACAACGCAGACGAAGCTGGTGCCGCGCTTGGTATTGTCTGCGAGAAATGATCATAAGCATGAAGCCTGGGGAAATAGACCAAAAACGCACCTTCGATTTTCTCAACCCCGCCAGTGATCTTCGCGGGCCCATATTTGCTCCCACAACGTATGAAGCCTGAGGAACCAGTGGATGCGGAGGACAACGGTCGACAGAATTTTTACCCTGCGAGAGGAAATGTGAGATGAGTATGTACGCTCGCGGAAGGAGCAGTCTGTTGAAACATACCTTTCATGGTGTAGGAAACAGCGCGCAGTACAGTCGGACTGCCCCAAACTAACGCCCTTCATCCTCGCTTCCCGCTTTCCCTTCGTCCTGCGGACCGCATAATGGGGTTCGAGGTCCGGCAACTGTAGACTTTGAGGGCATTGTCGTGTGCAATGGGAGAAGGAAGAGCCAATGGCCATGGGGGCGGCGTGTGGGTCCAGAACACACGGAGGAAGAGAAGGGAAAGATTCACTTTGCTTTTTGAGCCAGCAGATGGTCAAGGGCATCTTGTACCCTCAGAGTTTACGGATAAAAAGAAGAGCAGGCCTCGTCGTTGGACAAGACGAGAAGGCTGCCCAATGACTTTCCTTAGCGAAAGCCATGACCGACTAGGAAACTCACCACTAGTTCCACGCTGTTGCTTCCCCTTCAGCCAAACTCCTTGGTCCCCGTATCCTTGCTTTCCTCCCAAACCATCAAGCTGTCCCTTCATCCGCATACTGCCTGGTGGTGGTTTTGACATCGAGTCGGACTGCGGCTATAAAGGTGAAGTAAGATATAGATATAAGCTGACTTGCAGGCTACGAACCGTGTCAAGTGATTGCTGTCCGAGTAGCTTCACCCTTGAGCGTTGCGTCGGATGATAATGATCAGAGTGGTTGGTCAAGAGCGCAATTGTGACTTCGACCTCTGACACTGTTACTCGACAACTTCCACGACAATTCTTTGCACGCGTCCAGCGTTCAACGTGTTGGTTATTCTTATTGCCACTGGTGGCTGCGCAAACTCTCTAGCTTTCCATGTCTACCAGCAACTCCTCTCGAATTGCCAGAAGCACATCCTACCTGTCTTCCCTCCGCCAACTATCTCGAAACAATTTGCCACCTCCACCCGAGCTTGGCCACGACCTCGATGGCTTCTCTCTCGAACTAAGTGCCTGCGACGACGAAATAACACGCCTCAAAGATCAACTCGCGGACGCTAAACTCCTCCACAAACGATTGAAGGAAATCCAGGACGCCGCAAAGAGTTTGCGGTCTCCCATTCGTCGATTGCCCACCGAAATCCTCGTAATAATCTTCAACCACGTCTGGACCGCCTTTGCGAACTCGGAATCCGGCCCGTCATCCGACCGTCCATGGAGTCATAGTCGGTTCCCAAACTGTTCATTCGATTTGTTCAATGCGGCTTGCATTTGCCCCGCTTCTCGCCATGTCGGAAGTCTGTAAAGCCTGGAATGTCATCATTATGGGCACTCCTGAGCTATGGACAAAGCTATACGTCAGTAGCGCTGCATGGAATGAATATAGCAACGAACCCAATGGCCCGGGGAATGCGACACGGCTGCTAGAATTCGCGCTGATGCGTTCCCGCAATTTGCCGCTTTGTGTTCTCCTCGAGAGTTCACGCCGGGAGGAGGAGGAGGAGGATTCGGAATTTATGAAGAGAGGTGCCCTCACTATACTCGGTGCTACTTGTCACCGTTGGAAAACCGCAACCCTCCGCTGCCCTTTGCGCAAAATTTTGGATACTGGGCTTGAAGCAAACATGCAATGTCTAGAGGAGCTCTATATTGTGGAAGCGAATGAATGGGATAACTGGGGAAGCGAAACCTTGGCTTCTTTTCGGAATGCTCCCCGGTTGCGGGTGGTGACATGCGACGGCGGCGGCATGTCGCTGGCTGAATTACCACTCGAACGATTAGACATGGTCGTCTTCGAACATGTTTTCCCGGAGGATATCACATTTCCTCTCCACTGTCTGTCGCGGGTGTCCAGCTCTGTTCACTTTGACATGAGCTACATCGTATTCGGGAGCGCGCCTCCTACACTGCCGAAGCTAGTCACGTCCGACCTTCATTTCTCGTGCGATATCAAAACATTCTCTATTGGTTTTGACAACGAGTACAAGCTCGACCTCAAGGACATGGAATTCTACCAGACGCTTATTACCACACTACTTTCCCTCGTAACATTCCCGTCGCTCGAGACCTTCCGCCTGGTGTTCTCTCACTACCCAGTACAATCGCTGCCATGGCCCAACGTAGCATTCCTCGAACTGGCTCAGCGATCTCATTTCGACATGCATCTCCAAACGCTCGATGTTGAAGAAGCACTTCTGACCAGTGCAGAGCTGTTATCCGCATTAACGGTACTTCACAACCTTCGCAGACTGATCTTTTCCGACTCCAAAAAATCGTCCTCAAAAAATGCCACGGCTCTTACCAATGATCTGCTCGGCAGTCTGGCGCACACCGTCTCCCAAGAGGGCTCTGGCAGCACAACGCGCCTCACCCACTCACTCGTCCCCCACCTGCACACGTTCAGCTGCACCACTCAGCTCTCATTCGACCACAAAAAGTTCCTCCAGTTCGTTAAATCTCGAAGCAGTCCAGCGGAGGCGAAACTTTTTGGAGTACAGCTTTGGTGGTTGCATCGCGCAGATGGCTCGCAGCCGCGTCTCGAACGCAAGGTCGAATCTGGGCTGCGGCAGCTGCATCGCCAGCACAAAATCACTTTCTTCATCGAGCAAAACACGAAGAGACCAAGCGCCTGATAATTAAAGAGTACTTGCGTAACAAGCAAAACATCACTTTTCCTTGGTACCCTTACTGTAATTCAGACACTCCCAATTGGTGGATGAGTACAAAACCAAATAGTGGCGATCGCGAGGGAGTCTCCCTCAGAACATTGAGGGCATTCCTGTCATTCTACGTAACGAGTATGTAGTAAACGCTCAACATTCGAGAAGTCCTTATTACCAGCGCAGAGCTGCTATCCGCACTGTCGGTACTTCATAACCTTCAGACGTTGATCTTTTCCGACTCCCTCATCATTACGCCCAATCTTCGTCTCCAACTGAGACAATTCTCACCGACGAACTGCTCGTCAGTCTGGGACAAACACAGTCTGTCCGAGGGGACTGCAGCCATGCACCATGGCTCACACACACGCTCGTCCCTCACTTGCATACATTCAGTTGCTTCAGTCAGCTTTCATTCCACCACGAAAACTTCTTCCAGTTCGTTAAATCTCGAAGCAGTCCAGCCGAGGAGAAGCCCTTCGCAGTCCAGCTTTCGTGGCTTCCTCGCGCAGATGGCTCTCATCCGCGTTTTGAGCGCAAGGTAGAATCCGAGTTGTGGCAGCTGCACCACCAGCACCAAATAAACTTGTCTATCAAGCAAGAGGACTAAGAAAGTGATGGACCTGATACTGTATGACTCCCTTAGTACTACCTGAATTGATACTATTTGTCTCATTACGGAGTACTGTGTGTTTTGAGTCGAAAGTACTATCAAGACGAAGGAATTCGTGTAACAAGTATGTACGGCGCCATCAAGATGACGACGAAATGGAAAGAAATCCGATAAACGAGGAAAATACCCTTGCCGAGCAGGATATATACGAATCAGGAAAAACGGAAGAAGAAAAGAAGGCCCGGGCGCCCACTGGCAGGTCTGCAGCACCATTCCGGGATGAAACTAGTCATCCACCGCCTTTTGTCTGCCAATCGCTGCAACCCAGTTGTCCACTCGCGCCCCGCAATTCAAGCCCACGACCAGCAGGTTCCGCAATGTCGCATTCGGCCCGCGGCAGATATGCCCGCACGAGAAAGACAACGTCTATTCCGTGTCCATGCCCAAGTTCTGGCAATGAAGGACATTTGGGCCCGCATATGGTCGAAACAGGAATTGGGATTACACCATAGAGTGACTGGCGGCCACAAGATATACTCCATCAAGCCCCAGCGCCATCTCGCGAGGAACTTGGGTCCACTTTACTTCGAAGCGGCGAGCCCAGAAAAAGCGCTCGACGATGGCCTTCCCGTCCGCAATTCGAGGACGAAACAAATATTTCCGGAGTAGAGAAGAGTCCTTCAGCAGGAGATACGGTCGATGGAGTTGTATATGGGGCGTATGTGGACATGCAAAATCGCTTTGCTGATGCGTGACAGTCACGGGCGTGACTCGAGAGGAAAAGACCAGCGAAGAGGACATTGTCTAGCGATTTCGATGGTGAGGGCGGTTGAGATGGTATCAACGTGTGGCGGGGAGTATATAGGAGGTGTCGAAGACAAGAAATAACCCGTTCACGTGCACGTCCAAAGGTTTTTGAGTGTAGTTTTCTCCATTCTCGAGATTTGTTGCAAGTTTCGATAGGGATGCTGAGGCGGATGTGGGGATAGATAGTGGTGACAGGGTGGAAGCTATGGAAGGGCGAACCCGCTGCAAACTTGTCAGCACATGGTACGGACAAAAGAATAAAGGCACCATTGTCATTCCGACCGTTGTAATGCAGGAGAAGCACCGAAAGTAAATGCGCTCAATGGGTGGATTTTGGTGCGGAATGCCCGGGCCAAATGCTGGAGGACGAGGCCAATTGGATTCCGCATCAGTTAATCGACCGCATATGCGGGGAGAGTCATGGAGACACAAATACTCTCTCTGTTGTAGGTCCGCTTGTACGACTCGTTTGTAACGGCAGTGAATGACAGCGAGGGATGCGAAGAAGGAGCTCCCCAGACGCCGCTGCCCGACTGGTGAAACGCGTCATTCATGAAGGGGCAAGTATGAAGGAACCACGCACCGTGATAACCCAGTTCCAAGCCCTCGTTATTCCACGTTGTTGGATAAGTCAACCCGACGCAAGCGACAGCCGCCAAACTAAGAAAACTGGTTAGTAAGGCGAGGAAAGAAGCTGCTGGAGCGCACAATTATTCGGGTTCCGGCCACCCAACCCGACAGCTGATTTCAGCCCATCTTCGCGATCGTGGATAGAACAGAAAGCCGCTGTAGCGTGTTGGCCAGAATGCCGAGGGTGAACGTACGGGGCGGCCTTTTCATCCGCCCTGCTGCCTTCTCTCTGTCTGAAGCAGCTTATTTCTTGGTGTCCATATTGCGGTAAGCCGTTGCGCGAGAGTGGCAGCGGGTGATGAGAATGAGGTGTGGGGGAAGGTCTGCTGGTGGGCTGGCAGCTATTTGTGTCGGTGTAGGGGCGCCATTTCGGCAATAAACATATGAGCAGCAACGATAGCATCCCGCGGCCTTGGAGTTGCGGCGGCGGATAACGATTGACATCAGGGTGAGGGAAAGGCCGTGGTGAGGCCAATGCAGACGAAGCAGGTGCCGCGCTTGGCATTGTCTACGAGAAATAAGCTTCGAGTCCCAGGAAATAAGGCCAAGAACGCACCCTCAATCTTCTCAGCTCCGCCAGTGATCTTCGCGGGCCTATATTTGCTTCCACAGCGCATCAAACCCGGGGAGTCAGTGAATGTGGAGGACAACGGTTTGCCTTGCGAGGGGAAATGTGAGATGGGCACTCTTGCGGAAGGAGCAGCCTGTTGAAACACACCTTTCATAGTGCAGGAAACAGCGCAGCATAGTCTGACCGCCCCAGACTAACGCCCTTCATCCCCTCCCTCTGTCCCGTCCTACCCGTTCCGCCTTCCCTTCATCCTGCCTACGATATTATCGAGTTCGAAGTCCAGCCCACGCCGAGGTTAAGGGCCCTGTCGTGTGCAATGGGAGAAGGAAGAGCCTCGGGGTTGTCGGTCCGGACGACATGGAGGAAGAGAAGGGAGAGATTCGCTTTCCTTTTTGGGCCAGCGGATGGTTGTTTTTGATCACGTGTACGAACTCTGCCAAAAGCGATTCAATGGCGCCACGACGCTGAACAGCATGCAAATCTATCAAGACGAACGAGCCATCTCGCTAGTGAATCGCCCAACCCGCAACTAAAGCTCTTTCTCATCTTCAAGTAGGAATCAGCCTATTGTCAATGGCAACTCCCGTATGGCTCTTTTCCGCAACAGACTCCGAGTTTTACTAGTACCCCGTCATCCTTTCTTTCCTTCATTTGCCCCATGTCCTTGGCCCTAAGTAGGGGAACTTGCATCATCTTCTCAGCCTCCCGCGATCAGATCAAGCTCTACAGCATCTACTTTCTTCGGGAAGATGGCATCCCGCGCCACTGTCTCTATATGCCAGTCAACGACCATTATCAGGCTCCGACCTACAGTATATATAACTCATGGCACATCCACCCATTCATACCTGCCTCCACGGCGCCGAAATGTCAATGTCGCCGTCCCCCCTTACATCCCACAATCGCTGATGCGCCTGGACAGCGCGTCACGGAGCGCCCGCCTCAGAAATGCGATGACGGCGCACTACCCGCTGCGCGAGGTCTGCCGCGCCTGGAACACGGTGGTCCTCTCTAACGCGACGCTATGGGCCACCATTGTTGTTGATATGGAGTCAAGGGAGACTAGTACTCTGGCCAACTTCCAGACAATGCCGCTCACGCAAGCAGACATCCTCCGCCATCTCGCGCTCTCTAAGCAGCACTCGCTGCGGGTTGTCATCTGGGGCAACGATGGCCAAGAGGACACCCGCAATGCGCAGTTCATCGCTTTGAGCAACACGCTGTTTGCCCATTCGGCCCGGTTTGCCGCGTTGGATCTCGTCAGGGTGGGGAAGATGGAGGACATGAACCTCCCGAGCGACCTGTCGCGGCTGGCGTCTCTGTCCTGTGTGCAGATGTTCCGGGGCTTGCGCGACGAAGTCCACTTTCTGGCTGCGCTTAAGAGCGCCCCATTACGCCGCCTCAGCATCGCACTGGTTGCAGACGCGGAGCTACAAGCAATCCTGGACAGCATTGACTGGACTGGGCTGCGATTTCTTGCATGGCATATTAGTTGTTCACTGGTCCGCTACCTCAGGCTCGCTGGCAGACTCAAAGCGGGAGAGCGGGACCATGCGGCCCGGGGCCTCCGGGGCCTCATGCTCGATGGCAAGCACGACAATTGGTCGTGCGTGCTGCTGTCGTTGCCGCTCCCGTCACTCGAGCTGCTCGCCATCCAGAGTAACTGCAGGATACCACTGGTGTGGCTGCCCCACATTGCCGCCCGGCTGATCCGCCACTACACTCGCGTCACCACGCTGGCCCTCCACTACATCGCCGACGTATCGCCCACCGGCCTCGAGTGCATCCTTGCCAACCTCCCTGGCCTGCGCGTGCTCGACATCAAGGAGTCGTTCCACCCGTTCCCCGTGGAGGGCCTCCATCTGCTTGGCCAGTTGATGAGCCTGGTCCCGCGCCTAAAGCGCAGCACCGCCCCCACCGAGCTGGTTTTCTCCCGGGTCGAGCGGATCACATACGAGCTTGATAATCCGCCGCCGTCGCCGGCTGCAGCATCCCACATCCAGATGCTCGTCAACACGATACGTTTCCTCGTTACGTACTGGAGCCACGTGCCCGCGGCCGAGTCTGTTGCAGGGAGGACATTTGTTGTCCGCGGGCGTGAACTGCGCAAGCAAGTTGCGAAGCATCCGATCTTTGTGCAACAGCACCGTCGGTGGGCGGAGCTACGGCTGGTGGTGGACGCCGGGTTCCCGTGAACGAACTCAGATTCAAGGGTGGATGGAAGTGTTCACAGTGGACGTGAATTCCAGGACGAGAGATATGAACCAAGTTGTTATCATTTCTCTACAGAATACAATGTTAATCCCAGATCACGACGAACTTGACGCAACTAAGCATGTAATCGGCTCCAAACTATAGTATGTTAGGGCCAAAGATGACAGCCTGGAGCACTGCAGCCGAGGCGGAAGACCCACGGCCAGCGCACAGATGAAGCAGCATACCCGTCAGCCCGTCACGGACAACGGGGTCGTGCAAATGGTCTCGCAAGAAGGCGACTTGCATTGTCTTGATTTCATCAAACCTATCCAAACGTGGAGATTCAGGAAAACAAGCCCTACGGGCCAAAGAACGGACATACATGGCGGTAAAATTGGAGAAGACTTCATGGACAATGTTGTCGACCGACATTTGGGAACGTATCGACTCAAGCGCACGGGCTTTAATGGTCTCGAGGCCATGCTAATGCTCAGGTTTCAGCAAATTGAAGAGCAGGCAAACGAGAGGCTCACCTTATCTGCGAGCTTGTACATAGATTTTGGGGAACATTCCGGAGCACCCTCTTCTCTTTGGACAGCTGGAGTTTGGCGTATACCTGCCTTGATCTTGCGGAAGTGGATTTGCCCGGTGTAAAGATAGTAGAGCAACGCTTTCCACCTTGACAAATGTTTGTTTGAGCAGACAGAAAATGTTGACTCAAAGCTACGCACGTATTATACGCATGGCCTTTGATTACGATGCGATAACCACGACGGCCTGGGGTATTTTGGATATCTAGCTGAGTCGATAGCGTGCTTGTTCCCGCTAAGGGTTCTGGCTCCGAGTCTGGCTCTGCCGCGGCGGAGGCGTCTAAAACAAAGTCAGGCGAGCAAGAGTCAGGAAATTGCATGCAGACAAACCTGCTTTGTCGTCAACTCTAATATCGCCTTCCACCTCCTCGTCGTTGTCCAGGTCGCTGTCGGACATGTAATCATACTCCTCGAACGCGACCGGAGGCGGATTGTCGGTAGCTATATCCGTCTGGCTCGACTCGGCGAAACCGCTAAGCAAGTGGTCAAGGTCTGCAGACAAGCACGAAAGAGGTCAGCGCTGGATTTCTGCGATTAATATTGCATGAAAACACACCTTCGTGGAATTGCTTTGACGTTCCGCGCAGAAGCTTGAGGTTGCCGTAGAGCGGGCGGGGATGGTAGACGTGTCCGTTCCCAACACGAGAGTAGAGCCAAAACTTGACATCTATGAGGTCCCCGCCGTCGATGGTGTCGACAAGGCAAGCGCGAATGCGGGCAGGAAGCGGCTCTGCAGAGAACGGGAGGCGGGTCTCGATGGTAAGAGGATGAGAAGGGATGAAAGCGTTGGCTGCTTCGAAGCCAATGGTAATTTTCAAGACCGGTAAGGTTGGTCCTAGTAGCTGTTTCCTAAACCTCTTTTGCGGACGACGGGACCATGCGCCGATAGACCATCCGGGAGTGACGGGAGGCAGCGAGGGGTCGAGCGGCAGTGTCAGCGAAAGCAATTCGTCATGCAGCACCTCGACCAAGCCCGCTGAGGACACAGCACACGATACGCGCCCATACTAGTACTTGGCACTTGCGAGCAAGTGCGGGTCGAAGTAGACTGTGACTTTGCCATTGGAGCACTTCCAGGCAAAGCGCCAGCCCCAGCCGCACACGTCCGTGGTGCCAGTTAGAGAGAAGTTTGGGGAGAAGCTGATTTCGAAGGAGGATTGCACGCCTTCCGGTTGTCCAAGTGTCGGGAGAGATTCTGACGAGGGCCATAAGTCGATAAGACAAGGGAGTTTTCGTGAGCACTCACCTCGTGTATGCCTCGTGTCCGTTTTCTTCGATCTTTTACTGGGCTAAAATACCTTCGACAAGCATGATGGTGAAGACTTCAAGCGTGAAGCGCGTGACGTCACACACGACTTGCTCCTTCATCTTCTCCACTGCGACACAGAATGCCCACTCTCGCTCCCTCTGTTTCGAAGCAACTGTCCCAACAACCGTGCCCGCCGTCGGCGTGTGTGCAAGGATAGGTTATAGAGACCCAAAGTCTGTATCCACTTTTGTGTTTGGCAGTTTTTTTGACTCATTCCGCGTTAGCTGCGTGTTGACTACACCGCAACACTCGCGCGCGCTTGTCCTAGGCTGCAATAAAAGGAGCTCTCCGCTATCAAATAGCTGTGGATTTAATTGGGTGGAGGTGCGTAACCTGGTCTTGTTCTCCCATTTTCCCATATTCATGCAGCTCGCTTTCCAGACCACGGACATCCGCGCTTCGCTTTCCGCTCCTGCGCGAACAGAACCTACTATAGCAATCTCCGCGTAGATGGTGGATCTGTGCACCATACGACATCGAGCTCTGTCACTTTTGTGGCAGGGCGAAAGACCCACAACTGCGATTTAGCCAGCTCTCTAGCTTTACCCCACCCGTTGGCCGCGGACGCTTGAGCTCATTACGATGGATGACACCTTACAGAGTTCGTGTCCCGTTTCACTGCTCACGACCTCCACTTACGTGGACTTTAGGCTCGACTTTACCCATGCTCCCCCGCCAGCTCGTTCGGCTACTTCTCACCAGCGTTGACCTCGACAGTGTGATCGACTCAAACGACACAGCGCCTTCCTCGACGCCGTCTTCGGATACAATCTGCACTACTTCGCGAAGAAGGACACCCAAATATCTGTCGTCTTGAAACACGCCCTTCTCCTTGCTTTCACACAGACGACCCACCCACATCTTATTTCCGCCGACGATTGGATTCTAAGTTGTTCCTTCCCGCCCACCATTACCACAAGCGCCTTCGTTTTCGCCACCGGCCGGGGCGACCCCACCTCTCTGAATACAAGCTAAATTCCGCGCTATGGCCCAAGCGTTTCGCTGGTATGTCTCGTTTCCGCTTCTGCTACCGAGTGCTTACTGATAATGATGCATTTTCCAGTTCATTCCAGGGAACCATCCTTGATATTTCGCTTGTTACTATTCCCTCGCTAATAGACATCGCTTTTCAGCCTCACCCCTTCTTATTGACCTATCTGTGCCTTATCGTTTCGACAAGGGCAATTCTCCAAGATGGCCAGTGCGTCAAACGGCGAGAGGATACTTCAGTTATATGCTCACTCTCTTATAGGAACAATATCCCAACGCCGAATCTTTCATTCCAGGCGCTGACTCCTTCCTTTTGGTGTCCTCAATGCCGAAATGACAACCGGGATTCGGACGACGCGTTTGTGGGGGGCAGGCTCTCGCGTTGTCTTCATTATTGTGGATGAGACTGTTGCTTCGATACTTGCGTCGTTGGACATACTGTACCAACGATTTTGTTGAGGGCTTGATTTGGTGAGATTTATCATCGCTAGTGATAATATGGGCTCTGACGATGGTGGATAGACTTCAAGCGTTCTATTAATTTGCGATGTCGAAGGAGAGCTGACGACTAAAGAGACCGGATAGAGGCGAAATTTGGGGGACGCGTGTATAGTCAGTCTTCATACATAGCTGTGGTCATTGTGTGGTAGAAGCAAGGTAGAAGTGACCGTTTTCCAGCGTTTTCCACGATCACCCAGACATCAAACGCCAAGGGTCTTGGCATACGTATGTGACTTGTGGCTGACAACGGCCTTGGACGACACTCTTTCCCGACCCTCCACTCCTTTCAGCCCCTACCATGGGCCCCCTTCGCTTGGCGCTATTGCTCGCCCTTGTTTCACAACACGCGTTTGGAGACATCACCGTTTACCATGCCCAGCGGCCCATGACGACAGGCGTGAATAGTGCTGGCGTCCCCAGCCACACTGGCCTACCGGCCTACGATCCCACAACCCTCAACCCCCCGCCCATTCCCGCGGATGTCATGAAAACCATCCCGGTCAACCTCCTGGTGAGCTGCGCGGCTTTTCCCCGACGTTCGCTTGCTGAGCTCTTTTTGACGCCAGAACTCTGGAACGGTGGGGATGTCGATTAAGCAGAAGGGCTCGTTCATGGGGTTCAGTATCGAAATGTCGGTCACGAATCAAGTCTGTGCGTGTTCCGTTCCCTATTTTTACCGCTCGGGGCTGATCTCATTGACAGTGGGCAAAAACTCGAGTCTCATTCAAGTCCCCTTCCTCAACCTGATGGCTAACATCCAACAACGCGCCGGCTCTGTCATGGTCCGAGTGGGTGGAAACACGCAGGAGAGCGCGAAGCTGGTCGACAGCCTCCCCAACGGCCGCATCCTGATGAAAGATCTGCAAAACGTCACCGGCACAACACAAACTCCTCCCCTCGACTACACCACTGACATGCTCTACCTTATGCGCAATGTCTCCAGCTTCGTCAATGTCCATTGGTTCCTCGGTATCCCGTGGTTTGTCACCAAGCCATTCGACACCGCGATTGTCACTGCTTCAGACCTCATCCTCGGCGATTACCTGCTCGGTCTTCAGGCCAGCAACGAGCCGGACATGTATGTCCTCCACCAGCATCGACCGCAGAACTATGGCCCGTTCGACTACCTTGGCGAGTTCTCCGATTTCTTAGGCCAGGTTGCCGCCACCAACGCGGATCCCACTGGGCGTGCAACGAAAAATCTCATTGGGCCAAATATCGCTACATTCGCCTGGACGCTGGAGCAAGTTTGGGACACAGGCTTCGTCGACACCTACAACGCAAATTTAGCCTACCTGGCCGCCGAAAAGTATGTCGTTTTCCGTCCTTGTCGATCTGTCCTAATTTACTTCCGTAGATACCCTGACCAAAACTGCGAAGTAAGCACCGATCGTTGACCCTTTTTTGCTCGTCTCTAATTTACCTCCGAGGCCCGTTTCGGCGATCCCGCCAAGGGAGTCAAACCGCAAGAAGTTCTGCAGAACTACCTGATGCATAGTCGACACAAGGAGCTGCTGGGGCAATACCTCAACACCACTATGTATCTGCAGACCAAAAACAAGCCGTTCTTGATGTTCGAGACGAATACTGCTTCGTGTGGCGGTTTCCTTGGCATCTCGGACGCGTTTGTTTCCGCACTGTGGGGCATCGACTACGCGTTACAGATGGCCCATTCGAACTTCTCCGGCGCCATGTTCCACTTGGGTGGACAGAGTGTCTACTACAATGTTAGTCTCGCGAAATCGTATTTACCTAGCTGATTCTTTTCCAGCCCTTTACAGCTCCACCGACAAACGAGAGTTCTTTCCATGGATGGACCATTGGTCCGGTGCGTTATAGCCAACGAGTCGAAACTTTTGGCTGACTGACAAGATAGATTTACTACTCCGCTCTCATCATGGCAGAGGCTCTTGGCCCAAGCAACAACTCGCAAGTTCTCGATCTCCCTATCCAGGGACTTTCCGATTCCACTCCCGTATACGCCATCTACGAGAATGGTGTCCCCAAACGCGTCGCCATCGTCAACTACGTCAATGACCCCAGCCACACCAACGACATCAGTGTCGTCATATCGCTGGGCAACCAGGATGGAACGAAGACCACGCCTGCGAGCGTCAAAGTCAAATACCTCGCCGCTGCATCGGTTGTGCAGAAGGGCAACATCACCTGGGCGGGGCAGACGTTTGGCGGGAACTTTGAGAGTGATGGGCGGCCGATGGGGACGGAGGACATCAAGACGGTGACCTGCGACGGAAACGCCAAAACGTGCACGGTGGTGGTGCCTGCGCCGGGCTTTGCGCTGGTGTTTCTGTCGGACGACGCGATGACGGAGGATAAAGGCCTGCCGAGCAAGACGTTTGCGACGACGGCAAAGACCAAGTTTAGGAATACAGGTAAGTTCTCTCCCCTTTCTGCTTCTCGAATTCCGGTGTTGAGCTCCTTTGGCAGTGACGATCGACCCTGCCGTCTTGGCTACCTCAAACGGGAACAAGTTCTCTGACCACGAGCTGGCTGGGACGAGTAAGCCGCCAAGCGCGGCGCCGAGGACTGCGGGCGTGTCGATTGCGGTTGTCTCGATGTTCGTTGGCGCGGTTGTCGCTCTTCTCGGAAGGGCGCTGTAGACCTTAGTTGGAGCCTTGGAGGGATTACCTGAGGACACTTTGTGTCGACTTTGCGGCCAGCGACTTGATGTCGAGCGCGCTGGCCTTCTTCCTACGTATACCCCACGCACATTATACCTACGACGGACAAAGACCCGTTCATCGCTTTAATATGCTTTCGTTACAATTACAAGCCTTGGTTGGCCTTGGGATTCTTTTGTAAAAATATAGATCGTAAACTTGAAGAACCCGTCTTCCCTTGGTGATATCTACGTAAAGAATTTCGTGGAGTAATGGACGGGGGGTGAACAAAATGCAGAAGAGAGGGTATATTGTTTCGAATGGTAAACGTGTTTTTGACCTGCTCCATAGTCATTCCAACGAGCGAGAGAGCTAAAGCATGTTCAGCAAGTCGGGCAATGCTCAGGCTATTGCCAATGAAAACTTACACCACTTCTTTCAGCAACGATCCAGCAACTGCCAGATGTGTAAGTACGACGGGAATGATCCAAGTAATAGAGCACCTGGGATCGGTAGAAGCCAAGTAAGATGTCGCTTTATCGAAAATGGGAAACTCCCCGGAACGGAATGGACGCTGACTGCGGCGCTGTTGTCGATAATGGAACAAAAAGTGATTGCCCAACGTCGGATGGGATATGAGGTCTGGATCAAGGTCCCAGACTGATTGAAGGCGTTCGTGAAAAGTGACAACTCCGCGCTGGTCGGGCGAAAGCGAGCAAAAGTGTCGAGTAGGTTGCCATCATTGCTCCCAGGCCACAAAAGCACTCTCCTCGAGCTTCGAGAGCCCATCCAATCCACGAAAGCCGGCCAAATTCCCGCTGCGGCGCAGTTGCAGCTTCTTGACTTTTTCTATGGCTAAGTCGAGCCGCAAACGAAATGGTGTCCAATGACAGCCTTGCGGAGATCGACTCCGGATGACACTATGTGGCGTTGGAGGGTAAGGGTGTATGTTGAGGTCGGTATGGTCGATAGATAAGAGGTAAATGAGTCGTAACGCAAAACAAGGTAGAGGATGAAGGAATGCCGAGGTATCTCTCGAAACTAGCGCTTCTCCGCTCTATAACTGTGTCTTGTTCATGCTGCCCGTGATAGTCGAAATTGGGAGCGTTGAGCAGAAGCGGTAATTGGTACCAATAGCTAGGCCTTCCAGAGAGAGTGTGTGGATGTGCCCCTCCGACTCTATAACCACGCATTTACTATTAGCAAGCCGGAATGCAATGACACGGGCTCACACACCTTTATGGCCACAAGGAAGGAGTTACGAGTAGCAGTTATGGGTGTCGGCTTTGCGTCAATGGCTATCGTGTCGGAGAGCAAGATTGCTTTGGTAGCAGAAACACCGCTTGAAACACGACTATTCCTCATTGTCAGTTGCAGTGGTAGAGAGCGAGGAAGGACATACAGTCCGTAGTGCATGCATTCGAGCGATATTTGGGAGACATTTGAGGAGAAGAGTATGGCAAAAGGCCGCGAGAGAAATTTGACGTTGACGGGATTGAGTGAGTGAAACTCCAGCAGAGTGTTGCCTCAGATCCACCTGGGGACATGTTGTTTGGGGAGAATAGAACGGCACTCCGCAAATGGACTGAGATCGGGGATACGGTAAGAGATGATTCAGAACAGGATAGAGAGCGGGAGCACATACTTGTCATGCAACATTGCGCTTCCCATTGCCCTTTTGCTGTATTGCGCATCCATGACTATAGCATCCCATCCACAGCCGAGGTCATCTCATCTGCCAGCTTGTCCGACCTTCCAGGGCCAATTCCTCTCTCTTATCTTCGGGTGCTGTCGAGAGCAGCGATGACGAGCCGCTCCGAAGGGGCGAGGTGCGCAGAAAAGTTGTAGTTAGTGAAGGTGCAGGTCTGTCGTGCCGGGACTCGAATGGCGGCAGGAGGACGAGGTTGATCGCGCACACGTGATTGGCCCTCTTCTCTCTTCACCGAGTTTTCAGGCTAGAATCTTAGACGGGAGCACATATGTACTTGATTCGGAAGCTGAAGTACTAGTACTGGGACACAAACTAGAAGAATGACAAACACTCGAACAGAATTATCAAAATTTGCTGAGGTTGCGCATTGCGCGAAGACTACAAGAGGGTACTAGTAGACGAGACGGTGCATAGTATAATCTCATGCCTCCGATTATGCGAAGTCGCGACCAGAACCCGCTGACCTAAACCATCTACTATCGCGCGAAGAGTTGGCGAGGGCCCGCGGCCAGCGGCAGTGGGTGTTCCAAGGGTCAGCGATTCGAGACGTGGAAGGAAGTTGGTGCGGGAGAGGAAGATAGTGAGGGCCTCGTTCTCCCGGTGAGTCATTGGCAGTAGGGTGACTGTAAGATCCTCGAGAGCCTCACTAATGACCGGATTTTCAAGGAATAGACGGAACACCGGATAGGCTATGTTCGTGAGGGACAGAGAAGTTATGTTACCCGAGGAGCGCGAGAGACATTCCAGGATGGAATCCTCCCCCTTGTATCTAAGTTTGGAGATATGTAGACTGGCGAGGTGAGGGAGGAGTAAGTAAGTCATAAGCGCACATGAGTTCTCTCCAAGGAGACGCAATGTCGTCAAGAAAGGTAATTCGATTCGTCGAAAAGCAATATTGCTTCGGAAGTCGTTGAAGTTGCATCCATCGCCTAGCACGAGTTCCTCGAGAGCTACAAGCAAAGGAAGCAAGTGGGCGAGATTGGTTGACGTTGCACTACGAAGAAGAGTAAGTTTTCGGAGTTGGGGTAGCGGAAATGCGAGCGTGGAAAGCAAGGATGTGTAGCTGATGGCCAAATCTTGTAGACGTGGCGCGTTGGAAAACGTGTTATATGCATAATATTCAGCATAGGGGTCCACATCCAGGGTGAGCTGGGTAAGATGAGGCAAGTTTAGGATCGTCTTCAGTCCGAGTTTCAACGGGATGTCCCCGGTTACAGAGAGATGTGCTTCCCTCCATTGGCCACAGGACTCAAATAGCCTCTGATGAAGCCATCTTCCTTTGCGGTTATCAACGTAAACCACAATAGGGAGCCCGTGAGTGCGTGTCAAGAAATGGTCGAAGAGCACGTCCGCGTGGTAAGCACGATCACGCACTGGCAAGAGATAACAAGTTGTGGTCCAGAGATAGAAGTCGGCGAGCGCAATACTCCGCCATAGCTGGCAGACGGCAGTGATGCTGAGCAACATGGCCTTGACTCCTTCGGGTTTCGTCAAAGACACTGCAGTCTGGAAGATGTGGCAAAATATTTCGGCAGGAAGTGTGTGTATGGGATAGACAACGGTCGATAGCTTGTCCTGAATGACCTTTTTACGGATTTTAAGCTCGATTATGCGTGCTCTAAGTGCAGCGATCGTTGTGTCAATCGTTTCTGCTTCTTGTCGCAGAGCCATCCGGTCTTGAGCGTTGAGTGTTTGCGCATTATTCGTGTGCGGCGCCACATTGAAGCCACTACCGCTAGTCGCATTACGGGCCTGCATAGGTGCTGGTAGCGCTGAGTATCAAGAGGATCGAAGTGAATGAGCGCGAAGTGACAAGTCACACCAAATAATTTCTCTTCTTGACCACCACCATTATTCTCAGCACGTCCTTGCCCTTATGACTCCGTTCACCTCGCAGAGGCCGAGCTAGGACGTGGCTCTCAGTCTTTCCCGGGCAATAAGCCGCTCTAGAGACAGAAGGCGCAAGGGTTGATGAAAATACCCCCCGGTCCCCCCTCCCCGTCAATGCGGCCAACACTGCTGTGCTGTTTCGGTCTTATCTATTATCGCAAAGTGTGGCTTGAATCTGCCGTTTGGCTGGGTTGGCTGGAGCCCCAACACCGGTGCGCTCTCACAGCTTCTTGGCTCGCTTTACTGACTAGTTTTCTTAGCCTCGCGGCTGTGTTGACCAATTCAACGACATGGGATAACCACAAGCTTGAAACTGGGATATCATGGTGCGTGGTTTCTGTATCCTTGCTTCTGTACGAATGACGCCTTGCACCAGTCAAGCGGCGCTACAATGCTGCCTCTTTGGCACTCTCACTGCACCCGCCCTGATCATTTTTCACTGCTGCCACGACCATTTCTCGAAAGCAGACCTACGGCAGAGAATATTTGCGTCTCCGTGACTCCGTCCCCGCAAATGCGCCATCTATTGACCAATGCAGAACCCAATTGGCCTCGTCCTTCAGCATTTGCTCCACGTATTTCGCACCAAAATGCACCCAGTTAGCGCGTTTCCTTTAGGTGTCTCTTATATTACCACGGTGGGAATGGCGACGGTGACTGTCTTTTTTATTGTCCGTAGCATGTGCTGACGAGTTTGCAGCAGGTTCGCCCTTCCATCGCTCCCAGCCTGCCCCCACTATCTATCCCTACATCCGCCGCAGCATCCCTATCGACACTTGCGACAAATCTCGAGAATGGAGATACATCTACCCCCAAAACACTTATGCACATGAACGGGTTATTCCTTGTCTTCAGCACCTCCAATATACTCCCCGCCACATATTCATACCATCTCAACCGCCCTCACCATCGAAATGGCTAGGCAACGTCCTTTTCGCTGGTCTTTTCCTCTTGCGTCACATCCGTGACTGTCACGCGGTCAGCAAATCGATTTTGCATGTCCACATATGCACCATATACGACTCTATCGACCGTATCTTCTGCTGAAGGGCTCTTTGATACCCCCGAAATATTTGTTTCCTCCTCGAATTACGGACGGGAAGGCCATTGTCGAGCGCTTTTTCTGGGCTCGCCGCTTCTTAGTAAAGTCGACCCAAGTTCTTCGAGACGTGCCGCTGGAGCTTGATGGAGTATATCTTGTGGTCGCCAGTTACTCTCTGGTGTAATCTCAACTCCCGTTTCGACCATATGTGCGATTCAATGTCCTCCATTGCCAGAACTTGGGCGTGGACACGGAATAGACGTTGTCTTTCTCGTTCGGGCATATCTGGCTCGGGCCGAATGCGACATTGCGGAACCTGCTGGTTGTGGGCCTGAATTTCGGGGCGCGAGTGGACAGCTGGATTGCAGGAATTGGCAGACAAAAGGCGGTGGGTGACTAGTTTCATCCCGGAATGGTGCTGCAGACCTGCCAGGCGCCCGAGCCTCCTCTTCTTCCGTTTTTCCCTGCTTCGTATATATCCTGCTCGGCACGGGTCTTTTCCTCGTTTATCCGATTTCTTTGCATTTCCTCGTCATCTTAATGGCGCCGTACATACTTGTTACATGGATTCCCTTCGTATTGATAGTACTTTCGACTCAAAACACACAGTACTCCGTAATCAAACAAATAGTATCAATTTAGGTAGTACTAAGGGAGTCATACAGTATCAGGTTCATCACTTCCTCATACCTCTTGCTTAATAGACAAGTTTATTTGGTGCTGGTGGTGCAGCTGCCACAACTCGGATTCTACCTTGCGCTCAAAACGCGGATGAGAGCCATCTGCGCGAGGAAGCCACGAAAGCTGGACTGCGAAGGGCTTCTCCTCGGCTGGACTGCTTCGAGATTTAACGAACTGCAAGAAGTTTTCGTGGTCGAATGAAAGCTGACTGAAGCAACTGAATGTATGCAAGTGAGGGACGAGCGTGTGTGTGAGCCGTGATGCATGGCTGGAAGTCCCTTCGACAGACTGTGTTTGTCCCAGACTGACGAGCAGTTCGTTGGTGAGAATTGTCTCAGTTGGAGACGAAGATTCGGTCGTAATGATGAGGGAGTCGGAAAAGATCAATATCTGAAGGTTATGAAGTACCGACAGTGCGGATAGCAGCTCTGCGCTGGTGATAAGGACTTCTCGAATGTTGAGCGTTTGAAGATGGGCGTCGAAATGCGATCGCTTTGCAAGTTCCAGGAATGCTGTCCCGGGCCAGGGAAATGCATGGGTGGGGTAGTGAGAGAACACCACACGCAACGTGGTGAGTGCCGGCAGCGTTACAGAGGAGAACAGCTCAGCAATAATCGCACTATAGTGTGCTGGACTCCCGAGGTGCTCCTTGGCCTCGTTGTTTGAACCGACGGAGAAGGTCTTGACGTTGGATGAAAGATGAAGATCCGGACTCGGGAGGAGAGACGGGCGTCTGAAGGACCGGAGCGCGCCGAAGTCGAAATGCACCGAGCCGGAAAGTCTCGTGAGAGATTTAAGCGGAAGAACCAAGTCCTCATAAAAGTCATACTCGTAAACGAGCTCCTCCAATTGTTCGAGAGGGAGCTCATGCAAGGATACAGCCACCTCTTCGGAAATCACTACTCTCCGCAACCTTGACGCATCTTGAAAAGAAGCCAATGTCTTGCCTCCCCACGTTTCGTCTTCGGCGTCGGGATCCTCGTGAAGCTCGAGAATTTCCAAACACTGTATATGTCCGCGAACCCCACTATCCAAAATGTCGTTGACGGGGCAATCAAGAACGGCTGTCTTCCAGCGATTACTGGTAGCGCACAGCATGGAGAGTGCCCCACATTTCCGGTAGTGCTCCCATGTTCCCCAATTTTGACGCTGAATATGAACGCAAAGAGGCAGGCTTTGGGACCGCGCAAGACCATTTTTCAGCAGTTGTGTTGCTGAAATTTGTGCCTCCGGGTTTTTGACCCACGGGGAGCAGGTGACGTGTAACTCGGTCCACAGTCCAGGAGTGTTCATAACGATCGTGTTCCAAGCGAAACAGACTTGCGAGATGGTGAGCAGCGGGGCAAACGCAAGCAGCAGCAGGTCGAACAAGCGCGGAGAGATCGGGTCCGTGGGGCCATTGTTGGTAAATTCGGTCCAGACGTGGCCGAATATGATGACGAGGAGTTCGGTGGGCAAGCGCCGGACGGGAGATTGCAGACTTTTTGCTGTATCTCGGAGTGCCGTCAGCTGCCGATGGAGAGCTTCAAGCTCCGTGAGTTGTGCTTGAAGGCGCGTTATTTCGTCGTCGCAGGCGGTCAATTCGAGGGACATGCTGTCTAGTTCGTGTTCAAGCCCTGATGGAGGCGGCAGATTGTGTCGAGAGAGTTGGCGAAGGGAGAATAGGTAGTCTTGGTTCCCGGCATATCGAGAGGATATGCGGGCAGACATACCAAGAACTAGAAAGGGAGTCGTCAGGACAAGCTTTGAACGAAGGGCAGGAGACGCGCCTAACACGGTGTAAGTGGGTCAGTGCAAACGGCGGCCAAGCGTATAAGCGGAGTCACAGTAACTCTCTTCTCTCTTCTTCTCTTCACACACACCCACTAGATCTAGATGATCACCTTTGGTCCCATCCTCTCAACGTCGCTCCAGATTGTGGAGTCGCTCAGATTACAATGGGTAGATCCGGTGCGTCGTTGTCCAAGTTAATGCATGCATGAAGTTATAACTTACTTGCTCTCCGCCAAATGCAGTCCGTCTCGCTCAAGTAGTTTGAACCCCACCGTTTCCGACCACTACCACACAATCCGAGGGCAGAGGGGATAGCTTGATGGGCTTGAGAGCAGGCAAGGATAGAGGGACCAAGCAGGCTGATTGTTGCCGACCTTCGGAGGAGGCAACAGCATGGACCGAGTGGTGAGTTTTATGGTCGGTTCTGCATGCCTTTTGCTAAGGAAAGCCATTACGCAGCACTCTCATACTTCCCGAAGACCATGATTGTCCGTGAGTGGGGCTTATCTCGTGTGTGTTTATATGCTTCAAATTCCACACATTCTGACGACACCCTAGAACGGCAGCGACCATGAAAACACCTTCCATCCTCCGGATTTGTTATAATGTCGTCGCCACTCTCTGGTTCTCAGCTTCTCCCATTGTACGAATCGATACAGCAATTATTTCGCTCTTCCTCCATATGTCTTCCTCGCAATCAGGGCCAAATTTCCCTGACGACCCCGTGTTATTTGTCCCCGCTCACGAAATCACGCTAGTGAAGACCACGCTTCAGTACCAGCAATTTTTAAATTTGTTCGCCACCTACTCGGTTACATCTCATTGTACGGGACCCTACCCTCACCATTTACCAATCCTTCCCCCGATTTCAGCCCCAAAAATACCCTTCGACTGTAATCTCCCAGTTTTAGTATTTGCATGATCAATGGACGGACGGTTCTTGCTCAATGGGAGCCTGAGACACCATCGCTTGCTGCTTCTCAGCGATGTGGGCCGAGTCCCTCGAGACATAGCGCTTCAAGTTGGTGGAACATATTGCGTCCAGCAGTTCCGTATGCACGTCTGTTGCGGGCTTCAACCAATGCGTATTTGCGGAACGCGCTGGTGATAGGGCTTGATTTCCAGACACAGGACAAGAGGAGGTCATCACAAATCGCTATTTCCCGCCTCATATATCCCGCTTGTCAAGGGTCGCGTTTTCGCTTGCCCATATTTCCTCGTTGTTCTGGATGACGCGGTAGATACTCGTTGCGTCGAGGAATGCCCGCAAAGCTTCTGAGGGAGACTCCCTCGCCACTAAGTATTTGGTTTTGTACGGACCCAACGCATATGGTCAATTAGCAGTGTCTGAACTAATACAGGAAGGGTACCGAGAATAATGATTTACTTGCTATGCAAGTACTCGTTTATTATCAGGCGCTTGGTCTCCTCGTGTTTTGCTCGACGAAGAAAGTGATTTTGTGCTGGCGATGCAGCTGGCGCAGCTCAGATTCGACCTTGCGCTCGAGCCGCGGCTGCGAGCCGTCTGCGCGAGGAAACCACGAAAGCTGTACTCTGAAGGGTTTCGCCTCCGCTGAGCTGCTCCGCGATTTAACGAACTGGAAGAATTTTTTGTGGTCGAATGAGAGCTGACTGATGCAGCGGAACGTGTGCAGGTGGGGGACGAGTGAGTGGGTGAGGCGCGCTGCACTGCCGGAGGCCTCTTGGGAGACGGTGTGTGTCAGACTGCCGAGGAGATCATTGGTAAGAACCGTGGCATTCTTTGAGGATGATCTTTCCGCAGTGGCGATAAAGTCGGAGAAGATCAGAGTGCGAAGGTTGTGAAGTACCGTTAGTGCAGATAACAGCTCTGCGCTGGTCAGAAGTGCTTCTTCAACGTCGAGCGTTTGGAGATGCATGTCGAAATGGGATCGCTGAGCCAGCTCGAGGAATGCCACGCCGGACCATGGCAGCGGTTGTGCTGGGTAGTGGGAGAACATCACGCGGAAGGTCTCGAGCGACGGGAATGTTACGAGGGAAAGTAATGTGGTAATAAGCGTCTGATAGAATTCCATGTCCTTGAGGTTATCTATGTCCTCGTTGTTGAAACCAACAGAGAACATTTTGACTCGGATATCGCACGAGAAATGGCGGTCCGACGTAACAGGCCTCTGGGATCTGGGCATGTATGCAGACGCGCTCATGTCAAAGTGAACAGAGCTGAAGACGCGCGAGAGACACTGTAGAGCCAGCGTGATATGCTTTGGGGAAACATACGCGAAAGCGAGCCTTTCCAATCGCTCGAGTGGTAGTTCAGCCAGCGACATGCCGCCGCCGTTGCATGTCACCACCCGCAACCGAGGAGCATTCCGAAAGGAAGCTAAAGCTTTGCTCGGGAGCCCCCTGTTATCAAATTGATGCCGAATATAGAGCTCTTCTAGACATTGCATGTTGCCTTCAAGCCCGGTATCCAAAATCTCGCGAACAGGGCAGCGGAGGGTTGCGGTTTTCCAACGGCCACAGGTAGCACCGAGTATAGTGAGGACACCACTCTTCACACCGTCCTGCTCCGCATCCCAGTGAGAAATCTCGAGGAAAACGCAAAGTAGCAAATTGCGGGAACGCATCAGCGCAAATTCTAACAGCCGCGTGGCGTTCTCCAGGCCATCGGGTTCGTTGCTATATTCATTCCATGCATCGCTGCTGACGTATAGCTTTGTCCATAGCTCAGGAGTGCCCATGACGACGACATTCCAAACTTTACAGACTTCCGAGAGGACGAGAAGCGGAGCAAATGCAAGCCGCAGTAAATCGAATGAACGATTTGGGAACCGACTATGACTCCCTGGACCGTTGGATGACGGGTCAGAACCCGAGTCCGCAAAGGCGGTCCAGACGTGGTTGAAGATTATGACGAGGATTTCGGTGGGTAATCGACGAATGGGAGACCGCAGACTCTTTGCGGCGTCCTGGATTTCCTTCAATCGTTTGTGGAGGAGTTTAGCGTCCGCGAGTTGATCTTTGAGGCGTGTTATTTCGTCGTCGCAGGCACTTAGTTCGAGAGAGAATCCATCGAGGTCGTGGCCAAGCTCGGGTGGAGGTGGCAAATTGTTTCGAGATAGTTGGCGGAGGGAAGACAGGTAGGATGTGCTTCTGGCAATTCGAGAGGAGTTGCTGGTAGACATGGAAAGCTAGAGCGTTTGCGCAGACACCGGTGGCAATAAGAATAACCAGCGCGTTGAACGCTGGACGCGTGCAAAGAATTGTCGTGGAAGTTGTCGAGTAACAGTGTAAGAGGTCGAAGAGGACCCTTGATTATGCCCTACGAGGTCAGATCCCGGAATCCGGACAGATTTCTGACCAAGGTTTGACCCGAATCCGGACAAAAAACTGGCCCAAGCGAAAAAGGTCGAAACCAAAATCCGGACAAGACGTCTTGACACAAAACAGGTCGGATCATGAATCCGGACAAAAATTTCGGTTGCGGCTGCTCGCACTCGCAGCTATGACGCGCAGTGTTGTCGTAAAATAATTATGTACTAGGGTAGATCAGGCAATGTTGCTGGTGCTGAATAGTACGATTATTTTGTCTTGAGCTCACTATTCCGAAACCAACACCAAACCAGCCAGCATGTCCATTGTCAACCCAACAAAGGACCGACTCGGAAGAGCCTTTCGATTTCAGTGCTCCAAATAGGGAATGGAATCCACAGGAATGGATTGGATATGGTCGAAAAATACAGGCTTTGCTGTTGTTCTAAGTTATATTACTCCTTTTCTTCTCCTTTCGGTACTTTTTCAGAGGTTGGAACCAAATCCGGACAAATTTCGCCCAGTTGGTACAGGTTTGTTCTGAATCCGGACAAATTTTCTTTCATCTAGTGTCCAAAAAATCCGGACAGATTTTTGCCAAAGCCGATTTCAGAATCCGACCTCATAGGGCATAATCAAGGGTCCTGGTCGGAGACCGACTCTGATCCTGTGCACGTACCCATGGGCATGCCCATGGGCATTGTAACCTGCAGGTTTCCGTAACCTGCAGGTTTCTGTAACCTGTAGGTTCCTGTAACCTGTAGGTTCCTGTAACCTGTAGGTTCCTGTAACCTGTAGGAGACAGGAACCTGTAGGATACATGAACCTGTAGGTAAGATCACGCAGGCCATCATCAACGTGACGACGCCCCACCGCTTCTCTTTCCGCAACCCCCACCATCTCCCTCTGGTCGTTTTCCCCGACACACAACCAGACATCTCCTTCCGACACCGAGCTCACCAACCCGATGGACCGCACTGAACGATGGCGAAAATAGCGAGGGGCGGGGTGGCCGGTGAGTTGTGTCCGCCTGCATCCACATCAGCTGAAGCCGAGCGCAATAGGCCAGCATGCTCGCGCGGACATCCGGGCGCGCTGTCGATGGGGGGCAAACGGCTGGCCTTGGGCCGGAAGTGGGGTAGACTCGGCCTGGTGCCTAGGTCGACCGTCGTGCTCCTTAAGGCCGGCGAATGGGCGTGGGTAGACTCGGTCTGGTGGAACACGCGCTGCAAGATGGTTGTGGTCGGCGGAGGCGCCGGCGGGCTGAGCAGTGAGAGCTTGTGTAGCCAGTATACCATTATTGACCTGTAGATTTGTGCGTATTAGAATATAGATCATCAATATGCACTCAATTTCTGGCGCTGACTGTACGGCCGCTCACAAACATTGCCAGGGCCCAATCACAGGCTATAGTAACCTACAGGTTCTTATAACCTACAGGCTATAGTAACCTGCAGGTTGATGTGACCCGCAGGTTACTGCAGCCTGTAGATTATTTGAACCTGCAGGCTTTATGAACCTACAGGCTGCAGTAGCCTGCAGGTCCATAAGCTATCTTGCAGGGTTCAGTTTAATTGCATTTTTCAGGTTTTATAATTTTGATAGATACTACTAGTACAGGTTCATATAAGCTACAGGTTGACATGACCTGCAGGAAACAAGAACCTGCAGGTTAAAAGACCCTGTAGGTTCTTGTTTCCTGCAGGTTATTGTAACCTACAGGTCAAAATGCCCATGGGTAAATTGCCATGGGCATCCGCACAGGATCAGTGACGTTCTGCCTGGTCGAAGTCACAATTGCGAGTTCTTCTCTTGACCACTCTGATCATTATCATCCGACGCAACGCTCAAGGGTGAAGCTACTCGGACAGCAATGACTCGACACGGTTTGTAGCCTTCAAGTCAGCTTGTACCTCTAACTTACTTCACCTTCATAGCCGCAGTCTCGGACTCGATGTCAAAACCACCACCAGGCAGTACGAGGGGATGAAGGGACAGCTCCATGGTCTTGAAGGAAAGCAAGGATACGGGGACCAAGGAGGTTGGCTGAAGGGGAAGCAACAGCGTGGAACTAGTGGTGAGTTTCATAGTCGGGTCATAACTTTCGCTAAGGAAAGTCATTGGGGCAGCCTTCCTGAAGTCCTCGTTTAGTACAACGACGAGGATTGCTCTTGCGTTGGGTTTCTTTCGTGTGTGTTCTTATCCCTCAAATCCCACACACGCTGACGATACAAGTCAATGCCTTGGAACGGCACTACCAGGAAAAACACCTTTTTGACATCACGCTCGTCAAGCTTCACTAGTAATTTGCATCTGTCCGCCACTTGCGCGCTATGGGATATACCTTCCTGGCAAGGACCCTACCCTCGCCATTTGCCCAGCATTTCCTCCCCTCCGCCCACCAATCCAACTCAAAGACACCCTTCGCTTGCGACCTCCCTTGTGGTATTCGCATGGTCAATAGACGACGGGTTCCACCATCGCTTCCTCCGCTATATCTCGTATTGGAAATACCGTTCCCAGTGGCAGGCTCCGTGATACAAGATTCTTTGGCGCGCGAATGGTCAATGGTCATTGTTATAGGTCAAATCGCGACTCCTGCCCCGCATATATGTACCTCTACTGCCAACACGCCCAGATCCCAGCGCTGCACACGAATGACGAGCAACAACTCGCGCTCAACGCCTTCAAATGCAACATCTCATCTTCGATGCAATTCCTACTCTCGCGCGATTGTCTTTTTTGGTCGTACCGTATTTCGACTATTTCCAGCATTGTACCCGTTTCGGAGGCTGCTTTCTGCGACAATGCTCTCGCAGTCGCGTTGGCCATTATCAAGTCGTCGTGGGAAGGACCTTCATCGATGCGCCAACAACACGAATTCCCGGTAACCGCATTTGCGGATGTGGAGCCACTTGATCGTCACGGGAAATTTACTTTCTTCGTGAATCTTGGACAACAAGACACTCGTCGACTGCGTTCCACCCTTCCATCCCCTGCAAACCTGGGCCCTGTTTGCTGTTATGCTGTGCATTTGGAGCCTTCTTGGCCGCAGAATTCGTGGCTGCAGGACCGAGCTTAACATTTGGTTAACACATACGAGTACTTATCCAAGTCCCTTCAACTTTCCTAGCATTCTCCTGAGGATTTCGATACTTCACTGGTTTTTTATGCATTCCCCATTTCGTCTTATCCTTCCTACCTACATAGCTATTGACACCGACCTTTTTTTTCTCTACTCCTCTCCCCGTCGCTTGTTCACTGTTTGGCCACATTTTGGTATATCCTTGCTACATTGCCTCCGCTGTCTGATCCGTTGGTACATTGCTACTTGATACTCGCTCAGCCTCCACTCACGCGCGTTACCCGCCACAATTCCAGCCACCACTACTCTATGTCACGATGTCCTACTTGCTTGCGGCGGAAATCGCCGCTGGCTCGTACAAAATTTCAGCTGGCCCTCTGCACCAGCCTCAGCCATGAAAATTATACGGCAAGAAGATACTTCTGTACCTTTGTTCAATACCCTGCAAATCATCAGCTTCAAGTCGTGCTCATGCAACGCCTATTCACGTACCTCTTCTTTCCACGCAATCTGCGCCTTGAGCTCCGTCAGGCCGAGAGACAACACCACGTCAAAACCCAGCTCATAGTACGCCCCGCTGAGCGCGGGCTTTGCGACCAAAGAGTTCACCAGCACGGAGGTGTCGGCGCGCACAATGCACATGCTGCTGTAATGGGCTTGCAGGTGGTGCGGGGTCAATGTGCAGCAAGCTCGGGCAAAGGAAGTGCTTACTGGGGTCGGTGTCCATCCAGTGTGGGTCGTCGTTGCTGCCATGGTAGCGCAGAATGCGCACGTCCATCTCCTCGACGTCGCTCTTGGACTTGCTCCAGCGGACAAACGAGTCGCGGAACTCAGTCTCGGCTTCCACTCGAGTATTCTGATACATGACAGGAAAGTCAGAGCAGTACTTGAAGAGCAAGGTATTGAGCCGACTGACCTTGCGGACAATGGCGGCGAATTGCTTCCCAATGCGCAGATCGCCTGCAATTGACCAGAACACCGTCGATTCCCGCGACTTGTGCTCCTCGTTGTCGAGGTCGTAGCGGCTGTTGTACTCGACACCGTATGTCTCTTTGGCAATTCTTGCAGACACGAAGTGGTCGAGGAAGAACGAGACGGCTCCGTCAGATACCGCCTTGTTGCTATACTTCCCCGTTAGAAAGGAACCGAACTGGGTGGGCCAATAGGACTCACACATGGGAATCGGGACGTGAAACATGGAGGTCGATTTCTGCTAGCCGTGCCCGTAGCTCTGAGTATAGATATTCGTTCGCAGAAAAGCCGCCAGTCATAAAAACGCTCTACCAGAAAGTCAATATCAGCAAGACATTGGCGAATAATAACCGCATACCTTGATTGGCTTGCTAGAATTAGAGCACTGTCTTTTGACGGCCTCGAAGATCTCGTCGATCGAGGGCTGGAAGAAGGTGGCGACGACATCTCTGTGAGTGGACCATATTAGCACTGTCATGATATACTGCAACAAAACATACCCCGGCAATCGCAGGCTGCCGTTTTCGATGTTCACATCGGGATCATGGTCGCGCAAGCCACCAAACTTGACATAGGAGAATTCGCTTGGATCTCGGAACGTGAGCTTTGCGCCTTCATCAAAGGCTTCAGCGATAAGTGGTATGTCTGTGCGGAAGACAGAGTTGCCCAAGATCGCTAGCAAAGAGATATGAGTGACGAGAAATGAGTAAAGATTGTTCCTCACTGAAGAGGTACTTTTCTGCGTCTCGTTTTACGAAGACTGATCCATCCATCAAACCTGCAGAGAATTTAGAAATGAGTACTTAGGACAAGACATTGACGCACATTCAGACGGAGAAATCTCTTCGAAGGAGTCCAATCGTCCTGGAACTACCGCACGGTAAGCGCTGATGTCCACAGTTCCTCCCCCAGCATCGACAATGATAACACCTTCCCCAGCCTGTCGCAAGAGGTCAGCAGGATTGAATAAATCAGAATCTAGATTTACATTCAGCGGTTCGCGCGCCAAACCATTCAGTATGCAGAAGTTCAAGCTCGCCTCGCCCTCGGTCACGAAATGGACACGCTGCCGCCCGGCCAGAGTATCAGGAATAAGCTCGGCCATAACGGCGGCCCGACGCATCCGCTCCTGCTGGTCGCCAACCCAGCCATTCGGGTGCGTCAGGACAAAGTCAGTCTCGCCCTCGAGGCTGGCCCAAAGAGTCTCGCCGTTTGGATATGTCTGGCTGATAAAGGCGCGCGCACATCCATGGAGGTACCGGAGGAAGTCCGCGAAGACGACCAGCGGAGTCTTGTCTGTGGGAAGCGGGGGAACGTCGCCGCCCGGGCGCGAGACAGTGATCGATTCGGGACGCATAGCAAGCTTGAACCTGTCGGTGAACGGGTGAGAAATATCTTGCGCGACCCGATTTTGGAAACCCACCAAACGGCTTTCTCCCATCCTTCTTGCTGCGCCAGCCGCCGGACGTTCTCGTCAAGAGTTTGCGCACCAAGCGCTCTTGGCTTTCCTTCTCGGTCGTACCAAACGACTGAGGGCACTTTGGAGTCCCCAGCAGCGCGGCCCTGCGGAGGGAATCTGCCCATTTGAGATCAGCACAGATAAATGAAGACGGTTTGGTCATATTACCTCGTCACAGGGAGGATCTTGGGAACATGATTCGGCTCAAGAAGGCTGGAAAGACGGTCAGCATCTTCAACAGCGAGATTACAGAGTCGTTTACCAGTATGAAATGCCAGAATAAGTCGTGCCGAGGTCGATTCCAAGGATGAGCTTGCGTTGCGTGCCGGTGTAGCGAGGGCGGGGAGCCATGGAGTCGAGGAGCAGGGAAAGTGATAGACAGGACGATTGAGGCGTGGCGATTATAATGGGGCTGAGTGGCAGCATGGCGCCCAATAGCAAGCAGCGTTAAAAACAAACGATAGAGCCTCGACACGTTGTCGCCGCGAGCAGGGCTGGGGGAAACTTGAACGCGAAGCAGGTGAAGGCAATCGATAGACGCCCATCCAAGTTAGTTCTGTCTTGGCTCTTCAAGCTGTTCCCCGAGTACCTCTCCGTCTTGTCAGGCTTCTAGTACTCCCGTGCCCGGACCTTGGAATGCCGCATGACAAGTGTGGCATGCTAGCGTAGTAATTCAAGTTGGAGCCTTGGAGGTAGCGGTTAGTCACAACATTCGTGTCCATATGCCGAAAGATTCAGAGTATAGGTCTCGAAAGCTTTGAAAGCTGAAGGGCTTGAGAGTTTTTTTTGCCTTAGGCTCTTCTTCTGGAACTCACGGCTTTCCTGTCTCCCGTTTTAGCTGTTCTTCCCGTTTCAACGTGTTTTGCGCCTCCAGCAAGATAGGTCGGTGAGATTCCCATGCTATGCAAAAGAACATGACAGCGGCGGGTAGAAAAGCATTCGACGTGTCCCAACAAGAGCGAACACGTTTGCGACGGTGAGTGGAAAGGACAGAAAAGGATAGCTGACGTAATCACATTACAGGGACAAGATAAGGCTTGAATTCCAACCAAGGCGACCGAAATGATATTGAAGAAACCATGCTAATGGAGGAGGGAGTCGGGGTACATGGAGAGAGAGTAGAGACCTTGGAGCGATATACACGTATACGTAGACGACAACGGGACACAGGATAGTAGGTAGGACTTGTAAAGGAAGTATATAGAACGTAGTAGCTGGATTGACGAAACATGGTAACGAGGCTGTGGATAGACTGTAACTGTGCAGATAGGACGAGGACTTGTGTAGCGAGGAGAACAAACAACGTAGCTGGGTGAATGGCGGAAGAGATAACGTGGGGGGAGGAGAGGTGAAAGTAGTAGACGAAAGAGGAATGAAAGTAGCTAAGTTCGATTGGGGGATAGCGAGCGGGAAAGATGCGACGAGAAAGGATTCCATATAAACAAGCTGTGCTTTGCGATATCGTTGTTTTGGCTTCGTGGGGTTTCGTGGATGGAGCGAAAGGGAGATGTAACTGAACGAGTAAAATCAAGGCGGGGAAGGCGTCATCCGAAATTGCACACTAGCACCACTGCTGGCGCTGTCCGCACTTGCGTTGCTGCGAGTGTCGTTGATTGGGCTTTTGAGTTGCCAGCCACGACCCAGATCGAGATTGGCGAGTGTGCCGTTCAGCTCGTGCATGTACATGTCGTCAACGTTGTTGCGGACAGCAGCGGAACCAGAAGCAGGTCGGGAGATGGGCTGGCGAGAAGCAACCATTTGGTCTTGGTATCGATTGACCTGGAAGGTAGGAGGGGACCCCGATCCAAGACCACCTCTGGTCGGACTGCTTCCTCCACCGCCGACCGAGGGATAATACCCGCTATACGACTTGAGTCCGGAAGAATACGAGTCTCTCCGCGTTGCCAACATATCCGGCAGGGGCGCATACAACCCGTTAGAGGATTGGTGTTGTTGCGTGGATTGGCTGGGGTCGGGGGAGAAAGGCGAGAACGAGGATGATGCAGGCGGTGGAGTAACTTCATACGCAGTTCGTTGGCTATACGAAAACGGGCCATCTTCTCGTCGTATCTTCATCGAGTCCTCAGTATACGGAGTCTGACTCGTGTTCGTTGTTACGTTTACGCTGTGGTTTGGGGAAGCGGTGTATGTGCGGAACGGGTCTGAGGTCGTGGTCGTGGAGGGAGATGGGTAAGGATTGGTCATGGTAGTTGACACATAAGGATTGAGCGAAATTTGCGGTTGTGACTGCGATGCGGGAGCGGCAGGTGGGGGTGCGGAGGTTGCCGAGGTTGCGGAAGTATTGCCAAATAACGCCTGAGGCCCAAACTTCTGAAGTAGCATTACGATCTGCTCAGGCGTCATTTCCGCCAACATTTGAGGCGTAAATCCAGCTGGAGATGGTGCAGGTGGCTCTGCTTGGGAAACGGGAGGCTGAGGGGGAGCTGTCGAAGCTTGCATTGCAGCAGCTTGGGCAGCTTGAGCGGCAGCTTGGGCTGCCTTGTCTACTCAAGTCGTTAACTGTGTCCCAAACGAGAAAAGAACGAGCACGTACATTGACTCCGGCCCCAGCTCAAACGAATGCGACTTCCTCCAACAGGGAAACCTTGCATCTTCTCGATAGCTTGTTCCGCATCAGCTTTGCGAACGAACTGGACGAAGCCGCAGTGTTTCCCCACTGGGACCTTGACCTGAAGCAAGTCGTCAGCATGGAGCCCGTTTGGTAGAACGGCAGAAACGGTGTTGAAAGGAGGGGACATTGTAGTTATTTGAAGACGAATGCGGCGAAACGCAACGGGTGAAGGAAGATAGATCGAAAGGTGACGGCAAGTAGGATGCGAAAGCGCGAATGCAGTCATGAAAGTCGTTGATAAGAGTAGCGTAAAGGAGGATATATCGAAACAATATAATATAAGAGGCGACAGAAGGGGACATGATGCGAAGTAGGAGGGAAGAAGTATTTGTAAAAGGAAATCACAAAAAACAAGTCGGAAAGAACACTCACGTAGTGAATCTCCCCAAACGGCACGAAAAATGTCCGCAACGTGTCCTCTCCCACCAGCGGGCTTAACCCTCCCACAAACACCGTCGTATTGTAAGGGTCTGTGCTCGTCAATTGCTCCCCGTTCGGACCAATCATGTTGCCAAGGATAGCGCGGGCGTGAGCGTGGTGTTTCCATTCCGCAGAGACCGCGTCATGACTTGAAGGAGGCGGAGTGGGGAGGGCGGAAGGTGCGGGTGGAATTTGGTAGCCTGCGATCGGGGCAGAGACACTGGCTGAGACACCAACCGTCTCCGCGTTGGTTGCAGAGACGCTTGCAATACTTGCAAGACTGGACGATTCCGGCATTCCCGCTGGCTTGAATTTCGCCGTTGCGGGTGAGATACGCATGGGCCGTGACAGGCAATAAAGCCCGTGCATCTCGATAAGCGCGCGTTGCTGGTCTGCCTCATCGATAAATCTGTTAACGATATGAGAGATTGAAAACAGGGTCTCGGACGCGAGTAAGAAACATACCTGACAAAGCCGTAGCCCCGACTGACACCAGTGACAGGGTCCAGCATGATCTTCGCGCTCTTGCAGCTTGTAAACGGACGAATGAACTTTGGCGCACGATCGTTTCGCAGCCCAAGGACCGGATTGCGAAAGACGGCAACGAGGTCGCTATTACTTGTCTCCGGAGCGAGGTCGCCAACGAAAATGCTGTATTCTTTGGGATACGCCGCCGCAGCCGTCGAGTAAGCAGCTCCCGCAGACACTTGAGAGGAATAGCCATTGTATCCGTACTGATTTGGACCCTCGCCGCTGACAGGAGATAGCGGCGAGGTTGGCGAGACGATATTGGGGTACGATGTCGATGATATTGGAGGGAGGGAAGCGGTAGTAGAAGAGAATTGGTTGATGGATGGCGGCGAGGATAGCGAGGAGGCCGTAGATGAGCTGGATGGGAGAGTAGTCAAGCCACTCGGTGCCCAGCGCATTTCGAAGGTCCGCGACGAATTAGGCATCGTCATTATCGAGCCAGCGCCAGACGTAGCATTAATCTGAGAATATCGTTAGTAATTGACGAAAGTAAGGGAAAGTGGCCAGAAGCGTGTCAAAAACCAAGTTAAGACAGTAAAAAAGCCGTTCTCTCGCGAGGGGCAACAATACAGGCCGCGAAGATAGAGTTGGAAACGAGAAAGGCGAAGAAAAAGAGGGGAAAGGGGTGGTCAAGATGGAGGATGACGAGGGCATACCTTTGCCAATGCTGCCTGAGCAGCCTCCACACTCGAAAACGTCAAGACAGCATACCCCGCGTTGTTTGCTGTCGTCCCACTTCCCCCGTCAGCAGGCGGCACTTGCACCCGCGCATCCCAGCCAAGGAGGGAGCAAACTTGGCGAGCGTATTCGTGGTCCATCCACGGCTCCAGCGATGTCCATAGCAGCGACGCGGGTTGTTGCTGGGGCTGTTGTGGCTGAGAAGCGGGAGGAGCGAACGGCTGGGAGGTCGCGGATGTGTGACCATATTGGGGCTGGGCGGGGCTGACGAACGAGCGAGGGGTCGTTTGGCTCGGTGGTTGTTGGTAGAAGGAAGAGGAGTGAGGGGGGAGCGGGTGCCTTGAACGCGTAAGCGTAGTCGGCCATCGGAATGAGGCGGGATATGAGGTCGTGGTCGTGGTCGGAAAGGAAGAGGGCGGGATCGCGTAAGCACTCCTGTCGTTCTCGATCGCCGTCACTGCTGACTGCTCTTCCGCGCCGTTTCCTCTTTTCTCGTCAAGCAATGCGTCCTTCACAGGGACTGCCTTTCGAGGAGCGACTGCGAGGGGAGGGATGAGGTGTTCCTCGAGCTGGTGATGTAAGAGACGAGGGCGATGAAGTGGATGGGAAGACGATAGCGGGGAGGAAAAGCGATAGGAGGACGAGAGATGGGGGAAGGAAAAAGGGAGACAGCCTTCGGGAAATGACTGCCGAGCAATGGAATGACTCCACGCCACTCGTCACAAACCCTAAATGTAAGCAAGACCCACCCAAGCCGGAACAAGGAGAAGGACGACCAGTGCAGTTTATCCTAATGAATTTCACATTCCATTCTCAGCTTTTCTGAATCGATAACAACGCGACGCGCTAGTTATTACGACGACGAATCTCCTTCAAATCTTCTTGCACAAGAACCTTCGGCTTCACCACAACCGTTAGCGGCGTCTCTCCTTTCCAGTCCCTCTTCGTCAGCCCTATGTTGGTCGTACAAACGACCACGTCCCTTGTCGCCGTCCTACCGCCCCACATATTCTCCATTGTGTCCGGGTCAAATGCGCTTCCGGGTTGCTGGTAAGTAATCGCGAGTGCTTCCGAAAATATCTGAGCGGTAATCATTAGATGCAAATTATACGCCAGAGTGCAGACAGCGGCCACTCTGGCACTTGCGAGTGTGTCGATCACGGTGACCGTGAAACGGGGATCGACCAGAGCCAACACATTCGCGATAAAGTCGCGCAATCCAAGCTGTCTCTCGGGCTGTGCCTTATCGTAGGCTTCCAGGGCCTGGTGCGTAATTGTTTTCCATCTTGCAATGTGACGTATATCCTCTAGCGTTAACTCGTCAATGTCAATGAGAAGAACTACATTTTCTGAGAACATACCGACATCCTGAATCGCCAACCCATACAAGTCGGTTAAGAGCTTATTATGCTCCACCGAACTGCTGAAGAAGCTCCACGAGTTGACTCTGTTGAAGCACCACCTTGCGATGACAGCTTGGAGTGCCATTTGGACGACGAGATCGGACGGCGCTTGATGAGGGTCAGCCACAGCATTGGCCATTTCTGCCCCAAGCACGCCCCGAATATACTTCAGCCAGTCGGTGTCCCGCCTCCCAGCCGCGAAATCAGCCTTTCTCGGGTGAACGCGAGAATCTGCGAGTCCTGCCGCCAGCTGATATATCTCCGCCTCTAAGTCCTCCATCTTCCTGCGCACATCTGCCATCGAGATAAGGTCGACCATAGTATTCCGGACGCCGACATCAGAAACAGTGTCCCGAAGATGCCGGTTTTCGCGTTCGAGCTCATCGATACGTCTTTGCTTCTGCATTACTTCGTTCTGTAGATGATGGAGCTCTTCTCTCCTCGAATGCTCCATTCTGGCGGGGCTGGGCTGCTCGGCATCGCGATAGCTACCCCGCCCAAGACTGCCATCGTGGCGAGAGCCGTCACCGGTCTGCATCCCAAGGGCACCTCCCGACCTCTCCGCTGGGCGCGCAACTTCGGCTCCCTTCGTTTTGGCCAGGCTACTATGGCCAGAGCTGTCTTTTCGCTCGACTGTTCGAGCAGCAGAGGAGCTCCCTGAAGGATGGCGACTGGGCATGATGAGAGCGGAGACAGATCCGAACGCAGAGTGGAAATAGTCCATGAGCAGACACGGGTGGTTATCGATCGCTTGAACCCGCTTTAACCTGAACCCCAGCCCTACTTGCGGCGACAACGTGTTGGCGGCGTCTATCAACAGTTGTGTTGTTTTTAGACTTGCCTTGCTGTTTACTGCCATCCTGCCCTTCGGTCCTATTATAATCGCCACGCACTGGCCTCCCTCTCTGCTTTGCATCGTCTTTCTTCACCCATGGCACCCCGCACTCCCTACACCGGTACTAAACGCAAACTCATCCTTGGGATCGACCTTGGAACGACATTCTCCGGTATATCATATTGGTAAATTATCTTTCACTCTCGTTATTGACGACCGGTTGAATAATTGCCCGCTAGCCTACTCACGCTGAACGAGGTTCCCAAGATCCTCCCTGTTACAAGGTAATACGACTAACAGTCTTTATCTGTCGAACTAATATCAGAGGCTAGGTTTCCTCCCCAGGGTCGCGCTGCTGGAGACTCCAAAGTCCCTTCAGTCGTCTGGTACGACCGTGACGGGCAGCCACGAGCGCTTGGTGCGCAAACCCTTGACGAAAATGTGCGTCGGTTGGCGCAGCAAGAAGGCTGGGAGAAAGCTGTCTGGTGGGTTCCACAATCTATTGTGTATTCGCCTTACCTGACTCCTCGTACCGCAGGTTCAAGTTGGCGATGCGTCCTGAGACGATCACAGTCTCGCGACCCGGCGGCGACATCCCTCCGCTCCCAACAGACAAGACTCCTGTCGTAGTCTTCGCCGACTTCCTTCGCTACCTCCTGCAATGTGCGCGGGCGTTCATCACGCAGACATACCCCAACGGTGATGCTCTCTGGATCAGCCTCGAGAGCGAGACGGAGTTCGTCTTGACGCACCCGAATGGATGGGCGGGAGACCAGCAGGAGCGGATGCGGCGGGCGGCGGTCATCGCGGGCCTCATCCCGGGGACCATCGCCGGCCGACAGCGGGTCCATTTCGTCACGGAGGGCGAGGCGAGCTTGAATTTCTGCATCCTCAATGGTTTGGCCAGCGAACCGCTCAACGTGAGTGCTCGTTTTGCTGCGAATTACGAACGCTGATTTGTGCTTGACAGGCGGGAGAGGGTGTGATCATCGTCGATGCTGGCGGAGGTACTGTCGATATCAGCGCCTACCGTGCCGTTTCGGCGGGTAGATTGGACTCTTTCGAGGAGATCGCTCCATCTGAATGTGTGTTCACGGGTCTGACTTGCTCCCTCCTTCGCTAATTTACCTTATAGGCCTGATGGATGGGTCGGTGTTTGTGAAACGAGACGCGGAGAAGTACCTTTACAGTAAGTGAAAACTTCATTGATTTGGCCCGTCGGAGCTGACAGCATTGCAGCCCTCTTGGGCAACTCCGCCTTCCGCTTGGATATTCCACTCATCGCAGAATGCTTCGACGAAGGAGCAAAACTCACTTTCCGCAACCCGAATGAGTTCTCCTACATCAGGTTCGGCGGCCTGCGCGACCACGATCCCGCGGTCAATGTCGAAAGCGGGAGTCTGCGACTACCCGGGTGAGTTTTATTCAAGTATTTTTATGGCCGTTGACACGTAGACAGAAATGTCGTCGCGACATTCTTCCGTCCCTCGATTGACGAAATTTTTGAAGCCGTGAAGAGACAGTGCTCAAATGCTAGCCGGCAAATTAAGGTATGTGCTTGCCCTCGGACTACCGATTGTTGACTTGAAATGTTGCAGAACGTCTTCATGACTGGTGGATTCTCTGCGAACGAGTGGCTTTATGCTGAACTCAAGCGACGGCTGGGACAGATTGGCTTGCAAGTCTCTCGTCCCGACTCTCATGTGTGAGTCTATTCAATACCTACCCGCATGCATATTAATATCCTAACCTCGTCAACAGAAACAAGGCCGTATCGGACGGAGCGGTCTCATTCTACCTCGACCACTTTGTCTCTGCAAGGATCGCAAAGGAGACATATGGTGTAGAGTACGCCAGCCACTACAATCCCAGCAACAAGGAGCACAAAACGAGAGAATCGAGCGTGTACTTGTCCATCGCTGGAGACCTTCGCATTCCCAAGCAGTTTGCGGCGATTGTCCGAAAGGTGCGTTGTCAGTTGTTTCCTTGATCTAATGTTTTGACGCGCATCGCCAGAATACTCGCGTTGAGGCGAAGACGGAGTTCAGAGACTCGTTCGTTCGCTGGAGTAGGACGAAGAGCGACGTCGAAGAGATGGAAGTCCGCATCTTGCGGTACATTGGCAGTAACGAAGACCCGCATTGGATGGATTTGGATCCGAGTAAGTCGGCACTTTGCGCTGGGAAATATTGACGCGATCCCGGACAAGGACATTACAGCACAATGTGCACTGTCCACGCGGACACCTCTGTCCTTGTCAACACTCTCCAAGCAAAGCCTGGTGCGGCGCGCGGCTCATACTATGAACTCGATTTCGATGTGGTTTTCTCTCTCGGCTTGACGGAGCTCAAGGCACAGATTGCGTGGAAAGAAGAGGTGCGGGAGTAATCGTGATCATTGCACGCTCAACATGCTGATGGTCTTCAGGGTATCGAGAAAAGGTACTAGTAGGATTTTGGGTGAAGGGTCGATGCTAGGCTAACGTGGATACAGAGGACCAGCCGAAATCTTGTACGAGCCAGCGAGCATTGGCGACATAACGAAGTGAAGTGCACACATGCATCTGGAAGATGACCACACAGAGCTCGGTATGCGTGTGGAGGTGCCGAGCGTGAAGAGAGCAGAACGCCTGGCTAGCTAATAGTGGCCACATAAGTATGCTGTCTGTATCGTAATGTACTAGGCGGATTGTGAAGGTACATATGAAGAACGGTCTGCAATGGAGGAAGAGAAATGGAAAGGTATAAGGTAACAACAAGTAACAAGAACAGAAAGATATTGCTAGAGAATTATTCTTCGTGGGTAATGAGTATGAAGCACGAAATGTCCTGGTTTGTTCCCGCTCGTGCGGCAACGCAACACGTATACAGTCCAAACGGGAGATTTTGTGCAAAGGAGACAACAACTTTGCGAGGACAGTGACTGGAGGCAGAAATGCCGTCAGGCAGGAGAATGCGGCGTTGGGAGAACATGTCCAACGAGTGTCAAGGATTGGAAAGAAAAGCACCGCCCACTACAAGAGCACGACACCCGCAGGCGCAGTCAACGACTGCAGCAATGTTGTCTGCGCAGAAATGTCATCTCCCTTCCTCGACTGGGGTCGGCGTATGAACGGGTGATCAAAAGATAGCGCTGTTGAAGGGTGACTCTGAAGAGATGCCGAAGTTGCGGAGATGGTTGTATGGGGAGATGAAGAAGGGCGCAATGATTGGGTAAAGGGTAAGTCGGCGATTATTGCTTCACTAAGTGTTTGTCAGTACTGCTAGGTGATTATAAAGCGCGATACTAACTGTAGAGATGGCGAAAGAGAATCTCCAGTAAGAATATCGCCAATCTGCATCTGTGAAATTTGAATGACTGCGAGGGGCACGAAAACCCGCTAGACATACGCAAGAGAAAGGGACTACCACGGTCCAGACAGCCGCCATATTCATTTGAGCAACGCGGTATTGGGCCGTGCCGGAGTAAGTATTGCACGCGAAAAGATGCTCGGTCAGTGGATTTGGGCGCGAAATGCGAGGAGCAAATATCCGTGGATGACGACAATAATTCTTCGTAAGGAGGCACGAATCGCACGAGCGAGAGGGAATATATCGCTGGCGGCGCGAGAACGAGAGATTCGATGACTTTGACCAAAGGAGACAGGTAAATGGCGTCTTTCGAGGGAGTCGTCCCGTAACCCAGGTCGGGATGGAGCCACAGTATAGATAGGAAGGAGGAGATGGTCGTAAAGTTGGTGGATAAGGTCCGCCACATGAAGATCTTGAGTCTTGACAGGGAGTGCCTTTCGCGTTGTAGAACGAGGCACTCGTCGCTTTCAGAGGCGCAAAGTAGATGTTGGTAAGCGGTTGTCGATTTGAGTCAGAGTGGAATGGTTCCTGCAAGCGAAGCAATGCCTCGTTAGTCGCGGCAGAGACTGAAAGCACATGTTACACACCAAAGAAAGCCATACGTAGATCGCGTCCCTCAGAATCTAGTGTCGTCGGATGCGGACCGTGTACACGACTGACAATCATAAGTGAGGAAAAGTGGAGGAGGAAAAAGTGGCCAGCGCACCGTGGCCAGGCGCTGAGGAGCAAGACAACTTTGAGGCAGCCGTGGAGGGCACCGAGATAATGGCAACGAGATAATGAAGCTTTCGCTCGCGCGATTCGAGCTGGGGGCGTTTTCAGTACAAGCAAGTCCTCGCCCAGTACCAGTACTCACTCGCCATTTTCGCTCAGTATCCCGTCCAGCGGAGTTGTCCGTCATCGGTCATCGAATGCGCGTTCTTGTAATCTGTGGAAAAGAGTTAGCAAGGCGGGTGGTGGGCGGGTTTGCCGCCACGCACCAAATCGAGGCGGGGCCCTGCGGTTCGAGCGGTCTTCGACCATGGTGGTGGGTCTTCGGAATCGAGGGAAATGGTGAAGGGCGGGTGGCAGGAATCGTGGTGGTGGTTAAGAAAGACAAGCATTGCGTTGTGACGCGGCACTTGTTACTCCTCGACCACCACCCAAATTGAGTGAGTGGATACTACATCTCGGCTATCCCTAGCAATGGCAACAAGATATAATCTGGGCTCAGTAGACTCGCCGTACTCTGTGGTGTGGGTGGATGGGCTGCTATGGAAGCCTTGAAAAGGATAGGCGGTGTTTGTCGATACATGGTATGTGCTCCTGCTCTTTAGTCCTTCGTCATCGTCATCCTGCATCTCAGCACCGCGGCCAAATACCGTACCACGCTCGCAAACGACATGCCCTGGAGGAGAACAGGCCAACTTGTCGGTTCTCGTTCATCAATCTCAAGTTTACGAGTACTATACTACACACTGAAACCCTCAAACACGGACAAGGGTGTGAAGGCTGCCGCGTATGTTTTTCTTTGTTCTTCTCCAGCGCGCTGACCAAGTACTGCCACAGGTATCTGAATCTACTGCGACAACGCTTGGCTTTACTTAGTCCGTTTCTCTCTTCTCGGTGGAACTCGTCGAGCTCGAAAACCAGCATGGGACGAACGAAACGACGATAATGTTAGCTAAACGGATTCGGTATGTCGCTTTCTCGACAACGATGAGCGCTTTTGAAAGAGATGCCGTTCTAGCATACCGATACTTCTTTTGACGAAGCCACTTATACCGACATCCCTTCATCTCCCATGTTATCTCGGACACGACACGACTTGGGCCCTTGCCACATCCGCTCTCTGGATCGCCTGCTGGAGGTTATTGGCGCCGACTCTGAGCTGACTACAGGCAATACGACAAGTACACGCTTCTCCATTAGCTTTCCGGCGACTCTTTGCTTTATCCGCGTCCTCTGCGGCACCTTCTATCGACCGTTTTTCGCCGAGCATCGCGGTCGTGTGGCACGTGACCACTATCGCGTCGGCACAGACGAGATTACGACTCCTCAAGCTCTTATCCTGTGGCTCTATCGACCATACCTCCATCAACTTATACCCTTACCCTACGACCACAAAGAGTGTCATCCGTGTTCGATCTCAGCAAGGGCGTCATTGGACACCATTTCGTTCGCGGCTCGACTTCTCCATAGAGAAAGTGAAGAAGTGGCAACTGGGTCGTGGCATGAATTTGGTCGACTTTGGTCGTTGGAATAGGCCTTCGAGGTCTTGGTATCAGGCTTCTGCGGGCTGCGAAAGACGATGGGGACCTTGTCAACGCTGTCGCTCGTATTGGAAGACCAACTCGGATTTGCCGCTATGCACACAGGCCTACAATAGGTCCAGCTTCCTTGTCTGGCCTTCGAGTTCATTATCGGGCGCTTCCCACTCGAGACCTTCTCGATTATCGACAGCAGCGCCATAAGTAGTCAGCACCGTTTGCGTTCCTGGGGACTTTGCCATCCGAGTCTTCGGGAAAGCGGTTTGCTAAGGCGTCACAAGTTCCAGGTGCGGTATTACTTTTGATATTATTGTGCTATGCTTATTCCTGATACTTACAGTTGTCACGGTCGGCCATGACTCGGATTTTGATATAATAGTATCCCGCGTTCCTGTCTTTCAAGTACAAAACCGAAGGGTGCATAAATAAATACACATCATTCGACCTCTTGCCAAAACTCCTCCGCCTTCGCTGGTGCCCCATCTGGATCCCTGGGCACTAATGAACGGGAGGCATTATTAACATTCGTTCTGCCCCAAAAATACATTCACTCACTTGGATAATCCCACCAAGAGAAGGGGTAATCGTCGGAGCACGTCTGCCGCAGCACTCTCCCCGTTGCAGTGCGGCGCAGCGTCAGGCGGAAGGCTATGGCGTGGAACCAGAACTGTGATAGGTGTGGATAGCGGACGCGGACGCGCTTGAAGAGCGACCTGAGCTTGTGCGGCCTGGTAGGCGGTGCGACACGGTCACTGCCGCCAATAGACGGGTGCCACGACACGACGAATGCTGTCAAGCGCGGTGGTAAGATCGTCTCCCTGGAAAGCGCACGCAGGAAATTGACTGGCTGCGGAAGATATCAGAGGAAGACGGCAACTCGGAGGGGCAGACATACCGTGCTAAACTGTTTGAGAGCTGAATTCTCGCCAGCCGGCACTGTCTCGCCGACGGATGAGTCGAACTCCATGTCGAGTTTCAATCGGGCGAGCTGGGGAAATGTGGCGAATATCTGACGGAGCAGTGGGACGGGTTCAAGCAGCTTAACGTGTAGCTGCTCGACTTTGAGAGCGAATGATGTTACATTGCGGAAGGCGCCGTCACCAAACGTGAGGAGACCCAAGAGGGTGTCGAAGTCGAGCATGGGACCACCGTTGAGCCGCTGGAAATTTACCACAAGTGTCGTGAGCTGGTGCAAGCCCGCAAAAATGGACATGGAAGCACAAGGAATGGCGAGCGCGGTCAAGAAGGGGACACTGTGAACGGCGTCGTGCAGTTGGTGCGCCGGCCCGGGCGCGTCGACGTCAAGACCGTAAGTGGCCAGTGTCAGGTCCGTCGCTGCGGGGAATAGAGGGAGAAAGCGCGCCATGTGTCCCGGCGAAAGATTGCGCTTCTGTGGCACAAGTGCGACGCGCCGCACTCGGGGGAAAACACGCCTGGTCTGCAGGAGGAAATCGACATGACATTCGAGGTGGAGCTCTTGTAGGTGGACGGGGTTGAGAAACCACTGCCACCCGCCCATGTCCTCGTCAGCGTTGCCGATCTCGTCGTCCTCCATGATGAGTGTAAACTTGATCAATGGCGGACCTGGCCCCAGGTCCTTGGGCGAGAAGTTCTGATGAGTTTGGCGTTCCCACGAGGGGAATATCAGCTCGAGTTCGCGCAGCTGTGGAGTCCCGCGGAATATCTGTGCCAACCGCCGAGAGCTGAAGTCCAGGCCGTGAAAGGACAGCTTGTTGATGTTGGTAAAGCAGTGAATGTTGTCTAAGAATTCGTTGCGCAGCTCGAACGGGGAGTGTGGGTGCTCGACAAGCATGTAGCCTTCCGGCTCTTCGTATGACTGCCAAGCCTTGAGGTGGCATGTTTTGACGAGCGGAGCTATGCTAGGATTCAAGTGGAATGCGAGCCGGCTACGGCGACGTAGGTGATCTGAAACTTTGTTGTGGTAAATTGCGTTTTCGTTGGACGGACCGACGCCGTACACCTCCAGGCTTAAGGTGGCATAGACAAAGGGACGGAGGAGAGCACAGAAGACACTGTTGGTGGCAAAAATCGCGCGGAGCGCGGTAGGGGGAAGGTATTGAATGACCTCGAGCCAGAGCTCGGGCGGGAGTGTTGTAGCACTGTGGGCGGACATGGAAGAGGAGAACAAAGATGCGATGAGTCGTGACATTAGTACTTATAACGAGTACTGTGACGAGACAATGCGTTTGTCTACCTGTATTGGTAATTATTAGCACAAAATGCAGAGGAAGAAAGAGCCTGAGAGCCGGGACTCACATTGAGTGAATGATCTTTTCTGCCTCCGTTCTTGCACAGCTAGACCCCGGTCAGCTCCTTGGGATTGAGATATAAGATGCTCTAGTCGTCGCTCGTACCGACACCAGCGGATTGAACCCTCAGAGAGTCCGCCCAACGAGGAAAGATAACGAGTATTAACGACAGCGAGCGGATGGCGGACAGTCTACTTTTGGACGTCGTTACCGCGCGAAATAGATGCCAACAATATGCGCGCACCGCGTACATATATGTGCGACCCTGAGAGCATGTCGAGACCGTGAAAGAAAATCTTTGTTGTCGTCGTCGCGAATGTTAGTAGCAGCGTGTGACCGTAACAATGTCCTTTTCTTCTCCAACTTCCGTCATGTCGATCTCACACGGCCTTCCCGTTCCATATCTCTCGCCTTGTTACCAGTCGTCTGGCTGAGCGACCTCAAGCGCCTGCACAGATGAACAGGCAGAGATGCCGCTGGTGCATATCGTCCGCCTCTGCCCACAAAACGCACTAACTTGTCCGCGTTAGCTTTCTTTTGACTGCCCTTTCCACCTATCCATGGAGCCATTGGAGCGTTGGCACTGAACAGGGTCAGCATTATGTGGAAACTGGTGCGCCCTTGCATGCGCTCTTCTCTTCCCCTTCTCCAGAGTTACTCATGTCGATCTTTTAGGTGGCCTTATCCACTCTGCTTTTGCACCCAGCGGCTACAGCGTTGCGGCCTATCCATCCACTCGATTTCATCGCATGCCTGGCACTCAAGTTTCCTATTGAAGATCGCTGCAAGCTGGTCCCCTGGTTATCGTCAGCAAGAAGTCGTTCAGGAGCACTTTCACGCTCGTCTGCGATGAGCTTTCACAGGACGGTATATCTAGTGAGTCGGTTGACTCGCTGCCCACTTCTACTCGTTCACGCTGGCTGGTAGCCCTTCCCGCTCTTTGTGCTTGAAGAAAGTTGTATCGCTTTCAGCGCAATCGGCAATGCTTCAGACGATGCGAACGAGTGCCTTTTTGGTTTGCTCAAAGTCTACAACGACGGCAGTATACAAGCTCCACTTTCTTCTCCATTCAATCTTCCACTGTCTGGGTACTGATACACGCAAACCGAAGAACGAAGGACATGGGCTCGGGGGCTAGAAAAAGGGAGGGAGAGAGCGACGAGCACTCGCCGGGGTAAAAAGGTATGTGGGCATTGTCCCCCGTTATTCTTTGGCGATGAAGCTCGCTTTTTAGTCTTCTGCACATGCGTTCATCGCTCGTTTTGTTGGGGAGGAAGTCCCTTTCCCGCGTAGCGGCACCAATTCGTTCTTTCTCAGCGCAACCCCTCTGGTTGGGCGGTACATTTGGTTCCCGTCCTGGTCGTCGCTGTAATATTCTTGGGCCGAGATGGCAGAGATGAAATGCAGGCTCCAAGCGAGTGCACATATGCGTGCGCTCTGTCTCGTTTTCTAACCTGTTGCAAGCCATCGTGTATCTTATTCAGACAAACGGAATTATACGCTGCTGATATTGTAGCCCTCTCGGACTGCGCTTCTCTACGACCACCCTATGAATCTACTTCACCTGCATCTACCATTCTTTTCCTATTCCCGACGCCTATGGCCTATCGTGTTTTCATGACTACTTGCCTATGTCTCCACTCACTACGTCTTCGGCTGCGATTCCACTCCTATACTTGGGCATCTGCTGGATAGTTTATTCTTGCTTCAGCTGTCATTCTTCATTCCTATCTAGTACTTTATCGTACACGCTGTCCTTTTGCCCACGATTTAGGATACAGACACAACTTGAATGGAATCTATACGTAGCTGGTAGTGGCCATATATGTATACTGTCTGTATCGTATGCGTAATTGCAGATCGTGGTAAATGTGATATGAAGAATGGAGGGGAGAAGAGACCGAAGGGAGATGGAAAGGTACTGTACGAGGATATAAGATATGGCGAGAAAGGATATAACTTTTCGTCGTATGTCCTCCAGACACCGTGCGACGACACACGCGCATCTGACCAAGCGGAAGATTTTGCAGAGGAGATAACGACCCTCCGAAATGGGTTCCAGCGAGAACAGTGACTGTGAGCGGACATGCGCGTTATGCAGGGGAATGTGGCATCGGGAAGAAAGGTTGCTTTGTGTCCGGAGCCCCGCCCATTACAAGAGAACGAGGCGACGGCATGTTTGTGCAACTATATGCCTCCGTTGGCGAATGAATGGGAGACGAAAACACGCTTGGATTGAAGGTGGACTCTAAGAGATGTCGAAGTTGCGGAGAAGGATGACTGGGAAGATGGAGAAGAGCGCAATGAGTGGGCACATGGAAAGCCGACGATTACTGGGTTCACTCAGCCTTTGTCAGTACTGCTAGGTGGTTGTAAACACAATACTCACCGCAATTATATCTATCTGCGTTCGTGGAGACGGCAAAAGGGAATCTCTAGTAAGAATATGGCCAATACGCGTCTGGGAAACTTGAATAACTGCAAACGGGAGCACAATAGAAAGACATACATACCGGGAAATAGGACTGGAACCCACAGTCCAGACAGCCGCTCGATTCGTTGGAGCAACAGGGTATTGGGCGAGCAGACGGAGAGAAGGAGAATGTGTCGCAGGAGGAAAGACTGTCGGGAAGTACATTCGATTGCGACATGTCGGAAGGAAATAGCGGTGGATACTGAAGACATGATTGATTCTTCGCGAGACACGATCGCGCATACGCAGAGACGAAATCATCTCGCTGCTTGCGCGAGAAGTAAAAGGTTGATAACTCTGGCCAAAAGCCGCGAAGGAACACGAGTCGTTGGGCGGAACAAAGGTATGGATAGCAAGGAGGAGTTGTGGTAGCGTTGATGTATGGGGTCCGCCAAACGAAGGTCTCGAGTTTTAAAGGGGAGCGCGTTTGTCAGAGCTATCCCGTTGGAGAACTTGCCAGTCGCTCGCAGGACGAGACACGTTTGGTGATGAAGTGGAGGATGGTTATCGAAGGATATAGCAACAAGCAAGATATGGGTAGTTGTTCTGCGAATTGGGCTGGCAATGCCAAAGTGCGTCAGTACCGGATAGCAGAGGTAGAAACAAGACATACGAGAGCGTTTAAACCAGCGACAGTGTAGGAGAGCCGCACGGGCAATATCGTCCACAGCTCATATTGAGAAGTAAAGGCGCAAAGCCCATGACGATGATGCCCTGCTGACGACGATTCGGTCGCAAAAAAGTCGCCCTTCCGTACTCGAGGCGACGAAACCTGCTGTTGGAGACGAGGAGGGTCATGGATACGGGGAGACACGGGAAGATTGGGTGGTGGAGATGTTGAAAAGGGGGAAGAAATAGCGGCGTCGGGTGAGCACAGGCTGCGACTCGAAAGATTTGGATACCACTCTGGATGGTGGTGGTAAAGGAGAGGGAGCGTTGAAGTACAGGGATGGTGGTGCAGGACTGCTACCTTTATAACGTTGTTAGCAAAGAGGATGAATACCTGGCCATGAAGACACACCACTTTCAAGTCGCCCGATGCCTGTGCATTCCATTCCCCCAACATAGTAGCGTCTGTGAAGCCTCAATGGTTCATTCTCGCCCTGCGGCTCTCTTTTATACAAGAGCGTGGTCCCCCTTCAAGTGGTTTCGAAGCAGACTGTAGTTGTTTGAAGCTGAAGGTCCGGGGTGAATGATAACGAACCTGGTCCGGCCATGGGCATTTGTGAATAGTGTTGCGTCGGAGAAATGGGACGCAAAGCGCCGGATTATGATGATTGAGGTGGTGGTTGAGAAGAGAATACACTTTGCTGTGACTTGTTACTTTCTTCACTCTTTCTCTTCGAATTCATGTCGATTGCGACAGTCTTTCGATTTATCGATAACTCCGCCTATATTTCATCCCTGAAGGAGCGCTCCAGATGCAACGGGTCCCCTCCTGCCAACCTCTCCGACGATCTTGAGACGATGATCTCCGAAATGAGGGTCTACGATGATGAGATAGCGCAATACCAGAGACGATTGGCGGAGCTTAGAGCCGAAATGAGAAGGACAGAGGCTATAATGGCGGAGGTAGAAGCCCTCCGTGCGCAGCTGCAAGCGATGCAAGCCACAGCAAGGAGCCTGTACTCCCCCATCCGCCGACTGCCGCCAGAGATTCTTGTTCAAATATTTCGTTGCATTTGGATGGACTTCGACGGTTCTGCCATTAAAAAGGAATTGGTCTCCTGTGTCGAGCCGAGGTTTAAAACCTGCTCCTCTGCGCTCCTGAAACTGGCTTCTGCGCCGTTGCTCACTCTCTCGCAAGTGTGTTATCGGTGGAATGACATCGTTCTGAATACGGCCGAATTGTGGACAAGAATTTCGGCTTCCTGCTCGATATGGTCGACGAGCCGAGCGGGACAGACCCAACAGGCTCTGGGGCTCTTGGCTCTTGCACTCAGACGCTCAAAACAATCGCCCCTCCATGTGAAGGTTACCCATTCTGCCTCGACATCACTGACGGAGGGAGCTAAATGTGCACTTGCTATGCTTGGTGCTGCATGTAGCCGTTGGCAAACTGCGTTTCTTGCTTGCTCCATGTCAGACGTGGAAGCTTTCGACTTTCATGGGCAATTCACCAGCCTGGAAAGGCTCCAACTTCAAATCCGCGGCGAAGGAAGATACCAATGGGCGATTGAAACTTTCTCAATATTTCGAGCGGCGCCAAAGTTGCGCGCGGTGACCTATATGGGAGAGACCTCCCTGGAAGGTTTGCCGCTGGAACAGCTCGAGGAAGTTTCGTACCAGGGCCTTTATCCTGACGAGCTCTATCTTCCGTTGAGATGTTTCCCCAGGTTGTCTCGGTCGGTGACGATCTCCATTGCTCCCGCTATGGGTTACCAGGCCGATATAGACTTCCATTCGGAATCTAGAATTCTGAGCCTCAAACTCTGGGTGGACAACCGGGAGGGAGACAACCCCGATTTTTGTGCGGCGCTACTCGATACCTTTGCATCCTCCATCACACTGCCAGCTCTCGACGAACTCGTAGTGGGATGCTCTGGCTATCCAAAAAGTCCTGTGCCATGGCCCGCTGGCAGTATTATGGCGCTTGCCCAACGGTCGCATTTGGAAGCACATCTCCGTACTCTGGATATTCGCCATATATTTCTCAGCGAAGACGAGTTACTTTCTGCAATAGCTGAACTTCCACGTTTGCGAACGTTAGCATTCTCTGATCTCCTTGCTCTGCCCGTGGACTCGCAGGCTGAGGACTCGGATACTAGGCCCGACAATGACGCGGCACCACCAGTGACGATTCTCACGAGCCACTTTCTTGATTGTCTCACGGAACGGGCTCCAGGCGAAGACCTTTCGGCAGGCGGAGTCTCAGTGGCCTTGAATCGGCACGACTACAAGCTTGTCCCGGAGCTGCACACATTCAGATGCATCACGCAATTGTCATTTAACCACCAAGAGTTCTACAATTTCGTGGAATCGCGGAGCGGGCGGGAACGGCAGGAGGAGATATTCCAAGTGCAGCTTTCATTGTGGCGGATGCCGGATCGCTCACAGCCGCATCTGGAGCCGCAGGTGGAGTCACAGCTGTGGGACCTCCGCGTCCAGCGCAGAATCAGGTTTCACGTTGAGAATAATGCGGAGTCTTTCAGGAGTTGAAACTGTCACTGATAGTTGTAAGTACTGGTTGTAAGTATATATATGGAGACGCAGCTCATTGGCAGGGAGATGCTCGTTCATTCAACAGAGGCGCCTTGTTCGTGTTTTCCCCCGTTCTCCACGAAGCCGTTATTTCTGAGTTGTGTCAAAGCCGTTGTATCTGCCATTGGTATGAATCCTGGAGTTAGAGGGCGCGACAGATGGTCACGTAAACTGGGAGAGTGCAAAAAAGGAACTGAAGATTGCCGCTATAAAGCAGATACGAGGATACTCGGATTTGAAAACGCCAAACTTGAAGCACGCACTCTGTTGCCTTGTATGTGATAAATCCTACATTACACGTCGGCAATTGCGCGCAGAGTGTGAGCGGGGTGTGAAACGACACCCATTCGGCCTGGCTGGAAGGGAAAAACTTGAAACAGGCGGACAATCATAGTCTTGAGGAGGCATGCGTTGCGACTGCCTAGAGATAGTGGTTAAGTCGCACTTGTGCGCTGTCCAGTGCCCAGCGAACACACTTTATTTTCGAAAAGCCCGCCCATCTCCATCCTCCATCGGGTTGAAACTATGCCCCAGCAACACACATGGCCCCGACTGAAAGCAGAATCGCATGTGCGCGTTCCTCACGCGGCTGAGAATGTGTTGGTTGAGGAAGACAACATGGGCAACACACACACCTTGAGCGAGGAGAAGCCGTTCTGGAGTCGAAGGCGCCAAAGTACTTGTAAGGACAAAGGAGCCGACACAGGAGGAAAGATACACATCCCCAGCAAACGGTCGTCGTTGGCTTGATGTGAAAGAAGATATTTCCAGAGACACAGCTGTCGATGAGGCAGCAGCCGGCGAGTGCGGGTCGCGGTAAGAGGGAAAAAGATCGGGGCCCAAGATCACATGGTCCGGGCCGACCTTCCTTCCTCTCTTCCACGACGACTATGACCACGACACTGGCCCTTTCTTCCCTGCTGCCTACAGCGCGCTACATGCTGCCCACGACTCATCACTGCCGCTCATGGTGAAGACTCGTCCATCGGAAACAGCATTGCACGAGCCGTTTTGCTGACTCCCAGTCAGACGGTTTGGGGACAGCGTGCGGCACCGTTTCGCGGCACGAGGGACACGGAAAGCAAGCTCTGGCTGAAGCTGTAGTGTATCGGGGGCAAGAACGGGTCAGTGTGAATCCAGCCTCCCCTGCCGACTTTGTTGACGCGTTTAGCATAGTCTTCGAGGATACTAGCACTTGCGGCATAGAGGAGAAGGAAAGGTTCTGCAGTGGGCCGTGAAGGGCGGATTCTGGCCGAATTCAGGTGCGTGGTTGGCAGTACCCTGCGTCCAGACACATTTTGACTTTGTCGGACCCAGACTTGACGCGCAGAAGCCGCCAGCACCCCTTCCTTTCAGCGACTGGTGCGGCAAACTGTCTCGAGTGTAGTCGGTGTGTTGTGTTATGCTGCCCAGACGCGCTCATTTGCTCACTCGTTTACAAGTGCTTGACTTTTAGCGGGCAGCACTCAGGATCGTTCTCCACCCCAAGCGGATTACAACCGCGGACGCACACAGAGAACGCCCATTTCACAGCTGCGCTGCACGGCCTATTCCTTTACCTCACGCTCATACTGGCGGGGGTGTCTGCTATCCCTGGTCATATAACGACTGGATGACCAGTCAACGGCTAAATGAGCAGACCGCTCATCCAACACCATTGACTGCACCCTTTCACCCCCCTCATTCCTCCGCATTTGGCTCCCTAGCCGTTGTCCGCACCTATCCAACACGGCCACGGCCACGACATCCGTCTCGAATGACAAGGTCACGTGCCGCCCGCGCAACGAAAGCTTTCGAAATATCTTCCAAACGACGCTGTCTAACGCACCAGCAGCCGCATCTCTTGCTGCCTTACTGAAACGGCTTCCTTTCCAATCCTTTCGGCTGCGATACCTGGAGCTAAACGCCCTTTTTGGGTCTGTTTTCGCCGAGGCTGATTTCGTGGTGGAAGTAGTGTGTGTGTGGGAGAAAGCGAGGCGTTTCTGTGGGCTATGGATGCATACGAAGAATGCTGTGGATTGGTGGTTCTGGGGCCAATGTTCACGGACTGCGATGCCCTTCGCCCTTGCAACGAAGCAAGAGTGACGCCAATGACAAGTAAGTGCGAGTTTTTGGCGTTCCCTGCTGGCGGCAGCTAACTTTCTCCAGGTGGCTTCAAGATGGTATCCAGTTCTGTCGGGCGACTCCCTGCATGTACTCCGATGGCAATGTCTTCCGCATTCAAGACTTTCTTTCCGTTTGATCTCTTTCTTGGCTGCACATATACACGCAGCCGCATTATACCACTTCTGCATTGTCCCCCTTACTGGCTCCCCATATGGTACCACAACAAATGTTCTATACTTCCCTTCTTAGTAATATCACTTTCGAGCAGAGGGACTCGTGTGATTCGAATTCTTGTATTGCATCTACACTATGGCGGGTACTAACTGAATACAAACGACTACTCCTTCCGAATACAGGTACTCCTTGTCAAATATCCGTTGGGAAACAAGGTCTCGATACCACTATTCTTGTGCAGACGCTTAAGAGCACGCAGGTCGTCGGGAGCAGCCCCGCTCGGCAGAAACTCGACTATGAGCTGTTGCGGCCCGGGCACGGGGCATTGGCAGCCCGCCTGGCGAGTCCTTCCGACAAACGGGCGGATGTGGGCGGGGCCGGGAGGTACGATAAGCGTGAAAGACGCGAGATTCGGGAGGGTGTCAGCACGGGTGAGCACATCGGGCGCAGGCGATGGCTTGTGTCGAACCCCATATCTACCAACGGCGCGGTACATTCGAGGTGCGTAACTGAAGTAAGCAATTCTGAGCGGTGATACAGCAGGAAATTGAAGCCGGTATAATCTGGCGGTGAAAGAACTAGTGTACTGAGCCGGGAGGAAGGATCATACTCGCGAGGGTCAGAAATGGCGGCGGCAAGTGTCAGCTCTTCCAGGTTTGCGAGCCGTGGCAGCAGTAGTAAGATATCGAAGTGGGAAGCGGTACTGTGGATGGTGAGCTTCCGCAGCTGGTGGGCGGGAAGCGCGAGTTGTACGACCAAGTTCGGGGAGCAAATGGAGAGCTCGCACAGACGGGGAGCAATCAGCGGTAACCCGGCACCCGCCTCTGGTCCGATTCTGTGGAGGTCGAGCGTGAGTTTTGTCAGACGTGGACACTCAATACTAGTAATGCCACTTTCGCGGCGGCGTGTAGCGTTCCAAGGTGATGGGCCATTGTATTGTGGACAGGGATGCCTCTTGCCATTGGGAAGCGGAATCGAATACTAGTAGGCGACGGGGTAAGTGATGCCAGCCATCTTCTTCTAGTACTATTCCGACCCGCCATCACGTCTCTGGCCGGGCTCCACCACCGGACAATTGTCTGCGGGCAGAGCACCTGTCACCGGACAATTGTCTGCGCGCAGGCACCGATCGCCGAAGCGGAAGTGATCGATTATTTATATATCATATGCAATATATTCACATGTTCGCGGGCAGGAGCTCCCCCCGCACCGCGATGCACGCCAGGTGGTGCCGGCTGCGCAGCCACTTCTTCTGCAAGTGGTGCCCGAGATCACCGGGCTGCGCAGCCACATCTCCCGCGGGCAGGAGCTCCCCCCGCACCGCGATGCACGCCAGGTGGTGGCCGGCTGCGCAGCCACTTCTTCTGCAAGTGGTGCCCGAGATCACCGGGCTGCGCAGCCACATCTCCCGCGGACAGCAGCTCCCCCCGCACCGCCCTGCGCCGAATCTTCTGCGGGCAGGAGCTCCCCCCGCACCACGATGCACGCCAAGTGGTGCCCGAGATCACCGGCTGCGCAGCCACATCTTCTGCGGGCAGGAGCTCCCTCCGCGAACATTTCTGGCGCCGGTGTAGCCCGGCCTCCACTCCGGCTTCTCACGCCACCCTTCTTGCTTCTCAACCACCACCACGGGCGACGACGAGCGCGTAGGCGGCGCGTAGAAGGGCGGGAGAGCGAGGGGAAGATGTCGGGAAGGCGGGAGGAGAAGGTAGAGGGCAGGCTGCGGTGCTGGAAAAGGAAGGTGAGTGGCCTAATCCGGCAGGTGAGGGACAGCTCACCAGAACTTGTCCGGGACCTCCCGGGCCCAGTTCTCCGCCGTTCCGCCCCATCTTCGGAGCAGCGTGAGGGACGCCCTTCCCCTTCAAATCGCGTGCATTCGCGCGCCCGCCGCTGCCGCCGTTCTCGCGCGTTGCCCGCCCCAATTCCCTCAAAAGGCAATATTTTGTCTTGCGCACCCCGCGCTTGTTTCTACACCAAATCCCACCAAACTCTACCAACATTCTCGCCTCCCCCTACGTTCCCAACGACGTGAAAACCGCGGACAACGACCGCCGCGTTCCCGCCCGCCGCGCCTTGCTACTCCCGCCCTCCCTCGTTTACCCCGCCCCAGCCAGCTCGCCGTTTCGCGCCAAAACTCAGCGTTCGGCACGCCTGGGGTACCCGCCCAGCCCCTAGTACTATTCCGACCCGCCATCACGTCTCTGGCCGGCGCCTGTCAGCGACGCAAATGTCAGTGACAGCGCACCGATCACTTCCGCCCGCGTCGCAGGCAAGTCACTCCACACCTAGCGATCGATCGGGAGCCGAACATGTAGGGTTGACAGCTGATGGCCCCTGCGCCTGCGCCTGCGCCCTGCGCGCACAGCGCCGGCCGTCTCCGGCATACACCGGCGCCGCTTTCTCTTCCTCCTCCTGCGCGCAGCGGCGGCGTCCTGCGCACACACGCACAGCGCACCTCCCTGCCACGCGCGTTGGTGCCCGCTCAGCCAATTCCGTGTGTGCGGGAGGGCATCTGCGCAAACGCACCTCCCACTACCATGCGAGCCGGACATGTAGGGTTGACAGCTGATGGCCTCTACCGCAACAGCACCTCCCACTACCACGCGAGCCCGACATGTTCGGTTGACAGCTGATGGCCCCAACGCGCCCACCCGCACACACCTTCCCCGCACACAGGCCACCGCCCAGCCACGCGCTGAAGCGTCTCCCACCACGGCTCATTGCGCCTGCCCACCTACCGCCCACACACACACACTCCCGCCTTCCCGCCACATCCCCGGGCAGTTCTCTCTCCCCCAAACACACATACCACCCCCCGCGCACTCTATTTTCTCCAGCCCGGCGTTCCGGATCGGCGACCGAGGCCGGGCTCTCACGCCACCCTTCTCTCTTCTCAACCACCACCACGGGCGACGACGAGCGCGTAGCGGCGCGTAGAAGGGCGGGAGAGCGAGGGAGAGATGTCGGGAGGGGGGCAGAGGAAGGTAGAGGGCGGGAATGGGTGCTGGAAAAGGCAGGTGAGTCTTCAAATCCGGCAGGTGGGTGACAACTCACCCAAACTTGTCCTCGACCTCCAGCCCCCAGTTCTCCACCGTTCCGCCCCATCTTCCGAACAGCGTCCGGGACGCCCTTCCCCTTCAAATCGCGTCCACTCGCGAGCCCGCCGCTGCCGCCGTTCTCCCGCGTCGTTCGAAACAGCGCCCACAAAGGGCTGAAACTTGTCCCGCCCACCCCGAGCTCAATTCCGGGCCGATTCCCGCCAAACTGCGGCAGTATACTGGGCTCTAGCATCGGTCTCCATAGCGCGAAAACCGCGGGCAACCACCGCTTCGTTCCTGCCCGCCGCCACTTGCCAAATCGACCACCTTCCACCTTCCCCCGTTTACCCCGCCCCCAGTTCTTGCTCGTTGCCCGCCAAACCGCAGTGTTCAGCTCGAACGTATTGCCCCGACAACTGCTGAAATTTTCAGCCCGAACGGTCGAGCCCTTGGCCCCCGCCGTCCCGCCCGCTGCTTCCAACCTACTCCCCAACCCGGCCCCGGTCGTTCTCGGCCAATCCTGGCCCGCTCGGCTCCAAATTCGACAGGCGGGGTCGCGTATACCCCCTCCACATTCCCGCCCAACTCCCGCGGCCCAACTCAGCCGCCTTCCCGCTCGTCGTCGCGCGCCCTCCCGCCCACTGCGTCGGCCGACGTGTGACGGGGAGTCACACAATGGGCTTGCGATCGGGGCCCCACGATCGGACGACCTGACGTCATACAATGACGCAGGCCCCACCCGATCGAGCCAGAGCTCGGTCCGCTGCCACCTGTCTCAGGTTTCACCCTCCCCACACCTCCCGGCTCTTCCCGGCTCCAATTCCCGCCCGTTTGACTCCAAATTTGGAGTTTAAGCTCGTGTAATGTATCCCTCCACCCCGCCGCTTTACCGTCCCGCCGCGCGCGCCCCTTCCGCCCACCGCCGTCCGCCCTCCCGCCCATCGCGTCGGCCAACGCGTGACTAGGAGTCACACGTCGGGCTCGGGCTCAGAGGCCTGCGATCGGACGACGTGACGTCATTCAATGACGCAGGCCCACACCGATCACTCGCAGCCTCGCTCCTGCGCGCACCGTCCCCGGTTTCACCCTCCCCCCACCTCCCGGCCTCTCCCGCACCCAATTCACGCCCGTTCCCCACCAAATTGGGAAACTGGGCTCGTGTAAAGGGCCCCTACCACGTGCCGCATCACCGGCGCGCCCAACGCGCCCCTCCCGCCCACTGCCACCCGCCCTCCCGCTCATCGCGTCGGCCGATGCCGACCGAGTTCTTACTCGTTCGGCTTGCGGTCGCGCAGGGAGATTCGGACAAGGTGGGGCTACACGCGCCCACGTCATCGGCCCCACACGCTCGCGTCTCGGCTCCACCCGCGCCCGCCTTGCTTTCACCCTCCCCCACCCCTCCCGCCCTCTCCCGAGCCGAGACCTTGCCCGTTTCCCGCCATACTTGGTAATCGAGCTGAGGCAATGCCTCTCCACCCTCCGACGCGTCTGCGCCGTCACCGCCGCTTCTCCTTCCCGCCCATCGTCTGCCGACCTCCCGCCCAACGCGTAGGCCGACATGTGACGAGGAGCGACATGTCGGGGTCGGGAACCAGGTACCGGGCACGGTTAGCATGACGTCACCCGCTGACGCGCTCTCAACGCGATCGATCGCAGTCTCGATCGCTGGCATCTTCGGTCTCACTTTGGGCTATAGCTACCATGTACACTGTAAGCTAGCAATGTATTGCACTCTCAGTGTGCGAGTCTTACCACTAGTTCGAACCTAGATAAGACCTTGGTGAGATAAAATACACGGCAGTACTTTTTTTGCTTTCGATTCATTGGATTATGACATTAGGCTACAGAACAACAACGATACACAGCACGATTTCTACAAGACAATACAGCAACACAAAGCATTAAGACGATTTGATGACGAAGCGCACTATTGTGGTCATCAGCAACTGCACAATTTATCGGACAAAGCACACTTTTGGGCGAGAAGTTGAGCTCAGCCAGCGTGCGGCGCCCATCCAACACCTGATTCTCATGGTAGAATCTGATACGCAGGTCAGCAAGGACGTATATTGCGAAGCAGGCGACGCACAGAATGTCCTGAGGATGGACATTGAGCTTTCTGGCCAAGGCTCGCTGGACGACATGCATGCGTGTCGTGGGCATAAGTCTCCAGAAGCCATGACCGGCCCCTTTGTCGTCCGTAACCTGCACAAAATCAGCCATGTGTGGTCGGAGCCTAGGCTAGCACTTGCGGAAACCATATAGGAGGCTTCAGGCGTTACCCAGATCACGTCTAGCCTGCATTCAGCGGGTATGACAGTCAAAAGCGCGTAACACACACCGCCGTCCACCATTTCCAAGCTCTCTGGGCTTTCGTGCAGCTCTATACGGCGCCCCGCGAACCAGAAGCTTGTCAGACACGTCAGTCCAAGCTCTGACACGTTGGGACAAGACGAACCGTAGCCGCTTAGGATCTTTGTCCATAAATTCAGCATACCAGTTGACGACGCGCCGAAACGTGGTATTTCGGGAATGAAACATCTTGCGGTCCCACCGCGCGAAGCCTAGTCCACGCTGGATCTGGAGAAAAACGATGAAGAGGAAAAACAGGCAGTGGTCGGCCACGCACCTTGTACTGAATCTTGGCCTGCGCTGGAGACCCAGTATTGAGCTCCACCATGTCACTAGGCATGTAATTATCGTTGAAAACGTCCTCCATCTCGTCTTCGCTGGCGGACATGTCGCTACTGGACGGTGAGCTGGCCGACATCGAAGGTACGAGGAAGAAAAAGATTGGATGACTAAGCTTGACAGCCATGACGGAATGACAGCGCATAGAAAATTTTCATATGTCTAGTTACATGGGAATAGTCGAATTGTCGCTACTGGAGGCAGACGAAGCTTGCGGCTAGTCTGCTCGTCTTCGATGAGGATATTGTCGTAGTAGAGCCTACAGCATGGGGGTTACCGATGGCAGCGCGGGGAATGTCAAAACTCACTCGATGTCCTGCCACTCCATCTCGAGGTCCTTTGCAACGTCCTTCCTGACTGGCAAGAACCCGGCATCACGCTTGATTTCTACTTTTGCAACAAGGACATCGGTCTCGCCCCAGAAAAGCTATGGCGGACATTACAGAGTGCGTCGGCATAGGCGGGACACGTACGTGGAGCATGGTTTTCCCCGAAATCAAGACGTCGACGACATCTAGGCCAGTCAGCTATGGCCAATAGATGGGCACACTACGCACCTTTATCCTTCAGGCCGAGCTCTTTTGGCGCATGATCCTCCGTTAGCGGCACGCCACGGGCGGAAAAGCTGCTGCGGGCTCGGTCAACGTCCACCGACCCCAGTCAACACGCACGAGAGGTATCGGATATCCTCCTTGAGAGGTTTTCTTGCGTACCGACGCAGCTCCTCGGCCAGTGTCTTTGCTTCAATCGCCACCACCGTAGATTCACTGTTGTCGATTGGGTTGCGGAACTATTTAATCAACATCGTGGATGGACGTCGATAGTCTGCCAACATACCTTCAAGCAAACGCTTGGCAGCTCGTTCCACCGTCGGGGCAGCGACATGGGAGTCAAGAGCAATGAGCGAGGGACACGTGTTGATGACGGCGATAACCGGCGCTTACGGTCTTACGGGCGCTTACGGTCTTATCGGCGCTTACGGGCAAAAAGCTGTTTATGTACATTATTCCGGGAAAAAAGCCTCCTCCTCCTCGTCAAACATTTGGATGTCCACCTCCGGGGGTAGCCGGAGCGTTCGACTGGTCTCTTGGTCGCCGATTTGAATGTTGTTGTGGTAAAGGCTAGAAGAGACGGTCATGCCGAGTCGACGTCTGAAGGGCAACTCACCGGATCTCGTCGGGGTCCCTGCATCTTATCTGGGCCAGGAGATTCTTCATACGCAGGAACCGTGTCTTCCTGCTGGCGCTTATATGGATGAATCTTTCGCCAGTGTCGCCCCACATAACCTGTGGCGTCAGGAAGGTACAAGCGTGCAGCAACGACACCCACGTTGATTTCGGTTCTGGCCACACGAGCTACATAAACAATATCTGGCCGGGCTCAGCCATAGTCGATTACCGGACAAGCGACGCACCTCCGCTTTCGAGGCCGAGCTCTTGGGGGGTATGATGAATCGTCAAAGAGCGGTTGCCGACGGCAAAGCTGCAAGGGCGCTCAGTCACTGCTGGATACTAGCACAAGCACACACCAAAGATATTGGATGTCTTCCTCCAGCTGTTCTCTTGCGTACGACAACAGCACCTTTTCCAGCCTTTCGTTTCTTAGAACCACCAGGTCCATAACCGCAGTGCTGTCCCAGTTGCGGAACTGCGTGATCAGCGGATGGCTTGCGATACACGTTTAGATACCTGCAAGGATACTGCGGGGGCACGCTGGAACGCATTCATGGGAGTCAAGAACAAGGGACAGGCCGCGTGGCATGCTGTGGATGCTGACATTAACGGGCGCTTATGGGCGCTTACGGGACCCCGATGGTCCGCCGGTAATCACGTCAACGTAATCACGTCAGCAGCAAATTTATTCGAAACTTCTAGCAACAAAACAGCACTCAGAGCATTACTTTGAAAACGACTGAGGGGTGGTCAGTCAGGTCCGAGCATAGCCGTAGACTGACCGGGAGTAGGTGGCAAGCGCAGCGACTTTGGAGACTCATGGTCCTGTACACGCACATTATCCAGATAAAAGCTATTTGGTCAGTCCACGGCAGTACCAGGGCATGGACAACATACACGAAGGGCTCCAAGCTCCATTGTTCTTCCAGCCGGAGAGTATAGAGCGCGGATTTCGCCAAAACATCTTTTTGCGGCCAACCTTGAGCATGATGACCTCGTCTCCGGGAATAGGCCCCTCCATCTACATCCCGTAAGCACCGCAGTGAGTGGCAGCGGCAGTTACACTTGCCCGCAGCTCGACCATGTCCGCGAGCACGACCTCAATCGTGCCTGGCACTGGTCAGTGGGTTTGCCCGCGGAAACAACATGGCACTCACCTTGGCGGCCGAACCCAGCACTCTCTGGCGTGTCGTACTCGCTCAGTACCCGCCCATTGTAGATGAATCTAGGTAACGATCGATTTGAATCGGCAGCAACAGCGCGGCGGCGGCATGCTCACCGCAGAAAGCGAATATCTTCGTCCACCTTGCGAGCGAACCATCGAAACGGTCCCGAGAACGTGGCATCCCAACGGACCTCGCCGGGCCCACTCTCATATGCCTCGCCATTGACGACTCCTTCGAGCTATATGCACAGCTCAACAGCACGGCGAGAAGCCGTGACACCGGCACCTACCATGACTACCACTCGCTGAGGATGATGGGGCCATTGGCGTTTGCCGTACGCAGTAGCGGACGTGGGCATGTATTGCGACATGGTGGTCAAGAACAAAAGAGAAAAAAGCTGTGTTTGGCGCTTCTTCGGCACGTGCCGGGCGCTTATTCTGCTACCAACAAATTGCGTATTCTACTGGCGCACTCGCTTTGCCCGGTCTGCCGTGTTCACTCGCGTCGGATTCCTCCTCAGACTGCTCCTCCGACAGCTCCTCCGACTCGTCGTCGCTCTCTTGTGCCTGCGCAAGACTTTGCTTTTCCTTGTTGCTTAGGCCGGAGCCGCCGACATTGGGCGGGGCGACCGTAGGCGTCTTGTCGTAGGCCTCCTCTACCGGCAAGTCAACAAGCGGGAAAGCTAAACAGAGTAGGCACTTACCAGCGCGTTTTAAGCTCATCCTTTCCTTACGCAACCTTGCCCGGTACGCGAATATGTCCTTCTCCATAAGCTTCAGCTGATCGACCAACTTGCTTCTCATTTGCTGCTGCTTCCCGCTACCACTCACGAGAGCCGAAATTTTGAGTATATGGCCATGTTGCTTCTCCCCAATGGTTTCAGCTTCGTCGTAGAGGTTGAATACGTGGCTGGTCAGGGTGTTCAAGCGCTTTTCCATCTGACGCTGACGCGCCTCCAAGCCGCTTTCAGACCTAGATGCGCTGGTGTGGCTGCGACGCTTTGGAGGGGGGGCAGACATTTGCTTCGTGTCGCGAGCGGGAACATCAATGGTGGGGCTGCGACGCTGGGCAGGTGCTTTCTTCTTGTCGCGCGCCGCAAGGCCGATGGCTGGTGTTGTAGCACGACGTTGTGGAGGGGGGATAGGCATGTTCTTCCTTTCGCGCTCCCTGCACCTTCAAGATCCTTGCTGCGACCTTGTTAGGGGCCACGGGCGTGGCTGGTACTGGGGCGCGACGCTGAGAAGGGGGAGCGGGTGTCTTCTTCTTCTGGACGACCGCTTTTGGAGCAACGACACATTTGACTTTTTTCTTGGAGCAACGTAGGCACTTTGGATCTTTGGTGTTGGTCTCGCTGTTGGGGGTTTTGCCCCCGGGCCAGAGGCAATCCGCCGAGCGAGCTTGACACTCCATGCACACCACTGAGACGCTAGTCAGCGAAAGCCGCGGTAAATGTACCAGCCACGCACCGTTTCTGACCGATATGTGCTCCCCTTTCTTGTCGGTTGGCGCGACGCGGGGAATGACAATCTTCGAGCCCTTTTCGGCCACTTCTGGGGACGGCGATCTGCGTTTGCGCTTTTCTGCCGCGGACATGGGTGCAGGCCGGGCAGGCTCGGGCTCGGACTCGTCTCCCCCAGATTGGCCTGCATCTTGCTCAACCTCTTGCTCAAGCGTTTGCGCCACCTCGAGCTCGGTCGCAGAGCCGGTTTCAGACCCAAAAGCCTGGTCATCGCCGGCTGCCTGCACGGGCACGCTCCAATCGAAATTCGCGGCAGCGGGTGGGGCAGGAAACATGTCTGTGAACAGGAGCGGATTCAGGGCGCCAGGAGCGGCTCCAGCGGGCGCCACAGGGACACCAAGCAGCAGCTGCGGGTTTACGGTTGTCGGCAGCGACGCTTCGTTGACGGTGGCGCCGTTATCTTCTCCCGCGAATGGCGCCCCGCTTTGCCCCGGAGTCAGATGCGCGTCAGGCGGTTGCTCCGTCGCCATCGTGGTCGTCGTGCAGACAAAAGATCGATGTCAACCACGTGGTGATGCCACGCGTGATGCCCGCGTCACTGTTGTCACACTATGCCGGCAAATCCTCGGTCTCTTTCTAACCACCATGTCGAATACCTCTCTGCACTCTGGGCAACGCTGGGCAACGCAGGGCAACGCTAGACGACTCTGGGCAGTCTGGGGCAACTCTGGGCAGCTCGGGCAGCTCGGGCTGTGTCAACAAAGCCGTCGGGCCCGGGCTGCCGGGTATTACATATGCTGCTCGGTTCAACGAAAGCTATCGATGAAAAACTGGAAGAAAAACTGCATCATCGACGCGTCATTTCAATCGATAAACACATTATTTAAGCAGCCCCGGTCGCTCCAGGTTCGTCCTCTTCTCTTTCCCTCTCCCCTTCACCGTAATGTCTCCTAGTTTTCTAAATCTCAAATATGGCTCCACATTCGATCGCATCACTGATGTAAAGGGCTGCATCACAGTGCAAATTTCCTTATTAGGAAGGGATTGGGTCGAATATGGCTGCATCATGATGGCAACACTGGGATCAGTGATGGTAATGGCTGCATCATCAAATATGGCCGTGTCCCAGCCAAATCTGAACTGAAACCACTATAGCCAATATTCGCCTTGACCGGAGAATATCGGCATTAATGTCATCCGGTATTGAACTGCTCAGCTCAATATCGGGAGCTAGTCTACCTGTGAGAAGAATGTTCTCAGGTTTCAAGGCGTTATTGCCTTGCAGACCTCAATATCGGCATGTTCTCTGAGGTTACACCGCTCCATCTGCTCTTCGCACCAAAGATTGGGGGTTTCAAACCAAGGATTATCCCTTTAGCTTCCAGCAATCCAACACCCAATCTCGCAAGTCGAAGTATGCTCCCAAGTCAAGTATCGCCAAATACTAGTCACGATACCTATAGGGCTAAACTTCTATACCGGCACAGTGTCCACAAAGGCTTTACCATCATCTCTGCCTATATACGCCATCCGCTCCAGATTGCATATAATCTGTTCTGCCAGTGGATTCGGAAAGTTCTTTCCCTCTCCTTTATCAATATGCGTAAGACTAGGTGCGCAATTCAGTACTCCAGCCAAATTTTTCGTCAATTTGATCATCTGTAGCCGTTAACCAAATCATTAGAAGAATGTTCTCAGGTGTCCTATATTGCTTCAAAGCCGATATTCCCTGTTCAAGTTGAATATCGAACCCTCAACTCTTCTCCATTGGGTCACGCGTTTATCTCGCCACCATACAAACCTCTATATCGACACAATGTTGGGAAAGGTGTTTGCGGATATTCAGTGGATTCGGATTGTACACGTACTTACCTCGCTGTCTTACCTCTTATCCCGCAAGTCCAAGTATGCTCCAAAGTCAGCAAGCATACCTCTGCTAAACATCAACCCAAAGATTATCTCCATCAGGTCACGCCTTCATCTCGCTCCTCTGCCAACCCGGGTTTGCCACACAAACCTCTATATCGGCACAATGTGTGGATTCGGATTGAGCCAGGACTAGGGTCGCCTCAACGCTCATTCCAACATTCCGGTGCTCCAGTCAATTTGGTCATCTGTTGCCATTAGCCCTTGCTCCACAGGGCTTAGCCTTGAGTAGAGTCTCGGTGTTATCCCTCCACAGACCTCTGTAGCGGCAATCAGTACAAAGAAGCCAGACTCGTCCTCGTCTCCATCTGCACAAAGCGCTATATCGGCACATGTTCGCCCAGTGGATTCGGATTGTACACGTACTTACCTCGCTGTCTTACCTCCCTATGATACTATATACTACTTACTCTTTGCGAGAGTAGCCCTTAGAAGAATGTTCTCAGGTTTCAAGCCGGGATTGCTATATAGACTTTAATATCGGCTATTGAAGAGATAGGCTTCCATAGCCGATATTCCCTTTTCAAGCTGAATATTGAATCCCCGACTCTTCACCTTATCAACCCAAGTGTCTCTGCTTAAACCGAGCTTAAAATCAACCCGAAGATTATCAACGTGGGCAAGAAGCCCAGGTTTTCAAACCAAACATTATCCCTTCAGCTTTCAGCATCGTACAATGGAATGCCCCCTTGGATGCCAAATACTTGTCACGATACCTGCGACAAGACTCTTGATTCCAGCAAGCTACAAGGTGCTTAGCTCAAGGTTATCTCAAACCTCTATATCGACACAGCGTTGGGAAAGGCTTCAAGACCCTTCAGCCAAAGTGTCTCTGCACAAACCGAACTCAAAATCAACCCCAAGATCATCTCCATCAGGTCACGCCTTCATCTCGCTCCTCTACCTCCTCTATATCGGCAAAATGTTGGGAAAGGCTTTAGGAAAGGCAACTCAGTTCTTCTCCTTACAATGTAAAGCCCATCATAGCGGTTATCAATCATGACAGACATACCTATAACAGTAAGCACGATGTATGACCACAACATTTTCTGAATATATTCTGAAGGGACGTTCGACGTAGTCTTGGGGGATCAGGCTGTTCTGTCAGTGGTTTCAGATTGTACATCTTACCTCCCTACGATTCCATCCAATTCGACATGTTTTCCTATTGCGGGATGTGGTGGGTCTTGGAAGAATGTTCTCAGGTTTCAAGTCCCTAGTGTCACTGGCTGTATCGAAACAGAATTGGAAAAGCCAGTCCTGCCTTTCTCTCTCCTCACCTAGTATTCAGCGAGCTCGACTTGCCACTACACAGACCTCTATATCGTTACAATATTGGGAAAGGTTTTCAGAGCCAATATTAAGCCAGACTCGTCCCCATCTTTCGTCCGTCTTGCTCCTTAGGGTGGCCTTTTATGGCGGAAATGTCGTGTTTTGTCTTTGTTAGGGTTGCCAGCGTCCTATGCTCCCTTCTTTCCTACCAATCACGAGTATCAGTGTACTCCAGCCAAATTCTTTGTCAATTTACTCGCTCTTACGATAAAAGGTACCTCAAACTCAAGCCGATATTCCCTTTTCAAGTTGAATATCAAAACCCTAGCGCTTCTTTCCACTAGTATTGCACCCCAACTCTGTTTCCTCGTCCGATTCCCCTCCACATTCTCCATGAGGTCACTCCTTCATCTCGCCAAAGGTCACCACTACTCCAGTCCACCTAACGTTGCATTCACTTCAACAGATTCTTCCAGCTCGTCTAAAATCATGTCGCTTCTTCCTTACCCTATTCTTCATCTATACACACCTCTCTGTATCGACACAATGTTGGGAATGGCTTTCAAGCCGGAATTGCCAGATAATCCTCAATATCGGTACAGTCGCTTCCACTTTGACGAGGTTAGCTAGATAGGGTGTAGCGTGGCCCATTCGTCGACGTAGCGTCACAAAATTCGGTCAGAATTCTCATCCGTTATATTCTGACTTTTCCTCCTACAAATCTCATATTAGTTGTTACCCTCTTCGCCTCTTTCCACCTCGCTTGAATATATTTCAGCAATTTATTCAGAGGTGTCAAGCCCGCACTTTTCTTTCCTTTTCGGGTAGGTGACCTCGGATACCATCCCAGAACACCCTCCATTTTTTTACTTGGTTAGGGTTAGGTTAGGGTTAGGGTTAGGGTTAGGGTTAGGGTTAGGGTTAGGGTTAGGGTTAGGGTTAGGGTTAGGGTTAGGGTTAGGGTTAGGGTTAGGGTTAGGGTTAGGTTAGGGTTAGGGGGTTAGG